>NC_056060.1:74091223-75341223 GCF_016772045.2 Ovis aries | reverse complement strand
TATTGTCAATGGTGCTGCAATGAACACTGGAGTGCATGTATCTTTTCAGACCATGTTTTTCTCCAGATATGTGCCCAGGGGTGGGATTGTAGGGTCATATGATGGCAACAAACTGTGGAAAATTCTGAAAGAGATGGGAACACCAGACCACCTAACCGGCTTCTTGAGAAATCTGTATGCAGGCCAGGAAGCAACAGTTAGAACTGGACATGGAACAACAGCCTGGTTCCAAATAGGAAAAGGAGTACGTCAAGGCTGTATATTGTCACCCTGCTTATTTAACTTCTATGCAGAGTACATCATGAGAAATGCTGGACTGGAAGAAACACAGGCTGGAATCAAGATTGCCAGGAGAAATATCAATAACCTCAAATATGCAGATGACACCACCCTTATGGCAGAAAGTGAAGAGGAACTAAAAGCCTCTTGATGAAAGTGAAAGAGGAAAGTGAAAAAGTTGGCTTAAAGCTCAACATTCAGAAAACGAAGATCATGACATCCAGTCCCATCACTCCATGGGAAATAGATGGAGAAACAGTAGAAACAGTGTCAGACTTTATTTTTGGGGGCTCCAAAATCACTGCAGATGGTGATTGCAGCCATGAAATTAAAAGACGCTTACTCCTTGGAAGAAAAGTTATGACCAACCTAGATAGTATATTCAAAAGCAGAGACATTACTTTGCCGACTAAGGTCCGTCTAGTCAATGCTATGGTTTTTCCTATGGTCGTGTATGGATGTGAGAATTGGACTGTGAAGAAGGCAGAGCGCCGAAGAATTGATGCTTTTGAACTGTGGTGTTGGAGAAGACTCTTGAGAGTCCCTTGGACTGCAAGGAGATCAGCCCTGGGATTTCTTTGGAAGGAATGATGCTAAAGCTGAAACTCCAGTACTTTGGCCACCTCATGCGAAGAGCTGACTCATTGGAAGAGACTTTGATGCTGAGAGCGATTGGGGGCAGGAGGAGAAGGGGGCGACTGAGGATGAGATGGCTGGATGGCATCACGGACTCGATGGATGTGAGTCTGAGTGAACTCCGGGAGTTGGTGATAGACAGGGAGGCCTGGCGTGCTGTGATTCATGGGGTCGCAAAGAGCCGGACACGACTGAGCAAATGAACTGAACTGAACTAAACTGATGGCTCTATTTTTATTTTTTTAAGGAATCTCCAAAGAATCTCAGGGACGGGGAAGCCTGGTGGGCTGCAGTCTATGGGGTCACACAGAGTCGGACACAACTGAAGCGACTTAGCAGCAGCAGCATACTGTTCTCCATAGTGGCTGTACCAATTTACGTTCCTACCAACAGTGTAGGAGGGTTCCCTTCTCTCCATACTCTCTCCAGCATTTATTGTGTGTAGATTTTTTGATGACAGCCAATTTGACTGATATGAGGTGATATTCCATTGTAGTTTTTTAAAATGCTTTGTTTAGACATGATTTTCTTTTTGCGGGGGACGGATACTGTACTGAGTCTTCATTGCTGTGTGTGCTAGTTGTAGGCAGTGGGGACTATTGTTCCTTTGTGGTCCATGGGCTTCTCATTACAGTGGCTTCTCCTGTGGAGCAGAGGCGCTAGGCACAAAAGCTTCAGAAGCTGCAACATATGGGCTCAGTAGTTTTGGCTCCTGGGCTCTAGAGCATGGGCTCAGTGGTGGTAGCACACAGGCTTATTTACTCCATGACATGTAGAATCTTCCAAGACCAGGGATTGAACTCGTGTCCCTGCATTGGCAGGCAGATTCTTATCCACTGAGCCACCAGAGAAGTCCCCTTATTGTAGTTTTGATTGGCATTTCTCTATTGGTGATGTTGAATATCTTTGCATGTGCCTCTTGGCCATCTGTTTGTCTTGTTTGGAGAAATGTCTAAGAACACGGACTTTCTTAGAGGGGATTTAAGAATGGTATGCTGCCTGAGACCTGTTATTCATGGTTGAGGAAGACAAGCCCAGATGCGGGCACAAAAGGAAAGCTGGGATGACTATGGAGCAGTAACAGACCTTGGGTTCCTTGGGAAGGGACCAAAACATAGGTAACCGCCTCCAAATGGGTCACCAAAGCAAATTCTAGCACAGCCCTTTGAGTTCCACCCTCCTGCCAGTCTAGGGCACCCCATACCCTCTGCCCAGAGGGAAGCATCCAATTCTAACTCCAATGTAAGTAGCAGCTACCATGTACCTACCTCTATGTTCCAGCGGCAAGCTTGGTGCACATTTAACCCACTCCCATGTGGTAGGATTTTCCAAGTTCCACAGTATTATATGTTATTGATCTATTTATTATAAATATATCACGTTCTCATAGTTTTTTTTTTAATCCAATAGTACAGAAGGGTCTGAAATGAAAAGTAAGCCCAAGTCCTACTGTTCAGAGATAACTACTCTTCAAAGTCTCTTATTGGACACCCATGATTGTAACAGCATTATTCTCAATGTTCAAAAGGTGGGAGCAGCCCAAGTCTCCATCAACAAATGTGTGGATAAACAAAATGCAGCTTGTTTGTACGGTGGAATATTATTAGATGATAAAAAGGAATGAAACGCTGACACGTGCCACAGCACGGATCGACCTCGAAGACATTATGCTAAGTGAAATTAAACAGACACAAAAGGATTTGTCCTTGTATGAGCCCACTTACACAAGCTTACCTAGAATACGCAAATCCATAGAGACAGAAAGAAAGGTGGTTACCAGAGGCAGGGGGAAGGGCAGAATGGGGCACTACTGATTAATACGTGCAGAGCTTCAGTCTGTGATGATGGAAATATTCTGGAGATAATGGCTGTTCAACATTGTGAAAGTACTTCATGTAACTAAACTGAGTACTTAAAAACATTAAAATGGTTAATTTATGTGTATTTTACCACAATTTAAAACAACGACCCAAAAATGCTATTCTGTACTTTTCCATGAGGAAGTAAAGGTAATCTTGCTTTGCACAGCAGCATAGGACCATAAACATAACCATGCAAGCTGACACCATTCAAACTGACCTAAATAGTCAGAGGGAAAAATGAGGATTGTTCCATGACCTTTAAATTTGTTGTCAAAATTAAAACCCTCTTACTGTCAGTTATAAAGGTAGAGGGAAAAAATAGTAACTCTATTATTTATATAATACATTGTTATTTAAAACATTAGGAATTTTGAGAGTGTGTTCTATTTCTTGGTTTTTAAAAAAAACTTGTCAAGAGTAGTTTGAATAGTGCTTGCCTTCTTTTTCTCTTCACATAATTCACAAAACAGGGCAAGCATCATTGACATGCCTTAGTGAATTTTCATGCTCCTTTGGATCTTTTCAACATTTATCCACTGAACTTTCAACACTGTGAAATCGCTCTAAGGTTTTCTCTAATATCAGATGTTTTTCAATGTCACTTTTTCTGGGACACCCTCCTCCTTTTTGTGACAACCACTTTCCCCATTTATACCAACAAATCCACCTTCACCAAATTCCTCTGTCCATACATCTAGAGTCTTAGTAATGGCAGCAGTGTCAACATTCCTGTGGCCACCAATTTTTTTTTCCCTACCTTCATTTACATTAGATTCAAATCCTGCAAGCTTATTTGCACAGTGGAGGAAAAGTTACTGCCATACTGCACAGAATCCAAAGCAGAAGTAAATGCTCCGTTTCAACTATGACCAGCTTTCTGTTCCTAGTGCAACTTAAATTACAAGATGTTGAAGGGACTTGAGCCTGTATTTATATTCATTGGACTTTTTCAATACAATTTGCACCATGGCTATTCTTTTAGATCTCATATCTTTGTTCTGATGTTGCCATTTTTCAGATCTTTTGGTCACGTACGGTTCTACTTCCAGTCTTATCACTTTTCACTTATTTGCTGCACTTACATCTCTGTTGGACAGTCCTCTTTTCCCATGAACCATCTCTGTAAAATGGCATGTGGGTTTATCGCTGGGAGACAAGGAAGCCAAATCACCATGTCCTTTGCTGTCTGTGCATGAACCCAGGACAGGTGTGCAGTTACCCATACCCACTAGGCTTTAAAATAAGTGGCACAACTAGTCATTCACTGATCATGATGTGCATCTGTTGTTTACGTAGTGATTTGTGGACTGAAGAGCTAGCAGCGAGTTTGTACTTTATGCTGTTATATTTAATACACAATGGTAACTGAAATATGATGTGTTACTAGGGGACTAGTGTTTCTTAAAATGTGATAACAAGTTTGTACATACTGGGGCTATGCAAAGCAAGGACTGCCTGTAGTAACAATGGGTGTTTGACAATTTGTTATATACCAAGTCTTATTCGGGGCTTCCCTGATGGCTCAGACGGTAAAGAATCTGCCTGCAATGTGGGAGAGCTGGGTTCGATCTCTGGGTTGGGAAGATCCCCTGGAGGAGGGCATGGCAACCCACTCTAGTGTTCTTGCCTGGAGAATCCCCATGGACAGAGGAGCCTGGTGGGCTAATCTCCTAACTCCCACTATTAGTTCCCACTTTACAAATGAGGAAACTGAGTCACAAAGAGATTTAATAGGCCCAGGGTCACACAGCTGGCAGTGGTGGAGCTGAGCCTGTGCTTTAAATTTGTATGCTGTACTTCCTTTGGTAGAGATGAGGGGGAGTGATTTGGGGTAGGGGTGTCATGTGGCTCATAAAAGAGGCTGTGTGTCAGCTAGTCCATCACAGCTGCCCCTCCCTCCCAACCTACATGGGAAGATTATCATTCCAACGTGAGTGCCTTTCACCACTTACCCTACTCACCGAGGAAGAGAGGTACACCTTTGTTTCTTCATTTTTCTCCATTTCTTTTGGAATCAGTAATACATTCACGGAAGTACAAATTCAAAAGGTACAAAGGACTGCATCATCCTCTCCTCCAGCCATGACTTTCCTCCCCAGAGACAACCAAGGACACCAGTTCCTTCTCCCTCCACTCCAAAACTACCCCAGCATGTCTCACACCACCTGCCCCTCATTTCCTGTATCTACGAAGACTAAAGTTTGGACAGGACCAGAATCCTGGGTTATAGAAAATCTTGGAATACAAAAAATAATAAAAGCACTAAAATTCTTTAAAAATTATTTTGGATTTGTGTGTTTCCATGGAGTTGAGAACCATTTGGATACCATAAAGAAAAAGAAAGAGTCTGCCTGCTTTGGAATTTGAGAAGGGAGGAGCAGTGAAGGACCAAGAACTCCTGGTAGGATGAGTGGGCCTACAGGAGTGCTCAGAGAGGGCCCTGACTCCCGAGGGGAGGGGAGCGGAGGGGAGGCAAGTGGGGCCCTACCCTACCTCGAGGTCTGCCAATCACTCACGTTCAGAGAGGGCTCCACATGCAGGATGTGAATCTCACACAGTCTATTGAGAGATGTTATGGGGAGGGAGGTGGGAGGGTGCTTCAGGAGTGGGAACTCACGTACACCCGTGGCGGATTCATGTTGATGAATAAAACCAATACAGTATTGTAAAGTAAAATAAAGTAAAATTTTAAAAATATATAAATTTTTAAAATAATTTAAATAAATAAATAAAGGGCAAAGAAAAGAATATCTTCACTATGCTGGCTTTTTCAGGATAATACTGATTTCAATGGGCTTCCCTGGTGGCTCAGTGGTGAAGAATCTGCTTGTCAATGCAGGAGACATGGGTTCAATCCCTGGATCTAGAAGATCCCCTGGAGAAGGAAATGGCAACCCACTCCAGTATTCTTGCCTGGGGAAGTCCATGGACAGAGGGGTCTGGCAGGCTACCGTCCATGGAGTTGCAAGTCTGTCTCAACCTGGGGACAAAACAACAAAATTGATGGCAAATATTCTGTCCTGCTGTCCCCTTGAGGTACCACAGATGTTTTAGAAATTCCAGCTTTGCAGTCTGTAAACCATACCTTCAAAACTGCCTCTCTCTTCTAAACTTCTTACCTTCTGCAGCACAGAAGCCTTTCCTTGAACATATATTTCAAATTTTCAGCTCAGATAATAAGGTAATCATAGAATATTTGAACAGAAGGACTTGGCAATTTAAAGGAAAAAGGAGGAATAGTCAATGTAAGAACGCACCCTAACCCATCTTTATTGAGAGGCTGTTTAGTGTAGCACGGATGAGCATGGTTGCTGGAGCCAGTCTATCTGGGTTCAAATCCCAGCTTTGATGCTTACAGATTGTGTGTCCTGGACACAGTGATTAACCTCTCTGTGCTTCAGTTTCCTCATCTAGTAAAATGAGGGAATTGGTACTTGGTTCTGAGGGGCTTTGTAAAGATTAAGTATGTTAATACAGGACAGTGCCCAAGGCAGAGTATCATACTCTATGGATCTGGTCTTGCCACTGGGCCTTCACCCAGGGCTGGGCGCTAGTCTCTTACATGCTTGAAGTCATTTAACCCTCACACCAGCCCTCAGTATTTCTAATCAGCATTTGAGGAAACAGACCCACAGAAGCTGAGTTGCCCAAGTCACCCCCCTCAAAATAGAGAAGCCAGAATTCAATCCCAGCCCCCAGATGCAAGCTTTTGCCCCCATGCTGTACACTGTTATGAACACAGCGCGTGTACTGCAAGAGATGTTTTTAAGTAGACCAAGGTCCTTCCTGCATCTCTGCAGCCTTGCACTTCACTGCCTGCTCACCTGGTGTTGCTCAAAACCACTTTGGTTGCCTCAATCTAGTCGCATCTCAGTATCAGCTGCTGATCAGTCCATGTCCACCTGCCCCCAGTGAAACTGTCATCACATGGGAGAGTCAGAGGGAGGCCTTCGGATAGGAACAACATCTTCCAGCCACATGAGGTCTTGGGGAATGAGTTTCTGGGGCTATCCTATTCTCTCTCCAGCACCATCTCTGGAAAATACTACGACAAAACATACCCACATCAGCTTCCAGGAGGGCTATGGCAATGTGGGAGGAAGAAAAGGCTGTGGAAATGTAGGATAGCTTGGTAAATGCTTTGAAGTCTTCTGAAATTATTATTGTCGCTGTTTTGGGCCACCTTTCACTAATTAATCAATATGCCTGATTAACTGGGATCAAATTCAGGTGAGTTATTAAAACACACATATAAAGTTCTCACACAGGCACTTGATGACTGTTGATAAGAATACTCATTGGACAATAAGGTAAACAGGATAACATAAAGACCACCAGACTTGGAATGGCCCAAACAAATTTAATGAATGGGCTGCATGTGGCTATATTGACAGCTAGGGGCTGTGTGACTTTGGGAAAGCCACGTATCATCTCTGCGCCTGAGATCCTCATTTGAAAGGAAACGGTTTGGCCAGCCTGTCTCTTTTAGCTCATCTTTTTCTACCCAGCCCAATCCAACCAACTGTTTGAATGTCTCTTACATGCCTGCCAGATAATGTTCCTCAAAGCACCCTGTTTTTCCTCCATGATGTTTCTCACAACATATAATTATGCACTTGTTTTCATGTTTAATAACTGTCTACCCAGCCAGACAAATCAAGGACCATGTCTGACTCAATCACAGCACCTAGCACACTGCCTGGAGAAGGCAATGGCACCACTCCAGTACTCTTGCCTGGAAAATCCCATGGACGGAGGAGCCTGGTAGGCTGCAGTCCATGGGGCAGCGAAGAGTCGGACATGACTGAGTCATCTTCACTTTCACTTTTCACTTTCATGCTTTGGAGAAGGAAATGGCAACCCACTCCAGTGTTCTTGCCTGGAAAGTCCCATGGACAGAGGAGCCTGGTAGGCTGCAGTCCACAGGGTCGCTAAGAGTTGGACACGACTGAAGTGACTTAGCAGCAGCAGCAGCAGCACACTGCCTGGCACATGTGCCTGAGTCAGCTAATGAATGAAACATGGGGAAGGCTAGTCACTCTATTCACTAGGACATAACATGATATTTACTAGAGCAAGTATGTAAAGAGTCTGAACTTGCAGAGGGCCAGTGATTAAATGTAAGAGAGGGTAGAATTGAAAAAGACTTCCTATCATTTTGTTTTAGCTGCTCTGGGTCCCAGAAAATCCCTAGGCAGATGTGCATGAGTTTTGTGGAGTGAGGGAGGATTAATAACTGGGAGGATGGAAAGGGGGAATCTTGTGTATTGATTATCAAAGAGAAACTTCCTTGGTGGTCTAGTGGCTAAGACTCCGTGCTCCCAGTGCAGAGGGCCTGGGTTTGATCCCTGACCTGCTGCTGCTGCTGCTGCTAAGTCGCTTCCGTCATGTCCAACTCTGTGCGACCCCACAGACGGCAGCCCACCAGGCTTCAGCGTCCCTGGGATTCTCCAAGCAAGAACACTGGAGTGGGTTGCCATTTCCTTCTCCAATGCATGAAAGTGAAAAGTGAAAGTGAAGTTGCTCAGTCATGTCCGACTCTTAGCGACCCCATGAACTGCAGCCTACCAGGCTCCTCCGTCCATGGGATTTTCCAGGCAAGAGTACTGGAGTGGGGTGCCATTGCCTTCTCCAGATCCCTGGGCAGGGAACTATTAATAGATCCCCCAAGCCAGAACAAAAGCTCTTTCATGCCTCAACTAAAAGCCAGGGCAGCCAAATAAATAATTTTTTAAAATAAAAGAGTATCAAGGAAAGGCAGGAAATATAAAAATACATGTTTGGGGGAAACTTTAAGCCATCTGATATTTCTGGAGCATAGAGTGGGAGGCAAGAAAAAGCAAGGATAAAGAGAAAGCAGCATCATTGATGGAGAAGGCAATGGCACCCCACTCCAGCACTCTTGCCTGGAAAATCCCATGGACGGAGGAGCCTGGTGGGCGGCAGTCCATGGGGTCGCGAAGAGTCAGACACGACTGAGCGACTTCACTTTCACTTTTCACTTTCATGCAATGGAGAAGGAAAAGGCAACCCACTCCAGTGTTCTTGCCTGGAGAATCCCAGGGATGGGGGAGCCTGGTGGGCTGCCGTCTGTGGGGTCGCACAGAGTCGGACATGACTGAAGCGACTTAGCAGCAGCAGCAGCAGCAGCAGCATTGATGATCAAGGTACCAGAGGAGACAGGGAGTGAGGATCTGTAACGTGGGGTTTCACAAGCCCAGGGCCACATCTTGCTCTGAAGCAGGTGGTAAGGAGGGAAAGACGGGAGAAGGAGAAGCTGAACTCTGAGGGGGAACAGCTCTGAGTCTATCCCTATGTTCTTTTGACACAGAGGTCGGCAAACTTTTTCTGTAAAAAGGCCAGATAGCAAATCTTTTTGAGTTTGTCGACCACAAGGTCTCTGTTACAATTACTCAAGTCTGCATGGGCGAGGCAAAAGCAGCTACACACAATACTTAAGGGGTTCCCTGGTGGCTCAGATGGTAAAGAATCTGCCTATGATGTGGGAGACCTGGGTTCGATCCCTGAGTTGGGAAAATTCCCCTGGAGGAAGGAATGGCTACCTACTCCAGTATTCTAGCCTGGAGAATTCCATGGACACAGGAGCCTAGCCTGATACAAGTATATGGGGTCACAAAGAGTCGGACACAACTGAGTGACTTTCATTTTCATAATACTTAAAGGATGCGTCTGTGTTCCAAATACATTTTACATATGGACACTGAAATTTGACAGATTTGAGAGATACATCAATGATAAAGCCTAATCATGGCTGCTCGTGGAGCTTGAAGCAGAAGACAAATCCCAAGTTTCTAGGCTGAGTGTGAATGGCTTCTGTAGCCTCAATGAAATAGCAGGCAAGTCAGCTGCAGAGATTTGGGTAGGAGACTCAGACTGGCTACTTGTCCCCTCTGGAGCTGTTACACTGCTACACAAAGACAAGGGTGAGGTAGACGTGTTTTGTTTTGTCTTTTAATGTTTATTCTTTCAAGTCATTTTTACCTGTCCTAAAACAGCTGTTTATTGCTACCAAAAGTTTCAGGAAGCTGACCACCAATCTCAAGATTCTCCTCAAAGCATTATGTTCTCCAGCATGTATTGAGTGACTGCTATACATAAGACCTTGAGGATAAAATGAGGCATGAAAGAGACGACCTCAGTCCTCGACCTAGGAGGGTTGTGTATATGGGCTTAGTTGCATCCGACTCTTGATGGCCCCATGGACTGTAGCCCACCAGACTCCTCTGCTTGTGGAATTTTTCAGGCAAGAATGTTGGAGTGGGGTGCTATTTCCTACTCCAGGGGATCTTCCCCACCCTTGAACCCATGAACTGTTGTCTCTTACATCTCCTGCACGGGCAGGTGGATTCTTTACCACTAACACCACCTGGGAAGCCCCAACCTTGGAGGTGAAACATTTCAAATCAAAGGAATAGCATTAGATATCATGTCATCAATCCCCTTCACTATTTTACGTCTCCTGTTTGGAAAAGTGATTTATCTTAGGTTACTTTAATTAATAAAATATCTAAGCAGCTTCAGTACCTTCTGGATATGTACATTTAAGAGTAAGGCAAGTTTTACTATTCAGCAAAGGCCAGTAGAAATTCATTTTCTTAGACATGACTGACTTTCTTAGACATGACTAGATTGGGCTAGACAAGCATAGACCTGGGTTTAAAACAGAGTTCTGGCACTTACTGGCTGTATAATTGTACATAAGTGTAACTTCTCCAAGCCTCAATTTGTAAAACGGGATAATGACCTGGTAGAATCTATTAAGTGAGATAGTACATGAGAGTGGCTTGGCAGAATGTCTGATATTTGACAAGTGTTCAATAAATAGTGACTGATACAAAGCTGGAATCTGTGGGAGAAGGCGAGGGTGGGATGATTTTAGAGATATAGCATGGAAACATGTATATTCCCATATGTGACATAAATGACCAGTCCAAGTTCGATGCATGAAAAAGGGCACTCAAAGCTGGTGCACTGGGACAACCCAGAGGGATGGGGTGGGGAGGGAGGTGGGAGGGGGGTTGGGATGGGGGGGACACATGAACACCCATGGCTGATTCATGTCAATCTATGGCAAAAATCACCACAATATTGTAAAGTCATTGGCCTCCGATTAAAATAAATAAATAGTGACTTATCAGTCAGTCCTGATTTACTCAATGTTGTCAGCTGGTCAGGTGGATAAATAATGGTCATTGCTTGTCTTCCCATGTTCTCCATCACTCAATTCTGATCAAAGCCAGGTTGGCTGGGCAGAAGCAGCTCTGCTCCTCCTTGCTTTTAATTTTTTTTTTTTCCTGGAAAAGATGCATTATATATTTTTTACTTGTTAAGAGTATGTCTTGGCCTATGGCCAGTTTCTCCCCCAAGTCACATGGGAGTTGAGGTATGAAATAGAAACCAGAACTTGAGTTAAGATCTATCACCATCCTTTGCTGCTGGTTTTTGTCACTAGTGATTAATAGTGATAAATTCAGGCAGCGCAAGACCACAGTTAGATTTACTTCTAGCATAGGGAAATGCACGCAGTAAAAAATGGACTATTAAGTATCCTCAGATGATTTTTACATATTTTCACCATGTTCCCCATACAGCATCAGTCATACTATGGGAAACCCAAGTGTGGGCCATCTGGCCGTTTCCAAGCCTTCCAGCTGGCTCTGGTCACTTGCATGGTTGGAAACCAAAAATGTCCGCATGCTCCCAGTGGGACTGTGTTCTCACGGCCACCTCTGGTCCAATTTCTTGTTTATGCTGAAATGTGAGTCTCCTCCTAGCCCTGCCTCCCAACTACTGTTTTGTTCCTTCCCCTGGCATGGACTCAAACAAGGAAATCAGTCCCTTTAGAATTTAATTTGCCAAGGCAACTGCTGACCCAACAGTTGGGTGTGGCGTGAAGGTGCGGAATCGTTTCTTTTCAGAAAGTAGAAGTGATAAGGCTGCACCAGACCTGGCTTCACAGGGTCAGACTAATGAGGCCCCACAGGCACCTGTACTCAGAGGGGCCTGAGCTCCGGGTTTCATGCTTCGTGCTCACTGTCTTGAAATCCTTAAGAATTTTATCTCTGAATTTGTGCTTTTGTAAGTGAAGTCTGACGGGTCAACAGCGTATGTGTCTGGGACTCACACTCAGCCCTCTTATCAACACCCCGCCTACAAGGGGCAGGTTGTCTTGAAGGGGGGGTGTTGGGCCCCCACCCCCTTGAACTACCTCCTACCTTTGCCTGGTGCTCCAAGCTCGCTTTCCCACCTCAACCTGTGACCTACCCAGAGCAGCTTGCCTGTCCAGGACAGGTTGGGATGGCCGGCCCACGGGAACTGGACCAGTCTGGTCTGACTTCCCCACCATGGCTTGGGCAGGACATTTAGCCTGGGGGCTGGTGGCAGAGGGAGCTTGCAGATGGTGGGTGGCCTGCACATGCCCAGAGCCAAATCCCAGGTGCCTACAAGATCTGCCCTGGTGGAGCCCTTATGCCTGAGGAAACGGGAATTAAATAAATTAAAACCAGCATGACAGAGAGAAACACTGCAGTTGAAAGAAAAAAGCTTTTATTTCAGTGCCTCTAATGGCACCTTTTGCTACATGTTGACATTTTCATTTTGCAACGGGCTCCGCAAATCATAAAGTCTGTGCCCAGCCCCAAACCCCAAGTTGTCCTCACTCTACTATGCAGAATTATTTTAACACTCTCTTTGTTTCCTTTTTCCACCTTCCAAATCGAGTTCCCGGAACCTAATTTCGCATGGCCAAATGACCTAGAAAATGTTTTATGAAACAAAAAAGTTTCCCTCTGAGAGAAATTCTACCACCAGTTTTCTAAGTAGCAGGATTTCTCCCCCTTGCCCCAATTGTGTATGTATAAATCACCAATTACTTCTCATCAGTATTTACCAAGTCATGTTCCATGGAACATTAGTACCACAAAAGAGCCCTCTAAAGAACAAGGGAGAGAAAGAAAACATTCCAGGGACAATAAGTTTAGAAAACACCGAAGACTTTGCTTCTCTTTCCCCCAACTCCTTTTTTTTTTTTCTTCCCTTTTCTTTTCTTTTTTTGGTAGAGTTCTTTGTCACATTAGCTTATTAAAGAACCATTTGATTTTATTTAAAATAGCATTTCCTGGTTTGTCAATGGAACTCATTTCTTGGGGAAGAGCTACCGACTGCCTAATTGGCAAGAATTTCCTTAGAGCAGGCAAATTTTTTCTTAAAAGCCATTAGTAAATATTTCAAGCTTTGAGGGCCATTTGGTCTCTGTGCAGTCATTTACCTCTGCAACCAGAGACAATATATAACTGAATGAGCATGGCTGTGTGCCAATAAAACTTTATTTGTGGACACTGAGATTTGAACGTCCTATCATTTTCACAAGTTACAAAGCATTCTTTTGACTTTTTTCCACCATTTAAAAATGTAAAAACCATTCTTAGCTCAAGGGCCAAACAAAAACAGGAGGTGTGGGTGGTTCTTGGCCAGTGGGCAGTAGTTTGACAATTCTTGACTTAGAGGAAGACCAAGAAAATAAGTTACTTATGAACACAAGTTGGGTACAGTTTCTCTACCTTAATAGTTATAGATTCTGAATTTTTTTTCTAATTGAACATTTTATATTTGGACTATTTTTGTTTTTAATGTTATTGCCAGTTGTGGTTCAGATGGTTCCAGTTCCAAATACCGTCAGCTCCTGGTAAATACTTAATTACCTCCTGTCTGCTACTGTGTCTCAACACACACCCTCTGGTCCAAGCTGGTTAGCTATCTGAAACACTTGCCTTCTGCCTCTTAAATTCACTCTTCATTCTGCATTCTGGAGTCACTCTCATCTTGTCAAGGATGGTGTCCAGATGCAGCAGAAGTCATGTTCCTTGAACTCCTCCCATATGTACATTTTAAGATATGTATACTTCCCTAGAGCCCAACACCAGAGCCAAGGAACTGAACCACAAAGCAGACACCCACATGCTTTACGGAGTAACTCACTCATTCCTAGTCTTCTCATAATTACACCCACAGACACATGTTCTTGACTTCATGACATGTCCCATTCTCCCTTAGAGATACATGGGCACATCTAGTTTTGAAATAAGGGTGAATTAACATTATTTTCTGAGAGGTTCATAATTAAGATTGTCCCCTAAGATCACTGAAGGTAACCTTGGAGCTGCAAAAACTCAGTTTGAAATCACATTGTGTGACATACACTTTGAAGTTCTAAATACATTTGTGTTTTGTCTCCCTTTTAAAATTCCTTTACAGTGGGTATGTGATGGGAATAGAATCAAAGAAGAAATTATAGAGCAGCATATGAGGGCAACGATGAAAAGGAAAGATGCATGTGATTACTTCAGCGTTCATGTGACCACTTGTCTCTATTTTAGAAACAAACAGAAACTGAATGACAAAAAGTCGCCTGTGAGTTTAGAAACTCTATCAATTCCTAGAGGACAAGGGGAAACGCCTTCTGTCCCAACTGGGGGAGATTAAGAAAGCCATTTTAAGAAACAAACATGAAAATATGAACAATGTCTTAAAAGAGAAGTCACTCCTCAACTACCACGGTCAATAAAGTCTTAAGGGTGGGATGTGTTGGAGGACTGAGAATCAGGATGGTGAAGCAGGTGGGTGGGTAGCCGGTGACACCCATCCTTGGGAAGCTCCAACCATGTGGTTTGGAAAATAAATGAGGAAAGCCATCAAAGTAATACTCCAGAAGGAAAACCACTGGTATCATTCATGGCTAAAGGCTCCCTAAAAACTCAGGCCTCACTCTAAGGAAGGGGAAGTTGATTATCTGACTCCCTGATTATCTTTGACATAACACTCTTAGGATAATTAGCCCCGCAGCAGTCAGAGCCAGTGGCTGGGCATCAGGTGGCCAGTCTGTCTTCTTGGCCATGCCACAGCCTTGCTAGGTGAGCTTGAATTTGCTTCTCCAAGTTCCACTTCTGCCACAATCATTATCAGATGCTTACAAGCACATCAAGGTTTAGAGTCCAGTGGCTGAGAACAAGGGCCCTGAAGCCAGGCCACATTCGAATCCTGTCTTTCACCTACAAGCTGGGAGACCTGCTTCACATTCCTTAACACCTATCTCTGTGCTGAGTTTCCTCTTCTTGACAAATGTTACTTAGTGAAGGTTAGTCATTATTGGGAAGTTTAAGAAATGTCCTGAACCCCTCTTAGCCCTGCCTCAGGGATGGAGATGGAGCCAGGTCTAGCCCAGATGGCAGTGAAGATCTAGGGATTTGGGGAATGATAGCTGAGAACCCTCATCTGATGCAATGAGACACTGACAGTAAGGAGAAGACAATGTGCTCCTTTGAGGGCTGATGATGCTCTTCGTATGCGGTACTAAGTACACGTAACAACTCCATGAAGGCTATTATTCTGATTCTTATTAGCTCAGTTTTGCAGATGAGTAAACTAAGACTTGGGCTTCCCAGGTGGCGCTAGTGGTAAAGAATCCGCCTGCCAATGCGACGGAAGAGATGCAGGTTCAATCCCTAGGTCAGGAAGATCCCCTGGAGTAGGAAATGGCAACCCACTCCAGTTCTCTTGCCTGGAAAATTCCATAGACAGAGGATCCTGGTGGGCTACAGTCCATGGGGTCACAAAGAGTCAGACATGACACAGCGACTGAATAGACTAGAGATAGGGCAAGTTGATCATCATCCCAGGCCTAGTAAGGGACAGAGCAAATATTCCCAGTCAGGTTCCTTGGCTCTAAAGTGCATAAACACTGCACAAGCTAAGGATCAAAATGCCAGGAGATAGGAAGTTATTGCTCGATGGGTACAGAAATGTTTGGCTGATGGAAATGTTCTGGACATAGTGGTGATGGTTACACAACACTGTGAAGGTAGTGAAGGCCACTGAATTGCACACTTAAAAATGCTTACAATGATAAATTATCGGTTATGTAGATTTTGCACACACATGCATGAAAAATGCCAGGAGAGAGGCTTGAAGGGCCTTGCAAACTCCCTGAGGTCAAAGACAGTTATGGAAATCAGGGACCAACCTAGGAGTCAATGATTGAGAAAAGCAAAAACTAGAACGTACTGTTGTCTCTCCCTTGCAAAGAAGATAGTTTATAAAACTCTGGAGCAATAATAAACTTGAGTTTATTCCTTGAAGAAAGCACTTTGCACCTTTGGAAGCCTAAAAACTCAAACACACCACTTTTATGAGCCATTTCTAGGGCTTCACAGAGAAACTGTATCGTAAAAGCCAGAGAACCACCAAGGGGGAGAAACCCCAACTTTTAAATGAATAAAAACTGAATCAATATAATAATGGCCGTGTCTGTTGGACAATATTTCTTTCTTATATGATTAAGACTTAGAATACAAAATGTTCTTGCCAAATAATGAATGAATTTAAATAAATGTGTGAAAGAGCCAGGAAAATAGAACAGATGACACCTCTGTAAATCCCACAAGAGAGATATACAATAAGCAGGTTATTTCCAGTCATAAAACAGCCTATAAAACAAAAGCACAGGATGAATGCTGGTCCGCTTTGTTAAGGAAGCTGTGGATTATCTGGGAAGTCAGGAGCCTCATGCAGGGCTGACTTGGGCTGGCATCTGGGGATTACCTGAGTCCTCTTTGTTTTCTTTACAGAATAGCAGGCATGTCTTACACAGGCATGTAAAGGCAGGTGGGCCAAAGGGGGAAAACGGTGGTGTCATCAGATGTCTTGCTTTTGCTTTTTTATCCAGAGAACAAAATGGTCTGAAGATGAACAATTAGCCTGGCAGGCTCTAACATAACAACACCACTCCCAGCCCTGCCCATTTCCTTTCTCTACAAGGCATTTGGGTGGATCCCATAGAACCTGGCAATGGCCATTTTTTTCTACTGGATTCAGTTCAGTTCAGTTCAGTTCAGTCGCTCAGTCGTGTCCGACTCTTTGCGACCCCACGAATCGCAGCACGCCAGGCCTCCCTGTTCATCACCATCTCCCGGAGTTCTCTCAGACTCACGTCCATCGAGTCCGTGATACCATCCAGCCATCTCATCCTCGGTGGTCCCCTTCTCCTCCTGCCCCCAATCCCTCCCAGCATCAGAGTCTTTTCCAATGAGTCAACTCTTCTCATGAGGTGGCCAAAGTACTGGAGTTTCAGCTTTAGCATCATTCCTTCCAAAGAAATCCCAGGGTTGATCTCCTTCAGAATGGACTGGTTGGATGTCCTTGCAGTCCAAGGGACTCTCAAGAGTCTTCTCCAACACCACAGTTCAAAAGCACCAATTCTTCAGCACTCAGCCTTCTTCACAGTCCAACTCTCACATCCATACATGACCACAGGAAAAACCATAGCATTGACTAGACGGACCTTAGTCGGCAAAGCAATGTCTCTGCTTTTGAATATGCTATCTAGGTTGGTCATAACTCTTCTTCCAAGCAGTAAGCATCTTTTAATTTCATGGCTGCAGTCACCATCTGCAGTGATTTTGGAGCCCAAAAAAATAAAGTCTGACACTGTTTCCACTGTTTCCCCATCTATTTCCCATAAAGTGATGGGACCAGATGCCATGATCTTTGTTTTCTGAATGTTGATAGGGGCTGGTTATTCCTGGTAGCACTGCCCTTGCACCTGGTCCTGGGAAAAGTCCCCTCTCTGGCGCTCCTCCCTCGGGGCCAAAGTAATATTTTAACAAACACACACCCAAGCCCCGGGACCCTCTTCTAGACAACAGTCCCAGAATTTCCTGCCCAAATAGCCCTGAGCTTACTTCCAGGGCCTGCATTGTCCTCTTTTCTGGGTAATGGTCCCAAAACCCAATGGTGGCCAAGGGTGACGTATGCATACAGCACAGACATGCAGCCTGGGGTGTTCACACATGTGTGCACAGGCCCCTCATAGTTCAGAGCAGAGCCATGACAGGAAGAGAAGGGGGTGGCAGGGGTGGGGCTAGGAGGGGCGAGGCAGGCACTCCCTGGACTGGGTGTCCCTGGGCAGAAGTCCAAGAATTCTCAATTTGAACTTGACCTTTTAGGTTATGAAAGTAAACGTATCAGGGCAGGAAGATCCACTTGTTAGGCAGTTCCCTGGTTTGAGGTATGACTTCTGAAGCTGCAGATCTATGACGTGTGGGCCTCCATTTGTCCCCTCATCCCAGGCCTTGCAAATGTGAGGGGCAGGCTTGTCCCCAGGTGCATCCCTCTCTTCCAGATGCCCCTTTTGGAAAAGACAGTGTACAGTTTGCCCTTCTCTTTCTTATTCCTGAGAAATAAATCAATTCATCCTTGCAAAAAACAAACCTCTGTTTATTCCTAGGAGTGAAAACATTAAGGTTAAACCATTAGTCTTCAAGTTCACTAACTGGGCTAGAGAAATGATGCTTTCTCCAGGTGGGGTGAGCTCAGTGACCTCCCGCACAAGTTCAAAGGTGATGAGAGGCCCTGCTTCCCCCTGGGCGGTCACTGTTGTTCTAGAAGCGGAGGAGGGAAGAAGGCTTTTCCCTGCAGCTGGAGAATAGCCCTTCTTTAGTGTAGAGGGAAGCACCTGTTGGCTGGGAGCTCAAAGCCTTTCCCTTTTTCTGTCCCCAAAGAACCTGTCAACTGCCCTGGAGGAGACGGGAATAGCTCCTGATAATGAGCCCGGTGAGGCATCTAAACAGCCACCAGCCGGAGTGACCTGTGGAAGGGAGAGGAGATAATACGTCCGGCAAACCCTGGAGACTGAGACAGGTTTGTCAACAGTCAACTTCCCTGAGTGTGCAGAGAGGGCACCAGGTAGGGCCTCTGTTCACATTCCTGGTCATCTTAACACGTTTCAGCACACTTAAAGAAAGCATCTAGGTAGGTTATTGACATTCACGTGAAGAGGGAGGAATCAGGCCTGGGAGAAGGGAACAGTGAGGGGGGAGCTGTGAGCAGCAGGTCTGGGCAAGCTGTTAGGCCAAGCTTGACCAGAGGCCTCAGGATGTCAGTAAAGCTTAAGCCTAAAGAACGCCAGCTCCTGAGCACACAGCCCAGTGCTGGGAGAGGGGCCAATAAGCAGGGAAGGGGGCATTTGCCCAACCTGAAGCTCAAACGCCTCCTTAAACTCTATGCCTTTGGCACCTCGTTTACCTCACCCTATCCAGGCCCAGCAGGTGTTTTGGGGGCCTGTGCTGACTACATACTCACCAGCAACTGGGTCACATCTGGGTCTTCCAAGTTTTCCCTGTCTTGAGAGAGGAAGAGTAAGGCCTTCCACAGATATGCAATCTTCTAATGGCTAGTGGGCTTGCCCAAGCCTGGGGCAAGCAGGCTCCCCTTTCTTAGCAGAGATGTAGGGAGGCATTCCCCAAGCCATAGCTTCTCTGGGTCCCAGGCGGCTTCCCCAGAAGCTTTCCTCTTCCCTGCCTTCAGCATCCTGCCCAGCACTCCCTCTGGTCTCCCCTGGTGATGTGACCCTGGACCTAGAAACTGCCAACCGTTACCTCCAAGCAGTACATGAGCAGAATAAACACGGGCAAAATTAGCTGTCAGCTAACCCAGAGAGACTCTCCTTTTTCTGTGCCCTGGGCACTGTGGGATTTCATCAGGCAGGCACCCCGGGCATGTGCAGGTGGCCTTTGTGGCTACCGGGGCCTTGGTGTGGTCAAAGAATCTGGGAAAAAGAAAAAGGGGCTTAAACCAAAACCTGAAAAAGACATCTGGACTGTAAGGATCTACCAAAGTCACTATCAGTCTTTCACCAACCTCTGCAGTGACATCTTAAAAGACCCAGGAAGGTTCTAGTGTCTTTGGACTATGAAGGCGGTCACTTGTCATTCCACAAGGTGGAGATTTGACTTCCATTTTGCCTTCTCAGCATGTTTACTGAAAAAAATCTTTTTTTCCAGTTGCCCTCAAAAGAGGCCAGTACAACCCTTCGTCCCTAATAGGAAGCCCTTTCTGAGCATGTGTCTTTCCAAGAAATTCAGGATGTGGGACAGAAACAGTTGGGAGCTGCTCCTCGAGCCGTCTTTGCTGATAGCAGCAGAGCATGGGACTTCAGCTGCTCAGTTTGTGTGGTCAACTACATAGTAGAAATAAAATGAACAGGATAGCCTGAACCATGTACTTTATCCTATTTTAGTGTGGTAGTCAGATTTTCAGAGCTCACACTTTTCTTCCACTTCTGTCTTTATCAAGTGCCTTTAAAACTCCAATTCAGAGTCTCAAATAAAACCCAGCTCACCTGCTCTAAAGACTCTCCTCCACGCAGTAGTGAGAACAGGTGAAGATAACTGGGTAGCCACAGAAAAGCCTTTACAACAAGGGCATTATCAATAATCATATTTAATACATACATGTTATTTCCATAGTAAGAAGTAATGGGAGGACAAAAATTATGACTTTAAATGTTCTGGATACTGTCTAAAATATGTTTCAGATAGACTGTGCAGTGCGCGTGTACACCTCACAATAAAGGTTTTTCTTTCTCAGTTTCAGCATATGTGCAGCTGATGTGTTCAGTGTGGCTTTTTTAAGGACTGGCAAAATTAGAGGCACTACTTCTCCCTCTGGTCCAGATGGTGCTTCCATTTCCATTTATAGCAATAAGGAAATTATAGAGCCTTAAAAACAAAGACTGGCCAAAATAATCTTACTTTGCCTTCATTCCTTATTAAGTGCAGCCCGAAGCAATATCCACATTGTTCCCTATCTTCTGCCTGATGGGATTCTTGCATTATCTGAATGATCTTTGACCCCTAAACTGGGCAGTTCACTGGGACTGGGGGTGGAATACGGGGACTGGCGCATATCCGTCGTGGGGCTTTTGTCAATGAGGGAAGATGGCCTGCCTCTTGTTTATCACATTCCTCAGTGCAGAAATGGTCCTCCCGCAGCACTATCCTGTCAAAATGCTCACACCCTGTTGGGACCTGAGAGGATGTGAGTCCTATTCTAACATATAAAGCATGTGTGATTTCTAAACAGAGAGTTACTTTAACAGGAAATGTGTGGACTTTGTTCTCTTTATGGCAACTATCAGCCTATTTTCTGGGAAGGGTGTTCAGATCTTGGAGTTCCACTGCTTAATCCCAATAGATAAGCACCACAATGCCAAATGTGAAGAAGGCTCTGAAGTCTGACCAGACAAATGGGTTCAAATCCTGACTCTGCCGCTTCGGAACTGTGAGATTTGGGGTACATTGCTCAGCGTCTAGGTGGCTCAGTGGTAAAGAATCCGCCTGCCAATGTAGGAGATTCAGGAGACACTGGTTCGATTCCTGGGTTGGAAAGATCCCCCTGGAGTAGGAAATGGCAACCTCCAGTATTCTTGCCTGGAAAATTCCATGGACAGGGGAGCCTGGCAGGTTACAGTCCACGGGATGGCAAAAAGTCAGACACAAATGGGCACGTACACGTGCTCAACCTTTCTGGGCCTCAGCTGTATGGGACTAATGATAGTCTTGCTCCAGAAGGCTGCTAGAAGGCTTACATGAGTTACTACTCATGGAATACTAAGCACTTCGTAAGTAAAAGAGTCTGTAAAATAAATATGTAGTTATAGGTTGATTCATCTTATATGTCTACCATGATGAACATAAAATCATTTGTTGGTTGTATTAGGAGGTCTCAGATCCCACAAGGGTCTTGCATGAAAGAAGCTCAAAGATTGATATTGAGCTGAGGCTCCACCTGAAGTAGACCCTTATCTTACAAAAATTTATACAAAAATCACACTGAAATAAGCCCAGTACAAAATAAATTTCCCCCTTGGGTTAGCCCTATCCCAGGATAGCCCGAACCATGCACTTTTTCCTATTTTAGTGTGGTAGTCAGATTTTCAGAGCTCATACTTCCACTTCTGTCTTTATCAAGTGCCTTTTAAACTCCACTTCAATCTCTCATATAAAACCCAACTCACCTGCTCTAAAGACTCTCCTCCACGCAGTAGTGAGGAGAACAGGTGAAGCTAACTGTGTAGCCACAGAAAGCTTTTATAATAAGGGCATTATCAATAATCATATTTAATATGTACATGTTATTTCCATAGTAAGAAGTAACAGGAGGGCAAAAATTATGACTCTAAAGGTTCTGGATACTGTCTAAAGTATATTCCAGATAGACTGTGCAGTGTGAGTGTACCACCTCATAATAAAGGTTTTTCTTTCTCAGTTTCAATGTATGTGCAGTTAATATACTCCATGTGGCTTTTTTAAGGACTGGCAAAATTAGAGGCACTACTTCTCCTTTGGGTCCAGAGAGTAATTCTATTACAAACAGAATTACTTTAATCAAAGGAATTTAAACTACTTACATATATATTTTTAATTTTTTATTGGCATATAATTGCTTTAAAATGTTGTGTTGGTTTCTGCTGTTCAGCAGTATGAGTCAGCCATAAGTATACATATATCCTCTCCTTCTAGAGCCTCCCTCCCACCCATCCCCATCCCACCCCTCTAGGTCATCACAGAGCACTGCCTTAAGTTCCCTGTGTTATACAGCAACTGCCCACTAGCTATCTATTTTACACTTGGTAGTGATGTATCGGAGAAGGCAATGGCACCTCACTCCAGTACTCTTGCCTGGAAAATCCAATGGACGGAGGAGCCTGGTGGGCTGCAGTCCATGGGATCTCTAAGAGTCAGACACAACTGAGCGACTTCACTTTCACTTTTCATTTTCATGCATTGGAGAAGGAAATGGCAACCCACTCCAGTGTTCTTGCTTGGAGAATCCCCGAGACGAGGGAGCCTGGTGGATTGCTGTCTCTGGGGTTGCACAGAGTCGGGCACGACTGAAGCACCTTAGCAGCAGTGTATGTATGTCAATGCTACTCTCCCAATTCGTCCTACCCTCCCCTTCCCTGCCTGCAGGCACAATTCTTAAAAAATAATTTCTTGAGGTGGAATTCATTCAATTGTTTTTTTTTAATCTTTAAACCACCTAATTGAGAGACTAGCCAGAAAGATGACCTCAAGCTTTCACCGGCTGTAAAGCTACTCCCAAGTCTCCCCAACATGTGCCCTCCAGGCGAGATTTTACCACCTCACTTGGTAAGTGAGAATGACCTTACCCGTGCTGTAAATGTACTGATTCATACTGTGCGAATGGTATGTTTACTATGTGGTTATTATCGGGTTGTGAAACTATAATAGGCAGATTTTATAAGACCCTTCCTTGGTGCAGGGACTCGAGTGAATCATCACAGAATGTTTCTAAAGTAGGTAGAGCCAAAGATTTAAGTAGGAAGGGCTTAAAGATGTCCAGCACCATTGCCTGAAAGCTCAGCTGTGAACTAGGTCTGCCCTTGTACTATCTTGTGCTAGGAAAGAATAAGAGGCGTCCAGAGGTTCCAGCAGGTTGAGTTTTAGGGAGCTGAGATTTGCTCCTACATGGAACAAAATGTATTCTCTGGACCAGCTTCCCTGGAGTATGAAACGAGATGGCACCCAGAGAACACACAGCTAAGAGGCAGGCACGGGGAACTGGGAGGATCAGAAGCCAGACCAGATGCCCACAAAGTTATGCTGGGACTTTAAGAGTTATTGTGAAATTATCTCAAGAGCAGGGAAACAGGGATATGTACAGATCTTTGATCTTTTCACAGAATTCTTCAGAATAAGAAACCAGATGTAGGTGGCTTAACTGTTTTTACATGGTACTGTCAGGCACTGTTTTTTTATATATTCCATAGGTTTTTCATAAAATAACTTATTTTTATTTACCTGTGACTGTGCTGTGTGTGTGTTGCTGCACAGTAGCTTTCTCTAGTTGCAGCCATCGGGGTACTCTCGAGTTATGGTGTGCAGGCTTCTCACGTCTGTGGCTTCTTGTTGCAAGGGCATTTGGGTGCATGGGCTTCAGTATTGCAGCTCACAGGCTCTAGAGTATGAGCTCAGTAGCTGTGGCACACAAGCTTAGTTGATTCACAGCATGTGGCATCTTCCTGACCAGGGATTGAACCGGTATCCCCTGCAATGCAAAGTGGATTCTTAACCACTGGACCACCAAGTGAAAGTGAAAATGTTAGTCACTCAGTTATGTCCAGCTCTTTGCAATCCCCAGGACTGTAGCCCTGGTAGAGACAGGGGAGCCTCTGTCCATAGAATTCTTCAGGCAAGAATACTGGAGTGGGTAGCCATTCCCTCTTCCAGAGGATCTTCCTGACCCAGGGATAGAACCTGGGTCTCCCACATTGCAGGCAGATTCTTTACCATCTGAGGCACCAGGAAAGCCCCACCAGACCACAAGAGAAGTCCTATAAGCTAACTTTTGTTCACATTAACTCTTTTAACTGTTAAGTGTGTTTTGCCAGGTGGAACTAGTGGTAATCAACTCTCCTGCCAATGCAGGAGATATAAGAGATGCAGGTTCAGGCAGATCCCCTGGAAGAGGGCATGGCAATCCACTGCAGTACTCTTGCCTGGAAAGTCCCATGGACAGAGGAGTCTGGTGGGCTACAGTCCTTGGGGTTGCAAAGAGTTAGACATGACTGAAGCAACTTAGCATGCACATCCATGTGTTCACTGGAGTGAATGGGGGCTATATTTTACCCCTAGGTCCCTGAACAGTGGGGAAGTAAAGTGAAGTCACTCAGACATGTCTGGGAAGTCACCAGGGAACAGTGGGGAAGGAGGAATCAAAAATGAGAGAAGTTAAAGGAAATACAAAAACTCAGGAAAGAAAACTGCCTATCATGTCAGCTAAGCATCTTCCTCAGCTCCCTACTTGGCTCAGATCTCTGAACCAGGTTCTCACTTCCCCACTCTCAGAAAACAGCCTTCCCTCATCTTCTCATGACCCTCTCTTCTTCAAAATCCATCACACAGCCAAGACCTTTCTAGTTGTGCCCTGTTCCATCTCCCCAAGTCCTCTAATATCAGTCTTTCTTCTTTCTTATGTCCTCATTCTTTTTTATAGTTGCAGCTTGCCTCTAAATTTATATCTCTTCTTGCTATATGTATTCTAGACCATATATGTAATTTTTACATTGTCCTGTTCATTTTGAGGTTCCTTGAAGGTGAATGGTTTCTATCTCCTTTTTAAGTCTCTACCATATTATTCATATTAAGCAATTCTTCAAAAATAAAATATCTTTATTGTGTGTTTTTAATGCATCACTCTAAAAAAAATCCAAAGAGTAAAGAAAATTCATAATTTCACCCCAAAGAGATGGTATCTTTAACATTTTGGAATATATCTTTCACTGCACTTGGTCTTTGTGTGTACAAAAATTGATGAGAAGGGGATCTTCTATTCTATTTCACAACTTCATCCTTTTATTTTTGTGTCATAAAGATGCACTTCATTCCTCTGAATAGCAATAGAATGTTCCAAGGCATGGGTTTCCCTGGTGGCTCAGTGGTAAAGAACACACCTGCCAATTCCGGAGACATGGGTTTAATCTTTGGGTTGGGAAATTCCCTGGAGAAGAAAATGACAACCCACTGCAGGATTCTTGCCTGGGAAATCCCATGGACAGAGGAGCCTGGCAGGCTACAGTCCATGTGGTCACAAAAGAGTCAGACATGACCTAGGAACTAAACAACAACAATTCCAAGGCATAGATGTTTCTTATTACTGATCCATCATAGATGTTTAGGTTGTTCCAAATGGACTTTAACCTTATAAGAAAGATGTCAAGGATGAGTCTCTTATTACAAGCTTGAATTTTGGGATAGGTGATGGTAACACCAACGAAGATGGAGAATACTAGAGAAGTAGCAGGATAAATAGTTGTTTCCTTTCCCTGATTATTTCTGCTCATAATAACCATCAAAATCAAGAACCAGCATCAATACATTATTACTACTGAATCTTCATGCTTTATTCAAGTTTCACTAATTATACCAATATCATCCTTTATAGGAAAAGAATTCAATCCAGGATCATGCATAGTATTTAATTGTCGTGTGTCTTCAACTTGTTTCAATCTGAAATAGTTCCCCAGTCATTTCTGGTCTGTAAAAGCCTGGAAACTTTTGAAGATTATAGGCCAGTTGTTTGCTAGACATTCCTTTTTGAGGGTTTGTTGTTTCCTCATGAGTAAGTTCAGTTTATGCATCTTTGCCAGGAATATCACAGAAGAGCTGCTGTGTGCTTCTCGTTCTAGTCTACCAAGAGGTGCCTGATATTGATTTGTCCCATTCCTTGTGATGTTGACCTTGATCATCTGATTAGATGGCATCTGCCCACTTTCCCACCACAGTCACACATTTTTTTTTGTAATTATCAAATATTTGTTGGGAGGTACTTTGGAATTATGTAAATATTCATTCCTCATTCATCTTTTACCCCCTATTACACATTCTTCTGTGCTTTTTGACTGTATTATTATTATTATTTTGGTTGCCAGTGTGATTTTCTAATTCTGTCATCATTTCATATTCATTCATTAGCATCCCATGGTTAAAAAAAAAAGCCTTCCTCCTCTCTCCATTTATTATTCATTTATTTCACTATAAGCACATCAACTCTCATTTTATTAAGTGGGGTATAGTCTATAACTTATTATTTACCTTGACGCTCAAATTATCCCAGATTTGGAAAGTGGCGGTCCCTCAAACTGGCTTCTCTGTTCTTTTAACATATTTCTATTATTCTTCTATAATTTCCTAAACTTCTGACACAAAAAAATTCTAGGCTTATCTTGTACTTACCTTGACCCAGCCCTGAAATTAGCCATTGCTTTAAAGCATTCTTATTTCTTTTAGTGGAGAATGATATTTAGAAGCCAAGATCCGGGTACTGATGTGTTCGATGCTATTAGAATGCTGCTCCTCTCTGAATTTCTGAGTATACAGTTAAGGAGATCTATATATCTATATCTTAGCTTTTATTTTCTGATAGGGTGACATCTGTTCTTAATCATTACTGATACATTTAGTTGATCAAAGCCCCCGTATGTAACCAGTCATCTGTTGCCATCATACCCCTGCTCAGATACACTCATCACATCACCTGGCCCACCTTCACCCCTACACTGGCATAGAGGCCCTTCTCACTCAGTGTATATCCTGACAACCCTGTTGAGCCATCATCAACCCTCCGTTCATAGATTATGCTTCACTACACTTGGGTTCCTCTATCTGTGACAGGCCACTGAAACATCCACTCCCCATACTCCACTGGTGCATACTTGGTTTTGGCCCAAAAGTATTCAGAAGGAAGGAAGAAGATAGGGGAAATTTTCTCCTGATTATTTTTCAATTAAAAAATTAATGCATATATCTCTAAAGATAGAAACCGAGGAATTTCTTTTAAAAGAATAGAAATGGAGGAGACACGACAACTAAATGCAGTGTAGAATCCTAGACCAGAAAAAAGGCCATTATTTGGCAAGTGGTAAAATTTGAATGGCTTCCCTGGTGGCTCAGTGGTAAAGAATTTGCCTGCCAATGAAGGAGACGTGGGTTCAGTCCCTGGGTTGGGAAGATTCCCTGGAGGAGGACATGGCAACCCACTCCAGTATTTTTTTCTGGAGAATCCCATGGACAGAGGAGCCTGGTAGGCCATAGTCCATGCGGTTGCAAAAGAGTTGGAATAACTTAATGACTAAACAACACCAAAAAAAATTTTAATAAAATCTATAAATTCATTAGTAACATTTTATCAGTGTTAATTTCCTAGTTTTGATCATTATACTACAACTATGCAAAATGTTAACATTGGGAATCTAGGTGAAAGGTATATGGGAACCCTCTGTATTATTATTGTACTACTACTGTTTTTCATAGCTATAAAATTATTTTTAAAATAGAAATTTTAAAGTACAGTTGACCCTTGAACAAACTGGGGTGTTAATCCATGTATAACTTAGAGTTGACCCTCTGTATCCACAGTGCCTCCAATTTGCGTAGTCATACAACCATGGACTGTGTAGTACTGTGGTACTTACAACTGAAAAATATTTGCATGTAATGCAAATGGACTGAGGCAGTTCACACCCACGTTGTTCAATGGTCAAAGGTATTATATTCTTTTTAGAAAAAAATTAAGTGATATAGAAGTATTCAAACCAAAAAACAAATAGCACACAAATTTACCCAGAAAATAAGATTTTACACAAATTTTAACAGAAAATTTACACAAATTTACCCAGAAAATAGAAGAGGAGAGAATACGTCTCCCCTCACTATCCTGATACCAAAATCAGAAAAAGACACCACAATTTAAAAAAAAAAAAAAAACCTATGGACCAATATCCTTATTTCTTCTAAACGTGACAATTCTTAATAAATATTAGCAAATCAAATCCAAAAATATATAAAAAGCATAATACATCATGACCAGGTAGCGTCATCCCTGGAATGCAAAGTTGGTTTAACTTTTAAAGAAACCAACAATGTAATTCCCCATGTCAGCAGATTAAAAAGAAAAACCATGTGATCATCTCAAAAGATGCACACACCAAAAAAAAGGCAAAAAACATTTGCCAAAATCCAGCATCTTTTTATGATTAAGAACACTGAGATAACTAGAATAGAACTTTCAAACTGATAAAAACATCATATTTAGTGGTAAAAAACTGAACATTTTCCCTCTAAAATTGGGAACATGGCAAAATGTCTCCTCTTACTCCTTCTATACAACACTGAACTGGTGCTCACTGCCAGTGCAATAAGGCAAGAAGTAAAGAGGCATACATTTTGAAAAAAAAAAAAATACTATCACCTACATAGAAAATCCCAAAGAATTCACAAAACAGCAAAGAGAACAAAAAAGTGAGTTTAATAAACTCACAGAATACAAGGTCCATGTGCAAAAATCATATCTTAAGATACTAACAATAAATAACTAAAATTGTAATTTTAAAAGTAACATTTAAACATAAAAACCATGAAGTTCTTAGAAGTCTGATAAAACATGCAAGATCTAACACTGCAAACTAAAATATTACTAAGAAAAATTAAAAACCTTAATTAATACAAATACATACCATGTTCATGAATCAGAAGACTCAATATTGTTAAAAGGTCAATTCTCCCGAAATTAACCTAAAGGTTCAAAGCAATCTCCATCAAAATTCCAGCAGGCTTATTTTAGAAACTTGGCAAGCTGATTCAAAGACTTATGTGGAACTTCAAAGGATACAGGATAGCCAGAAAAAGAAGAAGAAAATTGATGGACTCGTGTTACCATATTTCCATTTTTTTTTTTAGTCTGTTGTAATCAAGACAGGGTGATTTTGACATCTGGATAGACATATAGTTCAATGGAATGGAAGAGAGAGTTCAGAAATGGACTCACACACGTAAGTCAATTGGTTATGGACAAAGCTGATAGAGTCGTCCAGTGGAGAAAAGATAGTCTTTTCAACAAACAGTAATGCTGTAGCAATTGGACATACATGTACCAAAAAAATGAACTTTAACTCCTACCTTTTTTTCCTCTTCATACTGTTCACAGGGTTTTCTCAAGGCAAGAATGCTGAAGTGGTTTTACTATATATAAAGATTAACTCAATAAGCAAATCTGTAGAGACAGAAAATAGATCAGTGGTTGCCTAGAGTTGAGGGGATGGGAGGGGAAATATGAAGTCAGTACCAGAGAGCTTGCAGTTTCTTTTTGGTTTGATGAAAACGTTCAAAATTAGATTGTGGGGATGCTTGCACAATTTTAAATATGCTAAAAACCAGACTTGTACACTTTAAGTGGATTAAATGTGTAGCATGTGAATTATATCTAAAGCTGTTTAAAAATCAACTCAAAATGAATCATAGACCTAAATGTAAGAGGTAGAAGTATAAAGTTCCAAAAGAAAACGTGGGAAAAATCTTTGTCACCTTGGGTTAGGAACAGGTTTCTTAAATACAACACAAAAAGGAAAAACTATTAGTACATTAAAAAAAAATTATATTTAATCAAAATGAAAATGCTTTGCTGTTCAAAAGACACTTCAGAAAAATGAAAAGATGAGTCACATACTGTGAGAAAATATTTGCAAAAATACATCTCTGATACAGAACTTATATCCAAGATATGTTAAGAAATCTTATAGATCAATATTAGAAAGAAAACCCAGTTTTTTAAATGGATGAAAAGCTTGAAGACATGTCACCAGAAATAATACAGATAGCCAATAAGTACGTGAAAGGATGTTCAATATTATTAGTCATTAGGGAAATACAAATTAAAACCATAATGAGATAATACTATCTGCCTTCTAAAATGACTCAGATCCAAAAATCTGCCAATATCTAAAGCTGTTGAAGAGATGGAGTGGCTGGGGTACCCGTGGTGGGAATGCAAAATGGTATGGCCACTTTAGAAAACAGTTTGGCAGTTTCTTATAAAAATTAATCACATATTTAACACATGACCCAACAAACCTCCTAGGTAGTTACCCAAGAGAAAACTTACATCTACACAATGACTTATACAAAAATGTGTACAACAGCTTGACTTATGATTACAAAAAGCAGAAAACAAGCCGCATTGGTAAATGAAAAAACTAAGGTACAGAGGAGTACTACTCAGCAAAGAAATGGAACAAGCTACTACAAGTAGCAACAGGGATGAATCTCAAAAACACTGTGCTGCATGAAAGAAACCAGTCATGAAAAGCTCCCTGTTCACTATATGATTCCATTTATTAAGATTCTAGAAAAAGCTAAGTGATAAGGACAGAAATCAGATCAGCAGTCACTTGGGGCTGGGAGTAAGGGCAGGAGATTTGCTACAAAAGGGCAGAAGAAAATCTCTGGGGGCAATGGAAATAGTCTACATAATTAATTATTGTGATGATGCTTACATGACTATGTACATTTGTTGACATTCATCTAGCCATACACTTTTAAAGAGTGATTTTACCATAGTATGTGTATAAGTATAATTACTATATAATGATATGCTAATTTTACTTCATCAATCTGACTTTTAAAAAGCCATATTGTAATAAATACCAAAGAATATTGGGGGTGAGTGGAAGCAATGCATTCTCTTTAGAAAAATTCAAATAATCTCAAAGTATACATGATAAAAAAATGAAAATCCCCTCTCTGGCCTCTTCCATCCCATTTCTTTTGTTTGTGTATATTGGGTATTTTTTAAGATTTTTTTTTTGACAGGAACCATTTTTAAAGTCTTTACTGAATTTGTTATAATATTGTTTCTGTTTCATGTTTTGGTTTTTTGGCTAAGAGGCATGTGGAATCTTAGCTCCCCAACCAGGGATTAAGCCCTGCATTGGAAAGCAAAGTCATAACCACTGAACTGCCGGAGAGGTCCCAACAGTTTGTGTATATTTTTCAGATATTTTTATGCAGACTCATATTTGAAAAAGTATGTAAATGTGATACCATGTTATGTATTGTTTTGTAATCTACTTCACAGGTGTCACTTTTCATTGCTGTTTACCAGTACATAAAAATCTCTCATCTCCCACCTCAGCACACCTTGCTGACAAGGATATAGCAGGCTTTCCGTAACTGTTGTTGATCATCACCATAATCATGAGTCAACTTGCCAGAGAGGGTCGGCCTGACCGACAAGAGAAACAGACTTATTCCAGCAGCTGTCAGTGTCCAGAGGACACTATGTTCCTTGGACCTATTACCAAACCAGCCAGGTCAGTTTCTCCTCCTATTTCAAAGCAAATTTCCTCTCATACTTCTTGAATGGCCACGGCATTTGGCCTGTAACTATGCTGCAGGGTGGGGGAAGAAGGGACTCTGGCCTAGAAGAAAATTTTCCTATAAACACAGAACATCATCATTCCTCATGATTTGTTTTAATCAACGTGCTTAGAGCTTAAACAACTCAATTGATCCTTGAGAGACTTGTTCGAAGTCAAATAAGCCACTGGCAGTGCCAGGAAAAAACAGGGTGAGAAGGCCGTGCTGACTGCAGCCAGCAGACTGGCCATGCCAGCACTGCTATCCCTACCAAGCCCAGAGGGAAATGCCAGAGGCTCAGGGTTTGCTGTTGGCGGCTGGAAGAGACGGCTGGATTTGGGGAAAGCATAGGACAGCTTAGGCAATGTTTTCTCCACTCACCCTAAGAAAAAGGACCTGAGTGCTCTGGACACATAACTGTCTACTTCACAGCCTGAACCTCTCGGACCACTGCCCTTCATTCCCCGAATACCCTTCACCTCCTTGGTAGTCAAGTGCATGGCAACTTCAGACTGTACTGATCACAGAAGGGTCCCACATAAGGAGTTTGCAAACCAGGGGTCTCCAACTCACTGTGCTACCAAACTAGAGAGGACAGGGAGCTTATGTATCAATAACTTGGTAGAGGGAGCGGCAACTGTGCTGAGTTTGATTAAAAGGAGTGGTTTGGGGCCGCAGGACTAGGTAGGTCATTTCCAAAGTTTCCTTCCATTCTAAATCTCTCTATTATGGTCCCAGCCAAGGCAGCGGTGCTGTGCTTAAGAGCAGGCATTTCAGCTTCAGAGGGGCTTCCCAGGTGGCCTGTGTGCTTATGTGTGCTTAGTCGCTCAGTTGGTCCGACTCTGCGACCCCATGGATTGTAGCCCACCAGGCTCCACTGTCCATGGGGATTCTCCAGGCAAGAATATGGGAGTGGGTTGCCATGCCCTCCTCTAGGGGATCGTCCCACCCCAGGGATCAAACCTAGGTCTTCCGCATTGCGGGTGGATTCTTTACTGTCTGAGCCCCCAGGGAAGACCCAGGTGGCATAGTGGTAAAGACTCCACCAGTCAAAGCAGGAGAGGCAACAGACGCAGGTTCAGTCCGTGGGTCAGGAAGATATACTGGAGGAGGAAATGGCAACCGACGCCAATATTCTTGCCTGCAAAATCCCATGGACAGTGGAGCCTAACGGGCTACAGTCCATGGGGTCGCACAGTTGGACCAACTGAGCGAGCACACATGCACACGGGGCATCGGAGAGGCTTGGGTTCGGATCCTGGCTCAGCCCTTTATCAGCTAAGTGATGCTGGGCAAGTGACTTGACCTTGCTCAGCCTGTTTCTTCATCTTCACCGGGCTATTGGGAGGCTTCTGTGACACGATGCAGGACTCAGTCCAGCACCTGGCGCAGCAAAAATGCTCAGTACTGTGGCTGCTATGCTATGTTTAGTTGCTCAGTGGTGTCCGACTCTTTGCAACCAACCCCATGGACCGTAGCCCGCCAGGCTCCTCTGCCCATGGGGATTCTCCAGGCAAGAATGTTGGAGTGGGTCACTGTGCCCTGTGGCTACCATCATTATTACTATTTTAAAAAGTCTCTTTCTGGGGAAAACACAAAGTTTTTCTAAAAACCAGGATCCTTCCTTTTGAAACTGAGTAGAATAAAAGAGGATGTGGCAATCTGAAGGTTCAGCTGGTTCTTTTTAGTTTTTACTCTAAAAGGTCAGAGGGATAGCCATAAGGAACAATCCTCAGAGGTAATTACTGAAGGAAAGTGAGAGGGGAGGTCAAATGACCGCTCAAGGTCACAAAGCTAATTAATTGGCCAATCTGCTCTTAATCTCAGATTTCTCCTGTGTCCCAATAAAGCATCCTATTTGAGCACCACACTGCCTAACTCTAACTGTGCTCTGAGATACCTTGGCATTAGAAGTATCACTTGGAGTCTCTGGGTTGTATTAGTATTAAGCTACCCTGGTGGCTCAGCGGTAAAGAATCCTTCTGCAATGCAGAAGACACATGCAGGAGAGGCAGACTCAATCCCTCGGTCAGGAAGATCCCCTGGAGCAGGAAAAGGCAGCCCACTCTAGCACTCTCGCCTGGGAAATCCTGGCAGGCTGACAGTCTGTGGGGCCGCAAAGAGTAGGACACGACCTGGTGACTGGAAAACAATAACAACAACCATTTAGTAAGCACTTGCGATTTGCCTGGCACTGTACTTGAATTCAGTCCTGTTCATTCAGTCCTTAAAACACCCCATGTATAAGCATCACTTCCCTAATTTATGACAGAGAAATTCAGGCACAGAAAGGTTAATCATGTTGCCCGAGGTCCCACAGCCAGTAAGCGGCAGAGTCAGAATTCTGGCAGTGAATTAATTCAGTGGATCCAAGGGATTCAGAATGCAACAGAGTCCCTGTCAGCTCTAAATCACACCATATGGATCTGAGGAGTTAGGATTCTAAGGCACTCTGAGGCACCCAACATTTGAAGCACAAGATAAGCCCCCTAAAACTCTGTCTGTTTGTGCTTCTGTGTGGTGTTGGGAATGACCCACATCAAAGCAAGAGCTAGAGAGAAAGAACCCGACCCGTGCTTGGCAGCACACTCTCAGCCTGACCTTCTCAAACTAGAAGAGAAAGGTCATTCCATTGGACTTCCCCACATTCAGCAGGAGGCTTTCTTTCTAGAATATTCTCCAAATCTTCTCCAAAGACGCAATGTGCAGCTTACAGCATGATTCAGAGGAAGCCAGTAAGTCTGAGAGCTGGGAGCACAGCCTGGCAGGGTAGACTTGCGGGTTTGGACTAAAGGAACAGCAGTGGAGCTCAGGGTTAGCTGGCAGAAAGTTTCATATCTGCCCATGTTCCAGCCTGGTGTCTGTGTGCAAAGAAATGCAGAAGGTACCATCTTAGAAGCATTAATAACTAGTAGTAACTCTCAGCAGCTAAGAGGCTAGCACAGGGGAGCAGTTAAAAGGGTACAGTGTCTGGAATTCAGCACACTTGGATTATATTGCCTGTGAGGTCTCTTATGAGCTGGGTTGTAATTGGTATGTCATTACCTTCTCTGGGCCTCATGTCCTCACGTGTAAGGTGGGATCATATCATAACAGCAGTCATTGTGAAAATACATGTAAAACAGGAAGCCCAATGCCCAGGACATGGACAGTGCTCAACAGATGTCTGTCCATATTAACTGGGATTCGAAATAAATACTCTCCTTTGAAGAATTGCTCCAAATACTCAGTCAACCTTCTCAGCTAATTTCTGTGGCCTCCGTTTGTTAGTTTGGCAAACAGATTTAGAGTTGTCTCTGAAAATTCCTCCCAATACTGGGAAAGTTACTTTATACTTGCCTTTAAAAGTGATGTGTAGAATTCTGACTTTTCAAAATATTGTCATACAAACTCATATATTGCCGCTGGGGATGCAAAATAGTACAGTCACTTTGAAAAACAGCCTGACAGTCTCTTATAAAACTAAACATACACTTACCATATGACCCAGCAATTCCACTCTTAGGTACTTATCCAAGAGAAATGAAAACTTATGTTCACACAAAAACCTGTATGCAAATGTTTATAGCGGCTCTATTCCTAATTGTCAAAAACTGGAAACAACCCACATGTCCTTCAGCTGGTGAATGGGTAAACAAACTAGTATCTCCATCAATGGAATACCACCTCACAGTAACAAGAATGACTGGTAACATATGCAATAAGCTGGATGAATCCCAAATGCAAAGCGAAAGAAGCGAGACACAAAAGGCTACATACTGTATGATGCTGTTTCTGTGATATTCTAGAACAGGTAAAGTTACAGATATAGAAAATAGATCAGTTGTGGCTTTCAAAGGCTTGAGGTCATGGAGGGTGTTGACTAGAAAGACATAGAAGAATTTGGGGGGATGGTAGAACAGTCCTATACTTGACTGGATTGTGGTGATGGGTTGCATGACGGTCTGCATTGGTCAAACTGGCAGAAATGTACACTAAAAAGTGAATTTTACTTTATATAAATTATACCTCAATTCTTAACAGACAAAAGAGAATATTGGCACATGCATAATCTCATTTTATCTGCATAGCTCCATCCCCTAGGGCAGGTTCTCTCCTGTTTGCTCTGGGACAGAGGCTTGTAGAAGCCCTGGGGCTCCAGTAGAATCAGGACCACCCCTTTACTTAGCTGCATCCACTCTGACTGCGGGGGACTCCAGGGTAATAGCCCCTACAGTCACTTCTTTCTCCCATCTTTCCTTTTCCATAAATATCTAATGTTTTGATCCCTCCATTTAAATAACACCAAGAATTAATCAATTTATTTGTTAATTAAATGTTTGGTGGTGGCTGTTTAAATTCCACAAAGCTTCAGAGAGACGTATTCCTTCCATGGTCCCTAGTTTTGTCACAGGCAGGAGACAAAGGACATCTCTTTGAAGAAACCATGTGCCCTGGGGCATACATGTTCCTCTAATGTAAAAGGAACTTGGAGATGGTAGGCAAAATGTTCTTGCCACAGTCAGCAAGAAGCTGGATCAAAGTTGCAAAATCTATCATATTTGATGCTTAGTCGTGATTTCCAAATTGCCTTGAGGAGTACATTTTGATTTTGAAGAGCCTCACAATGAAGACTCTGATTGAAATATTATTTAAAATAAAAGCTGTTGTCCCATTCAACCTCAAACATCTCCATGAAAGATCTGTAATTTCTGTTTGTTTACTCTTCTTAAATTGGGCTTTGATTATATGGTCAAACATATGAGAAATATTATTCCATTATATTAAAATTTCTCCTACCTAATATGAAAAATATTATTCCATTATACTAAAATTTATCCTACCTAATAAACTATTGTATTCATATACCATACCAGTAAGCCAAAGTGATCAGTGTAACAACTTCCATGAACAAATACCAATGTCTATAAGGAAACTAACTTTATCAAACAAAACATCCTCTGCAGGCCCTTAAGAAAGCTGTGAACAGATGCCTTTGCTTTTCTGACAAAGGAGTCAAATTAGTTCAAGGACTACAAGAAAAGCATAGGCTAAACACAGATTGGCCCTTGACATAATCTCCTCCTCTCCATCCTGACCCCTAAGTCCTCAGAATTATTGAAACACATTTTGAGAAGAATTCAGAGCAGGGCATTATTAGCAGGGACTGCCCTGCCAAGCACAATGTGTGGAGCAAAACCCAAACAAATAGCCTCTTTGTTTCCTATCAGCCCCAGGGATTCAGGTCAGGTAGGGAAGCTCTACTTAGCTTTCTGGCAAAGAAGAAACCATTTTCATAATTCTTTCTCCAGATACTTCTAAGAATGAATGAACATTTACTGATGGATTCTGTGGTGTTGGAGAAGACTCTTGAGAGTCCCTTGGACTGCAAGGAGATCATACCAGTCCATCCTAAAGGAAATCAGTACTAAACATTCATTGGAAGGACTGATGCTGAAGCTGAAACTCCAGTACTTTGGCCACCTGATGCGAAGAACTGACTCAGGAAAAGATCCTGATGCTGGGAAATATTGAAGGCAGGAGTAGAAGGGGATGACAGAGGATGAGACGGTTGGATGGCATCACCGATTTGATGGACATGAGTTTGAGTAAGCTCCAGGAGTTGGTGATGGACAGGGAAGCCTGGCGTGCTGCAGTCCATGGGGTCGCAAAGAGTCAGACATGACCGAGCGACTGAACTGACTGATGGAATCTATAAAGTATGATGGCCTTGAAATAAACAATTCTTAGGTTCAGGTCTACACTATTTATTGTGTACTTGCCACAGGCCAGCTACCATGCTAGATGCCAGGGATATGATTAAGAGCAAAACAGGCATGGTCCCTGACCTCACAGAGTTTATGGTCTAGTGGGGTGATAGTCCATAAACAAGTAAGTAAATATCAAATAAAAACAGATGGTGATTGTCTTAATCGATTCATGCTACTCTAACAAAATACCACAGACTGGATGGTTTATAAATACCTCTATTGCTCCCATGGTTCTGGAGGCTGAAAGTTCAAGGTACTGAACAGTCTACTCTATTCTGCAGAGAGAAAAAAAAATATAGTAGGAATACTGTGGCTCTGTGCTTCCTCTTTTATTACCCCCTCGAGGAGGAGTGACTCATCAGCTTGGAGAACAAGAGGAGAAACTGATTGCCTGTGGCTCACTCCATTCCCACTAATCCAGCTCTGGAGAATCCAGGAGGACTTCCTGGAGGAGGTGATGGCAAAGTCCCAAAGGATGAGAAGAAAAGGTGAATACGTGGGAATGGTTTTGGGGAGATACCAGAATGTGGAAATTCCTAGAGGCAAAAGAAAACATGGTTGTTTGGGGGAAAGGCAAAAAGTTCTGCACAGTTGGAGTATAGAGGGTAAGAGATTAGGAGCTAAGAGACAACGCTGGCAAAAAAGCCAGATCATGAAGAGCATTATGTGCCAAACCATAGAGTGTAAACTTTATCCTGAGGGCATTGAGAGGGATCGTTGGCCCAGTCTCTCAATCGTGTCCGACTCTCTGTGACCCATGAACTTATAGCCTGCCAGGCTCCTCTGTCCATGGGATTTTCCAGGCAAGAATACTGGAGTGGGTTGCCCTTTCCTTCTCCAGTGGATCTTCCCAACCCAGGGATCGACCCTGGGTATCCTCACATGGCAGACTGACTCTTTACTGTCTGAGCCACCAGAGAGAGATAGAAAGGTTTAACGAAGAGAGTGAAGATATACCATTCCTAGATCAAACTGGCTGGAGGGCAGAAAACAGACAAGGATTGCAATTCTTCCACGCTCTCTGAAAAGGTGAGAAAAGGAGGCAAGGGTGCTTTGCTGCGCTGTGTCATCTTCCTTTTGGCCCGCCACATCAGATTGTCCTGGGCCCCAGCTCTGAGCTCCTGTCAGAGGGCCCTCTGCATGCAGCCCTTGTCCCAGCTCCAATAACCACTCCTTCCCTCGCCCCTGCAGGCCGGGCGGTGGGCACAGAGTCCCCACGGTATTGTGCGATTCCTTGCAGTTTCTTTACACCCTGCCCACATATTTGTAAGCAACTTTGTTATTAATAACCCCTCAAGTGATCCTAATTTGAGTATGCCAGCTGGTTCCTGCTGGTATCTCTGTGGCTACACTCTCCGTCTCCCCTGCAAATAAAGAGAAAGCAAGCATAAGCAGCGTGGAAAAGGAGGAGCCCTCCTCCTCGAGATGATGGCTTGAGAAGTTTGCTGCTTAGGAAAGATAACTGACTTACTGAGATAGCGGTTGTCTTTTAATAGCCCTACTGTTTGGGTGAGAATGATGCTGCTCACTTAAAAAGGGAAGAAAAAGAAAAATCTCCGGAAACCTCACCTCCCAGAGGCAAATGCTACTAACATTTTTGCTCAATATTCTCCTACATATTTCTCTGTACATACATACTCAAACCGATACATGCAACTTTATATAAATGAATTTTACTCCAAATGCTGAGCCAAGCCTACTTTTGCTCATTCATAAGCCTCAGGTTTTGAGTTGCCTGTGGATGATTCCAAGTAGACCTGTTGAGAAACAAACTGAATATAATCACGTAGAGTTCAAGTCTTGGGGCTGCCATCAGAGAGAAGAAAGACAACCATGAAAGCCTCAGGAGGCAGAGGATCCTGTCAGGTAGAGAGTAGGAGGGGAAGAGGTGGGGGCCACCACAGAGCCACTGGACCTCAAACACTGAAAGGGCAGGAAGAACCAAAGGGTACAGAGAAGGAGCAGCTAAGGCGGTAAGAGGAAGCCGGAGAGTTCCTGGCCTTTGAGAAATAGGGGTGGTCCACAGTGAAGAAGGCTACGGTCAGCTCAAAGGATTTACCAATAAAAAGGTGGCTGGTAGCCTGGAAAAGAGTGCTTTTAGGTGGGAATTCCCCGGCAGTAAGTACCATAGCTAGGACTCAGTGCTTTCACAGCCAGGGCCCAGGCTCGATCCCCAGTTGGGGAAGTAAGATCCAGCAAGGAGCACAGCGTGGCCAAAAAAAAAAAAGGAGAAAGAGTGACTTTAGTCAAGTGGTGGAGTGGAAGCCAAATTGAAAGGAGCTGAGGAGAAAGTGGAGGTGACCTACTCTCTAGTTTGCTGTCCCCTTCTCCCCTCATCAGAGTTTTGCAGACCCTATTGAGTTTGAAACTCTGTAAATCCACCTGAGCATACTGTTACAGTTCAGATCTGATTTGGTAGGTCTGGAGTGGGCTCTGTATTTCTAACAAGCTCCCTGGTGATGTGGATAGCACTGAACCAAACTTGAAGTAGCAAGGAGTGCGACTGGGCTGCCGAGTCAGTGTCTTGATGAGTGCCTTACCAAAGACACTCACATATACAGAGATAAAAACGAATTCTTAGGGTCTTACATTATCATCCACATCAGAAAAATACTAAAAAGGAAAACAAGAGGAAATCTCTGCACTCCTATGTCTGGTGCTTTCCTGTATATGTGCCATCCTCATGAAAGTCCCTCCATTTCGGTCACTTAAAACTTACTAGGATTTTTCAGTTATTATTTCTATTTTAATTGCATTAAGGAGCCTGGTAGCTACAGTCCATGGGGTCACTAAGAGTCGGACATGACTGAGCAACTTCACTTTCACCTTTCACTTTCATGCATTGGAGAAGGAAATGGCAACCCACTCCAGTGTTCTTGCCTGGAAGAATCCCAGGGATGGGGAAGCCTGGTGGGCTGCCGTCTATGGGGTTGCACAGAGCCGGACACGACTGAAGTGACTTAGCAGCAGCAGCCAGAACATGCTAAAATCGCAGTCCTTTGAAATTTGTTACTATTTGCTTCACGGCTCAAAACATGATGAATTTTTGTAAATGCTCCGTGAGTGCTTGAAAAGAACATATTCTGTAATTGGGTTCAAGGGTTTATGTCTATTAGGTCAAACTTAATAACTGGGTTTGACAGGTCTTCATAATCTATCAATTACTAAAATGAAATCTGTTAAAATCACCATTCTCTCTCTACCTGGAAAGTCTTTCCTCCTCACCTCTCCAACTTGCCCAGTCTTCCATCCAACAACTAGGGATTCATGGTGACCAAAATCTGACCAGGTCTCTGCAGAACCAGTCCTTCCCCTCCTGGAGCTAACAGTCTAAGAAGGTTTATCTGGTCAACAATATCTCAGTTGTTGTTGTTCAGTCACTCAGTTGTGTTCAACTCTTTGCAACCCCATGGACTGCATGCCAGGCTCCCCTGTCTTCACTGTCTCCTGGACTTTGCTCAAATTCATATTTATTGAGTCAATGATGCCATTCAACCATTTCATCCTCTGTCGTCCCCTTCTCCTCCTGCCTTCAGTCTTTCCCAGCATCACGGTCTTTTCCAAGGAGTCAACTCTTCGCATCAGGTGGCCAAAGTATTGGAGCTTCAGCTTCAGCGTCTGTCCTTCCAATGAATATTCAGGGTTCATTTTCTTTAAAATTGACTGGTTTGATCTCTTTGCTATCCAAAGGACTCTCAAGAGTCTTCTCCAGCACCACAGTTTCAAAGCATCAATTCTTCAGCACTCAGCCTTCTTTAGGGTCCAACTCTCACATCTGTACAAGACTACTGGGAAAACCATAGCTTTGACTATAGTGACTTTTGTTGGCAAAGTAATGTCTCTGCTTTTCAATACACTGTCTAGGTTTGTCATCTCTTTTCTTCCAAGGAGCAAGCATCTTTCAGTTTCATGGCCGAAGTCACTGTCTGCAGTGATTTTGGAGCCCAAGAAAATAAACTCTGTCACTGTTTCCTTTTTTCCCCCATCTATTTGCATGAAGTGATAGGACCAGATGCCATGATCTTAGTTTTTGAATGTTGAGTTTTAAGCCAGCTTTTTCACTCTCCTCTTTCACCTTCATCAAGAGGCTCTTTAGTTGTTCTTCACTTTCTGCCATAAGGGTGGTGTCATCTGCATATCTGGGGTTATTGATATTTCTCTTAGCAATCTTGATTTGCTTCATCCAGCCTGGCATTTCCCATGATGTATTCTGCATACAAGTTAAATAAGCAGGATAACAATATACAGTTCTGATGTACTCCTTTCCCAGTTTTGAACCAACCCGTTTTTCCATGTCCAGTTCTAATTGTTGCTTCTTGACCTGCATACAGGATTCTCAGGAGGAGGTCAGGTGGTCTGGTATTCCCATCTCTTGAAGAATATTCCACAGTTTGTGATTCACACAATCAAAGGCTTTGGTGGTATAATCAATAAAGCAAAAGTAGATGTTTTTCTGGAAGTCTCTTGCTTTTTCAATGATCCAACAGATGTTGGCAATTTGATCTCCGGTTCCTCTGCCTTTTCTAAATTCAGCTTGAACATCTGGAAGTTCACGGTTCACGTGTTGTTGAAGCCTGGCTTGGAGGATTTTGAGTATTACTTTGCTACTGTGTGCTGCTGCTGCTGCTGCTAAGTCGCTCAGTCATGTCCGACTCTTAGTGACCCCATGGACTGCAGCCTACCTGGCTCCTCCGTTCATGGGATTTTCCAGGCAAGAGTACTGGAGTGGGTTGCCATTGTCTTCTCTGGCTAGTGTGTGAGATGAGTGCAATGGTGTGGTAGTTTGAGCATTCTTTGGCATTGCCTTTCTTTGGGATTGGAATGGAAACTGACCTTTTCCAGTCCTGTGGCCACTGCTGAGTTTTCCAAATTTGCTGGCATATTAAGTGCAGCACTTTCACAGCATCATCTTTTAAGATTTGAAATAACTCAACTAGAATTCCATCACCTCCACTAGCTTTGTTTGTAGTGATGCCTCCTAAGGCCCACTTGACTTCACAGGATGTCTGGCTCTAGGTGAGTGATCACACCATCATGGTTATCTGGTTCGTGAAGACCTTTTTTTTATAGTTCTTCTGTATATCCTTGCCACTTCTTCTTAATATCTTCTGTTTCTGTTAGGTCCATACTGTTTCTGCATGAAATGTTTCATTGTTATCTCTAAATTGCTTGAAGAGATCTCTTGTCTTTTCCATTCTTTCCTCCTTCCTCTGAGCTCTTACATCACTCACTGCCTATGTAGCTAATGTAACACTCAGATTGTCTTCATTGCCATGATTTGTGTTCATAATTTACTCCAGCTTTTAAATTCCAGGTAAGCCAAGGTTATCCTGTTTTCTATATAACTGCTTTTTGAACTATAATTATTGACAAACCATAAAATTCACTCTTATAAAGTATAAGATTCATTGGAAGAACATCTTATCTTGGTATCCTCTGTAGCAGTGGTCCTCCATCTTGGTTGCATGCTGGAATTACCTGTAGATTTTTTTTTTTTTTTTAAGAAACCCATGTTACCTGGTTCTCACCCCCAAGAGGTTCTGACTTAATTAGTTTGGAGTGTGGCCCAGGCATCAGAATTTGTAAAACCCCGAGTGATTTTAACTTGTAGCCTGGGTTGTCTATAGTGCTTTGCACATAACTGCCACTCAATAATTGTAATCATGAATTAGTCCTAGGTTCCAGCCAATTAACTCGCCCAAGAACTACCTGCCTTCCCTGTTTCCCTCTAGTCCAGCAGCTCTTACAATGATCTGTTTACATCTATCTCCTCCACTTGGTGTGAAAGGAAGTCTGAGACAAAAGTATTTAGAAAAGATAAGTTTACTTGCAAAGATGTGCAGATTTCAAATACAACAGATATTTAAAGGAAAAATGTAAAGATTACCATGTTTACATTTATCTCTTAGGCACAGATAGTGTGCTTACATGGGAAGATATGTCACAAATGACATATTTCCAAATTTCCGTATTCAAAAGTCAGGAATAAAATGGTTCTCATTATAGATTCAGTAACTGATAGGGAAAACTCAAGATTTCATTCATTTCAGACACCAGACATAAGAGTAGCTTGGTAACTGTCTTAGGCTTGAAAGTGTCTTGCTCTTCTTCTATTTTTTCCTTCTGTGGGACTTAATATACACTTTTTTTTTACAGTCCTCTAGATACGCTTTTATTTCCAAGGCAGTAATGTAACCATCCTATTTTAATTTCCAGTTGTCTCCACTGATGACATTAGACCATAAAGAATTTTTACTTAATCTTTCTTTCCACACTGCAGTAGAAATAATCCTAACATACAATGAAGACAGCTTTATTACGAAATCTATTTCCAAACTGCTTTCGACAATTTAAACATTCTAAGGTTTTTAAATTAAGGATTTATTGTAAAGGTACACTGTTAAAATTACAGCAGGGCAGTCTCACTTTTGCTTCCACAACTGTGAGCGTCATAAAGACAGGGTCCGTTCCAGTGTTACACATTATGTCAGTTCCATGCTGGCACATGTTGGATGTCCAATAAATATTAGTGAAATAGATACGATCACACCTCATGCCACAATATTTAAATAAGAGTTTAACTAGATAGGGAGCTGCATCAGTTTCCCATTTCGGTATTTTTTGCAGTTCTTAATTATAGTACTCTGAACTGGGGCACTCCTTAAACTTCTTACTCTACAACAAATTTAGAAGGCGCTTTTATTGCCATGTAAAGAGCCTGAAAGGATGACCCTTAAGTAAGGAGCAAGATGGTCAGTCCCGGATGAATGGACACTAGATTCTCGTGACTGGGAGAGGTTTCTCAGCGAGGCCGGTGGTCGGTCATTTTGCCAGGTCTGTGACATCATTCAACACCTGCCATTGACACCTCCCCAATGCCAGATCCCCAGGGTCTGCGTGGGCAATCGGAGCCGCGCCCCCTAATTCGCTGCTGTAGCATCCCCCAGCAGGAGGGTCACGCCCCAGGGCGCAACGCAGAGCGACTCAGTCATCCAAAGACAGAGTAAAACCAGTCGCACCAAGGAGAGGCAGCGTTATTTAGGCAGCTGGCTACTCCTCCAGAGCCTCCACCCTGTCCCCTGGGCCCGGCGCCCGGCGCTCAGCCTGTGCCCGGCTCCAGGAGCCCCAGCTCCCTCCACGTGTCCTGTCTTCCCAGCAGCCACCTCTGCCGCCTCGGGAGGAAAATCTCCTGACAACTCGCGGTCTACGGACTACGACTCCCAGCAAGCACCGCGCAGCTTCTCTCTCCGCCCCCTCCACGGGGCACGCAGGCGCTCTGGGCTCCGTCAACAAGCCGGGCTGGCGAAGACTGGATGCAGTTCCTTATGGGATTTGTAGTTTTTGTTTACTTAGTTGGGCCGTAAGTCAAAGGGACAAGAACTACAAGTCTCGGCGGCCCCAGCGTGACGAGCCCTGTCACGTGGCAGGGGGCCGACCGGGCGTGCGTGCCGCCGTTGATCCGGTGCTGCAGTGAGGAGGTGGTTCTCGCCCGTGTTGTGTGTGTGTGTGTGTGTGCGTGTGTGTGTGTGTGTGTGAGTGAGAGAGCGAGTGAGTGAGTGAGTGAGTGAGTGTGTGTGGGGGGGGACTCGGCTTGTTGTTGTCGGTGACTTCCCCCTCCCCTCCACCCCTCCCCCTTCCCCGCCGCCGCTGCAGTGGCCGCTCCCTGGGCCGTAGGAAATGAGCGATAACGATGACATCGAGGTGGAGAGCGACGTGAGTCCTGGGGCTTCTTCCTTCCCTTGCGGGTTGTCAGGCTGGGACAGCGGCCGGGGTTCTCAGCAGGGCGACGGCGGCAGGGGGCCGGGCAGCCGCCGCCTCCTTCCCCTTCCCCCGCTGGGCCGGGACCCGTCGCGCTCCCGGCTCGCTCGCTCCGGGCTCTTGGCCGGAGCGGCCTTCTGGGACTGGAGGTGGGGAGGAGACACGCGGCCTCTGGGACCCCAACCTCCCCCGGTGGAGGAAGGTGCTGCGGCCTCCCGTTCCCATCCTATCCCGTTCAGGATCCGGGGGACGGGGACGGGGTGCGCCGGGGATCCCATTGTCCGGATCATGGGGAAGGGGGACTGCGCTTAGGACCATGCCCCGTCCGCGCGCGACCCCGTGCTCCCGTGACCTGCGGATCCTGGGGAATGAAGGAGGGCGGAGAGGGATTGGGAGTGCCCACATGCCATGAGCTGGGTGCGAGGAGAGGAGACAGTGCTCTGGATCCCCTTCTGTCCCGGGTCGGATCCCGGAAGGTGGGGCGGCGCTCGAGACCCCTCTGCCCCGCTACCCGATCCCGCTAGGGGGGATGGGGGCGTAGGATGGGGAAGGGGGGTAGGGCTGACTCCCCACCCGCCGCTTCCTCTGACGCCGGCATTTTCTTTCTTATTATTGAATGTGAAGTGTAAAAATAACTTCTATATTTTCTATTTTTTTTTTCTCTCTTATTCCAGGAAGAGCAACCGAGGTTTCAATCTGCGGTACGTCTCCTACTCTCCATTTCATTTTCATTTCCGTTCAATTCTAGTCCTTTTTGGGGTCGGAGAGAAAAAGAGATTGTTCTGTTACTTGTAATGTTGTAGTAAACTCACCTGTTAACCGCTAAGGTGAGGTGGGGCCTTGCTCTGGGGTTCTAGGTGGTGGTGGGGGCGGAGGGTGGTTTGCGAATCTCATAATTCTGGAGTCTCAGGTGATAAGTTTCCGTGAATGTAGGTGAGTGAGAGAAGTTGTATGCAAGGAAATGAATCCTTCCGTAGTTTTCAGATGGGGGTTCTAGTTGTCACTATATAAGTGGGAAATGAGAAGTGCATCATGCTGAAGTAAGCTGTAGTGTTACTTCAGGGAAAAGTGGTCAGTTTTACTTAGGAAGAAGTAGGTTCTAAACCATGGTTGTGTGAAGCTGAAGCCACATGCAGTAATCACCTTTAACCAAAAGTCATGTGACTGCTGTAGACCTATAGAATCTCTCACAACCTGGTGTTATTCTAATGCAGACATTGGGAATGTAGAGGAGCCAAAGGTTGACTCTGAACGTGTCACATTCAGCAGCTTATTGTGATCTGACTATATTTTAGTTGAAGGAGCAGTATAAAGGCAATAAAATAATTGTTGAAGAAAAGTGGCATTGCAGAGAGAGGTTTGCTAAGAGGTGATGGTTGAGACTATACAGTGTTGTTAGTAATTTCTCAAAGTTTTGTTATAAATCTTCTCAGTAGATGATTCTGTGGATTTAAGATAGACACTAATCTCATGTCCTTGAGACAGTACTATGGGTGTTCCATGAATAGAAGGTAAAAAGAATAGATACAAGATAAATCATAATCAGGGAGGAAGAGAAATAAGTAAATCATGCTGTCTAACAGTTGATAGATGGGAGCAGTAGGGAGTGGATAGAATGGAGCCCCAAAATTGAGATGCTTCCAGAGGATCCAGGCAGTGAATAGTCAGGAATGAAGTGGAGAGCAGAGGTGGGAACCGCAGTACTTAAGAACACATGCGTCTTCTGAAAAGGCAGCCACTGTAGTCCAGTGGGTTGTTACGTGAGAATCAGGCGAAGTGTTGTCTTATCTTCCTATTTTGGAAGATTAAAAATCCAGACTTTTATGTTATTTTTCTGATTTTTAAAATGATGTTTGAGACAATCAAGTTGTTTAGGGGCTTGTTAGAATTTCAAGGATGCCACTTAGAGACCTCTGGTCTAAGAATTTATCACAGAGTGAAAGCAAGCCCTCTTGTACCTGCTCAATTCTGAGGTTGTCAAAGCAGTTAGGTATTGAGAAAAAGTGTACTTGTTGAGAGCTGATATTTCTGTAAAAATCCAACAATGCAGTTGTTCCAAATAGTAAAAAAGAATTTATTTTTCCTTGGAGTATTTGAAGACAATACTTTGAATATTTGCAGTATTGTTAGATACTTAATATCTCTTACATACATTTGAAAATTAAATTCCTTTTATTCAGTTACTATTATCCTTAATAATATAAACATGGAATTTCATGTTTGAAATCTGGTCTGTTTTCCTTCAAGTCTCCAGTTATAAAATCTGCCCTAGGGCTTGATCAGAATTGAAGAATAGGGGTTGTTTAGGCTTCCTTTGAAGAATTATTATTTAAATTGAAATTATATCGGCTTTCCACTGTGAGAAAATTTTTATTTATGGAATTTTGGCGTATAGTTCCTGAGAGCTTTCTGCTTTTCAAAATATCCATGCACGTGGTTGTTGATGTAAATTGTTTTATTAAATTATTAAAATGTTTCCACTCTCCTAGGGTGCTGATCTCATTGTTTTGTCTAGATATTTTAAGTTTGATGTTAAGGTACTTAGGATTTTCCTTTTGATTTTGGAGGGTGGGCAGAGGGAGTGGGTTTGACCCTTTGTTTTTAATTTGACACATCTACTTGCTGAGATGTTTAAATGTTATCTGTTGTAAGATAATCACACTGGTGTAGAGAGGAGAAGCAGTAGGCAAATTTTATAGCATATCAAGCAATTATTGTGAATACATAGGGTTAAAAGGATTTTATTTTTTTCTGGGTGTGACTATATCTGTCTATCTCCTGACATTTAGTATAGATAAATATATATTTTTTTAATTTGGGGGGAAACTGTTAAGCTTTGCCTTAGTTCAGAAAAGGATATGGGCTGTGAACAACCAAATATTTAGGACTACAGAAGAACTTTTAAGAAGTTATTTTGAAAAGGTCCTGTGGGTCCTAATACAGAAAGAGAAATTCATTCATGTTTTATAATGTAACTATAATAGCTACGGCTTTACTGCATAAGAAATGTTGGATATTCAGCAAAAACAGAGGCTCGAAGTAACAGAAAGTGAAACTGACTTGACGAGTATTTTTTATTGTTGCCTCAGTGCAAACGGAAAACAAGTTCTCTAGTGACCAATAAGATTTGTTAAAGGAAGTAATCCCAAACAATAATTTTTATTAGTAAATTCACTGTATCTCAGAATGTCACTGATATTGTCTTATTTTTATTATTCTTTGGAGGAAAAAATTTGCATTTCAGAGTTTTCTGGGGCAGGTATATTTCATGCAGGGTAATACTTGTTTTATTTCTGTTTGGGATTTTTTTTTTTTTTTGAAGGAATGAAAGTATATGAGAAACATAGGGCTAGGGTTAGTGTGTTAGAAACCCACGGTCTTTTTCAGCTTATTCTTCATGACAGCTGCACGTGTTTCAGTTACAGCATACCTATCTGGAGGGTGGTTAGAAACAGATTTGTAAAGTTCTGTTTCTGGACCTTTCTGATATGAAATATTTTTAACCTCTCAGAGCTCTTTGTTTTTTCAGGAATTGCAATGTATTCAGAGGGGAATGAGCTTGGTTGGTCACCTTTGAGATCGAAATATAGTCAGGAAATTAGTGTGTTTTACCCTGAATTAGTTGCATGGCGAAAGTGCTACATGATACATGTACTTTGTGTCAGCTTAGAGTGTTCACAGTGATCTGGATGCCAAGTTTGGTTCCTAAAAATACTTATGGAAGGATGATCTTATATATAAGTCGTTTTCCAAGATGCCAGTAATAGTAACATTGTTGGTCAAGGAAAATGGCTGTAGAATGATGGCATATTTATATGATATGTTTCCCAAGTTTTTTAAGGCACCAAGTGATTTTTTTTGAGTAGCCTAGAAAACACGCATATGTATTGGATATTAAAAACGTATACCAGGCAGTTGGCTTCAAGCTGGAGAGGTGTTGGGAAGTTGCCATTTATATCTCCTATTAAGGACCTTAGTGAGTTTCTCATCCAAGCTGCCTATAGTTTCATGTTGCAGTTTTCATGTTGATTAAAGTGAATTAAGTTACTTAGAAGTTCAGTTTTATTTATCCTATCTACTTCCCATCAGAGATAGTAAATCTTTTCTGATGAGAATTTTGAGCCTATGTATTTCCAGCATTAGTGTTAATAAGAATACCTTATTAAGTAATAAGCAACACTATCTTCCTTCTAAAATATAACTTTTAAATTTCCTGAAGGCAGTAAATGTTTACAGAGCAACTCTTAATCCCATATATGGTGGGAGTTTTCTATATTGATTCGAGAAGATTCCCCTTATAGACAGAATTAGGTGTCAGGTAATCTGCAAGAGATGGCATTGCTCTGGAGAACCTTAGGCATCCTTGCATAATGGAACATTCATTTCCCCATGCGATTTGCCTCCCTAGAACTTGTGGGAAATAATGCTGCTGTCTGATGTAACGCCTCAAAGGAAGATGTAGTCTCTATGCCGTTAGTTGGAAGGAAATAATTTTTTAAAATCCCTCAGTTTTGAACAGCTTTCCTTAGCTTGAATAACCCGCTGCCAGTTTAGCAACTTCTTGGCTAAGGAAATAATGTTTGCCTTCAACATTTAACAACACTTAAGATAACACGTGCTTGTTAGTGTCAGAGATGGACAAATTGTAGGTGAAGACTTATGTTCTGGCTGCCAGTATGGAAAGTTTGGGGGAAATAATACTGAGAGGCTGAAGAAAAACCTTGGCAGAGATGTCAAAGCTGGAATCGATTTGGTGTTGGAGTTCCTGTTGAGCATCTGTAGGCCACGCTTCAGTATCACACGGCCCTTTAGTGTTGCTATTAGCCTGGGATGCCCCGAAGGAGGGCTTGTCTGGCAGAAACTGCAAATCCAGCTTGCTTAAAGAGTGACAGCATCCAGCCCGCTCCTGTAGGATGTATAGGGGAGGTATTTGGGGGCGTGCTGTACAGCCCAGAATGCCTCTTTTGTCTTCTAGAACTTGTCTGGTAGCACCTGTTTTCATTATCAAACATCTTCCTCAGTATAGGTAAGAGAAAGCTGGCTCATCTGAGTTGAGCTTTATTGGTTCAAGACACACAATTGTTTGGCCCTTTCCCACCCACCCCCTTTTTTTTTCTTGATTAGTTTTGCATTTGTGGAAGGATCCCAGGTGCCTTATACAGGGACTCTTCACCCAGTTTTTCATTCTCAGTTCTGAAATCTTGGCCCTTTCAAAAAGGGTTGCCAGCAGGTGAAGATAGTTAATAAAGCAATGATAAGCCTGGCAATTGGCCCTCCATTTGGATGAATTGCGGGGAAGGGGAATTCATCCTGCTAGACATTTGGAAATTGTTTCCCAAACAGAATTCTCAGTCTTGTATAAAGGTTTTTCATACGGTCTTTCAAGCCACTAGAGGTATTATTTAATCAGAGTTGCCTGGAATTAGGCATGTTAGTTCTGCATGTTTTTAACTTGCTCTTTCAAGTGAGGCTTGAGAAGAAAAAATACATCATTGACATTGTCTCAGAGAGCTTTAAAATGGCCTCTGGTTAAGTGGAGCAGCTTGGGGATGGACATGGCAGCAGGGATTGGTCTAAGATTCCACTCTTCTACTGGTTAAATGGGGCCTGGAACCACCACAGAAATTCCATCCACTGCTTTGAGAACAGCGGTCCCCAGGCCAGGCTTTCTACCAGGCAGTGGACTGCTGCCTTTCCTTGTTGAGCCAACTTCTCAAAGTTGGCTGGCTCCCCAGATGAGAAGCCAAGATTTCTGCTGATGGTCCACAGCCAAGTTCACTTACAGTCCTCTAACCGAAAGACTTGTCCATTTGAGTCCTTTCAGGGCTCAGTGAATGGGACGGGGGTAATGCATTTGTGGGGATGATTTTGGTGTTAGATTATACTTAGCTCCACCCTTCTAGTGCAGGCCTGAGTGAAACCAAGTCCAACTTGATTCTAGCCATTTGAGATTTGCAGGGCTCTCCCAGAAAGAAAACAGACAATTAGAATTTTATGTGTATCAACAAGAAGGATTATGGGTAACTGGTGTCGCTGCTTCTGTGCGCAGCTCTTAAGCTGGGAGGAGGGCCAGGAATCAGGGTGATTTAGTAGACAGGAGTATCTTGGGCTGCTGCTGGATACCAAAGCTGGACAATTAATTTGCATGTAAATAAACCATCTTAGGGAGTGTGTAGCAAACACAGGGGAGACAGATAGATGCCAAATGCCATCTCTTAGCCCTCTGAAGTTTTTGGTCTAAGAACCAGCCCAGCTTAACTACCTTATCAATAGATGACTAGAGGGAATGGTAAGTTAGATAAAGGACTAGGTACTTAAATATGTTTAATTCCTTCAAGCTATTCAGATAGCTGACAGAAGGTACCTGCAATTTTCTTGCTCTAATGCCATGTGATACCTTCTAGCCTCAGGTGATCTGGTCATTCCCTCAGTTTCCCCGTAAATTCCACATTATCGCCGAAGTTCAGCAGACACTCATTTTTACAGAGAATCCAGATGTAAAATTAGGAGAGCTTTAGCTGTGTTCCAGGCATCTGCCCTAAAAACAAGCACTATGCCATGGAGAACCGTGGCTGTGATGGGAACCCTGTGTCCTGTTCGACAGAGCTGTAGGTGAGGTGTTGTGCTTGAGAGACCAGGAAGTGACTAAAATTACCGCAGCTGCTCCCAGCCTCTTTTTCCTCTGTCATGACTCAGACTTTTAGGATTAGATACTAGAATTTCAAGTCCTTTCATTCCCGTAAGTCTTTTCTTTATAGACTTTTATCTGAACATCTTGTCTAGTACAAAGATTCATTTGAGGCTTTCTTGTGCTAAGCCAATTTGTTCACTCCTGTCGCTTCATTTTTAAAATTGCGGGTTCTGTGTCTGGGTAGGTTAAAGCTACCTGAACTTCCTATGTCCAGACTTCCTCTTTAGGTTAGCTCAGTGCAGCCTCATGTATTGGGGGTAAATTCTCAGAGTACAGTATTTCCACTAAGTCCCGAAGTGTGGATGTGACGTTCCTGCTTTGGGTTAAGCCAGCATTTGTGCTCCATTGGAGGGACTGCCCCTGTAATGGGGATCTGCCGAAGCTCCCTGCTTTGGGTTAAGCCAGCATTTGTGCTCCATTGGAGGGACTGCCCCTGTAATGGGGATCTGCCGAAGCTCCCTGCAGTGTTCACCCGCACTGTCTTCCGTCTGAACCTAGTGTGTTTTGCCATCCCTGATTTGTTGGCTGTCTTTGCCCCTCTCAGCTGATTGTTCTTTGTGATTCTAAGCAGGACAGGATAAGGACTTTGGTCTGTGGGTATTTAGCTACTGCCAAATAAGCATGACATGCCACAGGTGCCTGAAGAAATTTATTCAGAGTATGTGAGTGTCAGAAGGTTTGCTGTCTAAGAACTACCTTTCTGGCAGCCTGTGAAGGGGAGGCCTTGGCAGAATAGCACTTGGATGCACTTGAAAAAAAAAAAAGGAGCTCAGAATGCAGTTGGCGTCTATATCAGCTTTGTCATGGTGATCTCAGATTCATGCATCTGGGTTTTCCAGAAGTTTTAGTTCCTCATATGTGATTTGGCAAGCAGGTCTTAAAACTAGTACCCTTTAGCAAGGTGGAGACCAGAGCAGACTCACGGTGATGTTTTCGCATGAAAGAAGTGCTGTGCCAGTGACCTGACTCCTTTCCTGGGTCCCCGCCAAGGGGAATCTCTTACAGTGGGGGTGATCACCTCTTATGAAGGGGCCCACTGCAGCTTTTCCCTGGCCACCTCCTAGCCGTGGGACTGGCAGCTGTTGTGTCACATAAGTAAGTTGTGGGAGAAAACTGATGTTCCAGGAGAGTCACACTTTGTCCCCGTGAATAACTTTTATTTCACTTATGCATGAGCTGGATGCATCGAGCTCCTTTGGATGTTCCTGTCGCAAGCCTTGCTCACCCCTTTCTCCCCCTTTAGCAGAGCCTAATTCTGGAGACTCCTAACTGCCCACCTCGACAAATCCTTCCCAGTCCAGTCACCTGGGACTGCGCTGACAACACATACTTCCAGGCTGTACCCGCTCAGCTGTGCCCAGCAGGAGGAGTGCCACTGCTAATGTGCTGTTTTTCCCATTCTTCCAGGCTGACAAACGGGCTCATCACAATGCACTGGAACGGAAACGCAGGGACCACATCAAAGACAGCTTTCACAGTTTGCGGGACTCGGTCCCCTCACTCCAAGGAGAGAAGGTGAGTTTATTGAGAAAGCTGAGGAGCCACCACTAGCTTAGAACGCGCTGTGGGGCTTAGCAGGGTGCTCACCTTTCCAGAAAGAAATGGAGTCTGGGATATTTGGGTGACATGGTTTCCTTCATCTTTGATTCTTCGGGGAGTCATCACACACCTTACTTATTCTCTAGTTCATCCTTAACAAACGATGTCAGATGTAATGGAGCTGCTTGTTAAGACATCAGTAGGAGCTATCTTTTAAAATTAATATTACATATAAAAAATTACTCATTCAAGAAATCATTACAACAAACATACAGTAGTTTGGGATAATGCTAAGGATTTCTGAGGTCAGTGATTCTGTGGACCTCCATGGAAATTCCTTTCGTATGGTTCAAAGTGGTACTCATTTTAAATGAAACCTCCCAGGAATGTATGTAAACCCATCTGGATATCAGTGATCTCCCAGTCTAAGAGTAGTTATTATTCCAAAGGCATATATAGAGAGAGCATTTTAAATGTGAACTTGAGTGAAGAGACCTGTTCACACAAAATGAAAGAGAAAAATAACCACTATTCTTCCCTCATCCCCCTACCCCATTGGTGGCCTTCCAGAAACTGTTTTCCCTGGAGAGGTAGGCACCAACTGTTTTTACGTCTGAAAAACAAAGTCCAAAGCTTTGACTAAAAAGCCTATAGGTTAGGGTCAGTCCTTGAAATTTGGAGAAGATATGTGTTTGCACAGTTAGTTCCATCCTTGACACACAATATAACTGGCTGCTGTCTGCAGCTGTTCAGTGGTGTAAGTGGCAAATTTGGAAGAGGACCTGTTTTTTTTATTTGTTTGTCTGTTTGGTTGTTTTGTTGGTTCAGTAATGCAGTGTTTCAAGAAGCAACCATGTTAAGAAAAACCACTGCTCTCAGGTGTGCTTTGGGCTGTCTAGATTTAGCTCTGAGGTAGGAGTTTTGGGTTTGTTTGGTTATCCAGAACTAAACCTGGGCCAGTGAAACTGGGTGCCCTGATGGTCTCATTCTGTTTATGCTGCCGCTCTGGTAAGCCATGTGCTGTGTGCCTAACCTAGGGTGTGATGGTCTCATTCTGTTTATGCTGCCGCTCTGGTAAGCCATGTGCTGTGTGCCTAATCTAGGGTGTGATGGTCTCATTCTGTTTATGCTGCCGCTCTGGTAAGCCATGTGCTGTGTGCCTAACCTAGGGTGTGATGGTCTCATTCTGTTTATGCTGCCGCTCTGGTAAGCCATGTGCTGTGTGCCTAACCTAGGGTGTGATGGTCTCATTCTGTTTATGCTGCCGCTCTGGTAAGCCATGTGCTGTGTGCCTAACCTAGGGTGTGATGGTCTCATTCTGTTTATGCTGCCGCTCTGGTAAGCCATGTGCTGTGTGCCTAACCTAGGGTGTGATGGTCTCATTCTGTTTATGCTGCGCTCTGGTAAGCCATGTGCTGTGTGCCTAACCTAGGGTGTGATGGTCTCATTCTGTTTATGCTGCCGCTCTGGTAAGCCATGTGCTGTGTGCCTAACCTAGGGTGTGGCTGTGTGGTTGAAGCACGAGGTGGGGCTGGCCTTTATGAAAAGAAACAGGCCGTGTAAACACCTGGTATTGCAAGACCAGAGTTTGCCGTGGGTTAGGCCTACTTAGTGTGGACTCGACTCAATGGCCTTGGTACAAGGTGCTCACCTGGAATAACAGCATTCCTGGTACAACACTGTCAGCGCACCACAGGAAATCTTCATGATGGGGAGAGAGGCTCACCCTTTTAGTCAGAGTGCACACATGCAGAGGATTATCTCTTGTGCTTACCCGAACTGTTGGCGTGGGTGCGTATTCATGTGCCATGATGCCAATTAAAATGGCCTTGGTGAAGTCAACGGCCAAGAGCTACCTTTTTCCAAGTCTCACATCTAACAAAGAGTGGTGCCACTACAGTATATCCCAAGAGATGGCCTGTAGACCGTCTCCCTCAGAATCACTACTGAGTCTGTCTTTCTGGAGGTGGTCCTGGAGATCTGTATTTATAACTAGCAGTCAGATGATTCTTAAGTTTGAGAGCACTTTGGGAGAGGTCAGTTCTTAAGAGCTCAACTCTACCTTTTTCTTACCTAGTCTTTTTTACATTATTGTAACATTCTTCCTTAGGTCCTTAAAAATCACATTACCATAATCCTGTTGTCTCATTTCTTCAAGGAAGTTGACAGTTTGAATTTGGTAACCTTACAAACCTTACAGATAGTTGTCATTCATTGTAACCCATTCATTTACTCACTGACTCCATTCGCAAATACTGGGGATCTGCTGGATGCTAGGCATTGTCTTAGATACTAGGAATACAGCAGTGAACAAAGCAGATGAGAGCAGCTCTTAGTCTGGTGAGGAAAAGATTGAAAACGAACTAATAATTAAATATATATATGTATTATGTCAGATAAGTGCTATAGAGAAAATTAAACAAGGAAAGAAGAGTTGTGGGTTTCATTGGGGCAGACCAAAAAAACACACACTGGCAAGACCATAGACTTCAACCATATATCTGTCTGGTGATGAGCATTCCACGCCAGGGGAGGCAAGTGGAGTAGCCCAGGGGCGGGAGCCTGGGAGCATCCCTAGGCCTCTCAAGGAGACAGAGGCTGGGGTGGCCAGAATGTAGTGAGTGAAGGGATAGTGGCAGGAGATGAAGTCAGAGAAGTAGCAGGAATAGGGGAGAGGAGTGGTCAGGGGCCAGGTTTCTTTGAGCAGCTGAACGGAGCACCAGTGGCAGTTTACCAGGTTCCTTACCAATTTCAGGATGCTTCTGTGGGTTCTAGTCCAAATGTTCGTGTTGAGCATGAATAAAGGAAGTGGCTATTACCTCTGGTTGAACCCCAGCCCTTTCCCACTAAGTTTCACAATCTATTATTTTCCTTGTCTGCTGACACTGTTCACAGGTGCTGTGCTGAGTCTCACAGAATACTCTGGTCCCTCAGACTTCCGAGTTTTCACTAAATGTTGCAATTTTTTTTAAAGTGGTATTCGAACCGAAGGAAGTTGGCTAATTCTTGATTGAGATTGCAGCAGTCAAGGTCCTGACATTATGTAAATAATCCTGAAATGATAATTTTGCCCTGTGAGTTGTGGGGGTGCTTAGATCAGCTTTTTGGAAGGGAGGGCCCCCAGTCTCCTTTGGTTTGTGCATCTCTATGTTCCAGGTGACTTCTCTCTTAGAATTGGGACTATTTGGCCTACGTGTTCTAAGCCTTTTGTCTTTTAAAGGGAAACTAATACTGATTGAATTGGATCCTAACCAAGAATGGGGGATACTTTATACTAAAAAACACCCCTCCCCCCCAAAAAACAGCTTTAAATGTGAGACCCAAACCCTATCCTTTGTTTCCTATATTTTACTATAAGATGTTCACCTTTTGCTTAAATAAAATGTGGGTATTAACTAATATTTGTATTGCAATATAAGATGAAGTCTGCACAGTAGTTCTCTGAGGTGAGTATTACACACTGTCATAACTGGACAATTACTACTGCTAGCTCTTGCCATTGTTACATATGAGAGATGAGGGAGCAGGCTCAAGATCATGATTCTAGTCCGTAGCTAGACAGGGACTAGAACTCAGGACTGCCGATTGCCGAGTTAGTCTTTCTACCACACCCTGGGGATAAACAACTTTAGAACATTTTAAAGAAATTTCCTTAAATTCTTATACCTTGTCTTCATATTGGGAGTTTCCCCTGGATAGAGCCAATATCTTGGCAGTGTGTCATACATACTAGGGTTACTACAAATGTTCTCCCCTGAATTAGAATATGTAGGCAACACTGAAGTGCAGAGTTAAGCGTCACTGAAGTTTATAAATTTGTCTGGGTCTGTATTGCTGCTCTGAGAAATAGATGATTATAGTTGGCAGTCTAGTTGGGTTTTGCCATAGATCGAATTGTTTGCAAGTGGCCTCTTGAGCTCCTGTTGCTTGAGTCTTGTTTCCCATAGTTTTTCAGCTGGACTTGGAGCCCACAGGAAAAATAGAATGGAATTAGAACTATAAGCCAGTCAAGGAAAGTGAGTGAAGGTAAAGTCGCTCAGTCGTGTCCGACTCTTTGCGACCCCATGGACTGTAGCCTACCAGGCTCCTCCGTCCATGGGATTCTCTAGGCCAGAGTACTGGAGTGGGTTGCCATTCCCTTCTCCAGGGGATCTTCCTGACCCAGGAATCAAACCTAGGTCTCCCGCATTGCGATTGCTGGCAGACGCCTTACTGTCTGAGCCGCCAGGATTAATGAAACAAGGGCAAAAACAACTGCGACCCCATTTTGCAAAGGAAGACACTACTGTTCTTGAACAGAATTATTCTTTGTTTTAAGGGTCCTTAGTTGGGTCCTAGGGAGTGTTGCCCAATGGCTTGCTGGCTCTGAGCTCACCCTGTTGTGTGTTTGGGGTGGGGTGGGGTGGTGGGGAATGGTATACCTGGTGGTGAGTGTGTCAGTTTGCCTTTCATGGGGCCCTAACTCTGCCCCCACCCCCAATAAGTTAGCTCCAGGCCCTGCACCAGAGAGATTGCTTCCAATCACAGTGTCTGCTTGGCATGGTTGACTTCAGTGATACAAGGTTCTGTTTCAGCATTGCCATGTGTAGCTAAACGGTGGTTTATAATAATTTCTCATCTTCTAAGTCTCTTCCTAAATGCCTGTTGATCATACTTCATTGCTGTCTTAAGCATTGGTGCTCTGGATTTCTCCTTTTTGGATACAGCCATATTAAAAAGAGATTATAACCTAAGATGAAAATAAAGGAAAACAGTGTTTCTTCTACTCAACAATTGAGCGTTCTTTTAGGCAGTGAGTCAGAGTCCCTTCTATTTGGGTGAGACTGTGAAGGCACTGCCTCTGCCAGCTCCTGTCACAGACTCCAGCTCGTGGTAGGTCCCCAGGATGGAGCTGAGGAGTGAGCGCCAGAGGAAGCTGAGCTTGCTCAGCCCTGTGACAGCACAGCCAGCGTGGTTGTGCTCATGTGTTTAAATATGAGCATCGCAGAGGTTTAATACATGGTGTCTGCTCTTGAGCATCTAGCTCTCTTGTTAGGGGAGAGAATTATACGTAACACCAATAACAACATGATGAACATCAAGTAAGAGGTCAGAACACAGAGCTGATTTGTTTCATCTTCGTTAAAGCCCAGTGTCCTTAACAGGTAAATGTTGAAATCAAATAGTTCCCTTATACCAGGAAACGTAACAGTTCCTACAGCTGAATATCCCTGTTAAACTCACTTAGCCCTGTGGCCCAGGCACTTATCCCAGGTGTAACTGTACATGTGTTTGTGTAGTTACTTAATGGCTGTCTACCCATCTCCCATATTTCACCATAGTAAGTACTGAAGGCAGAGAGAATATCTTTGGTCATATTTCTTCGCTTGGAGCCGGGCACACAGTAGGAAGCAGAGTGAGTGTTATTGGGAGGGGCTCACTCTGGTGGACACCCTTTGAGGCAGGCAGTTCATTTGGCAGCACTATTTCTACATCATATCTGGGCTGCTGAAAGGATTGTCTTTTAAGTGAAACGTAAACCACAGCCCTACCCATTTCACCTCATTACCCATCAGTTAGTATCTGACCAGACTCCAACTTGGGCATTTCTTTTTAAAATTTCTACGTCTTAAGTTGTTGTCCACAGTTGCCCAGATTTCCCTTAAGCCCTGGGCTCAGTAACTGTAAATGTACAGTTTGTATCTGACTTCTTCATACTTCTGCACTGTGAAAGCCTCCAAGGGTTTCTCAGTGCCCATCGAGGTAAGGACTGGTATTCATGTTCTCTAAATAAGGTTCCCAACTTGCCCTCCTGCTTTTCCTGCTGCTTCCCTTGCTGTGGAGCAGTGCACGCCCTCCTCTGTGCAGGAATGTCATCCTCAGGCTTATCTGAATTCTTTCCTTCCACCAAGGTCCCAACTCCAGCCTCACCACCCAGATGACACTGGGGTTTCACAATGAGGAGACCCACTTCAAGGACTCCCCAGCTCCCTGCGTTTCCTGCTTTTGTGCCTTCCTGCTTTTCTCCCTGCCAGTCAGTCTCCACCTGCCCGTTGTCACGGCCCACATCAAATGCCTCAGCACCTTGAGAACCCTGGATATCACGGTCCCTGACACCCCAGTGGACCTTCATAGGGCCTCTCCTCTGTCTTCCTTTTTTTTGTGTGTAACAATCTTGTCACCTAACTGAAGGGTGCACTCCCTGAGGGCAGGAACTTTGTCCATCCTTCTGGAAGTCTGTGCTACACAGTGCTAGAGGGCTCACTACGTACTGTAGAGCCATGAAACTCAGCAACTTGAAAGGATAGGAATTGCTTACTAGGCCTTCCCTCTAGCATGTTTTTTCTTTTTTCCCTTCTAATAAAGTTGCAAAAAACTGTGGGAAAATGGGAAGAAAAGGAACAGCCCTTCCATTCCTATAATAAAACTACAACCTTTGCTTTATTCTAAGATTCTTAGATAAGTGGTGTCCAGTGAAAGTTCAATGTAAGCCACAAATACATTTGAAATATAATTTAGTTTAAATACAACCAAATTTTCTAGTTGACATAGTAAAAAAACAAAAATAGTAGATAAAATTAATTTTAATAGTATGTTTTATTTATGCTTCCTGGGTGGCTCAAACATTAAAGAATCTGTCTGCAGCGCAGGAGACCCAGGTTCAGTCCCTGGGTTGGGAAGATCCCCTGGAGAAGGGAATGGCGAACCACTCCAGTATTCTGGCCTGGAAACCAATACCACCAGTTTCATAGACAGAGGAGCCTGGTGGGCTACAGTCACAAAGAGTCAGATAGGACTGAGCAAGTATTACAACACAAAAATAAGTATGACTTCCATATGTAATCAATATGTTAAGAATTACTAATGGGATTTTATATTATTTTCTTGCACTGTTTTATAATCCAGTATGTTTTATACTTACAGCACTTTTCAGTACAGACTAGTCACATTTCAGTACTCATTAGCCACACATGGCTAGTGGCTGTTGTACCAGACGGTGGACACTCTCCCATCCCATACCCCATATTAATATGACCGAAGTTGGACATCTCCAAGTGGATGTCACACAAAGGTGGCTGCTCTTCCCTCTCTCCCCAAAGCTGCTGTTATTAAATCCATGTGTCTGCTGATGGAGTCTCAGAAGCAGGAGTAAAGAGGTCTGCTCCTGGCCTTTTCGTATGCACGCTTCACATGGGTAAAGGCCATAGTTTGTTGCTTTCACATAACATGTCCTTTCCCCAAGTGACAATGTTCATATATAGACATCAGGCATGTTTCTTTGGACCATTTTGGTTTCCTCCAGTTTTTCAACTCAACAAATAATGTAGTGATGCACATCCTGGTGCATGCGGCTATTTCCATAAAATAGATTCCTGCAAGTTGGGTTGTTGGGTCTAGTGGTAAAAACACCTGATTTTTTGCTGTATGTTGCCAAAACGCTTTCCAGGAGGGTAGTTTTCATGTGTTTTTTCTTTTCATTTTCAAGTAAATTCTAAAGATTAGTCTTTTGGTATTGTTTTGAGAGTACCGATTTTGCCATCACTGGATTTTTTTTTTTTTGAAGGGGGTGACTAATTTAGTAAGCCAAAGATAGTAATTAATTTTGTGTTTTGTCTGTTGCCTGTGAGAGTAAGTCCTTTTCCACATGTTTATTTACTAGCTGTATTTCCTCTTTGGAGGAGCCCTGTGCTCCTGTCCCACATGATCAAAGTTGGATGGGACAGTGTCACACCTTCATTTCAAACTGCCAAGGGCCCAAGATAAAAGCATATAGAGTGAAACGTGACTTGTGTTGACCCTGAAACAGATGTCTGGCTCCCAGCTTTAACTAGGTCCTTTATGGAGTGTGATACCTTTGCCTCCTCTAGTAATCAAGAACATGGTCCCTTGGGCTAGGCACAGGAGACCTTGGAGGGGCCACACGGCTGTGCTGGTTCTGACCCCACAGCCTTCTAGCCTCCCTTGTTGGCACTGATGGTGGTTCCATTTTGGAATGAACTAGTTTACTGCAGACCCAAATTTATTGCCTGTTTAATTTTTGTTTCCAGAAAATGGCTTAATCAGTTGAAAATATATATCAGCTTTGCCCTAGCCCTCCCTTTCTTTACCATATGTAAAAGTTTGTGCAGGTTTCAGAAAATAATGGTTTTATTTTCTTTAAAATAACTAGTGCAAAATAAAACATGTCAGTTGATAAATCAGCCAGTGGTTTTTCATTCCCCAGGATATGGGGTTTTGGTTCTTAGGAGAACAGGGCAACTGTCGCATCAGCCCAGTAGGATCTGATTTTGACAGGAGGAAAAAAATGATAAATTCAGCAAAGATGACTGTTTCTTAGATCAGCATTAGGACCCTAGGGAACAGCAATGACATTTCTGTTGTTAACAGTCTAGTACTAGTCTTCTCTTCCTCACCTTTCCCCACCTGCTTTCTAAAACAACTTGGACTGATACACAAACACACACAAACACAAAGATGTACAGCTCCAGGAATGTATGGGACTCTTGCCCTGTATGAAAAATTTTGAGAGCCACTTCCTTAACTGGAATTTAATAACCATGGATGTCATTTTAAACATCATTGTTAAGTACTTCAAGAATCATTTGGGACCTTTAAAAGGTACAGATTAGAATCAAACTGTTGGGTTTGGGGCCTCTGGTGAAATACGTAGTTGATTCTTGCCACAGCATACAAGGTGAGTGTACTCTGTTCTCAAACAGAGTTCTGTTCAAGTGGGCGCCTTTGGAGGCTGGGGTGGCCTTTTTCTCCATCTCCTCGCTGCTCGGGGCACAGATGCAAACAGGCAAGCAGCTGCAGACGAGCAGGAGGAGGCAGGAACCGCTGGGCCCCTGAGCCACGCTGGGCTGTCTCCACTATCCATTTTAGTTTTCTCCTCTTAGGTGATAAAGCCAGAGCAGTGTGGGGAGCCCGCATCTCCTCTTAGCCATGGCCCGAGTTCACTCAGTTCTCTTCAAGCTAGCTTGCATGTTCTGGCTTTCCCTCTGTATTTGCTGCCTCTCTGCTAAGAGACCTTTTGGGTTTCACTTGCCTCTCAAAGAAAAAGAAAAACAATCTTCCTTCTATGCTGCTATTATTATACACTACTCTTTTTTTCCATTTCTTACTTTTTCAACCTCATTGTAAAAACGAGTCTTCATCTTTGCTTCAGCTTCAAGTCACTTTTGCACCCATTGACCTATGTGAGGATGATTTGCCTAAACTCACTTCTTTAAGGAAACCACCCTCACCAGGCTCTTCACTGATGTCCTTATAGACAAATTGGGCAATTCTTTTGTAGTCCTTGTTTTCCTGCTCTGACTCTCCAGATTTCATTGATCTTCTTCCTTAGTTCCACAGCCTCCTCTCTGGTCCCAAAATAAGGGTGTCCTAGAGGCCTGGGTTCAAATCTTGACTATATTACCTACTGGTTATTTAACATCAGACAAGTTACAACTCTGTGCCTCAGTTTCCTCATGTATAAAATAGGGAAACTAACACATCAGAACTAATGCAACAAAGGTCCATCTAGTCAAGGCTATGGTTTTTCCAGTAGTCGTGTATGGATGTGAGGGTTGGACTATGAAGAAAGCTGAGCGCTGAAGAATTGATGCTTTTGAACTGTGGTGGTGGAGAAGACTCTTGAGAGTCCCTCAGACTGCAAGGAGATCCAACCAGTCCATCCTAAAGGAGATCAATCCTGAATATTCGTTGGAAAGACTGATGTTGAAGCTGAAGCTCCAGTACTTTGTCCACCTAATGCGAAGAACTGACTCATTTGAAAAGACCCTAATGCTGGGAAAGATTAAAGGCAGGAAGAAAAGGGGACGACAGAGGATGAGATGGCTGGATGGCATCACCGACTCAATGAACATGAGTTTGAGTCAACTCTGGGAGTTGGTGATGGACAGGGAGGCTTGGCGTGCTGCAGTCCATGGCGTCACAAAAAGTTGGGCACGACTGAGCAACTGAACTGAACTGAACACATCAGAAGGTTGTGTAAGAGTACCTGACGTTGTGTAAGTCCTCAGATGCTGCCATTATCCTCATCATTGATACTGCTGTGTGCAGCCATGGCTCTGGAACACCATCTGGCAAGGGTGTCCAGTGTCCTTTCACGTGGCTCCCAGAGGGAAAGAGAAGCCTCAGTTGCTGTGCATTAACTCACACAGCTATCCAGAAGACCCAGTGCTGCTTCGGTCCCACAGCCACAGACCCTCCTGTGCTGGGATTGCCCAGACCATTGAAGGGTTCTGTTTCTGCTAGGAAAGGCAGAATAAGAATTAGTGCCTTCTAACTGTAAAAACTAGCAGGAAAGATTATTTATTCAGATCCTTCCTGGATACCCAAAGGCAACAGTTCGTCTATGGACATGTTGATCCTACCAAGCGTTATCTGCTCAGGGACACTCACAGGAAGACTGCCGACTCAGCAACTGGGCACTGTTTAGAAAACAGAAACCGAAAGCCCAGGGCCACTCCATAGTCCAGGCCATGAGGCCCAGGATTCTTGCACGCTTCATGTTTACTGTTCATAGTATAAATTCATAAAGGCAAGGTCCTGCCCACACCTTCCCCCTGTGGCCGGTCACATGATCTTGTATGGTTTGTTAAACTAGGGGGTTACTTTGTAGAGAGGGGGTTTTCAATGAGTCTGTCCTGTTCTACCTTCAACCTTTTGCTTTTTCTTCCCTGTGGACTTCATGCACTTGTAAATTTGGGGGAATTCTGTCATTTGTACTTCAGATTTTTTCTTGTGGGATTTTACTTCTTGTTGAGAACACTGGAGAAGGCAAAATAAAGTTAACTGAACCATGCTTTTGAACTTGCTAAGGGGGGGGTCAGGGACAACCTGAAGTGGCCTGGGTACTTCTGCTTAGCAAGGGGTGGGTATGGAAGAAGGGCGGTGCTTGTTAGCATTCTAGAGGGTGCTGGGTTAATTCCAATCTCTCCTTCAATGGAGGCCTCTTGATCCCAATACATTCCGTTTTCTGAGCAGCTATGAATTGTATTTTCATCCAGAAAATACCCTGAAGTAGAAAGACTTCCCGTCTCTTGTGGCATCTTTCTCTTTGGTTTTTTGCGCTATGCTCACGGCTCACGTTTCACTTCGTGATTTCATGTATGAACACCTCGTGATTTCATGTATGAACACCTCGTGATTTCATGTATGAACATGTGAAGAAGAAAGTGGTAGCACTCAGGCCGCTACTCAGTGTGGTCATTTGTTAAAAATTATCACTAAGCATTTGCAAGTGCTCTCCTGTTCAGAGATTTTGCTTTTTTCCCTTGTGCTAGATAACGAATGCAGAGTTAAATGAGGTTAATGTTGCATTCTGGGAGCAACAGTTAGTCGGGGAAACAACAGCAAATTTAAAGAGAGGCTGTGATACAAATATGCATGGCAATTAGATCAGTGATGGAATGCATAGAATTTGGAAGGCTCAGTGGGGTCAGAGAGTTTCTTGTCAGATAAGAAATAACCCTGCGAGAAAGACTGTGTCTGCGGTCCCAGAGCACCTTAGGGACAGGACTCTGGAGGGACCCGTCTGCTGGATTCCTAAGCTTTTCTCCCCACCCTGCCATCCTGCCACCTATCCTGACTATACATATTCTTAATCCCCTCTCTAGCATCCAGAGAGGCAGGGTATTTTAATTAGTCCCTTCTAAATATGTGCCCTTTCCCCGGCCCCCGTTTTATCACCCAGTAATTAACCCTAATAAGTCTCCTTTGGCAGAAATGGGAAACAGCCTCTGAAGTGGCCTTGTAACGAGAGTTGCGTGCCCTGCCCCCCACCCCCCACTGGTAGGTGCCCTCACTTTCTCTCCATCAGCTGACATACTCAACTGAAGATGGAGACCTGGTCCTGTCTCCACCCTCATGCCCTTGTCTACGCTGTTCTCCGTGCCCAGAGCAACCCTTTTTCACAAATTCCGCCTCAGTCTAACCCACCCTGACCCACTGGTTCAGACGGGAGCCTTTGTGTGCAGAGCCAAGGCTAATTCCTGGCACACACAAGGTGACCACCCCGGCCAAAAGCCGTCCTTCCCGTGGCCTTTGTAATCTGTACCACTCAAGTTACGCTTGTTGGTACTGCCCTGTGATTTGTCTGTATATAGATATGTTTATCTCCTCAACTAGATAGTAAGTAAGCATCTGGGCAAAGAGGCCATGACTAATACATTTTGTTTCCCCACAGTGTCTGCTCTGTGCCTGACACATAATTCACACCAGATAAAAATGGTTGAATATGAACAGTTTCCTTTTGAGGAAATTGCCTTAAGGATGCCATAAGAGGAAAGCCTGGAGACTCTAGTGCTTGGGAGAACGGGTGAATCAACCTGGGTCTTCCAAACCTCTCTGATACCCGGCCGTGCTGGAGTCTATGAGTTGCGATTGTCAGGGTTTACTACAAGTGGGTATAGTTTTGCTCGCCCAAGTGTGGCTGTTTTCTTTGCCATTTCAGAAGCTTTGCTCCTGCTCAGGAGTCTCAGTGGCATGACTGCCGGACTTCAGCCACTAGACTAGCTTGTCTCGGGCTTCTGTTCTCTGGGCCTTGTACCATTCTGCCAGTTCAGTCAGTTGACTGCTTGGTCATGAGTAACTCAGGCCATGTTTGCAACCCTGCAGGGAATCTCCCAGACAAGTTTGACCTCCAGGATTCAAGTAACCTGACATCCATTTTATTAGCTCATTAACTTGTTCCTCTACAGGGCAGTCCCTAGGCTACCCTCAGCCATGGTAAAGGTGTGGTTGCTTCCTGAAATGGCCCAATCTCATGCCCTTCCTGTGTTGACACCAAGCTCTGACAGCTTTCACAAACTTCTCTTTAGCCAGAGAGGTTGAAATAGTGACTCGGTCACATGGCTTAGTTGGAACTAGTTAACAACAATCTGAGTACTTGTCTGAAGTCTCAGACCTTGATGAAAACCTTTGTACCCATCCCCATCCTGAGCCAGCTCCAGCTGAGATCTTGATTTTGTCTTTCTGGACCAGCTGCCTATAGCTAGGCCCAGCAGAGAGTGAGTGACCTTAGCTCTCAGTTAAGTGGTAGTTTAATTTTTTCAGAACAGCCTGGCCGAAGATGTGAAAGCAACCTAAAGAACCAAAGAGGCTGGCTGGGAAACAAGTTCAGGGTTGAGACAGAGCTGAGTTTGAATCCAGACTCTACACCCTTTAGCTGGTGATTTTGAATAAACCAGTAAACTTCTCTGAGACTCGGGTTCCTAGTGGAACCACCTTTCTTAGAGTGCCAGTGAGGTAAGCTGTGGAAAGCAGCTGGTGCCTTGACCGGCATAAAGAAGATTCTCTACAGCACTTAGTGCTTCGTGCCCTTCCCCTCCTACTTCTGTCCCCCACGTGGCCTTTGCTGAAAGGAATGGTTTCCTTGCTGCATGGACTAGGTCTTTATTTTGTCCCCTCTGCTTTTTCTCATATTGCAACAGGCATCCCGGGCCCAAATCCTAGACAAAGCCACAGAGTATATCCAGTATATGCGAAGGAAAAACCACACACACCAGCAAGATATTGATGACCTCAAGCGGCAGAATGCTCTCCTGGAGCAGCAAGGTGAGCAGTGGAGCTTGTGGGGCAGCTGGCCCTGCTGTGCGCCAGCCAGGTCAGGGCCTCACGCCGGGGCCTGCAGAGTCAGAACCAGTGACGGAGCCATGCTCCTGAGCAGCTGCAGCCCTGCTGCTTGGGCCTGTAGTCGAGTGTAGCCATCCTGAGGAAGGACCTGAGCCCTTGGTGAGGGAACAGTGGAGTCTAAGGCTTAGCCATCTGGATTCTTTTTTCTGACCTGCTCGCTCTCCCCTTCTTGGGGCCCAAGTGTTGCACTGGTAGTAGAGATCGCAGCTGGCCTCAGGTGCCTCAAAAGAGCTGTGAGGTCCTTGGATTGGAGTGTGCTGTGTAAGCGCCAGAGACTCCAGGTGTTCAGGGACAGTGAGCGCTCCCCGTGTCAACGGTAGTCCACTCAGGGCAGCCCATGGGCCAGGCCCATGCTGTTCTCCAATGCTCACACCCGCCTTTTCCTACAACCACAGGGGAAAGCGAGAGCTGATCAAGTTCTTTGTTCCTGGGGAATTCACTTCTCTTCCTCCCTCATGGAAGATGCAAGTAAAAGGAAATGCAAGTAACCATCTGGGTTAGAACATCTCAAATAAAATAAACTAAACCAAAATAAATGGGTTGACCTTCCAGGCTCAAGACGAGCTGAACCGAGGGATGGGCAGTGGGAGGCGGCAGCGGGTTGGTTACCGGGCCAAGCAGCCTGCATGTAGGGGCTCCGTGTTGGAAAACCCAGGTACTCTGTGTATTGGTGACTTGCTTCCAAGTGTCCAGCTTGTCTTTCCAAGTGGATCTTGTACATGAGAGCTAAGCCAAAACTTTTCTTTGGCTGGTACATCTTCTGTCATCCTTCCCTGCTAATGTGTGACCCTCACACCCTTGTGGAGCCAGGCATTGCTGGGCCAGCTGCACTGTTACTGCACTGCTGGGTCCCGCAGCGAGCTCGTGTTCCTCTCTCTGTACTGGGCTTCCACGGCAGGATGGTGACCTCACACGCCTTCTCTTCAGGGTTGGGTGGCCTTGCAGAGTGGCTGGCCGTATCCACTGAGCACTCGTGTCTGGCTGGGAAAGGCAAAGGGAAGTGGGAGTGTGCAGGTGGGCCAGCCAGCGGAAGGGAGTTACTTATGAGCCACCCTGAGCCTCAGGGGCCAGCATGCCCTCGGAAGAACAGGCTGGACCCCAACCCAAGACTCAGTTCCTCCCCTAGTCTCCAGAAGGCTGTAACCCGCTCGCTTGGTTGCCTTTCAGTCCGTGCACTGGAGAAGGCGAGGTCGAGTGCCCAACTGCAGACCAACTACCCCTCCTCAGACAGCAGCCTCTACACCAACGCCAAGGGCAGCACCATCTCTGCCTTCGATGGGGGCTCGGACTCCAGCTCGGAGTCGGAGCCCGAAGAGCCCCAAAGCAGGAAGAAGCTCCGGATGGAGGCCAGCTAAGCTCCACGGGGCAGGCCAGCAATAAAAACTGTCTGTCTCCTCCGTCGTCTCATCCTCCTTTCAGTTCATCTTTAGAACTCTCAGAACCATTTAAGAGACTCTTTGTTTTTTTTTTCCTCTTTCTCATTTTTTTTTTAAATTTTATTTTTACGTAGAAGCTCTTGGACAACAGCTCTCGTTCTCCTTCCCCGTTTCCACTTTTTTTTTTTTTTTTTTTTAACGTTTCCCTTCAGGGATTCCCTGTCCCCACCAGGAATTTTTAAACCAAAACACCCCAACTTGGCAGCTTTCTCTGTGGAGGACAGACGGCCGGCCAGACCTCTGAGCACATGGTGTCCTGACCACCCACCAGCTCCTCCAGCCCCTCCAGGCACATGCCCGGGGGACTCCTGCCCCACCCAGGCCTCTCCTTCTGGGCCATCCTCACCTCTGTTTGATAGACTTTGTGAATCTGTGGACTGCTCTACTTTCAGAAGATGACCAGTTTGGAGTAATCAGAATTATTCCCCCTTCTTTTTAAGGATTTTTTTTTTCCCCTGAAAAGGCTATTTATCGCTCCTATTGAAAGACCAGATCCTTGGAGAAGTTTGTGGTATAAAAGGAAGTGGGGACAGATTTGCAGCACAGAGTCTCGGCCTGTTTCACTCCTGCTTCTCTCAGCTAGCTTTAGGGAGGCCGTGTGACGCTTGTGTGGCGTGAGGGGACGGCAGCAGTGGAACGGGAGCTGCCAGGGGGTGGCAGAGGGTGGGTGGGCCAAGGAGGGAGGGTCGGGTTGGGTAGAGGTTTTGTATTGAGGGCCAGTGATGATGTTTTGATATTTATTTCCTGCTACTGAAATTTGAACCCAAGTGAATTGTCCCTATCTCTGATGATGTCGGTATGGCAAAGCGACAGATTCATGAAGTAATGATCAAATCTTCCTTTCTTTCCGTGTGTATTTCTAAGAAATAGAGCCAACTGATTTTGTATGTAAATACCAAGAGCAGTTCACCTCGTACTAAACCCGCACCCCAGTGCGGACCCTCCCCACCCTCGCCCGCCCCTCCCCTTCCGTCCCCATTATGTGATCCAGCCCTGGTTCTGGCTGCGGTCAGCAGATCCCAGTGAAGGGTTTTGTGTGTTTCGGCCTCATTTCTTTGTCTTTTTCCTACTCTGTTCCTGGCGTTTGCTGATTTCTAGTGTATACTCTGTAGTCTCAGTCCGTGTTTGATTCCATTCCATGGAAATAAAAAGTATGTTGTACATACTGCTGAAGAATTGTCTTGCAAGTTAAGGCTTTCCCCTTTACTATAAGACTATAAATAAAAACTTATTTTATCCTTCTTGGTGGTGGTGTCTTCTTGCCCTGGCAAAGGCCAAGATGGTGGAGGCCACTGGGCCCATGTGGGGGCCTGAGAGAGGAGCCCGCAGGCTGGGAGCCACCGTAACCGGAGTGGTTCCCTTTGTGTTTAAGGACTCAGCCTGGCCCGAACAGGGCAGGGGGTGGATAAACCAGTGGTGGTGACTTTGCTCATTGCATGGAAGCTTTGAAAGATCCAACAGGGATGGGGTTATCCAGGGCAACAATTCAGGATCCAGCTCCAGCTAAATAGATGACCCTTGGGGAACTGGTAGTGCAGAGCTGTGGGTTTGGGTTTCTTTTGGTAATGAATGTCATGTCCAGTCCAGGGGCGACTGGTATTCTCTAGGACTTTCCAGTTTCTAGAGAGTTCCAACATAGTAATAGGAGGCAGCAGGGCTGCTATGGGCTGGAAGTCAAAGAGGCTTCAACAGCATCCAGTTAGTTCTCCTCAGGCTAGGGACCAACCCTGGCCTGAACTTGTTTGACCTTGAAAGAAAGGATTTATGGCCAGAATACAGCTCAGCTATGGTTTTCCTGTCTAGTTGACAGGAAATACTGCTGCTCCTGGACCAAGGGAGGGAGAGAAGTCAAATCAGGCCTTTGATTTGTCACTCTTTAGAGTGGTGGTGCCAGGGCTCCTATCTGTTAGATGTCAAATCTGTAGCATCTCTTGTGATTAACGGGAGTTGACAGGTGGTGGACTGTGTTTCTTTAAGAGGCATTTTTACAATGTTGTGTTAATTTCTGCTATATGGCAAAGTGACTCAGTTATATACATTCTTACTCATATTTATAAGAGGTGTTTTGTGACGTGACAAGCCAACTCCCAAAACCATGATCCCAATAAGGAAAACAAGGATGCAGGGAGAGAGCAGAATCCTGCTTATTAATGACATTCCTTTTCAAGACAAAAAGAGACATGAATAAGGGAGAAAAAATAGGGAATGAGCAGTCTGGTGATTTCCTCAGCCTTCAAAGTGAGTGTGCTTTCTTTCCTTCCCCTTTATTGCCCCTTACTACATCCCTTTGTATATCCAGACTTTCAATTATAGATTCCATATTACACACAATGGCCTTGGTCAGGGTGGGCATTAGAACCAAGTTGCAGGTGTAGCTGTGTTGGTGAAGCAAACAGTCGAGCCATCCTGGAAGAGGTGGTGTCCCCGAGATCCAGTCCCCGGCTCCAGGATATTGGCTGGAAAAGGAGTTGAGTTTTAGGCGTCTCGAAATTCCCATAAACCAGTTGGAAGAAAAAGGCCACAACAGGATAGCAGGTTCACCTGGGAAAATCGAAACCTGGCTGGTGCGCTGACAAGCTGTGGAGAGGAAGAGGTGTTACTGGGAGCAGCTGCCTGAAAAGGAGAACCAGGTAAGAGCCCCTGGGCTGGAGGCTGTGCTCGCTAAAGGGAAACAAGTGAAAGCCATGGCTTAAGTTCCTTCCGGTGTGCGTGTCTAGGAAGCCAGTGTATGTCCCCCAGGTCACCAAAGTGACCACGGTTCACTTGCAGGTTACTCTGTGATTGGTCCTCAAGGCACTGCACTCAGGACAGCCCAGCACAAAGCCAGAGAAGCTGCTGAGGACTTGGTCCTGTGAAAAGCCACCTCTGTCTCTTGCCATGGGGAGAGCTTGATATTTTCCTCCCTTTACAATTTGCCCCAAGGGCAAGGGTATTAATGGCCCGGTTTTTAAAATTCTTAATATGCTCATCCCATCTGTAGAGTAGCTACCACTTCAGCAAAGAATTGCCTAAAGCTCACAAAGCTATCAACTCAGAAAGACTTAAAAAGCGGACTAGAGCAGATGATAGCCCTGAGCTAGGACTGAAGAGAGCTGAATTCGATCTCTAATATTAGAGTTGTAGTGTATTAACTCTTGGGTTCTGAAGTCTGCTTGCCTGAGTTCAAAATTCTGGCTCTTGTTCGTCACTTTAATTTTGGGCAAGTTACTTCTCTCAGCTCAGTGTCCTCATATATAAAACGAGGATAATAATAGCTTTAACCTCACAATGTGATTGTGAGAAGCAGAGGAAATAATGTTTATAATGCACTTACCTCAGGACCAAGGGAGGCTCGGGTGCCAGCTGCCCTTATCACACAGAACGTGACCAGAACCAAATCTGCAAGATGCAAAAAACCCAGGTCTCCCCTGGACTGCATGAGGGTGGACTTCTCTGTGTCTCACAACTGCTTCCCGCCCGAGATGTGTGCTCCCCGTGCAAGGCAGGCTGCATGAAGAGAGGGCACAGGACCCCAGAACTGGTGACAGCCCAGTGCTCAAAACCAGAGAACGCACCTTAGTTCTGTCATCACCCCAAGTGAGGCTGTGTCATCCCCTCCTTCTGCTACTCAGCGGTGGCTCTAAACTCGGGACGCTTGGTACTCTGGCTGGCAGAATTGCCCAGAAACCCCCGTGGTGATGTTACTTAAAGTGGACCCTTGGGCCATGCCCCAAGGGTGCTTGTTAAGAGGATTCTCAGGCTCCTGCTCCCCTGACCAGCAGCCCACCATGGCCCTCCAACCAGTCGGGCTGTTTAACAAGGGGGTTCTTGTACACTCAGGTTTGACTCCCCAAGGCAAAATGACCCAGAGAACAAAAGGAAACTGTTGGGACAAGTGAGTCAGCTGAGTTGAATTACCCAGGTAGGTCTGAGACCAGGCTCTTGAAGGCTTGGGGAAAGGGGGCAGGGAGACGCTTGTTATAAGTTCGATGGATAGAACTACCTCAACAGTGTTTCCCTTCTCCCAGTGGTGCTCAAACGCTCATGAGGGCTGCCTCGCCACTTGTTGAAGCCCCAAGCAAAGGTGATATCATGGGGCAGCACCCATTTTTATGCCACACTGACTGTCCTGTGTCACCAAGCTGGTTTATAAGCCAGCTGGAGCAAGGCTATCTCTCAGGCTCATTTGCCAGGCTCCGTTCTGCACAGCATGAAACTAGAGCTTTTCGTTGCTCAAAACAGTTTCTCTGGCCTGAGGAGGAGACCCATGTAGGCAAGAGGAGTTTGCCAGCCTCTACGTTGGATACACAGTGGAAAAATCATGTTAGGAACTAGGAGCCTCTGACTCTGCTGGATCATGAGTGGGCAAGACAGAGTGTCCTTCAATTTTGAGGTTCGATAGTTTGGGGTTTACTGAAGGCATGGGCTTAATTAATATATCCCCATACTTTCCCTGAGAAGGGGATAAACAAAAATATTTTCTAGTTTATTTCTCAGATAGAGAATCAAATTGGCCAACTCATTCCCGGACCAGCTTGGAGAAGCAGGCTGAGGTGGACACAGGACTGACGGCACTGGGCAGGCCCCTGCTTGCCTTCTCTGGAGGCTTTCCCAGCAGCAGCATCACCCAGTGGGCAAGTGTCGTCATTGCTCCGTTAGGTCAAGCTAGGGACAAGGAGACAGAGCTTCAGAACCAGACCCTGGGTGGTTTAGGTCACAGGCTCTGAGCCCACCTGTCTGGACTGCCTGGCTCTGGATGACTCTGCCATGGTTTCCTGAGGCATGACACGAGGACAGCAGTAGAACAGAGTGCCGCTGTGAGGCGTGAAGGCATAAGTTGGAACGTCTGGCACTTGGGGAGGACACACACGTTAGCAGTTCTTAGGTCTGTCTGCCAGCATAGGTCCTGGCCATGCAGCCGTTTGAGTTTTGTTGAGGTATGGAGTGAATCAGCTCTCTCCTTCAGTATGTTAAAATTCTCACAAAGAAGGGGCAGTAAATACATGTTGAATACCAAAGGGCATGGTAACAGATAGGTTTTGTTTGATTTCTGAAGGGACTCTAGCAAAATATGGTCTGCTATTGTTTGAAAATATCTCAACTTGGGAAATGAAATACACCCTTGCTGTCTGGGTCAGAACCATTAGCCATGACCTTTCTGGTTTCTTCACCCCGTTCTCTATCCCGGTTTCAGTTCATATTTCTGCAGTGCATTCCTGATGACCTGCATTAAGCTAGCCACAGAGACACAGAACCATCCTGTGCCTGCCCTGTGTTTCCTGCTGGGGCCTCGTTACGATAAGGGTGGAACCTTGGTATTTACAGGGCCCCTTGAGCAGGGGTGAGGTGGGGACAGACTCACCTGCTGGCTCCATGCGGTCTGATGACTGGATCCAGGGTCCACGTGCTCTAGCTCTCCCTGGCTGACGTGTGTGCCCTGAGTGCACACACACACACACCCCCAGCAGGACGGGTGTGTCTAGAAAAAAGCCAAACAGGTGGGCCTGGACAATTCACAACCAGCCGAGCCAGTTCCCTCCCGTGCCCATGTGGGATGCCAGCCGCACCAGCAGGCCCAGGTCTGACTGCCAGGCCCCATTTAGGGTTGTTTTCCTCTGATGTCCATTGCACGGGTGGGGCCCTTGTACACCTACAGCCTTCTCTGGGCCAAATTATCCAGCACAATCTCTGCTATTAATTTTTTCCAGTAAATTAAAGGCCAGAGGGGGAAAGAAAAGGAAACGAAGAATCAAGGATCCCATGTTAAGAAATCTGTGCCAGAACCTTCCACTCCAGCGCTGAACATGGTGAGGGTTTGAGCCTCCTGCCAAGAAAAGCAGAAAGCTGACAGCTCCACTGCAGGCCCAAAGGGAAAGGTAAGCCCTTCACAAGCCAGTTCCTGCAAGGCCCTCATGAGCCACGCAGAGTCTGGTTCAGAAAATAACCAAACAGGCGTGCAGAGCTGCCGCCCACACCCCTGGGCGCTCATCAGCAGAGAGGAGTCCAGCTGGCACTGTGGCCCCACACACAGGCTTGAGAGTCTCATTGTTTCGTATCTCCCGGAGGCATCAACGACTGGAAGGTGGCAGGGACAGATCTGGGGCTAAAGGACAGTGGCCAAAGGCTTTGGGCCAAAAGGCCACAGCAAGGCCAGCCAGCTGAGAGGAGGAATGTCACGTCCACAGCAGATACCTACTGCAGTGGAGACTTCGGGTACAGGAACTCTGGTTTGAATGACTTGACTATTCCCCAACCAGGGAGTGAGTCCAGGGCCCCGTCCTTCTCAGAGAGCTGCCATGAGCCTTTTGGCTGGCCTTCTTTCCACCTGGTCGCTCCCACGCTGCCGCACCCCGAGCACAATGCCTGGCCTGTCACGAGTACCCCACGCGTACACAGGAGTGTGTGGGCCAGCGGACTCCGGCTCTCTGGTGAATGTCCGTCTCTGAGCACTGTTGGGTCCATCCTGGGGTCGGTTCTGCGTAAGTTCAGTCCATGGGTTTTTGAGCAGCCTGTATTCTCAGCCCAGCACTGTGTCAATCACTGGGGGGGTTCGGGGCAGCTGATGAAGCCTGGGCCCTGCCTCCAAGAAGCTTAGAGTAGGTGGAGAGCAGATGCAGGCACATGGCACAAGTGTGCTTGTCCAGGCTGCAGATGCCAGAGGAGTTCAGAGGCTGGGGCCCTCCGTCCAGAGAGGGTTGGCATGTGGGAGGGGCAGGGAGCAGGGCCAGGTCATCACTTCTCAAGCTCTTCCTGTGCTCTCCTTCCTGCCTCTCCCCACCACAGTGCCAGCCTCAGGCCCCCAGTGCAGCCGGCAGAGGAGCAGGGTGGAGGCTATGGGGGGAAGGAAGGTGGGCCAGAGCCTCTACCCTGCACGGGCTTCTGGCCTGTAGGCCCAGGCCATCACAGGTCTGGCGGATGGCAACATGAAGTCCCCCATCCAAGGTAACCAGCACGCAGTACCTTTTATTTTGAAAAGAATTTAGTTGTGACCAAGGTTGAGAAAGGAGTCTACTGAACCCTAAGGTACCCATTTTCCAATATTGACAATTACCTACCAACATGCAATGCTTCTTGAAAGAAAAAGAATAGAAAAATGCATTATTATTAAAAGAAAGAATGGGTATGAAAGAGGGACACAGGAGCCAATTGAAAGAGCTCCTAATAGCCAAATCTGGAACAATTGGAGCAGTAAAATAAACAACACAGTATTACAACATTGATTTAGAACCCAAAGTATAAAATATTAATCATGATATAAATGATTGAATGAATAAATAGAGCATAGATAAACTTCCCAAACGAATTGCAAATAATTTATGTAGCTACTCCGCCCTCAAGGATGTGGGGTATAACTCCCCACCCCTCAGTTGGGGTGTGCACATGGGCTTCCTTCTAAAGGGAACAGTGTGGAAAGGGGGAGAAAGGGGAACCTTATGGGGGGACAAACCTCAGCCAGGTGGCCAAGGTTAACAACGTCAGTGAGAGGCCATGTTGATAGCATGTACCACTGATAGGATGGGAGGAAAAGGCACTTGACCTTTGTGGTCTTTCTCCCCAAAACTCAGTCTAATCATGAGAAAAAACTGACACAAATCCCAGTGGGTGGGCGGCCTGCAAAATACTTGGTGAGTCCTCTTCAAAACTGTCAAGGTCACCCAAAGCAAGGTGAGTCTGAAAATATCACAGCCAAGAGCAAGCTAAATGTCATGAGGTAATGAGGTATCTCGAATGGGATCCTGGGACAGAGAAAGGGCATAGGTAAAAATGAAGGAATTCCAAATAAAGTATGTGCTCAATCATGTCCAACCCTTTGCAACCCCCTGAACTGGAGCCGGCCAGACTCCTCTGTCCATGCCATTTTCCAGGCAAGAAACTGGAGTGGGTTGCCATTTCCTTCTCCAGGGGAAATAAAGTATGGGCTTTAGTTAATAGGTCAATATTTGCCCTTAGTTATGATGAATGTACTATATTAATGTGAGATACTAACAAGAGGGGAAACTGGCTAAGGGGCAGAAGGGAACTCTGTGAAAGTTTATTATTTAAAATGTATTATTGTTGTTCTTTCTCGCAGCTGTGTGTCTGCAGAGGGCAGAGAAAGTGTCCCATTAACCTGGGCTGTTGATGAGCCCTCCGCCCGCCTGCCTGGTTTTGTTGTTGGACGTGCCTAAGAAGTAGGAACAAGGAACAGTAGCCACTGGGCCCTGTGCTCTGAACCTCCTGCATCAGCTGGTAAAACACAGAGCCAAGGTTACTGCGAGGAAGTGAAAGAGGATGTCCAGGAACCAGTTAGGCGTGCTGGGCTGGAGTGGAGAAGGCTGGCTGTGGTCAGCTCCCGGGAAAACTGACTCACCGTGCCTTGCCTGTGAGTCACGCCACGTCACACTGTGCGCCAGGTGGCCCGCCCGTGGTGCGGAGAGCGCTGCTTTATGCTGGGGACTGACAGTTGAGGGGTGGGGGTGGCAGGGGGGCTGCCCAGAAGGGTAAGGTGAGCCTGCCCCGACTCTTCATTATCATCATCCGCATCCTGGTGAAAGACGGGAGTAGGCATTCAAGGCCTCGGTCGTCCACCCTGGGGGAAACTCATGCACGTTTAGTCTGCTCCCCACCCCGAGACCACCCATTTCAGAGACTGGGAGTGGTGGGAGCACGTGGCCTTTGGAGGCAGCAGACCTGGGTTCAGATCCAGACTCCACTATTTGATAGCTGGTGAGTCACTCCAGCTCTCTGACCTGTTTCTCCAGCTGTAAAATACAGATAACACACCTGCCTCACCCACCTCGAGACTGAATCAAGCGTCAAGTGACGAGGGGCAGTGACCAGGAGGCTGTCTTCCCTGGGTTCTTGTTTGGATGGAGGTGGCAAGGACAATCAGCATTCTTTTTTTTCATTTGTCTGTCCTGGGTCTTAGTTGCAGCACCCAGGATCCTTAGCTGTAGCATATGGGATCTAGTTCCCTGACCAGGAATCAGAGCTGGGCCCCACGCATTGGGAGCACAGAATCTTAGTCACTGAACCACTAGGGAATCCCTGACAATCAGCATTCTTCAGGCAGCAGGTGAGGACTTCGTAACTTGGGGGCTAATCTGGGATAGAATTTTGTGTGTGTCAGGATGCTTTTGGTTGCAAGCAATAGTAAATAGTCAACCCAACTCAAATTGGCTTACCTAACTGAGAAGTCCAGAGGTAGATCCCAGCTGCAGGAGCAGTGTGACGGCGCTGTGGCTGTTTCTCAGTAAGTCTCTCAGGGAGTCTGTGTGGACTGGCCTCTAAGACAGGCTTCCTTCTAGGTAGGGAAATGGTTGTTGGAGTTCCAGGCCACACATTCCACCATCCCTAACAGGAGAGAGCTGCTTTCCCCAGTCATCAGATGTCTAGGGCTTCCCTCTCTTTGGTCTATTTTAGGCCACATCCTTGGCTCTAAATCAATCACTGAGGCTAGGACAAACCATGCTGATTGGCTTAGGCCTGGGTCATTATTAAACCTGAACAAGTTGCTGAAGCAGAAGGATAAATTAAAGTGATTGGCTTGGGCCAGTCAGGACCTGGCCTGGACGGGGGTTGTGGGGGAAGACTCACACAAGCCTTTTGGCTGCCACAGTTGGGGAGGGAAGGAATGGATGCCACAATGTCCACGACAGGCTTCTAGAATCCATCATTATGGAGAACATAATGATTAGATCGCTAGCATCCATCTCTCCCTTTTAAGAATCAGCCTGCAATGCAGGAAACCCTGGTTCAATTCCTGGGTTGGGAAGATCCACTGGAGAAAGGATACGCTCACTTATCCTTAAACCCACTCCAGTATTCTTGGGCTTCCCTGGTAGCTCAGATGGTAAACAATCCACCTGCAATGCGGGAGACCGGGGTTTGAGCCCTGGGTTGGGAAGATCTCCTGGAGAAGGGAATGGCTACCCACTCCAGTTCTCTCACCTAGAGAATTCCATGGACAAAGGAGCCTGGCAGGTTATAGTCCATGGGGTCACAAAAAGCCAGACACAACTGAGCCAGTTTCACACACACACTACGAATTTGTACTGAGGCTTCATTCTTTCCCCATTCTTGGTCTTTGTGCTTCTGATGGAGCCCCATTTCCTGCTCATGGGAGAAGCATGTGATCAATCAGTGTATTGTAGTCTCCTGGCCATGGGATTGAGTCTCAGAAAAGCACTTGGCTTGATCAAAGCCAGTGAAATGCTATGATACTCACTGGGAAGTGTCTGCTGCTCTTGTCTGCTGAACTTGACCCTAAGGGTATGTAAGGTTGGAGTTATTGCTGCTGCCATTTTAGAGTCACGTGGAGAGAGCCTGACGCCAGAGCCGTTACAGAAAGATGGAGAGAAACCTATTGAAGCCACTCACAAAGCTACGCTAATTCCTGAACGTTACAGTTTATGAGTCAACACATTTCCTCTTTGCTTTAAGCCAGTTTGGGTCCAGTTTTCTGTCAGTTGCAACAGTTCTTTACATCATACAATTTTTCCTGTTCAAGGGCAGTGAATGACCTGAGCAATGCACACTGGTGGTTAAAATGGGCTGAATGTTAGCAAGTACATTTTGTCATTTAACACTAATATCATGTACATGGAAAGCATCCCAGCCATGAGATGTGGGAGAATGTTGAATGGGATGGGATTTAGTCTAGAGTTCAGTTCAGTTCAGTTCAGTCCCTCAGTTGTGTCCGACTCTTTGCGACCCCATGAATCGCAGCACGCCAGGCTTCCCTGTCCATCACCAACTCCCGGAGTTCACTCAAACTCAAGTCCATTGAGTTGGTGATGTCATCCAGCCATCTCATCCTCTGTCATCCCCTTCTCCTCCTGTCCCCAATCCCTCCCAGCATCAGAGTCTTTTCCAATGAGTCAACTCTTCGCATGAGGTGGCCAAAGTACTGGAGTTTCAGCTTTAGCATCATTCCTTCCAAAAGAAATCCCAGGGCTGATCTCCTTCAGAATGGACTCATTGGATCTCCTTGCAGTCCAAGGGACTCTCAAGAGTCTTCTCCAACACCACAGTTCAAAACCATCAATTCTTCGGTGCTCAGCCTTCTTCACAGTCCAACTCTCATATCCATATATGACCACAGGAAAAACCATAGCCTTGACTAGACAGACCTTTGTCGGCATAGTAGGGGTAGGCAAATACAGCCCATGAGCCAAATGACCCACTACATTTTCATAAAGTTTTATTGGCACATAGCCATACTTTGCAGCTGTCTTGTACTACAATGGTAGAGCAGAACTGAGTAGTTGCTTGCAAAGCCTAAAATAGTTTATCAATAGCATTTGGCCACCTGAGGTGAAGAGCTGACTCATTTGAAAAGACCCTGATGTTAGGAAAGATTGAAGGCAGGAGGAGAAGGTTGAGACGACAGAGGATGAGATGGTTAAATGTCATCACCAACTCAATGGAGTTTGGGTAGACTCCAGGAGTTGGTGATGGACAGGGAGGCCTGGCGTGCTGTGATTCATGGGGTCTGAACTGAACTGCACTTTGGCCTTTTAGAGAGATTTTGCTGCCCCCTGGTGTAAATGGTGGAAGAATAAAATATTAGCAGAATACTTCCCCCAGATGAATACCCACATCCTCAGATGGAAGCAACACTGAATAGCCCTGAATCATGGACCCACTAATCCCATCCATATGCAGCCCTATTCAGGAACAGAGATGCAGTAGAGACTGGGCTTGTGGACACAGCGGGAGGAGGAGTGGGGCGAGCGGAAACACTCAGTGACGCATACACACTACCCTGCTGTGTGAACAGACAGCTAGCAGGGCGCTGCTGCCCAGCACAAGGAGCTCAGCTCAGTGCTCTGTGATGGCTTAGAGGGGTGGGGGTTGGCGAGCAGTGGGCGGGAGGCTCAGGAAGGAGGGGACATGTGTGTACGCCGAGCTGATCCCTTTTGTACAGCAGAAACTGAACACGACATTGTGAAGCAATTGTATTTCAATAATAAAGCAAAGGGGAAAGGCCTCCAGAATAGCATGGAAAGAACACGTGATTCAAGCCCCACCATCAGCTTGAGGAAAGCGGTTTCCCAAATTTATCCCAGAATGGTATGTCCTGAGTCTTTGTCAAGACGTCAGCGCTGTTATCTACACATCTGACTTTTGAAGCCAACGGATTCCATGTCTACCAATAATAAGCACACGTAGGGCACTCAAGAAGCTCCATTTTTAACTCCTGGCTATCAAGCTCCTGCCAGAAGTACAGCGTAGTTAATACTGATGAAAACAGCCAGGGCCATGTAAGCCACCACCCTGCCAGGGGTTTATAAACTCCATTCCTCTGCCAAATTAAATCACCAGGACTCAGCATATCAAGATCCAAGGCTAGACCTCCATGGAAGGCTATCACAGAAATGTTATTTAATAGTATGGCCTCTGCTTTTGTGTGAGGTTTTCCCAAGAAGGTCTTCATCGAGGACACTCCTGCATTGCTACAGCACAGTGGCCGTCATCTAACTTGCAACTTCTCAGAAATTATACCAGAGGGCAGTTTAATAATATGGTTGACTCATCTTGTCATCTCAGTCGTTTGTGCTGGCTTATCCACAAGGACCTCTCTCTGCTCATAGTAGTCTGACAGGCTTCCCAACTTACATAGCATTCAAGGTGGGTCTGGGATAGGTTCCAGGGGGATGTTGGGGCCCATCTGGAGATAGAGCTCTGTAGTCAGTTTCTTTATTGATAGAGGAAATATTTGGAGCAACCTACCTTGAATGCTGTGGAAGTGCCTCTAACTTAAGGATCCATGATAAATCTGAGGACCCACTTGGAATGCTCTTTTGAGTCAGGAAACCCTCCAGACCCAAATGGGAGCAGAGAGAGGTCTCATGGATACACCAGTATAGACTCTCCTGAGGTAAGAATACCAGTGAACTATCCTCTCTTTTCTACCTTGCCAAATTTCCCTACCCTTCGGGGCCTGGCTCAAATCCTCCCTCCTTGGGATAAAGCCAGTGTAGACTGAAGCAATCCCTTCTCTTAACCACACCAATTACTACTGCAATTAATCTCTTAATACCTTGAGGCTACTGGTGTTAGAGGGCTGGCCTTTCATTGTAGTGATGGGAGGGTGCAGTTCAGCATGTTGCTTTGTAGCCTGAACATTTGTTAGCCTGGCAAGAACAGCACGAGGACAAGAATTACAAGCCAGGATATGGACCTGGTCGATCTCCACCTCTGTAGGCACCTTCTTCTTTCCCATCAAGGGGGGACAGGCCACAGAGCACCCGCCTTCTTGGCTTCTCCTTGGGAGAGGGTCTGACCAGGTGAGGAACACCAGGTGACCGCATGATGCCGACCTGCCCCTGCAGCAGCTGCCCTGCCTCTTGCCGGGATGTCACCCACTGCCGAGTTCCTGCATGAGGACTCAGCAGCAAGGTCCCTGCTCATAGCCAGGTGAAGGAGACAGACACACAGACTGGAACCTGTGTGTGTGGAATGCTGGACGAACTGAAGGGCTCCAGGGAGGGTGGAGCGCACAACTTCTCCCCCTCTTTGTTAGGTCCTCCCTGTCCTCGACTGGAGAAGGTGTGGGCAGGAGGAAGCCAAGTCACACCTCTTTGTAAATACTGACTCGCCCGGTCTGGAATCACATACAGGAGGAGACAGGTGACCCACAAGCGACTTGGAGAGCTCCTAACGCTGGACACTCGGGAGTTTTCTTGGTACCAGTCATGAATGAGAGACATCATAGAAAAGGTTATTTTTTTATTATTTCAAGGAGGTAATACATAGCTCAATACGCCAAAGCACTAGGAAATTAGAGGCAGCAGATGGCCATAGTTTTTGAGATGAGCCTTACGCTGCATCTCTGGGTCCCCATCTGCCCACAGCCCACGGCTGCTTACAGGAAGGCCAGACCAGCGACATGGAGCTTGCTGTGACCATCGGAGTGGGGTGAGCCAACACCACCCCCACTAACCGAGAAAGGGTTGTTCTGTGTGGGCAGCAGGGGCCCTGCCAGGCTGGACACTCTGGGCAGTGCTCAGCCCTGCCCTGGCAGCATCCAGCTTATCTAGCACTAGGTTTTCTTTCTCTGAGCCTGGAGTAGGCAGGATGTGAATAAATCCTGAGTCAGAAATGAAGGTGAAAGACTTAGTAGTGTTAATACTCGGGGTGAGAGAAGACAACACTGTCTTTCAGAAGGGTGAGCAGGGAGTCGGGGCAAGAAAGACGGAAACAGCCTGGCTGAGGGCTGAAGGTGCTGCCTTGCAGTCTTCAGAGGGGCTGTTCAGGGCACGTGATGGGGTGGCTCTGGGGCTGCTTCCTCTGGCTCAGAGTTGAACAAGAAGTTCGTTTTCCATTCATAATTGGTTCCCGGGTCTAAGCTACCACAACTGGGGCCGAGGAAAATCCTGCCCATGCGGCACGCTGGCCTTGGAGATGTGTGGTCAGTGCCCAGTCTGGAGAGGGAGGGACTCACACCTCCCGAGCCCCTCTCCCCAACCCTAGCTCCTTCCCCTTGCAAGTAATCAGGCTGGGAGGCGAGGACCTTGGGCACCTCTGAGTGAAGCCCCAGCACGTTATTTTCCTGGAGAACTCATTTTGGTGAGACTCAAAGCCCCTGCCTAGGCACGGAGCAGACTTCTTTCCACCCACAGGAGGCCATCTTCCTGGTGACGCAGTGGTAGCACACATGAGAATCGCAGCAACAGCTCTGAATGCTGCAATACTCAGACGTCATTCATTTCGATGGACAGTCGCGCTGGCCAGCTGGCGGGGCGGGGCTGCTATTCCAGAATGCACTGCTCCCCAGCCAACCCTGGCCGGGCCAGAGCCGGGTCCAGATGCTACACAGCTGGTAGGTTTTTGGTAGGACGGGAGTGGAAAGAATTTTTAAAAAACCACACCAATGTGTTCTCTGAACCAAAAGCCATCAGTTTTGTTCTGTTTAACAAAAAAGGACAAAGAACCAAGCTTCACAGCAGCCAAGGCTTGTGCAGCACAAAATGCAGTATGTATCGACATGTATAAACCTTGGTCTGACTGGGGAGATGGGTGAACACAGAGCTGCAGGACCCCGTGTCCCCTAGTTGGTGGCAGGCTCCGCTGATGCCTCATCCTCGTGTTCCTCAAAGCCTGGAACCGGCTTCTGCAGAAAGTACATGGTAGCCTGGATCACTTTGTCTGGTCCAATATTGTACACAGGGTGAGTGGGCTGCTGCAAAGAGAAGAACAAATGTCAATCAGTCACCTCATCCATGGTCCTTGGACACACGCACAGCCTTTGCCCATTAAATGCACTTGTAAGAATATAACAAAAATCAGAGCTACACATGGAGATTTATCTTACAAGGCCCTAAGGTTCAATAACAGGGTACTGGTAAAAACACGTTCTAGCACATGGGACACAAAGGAATTATAGAGCCATTAAAAAAAATATGCTTTCAAATATTTGATGACATTGCCAAGTACTTACATTAAATGAGGATAACAGTATGTGTGATATCCCAAACTTACTTTTTAAAGTGTTTGTAGATGTGATGTATATAGAATATTCCACAATAGGAACAGTGACATGACTATTTAAAATTTTCTAATTTATACTTGTATATATATCTCAATTATGAAAACAATGAACATGCATTTATATTTATAATCAAGAAAAAGGTACACAACCCTAACATTTAAGTAAATGTGTCAGGCCATATATAAATTATTTTATCCCACTGCACCACAGAGACTCTGGTTTGAGACAGGGTACAGTCCTGGGCCAGTATTCAGGATTCTTCCACTCTGGGACAATGAAGAAGGGGACGTAATTGCAAGAGATTAAAAAACTTCAAAAAAAATACCATCCCCAGCTTCATGCCAAAATATAAAAATTTTGATAAACTGAGCAGCTTTATAGAACAATATGGATTTTCAAAACTGCTCCAGAAGAAATCCTTTAAAATCTATGTGAATAAGTTAAATAACAATTGTTTATTCTGCTACAACCATTTCCCACACGCCACCAAATACTAGGTCTACCTGTTTTCTCAAGCAAGTGTTAGCTTATGATCTCTAACTTACACAAAATTTTCCAAAGAAAAAGTAGGGTAGGAAGATACCTATCTAATTTTATGAGGCTGTATTATCCTGAAACACAAACTGGAAAAGAACAGTACCATAAGATCAATCTTTCTCATGAACACACACGCAAAAAAAAAAAATCCTAAATAAAAACATGAGCCAAAAATACCAGCAGGGCAACTCCAGCAGCGTGATAAACCAGCACACACACACACTCTCTATTATAACCAAGTAGGGTTTATCCTTCTAATGTAAAGTTAACATCACAATGTGTATTAACAAAACATAATACAGATTAAAGGAGAAAAACCCAGATGTGGAAAAAGCATTCAATACAATTTAACACTAGATTATGATTCAAACAAAAAACAACTCAGCAGACTAGGAAAAGGGGGGAATATCCTTAACTTGACATGAAATATTTATCAAAACCTCACAGTCAGCATCTTCCTGAATGGTGGAATTATAGAAGCCTTTCCATTACAATCTGAACACTTTCTATTACCACTTCTGGTCAACACTCCACAGAGCATTTAGCCAACATAGCAAGATAAATAAAATTATCTTACATGGCAAGATAAATAAAATTCTTAAGCATCAGGGAGGAAATGGCAAAACTGTCCTTATTTGAAGATGACAGTATGGTCTAAATAAAAAAATCCAAGAGATTCTGTAGACAAACTATTAACAACTATTAGGAGGATTCAGTGGGAATTCCGTGGTGGTCCAGTGGTTAGGACTCCAGGCTTTCATTGCAGGGGGGCTGGATTTGACCCCTAGTCAGGTAACTAAGATCCCATAAGTTGCTTGCTACTGCTGCTGCTAAGTTGCTTCAGTCATGTCCGACTCTGTGCGACCCCAGAGACGGCAGCCCACCAGGCTCCCCCGTCCCTGGGGTTCTCCAGGCAAGAACACTGGAGTGGGTTGCCATTTCCTTCTCCAATGCATGAAAGTGAAAAGTGAAAGTGAAGTCGCTCAGTCGTGTCCGACCCTTAGCGACCCCATGGACTGCAGCCTACCAGGCTCTTCCGTCCATGGGATTTTCCAGGCAAGAGTACTGGAGTGGGGTGCCATTGCGTTCTCCAATAAGTTGCTTGGAGCAATCAAAAAAAAATAATTCAGCAAGGCTGCTGGGTGCAAAGTTAAACAACAATTATCAACAGCATTTCTATACATTAATAACAGCCAATTATAAAATAAAATGGAAAAAAATACTGCAGTTACAATAGACCCAAAAACTATAAATTTCTTAAGACATAAATCTAACAAGATATGCTAGTCCTTTGTGGGAAATGATAAAAGACCATTAAAATATAGGTAAAAAACCTGAAAAATATTAAGGGAAGCCTTAATATTAAAGTCAGTTGTCTCCCATTAATATTACATTCAGTGTAATACAAATTCCACTAGCTTTTGTGTTTGTGTGGAACTTAATAAGCTGATCCTAAAATGCACAGGAAATCCTAAAATGCAAAAGGCAAAGGATAATGAAAACAAAAAAAAAAGAATGGGGTAGGTGAGTGAGACTTGCTTACATGCATTTAAGATATGATAAGACAGTGAAGATAATAAAACAGACCCATGGAACAGAGTGTCCAGAAACAGAATCAACTCATAAACAGAAACTTGAGTATGTAACAAACATGTGATACACATCAGTAGGAAAGGTTGTAAACTTCAGTAAATGGTGCTGGTCAACTGGTATCCAAAACAGGAAAAAGGTAAAATTATATCCAACCCTCACTACAGATGGAAATCCATTCCAAAAGAATTTTAAAAATTACATGGGAAAAGCAAAATTTACATTGTTTAGAAGAAAATGTGTTTATGACCTCAGGTAGGAAAAGATTTCTTCAGTAACCCCATGCCCACCCAAACCTTTGAAAACCAAAAAGGCAAATAAAATTATTCACTTCAGAGTTAAAATCTTCTATTCAACAAAAAACACTAATAAGAAGGTGAAAAGTCACAAACTGGAAGAGACTCACCACACACACATACCACTGACAAAGAGCTAGTATCAAGAACACACAAAGAACTACAAATCGTATAAGAAAAGAGCAGACAAAATTACAAATCAGTAAGAAAATGAGCAAAGGCAATTTGCTGGCAATTTACAGAAGACGTAACACAAATGGCCAAAAAAATGTTTGAAAAGATGCTTAGCCTCACCAGTAACCAGGGAAATGTAAAACAAAACTGAGATAGCACTAGTCAAGTTAGCGGAAAGGAGATATCTAACCACAGCCTGTGTGCCTGTGTCCCAGAGTCTCGGACCCAGACCACTTGTCATTAATCCCCATCTCCGAGGAAGCTGGCTCGGAGGCAGTGGTTTCTGCATCTGCAGCAGCAGCCCCTCCCCGTGTGGCTGATGTCTTCTCTTGCTTGGTGGTGTGTGAGTGAAAAATAACCCAGTCACACAGAGGCACGGTTCAGGGCCATCCAGTGAAGATGAAGGTGGGTGTCCCAGAGAAACTGCAACAAGAATGTTCACTGCAACACCTCGTGTCACAGCACACGCTGAAACCATCTCGATGCTGACCAACAGGAGGCTAGAAAATGCAACGAGTACACCTAGACAGGGGGATACCATACAGCAGTCGAGATGAAGAAATTAAAGCAATATACATGAAGTCGGCTAAACCTCAGGGCAATGTCAGTGAGAAAAGTGATGCAGAAGATACCTGTTATAAAGCAACGGAAAGCATACAAAACAACTCTCTTATTTGTGGATACATACCTCTGTAGTGATAGCACAAAAACATCTGCAGGTATGATCAATGATGGATTTAGGATGGGGTTACAATGAGGAAGGAGGGAGGGAAAAGAACGCAAGAGGGCTGAGTAGCAGGCAACCACATGAGAAAGCTCAAGGGTTGCTACTTGGATTTTCTCAACTAATTAGAGAGGCTGAGCATCTTTTCATCCACCTACTGGCCATCAGCGTTTCTTCTGCTGGAATATTTCATGGCAGTCTGCACGGGCACATCATCTGACGGCCAAGGACAGTCTTAGTCAGAGCCGTGTCTCAGGCTCCTGACTAGGTTCAGAAGCATCACCTGTGGCCAGGCTGGCCTGAGGCTGGATGCCGCAGTGAACAACCCGCCCACAGGGGGCTGATGGTTTTTGAGGGAAGCAGACAAAACCCAGTTAAACACACACATGACAAATTGTGCTGGTGCTATAAGGGGCACAAATCGTGCTCTGGCCGAGCGTTTCTGGGCATCTCATTTATAGACGGTGGTCTGAGAGGGTTTCTCTGGATGCAGGGCTGCACGTTGAGAGCTCCAAGAGAAGACATCAGCCACACGGGGAGGGGCTGCTGCTGCAGATGCAGAAACCACTGCCTCCGAGCCAGCTTCCTCGGAGATGGGGATTAATGACAAGTGGTCTGGGTCCGAGACTCTGGGACACAGGCACACACCCTCCATCGCAGGCTGGATCCCTGCTTAGAGCCTTGAGTTTGCCGGTCAGGTGCTCACAAATGGGGAATGGGCTGCAGACGGAGGGGGTGTGGGGATGGCAAGCTCACCAGCCCGTCCATGGGGGACACTCGTGCCTTCGGTTCTGGAGGCCCCACAGGGCTGCTCTGCCCTCCTGCCAGCCCCGTCCTGGGGGCCCTGCGGAGAAGCGGTGGTAAGCCCCAACCCCGCCACATCCCGCCTTACCAGGGCGTTTTCAGGTACACCCAAGACCACATCGTGCAACATGGCTCCGCTGCCGAAGTGCTGGGCTATGGACAGGCCACTCAGGCAGTAGCAGGTGTGGTAGAAGTCCCGGGACCTGCAAGGATGCGGCAGCTCTGAGCAGGTATCCTCTGCTCCCCACCCACCTCGGCACAGCCTCAGACGACAAGGCCACAGATGAGGCCCAGGAAGCACTCCAGCGACCAAACCTGCCCTCCACAAGCCTAAAAGCCTGGCTTCCCCCAGCAGCAGTTTTCAGAGCTCCACCCTGCCTGACCGCAGGAACTGTAGGTCCTCCTGACTTCCTTCTAGGAAGGGCTCTCCAGGATAGTGTTGCTAAATCCATAGAGTACTTAAAAAAAAAAAAAAAAAGCCATCCATAAACAAACCCCACACCAAAATTTCTAGAAATGGGTCAAATTCTTTCTTCAAATGGGTCAAAATTTACAAATGGGTAAATTGCTGGGGGCCAGCCTTCAGCTGAGCCTTCCCCTAGAGGCATGCAGGAGGAGGCAGGGTGTGTGTGTGTGCAGGGGGCAGGGAGGGGGTCGGGTCGGGGGATGAGGGGAGTGAGCAGCAAAGAGAACAGGACTTGACTGGCTTCCCTTTTTCTTTCAGTATGGCACCTAAAGGTGTTCAATCTACTCTATGAAAGCTGTGATTATAATCTCTGTTTATGACATTCTTGAGAGTCCCTCAGACAGCAAGGAGATCAGTCAATCCTAAAGGAAATCAACCCTGACTATTCATTGGAAGGACTGATGTTGAAGCTGAAGCTCCAATACTTTGGCCATCTGATATGAAGAGCCAACTTACTGGAAAAGACCCTGATGCTGAGAAAGATTGAGGGCAGGAGGAGAAGGGGACGACAGAGGATGAGATGGTTGGATGGCATCACTGACTCGATGGACATAAATCTGAGCAAACTCCAGGAGATGGTGAAGCACAGGGAAACCTGGCGTGTTGCAGGTCATGGGGTTGCAAAGCGTCGGACTCGACTTAGTGACTAAACAACAGCGTGACACCCAGGAGTTTTAAAACCCTGTATCCTGATCTATTTAGGTCAGTTTGGTTAAATAAAACAGGAAAGAAACGTTACCCACGCAGCAATCTGTTTACCTAACTGGTAAGGGGGTGCAGGTAAGCCAGGAAAAGGAGGGAGCTGGAAGCGCAGGATGGACGCATGATGGACAGGGCTGCTCCGTGCCCGGTTGCTCCCACGCCCTGTGGGCACTAAGCAACTGCATGGAAAGGGCTGCCCCGTCGGGGTCTGAGCAGGCTGGCGTGCTCAGTCCCCTTGCCCCGCCCTCCCCAGAGACAAAGCACTCACTTGCCGGGTTTATCCAGAAGCCCCCCGGTGGGGCATTGGCAGCACATCAGGATGTACTCCTGCAGGGCCTGCTGGTGAAACATCCAGCGGCTCATGCTGAGGGCAGGGTCACCTGCAGAAGACAAAGGGTCAGTGCACGCCTGGGCCTGGGAGACGTCCAGCGGCAGATCAATGCCTACTTTGTATTTTATGATCCAATAGGAAGTCAAGGTTTCCCCCCCGTTCTGCTTGGACTAATCTTGAAAATCACATTCTTGGGACACGTCCCTTCTCCGGAACCTTAAAATGGGTCAGAGAGCAGCAGGTCAGAGCAGCACTTGGCTTTACCTGAAGCGTCTCCTTCTCCTTACCTTGGATGGCAGTTCTAAACCACATCCCTTGCAGGCACAGACGAGCTTTTTAGCTCAGCTTTCCACACTGACCTCTGCTACTGTGCCTGACTGGGTTCACAATTCCTCCCCTTGGGCTTCTTAAGACTTTTTCTCTAGCACGTCTCTCTTGTCAACCAGACTCTTGATTAGCCAAGAGAAATCCAACAGGGGTGATACTGGCTGTTGCTTCCATTTCTCTTAGCCTGAATTTAATCCATCTCTAAAGGGAATTCTCCAGCTAGTCTCTTGGCTCAAAAAGTTTCTCTAAGAAGAAATCTAATAACCAACCCTCCTGCATCATATGATAGTCTAAGCAGAAATTGGGATTCTGGTGATAATACTAAAGCAACTGAGCTTCTTCACTCTGAAGTTCAACCAGCGGTCAGAGAATCTGTGGACACGGTTATCAGGGGAGGAGGAGGGACAAATTACCACCCAGCAGATGTGCATGGAAACGTTTATATGAGAACTGTTTTTAAAAATACACATATAAGATGTGCATTGAGTCTTTGGTCAATTTTATACTTTGATGCCTTGGCTACAAAGGTAGTGAACACCCTGTAAATGGCAACTGAAAGATAATTTTTCTTTCTTTTTTTGTTTTATGCATTTTTCTATACAGGTATGATATTTTCTATACAGGTATGAAAGACATATGATTATGTCTTTCATTTAACTCTAGAGGCATACACTTTTCTGTTCTGCTACATAATCTTCATAACCATCATTCTGAAAAGCCACACAGTATTTCATAAGCGGACACATGTCACGGCATCAATATAGGCACTGGACCCAAACTCGCACATATATGCGTAGAGAATCTTCTATGGTAAAAATTCATCAAAGTTTATAGCAAATGTGGTACATAAAAAGAACTTTCCAAAAGAGTTAATTTTGGAATATTCATATACATAGACTACTACAGAAAATAATCATTTTCAGATTTCTTAAATGAGAGATGGGAGGAGAGATGGGGGCAGTTGGAAAATGACCGCTATCCCCTGGGTTGAGTCCTGGATGACGTTCATGGTCGGCTGATGTTTGGGGGCCACATACAAAAGCCACTCATCTTCAACACTCAAGTCCCGCCCGGCCTCTGAGATGCTCACACTGGAAGAGGCACACGGGAACTGAACCTAAGGAAGAGGAGCGCAGTCAGGGCCCCCTGCTTGTGCTCAGCCCAGGACACATGCTTCCTGAAGTGCTCACAGTGTTATAATTGCTTTCCTCCACCTGTGAGCACAGCGCTGTAGGAGATACACACAGATATGATGGGACTTCTCTCTAGCATACTTGTTGCCAAGGCTGTTTCCAGTTCCTTGCAATCATAAAAAATGCCGCAGTAAACACCTCTGTAAATCTTCTCTATGTTTAGGATTATTTTCTTGAAATAGATTCAAAGGAGTGGAATGATTCAGTTAAAAAAGAATAAACATTTTTAAGGCTTTTCATAGATACTGATAAACTGCTTTAAGACTTTATATAGCTGCCAGTAAAATTTAAGATTTTTCCTGTACTACCTCCAGCATTGGTTACTTTTAAAAAGTTCTCAGTGATGCATGTATAACTGAATCACTTTGCCATACACCTGAAACTAACACAGTTAATCAACTATGCTTCAGTATAAAATAAAACATCATATACGGAAATAAGTTTTCAGCATTTAAAATGTTAAAAAGAAAGAGTACCCAATCATTTATCTTGCTTTTAATTACTAATTAGGGTGAAACTTTTTCATAACTTGCTTACTAGTTGTATTTCCTTTGTCTTCTGAGATACAAGAGTCAATTTTATTAACCTAACTTTTAACTATGTTTACCCTTTATCTGTATCATATGGTATACTTATTTCTCCCTTTTTGCTCTATTTTTTGGCTAAATGGGTTTTTTTAATTACATAAATATAGTTTACCTATATGCCATATGACACTTAATTTTTCCTTAGTGATTTCTTCTTTTAAGAAGCACATTCAATGGGCACAGGGATTGCGGCGGGGTGCGGAGGGGTGGGGGTGGGGGGGTGCATGAAAATTCTAAAACTGATCGCAGGGGTGGTTGCACAACTCTGAAAACACTAAGAACTACTAAATTGTACACTTCAAATCAGTAGATTGTTCAGCCTGTATATTATATCTCAAGAAAGCTGTTATTTTAAAAAGCATATTTATCAAACTTTAGGATTAACTATATGAAACATTAGTATAAAGTATACCTTTATTTCATATCCTATAATAAATAAAAGACTGTTACCTTAAGGTAAATGATAACCTATTGCTAAAATTGGAAACTGAGAAGAAAATGCTATGTTTATTATTAAATAGATTATAGTGTTGCGGTTACCTCCTACATTTCTCAAAGTTCATAAACTCTACAAGAACTTCCTGAGATCCTGAATTCGCACGCATAATCACAAAGGGATAAAAGGAGATATGATTAGAGAGTGATAACTGTGCCTTTTAAATCCTTTATCCCTCTCCCTTAAAATACAGATCCCCATTATAATGTTATTTTGCATTTCAAACGTTCCTTTTATCTGAGAAATCAAAAGTTTTCCCAACAGTAATTGACAGGTACAGCCACATGGAGCTCAGTCTTGCAGGTGGACAACTATGGAGTATTCCCAAGCCAGCAACTAGTAACTAACAATCCAAACAGAAACTCACAGGCCTGCTATGGTCTTACTGCTCCACATCCACACGAAAAAAAGCGACTTAGCATTGGACATTTTAAATATATTAATAATAATTCATTCTTCTACTCAAATACTGTCTTCTATGCCTAAGGCAGCCACCTCATGGACTACTGACGGCCTGACGACCACTCGCCGAGTCAGGGATGGCCTGGGTTCTTGTGCCACAGTGTGCTGGTCCCACGGCATCGTTTTAATTATCAGTGTTAGCATCATCACCTTCGAAAAACATGTTTGTTCACTTACTAAAATAAAAGTAATGCACATGGTAAAAGAACTGTGGTGTTGGAGAAGACTCCTGAGAGTCCCTTGGACTGCAAGGAGATCCAACCAGTTCATCCTAAAGGAAATCAGTCCTGAATTTTCATTGAAAGGACCGATGTTGAAGCTGAAACTCCAATACTTTGGCTACCTGATGCGAAAAACTGACTCATTTGAACTGAACAGTGGGATATAAAACTTTAAAAGTATATTTCCTGGGACTTCCCAGGTGAATTGCATACATACTGCTTTGAAACCTAACTTTGACTACAGTATATTGTGAATATCTTTCTACATCGCATCTCCTTCTGATTCCCAACATCAGTATTTTGTCCGCCACTCAAAACTTCCTCCCAGATCCCTGCCTGGTCCAAGTCCACTATTTCCTGAGAAGTGAGCTACAGGCCTAATATGGGCCTCCTCCCAGGGAGTGAAAAAAGCTAGAAGCACCAAAATTCACAGACAACAGACTTTCTTCCACAGGCAAATGTGGAAATCTGACCAATCCTCCAAAACTTGTGCTATAAAAAGCAAAATGTAAAGCAGGGACCCTGTGAAGACTTGGGCAGGTAGGGCTCCTGTCACCCTCTCACCAGATTCTCCCGACAGCTACAGAATGACTGCATCTTATCCCTTCCAGGGACAGGCTTGTGAAAGGCGGAGGGTATTACCAGAGGTTTGACCTCACCAGTTCCAAAAACAGAGATCACTAAAACCCCAAGTTATTTCTTATTTTGAAACATTGGACTCTCAGGGAATTTCTGATTTCCTACTATAGTGTCCAAAGCAGAGACCATGCAGGCTCCAAAGTCAGCAGGAGGCCTCAGCTCATCACCTTGAAAACTGGGCTCTAGGCAGAGGAATCTTAGGACAGGCTGCAACAGGGAGGGTGGGGTGACGGAGACACAGGAGAGAGTCTCGGTTTACTTCAAATAAGAAACTAATGCAAGGGACTCAGGAAAAAACAGCCAAACAAGAGAAAGTTGTGTGTCCGGCAAGCGGGTGGGCGGGAGGATGGGGGGCAGTAGAAAAGAATCGTATCTCTACATTTGAGCAAAGAATAACCCAACTACTAAGCTTTCTTCTGGGCCAAGGGCTCATACTCCGAGACTGGTCAGCACGCAGCAGAGCCGCCATGACCTCCCCTCTCCCACCGGTTTCCTTCCTGTTCTCATATGAAGTAAATGAAAAAGATGATTCAGGTGGCGGCCTGAGATTTTGAGAGGTAACAAGGGAAGGCTCCCAGAAATGTGCTATTTCCCTGCTTGGATTTGCATTCCCATCTGAGGTCCCACAGAGATGATGAACCTAGGTCTCTCTACTCCAGTGGTATGGGGGTTGGGGGTAGGGATGCAGTACTAACCTGCATCCAGGATTCTTCAGTGAATTTAAAATATGACACTTCTAAAGGCAGCCACCACGCAGCCAGCCTGGCATGGTGGGTCTTTGCTCCAGGGGTTCTTTCTGCCTTTTTGGCACTGTTGTGACCACATGCACAGTGCGGGTTTTCAGTCTGGCATGACTCACACAAAGCTCAGCATCGGAAACTATGGCTTCACACTCAGCTGAGGTGGCAGTCACCACAGCGCCAGGCACCCACCTCCCCCACCTGCCACAGCCGGTGTGAAGCAGCAATGACCTCTGAACCCAAGGATGAAATCCTAGCTGGCACACACGTGCCTAGGGCGAGAGGGTCCACACTGGGTATTCAAAATCCAGGATGGACAGAGCCTGTTTCAACCCCTCTAACCAAGCACCCTGGCCTCCGACTCGGTCAGCAGCGGAGGGGAGCCGCCAGCCCCGCCAGCACCCCAGGCTCACCTTGGGCGTGCAGCGCACGGTGAAGCAGGGGCAGGAGACCCGCCTGCCAGAAGGAGTAGCAGCCGTCCACCAGCTTGTTGCAGCGGCCCTGAAATCCACCTTCAAACCTCATCTGCCGGCTTGTCACCCATTGCTGAGCGTGAGACAGAGAAGAGAGAGGCGCCAGAGGTTAAAAGAGACACGTGATCCAGCCAGCTCTCCAGAGGCCGGTCTGGGAGGGAGAGTTCCCAGGTTTTGGCTTCTCAGCTCCTGTTCCCTTGCTTTGACCTCAGACATCCTTGCCCTCAACATCACAGAGGGCTCTACACTGCAACAGCTAGTTTAACCCTCTGGAGGCAACCAACATGAATTCCTGCTCAGGGCCTAGCAGACAACTAACCGCCTGTCCTGGGTTCCAAGAGGGTTCTGGTGCTGAAAGAACAAAGGGGCCAGCCTGGCCTGGAAGGAGACCTGCAATAACGCCTCTTAATAAACAAGGTGTAACTGGGAAGTTTCAGGCCAGACCACACGGTGGCTCGTTTCTATTCACTTTCCTTGCTCAGGGAAGTTTATTAAAAGCAAATAAATGGAATTTTGTGCCACAGATTATCAGAGGATTTCACACCATTTTTGGCAAGGAAATTCCCCCGAGGTTTCTTAGCACAGCCCTCGCCCCTTGAAGAACCAGGGGCAGAAGCCACCAGCCCTGGTGAACAAGGATGGCTCCGTGGGCTCCAGCCACTCTGCTGCTCCAGGGCAAACTGGCTGGCTGACAGAAGAAGAGCCTTTACCCTGAACCTGTAAAATGGCTCTTGGTACCACTCGGTGGTCACACATGATACATTCCTCCCTTATCTACAAGTTTTCTAAACACACTCTACTTTGAACATCAAGATAGTCAAGGGCTTGGCCTCGAGGAATGAGCAGACCAACTGGCTGAGCAGATAATATTTCCATGTCCCTCCCAGCCCCTCAAGACAGTCGCAGCCACCAGCCAGGATCTCAAGGAGCTGCTTCACCAAACTGAAAGGTACAGAGGAGGGCATTCCCCTGGACCTACGTTTTACTACACTGAGTTCCTGAAAAGAGTCACTGAGGACCTCCCTTGGAAGAACCAGTCCAGGCCTCCTTTAATGAACAATTGTAGAGTTTAGATTATATCCCTGTTCAAGGCAACACCACCCATAGAGTCACAATCCTAAAATTCTTAGAGAGACACAAAAAACACTGCAGGTACACCCACTAATATATCCGCAGTCAGTCTTACATGAGCCAGTGCTTTCGGACTGATGCCATCTGAGGAAAGTAGGCGAAGCACGACCCAAGAAAACAGGCACTACAGTAGGGAGTCTATGCTTCATTTTTGCTTACCCCACAGATTAAGTGTTTATAAGCCAGACTAAATAATGTTTTCCAGTGCCAAAGCCCATGGATTTATTCTGTTTCCCTTGGCTATATGAATTCATAAAATCCTTCAGATATGGGTCCTAGTTCTCCCAGAGCAAACAGAAGGGAGGGAGTAGTCTGGGTAAGAAGGATGCACCTACTACATACCCGGCTGTTTTATGCATATTATCTTCTCTGACCTTCAAAGAACTATTACCTCTACCTTATGGAGAAAAAGAGTTGAAGTTAAAACAGATTAGACAATTTTCCCAAGGTCACATGGCCATGAAGTGACAGAAAAAGGGTTCAAATCCAAAACACTGCTACTGGAACTGAGACATCTGCTTATTTCTTATTTCTGCCTGGGAGATGGGGCTTTTACGTTTCACACATTGTTAGTGATCAGGTTTTTAAATGTCTGATAAACTCTAAGTCTATGCATAAAGTTGACCATTTGGGCATAAACCCTTCAGGCTTTAAGAACCTTCAAGAAGAGTATGCTACAGGAGGAGGCTTCCTAAAGGCCATGACAAAATGCCACTGGTCATATCTGTACAGGGAAAAATATAAACTCTCTTGGGACCCCATGATGGGTCTCACAACAGTTCCTACAATGGCAACCTGACATCTGAACTTAGGGAGAGGAGATGAATGTCAGTTGCAGCTGATGTGCTTTGAGGTCATGATCAGGGAGTAAAAGTTTTACCAAAGACAGCTCCTTGGTGGCTGTGTGTGTGTGTATACCAGGCCTCCAGTGATAATTTAGCTACAATCTAACAAGCCCCTGAAGCTGACTGCACTCTGGATAATAAGTTCACTCTGAATAATGGGCAGGAGCTTGGAGCTGAGACATAAATGCCTGGGCCACCGGCTCCGTGTATTCCCAGCTGTGACCAGCTCGTGTAAAGGTAGCTACTAAACACTCACATGGTGCGGAGGATAATAAAACCTCTTCTCATAACTTCTTCTCCCAGGAGAATCTTTCTAAGACACGTGAAAACCTCTAGTTTTAAGAGACTGAAGCTATACTCTCCTAGAAGTAGGAGGCAGGTACTGTGGCCCTCCCCAGATGTCTGAGGGACTCAAGAAGGGTCTGGGGTTGGCCTAACACATGATGTAGAAGGTTCAGAGCAGGAAGAAGGAAAGGCAGGCAGAAGGGAGCCGAGACCGAGAGCAGATGTTCACCCCCTGCTGGGCGATCCAACAACTGCATCTGAAGCTTTGTTACACGACTGTCAGCCCACAGCTCAACGTAGGAACTGCTAGCTCTTCACATAGACAAACGTCCCTGAAACCAGCATGTCCGAACAGTCATATCCCAGGGGCCTGGGGCCTGAGGGGAAGACAGATCACCAAGTACTTACTAGTAAGCTCTTCAAGTTCAAGGAGCGCTCCTTCTTGAGGATGACCAGCGCAGCCAGGCCACAGAACGTGTAGCCACCATGGGCTTCCATTCCTGGTACCCCGCCAATTCCACCTTCCCAATTCTGACACCTGGGAGGAGGTCGAGAAAACCCAACTGAGTGTCAACCATGAGCACCCTGGATGGCAAAGAGTGAAGTGGCTCCGCTTAAGGCATAGACTGCTGCACCTATATTCAGTATCTTGTGATAAACTATAATGGAAAAGAATGTGAAAAAAGAATATATATATATATATATATATATATATATATATATATATATAATGGAATTAATTTGCTGTACACCTGAAACACAACTTATAAATCAACTCTTCTTGACATGACTGAGTGACTGAACTGAACTGAATTCTATTTTTAAAATTGCAACTATGAATGGAAAGATGCCAGCTAATTAACTTTTAGAAATGCCTTTTCCTCCACCTGCAATGTGGGAAACCTGGGTTTTATCCCTGGGCTGGGAAGATCCCCTGGAGAAGGGAACAGGTACCCACTTCAGTATTCTGGCCTGGAGAATTCCATGGACTATACAGTCCATGGGGTTGCAAAGAGTTGGACACAACTGAGTGACTTTCACGCTTTCCTCAAAAAAAAAAAAAAAAAAAAAAAAGGAAACACAGTCTACTAATGAACAAACAGAACCTCAAATCATTACTTTTTGGAAAGAGTTATAAACTCATATGTATACTGTGATAACCATCAGGTTAAAATAAAATTGAAAAATAATTGCTAATGATGGTTATCTTTTAATACAAATCTATTGCTGATACCTTTCCTCTTTATTTCTCTGTGTTTTCAAAAAGCTTCCAGAATGAACATATATACCTTTATAGCTATCCAAAGTAAATTTATTTCTCCAAATTACAAGTTCTTACATTTTCAAATTATTACTATAATAATTATTGGGATTATAAGATAATTAGATAATGTAAGATAATATAGAAAATATGACTGTATTTTATAGTCATAAAAACTTAATACTCTTTGGCTCAGCAATATTAGGGTCATTTCTAGGAATTAAAGGGATTCCCTGATAGCTCGGTTGGTAAAGAACTCACCTGCAATGCAGGAGACCCGGGTTCAATCCTTGGGTTGGGAAGATGCCCTGGAGAAGAGAAAACCTACCCACTCCAGTATCCTGGCCTAGAGAATTCCATAGACTGTATAGTCCATGGGGTAGCAAAGAGTCAGACACAACTGAGTGACTTTCATTTTCACTTTTCACTTTCTAGGAGTTAATTCTACAAAGTAAGTACAAATGTGTCCAAAGATCAGATTATAAGAATGTTTATTATATCCCCATTTATAATAGTGAAATGTTAGAAACTCAGAAACTCAATAGTAAGGGACTGGTTATATAAATTATGATGTATCCATATAACAGAATAGTATATAGTCATTTAAAATGATATTACAGAAGTATACTTTAAAATGTTCCAAATATATTACATGAAAAAGTCATAAAATGATAATGTACTGCATGATTTTTCTGGAATTCTGGAAAGATAAGAAACATGAGTGGTTGGTGACTTTAGATTTTCTTTTTGCATGTCTTAATAAACCTGTTTCATCTGTGATATAAAGAAATTTTCCTTCCTATATATTTTCATATAACATAGAACTTTACTCCCAGTGATCTACAGATGTGTATATAGAGTCACATTCCCTACAGGTGTATCTGCCTCACAAATTCTCACAGGTATACAGGTCAATGAGCACTTAATCCAACTTCTGGGTGGAAGAAAAAGGAATCTGTAGTACTTCCTGTCTTCCAGGCACCTCTCATTAAAGGAGAGGCCTTGGGAATTCAGAGGCCTTTTTCAGAGAGGCCTGATAACCTCAGATATGCAGATGACACCACTCTTATGGCAGAAAGTGAAGAACTAAAGAGCTTCCCATGAAAGTGAAAGAGGAGAGCGAAAAAGTTGGCTTAAAACTTAACATTCAGAAAACTAAGATCATGGCATCTGGTCCCATCACTTCATGGGAAATAGATGGGGAAACAGTGGAAACAGTGACGGACTTTATTTTTGGGGGGCTCCAAAATCACTGCAGATGGTGATTACAGCCATGAAATTAAAAGACGCTTGTTCCTTGGAAGAAAAGTTATGATCAACCTAGACAGCATATTAAAAAGCAGAGACATTACTTTGCCAACCAAGGTCTGTATAGTCAAAGCTATGGTTTTTCCAGTAGTCATGTATGGATGTGAGAGTTGGACTACAAAGAAAGCTGAATGCCAAAGAATTGATGCTTTTGAACTGTGGTATTGAAGAAGGCTCTTGAGAGTCCTTTGGACTGCAAGGAGATCCAACCAGTCCATCCTAAAGGAAATCAGTTCTAAATATTCATTGGAAGGACTGATGTTGAAGCTGAAACTCCAATACTTTGGCCATCTGATGCGAAGAGCTGACTCATTAGAAAAGACCCTGATGCTTGGGAAAATGAAAGGCAGAAGGAGAAGGGGACGACAGACGATGAGATGGTTGGATGACATCACCAACTCAATGAACATGAGTTTGAATAAATTCCAGGAGTTGGTGATGGACAAGGAGGCTTGGCGTGCTGCAGTCCATGGGGTCACAAAGAGTAGGACACGACTGAGCGACTGAACTAAACCAAGGCCTAGGGAGTTCACAGCAGAGTCAAAAACTGGCTGCTGCCCCCTGAATAGCTTCTTCAGCATCCTCCATCTCTCAACCCCACGGCCACCCAAAGACACACAATCCAAATTTTCTCTCCAACGCATCTGGCCTTTTGGAGCATATGAACAGCTCAAGTTTGAAAGGTCTGATGAGCGAAGAATATGCAAGGGACCTCTTAATTTTTTTTCTTAACTTTTCTTAACTCAGCTTTAAAACACATACACACACACAATATGCATTTATTTACACATTCCACTTTCCATCCCTTTGTCTTCACATGCATGAGAGCAATTTAGCAAAATTCTTTGGGAATTTCTTCTAGCTAAATATAATGGATTGAAAAGAGCCCAGTAAAATGAAAGTAAAGGAATTTTTAAAAAGGATAAACCCATAAGGATAAAGAGAATAGAAGAGGATATGAATACAGACAGGAAATAACAAAACTGTGAAAGCTGGAAAAGGATGAAGATAAGAAGTAACTGACTTAATAGAGCTGAGAAACTTACACCAGCCCTGAGAGGAAAGGAGGGATGAAGCAACAAAAAGCAAGGTGATGTTCTCCGATGACAAGTTGAGGGACGTTAGCTACCCCTAAAGTGGGAAGGTTTTTAACTGAGTTGACTGGTGGTAAATTGTTAAAGAGACTCAGTTAGACCTCCAGGTACCTAGCAGATGGGAGGTTGCAGGGGCTTAATCAAGAAGTGTGAATTCCAGGATTTCCAGCACAGCTGAGAGCAGGCGGAGGCACTGTACTGAGCAGGAGGATTCAGTGGAAGTCTCTGACCTGAGCAAAAGCACTCCCAACCCCTTTCCCTGCCGTCGTTGTTGTTTAGTCACTATGTCGTGTCTGACTCTTTGCAGCCCCATGAACTGTAGCCTGCCAGGCTCCTCCATCCATGGGATTTTCCAGGCAAGAATACTGGAGTGGGTTGCCATTTCCTTCTCCAGAGGGTCTTCTTGACCCAGGGATCAAACCTGCATCTCCTGCATTGGAAGGTGGATTCTTTACTGCTGAGCCACCAGATAAGCCCCCTTCCCCTATTAGAATTCACAAAGCTGGCTGCCAGCTTCATACCATAACCAGGAGTCTGGAAGGTTCTCCACAGAAAAATCCTATGGACACTGATATATGAGAATTCCCCATGAATGGCTGGATCCCAGGCCACTCTGGCAAACATAGCTCTCCATCAGCTTTCTAGCACCTGACTCTTAAATCTGAACATCAAACATTTAAGCAAAGGCTCTTACGTGAAAGAGATTTTTATGTAAACATGACATAGAAATAAAACAAATAAAAATAAATTGGAGGAAATAACATAAGGAGCAGAAGTAAACTTTCTAAACATTGTAAAGACAAAATATCCCTGAAACAAGAACAAGAGGGTACATAAAAAAGAAGTATTCTTTTTCTATATAAATGGAGATTAAAAATAAGCTTTGAAAAATTTTACATAGAATTACAGAAATAAAAACTCAACAGAAGGATTAGAAGATAAAAGGTAAGGGAACCTCTTAGTAAGTATGGAAGTAAAGTACGTGCAATTCTAGACTGAAGATACCTGCTGAGTACCCAGCACCATGAACAACAACAATAAAATCCTATCATGGCTCATCATGAATTTTCCAAACAGCAAGAATAAGAGAAATAAGACAGAAACAGACAATGGATTGGGAATACAGTGGACGGGGAGGCGGTAACGCACAGTGGAAACCGTAACAAGTTTTACCACTTAAATTTCTTTGTATTTCAGCTTAATATCAAATTCAATATCCCATCATTTGACACATATGGAGACTATGACATGGAGAAGTTAAACAATTTGACCAAGGCCACTACGCTAATAAATGACAAAACTGGGCTTCAAACCCAGGCAGTCAGAATCCTGCAAATATTAATAACTACATGCTCCGAACAAAACACACTAAAACTATTTCCTGAAGTCTCAGCAAATGAAAAAAGGTGGGGATTTGAAAGTTGGAACAGTCAGTCCCTCCTCTCCCCCATTCCTCCCTTTCTTCTTGATTTGCCCTGAGGATGGCTACAGTTGCCCAACAGTGGCAAGCAGGTCAGTGGAAGGCAGCTGAACTGAAAGCCCCATATTTCTGGCAAGAAGAACCAGAATAACAGAAACTGATGAGGAATCCCAGAAAGAGGAGAGTCAGAGAAGGAAAATACCAAATTCCACGTTTAAACTTCGCTCAAATTTCTACCTGACCCTGAATCACGCCTGTACTGGACAAACTGAAAGAAGTTTCTAAGAACTGACCCAAGAGCTGAGCCCCTGCCCACTGCAATCAACTAACCAAGATGATTGCCTGCTAGAAGAAAAAGATCAACCCTCTTTAAAGCAATCTAATGACTCCAGTTTCTACAACATCTAGTAATGCGAGCTAAGTCATTCCAGTCATGTCTAACCCTGCAACGCTATGGACCATAGCCCACCAGGCTCCTCTATCCATGAGATACTCCAAGCCAGAATACTGGAATGGGTTGCCACGACCTCCTCCAGGGGATCTTCCTGACCCAGGGATTGAACCCATGTGTCTTATGTCTCCTGCACTGGCAAGTGGGTTCTTTACCACTAGCGCCACCTGGGAAGCTGTAATGTCCAGGGTACAAGCCCAACACCACGTGACACAGGCACTCAGGAAAAGGTGACATGTCAACTCCAAGATAGCCAGACGGTGAAATTTCCAGGCAAGAATTTTAAAACAGATATTGTAATTGTATATTTATCTTTATGAAGAAAAATATACTTGTAATGAATGAAAAAATGGGAAATCTCAACTGAGAAACAGAGATATAAAAAAGAACCAAACCCAGGCCATCTAGCTCAAAAGGTTATATTCTCAATGTTTAAACTAGAGCTCCCTTACTATTAAGTATTACACGCGAAGTCCTCAGTAAAGGCTGGCCATCATTATGATCAGCCTTTTTAACAATGACACTGGGAGCCATAAGATAATGGAGCAAGGCTTAAAAAATCTGAACGATTACAATTTATAGTTTTCAATTTAGAAGTCTCTAACCAAATAAACTAGCCATCAAGGGTGAGACTAGAATAAAAATAATTGCAAAATCTTAAAGATCTATCTCCCAAGTTCTCTTTTTTGGGATCTGTTGAAATAAATGATTCATTCAAATGAGTAAGTAAACCAGGAGAAAGGAGGACTGGGGCTTTACTAAAGCAGAAAAGTGAATTTCATGCTGAAAGGAAGCTTCTGGATGCCTGCTGTGCAGCTAGCTGAGATCAATATGTCCAGACTGAAGCAGGAGGGCAGAGGCCCAGGGGTAGACGACTCAGAACACACGAGCACACACACGTACACAAACACACACACACAAAAGAGAACTGATACATCACCTGAACTGTTTGACCATATTGAGAATAATTTTATAGCTCTGGCAGAAAATGTGGGAATCAGGAGGTAATGATTAATTCCAGAGGGGAAAAAAGTCATACAAAAAAAGTAAATATGATCATAGTATATCATTTGGTTTAGCTGAAAATTGTATTTTCATAGCAGTTAAGTACTACTTTGATAAAAATTAAGACATGAAAAATAAAACAATACAGCTTGGATATAATTACTCAATAGTATAGATAAACCTACTATACCTTTTTTTTTTTTTAATTATGAGATAATTGGAAGGATCCTGGAAAGTATAGCAAATAATATATAGAACATATGTGTATCTAACACCAACCTTTGACTTATGCATTTCAGGTTTCTTTTTTAAAAATTTTAAACAAATAAACAGTTACAGATAGAACTGAGGCCTCCTGAGTACAAGTGTGCACGTGTGCATGCCAAGTCACTTCAGCTGTGTTCAACTCTGCGACCCTACAAACTGTAGCCCACCAGGCTCCTCCGTCCATGGGTTTTTCCAGGCCAGAACACCGGAGTGGGTTCCTGCGCCCTCCTCTAGGGGATTTTCCCGCCCCAGGGACTGAACCTGAGTCGCCTGCACTGGCAGGTGGGTTCCTTACCACTAGCGCCATCTAGGAAGCCCGAGGAGAAGTGCAGACTTTCTGTAATCTCATTTTTTGTTTGCTTTCCTCCCAGAAGTAACCACCGTCCTAAATTTGGTGCTTATTCTTTCCAGCATGTTTTTATATTACTACATGTGATTCTGCCATAAAAAACACAGAATTGTTTTGCATGTTTTCAAATTTCCAGTCAATGTGCTAACCTGCATGTTTTCTTTAACATTTTTTTACTCTAGTTTAACACTATCAAACGCAATAGTGTTCTAAGATTCACCCATATTGATACATGTAGCTTTAGCTTATTCATTTTAATAGCTATATTATATTCTAATGTGACTACATCACGACTCATTTATCCATCTCGTGCTTATGAACATTTACTCCGTTTCTAGCTTTATTTACTATTATAAATGAGTCCTATGTTTGTCTCTCTCATGCATGTGTGTGAGTTGCTGGAGGAGTGGAATTTTGGGGTCATCAGCAAAGACATTTTTGAGATATTTCCAAATTTCTCTTCAAACTGGTTTAAATCCATGTAGACTCTGACTAATACTGTTTACCCAGAGTTTTGATCCTTGCCAATCACATTAAAGAAAACTAGCAAAAAGAAAACTTTTAAAGTATTTTTGAAATGTAAAATCTTTCAACCATAAGATGTCTCTTGTAATTTTACATTCTCTTCTGGTTCCTCTGCACTTCCTTTATTTTTCAGAAGTCTTGACCGCCTGCTGTCTAAGAAATGGGACAAATCCCAGCATCTCTCACCTTGCGATCCATTCAGCAGTGCCCTCAAACAGGTCTGGGGTGATGATGTTGGTCAACGAAGCTACCGAGGCAGCACAGTACGCACTTCTGGAAGGACAGAAACAGAGGGGCAAGGGTCACACTCTCAGGAAGAGCTCAAACAAGGCTCACTGAACTTCTTGGGTAGATTGCTCTCTGCCTCATAAGCTGTAATCACCACCTGTCCTCACTCCTGGTCTCCCACCAGGAGCTCCGACATTCCATTTGGATCAAGTTCCTCACAGCATGGTCCGAGAGAAAGAACATGACATTCTCTTCTCCCTACCTCCACACAGTCAAATCTGCACCACACGAAATAACAGCCATATCAATTTATGTCAACAGTGAATTCAGCTCTTCTTCCAAAGACCTACAGTGGCTCCCAGAATTCCATGCTGTCATTCAGGTATTTCTGAGATGCTCCTTCATCCAGCTGTCAGTACTGTCCTCAGATCCAGGACTTGCCATGCTTATGGCATGGCCGCATTAAAGGTTAACCACATTTCTTTCAGACAGACAACCTCCAATGCAGGCTGCCAGACCACACGGCTGCACAGACCAAGCAAGAGGGACCAGAACAGACGAGCTACTCAGATCCATTCCTTAGACTTCTAAAGTGAGAAAAGAGTTTTGATTTCAAGCACCGCTCCAGTACACACACACACACTTTAAATAGAAAAAAGAACACATCCCACTTGATTTGGAATAATTCTTGCCATTCTATCCTGCCAGCCCTAACTCTTCTCAGGACCCATTTTATTTTAGCTTCTCCCTCTATGACAGAACACATCTACAAACTGTCTTTTCTTTTCCACTATGGGCTTCCCAGGTGGCGCTAGTGGTAAAGAACCTGCCTGGCAACGCAGAAGATGCAACAGACGCAGGTTCGATCCCTGGGGAGGGAAGATCTCCTGGAAATGGCAACCCAATCCAGCATTCTTGCCTGGAAAATCCCATGGATAGAGGAGCCTGGCAGGCTACAGTTCATGGGATCGCAAAGAGTCAGACACAACTGAAGCAACTTAGCACATGGTCTTTTCAAACGTCCAACATCTCAGCTTCATTTTATGTTGAAGACAAACCTGTTTGTTCTATTTTCTTTCAAGATCCTTTATCTAAGGGCTCCTAAGGAATATAAAAGAGAGGAGAGAGAAGAGTCTAGCTTCCATATTGTTCAATATGGACATAATACTAAGTCAAGCACACTGAAGGATTCCAGTGAGCTGCAGGTTATTATTCTCCTCCCAGCATTTTAATCAGCCTGCTCACACTGGCCAAAGGCACAGCAGAGGCTGAGTTAAACCAGCAGGCATCAGAAGCATGCAAGAATCCTTTCTGCCAAGTGTTATCATCTACCGTAAGCTAACTTCGAAAGTCTGACCTAACTCCTCTCAGGTCTTGAGTCTCACAAGGGGGTTCAAAAGTATTTGCTCTTGAATGTGAATAAAACCTCTGAGGTGGGGAGGCAGTCAGCAGTGTGGCCTGTTTCATAAATGGAAGACCTGAGACCTGCTGCCAGATCTCACACTGAGACAATGAGTGAACAAAATACACTTTTCTTGAGCATCAGCTTCCTCTGTCTCTGTCCAGTCATCATCCTCTCAAATTTGTCAGCTGCCCTCTAGCCTCCTGCTGTCACCCAAATCCAAGTCATCTTTAATCTGGGTCAGTTTCCTGTCCAGTCTTCCTCCCTCCAGCCCTGAAACCAGAGGATTTTCACTAAAACACCATAATGCATTCACTTGTTCCTTTTAGTCGCTATGTCGTGTCTTTGCGACCCCATGAGCTATAGCCTGCCAGGCTCCTCTGTCTTGCATGGAATTCTCCAGGCAAGAATACCGGAGTGGATTCCCATTTCCTTCTCTGGGGGATCTTCCCGACACAGGGATCAGGCACAGGGATCGAACCCAGGTCTCCTGCACTGGCAGGAGTTTTCCTCACCGCTCAGCCACCTGGGAAGCCCAATGTATTCCCCATAGAACTTCTAACAAAACACAAATCAGATCATGTCACTCCCTATTTAAAACTTGTCAGTGGCTTCTACTACCTTTAAAATAAGCTCCAGACTTCTCAAGGAGACTGCAGTGCTCCTCAGGCTATTCCCAGCCTGGCCAGCCAGCTTCATTCTCTGCTTGCACCCCTCTGCACTTCAGCAACACTGACCCCCTCCTTCCCCAAACACACTCTACACTCTGTTGCCAAAACTTTTGCAAACGCTGGGTCCCTATCTCCCCACTACCCTCCCTGAATACGCCAGGTTATATAACCTAGATTAGGAGGTCAGGAATAAATAATTGCTCCTTTCTTAAGAACTGAGGGGAAAGATGGTGCTGGCTACAAGTTGGCTTGGATTAGCGGCAGTCCATGGGAGCTGTGAATGCCTGAGCAAGCTCATCTCAGAAATGAGGACTTGTGACAGGCCTGGAATATCAAGAGATCGGTTCTAACCCAGAAGACAGGCTAGCCTCCAGAGGTCCCTATCAACCGCTGCTTCTCTTCAGGTCAAATCCACCTGGCAGCACTCAGGAGTAACTGCTGATGCTCCCAGGCAAAGACAATTAAAGGAAAATCAAGTGAAAAGCAATGGAACTGGGGCACGAAAAACCATGCTGAGCAGGCGAAAGGGACGCAGCCTGCTAGGTTACATCCATCGTTCGCATCTTTAATCCTCTGTAAATGAAAAGCATGGTTCAAATGGCAGGACGTTACCAGAGGAAGCATATGGTTAAAGAGCTCAACAGAAACAAACTTATTTTATTGGAGGAGATTCCTCGCATTTGTCTGGCAGATATGAATAAGAACACAGAAGGAAACCGGCACCGGAATGAATAAGTTAGAGAATAATCATATCTGAAAAAGGTAAGTGATGAAATGCCGAAGCGATCTTGCCAGTGTTTGTCTGCTTTCACCTATAATCTCAGGAAACCTTAAGAAGCTACATTTGGAGTATCTGCACAACAGGATGAAAATGTAGTGACCAAGAGGGGAAAAGCATCCTTTAAATTTTTTTCTAAAGATGTCAACACAATACTGCTTCTCCTCAGTAGTTATATTGGCTTCACCGGCACTGTGATCAGTTGCTAAGTTGTGTCCGATTCTTTGAGACTCCACAGACCATAGCTCACCAGGCTCCTCTGTCCATGGAATTTTCCAGGCAAGAATACTGGAGTGAGTTTCCATTTCCTCCTCCAGAGGATCTTCCTGAACCAGGGATCGAACCCACGTCTCCCGCATCTCCTGCATTGGCAGGTGGACTCTTTACCACTGAGCCACCCGGGGAGCCCTCACTGGCATATACAGTGCTAAAAAACAAAACAAGAGGTGCCAAAAGGAGTCCCTTATGCTAAACTCCACATCACCAAACCAAGACTTCATTATGGTTTCTGCTTTCCCAGAAATGGGATCTTCAACCAGTCAGTCAGGAACCACCTGATCAGCATTAGCGAGATGCTCTGCCGGTCAACCCCTGCAGTCCCGTCAAGGAAAGTGGCCTTGCAACAGCCAACCCACTCTTTAAGCGCCTGATGTCACTTTCTTGTCCCTGCTCCCTTCTGCCTACAGAAGTCTCACTGTGCACAGCTCTCCTAGGGCTTCCTTCCTATCTGAGAGATGGGATGCTGCCCTATTCGAATCAATTTTTGCTCAAATAAGTTCATAAAATTTTTAACATGCCCCTGTTTACCTTTTAACAACAGATACTGGGGTATTGTGATATAGTAAAAAACATTATTTGGTCTTTTCAGCACAGAGATCATAAAACTAGTGGAATTTTTCCTGAGTAATGGGGTGAGAGTCTTGTAATTCATAACATGCCCCATTCAACCATATCTGAGTTTATGCTACTGAGGTGACTCCTGGAGGATGGGGGCTGGCTGCCAGAGGAACCAACCATGGGATCAGAGGGTTGGAACTTTCTGCCCCACTCCCCAGAAGACTGAGTTAGTCACCAATGGCCAATTAGTTAATCAATCATGCCTACATAATGGAACCTCCACTAAAACACTCTGGATGAAGAAGTTCAGGGAGCTTTTGGGTTGCTGGCTGCACCCAAGTGCCTGTCAGGAGGGTGTCACACCCCAGCATCATGGGAACAGAAGTCCTTAGACTCTGGACCTTTCGAGACCTCATCCTATATGTATGCCCCTTCATGTGGCTGTTCATTTGTATCTTTACGATATCCTTTATAATAAATGGTATTAGAAAAATGTTTTCTGAGTTCTCTGAGCTGTCCTGGAAAATTACTGAACTGACAAGGGGGTCATGGGGACCCCCGATTTACAAATCAGGCAGAACTGGTTAACCAGGGAACCCACTATTTGTGACTGCTGTCTGAAGCGCAGACAGTCTTGCTGGACTGAGCCTGTAACCTTGTGCCAACTCTGAGTACTTAGTGTCATTACTATGAGGGTAAATACCCCCACATTTCAGGTCAGAGGTGTTGTGGGCAGAGAAACAGTTTTCCAGGTACCCAGGTTTCCAGATACCTAGTCTTATTTTATGGTTTGAACAGACAGGTTCATGAAGGTCTCTGCAGATAAAGGTTCCCTCCTTTTATCTGCAATGTGTTCTGTGCTCCACAACCTTCATGTGTTTTCTTGCCCTATATTTTCAGACCAATAGTTAAGCCAGGGTATTTATCAACTCGTGTAGAGGACAACACATTTACAAATAGGCAATAAGATGGCTTTGCTATAGAAACCTCATAACGATTTATTTATCAGACTAAACAATAATAATTTGGTATATATCTCAATGATCCACTGCTTGTGAGAAATGACTAATTCAGTGAATTCCCTAGATGTTTTATAGGGAACCTCCTGCCAGGTGAGTAAATGACTTGCTAGGTACATCAGACAATTCTTGAAAAAAAAGTATTATTTTGAGCCAATTGATTCCAATCAGTTAATGCCACTGTTTTTCAGAGACTCCACTGGCCCCTAATGGTTTCTGCATTGCCCAAAGCAGTTCTCACACAGGTGTTAAACATTCTCACGCTTTCATCAAATGCATCCAGAAAATATTTACTTAGTCCCCAGTGGGCCTTCGCCTCCCTTCCCATACCAAAAAGATGAAAGATTATATTACACTATGCAGTTACATCTATGGTATAGCATCTCATGCCAAACAAATGTATTTTTCATTTTTAAAACAAAAGCATTTGATTTTGTTTTTGTGTTACTTATATTTGGCATCTACATAAAAGAAATCAAGTGACAATGAGCCCTGAGGACATCTGGCCCATATTTGCAGGGATGATGAACCATGTCACTGACACGTCTCTCTGTGTGACATTCGGTGAGACAAGGTGGCGATGTCCTGTGTCCTTCCCTGGGTTTGGCATCTCTGATGGCAGATAAGCCTGAGAATCTGCTGATACAGCAGCCTGAGAAAAACCCCACTCACCTCACGTCCACCTCACCTCCATCGTGCATGAGAAAAGAGCCATCGGGTTGCTTCAGCGAGTACAAATACTGGAGAAGCTTCTCTCTTGAGAAGGGAGGGAGGTGATAGTCAGCGCAGCGTCAGCAGATGGGAGCCCGGCTGGGTGTCCGGCCCTGCTGGCTTTGGCTGTACCTGTTAATGACGTCATAGGCCTCCTCGGTGCCAATGATGCACAGCGCGTTGACCGCTGCATATGTGGGTGCAAGGTGTGGGTACTGGCCAGGGCCCCCTCCAAAGCCGCCTTCTGGGCTCTGACACAGCTCCAGGAACTGACACACGCTAGGCACACGGCCAGAGGGAAAAACAAAGACAGCATTAATTCCAAAACACCGAATTCTACCAGAGTCCAAGCCTTTCCAAGGCTCTGCCCTGCCCAAAGAGAAGAAACACCCTCCCACCTAGTGAATATATATTGAATACATCTGTAAAGGATGTATTCTCTACATCCAAAGGATGAATTCTCTACCCTGCCTCGATCAGCTTTGTAGTTAAGCATTTGCCCGGTTGTGAAGTCAGGAACACAAGGCCGGGCAGAAACATATAGCCCTTCACAGAACTGGAGTGAGTCTCATGCTTCTCGACCCAGTCCTTCCCATACTTTTCTCTCAATTTGCCACCCCAGAGCTATGGAACCAGTCTCTTCTCCTTGCGTTTGGGGTAGCTCCGAGGTTTGGATTTTGCCTAAATCGTCGTGATGCTCAATTACTTTTTCCCCCACTAACTATGCTGGTCTAGAGCCCTCACATAGGCCTATCAGAAATATTTAAAGAGGTGCCTTCTCACTCTCGTTGAAGCCTCAGCCCTGGCGGGCTACTGATATTTATTCGTATCACTGACAAGAAACAAGCTGCCAATGGAGTCTGTCTCCATGGTTAGGAGAATGAGAGGTGGGCTTCTGCACACTGAGCTCATGGTGGCAGACTTAAGCACTGCCAACTCCTATCACAAGAATGCATGCCAGGGACTTCCCTGGTGATCCAGTGGCTAAGACTCTATGCTTCCAATGCAGGGGGCCCAGGTTCAAACCCTGGTCAGGGAACTAGATCCCGCATGCCACAACTAAAGATCAAAGAGTGTGTGCCACGACAAAGACCTGATGCAGCCAAATAAACACGCAAATACTTTTCAAAAAAAGAAAAGAAAAGAAAACAAGAATGTATCCCCAGCTGTGGGCTTTTGAAGAACTTTTCAGAAACTCCAGTGCCTTCACTGAGGGAAACTGCTATATTGAGGGTTGGCCTCTAAGCCCTTCCTTCCAAGCATGTTGTCAGTTTGCCCAGAAGTTATCTGCTTGCTCTAGATGAAACCAAGAGAGCCCCTCTTTGTCAGAAGGTCCTCTGAAGTTCATCGGAAAGGAGACCCCAGGAGAATTCTCAAGCTGTTTCCCCAACATAGCAGGATCCCAACTTCCTATTGGGACAAGGCTCAGTTAAAAGCATGCGTGCGTGCAAGCTCAGCTGCATCCCACTCTTTGTGACCCCGTGGATTGTATGTAGCCCTCTAGGCTCCCCTGTCCATGGGATTTTCCAGATAAGAATACTGAGTGAGTTGCTATTTCCTTCTCCAGGGGATCTTCCAGATCTGGGGATCGAACCTGCATCTCCTACATTGGCAGGTGGACTCTTTACCACTGTGCCACCTGGGAAGCCCCTCATTTAAGAGAACCAGGGGCAAATCTGAGTCCTTCTAGTGCTCAGACAGCCTTCTTTTCCTGGGCTTTTCCATCTCATTCCTTCTTATCCATGCTGCCAAAGAGATCACACAGTCTTCTTGATCTCAAGTAAGACATGAGTTAATGGCTGCTCTCTCAGGTCATATTTGATTACTTTTGATTTCAGACCTGCTACATCACCTGGGCAGGGACAGCCATAGAAAATGCTGCTGATTTCCTAGTAGAGTCCTGAAACTGTCACAGGTTAAAAGCAATACACACTCACTTCATGTTCCACCCACAATTTTACTGTAGGAAGCACACAGATTGAAACTAAAGTTGATGATCAGAGAAGGAGGACAATTCTGTGGCATGTTTTTAACAGCAGTTAATTTTTGCAAAGAAAATGAGCTTGTCACTAACGTTTCCCAAACCTTCATCAATTCTTATCCTATTTCCCGGAAACAAATGGCAAAGGAATTCCCGGTCTAACAAAAGTTGTCTGCACAAAAAGTTTTCTGTATCACAAAAACAAACTTTTTTTTGACTGATAGGAAACAGCACATGTTAAAAAAAGAAAAGGAAAAGGAAAAGTCATCTAGTTACCCATTCCCTTCCCCAGCTCCCATGACAAAATTACACCAAATGCAATACTCCTGACCCTGAGGCCTAAAGTCTGGAGTAGGCTGGGATCTGAATGTACCAGAGACATCATTAAATCACCCCTCCACGCCAACTGTCCCCAGCTGACAGGCTACATCTGAGTGACTCCAGGGCTGTGTTGGGGAACTGGGCTCGGCTCTTCTCAACTCGGAGGCACTTCCGAACTACAGAACATTTTGATCCATGGGCTTTCCAACTTGTACCTTAAGGAACTGGCACACTGACCACGAAGCTACCAGCTGTTGTGGGCACAACTCCAAGCAATTCTGAAAAGCAAAATGTGAATGACACTCTAACTATCCAAAGGGGGAAAAAAACTTAGCTTAGAGACCAGAAATTCACCAACTTAATTTAAAAAATCGCAAGCAGGAAACACTGAGCCAACACCCAGAGGGGCACGCTTTGTGAAAAACAAGTATCATAGATCACTCCCTCACTCATAGGGGTAAGCAATCCAGTAGATCAGTTTTCTTTCAAGTCAGCAAGGCATTTCGTTCTCACTTACACGACAATTTCCAACAAAGTGGGAAACTATCTCCTAGATCAGGGTTCTAAATAAACCCCAAATGCGTACATTGGACTCACTGGAGGGCTAATGAAGAATACAGAGACCCAGGCTTGCTGAAGCAGGAAAGAGCTGGGCCTCTGTATTTTTACCAAATTCCCAGGTGATGTGGATATATACAAACTTTGAATACCACAAGTCTTTGCTGTGTAATTAGAATCACTTTGGGAATGTTTTAAAAAAAAATTCCAACGCCCAGGCCATACCTAGTACCAATTAAATCAGAATTGCTGACGGTGGGCCCAAGTGGCAATGGTTCTAAAAGTTCCCCATGTGACTCCAGTGTACAGCCAGGTTTCAGTGCTTCTCTAACTTGAGAGTGTACAGAAGCCACCCAAGGATCTCATCAAACTGCAGATCTATTTCAGCAGGACTAGAAGGACCCAAGATTCTGCACGTCTAGCAAGTTCCCAAGTGATGGAGATACTGCTGGTCTGGGGACCACATTTTGGGTAGCAATGTGATACATCTGCTCTGTCCAACAGGTAGCCACTAGTCACATGAGGCTATTCACATTTTAATTATATTAATTAAAATTGAGCTCCTCAGTCACACAAGCCGCACTGCAACTGCTCCATAGCTACATGGGACTAGTGGCTGCCACAAAACATAAAACATTCCCATTGCTTTAGGAAGTTCTATTGAACACTAGTGCTCTATCATCCAGCTATTAGAAAGTACATAAAAACTATAAGAGGATCAAGTTCAAAGCAAGAGTATCAACGATTTACTCAGACTTTTAGGGGATGATTAAGGACAGATCTAAAGCTGGTTGATTCTGGACATCACTGTCACCAGTGTGGATGAAGGGCTTAAAAGCAAATAATCAAAACAAGCAGGAAATCTGTAAGGAGAGGAAGCCCAGAATAATAGTAAATCAGAAGTCAACAAGAATAAAACAAATGAGGGAGTTCCCTGGTGGTCCAGTGGTTGGGAATCCTCCTGCCAATGCAAGGGACACGGGTTTGATCTCTGGTCCAGGAGGATCCCACATGCCATGCAGCAACTGAGCCTATTACCCGCACCTGTAGAGACCCACGTGCCCCAGAGCCCATGCTCCTCAAAGAGAAGTGACCACAATGAGAAGCCCGTGTACTGCAACGAAGAGTAGCCTCTGCTCTCTGCAACTAGAGAAAGCCCGCGTGCAGCAGTGAAGACCAGTGTAGCCAAAAATAGCAGAGAATGAAACAAATGAAACAGATGTAAGTAGCAAGTAATGTACTCAGGGATGGCAGAAGTGGGGGACGAACAGAGTATATAAATATAAGGTGGGAAACAACAAGGAACACAGCAGAAAAAGGACCAGAGGTTAGGGTTCATGAGTTGTGAACAATAATGAAAATGCTTCTTAAAAGCATCATAAACACAGTATTGGTCAGAACTATAACTGGTTCAAGACTCCATTTTCCAACTCAAAGGAAGTTGAGAACAGAGTTGTAAAAATGTCTCAATATAGAAGTGATTCCAAGGCTTATTATTACAGAATACCAAAGTGAGGGAGCTACCCAGCAAAGTACCTCAAGTATACAAAGGATAGGGCTTCCTGGTGGCTCAGATGTTAAAGAAACCCCTGCAATGTGGGAGACCTGAGTTCAATCCCTGGGTCGAGAAGATCCCCTGGAGAAGGGAACAGCTACCCACTCCAGTATTCTGGACTGGAGAATTTCATGGACAGAGCCTGGCAGACTACACAATCCGTGGGGTCCCAAAGAGTTGGACATGACTGAACAACTTAAAAAATAAAAAATACAAAGGATAATTACACAAATTTTCGGTAAAGAAATGAGAATTAAAGCTACTCTGTAGCAAGAAGAATTATATCTAAACTAAGATATAAGAAAAATTTAGTTTAGATTTAAGAAAAACTGAAGATGGTTATTTTAGAGCAGAGTTTCACCACTGCGGCACTATTGATATTTTGGGCTGGACAATGCTTTGTTGTAGGGACTGTCCTGTGGAGAACATTTAGCACCATCCCTGACCTCTCCCTACTAGATGCCAGCAGCACCTGGCCAAAAATGCCCAGAAGACAAAAGAAGACATAAGCTATCTTCATTGAAAGATAAGGAAACAGACAGATTAGATTTAAAATTAAAAGGAGAGATATTTTAGGAGCTATTCGAGAGACAAGCTACTGATAAACTTTCTAAAGGGAAATGACAAAACACTGGCACATGAAAATTTAAATTTAATATTTGGGAAAACTTTACAAATGGAAAGGTCCTAAAACAATTTTTAAGTTAAAGATAATTTTCAGATCTTATAGAAGCTAAAAGACCTAACTTAACATTGCCATGGTTTCCCTGGGGTTTTCATTTTACTCCATGTGTTTCATTAAGTAGCTTTCAATAACGAAGCAAGGGATTCTCATTTTAAAAAAAATGCTTCCTTCAGTGCCAAAGTCATTAACAAAGCAAATGTACTTAGTGTGTTTCCAAAATATTAATTTATTTGAGGTAAACACATATATAAATTTATGGATACACTCTCTTAAGAAGGGCACACTTAATTCCTATAAATACATTATTATTGAATATATTATTCTTGAACTGAATATATCATTCCTGAAAGGTTTGACACCAGCAGTAAAAGCCTGGCCTTGCTGGCTCTGGTCAGCAGTCACAGGAGCTGACAAAAGTGGTTTGTCCACTAGAGGGACCTCAGCTTGTCATATTGTTCCCAGGACAAATGGAAGCACAAATGTGAACAAAACAGGAAAGAGAAAGAAACCCATGTGTGTGAATGTGTGTGCGTTGCACACTAGGTCGGGGAGCAGAGACAGAGGACAGTAGAAGAATAAACTCCAGAGCTAAACACACCCTCTATGTCACCTTAACATTTGTATAAAGGAAAAAAAAAAAAAATCTGACCACATTTTCCAAGCATTTCTTCTCCCTGTGCAAAACAAATAAAAAAGCGATCTCCAAAATTAGGTAGTCTTTAAAAAAAAATCCCCATATTTTAATAGAAGTCATTAAGATTTTTCTATTTCTTACTAAAAAGAGTTTATACTATTATAAGTCAAGCTACTAGGCTCTGTTCCTAACAAATATTATTAGCACCTAGAATTAACTGCCTGCTAGGCATAAGACAAAGTTCATTATTGGAAAGTCTAGGTAATTCTTTAAAAGTTTGTTAAATCAATGTTCAGAAGAACCACAGGTAAAGCTTTGAAGGTGGCTGTGAAACAGAAAATTTCAGTCATTAACTATCAAGCAGCTCTTGCAATCAGGACAAATCAGCTTCTAAATTTTAAAACATTCTTTTGATTACAAAACAATGGATTCATTGTAGAAATTTTAGAAAATGCAAATAAGATTAGAAAAGAAAAAAAATTACCTTTAACCCCATCGTCCACACAAATAACTCCTATTGTGTTATCCTATACATGTTATGCTATACATCCTTCTGTTTATTTCTATGTGTAGAACCACCTTTAATTTTAATCTATAAAAAATGAATCTTTAACTACCTTTTCGCATTTAAATCATGAGTATCTCTATTAAACACACACATTTTTATATATAAATATAGTACAGTATAGTGAAAGTTGCTCAGTTATGTCCAACTCTTTGCGACCCCATGGACTGTACAGTCCATGGAATTCTCCAGGCCAGAATACTGGAGTGGGTAGCTGTTCCCTTCCCCAGGGGATCTTCTCAACTCAGGGATCGAACCCAGGTCTCTCGCATTGCAGGCAGATTCTTTACCCTCTGGGCCACCAGTGAAGCCCGTATATAAATACACACAATTATGTGTATATACAAATTTTTAAGTGAGGTACAACTGACACGTAACATTAGGTTCAGGTGTACAATGTTATGATTTGATATTTGTATATACTATGAAATGATCACCATAGGCCTACCAAACACCTGCTAACTTTTTAATTTTTAAGTGGCTGCATAATATTTCACTGTATGTATCACGACACAGAGACTTCACCTAAACTTTACACTTACGACATCCCCAACTATTGATATTTATGTTGTCTTCAATTGTTCAGTGTGAAAAGCCCTTCAACGGGGTCCTCTCTTCCTAGCTGATGTTGTCACAAAAGCTGCTCCAACATTTATTTCCTCAGAAAAGCTTTACCAATACAACACCATAATGCACTGAAGAATTGATGCTTTGAAACTCTGGTGTTGGAGAAGACTCTTGAGAGTCCCTTGGACTGCAAGGAGATCCAGCCAGTCAATCCTAAAGGAAATCAGTCCTGAATATTCATTGGAAGGACTGATGTTGAAGCTGAAGCTCCAGTACTTTGGCCACCTGATGCGAAGAGCTGACTCATTAGAAAAGACCCTTTCCCTGCTGGTAAGACTGAAGGCAGGAGGAGAAGGGGACGACAGAGGACGAGATGGTTGGATGGCATCACTGACTCAATGGACATGAGTTTGAGCAAGCTCCAGGAGATGGTGAAGGACAGGGAAGCCTAGCGTGCTGCAGGCCACGGGGTCACAAAGAGTCGGACACGACTGAGAGACTGAGCAACATACAACTCCGAGTACAGAACCTAGAAAAACCCAGAACTGATGCTGATCCAGGTTCTGCCACTTCAGGAAGCCCTTCACCATCTTCCCACTTCCGATCAGCTTACACCCACAGGGGGCCTCCTTCCTGCTCCAAACCGCTGTTTCTCTAGGGGGCGTCTGTACTTCACTCTCACCGACTCCTCCAGAGTCTTCTGTCTTCTCTCACATCCGATTTTCCCATTCCATCTATCTCGACTGTGTATGTGACGGGTGGGGGAAACTTCCCAAACAACCCCCAACCCCCAACTGGTATTTCAAAAACACACAGGCCTTTATTTTGACAATTAAATTCCTGTTACTGCAGAAACTGTGTCCAACTCTACATCCAGAGCTAGAAGCAACTAGGCTTGCAGCAGCTCTGTGATGTGGAAGACAATGCGTATTTTTCCTCTCCCTCTGAAAGCACTGTACACATCACAAGGGTTAATGGCCTAATTCTTTATTATCTTTTCTATCCACATTCATCACAAGACACCCTGCCCAGGAAGGCAAGAATGAGAGGTTATTGTTAAGACGGAATGAATGAGACAATGTGTGGTTCTGTTCGTCTGACCTGACAGCGTGACCCAGGCAGAGGGACTGTGACCAGGGAGGAGCACAGGCTGGCCTCCACGCACCCCGGCACAGCCGCCCCTGTGTACCGCGGGCAGACAAACCTGGCCCCAGGCCTCCCTCCGACTCTCTACCTTCGGAGCAGCAGGGGATGCTGTTGAGAGAAGGTGCTCTCTCTCAGTGAGAACTAGGGCATCAGAGCCAATTCCTGGTAGCCCCTTCCTACCTTGGGTACCCCTCAGACTAGAGTGATGATCAGTTTTTTCCCTTAAAATATAAACTGTGGGGCTTCCCCAGTTCAGAATCCCTGGTTCAGAATCCGCCTTACAATGCAGGGGACAATGCTTCGATCCCCAGTCCGGAAAGATCCCGCATGTCATGGAGTAACTAAGCCCATGGGCCACAACTCCTGAGTCTGTGCTCTAGAGCCCACAAGCCGCAACTACTGAGCCCACATATGCAACTACTGGAGCCTAAAGCCCGTTTACAGCAACGAAGACACCCAGTGCAGCCAAAAATAAATAAAATCTTTTTTAAAAAAAAATAAATGAAGTGTGATGAATTTCTAAGGATGAGAAGCCACAATGAGGACACCCTCTGCGGAAGCACTTTGGGAAGAATCTTATTCAATTAGTTGCTTAGATCTCTAATCATTAACGAGAAGTTTAGGAAAACGATGTCCTGACATCTGTACACCAAGCCAGTAACACATCCACTGCCATCAAGAGCCAGACCGTCCCCCAGGCATTGGCAAGGAGGGACTTCTGGGCAGGTATTTATGGAAAGCAAAGGCATTTTTGTCCACAGGGTTGCCACGTGCTTCCCCACAGATGCTATTCAAATGTATACTGTACTTTCTGGAAAAATCAGGTTTTTCCGGCGTTGATGAAGACTTTTCTCAAAGACCAGAGCAAGAGCCCAGAGAAAAGGCCACAGAAGAAACAGAATCCTTCTCTTGGAAGTTCAAAGTCTTGCTCTACCCAAGGGCACACAATGGGCTTCTGAAGCGGAGGAGTTTCAGGAAGTTACTGGAGGTCAAGGGAAGGGCAATGGTTTTCTTTGCAGCACTCTTGTGTTTTTCATTCAAAAGAAATAGAACAGAAACTGAACAAAAAGAACCCTCAAATTCAACACCCAATTTCAGGGGACACCAGGAGCGCCCCAAAGCCAGACTCACTCTGCGGCCACCATCTGGGGGATGGGCTCATCCAGGAGTTCCAGGCTATGCAGGATCCAGTAGCAGAGCCATGGGCGGCTGGCATCCAGACACTGTGAAAGGGGCAGGGCAGAAAACACACCCCTTATTCAGAATCGTTCCAAGACCCTGCTGACAAGGCGACATCTGTCTCCCTCCCAGCCGCCTGGCAAGAAGGAGAAGGGCCACCTTGGAGGGATGAAGGACACTTTGCCTGAAGGCCTTATCCCGGAGCTGAAGTGACCATATGTGAGCAAAAGACAAAGGGACAAAGGCGTTTAACCTGAACCCAATGGGTCCTTCCCTGACAGGCACTGAAAGAAGCCAAGCAGAGGACTTTTCCCACGGCAGAAACTCAAGTGCTACTGTTTTCTCAGTGTAGACCCAAGGAGAGCCACAATTACAGGGAAGGATTTCCTGCATTAACTCGTTTATTGATTTAGCAAATATTTAATAAGTATCTCCTCATGCCCAGCACGAGGGGCACAAGAATGAAAAAAATTCAGTTCCTTCTGTTGAGGTGCTTGGGTTAGAATGCGTGCGGTTATCTGTAGAGGAGGAGGGTGTTAGACAGACACGGAAGCACTAGTGTGTTTCTGGAATACGGCAGAACAAAACAAGTGCACACACAGAGCTGGATAAATGCTGTAATGGGCACAAGGAAGAAACTGGCTAATTCTGCCTGAGCAGCTAGAAAATGTTTCCATAGGTGACCTGTGAATAGGTCCTGATCCTAATCCAAGCCATAAATACTCAAGCATTCAAGCCTAGGCAGGCAGGTAGTATTATCGCCCCAGTTTTACGAATCTAAAGTATATAAATGGTGTATAAATGAGATCCAGAGAGATGAACTTTTTCCAGATGACAAAGACAGTAAATGTAAGAAACAAGAACCCAGGTTTTTAGACTCTCGATCCAGTGCTCTTTTCATTGGCCTAAGCTGCCCTCTTCATAAACTTGCTCACCACCTAGGGGCAGCTGGTGTGCTGACAGAAGCTGTTGCCATGGGTTTCAGTGCCAGCTCCTTCTCTCATTAGCTACGTGGTGGTGGTGGTTTAGTCACTAAGTCATGTCCAACTCTTTGTGACCCCCATGGACTGCGGCCTGCCAGGCTCCTCTGTCCACGGGATTCCCCAGGCAAGAACACTGGAGTGGGTTGCCATTTCCTTCTCCAAGGGATCTTCCTGACCCAGGCAACGAACCCACGTCTTCTGCTTGGCAGGTGGATTCTGTACCATTGAGCCCCTCACTAGCTATATGCCTTTGAGAAAATTAATTAATTAATCTTGCTAAGCCTATTTCCTAATCTAGAAAAAAATACTTACCTACCTCCTGGACTAGCTGTGAGGATTAAATGAGGCAATGAATGACAAACGTTAGCACACTATTCCATGAACTGTTAGCTTTCATGGTATTAACTGTATCAGGACTGACTTGACCCGAACCATCAAGGACTGAATACTGAAAGTCCACAGGCCAGATGTAGCCCATGGATGTGTTCTGTTTGTTCCCTGTAGTGTTTTGTTTGTTTAATTAGAATTAGTTGTAACAGCTACAAGTTGAGAGATCCATAGAGAAATCTGAATTTCTGGCTTCATTTCAAAGAACAAGAAGAGATCCGGCAACCCTGGGTCTGCAATGCTGCTTGACAGCGGCTGGCAGGAACAGAGCAAAAGCATGGTCCTCCGGTTTGCCTCAGTTCTGCTCCCCCGACCATCACCCACCACCGCAACCCAGCCCACATCCCTGGCTTATGCCACCTGCTTGAGTCTATAGGCCCAAACCCTTGTGGTAAATAATCAAATGTGGCCCAAAGAAAAAGCAAGTTAAAAGCAGAGCTGCTCTGTGGAAAGTGGGGCAGAAGACTGCAACCTCTGGTTCACATGTACCCTCTGCCTGTCACTCAGCCCCTAGTCCCAACACCCTTCCCCTCCACTTCTGCTGCCCTCCCCTGAGCCCCTCTGTGGACCTCAAGGACTCTAAGGAATATTGACTTAAAATCCACTTCATGTCTGAGCATTTTTACCGTGTTAAATTGCAGAGTAGTTTCTGGGACTTATACACTGGTGCTTTGGCCAGTAGAGAAATTAGATCTGCTTACAGGGCAATGGGGTGAGGATAAACAGGTGAGGATATCTAGACTGCCTTTTAGCTAATAGTCAAAGAGCATCTAGAAGAATGCACATGAACCCCCCTCAGCCACGATGTGGGTGGAAGGAAGCCCCGCGGCCCCGAGCTAGGGGCTCCAGTAGCTCTGAGCAAGGAGAGACTAGAGGAGCTTTAGTTTCAGAAGTAGGTGTCCCAGCTCTGTGGGGCCAGGCAGCTGTGCACCTGGATCCTACCAGAGCCACGTGGACAGCGATCGAACCTGCAACAGGCCAAGCCCACACATGCCTTTTACATCCAAACAGAAAAAAGAAAAGAAAGATTAAGGCGGATAATCTGATAGAGAGAGCTCCTGGGCGAGGAGTTTACCTCGTAGGCATCTGTCAGCTGTCGGAGGCCTCTTTTCAGATAATGGAAGTGCTTCTCTCTCTGCAAAACAAGCCTGGAAAGACAAAGAGCTTTAGTAAAACTACTCTCACAGGCCCTGCTTCCCCCGGTACAGAACACACGTGTGCACACGGACACACCCGCACATTCACACCCACACACGCACTCTCACCTTCTGGTTACCCCCCCCACACACACACACACAGTCAATGAGTAGAAAACAGCAACCTGTTCAGCTTCCCAGGACACCTACACCGGAGAAAAGAGGCCAGCCTCTGAATGCCCCTCAAGTGTCTGCAAATCATACTGACCAATGTTTGGGGGGATCCTCTCCCTTGTGGCTGGTAGATTTGGGCGAGAAACGCCACCATAAGCACACTTAGCCAGGCAGCAAGAAACCACCCAGGAAATGCCTCTGGGGTCCAGCTGAGAACAGATACGTTGTGGCTCTCCATCCTGAGCCTCGCTGTGTCCCTGACTTAGTTCACCTCTATCGTTCCAGACATTTCTTCCGGGGTCACTTCTCTGAGGTCTGAGGTTTGTACTCTGCCTGCCCCTCACTCATCCGTCTGTTACTGCGCTATGCTGTGCTAAGTCACTTCAATTGTGTCCGACTTTGTGACCCTACGGGCAATAGTCCGCCAGGCTCCTCTGTCCACAGGATTCTCCAAGCATGAATACTGGAGTGGGTTGCCATGCCCTCCTCCAGGTGATCTTCCCAACCCAGGGATCAAACTCACGTCTCATGTCTCCTGCATTGGCGGGCAGGCTCTTTACCATTAGCACCACCTGGGAAGCCCTCAGGCTATCATTCCCTCCCCCACATTCCACCTCCACGTGCTGCCCCACAGTCCTGGCTGGAGGATCATGTCTGTACGCTGCAGCCAGTCGCTCTCCTTGGCCCTGATATCAGCAGCACTGGCTCTAAGATGGACTGTATCTGCTGTGACCACCTGCACAGGCAGGCGAAGGGCAGGGGGCGGCTGTTTTTTGCTGGGTCTTACAGAAGGGGGTCTGTCTGTGTGGTTACAGAAGGAAAGAAAAAAGCAAAGAATCTGAGACATTCACTGTGCTTGCTGATTCCAGAAAAGAAACGAAAGAAGAAGCATTCTCTTCCCTAGGTATTCAATTCAACAATTGTTTATTGAACTCCCACGGTACTGTGCACAGAATAAGTAGTCTTTACTTCAAAAAGGCTTCCAGTTCAGTACTGGAAATGAGATAAGGACATAAGTGGTTACAAGATGATGAAAAAAAAAAAAAGGGTAGGTTTCATTAAGAAAAAACATATAAAATGTTCCTGAGGCTCTCAAGTGGTTGGGGGAGGCATCTCATTCAGAAAGAAATGATCAGGGGAGGCTGCGTGAACAGGTGGAACTTGAGGTGGCGGCCCTGGAAGAGGGAGAATGTTTTTACAGGTAGAGGAGAAGAGGAGGTGAAGTGATGGTGGGAAGACAGCTCAGCCAGAAGGAAGAGAAACAAAAGGAACCAAACCAGGGCCATCCGAGAGAACTTGCAGTGATGATGAAGAGTCTTTGTCTGTACTGTCTAATACGAAGCAACAAGCCGCGTGGGGGTACTGAGCACTTGCAACGTGGCTATTGTAACTGAGCAACTAAATTGTAAACTTGGTTAATTTGCGTTTAAATGGGTGCAAGTGGCTAACAGCTTCACTACATCCTACAGATGAATATAAAGCATGCAGGGGAAGTGACAAGTTGGGGACTTGGCCGGGCTGTTAGGAATGAAAGAGGAATGGTCAAGAAGGGACCTGGGATGCCAGCTAAGAAATTTAACACTCAAAGGGAACCTGCAGTAACATGGGGAGACTTGGAGGACATTATGCTAAGTGAAGTGAGTCAGACAAAAAGATGAATACTGCCCAGTCTCACTTGTATGTGACACTCGAGGGCTTCCACCAAAAAAAAAAAAAAAAAAAGCCCTGAGCTCATGGATACAGAAGACAGACTGGTAGCTGCCTAAGGTGGGAGGTGCAAGGGGATGGCAGTGAAATGGGTGACGGGGGTCAAAAGGTACAAAGTTCTAGTTATAAAATGAGTAAGTCATGAAGAAGTGATGTGCAGCATGGTGACCTTAGTCAATAATAATACTGTATTGCTTCATGTGGCAGCCTGAATGGGAGGGGAGTCTGGGGGAGAATGGATACATGCGTATGTACAGCTGAGTTGCTCTGCTGTGTGCCTGAAACTATCACTACATTGTTAATCAGCTATACTCCAATATAAGATAAAGGGTTTTTTTAATTTATATAATAATACTGCATTGCATATTTGAAAGTAGCTACCAGAGAAGACGTTGAAACTTCTCATCATAAGAAAAAGAATTTGTGAGTACATATAGTGCTGAATGGGCTTCCCTGGTGGCTCAGAAGGTAGAGAATCTGCCTGCAGTGCAGGAGACCTGGGTTCAATCCCTAGGTCAGGAAAATCAAGAAGGAGATGGCTAGCCGCTCCAGTATTCTTGCCTGGAGAATTTCATGGACAGAGGAGCCTGGTGGGCTACAGTCCATTGGGTTGCCAAGAGTTGGACACAACTGAGTGACTTTCAATTTCACATGGTGCTGAATGTTAATTGGACTTACTGTGGTGACCATACTGCAGTATATACAAATACTGAATCATTACACTGCACACCTGCAATGAATATAATGTTAGGTCAGTTGTACCTCAATAAAAAAAACTGGCACAAGAAACCTCTGAGGATTTTCAGCTGAGAAAAAAATAACTACAATCATGGCTTTAGAAAAATTATCCGATCCCACTAGGTACTCGGTATGTATTTACAAACTGGACTGATAAAAACACTTAGGTGGGAAGATAGATGAAGCAGGAAGACGGGGTAAGACACTGTTAAGAATCAGCCAGGGGGAGGTGGGGTGGGAGCTAGGCTCAAGAGGGAGGGGACATATGTATGCCTATGTCTGACTCACACTGGTTTGTTACTAAAGCTAATATATAATACATGGAAGAAAGTAAATCCGTAAGCATGTGAACAGTGAGAATGACTAACCAGAGGGAAGGAAAAATTAACTTTTATGGGAAAGCAGGACGCTGATAAACAAAACTGTTCAAAGCATGGTCCAAAGCCTTCTTGGGATGGACCACCTCACTCCAGAGAAGATGCATGTTTCACAGTCTGAGAGCAAGGAAAACCATTTCTGGGATGAGGAAAAAATGGCAGGATGTAACAACATTCAGCTTCAGCCTTGAATTTCAGCCAAATCTTCTACTTGGCAGTGGCTCTGAAAGGCTGAATAGATGGATGCCTTCTCAGAATCATCCCTGACATCCCTGGGCCAGGGCATGGCCAGTGGTCTCAGGAGTATGTGTGTGTTTCTATCACATCCAATCACCATCATGACCTCAGAGACACAAACAAGCTGTGTCACCTAGATTAATCGCTAACATCTGAATATTCACTGTAGCTAACAAGGAAGGTTTATTCCTGCAATATAATATCAAAATTTTTAAATTTGACTGATGAAATGTTAAATATTATAACTGTGACAGTAATTTAAAATGCTGATTAAATTTTCATATCTCTTCTTATGTCCCAGAAATTCATTCTATGGTGAAGATGTTCGGCCCCAGCCTTATATTGATAAGCTGATTTACATTCTGTTATTCACCCACAATGTGTAATGTCTCTATATTAATTAGCATGCTGTGACATAAGATGCTATTTAGCATCCTTTAAAACACTCATTTTCATAGGCAACAATGATAAAATGGGAAATGTCAGATTCCTGAAATAAATCCAGAGCCCTAATGTATTCTATGTCCACGAAGGAGGAACACTTTTTGTTTTCTACCCACATCTTACCTAAAGACCTATGAATCAAGGGACTTCCCTCCTTTACTGTCCTCTACTACCACTCCCCAAACACAGCTTCTCAGATTATAACCTCCCAATCTCCCTCCCATCTCAGTAAGGATAAAAGGAAAGCCCAAGGCCTCTACTCTTATGGTGGGTGACAAGGGAATGTCAAATGATCAAAGGTCCTCTGGGAACACAGAAGACATATGTCCACAGTGGACAGAGACTCAGAGAACAACAGGTGAGTCATCCCAGTGCAACTCTAACCACAAACCCCTCCTGAAGCCACCATGCCCCACAGCATTACCAAGTCCCACCACCTCCGGGAAAACAGCCTGTACTGGCCAGAGGGCTCCTTCTCCCTGAGCTGTTTACATAAACAGTGCCATTTGCTAAGCTCCAGCTGCCACTCATGACAAGAGCCATAATTCATTTTCTGAGGTCGGGGCTTTGGGTTAATGCAGAGATTTAGGTTAGCAGTTTGGAAAAAGACTTCTCTGCTTAGCTGATGCTTTCCTTCCCCAGGGAAGGAAGTTGAAGAGAATTTTACCACCTGGCTTTCCCTTTTTCTGACTCTTTTTCTGTCTTGGCGAATCAGAGTTTTCTAGCTAAACTTCTGTTTTAGGGAAATAGGGACAAAAAACAAAGACACAAAGTTAACTGAGGCTAGAAATATTTGTAATGCTCCAGTAAGTAAAAGTACCCAGAGACTGACTTGCCCAGGAGTCAGCGTGTGAGGAGGCGTCAGGAAGTTGGGAGACGTGAACAAGATCGGGCCAGATTTTAGACCCATAAGCTTCCCACCCAGAGAGAACCAGCCTGTGGCCCAACTACTCTATGTTCAGAGATTGTCTAGGAAAAGTACTGTAACATCAATATAAAACGATGAGCAAACACAACTTGAACTACTGATGAGGAAAGATCGCACAGAGTGATTTCAGAGAAGCAATCTGTGATTACAAGAGAAACGCCCTTATGAAATTCTAGTGTGATACATTACAAAACGGGGGGGGGGGAGAGAAAATGAAGGTTCAAATTGATAAGTTTCTGTTTATAATCCCCCTTTTGGAATTTCTGCCTCAAAAGAGCCTAGAAGGCTTCAACTTGCTAAGCACCAAGGAAAACAAAAGGCATTGTCTTTCTCACTTAAAGTGTGGCCCCAAGAATCTGCTGCACAGCCACCAACAAGGGCCAGGCTAGGAGAGGCTCAAACACCCCACATTTCCCCAGTCAAGTCATAATATACACTAAAGGAATCCATCCTTTGCCATCCCCCTGACTCTACATCTGTTTCAAAGTGTTACGTGAAAGAGAAAACTTGAGAGTTCTGAACACCAGTGCAGCGGGTCAGAACTAAGCTACAGGATCACAAACTTTTTCTCTCTCTCCATCTTCAGAGCTCAGAGTTCAGGCCCTGAGGGGGATCCCCATGTAACACCTGATGGCCCAGCTCAAGCGCACAACTCCTCCAGTCGGTATTTTAATAGTGGCAGAAGCTGGCGTCAGGAGCATCTTCAGGGAGCCACAAGGAGAGGAAACACCAGCCTCATAGCTACAACACCCCAAGGTTGGACAAGCTCAAGGAGGAGAGAAGAAAGGCTCCCACGGGAGATGGTATTTCCCAGATCCACTCAGACAGCTTACCTTGGTACAAGGTGGTTGAACTTGTAAGAACTGAAGACCTCTTGGATCTTTTCTTCTACTTTTGCCTGGTAAGGATGTAGCAGATGGGAGAGAGAAAACAAAAGCAGGTAAGACTTTCATCAGCTTTTTGTTCCTCTTGCCACAAATGCCTACTGGCTAGAGTTCCTTGGTGTGGCTTTGAGCCTAACAGCATGATATGACTGCATGCAGGAGCTCTGCAGGATGACAGATGTGGGACAAGGACAGAAAGAATGATCTGAACCACGTTAACATCACAACCCACTTCTCCAGTAAACTAATCCATAATATCCAAACTAATGGTGGTTCTGTGGTTTGGCATCCCGACACCAGCTACTCGGAGATAAAGACAGATCCCCTTTGCTTGAAAGATCTGTTTTTGCCTGCTCTATGAAGTTGTCTAGGTGTTCGTTAACTGGTCATTCTCAAATACTCAATTTCTGCCAAGGGTCCTCCTTCTTACTGTCAGATTTAATAATTTAAATACAGATTGAACAGTATTAAAATTCCTGAAGGGAATTACAAGAATATCGATCGTGGAGACACCAAAGAAACAGCACATCTGGTCATTAGACCTGTGTTACACAGCAACTCCACAGTCCCATAAAACGGAGAATCTCAGAAAGTCAAGTCACAAAGGAAATGAGATGACCACTCTCCTCTGAAGACCACAGCATGATGTAAGGAAAGAGCATAGTAGTGCCAGAAGGGACTGATCAGCAGGACACAGGGTTTCACCTTCCCAGCCATCCTTGCTTTGTGACGCCAGTCCTTGCTGAGATTACAAGATATGGAATAATGTCCTCTCGCGGCTGTTGTTCAGTTTCTAAGTCATGTCCGACTCTTTGCGACCCCAAGGACTGCAGCGCACCAGGTTTTCCTGTCCTTCACTGTCTCCCACAGTTTGCTCAAATTCATGTCCACTGAGTCAGTGATGCTATCTAACCATCTTGGGAAATATAAAAAATGCATTATTTAATATTTCTGAAACACCCACTGAAGTTAGAGCTTCTAGCTCCTTTGACAAGTGTGCAAGAATCAAGATGAGGGGAGCAATGATGTGTATCAGCTAAAACGGCAGCCAATCTAAAATTCGTTTATATTCGGTTTCAGGATATGCTTTGGTATTTGCCTTTGAACATGAGTTTGAGGGACTGTCTGGCTAAGAATTTACAATACTTCGAAAAACAGACTGAAGTCACTGCGAGATTGTCTCACGAGGAGTAAGAAAGTTGTCCCAGACTCCTCAGGATTCTTTCGCCCTGCCAGACACTGATACGGGACTAATGCAAAGCAGCAGACTCGGCGGAACACAGACTGTATGGCCAGTCATGCCTTCCCGGGTATACGCTGAACAAGATTTAAAAAAAAGAAAGAAACATATGTCAGGAAGATCATTACATACAAAGACTTGTGTACTATATACTGGGGGGTTGTTGTTTTGTTTTTTTTTATAATATACTGTTATAGTGCAAGTGAACTGATGAATTTTGAATAAAACAAAAAGCAAGTAGGAGGAAAACTCACTTCCTGTACCTAAACACAAATCAATTCACATCCATATGACTTAATAATATTCAGAGGCTAATGGATGAGCATTCTAACTGACACTTAAGACCCCCAGGAGGCAAAGCTTCCAGCCAAGAACTTCTTAGGGAAGTCCCACCATCAGTCACCATTTGGGCAACATAAGCAGCCAGGAACCAGGTGATGAAAACCGAGGTTTATTTCTAAAGTAAGACACCTGACAGAAACACAGGTATGTTATACCTGCAAAGAAGAAATTGCTTAAACCATTCCCAACAGAGTCTCATTTCTCTTCTGGTTTCCTAATCACTCCTCTTCAGAATGAACAAGTGATAGTCCAATGAAGTTAGTAACTGACTTGTGTCTGAAAATATACATTATAAATTTTAATAAATACAAGAGTATTTCAGATCAGCTGTTCATGATAATGAACAAATAATTCACTTTATTTTCTCTTAAGAATGGGTACGTTTTTCCAACAGTTTTATCAAGATATAACTCACATACCATTCAATGTACCCATTAAAGTGTATCATTCAGAGCTTTTTACTATGTTCACAGAGCTGCATATCATCACCATAATCAATTTTAGAACACTTTCACTACTCCAAAAAGAAACCCTGCACCCCTAAGCAATCACCCTCAATCCTTCCAGCCCCTGTCAATCACTAATCTACTTTCTTTCACAATCCATTTAGCTATTCCGAGTATTTTATATAAATGGAATCAGTTGATGAGCATTTAGGTTGCTTCTACTTTTTGGCTATTATGAATAATACTGCTATGAATATTCTTGTCCAAGTTTTTGGATGGATATATGTTTTTGTATGTGTATACCTAGTGAAACTTCCCAGGTGGCGCTAGTGGTAAAGAACCTCCCTGCCAATGCAGGAGACATAAGAGATATGCATTCAGTCCCTGGGATGGGAATATCCCCTGGAGTATGAACTGGAAACCCACTGCAGTATTCTTGCCTGGAGAATCCCATGGACAGAGGAGCCTGGTGGGCCATAGTCCATAGGGTCACAAAAAGTCAGACACAACTGAAGTGACTTAGCACGCACGCATGCATGAAACTGAGAAGGACCCTTTGAGCCTCCTGGGCACAGGAGCCTTTCTCTGCCAGCACCCTTTGCCCATTCCTTGTTTGTAGGGAACAGACACCAGCCTCCATGATCTTCCCTGATTTCCAAAGGGCAGATTCAAACAGTTGCTAATCAGGGAAAGGAGGGAATGCGGAGATAAGGGAGTGTTAGCCAGGAAAGGATGGTGCAGCCTGGGACAGGGTCCTGGTGCTGTCTCAGTTCAGTCCAGTTCAGTCACTCAGTCATGTCCGACTCTTTGCAACCCCATGAACTGCAGCATGCCAGCCTTCCCTGGCCTTCACCAACTCCTGAAGCTTGCTCAAACTTATGTCAATTGAGTTGGTGATGCCATCCAACCATCTCGTCTTCTGTCATCCCCTTCTTCTCCTGCCTTCAATCTTTCCCAGTATCAGGGTCTTTAACATGAGCTAGTTCTTCACATCAGGGGGCCAAAGGATTGGAGTTTCAGCTTTAGCATCAATCCTTTCAATGAATATTCAGGATTAATTTCCTTTAGGATTCACTGATCTCCTAGCTGAGAAAAGAAGAGAAGCTAAAGCCAAAGGAGAAAACAAAAGATATACCCATCTGAATGCAGAATTCCAAAGAACAGCAAAGAGAGATAAGAAAGCCTTCCTCAGTGATCAATGCAAAGAAATAGAGGAAAACAACAGGATGGAAAAGACTAGAGATCTCTTCAAGAAAATTAGAGATACCAAGAAAACATGTCATGCAAAGATGGGCACAATAAAGGACAGGAACAGTATGGACCTAACAGAAGCAGAAGACATTAAGAAAAGGTGGCAAGAACACACAGAAGAACTATACAAAAAAGATCTTCATAACCCAGATAACTATGATGGTGTGATCACTCACCTAGAGCCAGACATCTTGGAGTCTGAAGTGAAGTGGGCCTTAGGAAGCATCACTATGAACAAAGCTAGTGGAGGTAATGGAATTCCAGCTGAGCTATTTCAAATCCTAAAACATGATGCTGTGAAACCCCTGCACTCAATATGTCAGCAAATCTGGAAAACTCAGCAGTGGCCACAGAACTGGAAAAGGTCAGTTTTCATTCCAATCCCAAAGAAAGGCAATGCCAAAGAATGCTCAAACTACCGCACAGTTGTACTCATCCCACACACCAGCAAAGTAATGCTCAAAATTCTCCAAGCTGTCTTCAACAGTACATGAACTGAGAACTTCCAGATGTTCAAGCTGGATTTAGAAAAGGCAGAGGAACCAGAGATCAAATTGCCAACATTTGTTGGATCATAGAAAAAGCAAGAGAGTTCAGAAAAACATCTACCTCTGCTTTAGTGACTATACCAAAGCCTTTGACTGTGTGGATCACAACAAATTGTGGAAAATTCTTGAAGAGATGGGAATACCAGACCACCTTACCTGCCTCCTAAGAAATCTGTATGCATGTCAAGAAGCAACAGTTAGAACTGGACATGGACCAACAGACTGGTTCCAAATAGGGAAAGGAGTAGGTCAAGGCTGTATATTGTCACCCTTCTTTTTTAACATACACAGAGCACATCATGCAAAATGCCGGCCTGGATGAAGCACAAGCTGGAATCAAGACTGCCAGGAGAAATATCAATAACCTCAGATATGCAGATGACACCTCCCTTATGGCAGAAAGCAAAGAGGAACTGAAGAGTCTCTTGATGAAAATGAAAAAGGAGAGTGAAACGGCTGGCTTAAAACTCCACATTCAAAAAACTAAGATCATGGCATCCAGTCCCATCACTTCATAGCAAATAGATGGGGAAACAATGGAAACAGTCAGAGACTTTATTTTCTTGGCTCCAAAATCCCTACAGAAGGTGACTGCAGCCATGAAATTAAAAGACACTTGCTCCTTGGAAGAAAAGCTATGACCAACCTAGACAGCATATTCAAAAGCAGAGACATTACTTTGCCAACCAAGGTCCATCTAGTCAAAGCTACGGTTTTTCCAGTAGTCATGTATGGATGTGAGGGTTGGACTATAAAGAAAGCTGAGTGCCAAAGAACTGATGTTTTGAACTGTGATATTGGAGAAGACTCTTAAGAGTCCCTTGAACTGCAAGGAGATCAAACCAGTCAATCCTAAAGGAAATCAGTCCTGAAATTGGAAGGACTGATGCTGAAGCTGAAACTCCAATCCTTTGGCCACCTGATGTGAAGAACTGACTCATCTGAAAGACCCTGATGCTGGGAAAGATTGAAGGCAGGAGGAGAAGGGGACGACAGAGGATGAGATGGTTGGATGGCATCACTGACTCAATGGACATGAGTTTGAGCAAGCTCCAGGAGTTGGTGATGGACAGGGCAATCCATGGGGTCTCAAAGAGTCAGATATGACTGAGATACTGAACTGAACTGAACCAATCTCCTTGCTGTCCAAGGGACTCTCAAGAGTCTTCTCCAATACAATTTAAAAGCATCAGTTCTTTGGCACTCAATCTTTATGGCCCAACTCTCATATCCATACCTGACTTCTGGGAAAACCATAGCTTTGACTATATGGACCTTTGTCAGCAATGTGATGTTTCTGCTTTTTACTACACTTTCCAGGTTTGTCATAGCTTTTCCAAGGATTAAGCGTCTTTTAATTCATGGCCGCAGTCACCCCATGAGCCAAAGTGATTTTGGAGCTCAAGAAAATAAAATGTTTAATAAAATAAAATAAAAAAGTGTTTCCACTTTTTCCCCATCTATTTGCCATGAAGTGATGGCACCAGATGCCATGATCTTTTGAATGTTGAGTTTTAAGCCAGCTTTTTCACCCCCTTCTTTCACCTTCCTCAAGTGGCTCTTTAGCCCCTCTTCACTAGCTGCCATTAGAGTGTTATCATCTGCATTTCTGAGGTTGCTGATATTTGTCCCAGCAAACTTGATTCCAGCTTGTAATTCATCCAGCCCAGTATTGTTTTCTACTTCACCCAAAACTCTGCCTCTGAGATTTGATTTGGCCCTAGTGCCCAGAGGCCGAGTTCTGGGCATCACTAGGAGTGAAACTGCTGGATCGTATATTAATGTGTAATCATTTGAGGAACTGCCAGACTTTTCCACAGCAGTCATACCATTTTATATTCCCATCAGCAGCATATGAGAGTCCCAGTTTCTTCATATCCTCAGCAACATGCTATTATGTGTTTTTATCATAGCCATCCTAGTGTTTCTGAAGCAGTAAGTCACTATAGTTTTGAATGCCTTTCCCTGATGGCTAATGATATTAAGCATCTTTTCACAGGTTTATTGGACACTTGTAGATATTAGTTGGAGAAATGTCTATTCAGATCTTTCTTCATTTTTTAAACTGGGTTATTTGTCTTTTGTCAATGAACTGTAATAAATCTTTATGTATTCTAGATACAAGTTCCCTATCCTACTCCCATTCTGTGGGTTGTTTTTAGGAACTGGTGTATTTTTTAAGAGAAAACAATCCAATCACTTCAAAGCACAAAGTACGATTTTCAGAGTACAACTTTCAAAATAGTACTAGCAATAAGCCTACAGTTTTTTAAACAAATAGTAGTGGACTGATACAGAAACTAAAAACTAGTCATCTGAGGATGAGAAAATGAAAGTAATCGCCAAAGCATGCAACATCCCTTTCTGCTTCCCCTTCTCCGCATGTCATCTGCCACTGTTATATAAATCTGAGTAATTTGGTCACTGAGAAGACATAAGCATTCTTTCAATGTTCTGATTTGCATAGCAGAAGGAAAGGAAAAAAGCTAGTTGTATATAAAACAGTTACCATAGCAGGCCTGAGACTGCTATCCTTAGGAAGGCCTCCTTGAAAGATAGATCCTCGCTGGAGTCTGGGAGCCTAGACCATGCCAGGGTTCCCACCATTCCCAGCGTTGACAAGACTGGCTCACTGAGCCTAAACTGTATCAGCAAGGTAGTTTATGCTGAGTAGCTACTTTCCTTCTGGGAGCCTGGAATTATTCTAAAAAGAGGGTGCTGGTTTTAGTGACCAGGCACACTAAAAACCATGAGCAACAAGTCTCTAATGGGCTTCCCTGGCAGTTCTGCATGTGCGGTCACAGTTTGATACCGGAGAAATTAAACTCCTTCTCTGTGACTCCACTGGGAGAGGACTCTTGGAAACTTGTCCTAGTTTCCTGCAGACTTCGTCCCATGAGCCTTCTCCCTTGGCTGATTTGCTTTCTAGCCTTTTGCTATAATAAATCATCACCTTGAGTACAGCTATATTCTGACTACTCTGAATCTTTGTGTAAGCAGAAAAGGTAGAGGTCCCCAGAGAAAGAAAATCAGACATGATTTTCCTGACATAAGAGAAGCCATTTTTGGCCTAAGCCAAAGTCATTCTGGGACCTAAGCCTGGCCACAATGCTTGCCCGTGAACAGGTCTTAGTAATCAATGATCTTAAGAGACCAAAGAATGCAGAAATTATCAGGCAAGAAAAATAACAGTAGCAAAGATAACACATCAGTTGGGAAAATTCCTAGTTCTCTTTTAATGGAAAAGAGTAGCTCGAGGCCTCAACCACCAGATCTACTGAAACCAAAGGCTGACCATGCTGACCTTTACTGATCCTTCTGACTTTAATCAACTAAAGCTTGGACTCAAGCCTAATCGTGAATATTCATGTACCCTAGCTTAAAACTTTTCCAGCTTTGCTGTTAAGGGAGATACTGCCTTGGGAAAGATTCCCCAGTGTCCTCCCTATTTTTATTAATAAATATTTCCTGCTTCCAATCTTTGATTTGGCTGTGTCTTTTGGCTCAACATCCACCAAGAGGGAAACCCAGTTTTCAGTAACATTAGTAGTGCTCAAAATCCTCCAAGCCAGGCTTCAACAATTCGTGAACTGTGAACTTCCAGATGTTCAAGCTGGTTGTAGAAAAGGCAGAGGAACCAGAGACAAAATTGCCAACATCTGCTGGATCATTGAAAAAGCAAGAGAGTTCCAGAAAAACATCTATTTCTTCTTTAGTGAATATGCCAAAGCATTTGACTGTGTGGATCACAACAAACTGTGGAAAATTCTGAAAGAGATGGGAATACCAGACCACCCGACTTACCTCATGAGAAATCTGTATACAGGTCAGGAAGCAACAGTTAGAACTGGACATGGAACAACAGACTGGTTCCAAATAGGGAAAGGAGTACGTCAAGGCTGTATATTGTCACCCTGCTTATTTAACTTCTATGCAGAGTACATCATGAGAAACACTGGGCTGGGTGAAGCACAAGCTGGAATCAAGATTGCCGAGAGAAATATCAATAACCTCAGATATGCAGATGACACCAACCTTATGGCAGAAAGTGAAGAACTAAAGAGCCTCTTGATGAAAGTGAAAGAGGAGAGTGAAAAAGTTGGCTTAAAGCTCACCATTCAGAAAACTAAGATCATGGCATCCAGTCCCATCACTTCATGGCAAATAGATGGGGAAACAGTGGCAGGTTTTATTTTTGGGGCTCCAAAATCCCTACAGATGGTGATTGCAGCCATGAAATTAAAAGATGCTTACTCCTTGGAAGGAATGTTATGATCAACCTAGACAGCATATTAAAAAGCAGAGACATTACTTTGCCAACAAAGCTCCCTCTAGTCAAAGCTATGGTTTTTCCAGTAGTCATGTATGGATGTGAGAGTTGGACTATAAAGAAAGCGGAGCACCAAAGAATGATGCTTTTGAACTGTAATGTTGGAGAAGACTCTTGAGAGTCCCTTGGACTGCAAGGAGATCCAATCCAAAAGGAAATCAGTCCTGAATATTCACTGGAAGGACTGATGTTGAAGCTGAAACTCCAATACTTTGGCCACCTGGTGCGAAGAGCTGACTCGTTTGAAAAGACCCTGATGCTAGGAAAGATTGAAGGCAGGAGGAGAAGGGGACAACAGAGGATGAGATGGTTGGATGGCATCACTGACTCAATGGACATGAGTTTGAATAAACTCTGGGAGTTGGTGATGGACAGGGAGGCCTGGTGTGCTGCAGTCCATAGAGTCGCAATGAGTTGGACACGACTGAGTGACTGAACCAAACTGAACTGAACTAGTAGTGAATCAGTGAATCTAAGAGTGGTCTTGGGGGCCTCCAAACATTAGTAAAATTAGAAATTTAGCCTTTGGGACAGAATTAAGAAAAGCAGTCACAACTGCATAGTGTCTATAAAACAAGAATTATAATTAAATTCCTTTTTAAAATTTTATCAAAATTCTCACTTTAAATATAGGAGAATTGAGGGTAACTATTTAAAAAGAAAGTTACCTAAATCATGAAGAACTCTAACACTGTATAGCTCTCAAGTCAGAATTAGGAAGGAAGGGAGTAAGAAAGAAAGGAAGGAAGGTTCAGCTTCAATATAGAGATGCTAAAGCATGTCCCCTTTCCCTGGCCTTTCATTTTATCTTGAATTTTATCTTGAATTTCCATGTCTCCTTTTTATCTCAAAGCAAGAGACTATTCTGTTCTAGTTAATCTCTCCTTTCGGCAGCTAGGCAAGGCAGCTACCAACTGGCTACAACACAAAAGGTATTAACAGCCCTACAGTAAAAGATAGTTTTCTCTTGTGTAAACAGCAAAAAGCCCATAGGTTCATTTTCCTTGAGGGCAAAGGACACAGTTTGTGACCATGTTAATGAAAGTGATTTGGCTCTCTTCAGAGGAGGATGACATCGGAAAGCATCTGTTTCAGAAACACTGCTACATGAAATGTTACAAGAAAGGTCATCAGGATTAGTCATAAGAAAATTCAATTCCCAAAGGATTAGCTCTTCAAAAATTTTAAACCACCTGAAATAAAGCATCTTTGATTGGCTCCAGATTCAAAACATACCAGAAAGCTATAAAAAGAATCTTAAGAAATTGGGGAAACTGAAAAACAAATGTGAATATTAGACGGTATTAAAGACTTCTTTTTAATCTTCTTAGTTCAGTTGCTCAGTTGTGTCCAACTCTTTGCGACCCCATGGACTGCAGCACACCAGGCCTCCCTATCCATCACCAACTCCCGGAGTTTACTCAAACTCATGTCCCCTTCTTCTCTCACCTTCAATCTTTCCCAGCATCAGGGTCTTTTCAAATGAGTCAGCTCTTCGCATCAGGTGACAAAAGTATTGGAGCTTCAGCTACAAATCAGTCCTTCCAACAAATATTCAGGACTGATTTCCCTTAGGATGGATTGGTTTGATCTCCTTGCAGTCCAAGGGACTCTCAAGAGTCTTCTCCAACATCACAGTTCAAAAGCATCAATTCTTTGGAAAAACGATAGTTTTGACTAGACAGACTTTTGTTGGCAAAGTAATGTCTCTGCTTTTGAATATGCTGTCTAGGTTGGTCATAGGTTATCTTCCAAGGAGCAAGTGTCTTTTAATTTCATGGCTGCAATCACCATCTGTAGGGATTTTGGAGCTCAAGAAAATAAAGTCTCTCACTGTTTCCACTGTTTCCCCATCTATTTCCCAAGAAGTGATAGGACCAGATGCCATGATCTTAGTTTTCTGAATGTTGAATTTTAAGCCAACTTTTTCACTCTCCTCTTTCACTTTCATCAGGAAGCTCTTTAGTTCTTCTTCACTTTCTGCCCATAAGGATGGTATCATCTGCATATCTGAGATTATTGATATTTCTCCCGGCAATCTTGATTCCAGCTTGTGTTTCACCCAGCCCAGCGTTTCTCATGATGTACTCTGCATAGAAGTTAAATAAGCAGAGTGACACTATACAGCCTTGAAGTACTCCTTTCCCTATTTGGAACCAGTCTGTTGTTCCATGTCCAGTTCTAACTGTTGCTTCCTGACCTGTATACAGATTTCTCATGAGGCAGGTCAGGTGGTCTGGTATTCCCATCTCCTTCAGAATTTTCCACAGTTTGTTGTGATTGGAAGGACTGATGTTGAAGCTGAAGCTCCAATACTTTGGCTACCTGATGCGAAGAACTGACTCATTTGAAAAGATGCTGATTCTGGGAAAGATTGAGGGCAGGAGGAGAAGGGGACGACAGAGGATGAGATGGTTGGATGGCATCACTGACTCAATGGACATGGGTTTGGGTAGACTCCGGGAGTTGGTGATGGACAGGGAGGCCTGGCATGCTGCAGGTCACTGGGTCTCAAAGAGTCGGACACGACTGAGTGACTAAATTGAACTAACACAGTCAAAGGCTTTGGCATAGTCAATAAAACAGAGTAGATGTTTTTCTGGAACTCTCTGCTTTTTTGATGATCCAACGGATGTTGGCAATTTGATCTCTGGTTCCTCTGTCTTTTCTAAATCCAGCTTGAACATCTAGAAGTTCACGGTTCATGTATTATTGAAGCCTGGCTTGCAGAATTCTGAGCATTACTTTGCTAGAGTGTGCGATGAGTACAACTGTGCAGTAGTTTGAACTTTCTTTGGCATTGCCTTTCTTTGGGATTGGGATGAAAACTGACCTTTTCCAGTCCTGTGGCCACTGCTGAGTTTTCCAAATTTGCTGGTGTATTGAGTGCAGCACTTTCACAGCATCATCTTTTAGGATTTGAAATAGCACAACTGGAATTCCATCACCTCCACTAGCTTTGTTCGTAGTGATGCTTTCTAAGGCCCACTCGACTTCGCACTTCAGGATGTCTGATCACTAGGTGAGTGACCATACCATCATGATTATCTGATTATTAATCTTCTTAGATGTAATTTTATTGTCTTTATGTAGAATGTTATTCTTAAGAGATGCATGCTTTATCGTTTAGTGGTTAACTGTCAAAATAACTTCATCTTCTTTCCAAATCCAGGGTCAAAAACAGTCATATACATATAGTCCCATACACACACACACACGCACACACCATGTAAACATACAGACGCAACCCCTAAAGGAAAACTTGTGTCCTGGCTGGATGATCCATTATTGGGTTATCTCTACTAGGTTATCTCTAGTCTAACTGTGAGACTAAACTGTCTCACAACTCTGTAGAGATAGAAGTTAATTCCCAGAAAACTGACAGTAATGCAAATAATTTCTGTCCACAGATATGCAAATTGTATCTAGTAAAGTGCAACTAACTATCACTCTATGACTATTGACCAGTTTTACATCCATTTGCAAATCTATTTCCACATTCCTATCTGACTATAAATGTATGGCATGTTGAGATCTTATCTGAAGTACTGGGTTCATCAGTCAAATAAAATCTTTGACAGGTGTTCATTTTATATCTGTATGAGTCATGATCTTATCTTTTAAAATTTCTCCTTGAACAGTTTATGGGAGTCAGGGAAATTAGGTGGAAGGCAAACAAATACTATCAATTTTTCTGTATATTTGAAAATTTTTATAATAAGAAGTTAGAAATTATTAAGAATTAAAATAAAACACTTAATATCAAGCTTCTGGGCTTCCCAGTGGTGGTAGCGGTAAAGAACCCACCTGCCAATGCAGGAGACTGGGGTTTGATCCCTAGGTCAGGAAGATCCCCTGGAAGAGGGCAAGGCAACCCACTCCAATATTCTCGCCTCGAGACTCACATAAACCATGGAACCTGGAGGGCTATAGTCTACAGGGTGACAAAGAGTTGGACACGACTGAAGTGACTTAGCACGCACACACCAAGATTTCACCACAACTACTTTTTTGAAAAGTCAAACACATCTGCGCACACACACTGTACATGTATTTATAGATATAGCAGTTAAATAGATGTTGAAATCAATTAGAGACTGCTTCTGTCGATTTAGAAGCAAATATTCTACACTGCAACATTGACAGAGACTATTGTTGTTGTGGTTCAGCCGCTCAGTCGTGTCCAGCTCTTTGCGACCCCATGGACTACAGCATGCCAGACCTCCCTGTCCGTCACTATCTCCCGGAGTTTGCTCAAACTCATGTCCACTAAGTCAGTGATGCTATCCAACCATCGCATCCTCTGTTGTCCCCTTTCCCTCCTGCCTTCAATTTTTCCCAGCATCAGGGTCTTTTCCAATGAGTCAGCTCTTCACATCAGGTAGCCAAAGTACTAGAGTTTCAGCTTCAACATCAGTACTTCCAATGAATATTCAGAGTCGATCTCCTTTAGGATTGACTGATTTGATCTCCTTGCTGTCCAAGAGACTCTACTTCATGAAACTTTAATTATGCTCCTCTGAATCCTCCTCCCAATCAGGCCTTGACTTTTGTATTTCTGTGTCCATCTTTGCAGCATGAAAAGGCAAAAAGATAAGACACTGAAAGATGAACTGCCCAGGTCAGTAGGTGCCCAATATGCTACTGGAAAACAATGGAGAAATAACTACAGAAAGAATGAAGAGACAGAGCCAAAGCAAAAACAACACCCAGTTGTAGATGTGACTGGTGATGGAAGTAAAGTCTGGAAAGAACAATATTGCTTAGGAACCTGGAATATTAGGTCCATGAATCAAGGTAAACTGGAAGTGGTCAAACAGGAGATGGCAAGAGTGAACATCAACATTTTAGGAATCAGTGAACTAAAATGGACTGGAATGGGTGAATTTAACTCAAATGACCATTATATCTACTACTGTGGGCAAGAATCCCTTAGAAGAAATGGAGTAGCCATCATAGTCAACAAAAGAGTCCAAAATGCAGTATTGGATGCAATCTCAAAAACGAGAGAATGATCTCTGTTCGTTTCCAAGGCAAACCATTCAATATCACAGTAATCCAAGTCTATGCCCAAACCAGTAATGCTGAAGAAGCTTAAGTTGAACAGTTCTATGAAGACCTACAACTTCTAAAACTAAAACCCAAAAAAGATGTCCTTTTCATTATAGGGGACTGCAATGCAAAAGTAGGAAGTCAAGAGATAACTGGAGTAACAGGCAAATTTGGTCTTGGAGTACAGAATGAAGCAGGGCAAAGGCTAACAGAGTTTTGCCAAGAGAACGCACTGGTCATAGCAAACACCCTCTTCTAACAACACAAGAGAAGACTCTACACATGGACATCACCAGGTGGTCAATACTAAAATCAGATTGATTATATTCTTTGCAACCAAAGATGGCGAAGCGCTATACAGTCAGCAAAAATAAGACTGGGAGCTGACTGTGGCTCAGATCATGAACTCCTTATTACCAAATTCAGACTTAAATTGAAGAAAGTGGGGAAAACCACCAGACCATTCAAGTATGACTTAAATCAAATCCCTTATGACTATACAGTGGACATAACAAACAAATTCAAGGGATTAGATCTAATAGAGTTCCTGAAGAACTATGGATGGAGGTTCGTGACATTGTACAGGAGGCAGTGATCAAGACCATCTGCAAGAAAAAAAAAAATGCAAAAAGGCAAAATGGTTGTCTGAGGAGGCCTTACTAATACCTGAGAAAAGAAGAGAAGCTAAAGGCAAAGGAGAAAAGGAAACATATACCCATCTGAATGGAGAGTTCCAAAGAATAGCAAGGAGAGATAAGAAAACCTTCCTCAGTGATCAATGCAAAGAAATAGAGGAAAACAACAGAATGGGAAAGACTAGAGAACTCTTCAAGAAAATTAGAGATACCAAGGGAACATTTCATGCAAAGATGGGCACAATAAGGGACAGAAATGGTACGGACCTAACAGAAGCAGAAGATATGAAGAAGAGGTGGCAAGAATACACAGAAGAACTACACAAAAAAGATCTTCACGACTCAGATAACCACAATGGTGTGATCACTCACCTAGAGCCAGACGTCCTGGAATGTGAAGTCAAGTGGGCCTTAGGACGTATCACTACGTACGAAGCTAATGGAGGTGATGGAATTCCAGTTGAGCTATTTCAAATCCTAAAAGATGATGCTGTGAAAGTGCTGCATTCATATGCCAGCAAATCTGGAAAACTCAGCACAGGACTGGAAAAGGTCAGTTTTCATTCCAATCCCAAAGAAAGGCAATGCCAAAGAATGCTATCAATTCCCAATTTTCCTTGCTGTATTCAGACTTGAGCCCAATCTCTCTCCCCCACTGCAAAACACCATCATAGTAGTCCTCCTTGAATAAAGTCTTCTTTAACATGTGTCATGAATCATTTTCTCTTTAACAATACCCCTCCATATCCACTAGCAGAATGACTAAAGTTGAAGAGGGACAACACCAAATGCTGGCAAGGGTGTCAAGGAACCAGAGCCCTCACACTGCTGGTGAGAGTGTGACATGTACGATCACTCTGGAAAAGGCTAGTGGTTTCATTTAGAACTAAACATACACCTACCCTGTGATCCAACAATTCCACATGCAGGTTTTTAACCCATGAAAGCACATGATCGTAAAAAGACTTCTACGAGAATGTTTGTAACAGCATTATTCATTATATCCAGAATCTGACAATGGCCCAGTTGTCCGTCATTAGGAGAAAGGATTTAAAAAACCAACAATGGAAAAAAAAAAAAAAAACCAACAAGAGAAACCTTTAGAGCAAGTAGCTCAGAGGCAGTGTACCTGCAACCAAGCTGAGCTTGTTAAAAATATAAATTTTCAGGTCATAGATTTATCGAATCAGAAACTACTGGGATGGGGCCCACCCAGAGGATTCTTTTTAACAAGTCCTCCAGAGGATTCTGATGCATTCTTATGTTTGATAGATCAAAAAGGTTTTCTTTAATAGTCACGGTGGATTTCAGCTCAGAGGCTGATGCTTGAGTTTGACTCCAAATAGGACTTTCTTAATTTATAACTATCTTTTTTTTCAACTGGTCACCACACTTTTCTTCTTCTTAACTAGTAAAGGTTAAACAAAGGTGACAAGGTAAAACATTCCTCTGAACAAATATCCTAATACTTTGAGTACAAGATTCAGCAGGTGGTCAGCGTTGACAGAGTCTCTGTAATTAGCTGGCATTCCTCTCTATCAAGGCTGAGATCTTCTGTGAATCCTTTATGAACCATGGGTTCTCAACCCTGGCTGCCTATTAGAAGAGCTTAAAAATACCAATGCCTGGGTCCCACCCCCAGGGGTTCTGTTTTAATTGGTTAGGGGTACAACCCTGGAGGAGGGGATGGGGAGGCCAAAACTCCCGAGGTGATTCTAATGGTCAGCCAGGTTTGAGACCCACTGCCCTCACTGCCAATTCCTTTTTTAGAAAACCTTGTTTTAACATCAGGTGTTCCAGAAGTAATGAAGGAAAATTAAGTTTAAATCATAAACATAAATGAACACTAGAAAAGAGTTCCCAACGGCCACAGATCCACAGCTACATTATCACTAGTAGCCCACATCATTCAAAGGTCAGGCGCACAGCATTACTGGGCTGTACTGTTCAGGAAATGTCCTCTAGTAGCATTTTTTTTTTTTTGGCCATGCTGGGTCTTAGTTGTGTTTAGCTACTGCATGTGGAATCTATTTCCCTGAACAGGGATTGAACCTGGGCTCCCGGCATTGGGAGTACAGGGTCTTAGCAACTAGGCCACCAGGGAAGTCCCTTTAGCTGCATTTTTCATTAAAGAATTCCTAACAGCCCATGTACATACGAAAACTTGGTTTAAGGCAGAGATGAGAAAATCCAACATTAAAGGAAAAAACATGGACAGTAAGTGATGCTAATAAAAACTACCTTCCAACCTCACATCCTAAAAGTAAATAAGTAAAAACCATGCTGATTAAACTCAAACATGAAAAACTTGAGTCAAGTGATAAAAACAGCATATAGGAGAATATCTTTATACCAAACTATAAGGAAAAAGACAAAGAAGAACATAAAAATAAGCAAGATTAAAGGCAAACAAGAGCCCAGGGGAAGATATTTGAAACGTATGTAAAAGATACTATTTTTCCCAAATTAAGACTGCTGACAACAAAGTCTCAGAGAGGGTGATGGCAAAATAGAACTCCACTAATTACTCACTCAGTCGTGTCCATCTCTTTGCGATCCCATGGACTGTAGCCTACCAGGCTCCATGGGATTTTCTAGGCAAGAGGACTGCAGTGAGATCTTCCCAATCCAGGGGTGGAACCCGGGTCTCCCACACTGTAGGCAGACGCTTTACCGCCTGGGCCAGCAGGGAAGTCCCGCTAATTGTAGTACACCACTAATTAATGCTTAAATTGCTAGAGGGCAACACAGTAGCAGGTAATAACACTGAAAGGACACAGACCCTACAACCCAGCAATTCTAACTCTGCAATGGAGATATACCTAAAGAAACCCTTGTCTGCCCTCCCAAACCTCTTTAATGAACAACATAACTTAGTCCTAACAATACATCTCTCACTTTCTCCAGTCATGAGGCAACTGGTCACTTAGGATATGGCCAAAAGGGAACATAAGAGTTCAGAGTTAAGTCTACTCATTTGTCAAAAGTTTACCCCTGCTTCTGACAGGGCACAGGTTAAGTGTTTCTATGGACAGAATGGTTTTAAGTTTATTGAAGTCAGATTACACAGATTGAGGAGTCCCAGAATATGCCATCCCAAAACAGGCCTTCTTGGTAGATAGATTATTTTAAGCTAAAGGCCACTGATAACCAGGAGATGAAGGAAAAGCTCTAAAAACAAGGCATCAAGTTTCCTTTTGTAAAGATGTCTCCCTCTCTATACCAGGGAGTGGAGGACTCCTAACAATTTTAATCAATGGAGAAGAACTGACTTAAATCTGAATGGCAAACCTAACTAAACAACTCTTGTTTGCCATACTTTTCCTGGATCGTTCCCATGAGTTGTCTCCCCAGCCCCAAAGCCTAAAACCCTTTCTTTGTTTTAGCCTAAGGTGGCATACAAGGGCATGTAATTACCCTTTGGGTGACCCATCAATGGGTGTTCCCAGGTGTACATACACAATGCACGTGTCAATAAATTTCTGTTTATTTTTCTCTTGTTAATTTGTTTTCGATCAGTCTAATTTACATGGCCCCATCTGGAGAATCTAAGCTGGGTACTGGAAAAGATTTTTTCCTTCCCTACTATATATTTAAATGGATGTACATTCACATGCAACTTTATATAATATGAACTATTAAATATGTGTGTGTGTGCCTAGTCTATGTACACGATATAAACTAATATGTGTATCAGTTTGTGGTTTTCAACAACCAAGAGACGATGTGAGAATCTAGGGATCAGATGCAGTGACTGCCCCCAAGTCCCCAAGACACAGGTGCCATGGCAACACAAATGCACATCTAGCCACCTGCCTGCATTCTCGACAGCTCTGTTTAAAAGACAGCTCATGGAATTTTTCTAGAAGTTCAATCGGAAGCACAGAATAATTTCCATTCATAGCTGAGTGGTTAAAAAAAACAACAACAACTCATACATTTGGTACTTTCTCTTTCACAGCTTCTATCTAAAGCAAATCTCATGCTGCACCAACTTTCATAGCATAGATCATCACTTCCCTTCTCCCTACATCTCCCCCTCTCTCCCAAAAAGGCCCATTCCAGAAAGCAGAGTTGCTGCCTGAGATTCACGCAAATGCTGAAGAAGTGGTAAAAGAATCATTAATAGATTAAATATAAGAAAAGGATTCATCCTAAAACAATTATCCCTCAGAAAAAACAAGTCACCTTATAGGAAAATACTTACAAAGTAACTCTTGCTGTGGGGAGTTCTTTCAATTCTTTATTTTGAATATGAACCAGTTGGGGTTGATACATCAGCCTAGAAGAACCTAAGTTAAGGTTGGTTTTGGCTGCCTACAGAGGTCACCTGATGGTATCAATGAAAGAAGACAAACACAGATTTAAATGCCTGGGGTTATGAGCTCACACTTTCATGTGTAAACGGCCACTGTAAACCCTTTCAAAGATCCCTTTAAAAAGTAATAAAGCGTTTAAATTGTGAAGATCAAAGATATGCACCAACTGGACACATTGTAAAATAATAATAATTGTAACTTGTGATAAGATATTCAGTATCTTTTCCATATTCAAAAGGGATGTACCTAGAAAAACTAAAAGTGTGGCCTGCAAAAACATATTCATAGATCTAAGATGTAGCTCCAATGATAATAAACACATTAAGGTCAAAGATGGATATGACGAATTTGAAGACAATGTTTTATGAATATGAGGAGGAGAAAGAACAATATTTCTAAATTAGTGTGATTTTAATAATGTGATTTTAAATAGTTCAGTTCAGTTCAGTTCAGTCGCTCAGTCGTGTCTGACTCTTGGCGACCCCATGAATCGCAGCACGCCAGGTTTCCCTGTCCATCACCAACTCCCAGAGTTCACTCAAACTCGTGTCCATCGAGTTGGTGATGCCATCCAGCCATCTCATCCATAGATACCTAAATTTAAAATGTAAATCTTGTCAGTAGGCTTTTGGTTTGTTTTGTTGTTGTCCAGTTGATAAGTCGGGTCCAATTCTTGGACAGCAGCACGCCAGGCTTCCCTGTCCTTCACTATCTTCTGGAGTCTACTCAGATTCATGTCTCTTGTGTCAGTGATGCCATCCAGTCATCTCATACTCTGTCATCCCCTTCTCCTCCTGCCCTCAATCTTTCTCAGCCAGCATCAGGCTCTTTTCCAATGAGTTGGCTTATCCCATCAGGTGGCCAAAGTATGGGAGCTTCAGCTCCTACAAGTATGTGTACTTGTATATACTCCAAGTATACTACAAAGTATACTCCAAGTATACTCCAAAAAGCACTTTAGGGAGCTTTGTAAAAGGAAAACTGGGAGATTTTGATATTTGCACTTTCTTATAGTTGAGTAACATGATATATGCTGAATTTCAATAAAATAAAATTGATTCACGTAACTAGCCTACTAAGCATTTAACAAGCAAAGCTCTGGTCCCTTTTATCAGAAGCATAAAAAACTAGTTAGTCTGACCATATGTAGGAACTTGTTCCACTTCCATTTAATAATCTTTCAGAGACTAGAGCTTGAAACATGTCATCAGCAGCAGTTCAGGATTCATTCCTGGATTCCCAGTGCTCCCTCCTTCAGGATCTGCAGTAGTGCAATGCCTGGCACTTGCAGCCAGCTCTTTGGCCTGGCTCTCTTCATCCCATTCTACCTTCCCCTCTTCCCCATCTACCATTAGATCAGCCCCCTCATCCATTGATGTAATTCCCTACCACAGCCAAACTGGTAAGACTTCCCTCTTAAGGGCTTCTCAAATTGGCATGGCTGCCCCTCAAACTCCATCTTTACAGCTCGACCCCATCCACATCCTCTATGAAGTTGTTCTGACTCCCTCAGCCCACAACAGATCAGCTTCCACTCCCTGAAACCTCGTGCAACGCTGTCAGAATTAAGCACTTCATTATATGCTCTTGTGAGTCATTCTATGATTGCTTCAGGAGTATTCTTTTTTTTTTTTTTCCTCTAAGAAAAAAGAATTCATCACCGACTCAATGGACATGAGTTGCACAAACTCCAAGAGATGATGAAGGACAGAAAAGCTGTATATTGTCACCCTGCTTATTTAATTTATATGCAGAGTACATCATGAGAAACACTGGGCTGGATGAAGCACAAGCTGGAATCAAGATTGCCAGGAGAAACATCAATAACCTCAGATATGCAGATGATACCACCCTTATGGCAGAAAGTGAAGAGGAACTAAAGAGCCTCTTGATGAAAGTGAAAGAGGAGAGTGAAAAAGTTGGCTTAAAGCTCAACATTCAGAAAACTAATGAGATGGCATCCAGTCCCATCACTTCATGGGGCTGACCATGGCTGATTTTATTTTTGGGGTCTCCAAAATCACTGTAGATGGTGATTGCAGCCATGAAATTAAAAGACGCTTACTCCTTGGAAGGAAAGTTATGACCAACCTAGACAGCATATTAAAAAGCAGAGACATTACTTTGTTAACAAAGGTCTGTCTAGTCAAGACTATGGTTCTTCCAGTGGTTATGTATAGATGTGAGAGTCTGACTATAAGGAAAGCTGAGCGCTGAAGAACTGATGCTTTTGAACTGTGGTGTTGGAGAAGACTCTTGAGAGTCCCTTGGACTGCAAGGAGACTGCAAGAACTCCAACCAGTCCATCCTAAAGGAAATCGGTCCTGGGTGTTCATCGGAAGGACTGATGTTGAAGCTGAAACTCCAATATTTTGGCCACCTGATGGAAAGAGCTGACTCATTTGAAAAGACCCTGATGTTGGGAAAGATTGAAGGCAGGAGGAGAAGGGGACAACAGAGGATGAGATGGTTGGATGGCATCACCGACTCAATGGACATGGGTTTGGGTGGACTCCGGGAGTTGGTGATGGACAGGGAGGCCTGGCATGCTGCAGTTCATGGGGTCGCAAAGAGTCGGACATGACTGAGTGACTGGACTGAACTGAGGGAAGCCTGGCGTGCTGCAGTACATGGGTTCGCAGAGTTGGACATAACCGAGCAATGGAACAACAACAAATAATTCTTCCAGATTTCCCTCCGAATTGACTGTTACTTGACGGAATGTTGTCTAATGACATCATGCCATTTCAGGTGGAGAATGCTTTTGCCTCTGTTCAAGGGCTGTCTAAAAGGAAAATGGGAGTAGTATCTTCAGTAACAACTGCTTTTGGTAAGCCTGCTACCTCTGAGACTGTACTGGTATTACCCTACCAGCCTGAATTATGGAACATTTGCAATGGGCTGGCTGCAGATGACACAAAAAGGAAGACAATCACTAATAATACAACAACATCTTGCTTTGTGGTCATAAAAGGTCCTCTGAGCATTAAGCTCATCAGTTCGTTGAGAAGTAAAACAGCTTGTCAAGACAGAGACCTCCAAAAGACACCCAGAATCTCAGCACTGCTCATTACCTCCACCACCACAGCCCTGAGCAAAGCCATCATCAATATTGCAATAGCCACCTAACTGGTTTCCCTGCAGCCACGCTGGCCTCCTCACAGTCTACTCTCAACAGGGCCCTAAATGGGCCTGCTCAAATGCTCAAAAGATTGTGGAAAAATCCTCCAGTTACAGATCAGTCTGACCTCTGGTAGGAAACAGATGGCACATTCAAAGTGGGTGATCTGAGGAGAGTTCCTATCACGACACGGGGGCTAGCAGCAGGGGGTACTTCACCGCCTTCTAGACCTGAAGAATGAAAAGAAGGAGTGGAGAAGGAGACGGAGAGCTCCATGGAGGAGACACTTAATTAGGGATTGACCTTAAGCCTAGCGACTGCCCCACCCACACACTTCTTTGAGAAGAGAATACAGATGCCCATCTCATCCTTCTCTCTCACTCATTCCCTACTAATACTCCCTGTGAGCAAATGCAACCAGAAGTCAGAAAGCAAGGCTGCCTGTCAGTGCAGGTCTGCCTACTGGGACCTGCAGAGCAGGTTAGAAAAGGGTGGAGTGACTCTGGGGAGGTAAATGGAAGCTACTCAGCCAAATGGCTTCCCATCCCAACCAGAATATCTGAAAGACAAGATCCAACCTCAGCTCCTATTCCATTTGCTAACCTCTCTGCTCAGTGGCTCTCCACTCACCAGGCACACCCCTGCCTCAGGTACCCTATACTTGCTGCCTTTTCTGCCCAGAATGCTTTTCCCCCAAATACAGGCATCACTTGTCCCCTCACCTACTTCAGGTCTCAGCCTAAACATCACATCAGCAGCAGCTTCCTTTATTACCAGCGTATATAAAAACCTCCCCTGCTCCTACCCTATCTATCCCTGACACATTCTATCTCCCTTATAGTGCTTTATTTTTCTCCACAGCACTTCTCTCTAACATTAGATAGAGATGGATGGACGGGCACTTTTTTTTTTTTTTCTCCTTTTTAATTTACTGCCTTCCCAGCCTAGAACAAAAGTTTCATAAAGGCATCAACTCAGCTTCTTTTGTTCACTCCCTTATGTCCAGCATCTAGAATAGTGCCTGGCACAAAGAAGGCACTCAAGTATTTGTTGGGTGAATAATAAAATGAATGAATGCAATGAAAAACCCAAGCTAAGGACTCTTTCCACTGTTTAGAAGTTTAACTTCTATTACCAAATTATTGTTAAGCCAATAGTCTCCTGATAATCAGATGGGAAGCAGGTGACAAGGACTTGTTTTTACTGGCAATGGCACAAAATTGAGCTCTGTCAGTAAATCCCTAAGTATAAATGGAATCTTCAGGCAGAACCAAATGAATAACAGTAGTATCTTCTGTAAACAACTCCTAGCAAGGTTGTTTTTTCTATGACTATATAATCATTAACCTACCAACCTGGTCCTTCTCTAAGACTCAGTCTTCTCATCTAAAAAATGCATAAGAATTGAATGATATATTGGGTATGGAAAATATATGCCCAATAAATGGATACTATAATGATTATTAAAACTACTGAGGCAGCTATGAAAATGAGATACTATGTTATCTTCCCATGATCTGGAACTGTTTATCCTAGACTTAAAATGTGAGCTGGAATAGCAACATGGAAAAGAAATGTAAGATGCTTTACTCTCCCCCACATAGTTGGGCCTAGACTTGAAAGACATCCTAATAGCGCCAATGTTCCATATCAGAACCTAGCTTCCACACCTGGTCCAGACACTGGCCAACACTTTTGTAGACCTGTGTTGCATCCATTTCTGCATCACTCATTATACCTAAGCACTTAGAATGTAAGTGCTGGATTTTCCCTGATAGAAACTAAGCAGGGCCTCAACTGAAAAAAAAAGTAGTGCAGGCAAAAGGGAAAGAACAGATCAGTAAAGTTCCTGATAAGGTTCCTTTTTTTGACTTACCCCTCTAACCCTGGACATCTCTGTTCTCCTCTGTAAATTAGACCAAATTCTGATTCCCTTTTTTCCACTAACATCTTATCTATCCGTAGCCTTATCTGCTGGGTCAATTCAATTAACTGCACAAAAGGTGACCCTATAGTCTTAGGTCAGATAAAAAGAAAAAGGCTTGACGTGGATCAATTCAACAATCCATTACTTAGGAATACTGCCAAGATCCTGGAGCTTTTTTGTTGATGGGAGATTTCTCTGCAATCTTTTGCAAAAGACTTCTGTAGAAGGACACACTGGTGGGCTAACTAACCTGGGACGCTAGATTCAAAAGGTAAGTTCCCTTTCTACCCTAAAACCCATGAAGCTTAGATCTCCAGTTAAAATATTCCCTCTCCTACTGAATGTATAAGTATGTATTCAAACCCTTGTTTTGTTATTATAGTCAATGCTTATAGTCAATACAATATAATACTTATCATTACTAATTTTACCAAAATTGAGGCTTCCAACCTCAGGTATGAAAATCAAAGGTTAAGCCTGGAGACTAATGTTACTAAGAGCTCTTATTTTTAGTAAGCAGCCTGATGCTTATTTGTTGGTGCTAAAAAGAATTGTTCTGATCATTTCTAGTGACAGATGGGTAAGCATTTCCACAATAACTAACTTGGGAACAATTCCAATTGGAGGATGAGAAGAAAAACAAAACCATAGTTCACTACTCATTCCCCAAATACATTTCAAAGTGACAGCTTCTATCTACTTTGAGGCTTCAGTGAATGGCAAGAAGTCCAAAATTCATAGTCTTATTACAGTCTTACTTCCCAAACTGTATTATTTTCCAGTCTGTCTACCCTAGCTGGGTTCTGCAGTGCTCAAGATCAGTGACTATTTTATTTCTTTGTATTTCCAGCATTCAACATTTTGTCCAACACATTGCTGGTGCTCAAATGATAGAAAAACTACTAAACTGCCCACCCAGGAGGCAGGCCTCAAATCTGGCATTGCAGCTCAGAAATTAAACAGAACCTGGAACTGTTGTTAGGGAACTGTTGACTGAAACCATCCGCCTTGGCCAAGCCCACTTGCCTAAGCTGTCTCACAAAAGGAGGTCCCATGGTGCTTCGACCAAACACTAACTGGGAGAATTCAGGAGGGGCCGAAAGAGGAAGGAGATGACCAATCTCCCAGAGTCCTTCTCCCTGGAATCCATCTTGGCTGAGAGATGCATGTGCTACCAGGAAGGACCCTGAATCGGACTACGGGGCAAGCAAGATGATTAGCCAGACAACCTGGAAACTAATCCCATGACCATAAAACCTGAGACCACGAGCCATGTGGCAGAGAAGTTCTTCTAGGTTCCCTGACCCTGCTAATCTCCACCCAGATGCCTCCTCCCAATAAAGTTTCTTGCTTTGTCAGCAGATGTGCCTTCTCCAACAATTCATTTCTTAGTGTTAGACAAGAGTCCACTCTCAGGCCCTGGAAGGGGTCCCCCTTCCTGTAACAACAGGCAACTCTGGTGGGACCCCTTTGCTACGACTGACAGCCTGACCACTGAGGAACTCAGGGACCAGCTCACTCACCCACAAACCAGACCCAGCAGCTGCTACCAGAGCTCTTTTGTCCCCGGCCTCCCCTTGATGCAGATGACTGGCCAGAATGCCCCGACCAGGTAACAAACAAGAGACTTTGTTGACCTTTTTTCCCTTCCCTCTCTTTTCTCTTTTCAATCCCTTCTATCCTACCCTCCTTTCTTCTGTCCTGGTACTGGACACAGAAGTCTGATTGAAGAGCCTCAGCCTGAGCTGAGGGACGGAGGCTGATCACCTCTGGTGGGCAAAGAACGCCAATGATCTTAACCTGGTTTCTGGTAGGGCCAAGTTCCCATCCTTCCTTCCTATAAGCCCAGGAAAAATCCCTATAATGCCTGGGCATCTGTAGGTGTCAGGAGATATCCATAAGACCACCCCTTTTTGTGCCGCCTTGTTCCCCTCTTCTTTCAATCTGTCCTCCTTTCCTCCCTTTGAAATCTTTGGCAACCTAAGATATTTCCATTTACTGTTTGTCAGTACTGAGGTTCTGTGACTCTGTAGGAGGTTTTCTGAGATCTGAAGTTTTGTGTCTCTGTAGGAGGTTTTCTGAGAGATTGTGATCTTGTGATGAAGGAAGTGTCTGATTACAAAACTGGGCCTATGTGTGTGTTCTACTCTGTGTCCTGGGTTGTGATTTATGACGGCCATTCTGCTCTGTGACATGGGAAAGTCTGGTTCTGTCCACTGCAGAGCCCTCTTAGATGAATGCTGTCTGACTAGAAGGATTTTACCTATGAGCCTACGAAGAAGATGATATTTTATTAAGAGATTAAGACGATACTTTATTATAGTCCTGTGTAGCCACAATATTCTTCAGGCTCCAGAGAAACTGGTTTAGGTGAAACTCTTTAAAAATTCCAGAACTGGTTATTTTTGTATATATGGTTAGAAAAAGAAAGCTTGATGAAACATCTTTTCAGAATTTTGACTTTGCGGGAACAAATTCTTCTAGGAGAACTTGCTCATCTCACCCTGTACCTTGAGACCATGGCTCTCAGGATTATTTATCTTATATAGATGATCACTAATTCTTGAGACTTAGGGGGGAAAAAAAAGAGGAAAGAAGCTACTGAATTTTATGTTGTAATACCTGATTCATGATTACGTTTAAAAAATGAATCTATGAGCTCTCTGGTTGTATCTGTCTAAATGTCAGTGCACATTATATATATGTCCTTACCTTTCGATGGTATTATCAAATACCATCCAAATTACCAAATGGTGTTATCAAAATTAATTTGTCAATGAGCTCTACTTAATTGGCTTAAACAAAATTAAGTGCTTATGTAAGTGCTCAAAAATACAGAAAATTACTGGTTAGAATTAATTTCAGGTTTACAAGAATGGGGAAATATTCAGTATTAAATTAGTATCTGGTATTAAACCTTGTTTGTTGATTTAATTAACACAGACAAGTCTTTAGAGTTATTAAAGTATAATGCCCTTATTGTACCTAGGTTTGATAGAAATCAAATAAATAATAAATACATAAATTTTTTAAATAGATATTTTTAAAAAGCAAATGTTTTTAGAAACTATCACAGGCATTTATGTTCACCAATCTACAGAATATTAATTTAGAAGACATCATAACTGGTTACTTTCTCAGTTTTCACTAGAAATTAAGGTTTTTAAGAGTTGAGGACTCTATAAATATGTAATTAGGGAAGAATTTCAGTATATAGTAGGAAAATAGGATGTGTGTTTTCAGGGAACAAGGTATGAGAAACGGAATTGCATTTTATTAGGGGAAAAGACAGAGAAGGCAATGGCACCCCACTCTAGTACTTTTGCCTGGAAAATCCCATGGATGGAGGAGCCTGGTAGGCTGTAGTCCATGGGGTCACCAAAGGTCGGACACGACTGAGCGACTTCACTTTCACTTTTCACTTTGATGCAATGGAGAAGGAAATGGCAACCCACTCCAGTGTTCTTGCCTGGAGAATCCCAGGGACAGGGGAGCCTGGTGGGCTGCTGTCTATGGGGTCGCACAGAGTCGGACATGACTGAAGCGACTTAGCAGCAGCAGCAGCAGGGGAAAAGAAAGTGAGCCTGTCTTAGAGCTGGTTGTTTCTGTACGGAGAAGACCACGGGGAACAGACTAACACGGGAGATTAACACGGGAGATAAAGACCATCCTGAGGGAGGTCAGGATTGGCTATGTTTAGACTGAAGTTAATTGAATTTTGTTGTTAAAGGCAAGCTGGTGCAAGACTAGATTTGCTTTTCACTCTCTATTAAGAAAACAAAGTTTCCTTTGAATGCTGTTTCGATAACAGGTTGTGTGAGTTTCTGTGCCTTTAAGCAGCCTGCATTTGCTGTTGATCTCTTGCAACTTTGGTTAGGGAATAAGTATTATCTCCCAGTGACCTATGCTCTTACTTGACCAAGTGTTTTGAAATTTTTGACAAACTTCCCACATACCAAATTTTGATTAAAGTTCTTTTGACCTCCAGTTAACTTCGGGACATTTTAGAGGGTCTCTGAGGCATCTTGGAGAGAAATATTTAACTAGTAGTATTTGATAGATTACACGGACAGCATTATCACATGAATGATAAACCTACTTAGAATATACTGTATGTATAAAAATTATTAATATAGACATTCTAAAAATTGTATCATGTTTTTAAATTTGGGTATGTCCTGATATCGGGCTTCCCAGGTGGTGCTAGTGGTAAAGAACCCGCCTGCCACTGTAAGAGATATGCGTTCAATCCCTGGGTATGGAAGATCCCCTGGAAGAGGGCATGGCAACCTACTCCAGCATTCTTGCCTGGAAAACCCCATGGGCAGAAGAGTCTGGCGGGCTACAGTCCATGTGGTCAAAAAGAGTCAGACATGACTGAAGTGACTTAGCACAACGTCCTGATATCATGTTATAATTTAAGCTGTTATTTTAAAATGTGTATCACAGCAGTAACTAAGTTTCTCTCATCAATTACATTGTCAAATGTTTAACCATGACTTCTTAAGTCTTTCTCTCATTTATAGACAGTTACTGTACTCTGATAAATCTCAGATTATACAGGGGAACTGGGTAAGAGAAAAAAATCCTAATAAAAAAATCTGACAGCTTCATAAAAAGTTAACAAAAAGGATTAGTTACATAGGTTTGAGTAAACTAATTAACGTGGTTATAATTTTTATGGTTTCTGTCTGAAACATTATTAGTTTTTAATCTGTGTTTTCCAGATATGAAGAAACACTCTCAGACTTCTCTGGTGGTACAGTGGATAAGAATCCGCCTGCCAATGCAGGGGACACAGGTTCCATCCCTTGTCCGAGAGGATTCTACATGCCATGGGGCCACTAAAGCCCACGTGCCACAACTACTGAGCCTGTGCTCTAGAGACCACAAGCCACAGCAAATAAGACCTACCACAATCAAAAAGAAATTAATTAAAAAATAAGAAACCCCTTCAAACTAATTATGACTTACAGCAAATTCGTAAATTATACCTTTATAAGCAGAATTAAAATTTTCTCTTTTCTCTCTACCTGAGCTCTCTGGAGACTGGAAACTCTTGGGTTCCTAGCAACTTCATCAGATAAATTAGGAAGGCCACCTCCTAACAGGTGCAGGAATCTCAAGGTGTTCTGTGGACCTCAAAAAGGGAGGAATTCACTTAAATCTACAAGGCAAAATCTGTGACAAAAGCCCTCGGTGTGGCCTTCCTGGCATCAGGAGGACTTTCATCAATGAATCAGATTTAATTTGAGGAAAAATTAATTTTGATTTGGCTATATTTGATAAACGGAGAAAGCAATGGCACCCCACTCCAGTACTCTTGCCTGGAAAATCCCATGGATGGAGGAGCCTGGTGGGCTGCAGTCCATGGGGTCGCTAAGAGTCGGACATGACTGAGCAACTTCACTTTCACTTTTCACTTTCATGCATTGGAGAAGGAACTGGCAACCCACTCCAGTGTTCTTGCCTGGAGAATCCCAAGAACGGGGGAGCCTGGTGGGCTGCCGTCAATGGGGTCACACAGAGTCGGACATGACTGAAGCGACTTAGCAGCAGCAGCAGCATATTTGATAAAAATGAGGGCGATTTTAGAGAAAAAATGTTCCAGATAGATACTAAATTCTGTTTCTTGAGGCCTATATTCACTAAGATTCACTTATCAGATAATTCATTCCTTGCTGTTATGTTACATTGCTGCAAAGTTTAATTGAATTATTAAAAAGACACACTTTGTTTCTGAAGCTTAACTCAGTAATCTATCTTTGGATGATGACAAGATGTTCCATGATCTGCAACCAGAAGGTTAGCATATGGTCATTTAAATGTAAAGGCTCCCTTATTTTGGTAACAATTAAAGGTTTCCGAGGTGGTGCAGTGGTAAAAAAATCTGCCTGCCAGTGAAGGAAACAAGGGAGACGTGGGTTCGATCCCTGGGTCAGGAAGATCCCCTGGAATAGGAAATGGCAACCCACTCCAGTATTCTTACTTGGAAAATTCCATAGACAGAGGAGACTGGTGGGCTATAGTCCATAGGGTCGCAAAGAGTTGGACATGACTGAGCATGCACACAACACACCAAAAAACCACTAGGGATAACCAGACTAGTAATACTAGGAAATCGGGCTGGGTGCTTTATGGACAATGCCAATATATAATTTCCCTTGAAGATAAAGACTGATACAAAGCAGATTAAATCAGATGACCTGGGATATACTGGGCTGCACCTAATAGAAGTTCTTGACTTTAATTTTAATTTGTGACCTTACTAATTCTGCTAGCTGTACTATTTTTTTCTATATTGCCTGTTTTACAAAACTGTTGTTTCTTGCATTTCCAAATATGTGGCTGAGCCTCTGATACAATGATGATACATAGTTCCACGTGAGATCAATGATTATAAAAGCATAACTTTAGATATAGGAAGGAGCAACAGGAAGGAATATTTTCCTGGACCATAAGAGACTAAGGTGGTCTAGAGACTTTGGGCCACTATTCATAGGGCCTAGTCCATCAGTGAAACCTTCACCAGACCTGGAAATGAGCAGTCCAAGCACTGTGGGACAAAATGGTCATGAAATGCCCCCCAAACTATGGTCGAATTTATGACCCGGAAGGGGCCCTGCCAACTGAAAATTGGCACTTTCCATCTGACTCTGCAACAAAGAGATCACTGGGTACTGTGGCCACTGACCTTCAACACATCCCCGAAAGGAGTTCAGTGTGGAGATCAAGGATGAGGTGCTCTGTGCGCTGGAAAAACTGACAGAACAAGCCTTCAGATGGTTATAGTTTCAAGAGATTTTATGAGCCCAAATTCTTACATCATCTCATACCTAGATAACACTAAAATTTTTATCAGAGACACCTGCTTTGGCCAATTAAGGAGAAAAATGAAACTGAAAGTCAAAGTGGAGTCGCTGTGGTTGAGACACTTAAGGTTATTAATATTAGGAGGCATTATGGACGTGATTTCAGACAAGGCCAAGTACTGCTGAGAACTTGAGTTTTCTGAGCTATGTCAGACATGGGATGTCACCGGCATTTCTCAAAACAATGTCCACTGGTGACTGGTAGCTGCAACATTATGGCTTCAAGGTATCCTCTTGTAACTAAAAAATGAAAGTGCTTTAGATCAGGTATTAACAAAAAGAAGAAATATATGTGTAGTGGCCAATAGCTCCTGTTATGTCAATGCTACATCAGAAGTTAAAACTTACTTAGGTGCAATTAGACAACTGGTTTCAAGTCTCCCAAAGGTGCAAGGTTCAGAAAGGCTTTCAAGCTTATTCTTCTAAATACCTCAGGGAATGAGATTTATTTTGCCTATTCCAGGTTTCACTCCTCTAATTACTTCTAATTAAGTCTGTTACACCAAAATGGTGGAACAGAGGATTAAGATCTTAATAATAAGAGACTCAGATCCAGTACCTAGAACTCAGAAACATTTCCAATTCAGTGTCTAGTCCCTAAACTGAGACAAGACTAGGCCCCATTTCAACAGGAATTTGCCACTGCTATTGTTGTCCCATTCCCTGAAAGACTGAGAAGTATCAAAGAAGGGACTGACACTGAGCAGGAATCTGTGGGGCTCCCACAGAGTACAAATCCTTTCTGTTTCCTGTTTGTAGGTTATAGGTTTCATTCAGCCTCCTTGACCTTCACTGAGTTCCAAAGGGCAGATTCAAACAGCTGCTAATCAGGGAAGGGAAAGGATGCAAAAACAGGGGAGGAACAGCCAAGTGGTGGGACATCCTTGGGGCAGGGTCCTGGTTCCTACTCCAGAAGCATGCATAACTGTATCTTTGAGTTCTAATGACAAACTGCCCCCCCCTCCCTCACAACACACACACACACACACACACACACACACACACACACACCCCCAAAGTGGAGGATGGTAACTTCAGGCTGAGCCCAAGATTCCTGGAGCACCATACCTCACCACCTACCAGTCAGAAGAAAGTCACACACTCTGCAGCCCTCACCCCAAATGTTGCCTTTCTTCCCCCCCTCTCCTCCAAGCCCCGCAATAAACATCCTATTAGGCCTCCTGTTTAGCCCCTGTCTGTTTCATCTGCTTACAAGGTTTATCTCCGACAGAGTCCAACAGTTTCAGGCCAAATTGTTACTATAAGGGTGGAAGTCAGTTTTAGACACAGAATGCCTAGATTTAGATCAGGTGGAGAGAGATTTCTACTCTAGAAGGAAATGGCAACCCACTCCAGTGTTCCTGCCTGGAGAATCCCAGGGATGGGGGAGCCTGGTGGGCTGCTGTCTATGGGGTCGCACAGAGTCGGACACTACTGAAGCGACTTAGCAGCAGCAGCAGCAGATAAGAAGGTGCCCACTGCCAACAGGAAGTAGCTACAGAAGAAAGAAACCTCTGCCCCAATTCCCAATAAGTATGTTGAGTATGAAGTGTCTCAGGGGAGTTAGGTAAGTGTTGACCAAAATCACCCAACTTGGCCAACAAGAGGTCCCCATAAGCAACGTGGTGCTTCAGAGAAAAACTAACCAGGAGAATTCAGGAGGGGCTCAACGATAGAGACCAACCTCCCAGAGTCTTTCTCCCTGGAATCCATCTTGGCTGAGAGATGCATGCCAAAAAAGGACCCTGAGTTAGGCTATGAACCAAGCAACATGATTGGCCAGAGACAACCTAGTAATTAATCCCAATACCATAAAACCTGAAACTGTGAGCCACACGTGGCAGACCAGTTCCCCTGGGTTCCTTTACCCTGCTGCTTCTCCACCCAGGCACCCCGTTCTCAGTAAAATCTCTTGCTCTGTCAGCACACGTATCTCCTTAGACAATTCATTCCCGAGTGTTAGGCAAAAGCCCACTATCAGGCCCTACAAAGGTTCCCCCTTCCTACAACAGAACGGCATGACCACAGTCTGGGCAATTCTCTTCCCCTTCTTTGTCCCACAACTACAATCAGGCTGTAAAAAGTGAACTCTCCATCAGAGAACCTCCCAATGTCAGGCAGAAAGGAGTGGGCTGTAAATCCGTTTGGGCTGCTTCAGTACTCCAGGTACGGAACAAAATCCTCTCTGCTCCCCAAGGCTTAGGTACTGTTCTCTCGCTCCAGCTTTGACATCGACCCCTCCCCAACCTGGGCCAAAAAACCTCCACTCCCCCAGCCCAAGCCTGGGCGCCCGGAGCTTCCCAAAGGGGAAGCGCCGCGGTGCACCCTGGGAGCTGTAGTTCCCAGGTGAGTTCCGCGCCCCAGCAGCCCTGAAGACCGGACTCCCGCTCCCAGAAGCCCGCGCGCGGGCGCCTCACCCAGTCAAGCCACCTCACCTGTTCTATGGACGTGACTGTTTCCACCGAGTCGTCCTGCAACCGCTCCCGCGCGTGCTCTGGCCTCAGACTGTACAGCGGCTCTGACCAGACAGGGGAGGAAGATGGAGGGCAACAGTAGGTGAAGGAACTCGGAGAAGCCATGATCCGGAAAGCAGCAGGCGGTGTATAGGGCTCAGCTTCGGCAAGCCACAACGCGCATTGAAACTCGAGCGGGCTAAGGCGCTACGGTGAGCGGGTAGAGTCAAAAGATTCTGAACGCGAATTGCTCCTGCCACCTACACATCTTCAGGGAGTGGGATGCTGCCGCCCCCAACTGGACAGAGGGTTTGCTGCAAGAGGCTCAGTTTCCTAGCGGCAGGGAAGAATGTGTACGTCCGAATTTCATTTCACACACACCCCTCTTTTCAACATTCTGCACATTCTCACTTAATTGTTATGTCAGTAGTCTGCAGTTGCGAGTGCCCAAGAGCCCAATGAGTGTAACTCGTAAAGCATTTCTGACAGCTCTCCTGTCTCAGTCATGCTATTACGAATAGAATTATTGTTCACCTTTGTGTACGTGACAGCCGCCCAGGAAAAGCCAGCAAGTAGCTTCTCCACAAAGGCATCGCCATCTCCGCACTTAGTGATGGAGGGAAGGGGCACTATAATTTTCTCCTATCTCATTGGGGTTACAGTGCAGTAGCAGAAACGAAAACTCAGTAGAAGGAACAAGTATAAGTGAAACAACCAAGAAATATTTACTCATTCATTTAGAAATTTTAAATGAAGTCAGGGCACCCGTGCAAGGTGCCAGGAATACAAAAGTGAGCGAAGCAAATAAGGCCCTTGCCCGTGGGAATCCTACAGTCTGGTAGAATTGACAGAATTTAAGTGAATGAACACAATAAATACATGAAAACTTGTGATAAATTGTATGAAGGAAAAACAACAGGATCTGTGAAAATAAAGGAGGAGGGGACTAATTAGACTGGCTGGTCTGGCCAAGCCTCTCCAGGTAAGTGACATGGAGAATGAGACTTGAGAGATAACAAGGAGCCATCCACGTCAACAACATCAAGAAGAACCTCACAAGAGAAAGGAACAGCAAGTTCCAAGAACATGCAATAAATATGCTCACGTGTGTTTGTATTTAATCTGAAGGTGTTCCAAATAAAATTCCTCTTAAGTGGGGTTAATCATCATATACGTCTCCATTAAATGTTCAAGTAGTGATTTTAGGAAAACTCTGCTACCTTTGGGCAAGCGATAGAAGAGACCCTCTTTCAGGGACCCACAACAAAAAGACTACTCCAAAATTATAATACCAAGAGGTTAAATTATTTAGAGTAGGGGTGGGGGCTTGGGGGTTTGAGACGACAAGATGGTAACAGACTTTCCAGATAAACTTGGACACAAGATCCATTTCCAGCTCAGAGGATTTTGCTCTGTTCCCACTCAATTCCAAGTCACATGTCTAGGACCCAGGAAACCATGGTATGATATTTCACAACCAGCCATCCCCCTGTTCTCAGTGTCTAAAGATGAGGCCGGAATGGTCCAGAGGCCCAAGGTAGGTAAACACTATCACCATGTCCATTTTAGAAGTGCTGTTGTTGAGTGAAGTCCTGGAGGTGCCAGAATAATTCTAAATCTGGGAATAAGTAGGTCTGTGTGAGTTAGAGTCACGGATATAGCTGTATGACATGAAATGGTCTCTATTCTTTCCTCTGTATTGGCATCTTATTACCTTTTATTTCTGTTTTGGAAAAAATGATCTGTTAAGGTCTGGGTCAAATCTAAGAACGCCACCATCTTTGTAAAGAGTTGTTTTGCTACCTAAAAATTTAAATTGAGCTACTGAAAGAGTAACTGGAACAATTCTGTAACAAATTATAACATCTGTTGCAAGTGTACCTAAAGCAATTGCAAATTGTATTCAAGAAATAGAAATCTATTTCTGAATGCAGTCTCCTCCACAGTGGGATCAGAACGAGGTTAATAGGGAGGAAGCAAGAGCCTCCTGCAGGATAGTGTCTTGACGTGCTGCTCAGTGAACTAAGTGCTGAGGAGACAGTGGTGAATAAGCCACACACGTGCTCAGCCCTTACGGGTCTCAAGATTTACCAGAAGAAACAGACATTAAACAATCTTACAGAACTGACTATTATTGCAGTTGGGGGAAATGGCATGAGGGAGAAAAAAGCACAGGATAGGGTGAGACTATATGGCAGGGGAGACTGAAGGCAGTCTAGAAGATCATGAGCAAATGATGAGGGTGGGAGGACAATCCTAGGCAGAGGGAACCCAGTGGCAACAAAATCAAGTGAAACAAGGAATGGAAAATACAAGGAGTTTATACTCTACGTGGGATTGGGAAGACTTTTCAGCCTTGGATCAGCAATGGCCTACAAGTCATCTTTCCTCTGAGTTTAATAAAAATGGTTTGTTCAAGAAGCACAATGTACATAAACATTGGCAGTATGGCAGAAAATGATATATTTACAGGAGAAAGTCTTAGCAATGATAATAGCACCTCCAGCTTGGACTACAGATGGTTTGGGTTTATTTAACTCAAATGTATGCCATTCTTCTAAATTAAACTGAATTGTAATTGTTTCTTTAAAAAATAAGATGTGGATAGTGCTATTTTGTATTAATACTTCTATCTAGAGCAATAAGAAAAAAGATTAATGGTCCAAATGAACCACTAGAGGGCGCTTCTGCCCCAGAGTAGATTCCAGCTGCTGCTAAGTCGCTTCTGTCTGTGTCCGACTCTGTGCGACCCCATAGACAGCAGCCCACCAGACTCCCCCTGTCCCTGGGATTCTCCAGGCAAGAACACTGGAGTGGGTTGCCATTTCCTTCTCCAATGCATGAAAGTGAAGAGTGAAAGTAAAGCCACTTAGTCGTATCCGACTCACAGTGACCCCATGGACTGCAGCCTACCAGGCTCCTCTGTCCATGGGATTTTCCAGGCAAGAGTACTGGAATGGGGTGCCGTTGCCTTCTCCCAGAGTAGCTTCCAGAGAAAGCTTTAAAACTGCTCTCACTGCATTACTCACAGAAGCCCATATGTCAGCATGAATTGTTTCTTTTAATATCTTGCAAACCTATGTTGTCATACATATTTTGGAAAGAACTCATCTATTATCCTGCTAGGTAATTAATTTTCTCCCCCACAATGACTTCTCTACCAGCATCTGCAGTCTCCTATTCTGCCTTCCCTGTCCCTGGCCCTCCTCAGATGAAAGGGTTACCCAGCTCTTACCTAGGGCCAAACCCTCCCTCTCCCCTCATGCCCATCCTCCCTTACCTCTCCTAAGACATCTAATTGTTCCTGTACTTGATCATAGCCATCACCCACAAACAGGCTACTTCTCCATTCACGGGGGGGACGGGGGGGGGAGACACTTTTAAGCTTCTTGATTCCACTCGTCCTTCAGCTACCTCCCCATTCCTCCTTCCCTCTCTACCAGTGGCTCCAGTTCCTCTCCTCCTCCTGTCTCCTGAACCCATTGAGATCTGGCTTCCCCACTGGCTCTTGTCAAGTCCCCATTAAACTTTTAATTGCTAAATCCAAGGGCCAATCTCAGCGTTCATCCTGACCTCCTAGCAGCATGTGACAGGGTTGATCATTCCCTTCTCCTTGAAATACCTTCTTGCAATGTCTAGCACCGGCCTTTTCTATTTCCTCATCTCCCTCACGCTGTAACTTTGAAGTCCCTTGGAGTTCTCTGTCTACACTCACCTATGAGCTCAGTCAGGTTCAGTGTTGCAAATACTGCCAGTAGATTGGAAACACCCTCATTTACATCTCCAACCTGGATCTCTCTCCTGAACTCGCGTTTGTATCTAACATCCTATTTGCATTTCCACTTAGATATCTAACGTACATCTTAGCACGGTAAACGTGTTCACAACAGAGCTGTTGGTTTCTCTTCCAAACCCGTGCCCTCAGCCTTCTCCCCTCAATTACCGTAACTCCATCCTCCCACTTTCCTACAAATCTCTTGGAGCCATCCTTGATGCCTCTCTTCCTCTCATTCCCCATAACCCTTACTGAAAATACATCCAGAATTTAACCCCTGCTTAAGAAATCCCACAGCTGAGGTCCTGGGCCGAGCCACCACCATCTGCCACTTGGATTCTTACTCTTATCTCTTAACTGTGTTCCCTGTTTCCACTCTTGTCCTCCAACAGTTTAATACAAACTCAAAAGCCAGACTGAACTTCTTCAGTGAAAGCAAATGACCCCTTCGTCTGAAGACTTCTGATTATCTCAGAGGCAGCCTCGAGGTTCTTATCCTAGCCTAGAAGGCCCCACAACTTGGCCTTTTCCTGCACTTGCCTGCTCACTCTGTCCACCACACTGGCCTCCTGCTGTTCTGCGTACACCCCGGGGCCAGCCTCCAAGGGTGGTGCTTGCTCTTACCTCCCACACAACGCTCCACCCCCAGATGTAAACCTGGCCTGCCCTCTCACTTCTGCTCTTTACTCAAATTTTAATACTCTGTCCCACTCTCCTATATTCTTTTTCCCCAGAGCACATATCACCAGCTGACAAACTCCATACTTTATGCATTTGTTTACTGTTTGTCTTCCTCCCACTAAACTGTAAGCTCTCAGGACAGGGATTTTTATATTGTTCATCGCTTACTCTCTAGAACATAATAGGCACTGAGTAAGTTCAATGACTCGAATGATTTTCAGTCATTGTAATAAACATTTGCGTGCTTATTTGTGTAACGTACTGTAAAAAATGATGACAATGAACATAATATTATACTAGTCTTGTCCTTCAAGAGCTCACTAGCTAATAAATACAGAACCTGTGTAAATATAAATAAATATAAACATACAAAATAGAAACATAAAATGTATAGATATAGACATAAAATAGGACATAACACACACAGAATTCAGTGAAATAAAATAGGAAAGGAATAATTCATTTTAACCTGTGAAGATGGCCTTTTAATATATAACATAAGCGTTTAGTTATATTTTCAATAGAGTAAATATTCTCTGGTAAATATTTTAAATAGTTACATTAGAATGTGGGAATTGTGAAATTCTACTTTTTATTCTTATTTCCTGTAGCACATACAACATATGGCTTCCCTGGTGACTCAGTAAAGAATCTGCCTGCAATGTGGGAGACCTGGGTTCAGTTCCTGGGTTGGGGAGATCTCCTGGAGGAGGGCATGGCAGCCCACTCCAGTATTCTTGCCTGGAGAATCCCCATGGACAGAGAAGCCTGTCCATGGGTTACAGTCCATGAGGTTGCAAAGAGTCGGACATGGCTAAGCAACTAAGCACAGCAGCTTATGACTACGAGCTTCCTTGATAGCAGCATGGTAAAGAATACACCTATCAATGCAGGAGACACAAGAGACATGGGTTCAATCCTTGGGTCAAGAATCCCATGGACAGAGGAACCCGGCAGGCTACAGTCCATAGGGCCACAAAGAGTTGCACACGACTGAAGCTACTTAGCACACATGCATACGTACAACATATACAAATATTTAATTGGTTTGCTGTGCACCTAAAACTAATATAATGTTATATGCCAATTATATTTCAATAAAACAAGGAAGAGAGGATGGGAAGAGAGGATTATTCTATTTACAGCACGCTGCCACTTGCTTTCTTCGGTGATGATGATTACATTCACCTTTCCATGTCAGCCCTCCTCCCTCCCCCTAGTTCCTTCTAACCTCTCCCTGGTCTCTGCTCCATCCTAGATTTTCCATCTGCAGCAACAAGACTACCCCAGCAGATGCTTGCACCTACTACTCTCTGAAATTTCAGAAGGGGACCACTGAGGGGAAAGAAGTTTTTCAAATCACTCCAAAAAGAATAGCTTTCTGAACAATGATTTTGTGGCATTGAGAACAACTGTGAGCTTCTCAGAAATCAATATATCATCAATCATACACACTTGCACCATTGTGTCAAATATTGAGGCAAAATTAACACCATTATATATTACTAATCATTACATAGACTCTACTACTGAAAGCCTGTACAAAAGTATCGACTTTTAGTCCTACTTGGGATTTATTATGGTGAAAACTACTTTACCAGCACACACAGAATGGAAGCCAATTAGCATTGTTCACATTGAGAAAGCGGAGAAATGGTTTTAAAAACTGTTGAGAGGCAATGCCAGACACATACGCTCCAGAGTTAACAAGAGAACTTCAACATCATCTGTGCCTTTAAAAATACAGATATTCCTGGGCATCCGTGAAGACCTACCCAATCAGAATCTCTGGGGCTGGGTCCCAGACACGTGCATTTTTAAAGCTCCACACGTGATGCTGATACACAGGCAGGGTTGGGAGCCACCCCAGCCTTCTTTTTATGTGACGGAAATGCTGGCTATTCACTAAAGTCCTGCTTCCCTCCCACAGCGGGCACTGCAGCTGCGAAGTGACAGCCCAGCAGTCCCCAAATGCATGCAGGCAGAGCCTTCTGAGTGAGTTCTGGCCAATAGAACATGGGCGAAATCAACATCCACCACATCCACGCCTGGCCCTTTACCACCTTCCACTCACCCTCTCCTCCCCTCTCTGCAAGCAGGCGGTTGATGCCTGGGGCAGCCCTCCCTAGGCTGTTAAAATTGAGATTTTTTTTTTAACTTTCTAGGCCCTTCTTAGAAAGTTAAAAATCTCAATTAACAAAGAGATCTTCATGTTTTACTCCACTAGATAATGGTAAAATAGGTTCAAAATGAGTTTCTGGATGAACATTGTGACTTCTTTCAAATGTGTATTAATATTACCACTCCTTCCAAACAGCCTTTTTGAAGCTTGTTAATTTATGACTGGTAGCTCAGCTGGTAAAGAATCTGCCTGCAATGCAGGAAACCCAGTTCAATTCCTGGGTCAGGAAGATCCCCTAGAGAAGGGCATGACAACCCACTCCAGTAATCTTGCCTGGAGAATCCCCATGACAGAGGAGCCTGGTGGGCTACAGTCCACGGGGTCAAAAGGAGTCGGACACGACTGAGCAACTGAGCACTGCAGTTTATGACTACGAGCTCCCTTGGTGGTGCTGTAGTAAAGAATCCTCCTGCCAGTGCAGGAAACACAGAGACATGGGTTCAATCCTTGGGTCGGGAAGATCCTCCGGAGCAGGAAATGGCAACCCTCTCCAGTATTCTTGCCTAAGAGTCAGACATGACTGAACAAGTGAGCACACAGCTTATGGCTACAGGATCAACTCTTCCTACATCTGTTGAATGTCGCAAAATTTTACCTTCCCTACCCAAGTGTCACAGAGCCCCTCCTCCCCTGCCATCTACAAGGCAACCTCAGAGGGGCTTCAGGTGTATATGCACTTGTCTCTGACAGCTTAGCTTGCCCTGTCCCCTTTTCCCTTGTCATTTCAGTCTCTTCCTTTTTCTATTTCTCAGAGACAGAGAAGGAAAAGGATTTGAATAGAAGACGGTACTGAGACAATCAGAGGGTATGGGGTCTGTCTATTTCCTCTGATCCTGAGATAAGGCAGAAATCCTTCTGCTAGGTGAGCACAGTACTTACATTCACCCAGAGTTGGGAACCCGAATGTGAGTCTGGAAGAGGCATGGGATTTTGCTAACCTGGAGTCCCACAGCCCACCTGTGTTGAGTCTCAGCAGCGGGCTGCCTGTTGGCTCATTTCTCCAGTTAATTCAGCCACTGTTACAACAGATCCCACAGCGGTGCCCTTGCTGGCTGTTTAAACACAGAGCACGCTCAGTGTGGCTGGGGTGGAGGTGGTGGGGAGCGGGGAAGGCACTTGTCTCCCTGGTAAAAGAATCAGTTCAATGTACTTGAGAGAATGATTCTCGGAGGCATTTGGCAGGAGAGACATCCAGCAACCATTCCTCGGATGTCGCCCAGCTCTACTAAAGACCGCCCCAGTCCAAACTGACTTCCCTGGAGAGGATGTCAAAATGTCCCACTGAGTGACTGCAGCAAGGGGAGAATTAAGTATTTTCTTTACAAAGACCGCGGTTAAAGCAAGCTTTGTTGTCTTGACCAGTTTTGTGGTTCTTTCGCTAACATTGTCCCCAAATCTCAGCTCTTCCACCTCAGAGTGTGTGCCCAAGGGCACATGCCCATGTGTACACACACACACACAACAGGGATCTCTCTAAGACAGCTCTGAAAATAGGTGAGCTAGTTTAGGCTTCTAGACTATTCCACTATTGATTCTGCTTTTTTTAAAAAGAAATGTAAGCTACCGAATTTGAGGTCAGCCTAGTATGATGAAATCTCTTCTATTATTTTTATGAGTCTGGGCATTCATTTCCCTGGATTTGTTTAAGAAGCCGCACTCCCTTGCCTGTCTTAACCTATGCAAAGCCATTTCCTTCAAAGCCAAGTTTCTTCTTGGACAAGGAACTTACCTCAGGTTTCATTTTCCTTCCCGTTCCCTTAACAGAAGCAAGCAGAGAGCCACTAACGTCCCAGTAAGGAGGCCTGTGGAAGTACTGACCATTACAGTGCCCATCCATCAATGGGAGGGCAGCTGCAGTGCCCAGAGGGGGCCAGGCTGAGCTGAACCTTCCCCCCCGGCCATGTATGGTGGTATGGATGAAAATCACGGCAGGACGATGGGAATGAAAACATCCCTGACCATCTGTGGGATAGGCTTACCACCTACGTGGTGGCTCAGACGGTCAAGAATCTGACTGCAATGGGGTAGACGCGGGTTCGATCCCTGGGTCAGGAAGATCCCCTGGAAAAGGGAATGACAACCCACTCCAGTATTCTTGCCTGGAGAATCCCATGGACAGAGGAGCCTGGCAGGATACAGTCCATGGGGTCCCAAAGAGTCAGATAAGATTGACTAACAAAAACACACACATACACACAGGGAAATCAAAGAAGGGTGATTTCCATCCCTCAGCATTTACTGAGTACTGGGGTTCAATAACATGCTCAAGACTGCAGAGCTGGTGAGGGGAAGAGCTAGGACTGGAACCCAAGTGAGCCCAACTCCAGAGCCCACAGCATGTATTTGAAACCCAGTGTAACGCCAGTGAAGAGAATCACACCTGGACATCTTAGAGGATTCTGCAAAATAGATTTCCTTGGCTTTTAATGCCATCTAAGTAACTGTCAGTTCAGGATTTTTTCCCTCTTTATTATAAATTTATACCCTTTGCCTGCAATATAGCTCTTCAAGCCAAGTAAATGGACTTACTGCTTTCCTTGACCTACTACTGAAAAACATATTCACATCCAATACTCAGCCTGAAAACAGTCAAACACACCCAATTTTTCATCACTGTTTAAAGATCTAATGGGCTAGACGTGTTCTCCTTTTGTACTTATTCTCAGGAATAGGCCATTTTCCTGAGACTCCAGAGAGCATTTATTTGCCTCTCTCTGGTGCTAACACATTCAGTGGTAGTAAACTGGGTCTTGAACAGAGGTCTATTCATTCTTTGGAGTCATTGGTGTGCACCAGCAGAAATACTTAGTGGGTTGAAATAATATATTGGCATCCTGAGCACCGACCCTAAGCAGCTTAGACTCAAAACAGACTTGCCTGCACAACACTTCCGAAGGATTGTGCATTTGGAAGTGTTTTTATGATCCGCTGTCTTTTCAGCCTGGTGAAGGTCAGCAGACATTTCCCCTGGGGTTAGTGGGGGAGGGGGAGGTTGAAGGGAGGACACAGTCATGCAAGGTTATGGAGAAGCCAGATGGCAGAGAGGGAGAATTCTAGCAATACTCTCCAGGGTTTCTGGAGGCAGCGACTTCTAAGCGAAAACGCGCGCTTTAATCCAGACCCAGACCGAGGCCTTCCGACCCGGGGTGAGCCCAGGTGAGGACCAACCACAGTCCCTCTCGGGCCCTCTGCCCGGGCCGGGTAAGCTCCCGCGGAGGGCGGGCGCTCGGCTAGGGCGGAGCTATCAGGGCCAGGTTCGGGATGGGATTGGGGAACAAGTGAGGAGTTTGGTGGAGGTGGGCTGGATAGCTCATCCCAGCATCCCAGGCTCCCAGTGCACTCGGAAGATCTACAGGAAAACAAAACCGTTCCCCAACCCCCTCACCCCTGCGTCTCGGATCCTCGCCCAAAGCGGGCGGGAGGGGGTCGGGCCCCGGCCGGGGCAGCACACCCTGGGGACGGGGCGCGCGCACCGGCCTCGCCCTCGCCCCCGCCGAGGGGTCGGCTCCCCGGCGCGCGCTCCCCGCCTCTTCCCCGGGCGGCGGCGGCGGCGCGGGGGAAGGGGCGGGCGGGGGCCGGCTCTCTCCTCCCACCGCGCTCCCGCCGCACACGCTTCCCAGCACCGAGCTAGCGGCGGCCAGGCGGCGGTGCCAGCCCCGCTCCCTTCTCGCCGCCGGCGCCGTTCTCGGCCGGGCGAGCGCGCGCCGCGATGGCCCAGGCGGAGCAGGGCTGAGCCCGCCGCCAGCAGCCCCCGGCCCTCTCCGGCCCAGCCATGGCGAAACAGTACGATGTGCTGTTCCGGCTGCTCCTGATCGGGGACTCTGGGGTGGGCAAGACCTGCCTGCTGTGCCGCTTCACCGACAACGAGTTCCACTCCTCGCACATCTCCACCATCGGTAAGGGGCGATGGCCGGGGGGCGCCCCACCCTCCCCGCGCCGCCGCCTCCACCTGTCCGGGCGGCCGTGCCCCTTCTCCATCCCGGGAGCGAGGGTCCGCCGCTCTGGCTAGAGGCGGAGGCTCCAGAGGCAAGGGCGCGGGGATGAACCCCAGGGTGCGGGACCGCCGGCTGGGGATTTAAGCCTGGGTTCCTGGAGATAACAGGCCGCCTACTGCTGTCGGTGACTAGGGTAGGCGCTCGGGCCTCAGGCTGGGGCGCCTCCCCGCAGAAGCCGAGAAAACGGGGTGGCCTAGGCCTGGGTACTCCAAGCTGGGGCAGTGGAGAATCATAGCCACCGATATGACACCCTCACCCCCAGGTGCAGAGGGGGAGGGGAAGGAAAGCTTGTGCTCAGGGTGAGGGGGTTCAGAGTAGAGGGAGCCGAGCCACTGGGTACCCCTCAGTTCAGGGGTGACCCAGTGTGGAGCCAAAGCGGAGAAGAGAGGAGGAAGGGAGGGGCCAAAGGGATTGAATTGACAGGGCGCAGCTGTGGAGGTAAGCCACAAGGTGGGACACACCTGGAGGAGGGCATAGGTAAGGGCGAGCCAGTGCGCGGAATGGGGCATGGCTAGCCAGCTCCAGAAAAACGTCAGCGGAGGCGTTTGTTTTGAAGGAGGCTGAGGGGGATGAGGGCCAGGAGGGTTACATGCGAGGCAAGGGGCTCAGAAGGCAGGCCGGACTCAGAATACATCTCTGCTCCGGCAGTGCCCGAGCCGGTGCTTAGAGGGGACAAGGCCTGTGGCATTTGCTGGACAGGACTGTTATGGAATCACTCATTCTGGGAGGGAATGGGTGGCCGCCCCTCTGAGCCGTCGTTCGCCCTGAGTGGCCTCCGCCTCTGAGAGGCCTGAGTTGAGGGCGTTTCACCCACGTCTAGCAGGTTCTCTGATGCCGCCCTCGAGTGGCCTCAGCACTGACCAGGCCCTTCTCCCGTCAGGAAGGGCCCCACACTCGGCTTCCACTTGAGACTTCCACCCTCCCTTCCCACACCCACTCCTTGCCAAGAGAGGAGAGGAGGCAGGTAGAGCCAGGAGGAGCAGAGCCCCGTGGTTTAGAGGCAGTCTTTGTTGTCAGACAGACCTGGGAACCTCACTTTGGGGCAGGGCGTCCTTGAATATCACGTAAGCATCTCACCTGTAGAATGGGGAGGATAACACATTCCTGCCTGTCCAGGTGTTGTAAAGATTAGATGAGGTGATGTTTGTAAAAGCACTTTGAGTCAGACACAGAACCTGGAAAAGGCTGGTCACTACTACTGTCGTCATCATCATGGAGCTCCTAGGATCTCATTCTCTCTTTGCTTCACTGTCTTCAAGGGACTCAGGGTCAGGGGACAGACGCATTCATCTTCCTCAAGGGAGCTGTTAGCCTAGCTCCTTGGATGTCCAGGAGCTTGGCTGGGCTGCTGTTTGAATGAGAGACATCTTAGGAATGGGGAGGGTCTGGAGGCCAAGGGAGGGCTACAGGCCTCTGGGGCAGGCTCAGGGAAGAGGAGATGTTGGGGAAATGCCTGGGAGTGGCTGAGGAACCAGATGGGATGTGAGGACAGGTTGCAGCAGGTGAGGACTCTCTCTGTACTCACAGCTGGGCCTGCCTTTCCCTAGGATGCAGAGGACTGTATAGGAGTTTGGATTCTATGGAAGAGGAAGAAACCTGCCTTTCTTCACACCAGCCTTTTAAAATCTGCCCCACTGGGTTTCCTGAATGCTTTCCTGTTTAAAGCTTACTGTTACGTTTGTGATTTGCGTTGTCTTGGTCATATTTTTCAGCTGTAACTAAGAACCTAGGGGAGAAGTTGGATGGTCAAGAAAAGCATTCCCTTTTGTGATGCAGAAAGGTCCTCAGGGAGATGGGAGGGGCAGCCAAGAGACAAATCAAGGAGCCACAAGGATGGGTACTACCAAGCCCTATTCATTAGTTTATCCATTCCTCCCCACCACCCCCCACAAAAAACTGTGTTCTGTAACTAGGCTCAGCACTGCGACCTGAAGATTCTCAGATGAATAAAACCTGGAGTCACCTCTCCCGAGCTGCTCCTTGTCTAAGACACATTCTCTTACCATCTTGGACATTGATCTCGGCACCTTTCCCAGGGCTGCTTCTGTGAATAGGGAAAATGGGGCAATTTTCCAGTTACTGCCAAGACGGAGTTCAGATTCTTGGACCATGTCGATTTGTGATTCACTGTTGAGGTCACTTACTGTAAGAGCATGTGACATTCCAGAGAAGAACCTGCAGGGGGTGATGAGGAGGCCTACCGCCACTCCTCTTTCGTAGGTGGGTAGGTGGCCCTGCGCTGGCATTTCTTTCCCATGCAGCTCTGCTGACCTGGAAGGGGGCCCACGCAGAGGAGGGCAGTCAGTGCCATGATGTTCCCTACTATTTCTTCACCTGTTAAACCAATTCATTAAGCGTTCACCATGAAGTACAGTGCCAGGTGTGTTAGATTGCAATCCACCTTTGCCTGCCCACAGAAGCCTGTGATCCAGCTGGGAAAGCAACACAGGCCAAGAAAGAGCCTTGGTCACAGGGAGAGAGTCTGTCTGAGAGCACGTGGTGAAGCATTCTTCAAGTGTAAGGGAGGGATGACGATCCTTATCATTACTAGTAATGAAGGTATCACGCTCGGTACCAGCAGCTGAATAACCCTGGAAGACCTGCCTGAGGCAGCCCGTGAATGGTGAGGGGCCCGTGCACAAGCGCTGATGCTCCCCGAAGCGCTCGATGGAGGAGGCCACAGAAGGAGAGGCAGCCCGGTGGATGGGAAGCGGCAGGAAGGCTCAGGGAGGAGGGGAGGCTGGAGCGAGGCCTTGCAGTGTGGGCTGCCTCTCAGTTCCTCCTGCAAGGGAAGGAGCAGACGGAGGGGCAGGAGCGGAGATGACAGAGGTGGGAGTTCAGTGGGTGTTCACGGAACTCTGGGCAGTCTGGCTGGAACCGAAGAGAGGGAAGGAGTGAGAACATTCCTCTGTTTATCTCTCTGTCTGCCAAACTGTAGTTCAGGTGCCTTGAGGCTCAGACCAAACCTCATTCCTCGTTGTTTGCATCGTCCTACTACAGGGCCAGGCACGCTCTCCATAAACATCCCACTGGTGAGGGAAGGAGGGTAGAGGGTACCGCGGGCCTGGCTGAGGAGCTGGCTGAGCCCCTTCGTGATGGTGTCAAGGGTTTCTGAGCAGGGGGATGACAGGAAGAAGGGACAAAATGGCATTTAGGATGTTGGCTGGGAGACCAGTTAAGGGAGACCAGTGGTAGTATCTGGGCATGTCAGACCCTCTCAGCTCGTCCCTTCTCTCTCTTCCCCCCCTCCCCATCCTGTGGCCCCAATACCTGTTCTGGAGCCCCTCACAGTCACCTGTTCTTGTGTCCCTCCAGAAGTGGAGAGTAGTTCAAATCCATTGACCTGGCCCCTTCCGAGAGGCCTCATGTAGCTGGCACTGCCTGCCCAGCAGGGAGACAATGTCCCGTCCCAATGGACATCTCCATGCAGTGACCTTTGACTTCCTTTCTGCGCAGCGGCCACATGTCAGCCAGGCATGGAAGCTGTCGGGATGGCCCATGAGTTGGCGTTCTCCCTCCAGTCCTTGGTCTTCTCTTCTTCCTTGGAAGACCTGTCACCTGGTCTTGAGACTGTTTTGTCTTAAAGGCCACCTTCTGAGCTCATAGGAGGCTTTGGCCTATGATTTTCCGGTTTGACTGGTTGAATGGCTGTGGCTTCGGGCCTGGTTCCTCAGCTGGGTTTGCTGATGCCATATCATCTTTCTCAGGAAGTTCTGTTCTCTCCCTGCCTAGGGCAAGGGCTTGTGGCAAACTGAAGAGGGGAAAGTGGGCTGGGGAAGGACCAGAGGGGAGAGATCTGAGCCTGCTGTCAAGTGGCCTAACAAACACGGGGGCTGATGCTTGGGCACCACAGTCCCGAGGTCTCTGGGCCCCCAGACCATAAGGCGCTGTGTATACATGCTTTGTGAACTGTGGGAGGGTCAGGAGGGTCTCTGTGTCCCCCAGCTCCCCCAGACCCTGAAGAAGGGGAGGTAAGAAGCTGAGTTGAACAAAAAGAGCACATGCCTGAGGTTCGCCATGGCCTTACAGACAGTTAACGTCTCTGTCGTTAATTTCCACATCTGTATATTGAAGATAGTAACAGAATCTGCCTTAATGCTCATTGTGAAGATTACAGGGGCTAACAGATACAAAGCACTTGGCAGAGCTCTCAGAAAAAATGGCAGCTGTCCTCATTGTGTTATTGTGGTTATTCCTAGTTCACAAGAACGTTGGAGATGAACAATACGTGCTCTGAGGCCCTCCTGTCCATCACTCATGCATTCGGTCATTCAGGCACTATCGGTGGAGCACCCGCCACTCCAAGCCAGGAGCCAGGCGAGGAGCTGGGGAGACACCAGTGAGCAACACAGGAACTGGGGGGCACATGAGTAGGCTCTGGGTTTTAGTGCAGTTTTGGTGCTGGTTTCCCCCTTGCCCTGGCAGAGCCAGGGGCTGAGAAGGAAGAGTGAGTTTGTGAAGACATCCAGAGGTGGAGGAGTGGGGCAAGAGGTGACCTGAGGGGACAGGGTGGCCCTGCCTTAAGGCTCCGACCTCAGCCACGTGTTGCTCGGCTCCCTGGCCCTGCTGCACACACCCCCTCCCCCGAGGACGTGATCCCCGAGCACGGCTCGAAAAGCCTGCTTTCGGCTGCTCTGTGCTCCCGTACCACCTGCACAGCTCTGCAGATTCACCCACGGCTCCGAGCACCCTGGTGCCGCCTTCTTCCTCCCCTCTCCTCCAGCCTGCTTCCCAGACAGCTGGGTGAGGAGCTTCATAACGTCCAAATCAATATTTGGCCATTACCCTTCCACCCTGATTGCCAGCTCTTCTCAGCGTGCCTTCTGCTGTAATCTAATATTTGTGCCTGTTTCCCTGTAAAATTGCCAGTTTTCTGCACAGGCCCCTGACCTCTCCTTGGCTGTTGTGCCCTGGGCAATGTGCTTTGTCAAGCGGATCACAGAGCTTCCTGGACACTCAATTCCTCCCACTGAGGAGGGAAGAATGAATCATCGGCCCTATTTTATTACTAGGAAAACTGAGGCCCTGGAGAAGTGATGACTCACGTCTTACACGCAGGTGAACCCAACATGAACCATCGCCTCTCCTCCACTTGCCCCAAACTGCACTGGGTGTGTCCTTGCTCACCCCAGAAGGCCCTCCAAAGGCACGAAGCAGACCCTGTCTCCTGTGAGCCAAGGGGGAGACAGTGCCTCCCTCACCTGCTCTGAGTGCTCCGGGCTGGAGGGCCAGTTGTGCCTCCGCTGTTGGCTGAGTCTGGGGACTGTCAGGGGCCATGATTGAGGAGTCTGGCTGGGGGCACCTCTGAAGTTGAGATCTGAGTATTGCCCTCATGTTACTTTTCTGTGAACATATTTATGGAGAACTCGGTGACTGGAGCCCCCTGTTCCATAGAGAGGGCCAACAGTTGGCTATAAAATAGGGGTCATTCCCTGATCCCTCTTCTCTGATTAAAATTTTCTCTCTACTCATCTTTTCTCCTAGAACGTAATGACTTCATTCATTCACTCATTTATTCCCTCACCTATGCATTCTTTTTTTTTCTTTCATTTATTCAATTTTGTTGAATAATATATACTGAGTGGACATCCCTGGTGGCTCAGATGGTAAAGAATCTGCCTGCAACGCAGGAGACCCAGGTTGGGAAGATCTCCTGGAGCAGGGAATGGCAACCCACTTCAGGAGTCTTGCCTGAAGAATTCCACGGACAGAGGAGCCTGGAGGGCTACAGTCTATGGGGTCACAGCTAGCACACACACACATGTATACTGAGTATCTGCCTTCTGCCAGGCCGTGAGAATATAGAGTAAAAAAGAAGCTGTGCTGCCCTCTGGGACTCACAGTGCTATTGAGGAGTCAGACATCCAAACAGACAACCAGAATATCATGCAAAAGCAATATCAGAATGCTTTGGAATCACAGAGGAGTGATATATTCCCCCTGCGTTGGTTGGTGATGGCTTCACAGAAGAAGTGACATTTGAGTGAGGCCTCTGAATTGAGCAGGGTTTCCAAAAGGATGGGGATGGAGGAAGGGTGTGTGGAAAACACCTCACAACTTGGGGCTGCTACTCTTCTGTCCAGCTGGCCCAGCTGGCAGTGGCTGGTCATAGTTTTGTCAACTAGACCCTTGATGGAGTTTGCTTTGTGGGCTCGGTGTGTGGGCAGACATGTCTAGAGGCCCTGTCCCCTCTGAGATGTTTGCTCCTGAGGCTCCAGGCCCTTGTTTCTTCCCCCTTTGCCTTCTGCTTCTGGGCCACATTGACAGGCCCACCTGGGAAAAGGCTTGGCAGAGGGTGGAGGAGTGGGTGGTCAGAAGCCTGGCAGACCTTGGCTGCCTCAGCAGTACCCACCGACCACTCGGCAGTCAGCTGCCAGAGCCAAGCCCAGGTCATGTGAGAGTGGGTCAGGATGGGGTTGGCTGGAGCGCATGGCACATGGCCTGGAGGCCCAGTGGGGGTCTATGCATGCAACAGTCGGGAGGGCAAGGGGACCGATGTTTCCTGAACACCCACTCTGCACAGGAATGGGGCACTTACACACATGAGGTAGAAATCTCATCACAAAGTGGGCGTGAGGAGTCTCCAAGAGGGCCTTGCCAGCATTTGAGGGGTTTCTCAGTGCGTCCTTCAGTTAGAGCCTCTAGATGAGTTCCTGCGTGATGAGGGTGGGTCCCCAGGAGCCCCCTTGCTGAGCTTTCCCTCTTTATCACAGAACAGAATGATGTGGCTCCTGTGTTTTTCCCCTTCTGAGGAACTGTGAGTTTCAGTGAAATGTGTTCCAGCCTGAGGGATATTTGCCGCCTTCCCTGCCTGGGGCCCCGACCCTTCAGACCCTCTCCCGGCAGGTGCCTTCCTGTCATTCCGACCTCAGCTCAGGTATCACCTCCTCTAAAAGGTCTTCTCTGACCAGCCAGTCTAAAGCAGGCCATACCTGGGTGTCCTCACCCTCTACTCCATGATTCTGCTTTTGCATCAACACTTCTTACTCTCTGGAATGACTGGTTTCCCTATTTATTATCTGTCTTCCCCACTGTAATAGAACTCCACTGAAGACAAGGATATTTCTGTGTTATTCAAGGCTGTGTCCCCTGGCTTATTAGTTCCTGGCACATGAACTAACAATAACAGTTTGTTTTGAATGAATGAATGAATGCACACATTTCCTACAGAACTTCCCTAGAGGGAGTCTGCGGGGACTCACAGACAATAAGAAACTCACTCTGTACTCATGTGTTTGAGATTGTGAGGTGGGGAGAGTTCTGTAAGCGGTGAACAGTTTCCAGTAAGTTCTCTGCTCAGATACATGCCACAGGATAAGCTCAGACGTAGCAGGGAGCAAGAAGGCAGCTCCTGTGATCCCTATGTGAGTGGGGTCCTCCCTGGTGAATACACGCATGAGAGGTCAGTGTCTTAGACCAAGGTCAATATTGCCTGTTGCTCAGGGTCACTGCTGGCGTCAGACGACGCCCAGCAGCTTAGCCAGGCTGCTGAAGTGACCCTCCAGGACTCTGGAGTAGGAGCCCCCAGGGCTCAGGCACTGGGGCATGCATTCCTCCCAGCATCATGGGAGTTCACGTTTGACTGGGAAACCCTTCTGCGTGATAACAGCCCTTGGGTTCCTGCATCTCCAGAGAATCTCAAGATCTGTTGTGAAAATAGTTGCCTCCAGAGTTGTTGCCCCTATCATCACGTGCACTGCATCTGACTGTGTCTTAGAAAAGAGAGAGAGAATGTTGTTCTGACATCACCAGTCTGCCTTGTGGGTGGACAGCTGAACCAGGGCCTTTGACCTCAGGTTGAATCACGGCCTTGGAGTTAGAGGATCAGGACTCTGCCAGAGGCCCTTCTTCCCATCCCTCCAGAGTGTGATGGTTCAAATGCTGCCTGATGCCCTTTCTCAGAGAGCCTGTGGACACCTTTTCCCCAGCATGAGGGACAGTCATCCCAGATCTGGATAAGGGGAAGTCAGTGGCATGCAGCCCCACGGACAGGGAGGCTGGAAGTCCCCAGACAGAAGGAAGGGAGGAAGAAGGATGCAGCAAGTGGCAGGTTTGGAGCAGAGAACACTCTCCCCTGCCTTGCACCTGACCGGTGTGAGGCCTGTTGTGTGGCCTGAGCCTCTGTCTGGAATCTTCTCTCGAGCTTTGTCTCTCAGCTGTCCCTCGTCTTTCCCCTCTCCTTGTTCTTCCCCTTACTTGTCCCTCAGCTGGCAGGGACGTGGTGTTACACTTTGCTCTCTTGCTGAGGGAAGGGCATCACTCTGGTGCCTCGTTTGGGTGGCAAAGTCAGAAAGCCACAGCCCCACAGGGTCTGCCCTTTCCTCCAGACAGTGTTGGGGTTTCTCAGGGTGACCTCCCGCCGCGTCCCCCAGGAGCATCTTGCACCCAGCACATACTGGTTTCCTGTAGGGGACGGGGCTGGGGGCCTTCCTGGGACTTGAGCTTCGTAACTGGAGCCACCACGGCTCCAGGGATTGGGTGTCTGCCTTGGGTTTCAGGCGTATTAAGTGGTTCCTGTGGTGGCGTCGCATTGCTGAGAAGGCTCAGGTCCCCAGGCTGCTGGGCCTCTGGGCTGTGGTTGATCACAATGATAGCATTTGGCACAGAAAAACCCTGTTTCCACCTGATGCCCGTGGCACCGGGCAGGCAGGCAACCTGGCACCTGACGTTAACCCATGAGGTTCTGGCCCGCCAACAGGCTACAGTTAACTTTGCCAGATTTCAGGTTGTAGCCGGACTCCGGGGGCCATCTGGCTCCCACTGCGGGCAGCATTTTCACTTTTTGTTGAAATGCTGTGGCTTAGTGTGGCTGACTCCCCTCTTTGCACCTCTCTCCTTCCTTGTCCTAACACAAGCCCCTTCCAGCTTTCTAGGGCTCTTTCCATCCCCCAAGCCAGGACCCTAATCGCATCCCCTTCATAGGACACTGATAGTTTCCTCAACTAACATTTAATAAAACTCAATGTGCCAGGCTCTGTTGTGGGTTTATCTCATGATCCTCACAGAAATCCTCTGACAATAGGGAATGTCATCCCCATTTTACAGGTGGGGAAACTGAGGCAAAGAGGAGTTGAGTAGCTTTCCCAAGACCACAGAGGTAATTAGTGGTAAAGGCAGGATTGGAACCAAACTCTGGCCCCACAGTTGTGTTGTTAATGACCTTGCCCGTCTGTTTCTTGAGCTGCACACTCCTGTGCTTTCCAGGGCTTTCTCTGGAGGCAGACAGAGACGAGGAGTGCTGGTCCCCTGGATGTATCTGTCCCCTCATTTCCCTGGTCTTCACAGGCCCTCTGCCGCCAGACTGGGCTGGCAGTAAGCTCCTAAGCTTGTCTTAGGAGTGGGGCCAGTGGCAGCGCCGTGTTCCCCGCCTGGTCCCTCTGCTCCAAGCCTCCAGTCCTCTGACGGCAGTGCTGTGATTGCGCTCCAGGGCGCAGGTGGGGCTTGGCAGGCACCGCCGGTTGCTGCTGAAGGAGAGAGCCCCACAGCCAGGGACCTGGGAGGAGCCAGAGGCCACCAGGGTGGTGAGGGCACCACCATCACAGGTGCGTCAGGAGCTGGCACTGTGGCTTCACTGAGGTGTTTTCTTGTCGTTGATGCGAGATGTTCAGACAGCAGGACACACGCCCTGCTCTTGAGCCATGGGCACCCATCCCTCCTCCTCCTCTCTGGGGCAGGGGGGTGCTGCTAATGAAATTGCTACTCTTATGCCTGGCAGCGAGCAGGGATGGAGGTGGAGATTTTGAAAACAGACACAGAATTTTGTCAAATACAAAATTTCTCCCCTGCCTCATTGGTACTGTGCATCTAGTAGGGGCTGGAAGAGAAGAAGGGGGGAGGTGAGGAGCAGGGTACCTCCTCTGTTCCCGGGCCTGTAGCTGAGACCACCAGCCTAGGGGAGCCGTGGGCAAGCACAGGCTGAGGCTCTTCTGGCATTCTGAGATGTGCTGTAAGGAAAGGGGTCTATGCTATAAGCACACCCACCAGCTGAGACCTGGAGCCTGGCACGGATGGGTGGCTGTGCTAGGACCCACGCCGCACATCTGTCTGCCTCCTGCTCCTCTCGCTGCCAGCTGGCCGGTCCCCTTTGCACCACCTGGAAGGCGCTGCTTTGGTAGGCTAAGCCAGCTCCCCTGCCCCTGTTGGCCAGGTCATGCTGTGGGTCACCGGCAAGCCCATTGATGGCCCTCTTTGGAGTTAGACGTCCATGCTGGCCCAGGCAGGAGCTGCTTCTCCACAAAGAACATGCTGCGGCCAGCTCTGCTTTCCCGAGCGGAGGCTTCAGGCTATGCAGTTTCACCCAGAACGGATTGCTGGGTGTGGCAGACACCACGACTGATGGATCTGAGGTCCCGAGAGGAGACAGTGAGCTGCTTGTCATGCTTTGGACCCTTGGGTGGGAGACAACCACATCTTGACTTTCTTGTCCCTGGACCCCGCGGTCTCCAAGAAGCTCTGCCTGCGCCGTGTGGAGGGAGCTGCTAGTTTCTTCACACCTGAGTGTCCCCTGTGCCCGGGAAGGGATGTCAGCCGCTTGAGGAAACTCTGAGGTGGCGCTGTCCAGGGTGGTGCCTATGGGCTTAAAATGGAATCACGAACTCTCGAGGAGCAAGAGGTTCCTTGGAAATAGTTACGGTGGGCGTGCTCCACGTGTGCCCACTGCCTCACTGCTAGACGCCTCATGATACAGAACAGGTGTGGGGAAGGCGGGGATGAGACAGAAAGGCAGTGGGATTCCACAGTCTCGGAGGGTTGGGAAGCCGCTGGGCAGGAGAGGTGCCCCGGGCAGGTCTTAAGAGACTGATTCGCAGTTCTGGCTTGGCCATAGGATGTGGGAATGGGAGCAGGTTATCTGGGTTCTCTGTGCCCCATGGTGATAATCCCCACCCTGCCTCCTTTGTTGGACTGGTATGAGAACCAAGGGCTCTGGGTCCTCCAGCCAGGAGGTACTGCTTAGCAGTATCTTGAGCCATGCGTGTGGTTCTGCCTGGAAATAGGTTAGAAACTGGTTCTCAAGCATTAGTGTGCCTTAGGAATAGTAGGTCTGGGGGGTCCAGAAGACTGGCATTTCTAACAGGCTCCCCAGTGATGTTGATGCTGCCAGACAAGCAAAGGTAGAGGCGTAGCGAGAGACTAGACTGTGCTGTCTCTCCTGACAAGGGTGTTCTGGGTTTGTTTTTCTGGCTCCTCCCCAGGAACCTTTATTTCGCAAAGGGAACTATCTTCTATCTACTAGGAGGTGTACATATATTATCTAATTTATATCCTACACCGACCCTTAGGAGTCCAGTGATATTCTCATTCTTGTTGGTGTTGTTCAGTCGCTCAGTTGTGTCTGACTCTTTGCAACCCCATGGACTGCAGTGCGCCAGGCTTCTCTGTCCTTCTCTATCTCCTGGAGTTTGCTCAAACTCAGGTCCATTGAGTCGGTGATGCCATCCAACCATCTCATCCTCTGTCGTCCCCTTCTCCTCCTGCCTTCGATCTTTCCAGTGAGTAGGCTCTTTGCATCAGGTGGCCAAAAAGTATTGGAGTTTCAGCTTCAGCATCAGTCCTTCCAGTGAATATTCAGTGTTGGTTTTCTTTAGGAGTGACTGGTTTGATCTCCTTGCTGTCCAAGGGACTCTCAAGAGTCTTCTCCAGCACCACAGTTCAAAAGCATCAATTCTTCAGCACTCAGCCTTCTTTACAGTCCAACTCTCACATCCGTACATGACTACTGGAACAACCATAGCTTTGACTATATGGACCTTTGTTGGCAAGGTGATGTCTCTGCTACAGACAAGAAAACTGAGGCTCCGAGAAGTTGAAAGTTCCTCAAAGTCACACAGCCAGAATTAGGACTCAGACCCAGGTCTTTCTGACTCCAGTGCCAAGGATAGCTTTTCCACTGAATTAGAACCCTCAGACTTTCCTCTATCTAAAAATCACCCATGGGCCTTCCCTGGTGGCCCATGTTTAAGAATCTGCCTTCCAATGCAGGGGACACGGGTTTGATCCCTGCTCGGGAAACAGATCTCACACGCCACAGAACAACTAAGTTGGCGTGCCTCAGGTAGAGAGAAGCCTGCATGCCCCGATGAAAGAGCCCACACGCTGTAACTAAGACCCGACACAGCCAATAAATACATAATTTAAAAAGTAAAATCACTCATAGTCCTGTTAAAAATACAGACTCCAGCCCCTTGCTTTCAAATTCTGACTCATCAGGTCTAGGAAAGCCAAAGTATTGGGTTGGCCACAAAGTTCATTCAGATTTTTCCATAACATCTTAAGCTACCCACTAGTGTCATTTTGTTTAAAAAAAAAAATCACTTTGGGCGATTCTAAAGCTGAACTGCAGAGTAGCTGATCTTGAGAATCAGAGAATTCCTATGCTGCCTCCCTTGCGGCAAAGGAAATGCTTCACAGGCAAAGCTTATTTCAGATGGAATCCTCAGTCTTCATTCAGCATGTACTAGAATCACCTGGGGAGCTTGTTAAACCACAGATTCCTATCCACCGCCACCCAGAGTTTTGGATGCTAGAGATCTGAGGAGCTGGCATTTCTAACAAGCTCTGGCTGAGGCTGAGGGCTTGGGGACCACACTTGGAGAACCTCTGTCCTGAGACGCCTGCTGTCGAGAGTGTGATCCGTGGGCCAGTAATATCTTCCTCACCCCGAGGCTTGTGAAGCATCTCAGGCGCATCTCACGCCCCAACTGAATCAGAATCTGCATTTCAGCACGGTCCCCACGTGATCTGCATGAACTTTAAAGCCTGAGAAGCGCTGCCTTAGAGGAGCCAGAGTGAGAACACTCCGGGGGTGGAGGCAGATGAAGAATCTGTCTTCTCCCAGGAGAGGCTGCAGATGCAACACAGGAGAAACTTGGGATGTGCAGCCAGAGGGGCTGAGGACAGCTGAGAGGTGAGACTCGAAAAGGATAGAGGACTGTCCCCCCAGGGAAGGTGGAGATGGCAGGACAGCCTGAGAAAGTGAGGTGGGCCTCAGAAGAAAGCTGCATCGTGCAGCGGTCACTTTGCCCGTAAGACAGTGGCCAAGGTGTTCTCTGGGATGCTTTCAGTGCTAGGGGAGGGGAGAGGGTGGGCCGGGGCTGAGCCCTTCGGCGTGAAGGACAGTGGCCGTGAGGAATGTGGTGGGTGAGCCGCCTCAAATAAACAGCTTCTGAGCAGCAGCGAGGGCTGGCTGGGGTGGCAAGGCATGATTTCCTGGGTGACTGAACAAGGCCAGCATTTTGACTCTGCCCAGCAGAGCTCAGCGGTGGAAAAAGCCAGCAGCCACACGGGGACAAGAAAGGGGCCACGGACGGGCCCAGGGCCCAGGGCTGACTGTAGATAGACATGGTGGAAGGCACAGGGAGTGGGGGAACCGAGTAGAGGAGCAGCTTCCAGTGCAAGATCTCTTGGCTGTTACTCTTTCCGTTTAAAAAGGAGGTGAGTGGGTGGGAGAGGAAACCCCTCAGAAGGCTTAGACTTTCTTCCCTCGTGCAGGGGAAGAGCTGATTTTTTTTTTCCACTTCTCAGAGGTGTGTTACAGGTTTGATGGGTGGTCAGGAGGGCCTTGGTTGCAAGATGGTGGGGTGTGGGGGGGTGCAGTGAGCCCCCAGAATTCCGCAGATTTGCTCCCTGGCGGCCAAGCCCAGGGCAGCTCCCTGTCTTGTCAGCCCTGCTTCTCCTCAGACCTGCCTTCAGTCTTAGGGGGAAGCTTCCCGGCTCTGGGGGCTCCTCCCCTCGCCAAGTGCTTTTCCATTTTTTTCCAGAGAGAAACAGAAAAGCGTAGGTAAGACCCCTCCGCCTGGGTAACACACAGCTCTCCTCTCATTTCCCCCACCCCCTCCCGCCCCCGAGAGATAGTGCAAGAGCCCTGCCCTCTGACAGGCCCTGGCTACTTGCTATGCCGACCTGGACGCCTCATCTCACCTCCCTGGGCCTTTGTCTCCTGGCCAATAAACTCTGTACGGGCAGGGGCCATCTGTCTGCTTGGGCACTCTGTCTGCCTAGCACTGCACAGGGCAAACAGTTCCCGTGGAAGTTTCTGGAATAAAGGAAATAGACCCTCCCTCTCACCAGCCCCAACTATGTGACCACTTGCGAAAGGCATCCTTGGACTGAGCTGGTATGACGATGAGCCAGGTTTTTTATAAAATCAACAGCATTACTTGTTCTCCTAGGAAGAAGGCACTGTAACAGGAAAGGTTTCTTGATTCCTTTCCATACCACGTGTTGCGGAGAAGCAAATTCTTGACAGATGTTTGTTTAGGGAGCGGGTGAGCATGCTTCTGCACCGCCCCCCTCCGCCACCAAGGCCAGGGGTGCCCTCTCCTTCCTTCTCTCTCTGCTTTTCTACTTTCTGGGCACCCTTGGAAGAATGGCTGCCAGATGTCGCACATTTGGAAAAGTACAGCTCAATAGATATGAATCAGCTTGGGCAGGTGAAAAATGATTCATGTCCGACCAACTTGATTTAGTTCAGGTTGTCTGGTCTGAGTCTTCTCCTCCCTTTTAATTAAATGATGCTTGCTCTTGATGCTGAATTTAATCTGTCTGTGTTTGTAGAAAGCTGGGGGCAGGATGGATAAGTGGAGAAGTACTCATACTGAGGTGGGGTGGCGCTGGGGATTTCAGCACTTTGGGGCTGTGCTGTGCAGCCCAGGGACTGTTGTCCAGAAGTCTGCCTTCAGCCTGTTCCCCACCTGAACACTGGTTAATGGTGCCCCTTCCCAACTTGTCTCCAGGGAGTGCACAAAGACCACAGCTTAGCCACCTTACTAGACATAGCCCTTGAGTCACTGGCACAGCACCTCGCACAATTAGGGCTGGGGAGAGGCACCCCATCTCTGCTGTCACCAGATTGATGCTTGCGTGCTGCTGGTGGCGCTGACTTCTGTCGCAAAAATCCCCGGATATATTTCCTCCCTGGGCTGGTTTGCCAGACCCCTTACGTTCCCTATGTCTCGTGGCAGTTTAGCTCCTCATGCCCCTAGGCAGGTGAGAACCCTGTCTCTCTATACCTCCCTCCCCGATGACGTGCTGTGCCACGACCCCTTCACATGGTCACTGGCAGTCACCCAGGAGCACCGGTGTGCACCAGGGCTGTACTTGGTACAGTGATAGCTGTGACCGAGTGAATGGCCACCAGGTGCCAGGCACAGGATGTCATTTGGTCTCCTCAGTGACCCTCTGAAATGACTGGTAATGTCCCCATTTTACTGATGAGGAAATGGAGGCTCAGAGAAGCAAGATGCCCAGGGTCCTAGCTATGAATTATGTGGTCAGTCAGGATTCAAGTGCAGCCCTGACGTTCAAGCCCATGCTCCTTCTGGTAAACAGCAGTGCCTCTTGTGGCCAGGCCTAGTCAACAACGCATGCACTGGGCCATCTCCTTGGCAGGCCTTTGCTAGGTGCCGGAGGCTGATACACACCATGGGGCGAAAGTCCTCTTTTGCCACAATCTCTGCCTTTTCCACATTCATAACGGTGCCGTTAACCCCTCCTAGTTGCTCATAAGGCAGAGAGAGAAGCAACCCAGGCAAAGGAGGTAGACTATTGTTCCTAGGGAGCAAAGTTCCAGGAAGGATGAATACAGGTGGTTCTGTGCAGAAGTAGAGACAGGAAGACCTCTCATGGGATTAGAGTTAGACACGCTTTGGGGAGACGTAAGACAGCGATGGAGTGGATTCTGACTTGCTGTGTGTCCCAGCCCCTTTACTCCTGGCAACTCTAAGCTCAGATAGGAAGGGAAGCCCCATTCAAAGCCCTGGACACTGCCCAGGCTCTGTTTTTGGTTCAAGAAGGCCTTTCCCTCATGCCATCTTTCTGCCAAATTAAACCCAAAGGAGAACCTTCAGGTATGAGTACCCTGGGCCTTACTTCAGGTCTCAGCAGGTACCCTTGCTAACTTCCTTGCTTGCTTCCTTTCCCCAGGTGTCGACTTTAAGATGAAGACCATAGAGGTAGATGGCATCAAAGTACGGATACAGATTTGGTGAGTTAGGTGGGAGGAGAGGCCCAGGGGCTGCACCTGAGCTGCCATGCGCACAACCCCAAAGGTTCATCTGGAGAAACTGGCCACCTCTTTGATGGAAAGATGCAGAAGTCTCAGAGCCCATCTCCTGCTCCCATGAGCCTTAATCTCTCATCTTAGTTCCTCGACCAGGGATTGAACTCAGGCGCTTGGCAGTGAAAGCACAGAATCTTAACCACTGAACCACCCGGGAAGTCCATCTCATCTCTTTCTTAAGAAACTTTATGGGATTGACTGCAAGTCACAAAAAGCAAGAATTAGAAGGAATTGGCAAACTAAGTACTGTGGGTTTGTCTTCGAATAAAGCTTCTCCGTTGAGGCCAAGCCCCCCACTGCACTGCACTGCGGTAGGATTAGAAAGAGGGAGGGCTTACTCCCCATCCTGGTGTGAGAGTTCCTCGCCACAGCACAGTGCAGTTCCCACAAGTAGCCACAGGGGGCCGCTGTGACTCTAGCCTGGTGCTCTTGGAAGCACTGCCTTTCCAGCGTTGGGAGCCCCCTTCCAATTTCAGAGCGGTATGGGCGTTGCCTTCAGAGGTCCCGGAGGGACTGGAGGTGGAGCCATCCCACCAGTCTGGCCGCAGTGGCCCGATCCTAGAGACAGTCCTCCAAGGCCCGCGTATGGTTGTGGCTGCCGGTGCAGGTATAGTTGACAAGGCCCCGCAAGCCCCGTCAGCACCTATGACCAGTCCTCTCTCGTGTAGAGTCAGACACGTTTGGATCTACCTGGGGACCAAAGCGCCACTGATTTTTCACTCGTAGCTCTCCAGTTTCTCCTGCGAAGGCACAGGGTCTCCCAGCTCCTGTTCCTCCCCTCCCCACTAGCTCCCACGGTCCCTGCCTTTCTGACCGGCTGCCTTTCTGTTGCAGGGACACGGCAGGGCAGGAGAGGTATCAGACCATCACAAAGCAGTACTATAGACGGGCCCAGGTGAGACACTGTTCTCAGCGTTTAGAGGTGGAGTGCTGCCACCCTCCGCCTGGCTCTGGGCATTTGAGATGTTTGTGCCACTGATCCCCAAGTGGGCCCTCGGATTGCCTCCTGGGGAGTGGGGCAGGATGGGCTCAGGGCAGTCTTTCCGTCACTTATTGATCATTTATTCACTCATCAGCTCCTCTGTGGGCACTCAACTACAGGCAGGTCCTTACCCTCAACTTCCACCCTCCTCTCCCCGCCAAAGACCCATGTGCCTTCCTGCCTGAGAGAGCTCTGTGATCTAGGAAGCAGTGGCTTGGGGGCACTGAGAGAGAAGGCGATTTTTCTGGGTGCTTATGAATCTTCATTATGCTGAGCAGGGAAGGGGGACCCAGCATGTGAGGTGCCCCCTCCCCGCGGGGACTCAGCATGTAACGTGCCCCCCCCACCAGCTTCTGGCCCCTTGACTGCACTGTCTCCGTGTGTGTCTGCCTCCCCCATCTCTCTCTCCTCTCTCTCAGGGAATATTTTTAGTCTATGACATTAGCAGCGAGCGCTCTTACCAGCACATCATGAAGTGGGTCAGTGATGTGGACGAGGTAGGTCACGCGGCCTCACTGTGGTTGGGGGGGCGGGTGGCAAGGGTGGGGAAGGGTACTGGGAGGGGAGAGCATGGCGAGGCCCACACGGGAAGGGCTAAGGTGGTCAGAGTTGGTGAGCAGACACTACCAGGAACTCTCCCCTTCCTCTGCAGCCCTGGCTGCGGCCCCCGTGGGTAAGACACGGGTGTGAGTCCCCAGCAGCCATGCCCTCATGCTCTGTACCCTGCCAGGCCTCCATGGCTGTGTCTTCCCCAGAAATAAGCTAGTACAGAGCCTCCTCTGTGCATAGCTTCCTACCCGAAATCTCAGGACCAGGTGGAATTGGGAGATTGGGGTTCTGGTCTTGGCTCTGCCACCACAGCTCTGGAGCCTTGAGCATGCCCCTGGAGCTCTGAGTCCCCAGTTCCTCATCTGTAGGGTGAGAAGTTGGACTTAAGTCCGGGATCCTTTCCAGCTGTCCAACCCAAGGGAACACCAGTGTCTTCTATCCTCGACAGTCTCCACGACATCCCTCTAGGACCCCTGCGGTCAGCCGTGGTACTTGGGGGAGCCTGGAGCCTGCACCCCATTGGCCCACTCTGTCCCTGGGGCTCTGAACCTTGGTGCTGGCATGCACGCCTGTGGAGGCTCTATGGTGGGGAGATGGGGTGGGATGGGGAAGGCTGCACTCACTGGCGGTTCTGCCTTCCTCTGGCCCTAGTACGCACCAGAAGGTGTCCAGAAGATACTTATAGGGAACAAGGCCGATGAAGAGCAGAAACGGCAGGTGGGAAGAGAACAAGGGCAGCAGGTAAGTGGGAGTGAGCTGGCCGAATCCATCCCTGGGTTTTCCACGGGCCTCCAGGGACAGTCCTAGGAAGGACGGCCCAGGATTCTGTCACTGTCAGGGACCCCTCCCTCCCACCTCCCACAGCAGCCTAAGGCACTGGTGAGTTGCCATCCTTGAGGACAGTGACTTGGGGTCTATCCTGAAACAAAGCCCTATCTCAGCTCCAAGGCCCCCAGAGTGGGATTACCTCTGCCTGAGAGCCCATCCTGTTAATGAGGAAGAAGGGCTTTAGGTTGCTGCTTCTCTAGCAGCTCCAGGAGCAGCTTTGTCCCACCATCATCTCATCTCACCACCACCCCCACTCCCTGTCCTTCTGACACCTGGACAGAGGTTGGAAGGAAAATGCAGGAATGACAGGCCCACAGTCAGAGAAGCCACAGCAGCAGAGAGGTCAGGCAGATGGTGCTGAGGGAATGTCTGCGTAAACAGGGGGACCCTGCTCCCAGAGAACAGGAGGATCGATGGATGCCACTGAGGCCAGAGTCACCCACTTACTGTAAGGGGTCTCAAGAGTTTTTCTGTCCCTCTTCAGTCAATAGCACCCATTAGCCCTTGAAATAAAATTGTTTCTCAGTTGCTCAGTCGTGTCTGACTCTTTGCGGCCCCATGAATCGCAGCACGCCAGGCCTCCCTGTCCATCACCAACTCCCTGAGTTCACTCAGACTCACGTCCATTGAGTCAGTGATGCCATCCAACCATCTCATCCTCTGTTGTCCCCTTCTCCTCCTGCCCCCAATCCTTCCCAGCATCAGAGTCTTTTCCAATGAGTCAACTCTTCGCATGAGGTGGCCAAAGTACTGGAGTTTCAGCTTTAGCATCATTCCTTCCAAAGAAATCCCAGGGTTGATCTCCTTCAGAATGGACTGGTTGGATCTCCTTGCAGTCCAAGGGACTCTCAAGAGTCTTCTCTAACACCACAGTTCAAAAGCATCAATTCTTCGGCACTCAGCCTTCTTCACAGTCCAACTCTCACATCCATACATGACTACAGGAAAAACCATAGCCTTGACTAGACAGACCTTAGTCGGCAAAGTAATGTCTCTGCTTTTGAATATACTATCTAGGTTGGTCATAACTTTTCTTCCAAGGAGTAAGCATCTTTTAATTTCATGGCTGCAGTCACCATCTGCAGTGATTTTGGAGCCCCCCAAAATAAAGTCTGACCCTGTTTCCACTGTTTCCTCATCTATTTCCCATGAAGTGATGGGACCAGATGCCATGATCTTCGTTTTCTGAATGTTAAGCTTTAGGCCAACTTTTTCACTCTCCTCTTTCACTTTCATCCAGAGGCTTTTTAGCTTCTCTTCACTTTCTGCCATAAGGGTGGTATCATCTGCATATCTGAGGTTATTGATATTTCTCCAGCTTGTGTTTCTTCCAGCCCAGTGTTTCTCATGATGTACTCTGCATATAAATTGTTGTTTAGGATTTAATAAAAAAGAATACATGGTTATTGAAAAGTTTGAAAGTAGAAGCTAGCTCCTACTAGAATATTGTATTTGTTGAGTACTGTATGTGTGGCCCTGTGCTAAGCAAGTGCTTAGAGATAGATGCATTTAATCCTTCCACAACCTTGGCTGATAGACACACTCATCCCCTTTGAGCAGATGACGAAGCTGGGAGGCTTAAAGGGAATCAGTAATTGTCATCCAGCTCTTAAGTGACAGCACTGGTTTTCAAGTCTGGGTCTGTTTGACCGCCAAGCCCGTGTTTTTCATTGATTCGCCACAACATTTTGGGCCTCTCTGTCTCCTGATACATGATGTGTGCATGCTGGGTGTGTACGTGTGCCTGTGTGTAGCTGGGTGGGGTGGGGATGCATGGGTGGAGCACCTTCTCCTGAACTCTGCTGGCCTGTGTCTTTGGAGCTCCCAGTCTCATCCGAGAAGTGATCTACTTATCTCCTGAGAAATGGTCACGACATAGCAAGGGCCCTGAGTGCATTGGCAGGAGGATGTGCCAGGCGCTGCGGGGCACCTCCCTTCCCTTGCTGACTCCCTTTCAGGAATGTTCTTCTCTTGCAGCTGGCTAGAGAGTATGGCATGGACTTTTACGAAACAAGTGCCTGCACCAACCTCAACATTAAAGAGGTGAGCATTCCTGGGCTGAGTCCAATGGAGTGGTAAGCAGCTGAGGGGCCAAGAGCAGATGAGCCCTGCTTGGGCAGGGGGCGGGGCAGGGGTCAGCCACAGGGGCACTGGGGAAGAGAGGGAGATGCCCAGCCAACTGTGCTCCTTGCTTTCCCAGTCCTTCACGCGCCTGACGGAGCTGGTGCTGCAAGCCCACAGGAAGGAGCTGGAAGGTCTGCGGACACGTGCTAACCACGAATTGGCCTTGGCAGAGCTGGAGGAGGATGAAGGCAAACCTGAGGGCCCGGAAAACTCTTCAAAAACCTGCTGGTGCTGAGCATCCTGCGTGGAGCACCCCCGCACAACCCCCGCCTCCCCGCAGGAGGCCTGTGGGCACAAGGGAGCCTGGGCCTCGCCCCGCTGCCCCTCTCCTTCGGGTGACCCTGCGGCATGTTGGCCGCTGCTCCTCCTCCCCTGCCTGGCCCCGGGGAGCAGCCTCGCCCCCAGCCCTCCACCCGGGGGGGCCCCACCAGCCTGTGTCCCCAGCCACAGGCCTGCTGTGAGCCCCCCGATGTGTGACGAGCACGTCTTCACTGCCCGGAGCTCCCAGGCGATGCCCGAGTCTGGAATCAAGGCCACTGTAGGCTCCTTGTCTCTCAGTGCGTCTGGTCTCCTCTCCGCTGTTTCTCGCTTCTTCCCACTTCTCTGTCTGTCCCTTCTGCTCGGCTGTACTCGTATGGAAGCCCTCACCTCCCCACGCCCATGTGTCACTGCTGGGGCAGCGCCTTCCCCTTCCTCCTCACTCAGGCCCAGGGCTGCACTCCCCCTTCTCTGCTCCCAGGAGAAGCCCCACCTGCAGCCCCTCATCTCCCCCGGCCACCACCCACCCCTTCTTGTGCCACCCAGCCTGCCTCCCGGGTGCCCAGGCAGAGAGGAATGCAGGGGAGGAAGGAAAGCCCTAACTGGTGGTCCCCACATCTGGGGCTCTCCTCCCTCCCACCCCAGTTTACCCTGTGCTTGGCTGCCTGCCCACCTGCCTCTTGGGGGACCTGAGCTTGGAGACAGGTGCTTCAGAGAAAAAAAATGATGAGGGGTGGCAGGGATAAAAAGTCACCTCCATTCTCTACCTCCCGTACCCCCTGGGCTCCTGAATTTCAAGATGTGGATCAAGGCCTGTGGGCACTGCAGGGGTGAGGAGAGCCCCCCTACCCTACCCCGGAGTCAGCCACACACTGCAGGAAGGGGAGTGTTTGGAAGAGAAGGGCCAGCTCCTGCAAGCTAAGAGCTGGGACAGCAGTTTGCAAACCAGAGGGGAATTGGGCAGCAGCAGAAATTCCGGGTCCCCATCTTCCATTTCTTATGTAAGAAGGGCATTTCCCCAACACCCCCTGGCAGGTGACAGGGGACAGAACCAGGCTGGTGATCTTTCATTGAGCCCAGCCTTCGGCTCTTAAGGTTCTCCCAAGACCCAGAGTCTGTGGGAGAAGGGTGGGAGCGCGTGGGCAGGAGGCAGGCGAGCCCTGGGTGGGAATGCATGGTGCTGTCCCTTCAGCCTTCAGGACCAAGTGCTCATCTTGTTCCTCGAGCTCCTGAGTCAGAGGGTGTGGGTTTGCCAACTTCCCTGTGGCGACAGGTAGGGGGAAGCCGATTCCCTCCTCCGGGGCCCTTTGTTTCAGGAAGAAGTTTCTTTAACTCCATACAGTCCAGAGTAGTTTGCAGGAGGCCCTTTGAGAGGGAAAGCATGTCAGTTAGCAGCCTTAGGAGGGTTCTTCCCCACCTTCCCAAGATGCGAGAAGCCTCGGGAGGAGGATCAGTCGTAAGCTGTGAGGCATGGCTGGTGCTGGAGCAAAAACAAAGAACTAGGCCTTGCACATTCACCAGTTGTTAATAAGAAGTCCAGGACACACGTGTGTGAAGGATTAAGAGCCCCACTGACTCCTCTGGAAAAAATAGTGAGGGATGAAATCGCCAAACCTTCCCTCCTGACTCTTAAGATACCACATCAGGAGAGGGCAGCTCAGGATGTAGGGATGTGGAACAGGTTATATGGGAGGAAAAAGAAAGCCAGAGTAATTGTCGGCTGATGAGAAATGTAAAGAGCTGACTCTCTAGGATGAAGTTGCGACCACAGCTGAGAATGCTCCCTTGAGGACTTGACTCCTCAAACATCTAGACATAGGCAGCACCACCTCTGGGGTAGGGGGTTGACAGTGCCAGCCCTTGGTGTGCCCTCCATCAGGGACCTGAGGGAGGGGGAGTTTATGCTGGCCATTGGCTCCAGTCTGCGGATCAGTGTCGCCACTTCCCTGAAGGTCTGGCCAAGCACCATTGCCTTCCTCTCCTACCCCCTCAGGAAAGGGACTGTATTATTACTGTGCCCTAGGGGTTCTGGAAGGGAAACCTTGGGGTTGAGACTCTCTGGCCTGAGAAGCTGCATCCACGGGGCCACTGCTGGGGAGAGGTATGGGGCAGGAGGGACGCTGGGATTTTAGGGTGCAGCTAGGCTCACCAGGTACCAGAGTCGGCCTCTCATCCCCGAACTCTGATCCAGGAGGCGGCCTGGGCCCTGGCCTTAGACTGTTGAGCAGGCGCACCTGCCTGTGGACTCCTGACCACATCTGCATTTGCTGTCTTGAGACTCAGCGCCACCCCTGGCACCTGCTTGTGAGCCCCACCTTCTCCCTGTGATGGGTGAAATTTTGTGTGCTGTGTCTCGGGTCCAGTAGAGGAATTGTGAGCAGGGTTCATCTATTTTAAACACAGATGTTTACAAAATAAAGAATATTTCCAATCACAGTTGTGACTGCCTGTGTGAATCCCTGGGAGTGGGTCTCCATGGGACCCTGGTGGTTCAGGGGAAGGGGCAGCTCCGGTAGAAGAGGCTCCAGAACCCTAAAGCAACAGCAGTAGAAGGACACTGCAGGCAGCAAAAGTCATCCACTTGGTGCCTCTCCTAATGCCTCCTGCAGGGAGCCCAAGCACAGCAGCCATTGCTCTGCTGTGGACACACACTGCAGAAATAAGATTGAGTTGTCATAGGTGGGCTGGGAGTGGGGGGAATGCTGAATATCTAAGAGCCAAGAAGGTTCTCATCTCTTGGAATGGAACAGGTCTTCCTAAAGGCATGAGGCAGTATTAAGTAATCTTTCAGAAGTTCATCTTAGCTCTATGCTTGGATGGGCTTCCCTGATAGCTCAGTTGGTGAAGAATCTGCTTGCAATGCAGGAGACCCTGGTTCAGTTCCTAGGTCGGGAAGATCCCCTGGGAGAAGCAATAGGCTACCCACCCCAGTATTCTTGGGCTTCCCTTATGGCTCAGCTGGTAAAGAATCCACCTGCAATGTGGGAGACCTGGGTCCAATCCCTGGGTTGGGAAAATCCCCTGGAGAAGGGAAAGGCTCCCACTCCAGTATTCTGGCCTGGAGAATTCCACGGACTCTATAGTCCATGGGGTCACAAAGAGTCAGGCACGACTGAGCGACTTTCACTTCACTTCACTATGCTTGGATACCCCCAGAGAACGAGACAGTCTGGAGTCTAGGGGCCTGGGGGCTGGAATTGATGGAAGAGGCAGAGAATGAAGATAAAGCTTAAACAAGAAGGACGGAGTAAAACAAGGCAGGGCAATGGTAGCCTAAAATTTTAAATCTGTATTTTCCAATTTACAGAGAACTCATAAACCTTTATCTCCTCCACTGGAACAATCACTTCTCTGTGAGATAAGGAAGGTGATTATCCAGGTTCAACGGAAAAGGGAACAGGTGCCTAGGTGCCCCAAGGTACAGCAGCAGAGTCAAGCTGAAAAGGACCAACCTGAACGGAGATCTCTGGAGGGGAAAGCTTGGCATTTCTAGTTAGAAAAAGCTCTAACTGCAATTCTCAATTGCAGCCAGAGTTGGGAGCCGCTGACCAAGGCTTTCTGCCTACTAAGCCAGTGCAGTTTCCAGAACAACTGTCCTTGTAGAAAGCTGTGTTAGTGCATGTCCAAAATTACAAGCTTCCGAAAAGTGGGCCAGTTTGAGGGAAAGTTGGAAACAAAGAGCTACCTTAGCAGAGCTTCATCAGTTTTATTCAATCATGTAAGGTGAGAGCCCGGGTGACTCAAAGTGTCCTGAAGGAAAGAGATGGCGTGTACCTAAGGAAGACAGAACCCCTACCTCTCATCTCAGGATGTGCGTGGTCTTCCTGGAGAGGGTCCCAGAAGGGCAGTCAGTAAGAGGCTTCTGGAAGCCTGAGAGTACTTGGGGAGTGCCAGGCACGCAGGTGAATCTGGCAAGTTCATGTTAAAGTTCAGCCCACTGTCAGGGCCAAGTTCTGACTCAGCGGCTTCAGGGGGACGTTTATTGGTTTTTCCCAGGAATTCCACCCAGCCTCAGCGGGAACATACTTCTCTCTGTGTTTCCTGCTGCCTCTTCTAGTGGCAAAACTTTCCCTCCCCACTTAGGTAATGGAGGCTTGTTTGTGGGGAGCAGCCCGTGGAGATACGTGGGCTTCCCTGTTGCCAAGAACAGCCACAAATAGGCTACAAAACACAGAAAAGCCAGGTGCTGCCTGGAGAGTTGCTCCATCCTCCCAGCAAATCAGATTCTCAAGACCAGCTGCTCCCCAGCCTGGTTTCTTCTTGGTCTTGGAGACGGTTCCCAAGGGACACATACCTGTGAACACACTCTCTAGTAAACAACTGCACTGTTATTGAATTTTCACTCTAAAATCCCCAAATTAGTAAAGCCTAATTGCCAGCTTTACTGATGGAAAAATCCAGGCATTAAAAAATAAATAAGAACAAAACAAACCCCTGATTTGTTGTATCCGTGGGCGTTTGGAAGGATAAAGTGAAGTTTTAGGCCTTTATAGTTTCTGTGGGCTTCCGGGGCTCTGCTCCCCTGAGAGCCCTTAGCAGGTCCCCAGATGTGTTGAAAAACTGAGTGGTTTAGCTGGGTCTAGAACCACAGCAGCTTCGACTCCATGCACACTTTCTTCTGTGGAGAATGACCAGCACAACCGCCTCTGGAAAGTCTGCAGGACCTGAGCTTTTGTCTGAAAAAAGGTAAACCCCGCCCCGAGTTTACCCACCTGCTCTATGACTCTTCTCTGCTATCCCAGCCACAATCGACTGCATCCTCCTCACCCTTTGGGAGCAGGGTGAGGGGTATTAGAGGAGATGGCCCAGAGTAGGGGCAAGGGCAGATGTACCCTCTGGGACAAGTACCATCATTCACTGAAAGACTTTTCAAGACAAACCTAGCCTCACCTCTTCAGACTGGGTGCTAGCTGAAGCACCGAAAGTCATTCTTTTAGAAAATCACACACCATCCTCCCAAGGGTCCCTTTGATTTTATCCTTGTGGAAGGTAATGGCCAAAGAGAGAAATGTGAACAGTAACATGTATATTTCGATGGTAGTCTGAGTCAAGGGGACTCAGCAGACCCTGGCCTCTCGATTGCACAGTTCACAGCTCAGCACTCAGCAGGCAGGCAATAAATGTCTGTGCCAAGTGAAAACCACTTGCTGGGGCAAACAGGAGTCAGTCTTGCTTCCCTCCCTCCCTTTTTTCCTCCTCTCTGACCTCGGGGGCTCTGGTTTCCTGCAAGCAGTGAATTATTGATATCTACTCAGAGATAACACATTGGCCCTTCCCAGGTTGCTAGAGGGGTGGGGCAGGGAGGTGGCTTTGTTCAGAGTCTGTAAATAGGAGGAGCAAGTTTCTTGTTCAAACAGCACTTACAGGTAGGTGACTATTTTTGCTAAGTCATCCTGGGGATGTTCAAAGCCCCATTGTGAGATCCTTCCTGGCTCCTCCTTCCTCCCCACCCCTTTAATCGACCCTTAAGTGGGCTCACAAGGCTCTGCCGCTCACTTCGCACGTCCATCATGGCTTACATTGCCAAGTCCTTCTACGACCTCAGTGCTATCAGCCTGGATGGGGAGAAGGTAGATTTCAATACATTCCGAGGCAGGGCAGTGCTGATTGAGAATGTGGCCTCGCTTTGAGGCACAACCACCCGGGACTTCACCCAACTCAACGAGCTGCAATGCCGCTTCCCCAGGCGCCTGGTGGTTCTTGGCTTCCCTTGCAATCAATTTGGACATCAGGTGAGAGGCCCCTGGAGTTGGACTGCTGAAGCTCTAGGGGACTAAGGAGGGGGGAGAATGGCTGTGTGCTGGAGTGTCTGGAATTATGGGGTATGTTTTGTTAAGCTAGGTCTGTAGGTACAGGTGAGTACCAGGGGGATGTGGATTTTCATGGTTTCTTGTCTTCCTACTACACTTACTCCATGAGGGCTGGTACCAGGTCTGGTTTTCTCTCCATTGTGTCCTCGGTGCCTAGGGTATAGAAGACACTCATTAAATATTTGTTGAATGAATGACTGGAGGAAATAAGATAAAGAATCAAATTAGGATTGAACTGACTCAGGAGACCATTGATCTCACTAGACTTGGTTCTGCTATTTAATGGGTCAGTGTCCACTCAATTTTTCTGTTTTGGTTTCCTCATCCATAAACTAGGGATAATACCACTTGTCTCATATAGGAGGGCTTCCCTGGTGGCTCAGCAGTAAAGAATCTGCCTGCAGTGTAGGAGACAAGGAATCGATCCCTGGGTCGGGAAGACCCCCTGGAAAAGGAAATGGCAACTCGTTCCAGTATTCTTGCCTGGGAAATCCCATGGATAGAGGAGCCTGGTGGGCTACAGTCCATGGGGTCAGAAGAGCTGGGAACTAAGGATTATTGTGAGGTTGATAGTGTAAGAGCTACAAAAGTAACTTGGAAAATACAAAGTAATATGAAAAAGCAAGCAACTTTACTATTTAGATTGAAAGGTTTTGTTTGTTTGTTTGAAACCAGCCAAGTGGAGAGTGAATTTGGGGGAAGGCAAAGGGTTTGTAAAGTGCATGTCTCCTCTGGGTATCATATGCTCCTCAATGTCCCTGATTAATGGGTCAAGTTGTTACACATCTTTAGCCCACACACCTCAAGTTATCTTTTAGGGATTCTTCTATTTTCCCTTAGGATTTTAATAGCACAAGCAGGCAGAATGTCCCTAAGTGAACCCTCCAAGTATAATCCCTTTGGTTCAATTCACAGAGGCCTGAAGGCAAGGAAGAGATTGGCAGAGATACAGGCAGGGAGGCTGAAATGTCATTGGTGTGACAAAGCTGAGCCCAAACCATGAGTGCTCTCACTGTACCTTCCCTGTCTCAATTCCGCTTCTAGGCTTGGCCAGGACAAGAGATATAGAAAAGGCTAAACCTCTTCAGAGGTGCTTCCAGCCATCACTTCAGGCCAGCCAGTTGCTGGAGGGAATTCATAACATAACAGTAGCCAGCCGGCCTTGTGCATTAGGAGATAAGATTTTAATAGCCATCAACTCCGGGCTCAAGATGTCATGATGGCCTGGAACTGACTGTACTAATTGGTTCTAGTAGGTCAGAGGCAGGAACTTTTTTCCCAGAGGGAGATATCTGACTCTTAGACTTGGGGGTGGGGGTGGAAAACACATGCACACCTTTTGGCCCTCTTGCACTTCTTTCCTTAACTTCCCCTTCCCCTGGCCTATTCCAGAAGCCTAAGCCCTTTATCCTATTTGATTCATGCCTAGTGGTCATGAAGAAATTTCATATACAGTATATTCATTGTTGGTGCTAATCTATTTTATCTTTATATGGCACCTGAAAGCTAGTCTTCCTTGGATGGGGTTTTCCTTCATCAAAGTTTCCGCCTACTTGTACTTCAGATCTAGGATGAGGCAAGATGAAAGGAAGATGCTATAAATCCCATTCTTCTAGACCTCGATTTCACCTTTAGTTTGAGGAGCTGAGTAGGGCAGAGGCCAAGGCTATATTCAGCATTCACAGGTAATTAGAAGAGAGGCACAATCAGGGCAGAAGGAAAGGGAAGGTGGCGGCAGGCATGTGAGTGTGTGTGCATGCAGATGTGAGTGTGTGCAGCCTGTGTGTATGTGTGTGTGTGCGTGCAGCTACATAAGTGGAAGAAGGGTTCTAGGCAGTGTGATCTGAGCCTCCTTTCACTTTCTTTCTACTTCCCTGAGCTGACGGGTTCCTTGAAGATTCAGACATACCCTAAGAACTGCTCAGGGTGGATTGGAGAGAAAACCAACAGCTCAAAAGCGCTAAATCTTCAGTATAAGAACAGCCAAACTAGGATGTTTGAGAACTTTCAGAAACGACAGCAAAGCATCAGGATGATAGCTCTGAGAGGGAAAACTCTAATTCAAGAGTAGGGCAAAATGAATGAAGAAGAGACGGAATAGGAAGGGGGAAGATACCTAGAAAGAATGACCCTGGGGAGTACAGAAGAGTGAAAGGCTTTGTAGATCCTCCATCTTCCCCTTGCCTTTTCCAAGCTCTTTGTCTCTTTGCTCCCCCAGGAGAACTGTCAAAATGAAGAGATCTTGAACAGCCTCAAGTATGTCCGCCCTGGGGGTGGATTCCAACCCACCTTCACCCTTGTCCAGAAGTGTGATGTGAATGGTCAGAATGAGCATCCTGTCTTCGCCTACCTGAAGGATAAGCTCCCCTACCCTTATGACGACCCGTTTTCCCTCATGACCGATCCCAAGTTCATCATTTGGAGCCCCGTGCGCCGCTCGGATGTGTCCTGGAACTTTGAGAAGTTCCTCATTGGGCCGGAAGGGGAGCCCTTCCGCCGCTACAGCCGCACCTTCCAAACCATTAACATCGAGCCTGACATCAAGCGCCTCCTCAAAGTTGCCATATAGACACTAGCAGGTCTATTTCCTCCTGCCCTGAGTGTCTTTCCTGAGCATCCACTGTGCCCTCAGAAGACTGCTGGGCCCAGGCTTTCCCTTCAGATAGTCCCCTTCACTGAAGAGCCTTGCCTTTCTGGTCTGCCTGTTTCCTTCCCCTCCCTGCAACCTTCTGGTTGGTGATTCAGCCTGAGGCTCCAAGGCGTGGGTGGGCTCTGTGTCTTCACAGAATGATGGCACCGTCCTAAATCTGTATGGGCAGTGTCTGAGAAGAGTGAAGGCCTGGAGCCAGCCTGTGGGCTGAGTCCAATAAAGGGTGGGTGTGGAAACGGCCAGGCTCTGCGCGTCTTCTTCCCTGAGCAAGTGGGGAGGGGTGGTGGGGCTGCAGGCAGAACTGAGGGTGGGCAGCACACGAAAGCTGAGGAGAGGGAGCCTCTGATCAAGGGGACGTCCCAATTCCTGTCCGGAAAGCAAGCTCTGGTCAAGGTCTACAGTGGCAGGTGGAGTTTCGGGAAATGCGAATTGTCTTATTCCTTTACGACTCTTCTTCCAGAAAGAAAGTGATAATGAGAAGAAAGGGGAAGTGGCAGAAGCACTGGGAAGGTGGTCAGAGGATTCCAGTCAGGAAGACGTTAGTTTCTCTGTGGGTACTGGGCTGACTAAATGTTATCTGCATCTTGAGAAGGTGAATTTGGTCCACTTACTGACAGCAAGGGTGTGGAGGATACAGTTACCAGGAACACAAAGAGCTCTTTGCCCATCTCCTGATCACCTTGTGGAGCAATGTTTGTTTTGGATCCATTGTTATATGGACTCGTCCTCCTTTCTAAAGTTTGCGTTCCACCCTTGTCGTTCTCACACGCCCCCACGTTCACAAAAGGGACAGGTTTAGGCGTGAACGGTTGGTTTCACTTCCTTTCCTGTGAGGGTAGGGAAGGGAGAGAGCCTCCCTTCAGTCAGCCTGTTTATAACCCACTGACATGATAGCTGCTCTCTGTGAGGACTGAGTTCTGCCGAACGGCTTGGAAGGATGGTGCCCTAGACTCCTCACCTAGTGCAGGCATTCTCAGAAGCACCACCGAGGCCAGGCTCTGTCATACTCCAGAAAAGACGAGTCACCGCCCCCAACTTTGTCCCACAAACCTCTTCCTGGAAACCTCATTTTGCCTTTCCTTCTTCGATCACTATATGGAATATTTTACTTCTCAGGGACAGTTCTCCCAGCTGGACACATCAGTTTGAGAACCCCACGTGGAGGGGAAAATGCTTTTTCTAGGATGTTCCCCATAACTGTTTCCCAAGCACTCACATCATCTGAAAAGTAAGTGTGGGATAGAGTTTAAGGATCCCCACTGTCTGACCTTCTACTAAAGCTGTCATCCACGGTGCTTTATTTCAAAACGGTAACCTGAGTAGTACAGTGGGAATCCCCTGGCATGTTTCTGAAGGCCTCCTGCTAAATTAAGGTCGCCCTTAACTTGACTCTTGAGAACTCAAGCCTTTTAAGATTTCTACTGTCAGAGCCAACAGCTAGGGTATGGGTTCTATTTTTTTCGTAGGGGGCAAGATTAAGCACTGATTCTAGAGTAAAAACTGCTTCCCTGCAGAAGTAAAATGGGACTTCCTGTGGAATGCCGGCATGATTTGTTCATCATCTTCACAGTGCCACTGCCTGCTGTGATGTCCAACAGCAGAGCCAGCTCTCCTGGGCGCAGACACTACGCCATAGGTAACTGGGGACCTCATATGCCAGAACAATGTCTTGGGTCTTCCCCAGGAGGCTCAAGTTGAGAGAATTATTTAGAGAGTCCCAAAGGAATGTGAATTACACTCTAAGTGACTTTGCAGAGAGTCAGAATGGGCCATGATGCTAGAAGAGGGCTCCTCATTTGGGCAGGGAAATGTTGTTTGCTTCAGAAATGAGGAATTATTTCCTTTCCTTTATTTCTCATCTTGGTTGTCCCCTTTACATCCTCAGAAGTATCAGTTTATGGTCATAAACAGCCATGGCAAACCTTAATATAATCACCCACTTTCCTAGATCAACATGATGTTTTAATCAAATTTCCCCACGGGCACTCAGGAAGCAAGAAGTCATAAACAGGCTTTTCCAGAAGTGCTGAGATAATGCTACTTTAGAGGAGGGACAGAGAGAATCATTCCCCCAGGGCTCTTAAAAAAAATACAGTTTAGAATAAGTGATTTTAGGGGCCCAGATACATACACTGAAACTGATGGTTATTTCCATGACTGTGTTCCCGTAACTAAATCTCCTCAGTTTAAGATGAAGAAAGTCCAAGCCAAACGTTTACAGGTGATTTCAAATAATCACCATCACAACCGTCATCCAAATTCCAATATACCATACCCCCACACTGCGCTAAGTACTTTCTATACCCTAGGTTATTTAATCCTCATACTGATCCTGAGGAATATTTATCTCTATTTAAAGACTAGGTAATTGAGAAAGAAACTTCATGGACAAAGGTCTAGTGAGGGGCAGGGTTGAAAGGTTAACCCAGGTCAGTCTACAAAGCTTCTACAATTAACCATGCCACAACAGTGCTTTCTTCTATCTCAGAGTTCGTGCATTAAGGCCCCTGACAGCTGCCTGTACACAGCACTGGATGACCTAATGATGCTCTCACTCAACATTATATCATGATTTTAAAACTCTGTGAAGGAGGCATGATTGTGTCTACTTTTCCCCTGAAGATATCAAGGTACAGAGAGAATAACTTGCCCAATGTCCCACAATGAGCAGGTGGCAGAGCGAATTTCAAACTCAGGTCTCTTGATTTCCCTTCTGCCCAACCACAGCATATCTCACAATGGAGACTTGTACTATAGTCAAGAAACATACATTTTAAAACTGACAGCCTCAAATTCAGTCAAGTTTAACTTAGCTTTGCTTGCAAAATAGAAGAATGAAACCGAAAAGGATTGTTACATTGAAATAAAGAACAATGAATGTATACTTCTCAGTGATGACTTACAAGCTAACAAGCCATATCTGGCTCTGTCTAGACTATATCACATGTCAATTAATTAGTATTTGGAGAACTCAAGACCATTTGAGTAAGATACAGCAAATTAAAACTACAGCAAACATGCTGAGCTTTGAGTTTCAAGAGCCTCACTAGGTCGACCCCAACCTGTACATCATGAAGCAGGGAGAGAAAGAATGAAATGCCAGCACCAGTTCATGCTTCCCACTACGGTCCTTTCTTCCCCTTCTTACATCTCAGAGAAGGAAATAAGACAAATGCTTTTGCCTGGTTCCCCTTTACTTAAACAGAGAAATATAGAAGAAGTAGAACTGCGTTTAAGAGGTCTTTATTCTATTAGATCCACAAAAAAATGCTGTAAGATATATAAGGAAGATTGCCAAACACAGTACAATGCTGGTTTAATAATAACGAAATATATAAGTAGGATCTTACGTTTAAATTTTTTGTAATATATTGTCCCAAAACAGATAATTATAGAGATGAGGATATCAGGAAGGGCATATAAATTCATACTCTTGAACTCCAAAAGACTTAAGTTGGAAGTAATAGCAAACTCCAAGAAGGGGCAATTCAAAAACTGTAATGGGCTTAGTGCTGCTATTTAAAGTAATGAAACATTTTCTCTGCTTTCTGGATTCAATTCACCAAATGATTTCCTCAGCAGGTCAGATATAGATTTGCAGAAAGTGGAAAACATTTTCCAGGAATAAAACAACTGATCCCTAAGAACAGCTGCGTTTTCTGAATAATAAATCTTAGCCTGACATGCCTAAATTCCTCAGTGCTGTCACTGATATTCTCGACCTCTTCCTAACCTTGCCAGACTCTCACACTTCATGTGTACTGAACACTATGACTGTGAGAGCACCACTGTACTACGTGACCTGGACTCAGCTGCTTAACTTCTTTTTGCCTTAGTTTATCTGGCTCTAAAACTGGGGTAACAATAGTACCTACCCTCATGGAATGGTTAATGAGGATGAAACAAGTGCTTAAAACGGCCTTGGCACATAGTAAGTATTCAGTAAACCTCGGCTATCATCATTATTCCTGTTACATAACAAAGCTTTCCTCTGAAAGTTGGAAACAACTTGGCTCACTCCGTTCAGAGGGTCTGAGATATGGACAAGAAACAATTCTGCTTTAATGCCTGACCCTTAAGTTTTGATTTCAGAATGAGAACTAACTAAAACAATCTCATCCTATCTAGTACTTTATATGCCTTCCAAAGAATTTTACATTTACATAATTTTCAGATCTTCTAACAATACCATGAAGGAAGTATAATATCAATTTATACTACACCAATTCTATAGAAAGGGGACAATAAAGTCTAGTATGACGCTTTAATGGTTATACTGCTACCAAATGGCAGAGGCCTAAATGCCAGGTTTTACGACACCCAAGCCAGTGTTCTTTCAACTATGCAAGGTAAGATCTCTTTGGAGCAACTGAACCATTCTACTTTATTAACTAAAGTCTGTTCTTTATTCAGATTTCCCTAGTTTAACCAAATGTCCTTTTTCTGGTGCAGGATCTCATTCAGGATACCAGATTACATTTAATAGTCAGGTGTCTTTAGGCTCTTTTTGGCTGTGAGAGCTCCTCAGATTTCCTTTCTTTGATGACCTTGACAGTTTTGAGGAGTACTGGTCAGGTATTTTCCTCAATTGGGATTTCTCTCTCAACTGGGATTTGTCTGAAGTTTTTCTCATGATTAGACTGAAGTTTTGGGTTTTGGGGAGGAAGACCTCAAAGGTAACATGTCATTCTTATCACATATCAAGGGTAGTGCTATCAACATGGCTTATCATCAGTGATGTTAAACTTGATCACCAGGCTAATATCTGTCAGATCTCTCATTGAAATAAAAGTTAAAATTACTTTTCCCCCTTTCCATACTCTACTCTTTGGAAGGAAGTCATGCAAACCCATAGTTAAGGAGTTAGGAGTATCTACATACATTATGTGAAATTTTCCTATGTGGGGGATTTAACTATTCTCTCCAATATATGTATTTATTCAATCATTCACGTAGGGACTCATGAATATTTATTTTATAGTTTGGGTTATAATCCGATACTACTTTATTTTGCTGCTCAGATTGTTCCAGCCTTGGTCACTGGGAGGTTCTTTGGGGGGTTCTTCTGTCCCTTTGACATACTCCCAATCATTGTGATTTCCCTTCAAGCTCTTCCTTTTTTTGTGGCTCAGGATACTCCAAACTCATCTTGTATATTTACTGCCCCAGTCCTAGACTCAGTCACTTCTCCAAGGAGTCCTAGATTCCTTTTGTTGGAACCAAGATGTGGGCACTAGATGTGCTTTCCATCCTAGTTATTTTTCAGCCACATAACAGCTAACAAAGATGCCTCATTCTGGCTGCACTGATATGCACTGGGAACTTTAGTAGAAGAGCTCAGCAATTTCCTAAATTACTTTTTTTGTGGGGGCAGTGGGGCCTGCACTATACAGCTTGTGGGGTCTTAGTTTCCCAGCCAGGGACTGAACCCTGGCCACAGCAGTGAAAGTGCCAAGTCCTAAAAACTGGACTGCCAGGGAACTCTTTTTCTTTCAAAGAACAGGTGAGTCTAAGCAGCAAAAAATAATATGCAAATAATTTCCATTATAAGCTAAGCAAATCATCGGGCTTGCTGCATTGTAAACCAACACAACAGTGTTATTACAGAACTGCAGAAGGATCCTTAGAATAACAGAGTCATTTGTCGGGGGTCATCCGGGAGAATGCTGATAGTATCTTCGGCTTTACCACATAACAGACACAGCATGGTATATTCCTGGAACAAGAGAAAGTGCACAATTACCTTGAGGAACCAGCAGAAACAGCCTTCATAACTTTCTCTGGTAAACCTGTCCTCTGTAAATTGTCATGGATATACTATCTGTACAGTACATCAATTTCTTCAACTTTCTTCCTATAAGTGAAGTCTTAGGTTTAGTCTGTGTATCCCACAACATTTTCTTTATATAAATTGAATACATGCTGATACTCTATGCTGTAATTACTATGTATACAAGAATGTCATCTTGGAAAGGCATGGCTATTTCCTGGATTTAGAAAACACATATACTGGGCTTACTTAGTGCTGCCATTTAAAGTAATGAAACAATTTGAGTGTGCGCCCCTGAGGACAAATTTCTGGTCTTAGAGCCGTTCCTTTCTAAATTATTCAACGCTAATATGCAACAGAAACGATTTTTAAAACAACAAAAAAGGGGAAAACATTTCCAAACCCAAAAGGCTTTTATAACTCCAGAAAAAATAAACAATTATGTTAAATCCACTAGTATCTCATGTCTCATATTTAGATAGCTAGTTTTCTAGAATTTGATCTTTCTAAGGAGTTTTATGTTTCCTGGACTTAACAAATGTCCAGACTGGCGACAGAAGGTATTTTGTTTAAAGCAAAAATCCTTAGGGAAAAGTTCTGTTTTTATAGCTGTTCCTTTCTAGAATTTGTAATATGGTCATAAACTATAGAAACATATTTCTTTCAAATCTTTTACTCAAAAACCTTTTATCTTCTTTAGGAAAACAAGCATCTACACTAAATCTGTTAGTATTTCCACACCTGACATTGAGATTGCTGGCTGCCTGGAAATTGATCAGTCAAGGCAGTTTGAGTTTCATGGGTCTGAACAGTCACTAGAGAGGGTCACAGAGGTAAATAGTGACTACAGTACAAAGACTCAGAACCAGCAACTGCTACCATTTCTTGCTAGAGAGTTCAGCAGGAGGACTTAGTTACAGTAGCAGAAAGACTGTTTCTTAAAAGACCACATTTAATTTTATAGTCTATTCCACTCACACAGTAGAAATAGAGGCTAGAGCTCTGCAAACAAATAAGAGTCTCATTAATCAAAAATAGTTAAAATCCACTCTCTCCAAGGTTTTTCAAATTCTGCTTTTACTCACTAGACATTATTAGTAGAATGTCAACCTCTCACTGGAAAAGAAGAAGAAAATAATAATAAAGCCAATATGGGAAAATATGTGAAGCTAGACAACTATTTGAATTTTCTACCAACCTACCCAATGACAAGTTTTCTTTAAGTGCCTAAAGGCTCTGTAATATGCCAGGCACACTGGCAGACATGGGAAAAGGCAAGAACAAGGTCTGACCTTGCAAAATTTACAGTGTAACTTGACAGAAAGAAAAAACCTAACATATGGTATAATCTGGAAAAACTGTTACATCAGTAAGACTGATTATACCTATAATCTTTAATTTATAGGCAGTATGGAATCCAAATTTCATTGCAGGTCAATTATTTGGAATGCAGAAGCAGTTTCCCACAGAAGTAACATTACACAAAGCAGTTAGGTTCCCAGGGAAATCCAGAGAGTCTTTTAAATTTATACTGTACAAGTCCTATAGAATCTAACCACACAGAGAAGTGTTTCTGTGGGAAAATATGCCTAGAATTCTCACTTGGGATGCCAGGAACATATCTTCTCATGCTGCCAAGACTATGGGATCAGGACACTTTTCACCCAAACTGGCCAAGTTAGGAGAATCAGAATTCCCCCTAGTCATTCACAGAGATCTTCAAAGATTCCACCTGGGCAAAGCCTGTGGGGAGTGATCTGGAAGAAATGCTGGGATGGGTGGAATCCCCTTTGGGCAAGATCAGATCCTGTGTTTTACGTTGAGGGTCCCATAGGCCTCTTCCCTCTATTACTACCTGCTAATTCTGACCCTCAGTCCTCTCCTTCCCTGGTCCACAGACAAAGAAAAAGCCGTCTCAGTTTCCTTCTTCTTTACAAAGGTAAATATATAGCCCTTTTAATGAATTTTAGGGTGATATAAAAAATACAGGATGCCTGTAATCACGTACAACTTATTTTCCATTTAAACTGTACATATGTCTCTACTTTCCCCTCGACACTTGCCATCAGAAAATCTTATTTTAACAACATTGTTAAAAATGAATCTGTTTACAAACAGAATCTTTATCTTTTAGAGCTTCATACTGAAATATTTACAGAAGTAGTAAATGTTGGGATTTGCTTCCAAATAGTCCTGAGAGGTACAAATAAAGCAAACTGAGGCTGAGAACTGAAGACTACTATGCTATTCTGCCTTCTTCTCTTTTGCACACCCCGTGGCATGCAGAACTTCCCTGACCAGGGAGTGTCCCTGAGGCCCCTGCAGTGGAAGCACGCAGTCTTAACCACGGGACCACTGTAAGTCCTCGTCTGCCTACTTCTGATTTAAATTTCTCATAAGACATTTCAAACAAAGCAAAATATTACCAACGCTGGGAATCCCACCCTGAACCTGAACTACTATTGGAATAAGATGGAGGCTGGAGTGGGGTGAGGCTAAGGGAAGTAAGTCACAGCAGCTGAGAATGAGGACTCCTTGGGATCATCAGGCTGAGATGGAACTAACCAATTGGCTAGTCACGAGTTGGGGGCTGCAATAGATACAAGAAGAGTTCAAAAAAGGGCTGGATTACTACGAAGCAGAAGGAGACACAATTTAAGTACAGCTTAAAAGAGGTAAGATTTAGTTAGCATGAACATAGTGAAAGGGACAAGTTAAGTAAAGGAAACTGCACGAATAAAAACAGTGAAACGGAACAGGGCAAGTACATCGCATAAGGAGTAGCAGAGGAGTGGCAGGATGGTGTGTTTCCAGAAGATTAATTTGAGGGCATGACTACAGTGTGGAGACTGCTGCAGTACTTTAGGTTTCAGCGGTATGGTCCCTCACATGAAGCGTGACAGTGGAGCCAAACAAAAGAAAGAGAAACAAAGGGCGAAAGGAGGGCAGAGGGAACGTTAGGGTTAGAGGAGACCCGGGACATGCCCTGTAGGTTTCATCAGAGACTGAGTATATGTGTGCTCAGCATCTGAGAGAGTAAAGAGAAGGTTCCTAGACCAGAGACCAAAGCTCAGGAGAAAAGATGTTAGGGAGAAATAGGAAAGGAAACCACAGAGAAAGCAAGGGAACTGTCAAAATGATTTAAAAAGAAAAAAAGTCTAGCACTATGGACCCCAGAAGATAAAATGCTCCAAAAAGACAATGGTTAAAAAAACCAGATCCAGAAAGATGTTAAGAGAGATGAGAAGGTAAGGTCATAGGATTTGGCTACATTATAGGGAATCTATGAGAATAATTTCAGTAAAGTGAAAATGAAATTTGAAAGTAAAGTGAAATTTGAAATTCGAAAGTAAAGTGAAAACCAATTTTTAGATTGTTAGGAGGAGCAAAGGGAAATAAGGAAAATAGGGTAAAGAGCTATTCAAGTAAAGAAGCAAAAGGAAGGAGAGAGATGATCAGAAGATGAATCAAAGCAGCAGCTGAGTGAAACAAAAGGATTCTAATTTACTTTTAACAAACAGAGAAGAACTAGATATATTTAATGTAAAAATGCTTTAAATCTCACTGAGAAAAAGCTAGGAGAGAAGGTAGCATGAAGTTCCTGAGGAAATGCATTGTGGGGATAACAGAGAGGAGGAAATAAAAATTTCTACAACAGGAGGGAAGGAGGAGAGACTAAAGCTGGGACAATGCTATGAATGGTGTGCAAAAGGAGAGCAGTGAGAAATGAGAGAAAGGGAGGCTGCCAACCCAGGGAGAACCTTGGGATGGGAAGATTGGACAGTATACTGGAGCCAAAGACAGTTATTCTAGAAAAGCCAAAGAGGTAGTCTGAAAGCATCATTTTAAGACAAATATGCTGATAGCAAAATAAAGAACGTGGGGCTGGCAGGGAGTGGATGTTGGGAAAGAGGACTGGAGGTAGAGTCCAGTCTAAGAGTTTATTCCCAAGAGAATTCCACACTATCTAGGCATTGTGACTATAGCCATCTTCCTTTCCCTTCTTCCTACCCCAGAGAACTTCTGGGACAGCTTTGAAAATGGCTGTGCTCAGTCATAAAGGAAAATCTCCTAGGTTCTGGTCTCGTGGTGGTGACACACTATGGCTCAATGAGGGCATAAACAGGCAATCTCACGATTCACTTAGGGACTCTAAAATCCTCACAGGTGCTTCAAGAACCACTGAAAAATAGCTATAAGCACACCCGTCCTCCCATGAATGGAGAGAGATGCTCCTTTAAGTCCTTGACATGTTCACTCCCCTATTTGGCCACTACTCATTCACTGAGATCTTGATTTTGCCCAAAGAGACACCTATCATATAAGAATCTTTGAGGCATAATTTTTGGATGCTGGGGAGATGTGGTCAGGATGTTATTTAGATGGACCACAAGATATTAGACCAGATTCTGACAGGTGACTAAGTGCCTTCTTCCACACTGAAGTAAAAATGAAAGTGGTTCTCCTGTACTATTTTATAAGATTCCACTGTAGAAGATTTTTTTCCTTAATCATGGTAGTACCAAAAAAAAAAATTCCCTTGACAGTAAAAAGCTCTTACCTGACGTTTATATCCTATGAACATGTAGTTCACAGGAAATAAGTAACTCAATCTGAAGCCTTGAAAGCAGAAGCAGTGAGGGATGGACATGGATGAGTGTGTCCTTGGGCTTTCCAGTTTGTCCTTGGCTCTCCCCTACTGTCCAGCTTTTCTTCCTCACTGTTAGATCTGTGAATCTTCAGCAAATGCAGGCCTATACCAGCCTGTAGGATTTTGTAGAATTCTTCACATGCTCTCACAGTTGTATAAGGACTGATCTTTTAATAGATCCCTATTCTCTACCCTTACAGTGATTCAGCTTCTCTCCTCCAACCATGATACACCTATCATGTTAACTTAGCAAATAATATTCAAATATCCTATCAAAATTGAAACCACAGAGTTGCTGACTACAGTCCTACAACAGAAACAGATAATCTCACTATTACGATTACCATGCTCTACAGAATGGTGGCAGTGGGCAGATCAACACTTAAAGCCAACAATTGTGCAATCAAATAACTGGGTAGAGAAAAAAGAGGCACAATGATAACCTTATAAGAAGCCATAAGGTGCTATTCTTTATAAGCAAAAATGACAGGACAGCGATATCATCTGTAAGGCATGCATTTTGCTTTGTGACTCTTGTGAAGACAGGTTTGAACAGATCAACCCACACCTAAAGTATCTGTCTCAACTTACACAAGTGGAAGAGAGGGACGGTCTCCTCTAATATCTGCAAGCACTTCATTTATGAAGATTATACCTAAATTTGTCAAGTGTACTCTTATCCCCCTTCCCCTCAATCACACCCACATATATACATTTACCTGAAATTCATCCATGATACTGAATGTATACTCATGCCTGGCTATTACGTGATGACAATTCTTACAAAGATCTGCTGAAACAGAGAGAGACTTAAATAATTAAATCTTAGATGGTGTCTGAAGACAGTAAAATTTCTATTCTTAGCATGGTATTGCTTTAAAAGAATCTTAACTCTGTCAAATTTAACACAAAGGAAACCCATTGTAATGTCCCTCTTGATAAAAAAAATACAGACCCTATTACACAGCAACACTATATAATTAAGGACCTGAACTCAGAGACTTAATGTGCAATTCCCACTGGAAGCTAAGGTAAGCAATTAACAGATATGTGTATTTTTTAAACTAGCTGGACCTACCTAATTATACAGGAGCTTTTATTCTCAGGAATGATAGAAACTGTGCTACTACCCAAACATAATCAAAAAGTTAACACAAGACATTAAAGTGAATTTAGCAGTAACAAGACTCTAGTAAAAACAATATTGTAATAACTATGATATATTGAGTGCTTATTATGTGCCAGATACTGTTTTAAACACTTTTAATCTTCTCAAAAACCCAACAAGGTAGATACTATTCTTATCACCTTTGTGAAGTGAAGTGAAGTCGCTCACTCATGTCTGACTCTTTGCGACCCCATGGACTATACATGGAATTCTCCAGGCTAGAATGCTGAAGTGGGTGGCCATTCCCTTTTCCAGGGGATCTTCCCAACCCAGGGATCAGGTCTCCCACATTGCAGGCAGATTCCCTACCAGCTGAGCCACCAGGGAAGCCCTTTGCAAGGATAAGTAAAAAAACGCACACTGTGTGTCAATAACTAGGAAGACCACGCCAAGTTAGGAAGTGTTGGAACCAGAATTCAAAACCAAGCTTTCTCACTCCAGAGCCTTCGCTTTTGACCACTATCTTCTAAGTGTTTTATTTTAGAAAAATAAAAATTAAATATGCTAAAAGAAAGAAGAGTCTTCTAATATAGCACATTTTTCTATTTTCTGACTCTATTCTAAAGGCTTAGTGTCTTTTTATACCCGTCTTTAAAAATATCATTATTTACACATTTATTTCATATAGTCAGAACATACCAAAAAATCAGGAGACAATCAAAAAGGAAATGTGACTAGTTAAAACAGCTGCCACAATATCTCAGCAGTAAAGTCTGCTGCTGCTGCTAAGTCGCTTCAGTCGTGTCTGACTCTGTGCGACCCCATAGACGGCAGTTCACCAGGCTCCCCCGTCCCTGGGATTCTCCAGGCAAGAACACTAGAGTGGGTTGCCATTTCCTTCTCCACTGCATGAAAGTGAAAAGTGAAAGTGAAATCGCTCAGTTATGTCCGACTCTTCGAGACCCCATAGACTGCAGCCCACCAGGCTCCTCCATCTATGGGATATTCCAGACAAGAGTACTGGAGTGGGGAGCCATTGCCTTCTCTGCACTAAAGTCTACATGTTCGTAAATTTACTCAGAGATTCTTAGTGCCAACCTCAGAACTGATTTTTTATTATACATAGTTATTTATTTCATTTCCCAGTATCAAGGATGAGGAACATCGCATGAAGATGGCACCATCCTTACAGCAGCAAAAGAAACGATAGGCTGACAGTAACAAAAGAGAACAAAAGCTATAAAAGCAGAAATAAGACTTAAAAAAACAGTTTCTCAGAGCCATTTAGTATAAGGACAAACAGCCCTAAACACTTAAGAGCTGCTGAAGCACATCACTGCATTATACTATAATAGAAGGTAAAAATTCACATGGATGACCCTAAGTTTAAAAAAAGTCCCTATATCTTATTTCAGAAGACACAGTCTTTAAAGATAAACAAAAGAAAACTGGTGCCTAAATCATAAGCTTCAGCTATCTGCAAGTCATTTATGTGGAATATATGATGTTGCTAGATACATGAGATGTTACCTATATTCTCCTCTTAAAAAACTAGTGATTACGTGTTGCAATATGGTAGTAATATAGACCTCATAATACTTTGCACAACCTAGTTCCCAAAAGATGACATCTGCTAACAGACTTAGATGTTAAAAAAAGTCTACTTACGATCATAGGTAACTATTTCTTCTCCGTCTTCCTCTTTCAAAGATTTGTTTGTGATCAGCATAAAATCTCGCTTACTGCACACTGCACAGCCTGTAAAGTTCAGCAAGAAAGATCCATTTTCCAGGCAGATGTTACCCTAAAATAAGAAAAATAGGGATTTAATTTTCTTTTGAGGGGGGAGATTTAATTTTCTTATATTTCAAAATCCTTGGAGAAAATGATTAATAGACTTAAAGTCTCTAGAGGCAAAAAACATGACCACAATTTACTTGCTTGAAGTTTATGCCAAGTAATTTTTGAAATTACTAGCTTTCCTCTAGAAGTATTATTCATAGTAAATAAACCTGAGGCAGTGTTAAGGCTGCAAGTCTCTGAAGTCTGCAACTGTGTTTGAGAGAGAAGACTAAATGCAATTAGGAAACAACTTAATGAAGTTTTAATATAACACATGAAAAGGAAAAGTTAGAAAATCTAATAGCCAACACCACTAAATGAGGTATCATAAAACTAGAATGAAAATTTAATCAAAATGGAAACTCTGAGCTAATAATAAAAATGATCTTATGCAATGTGATACTCAGTTGACTGTTGAAAAAGCATTTTCTCAAGCCTTAAAAATATCAGAAAATAAATACAGATAAATAAACTTTCAGCTCTTATAGATACCAGTCCTTAGGATATGTGTGATTCAAGCAAAGAAGGGAATTTCTGCAATTCATCAGATTGACACCATGACATTTAAAAGAGAAAGAAACTGTAACTAAGAAACTAAATAACATATGTTCCTGGCTCAAGTGAGGCCTTTGCTAAGGCCTTACTAGTAATTGTTCAGAACTTAATTAATTCATAAGCAACCTAACTGACCTTATTTATTTATACTGAAGTATAGTTGATTTAACAATGTTGTGTTAGCTCCAGGTGTACAGCAAAGTGATTCAGTTATACATACACATGTATCTATTCTTTTTCAAGTTCTTTTCCCAGTTACATGATTGTTGTTGCTGTTCAGTTGCTAAGTCATGTCAACATGACAACAGCACGCCAGGCTTCCCCTTTCTTCACAATCTCCTGGAGTTTGCTCAAACTCATGACCATTAAGTCAGTGATGCTGTTCAACCATCTCATCCTCTGTTGCCCACTTCTCCTCCTGCCCTCAATCTTTCCCAGCATCAGGGTCTTTTCCAATGAGTTGGCTCTATCAGGTGGCCAAAGTATTGGACCTTTAGCTTCAGTATCAGTCCTTCCAATGAATATGCAGGGTTGATTTCCTTTAGGATTGACTGGTTTGATCTCCTTGCTGTCCAAGGGACTCTCAAGAGTTTTTTCCAGCACAGTTCAAAAGCATCAATTCTTCAGTGCTCAGCCTTCTTTTACAGTCCAACTCTCACATCCATACATGACTACTGGAAAAACCCAGTTTTAACTATACGGACCTTTGTTGGCAACATAAGGTGTCTGCTTTTTAATATGCTGTCTGGGTTTGTCATAGCTTTTCTTCCAAGAAGCAAGCATCTTTTAATTTCGTGGCTGCAGTCACTGTCCACAGTAATTTTGGAGTCGAAGAAAATAAAATCTACCTCTGTTTCCACTTTTTCCCCAACTATTTGCCATGAAGTAACAGGACCAGATGCCATGATCTTAGGTTTTTTAAGGTTGAGTTTTAAGCCAGTTTTTTCACTCTCTTCTTTCACCGCCATCAAGGGGCTCTTTAGTTCCTCTTCGCCTTCCACCAGCAGAGTGGTATCATGTGCATACATGAGGTTGTTGATATTTCTCCTGGTGACCTTGATTCCAGCTTGTGATTCACCCAGCCTGGCATTTCACATGATGTACTCTGCATAAAAATTAAATAAGCAGGGTGACAATATACAGCCTTGATGCACTAGTTTCCCAATTATGAACTAGTCCACTGCTCCATGTCCGGTTCTAACTATTGCTTCTTGACCATACAGGTTTCTCAGGAGGCAGGTAAAGTGGTCTGGTATTCCCATCTCTTTATGAATTTTCCACAGTCTATTGTGATCTACAGTCAAAGGCTTTAGTGTAGTCAATGAAATAGATGTTTTGAAATAGATGTTTTTCAATGAAACAGATGTTTAGTGTAGTCAATGAAATAGAAATTCCTTCGCTTTTTCTACAATCCAACAAAAGTAGGCAATTTGATCTCTGGTTCCTCTGCCTTTTCTAAACCCAGCTTATATATCTGGAAGTTCTTGGTTTATGTACTGTTGAAGTCTAGCTTGAAGGATTTTGAGCATTACCTTGCTAGCACGTGAAATGAGGGCAACTCTATGGTAGTTTGAACATTCTTTGGCATTGCCTTTCTGAGGCTGGAATAAAAACTGACCTTTTCCAGTCTTGTGGCCATTGTTGAGTTTTTCAAATTTTCTGGCATATTGAGTGCAGCACTTTAACAGCATTATCTTTTAGGATTTTAAATAGCTTAGCTAGAATTTAATAAACTTTGACAAAAAGCCTGTTGAGGTCTGAACTGTTACTGCCTTGAATCCAGAAAAGTTGACTGTCAAAGACTCCAAGAAATTAAGGAATTTTTTAAAAACTCTTAAAAGAATAAACATCTAAATACCATGTTCAAATAAATTATTAACAGAACTCTGAGCAGAAGTGCATACATAAACACAGGCACTTAATACAATATGGTCTAACCTCTGTAATCTGACCATATAAGCAGGGCAAATGTAAACTCTAAATACTGAAGGAAGAGAAAAGATACCTATGTACATGTTGTGAGGTAAGGAAATAAATTCTTGAAATGGGAAAATGCAAGTAAAGTACCTAAGAAACTGATGGGGCTTTCTCTAAGGGCCCTGGTCATTTGAAAGTGAGGGTAACCTTCATCAGTGAGGCATGATTATTTTATTAGATAAAGCAAGATTATTAATGTCCAAATTTGGGAAAGAAAATTAAAGAATACAGTATTCAGAGAAGCGTTTGAGGTTTTCACAGCAGGAGGAAAGAAAAGAATAAAATCTAAATCAACTCCACAGTGATAATAGTAAGCTATAACAGTTTCAAGAAGATAGGAAAAAAGTCAAAAGTTAACAATCTTTAGAAAGTGTGATTCAGCCAAATCCTGATTGAAGATCTGTAAAGGTATACAAATACATAGGAAAAAATGGTTAAATACTATGATGATTAGTATGAAAGTATATTATGATAAAATCTTACAAATTTGAGAAATCTGCAAAAATATTGACAAGGATTGGGCCAGTTTGTTTCTTTCAAAAAACTATTATTTCAGATAGTATAACTTATCAGTGTATACGTTTTGACAGGGAGTACTTAAAAATGGAAAATATAGTTTTTAAAGAACCAAATTTTATTTTGCTGATTTCCTCTATTTTCTCTCTATTTCATTCATTGCCACTCTAATCTGTATCATATCTAATGCTTGCTTTGGGTTCAGTCTGCTCTCACTTTTTCACTGTCTTAAAGTGGAAAGTTAAGTTACTGATTACAGATTGTTTTTAAAATATTTATTTATTTGGTTGCTCCAAGTCTTAGTTGTGGCATATAGAATCTAGTCCCCTGACCATGGTTCAAACCCAACACCCCTGCACTGGGAACGATGAGTCTTAGCCGCTGGACCACCAGGACAGTCCCCTGTGGTTTTTTTTTTTTTTTTTAATAGACATTTTAAAATGCAGACCATCATTTTAAAGCATCCATTTCCATACAACTATTTTACAAATTATATATCAGACTCAGCATTTAATCAAATATGGTTTGATGCTGAACAACAATTTGGGCTTCCCAGGTGGTGCAGTGGTAAAGAATCTGCCTGCCAACACAGGAGTCGTGGAAAATTCCCTGGAGTAAGCTATGGCAACCCACGCCAGTATTCTTGCCCGGAGAAACCCATGGGCAGAGGCACCTAGCAGGCTATACTCCATAGGGTCACAAGGAGGCAGGCATGACTGAGCAAAATGCACACGCACACAGCAATGAGTACATGAACTTTCACAGCTTAATTTTACAGTAAAGTATATAAAACAATTTCTATTTTAAACATGTAACCAATTTACACTGATTACTTCCCTCTGATTAGTCTAAATTTATGCTCCATTTCTGTATGGCTTGGACTTCCCTGGTGGCTCAGACAGTAAAGCGTCTGTCTACAATGTAGGAGACCCGGGTTCGATCCCTGGGTCAGGAAGATCCCCTGGAGGAGGAAATGGCAATCCACTCCACAACTACTGCCTGGAAAATCCCATGGACAGAGGAGCCTGGTAGGCTACAGTCCATGGGGTCGCAAAGAGTCGGACACGACTGAGCTATTTCACTTCTGTATGGCTGCTACATTACTAAGAATGTTAAAGCTGAAACTTGAACTATATGAAGTATAGGTTTCATTTCTAGTTTGATATAGAAATGTTTTATTACAATTTTGTGCCTAATCAGTTATTTTGGAAAATGCAGTAGAGTTCTAGTTCTAACTGGTTTGCTAAATGCTTTTCTAAATGAAAAAAGTAATCTGCTTCATAGATGAGTAAAAAAAGTTGTTCAAAAAATTAGTATGGTTCATTTCCAATTCGATTCAAGTCTGACTTCAAGTTCCTGGTGTAATATTACAAACAAGAGGGCCAGAGCTCTGTAAGAAATCTAGGCTGTGAAAAACATTCACCACCAAAGTCCAGACATTTAAGGAAACCAAGTGAAATGAAAGTCGCTCAGTTGCGTCCGACTCTTTGCGACCCCATGGACTATACAGTCCATGGAATTCTCCAGGCCAGAATACTGAAGGGGATCTTCCCAAACCAGGAATCGAACCCAGGTCTCCTGCATTGCAAGCAGATTCTTTACCAGTTGAGCCACAAGGAAAGCCCAAAGATAAACAATTAAATATTTATTACCTACTCATTCTGCATTTAGACCTACCCAACATGTTAACCCATCATTTTTCTCTGCCAAATTTTTGGAATAAGTGGACTATACTTGCTACCACCACCTTAGTACCTTTTCCTTTGCTAGGTTCAAGCAGAGTGGCTTCTGCTCTTACTGTCCTTAAAAATATCTCATGACTTCAAAAAATCCCAGAGTTGGAGGGATCCCTGAGACTTCAAGATATCATTTAGTCTCTACTGAATGAAAGGAAGAGTTCAATTTCTCTAAGGTTACCCATTCCATTAAAAAAAAAAATCTGTTAGAAAGTTCTTTATTCTGATTTAAAGCCTATAGCCCCCTAACAACCATCCACAAATTATTTCTGAATCTGCCTTCTGGAATTTCAAATAAAAGTCCAATTCTTCCTCATGACAGTTTTTAATCACTTTAGAACAGAATAAAAATCAGAGAAAACTGCTTCAGGCACTTTCCTGGTTTTCCAATCACCTCAAAACTTTACTTTTATTTTCTTCTTCCTATACTTTTATTTTCACTTTCTAAATTCATTTAATCCTTGAAGCTCAGTTCTTGATAGTGGTTGATTCTCTACATTCTTTTCCTAAGTGAACAAATTCTTCCTGACTCCTTTATTTGGTTGACTCATCTGTTTGAATCTCTTACCCAAACTGTCTTCCTATATTTTTAGCCTATTTCTGGAGTGTTACAGTTTCAACCTCAGATGAAACATGATTTAAAAAAAAAAAAGCAGTCTGATCATTTGTTCCCCCAATTTTGTTTCTCCTTCCCATATGGCTCAAACTTCTGTAATACTTCCAAACTTCCCAGCTGCCTAGATAGAAAACTCTTGAGATTATGAATGCTCTTCCCTTCTTCCCTCCTACATTAAACTGGTTTAGTCCTGTTAATTCTTTCTTTGATATGACGTCTTCATCATCCCATGCCTGTACTACAGCTGCCATTTGGTTTCCCCAAATGCTCTGTAGGGCTGTCCTTTTACATTTCCCCCCATCCCATCATCTCAACATACAACCATACGATCCACTTTCCTATATAGCAGGTTTCAGAGTCATTTCCTTGTTCTTTTTTTTTTTTTTTCTGGATGGCTGCCCAAAGCCTAAAGCGTGCAGTCTAAACTTCAATATAATTTTTGTCTTCTGATGAGCTCAACTCTTAAAAATCCAACTATATATATATATGTTTTTTTTTTCCCCTGGCCTCACCTTGGCATATGAGATTTTAGTTCCCGAACCAGGGATTGAACCTGTTTCCCCTGCAGTGGAAGTGGAGGCAGGGAACTCCCCAATTTAATATCTTATATTATCCACAACAAACATCTTCCTCATGGTGCTTATAATGTGCAGTTTTCAGTACTGGATTCACAACAATCTCTCTTTAAACTTAAAAAAAAAAGTATGGAATAGACCATAATACAGAAAAGTATGTGAAATGTAAAGGCATAAGGCCTCTACCTATTAAGTGTCTGTAGGACCGCAGTTGTGATAACCAAAAATATCTCCCGCTATTGTCCAATGTCCCACAGGAGGCAAAACTGCTCCCAGTTGAGAGCCACTGCTTCATTCACTCATGACGTTCCATTCTATGACCACACATTTTTCCAGCCTGGCAGCCCACTCCAGTATTCTTGCCTGGAGAATCCCATGGACAGAGGAGCCTGGCAGGCTCCTCTGGGAAGAGCAGTCCATGGGGTCGCAAGAGTCGGACACGACTTAGCGGCTAAACCACCACCACCACAAACAATGCTGTTATGAACATTCTTATACCAGTCTCCAGGAACATGCATTTATTTCTCTAGAAACAGAACTGCCAGGTCATTCAGGATACATCTTTTAACTTTTTTTTTAATAATGCTAGACCTTTACTTTCAGAGGTTATACGATATGAGTGTTCATGATGTATTATAAAACCCTCCCAAAAGACTAAGTATTACTCAAATTATTAAAGAGACAGAAGCAGCCTATATGAGAATCCTTGTTATTTCCCCCAGTCTTCAGTTCTTCCTTTCCTTTTCCATCCTAGTCACAACTATCCTTTAAGTCTCAAATGAACTCCACCTTTCTTTGAGGAGAACACCACTATTTCCTATTGCTCTCCCCTTTCTCTACACCTGAATAGCATTTAGGTACTAGCCATTTTTTGCTAGCCAAGTGACCCTGTAAACGTACGCTCTTCGACGGCTGGCAACTAAACACACATACAAATGTTCAGTCGATATACGTTGAACGAAATGAGAGTAAACAAGCTTCGCAATTTCCTGAGCTTGAAAGGAACAGAGATTTAAAAGAAAGTTAACAGCAAGGAAACCAGAATTCCAGTCTTGCCTTTCGTACTAACTAGAATGTGAACTTTTGGCAAGAGATTTCCCGCCTCCAGGCATTAATTTCATCAGCAAAACTGGGTTAGAACAGATGACTTCAGAGATTCCTTCTAGCGCTCGAATTCGGGAGGAGCACTGAATGCCATCAAATCAAGCTTGAGGATAAGACCAGGGTAGGGGTGGGGGCTTCCTCTGTTCTCGGCTGGGTTGGTGGCGGTGGTAGGGGTTTTTTTTTTTCCTCCCCTGGAGCTCAAGAGAAATTAAACGACGGCTGCTCCCAGTCTCCAGGGTGGGGATCTGCAGGAAACGACGGCTGAAGGCCGTCCCCACTGTCAGGCGCCTAAAAACAGCTACCGGGTCACTGGATGGGGTGGAGCGGCTGAGTCCGCCCCACGCCAGACCTCCCAGGGGTACGAGAAGCCTCAGGGGCGGCCATGGGCCAAGGGAGCGGGCAGTTTTCGGCGCCCACTCGCTCACCCGGTTGGGATATTCCTTCTCCACACAGTCCACACACATCGCGACACAGTTAACAGCGAAGATCCTTCGGTGCTTCCGGGAAGACGAAACCTCGCGAGAGTTCAAAGAAGGTCGCCGCATGCGCCCAAAATACTAGATCCTGGAGTATTTGATCTCAGGAACCAATTCCAAGTCTCCGCCCCTTAGCAACGGTTGTTAGGGCAGGGTCTGGTCTCTCAGACAACAAGAACTGAGAGCCAAGAGGACTTAGGGAACCTTCCTTATAGAGCGGAAGAGACCGTGGACCTTGTGGCGGGAAGGGGAAAGGGATCTTGGACCTCGCAAAATTCTAATAGGTGCCTTCCTGAGGCTAGGCTGACAGAAAGGCAAGTCACAAAACTCACGAGAGGGAATTCTTTCTCACTTCCTCGACTTACTCCATATACATAAAGCTGAAATTATAATTTGGATACATTCTTATACCATTTCTTAGGGCAGTGAGAGTGATAGTTCAGATCTTGGCAGGTGAATAAGCAATAAATGAAGTGTTTGGGAAGAGCCACTTATATATAGGTCTGCAGAGAATATCTTAAAAGTGTTAATAAGAAATGACCATCCCAGAGCCCTCTGGAGGAAACCAAGGAAATAAGTGGTTAAAGGTCTTATCTAGGATAACAAAGCTACTCAGCCAACCAAGATAGGACTTGGTTCCTACCCTGGGCTCTGCACCTTTTTAATACAGTAGCCAGTAGCCACATGTGGCTATAAAAGCACTTTTAATGTGGCAAATTTGAACTGAAATGTGTTGTAAGTATATCCTGCACACTAGCTTTGGAAGACTTAGTATGGAAAAAATGTGAAATATTTCATGAGTAATTTTTATATTGATTACCTGTTGAAATAATGGGGCTAAATAAAAATTATTAAAATGAATTTCACCTATTTTTAAAATTTGGCTACTATAAAATTGAAAATTACACATGTAACTTGCATCATATTTCTACTACTTGGGGCTGGCCTATACAGTTCTCTCTTGATCAATTTTTAAATGTGTTGTCTGTTTTTAAAGCCTAATGCCAACAATTTTACTAACTACTGTATCTATTTTATTCAGTTTTATAGACATTTGTTGAATGCCTCACTATGCAAAGAATTGTGGGGACAACAGAAAGTTGAAAAATACATTGTTCTTTCGTACTATCCAGATATTCACAAGAAAGTCTGAGAGATAAAATGAGCACAAATAGATATAATTAACTGGCAGATTGTGGTGTCAGTTCAGTTTAGTTCAGTCACTCAGTTGTGTCCGACTCTTTGCTACCCCATGAATTATAGCACGCCAGGCCTCCCTGTCCACCACCAACTCCCGGAGTTCACTCAGACTCACGTCCATCGAGTCCGTGATGCCATCCAGCCATCTCATCCTCTGTCGTCCCCTTCTCCTCCAGCCCCCAATCCCTCCCAGCATCATGGTCTTTTCCAGCGAGTCAACTCTTCGCATGAAGTAGCCAAAGTATTGGAGTTTCAGCTTTAGCATTAGTCCTTCCAATGAACACCCAGAACTGGTCTCCTTTAGGATGGACTGGTTGGATCTCCTTGCAGTTCAAGGGACTCTCAAGAGTCTTCTCCAACACCATAGTTCAAAAGCATCAATTCTTCGCTGCTCAGCTTTCTTCACAGTCCAACTCTCACATTCATACATGACCACTGGAAAAACCATAGCCTTGACTAGACGGACCTTTGTTGGCAAAGTAATATCTCTGCTTTGGAATATGCTATCTAGGTTGGTCATAATTTTCCTTCCAAGGAGTAAGCGTCTTTTAATTTCATGGCTGCAATCACCATCTGCAGTGATTTTGGAGCCCAGAAAAATAAAGTCTGACACTGTTTCCACTGTTTCCCCATCTATTTGCCATGAAGTGATGGGACCAGATGCCATGATCTTCATTTTCTGAATGTTGAGCTTTAAGCCAACTTTTTCATTCTCCTCTTTCTCTTTCATCAAGAAGCTTTTTAGTTCCTCTTCACTTTCTGCCATAAGGGTGGTGTCATCTGCATATCTGAGGTTATTGATATTTCTCCCGGCAATCTTGATTCCAGCTTGTGCTTCTTCCAGCCCAGCGTTTCTCATGATGTACTCTGCATAGAAGTTAAATAAGCAGGGTGACAATATACAGCCTTGACATACTCCTTTTCCTATTTGGAACCAGGTTGTTGTTCCATGTCCAGTTCTAACTGTTGCTTCCTGACCTGCATATAGGTTTCTCAAGAGATTGTGGTGTGGGCGCATAAAATGGAGAGACTACTTCCAGGTGGATTGGGAAAGAGAAATTTAAATCGTGAAGAATGTGTAAGATTTCAAAATGCAGAGAGTTTTAGTACATTAATTTCAGATGGACCATGCCAAGGCGTTTGGATTTTATCCTGCAGGAAATAAGGAGCCACTGAAAGTTTGAGCAGGAGAGGGATAACAGAATGTGATTTAGAAAGATTATTTTAGCAGCATTTTATTAGGGTTGATTAGAACTGGAAGAAATTGTACATGGAAAGGCAGACACTAACAGGAACCACAAGGGGGAGATATATAGCTTTCTGTCTCATCAATAATAGAAAACAGGCATGATTTTTAAAAAACCTTAACAAATAGAAAATTATGCTGCAGTCAAAGATCTCAAAGATTCAGTTTTTAGCGTGAACAGATTTAATTTTTCTGAGGCATGAAAGACAATCTTCATATTTACCAGCATCTTTTTTACCTTCCCAGAGTGAGATAGTATCTTGTTACTAAAATGAGCAAGTGAGTAAAAGGCCATCTTATTCACAGGCGTAAAAGTTCGAGAGCTGATGGCTATCCACCTGATCTTGCGTGGCCTCAGCCTGCAGCGCTTGAAGCAGGCTTTCAGTTCCCCAGCCAGAGACTGAAGTCAAACTGCGGCAGTGAGAGTATAACAAGACCCAGGTCTGAACAGCTTTGCAGGAAATGAACTTCCACAAAGAAATGGAAAGTAGTGAAACAGGTAAAGTGTTTATCAGGAGAAAGAAGACTAAATGTGAATAGACACACAGGCGAGCTCAGAGAGAGAGTCACGCCCTCACATGCTGGGCTTAGTTGCTCAGTCGTATCTGACTTTTTCCGACCCCGTGGACTGTAGCCCACCAGGCTCCTCTGTCCATGGGGATTCTTCAGGCAAGAATACTGGAATGGGTTGCCATGCCCTCCTCCGGGGCATCTTCCCAACCCAGGGATCAAACCCAGGTTTCCCACATTGCAGGTGGATTCTTTACTATCTGAGCCACCAGGGAAGCCCAGTTCTGCATCCACATGTGATTTATCTCAGGGCTTGCGTGTGTGTGCACGCATCTCTTAACCAAGATGGACTCTAACTAAGAGGCCTGTGGATAGATTGACATCACTCCATTTTTGATCTCCCAGGAGCCTGTCTACACATGCATAGTTAGGAAGTTCTTCTTGACTTCAAGAATGAGAAATATGTTGTCTCTATTTGGGCAGGGCTTAGCTCCTCCTTTGGAGAAGGCAATGGCACCCCACTCCAGTACCCTTGCTTGGAAAATCCCATGGACAGAGGAGCCTGGTAGGCTGCAGTCCATGGGGTCTCAAAGAGTCGGACATGACTGAGCGACTTCACTTTCACTCTTCACTTTTATGCATTGGAGAGGGAAATGGCAATCCACTCAAGTGTTCTTGCCTGGAGAATCCCAGGGACGGGGGAGCCTGGTGGGCTGCCGTCTATGGGGTCCCACAGAGTCAGACACGACTGAAGCGACTTAGCAGCAGCAGCAGCAGCAGCAGCAGCAACAGCAGCTCCTCCTCTGCTTCATCCTGGAGCATCTGTCCACAGGGGCGGACTCCTGCTGCTCAGCCTGAAGCCCATCTATCTCCTGCTTCACACCCAGTGACGTTTTCCATCCAAATCTGACTATGTCCAGGGGAGAGAGGCAGCAAATGAGACTGGTGGGAGGAGGTGAGCAGGACCAGAAACTGAAGTGTGATTATGGTAATAGAAATTTGAAAGTCTCTGAGGTTGACAGGTGGAAGAAAAGAAAATAGAGACCGCAAAACAGAAGCAGATTAGCACCTGAGAGGAATGGACCAAGCAGTGGTATAAAATTTGCAAAAAAAAAAAAAAAAAAAAAAGTTGCCAAAAAATGTATTTTCTTTTCTTTTACATTAACTATATAAAATAAAGTTTGCAATAACAATTTTAAGGGTTACCTTCTAATAGCATTTTCACTGAGATAATACCCACAGGAATCTTTAATACATACGTAATGTCAATAATGTATATCATACATGCCCATGTGTTGCAGTTTACACATGATATTATCTCTTGGTAAAAGGAATCCATAGGAAACTAAATGTTTAAAATGGTTCAATTTCATATGCTAAACTACATTTCTGGGGCAAGATTTAAGTTTTCCCTTAAGACTGCAAACTGAATCTCTTTTTAACACCCTTCTTTTCTAGTACCTTTTTTCTTTTGCCTTTTATGATGCTTGAAGCCCAGAGGCTGCAAGGATGCAGTGCTGAGCATGCCTGCCCTCTTTGTCCTTTGTTCAAAGGGATAAGGAAGCACCCCAGAGCCTTAATTTCACAGGTGGAGGGAAGCTCATCTCCAAGGAGAAGCTCATTTCCTGGGTGAAGTTATGTATCATTCTTTCCATTGTCTCTGAGGGAAGTCATGAAATAGGAGTGGTGTCTTTACCTGACTTCACCTCCCTGGGATAAATGAATTAGCAGCAATCCTGGGTTAACCCTGTAAGCCCAGGTGAGCCTGGCTGAAGGCAGGTACAACAGAGCTTCTGAAAGTTCAGGGCTGGCCTCCGTTTTTTTAAATCTCAGTAGCCAAGTTGGACTTTCTTCTTTTTATGGTTCTCATAGCTATTCAGACTATAAACCCAAGCTTTTAAATACATGGCATTAAAAAGCATGGGACTAGCTACTGTTTCTTTTTATTCTGTTTTCCTCAGCTCTCCTCTCTCTTCACGCACAGATAACCATTTCCATATGCAATTTTCATGATTTATGTCAGAATCTAAGATGTAGTAGCCTTCGGGAAAATATCACTCAAATCTTACATGGATTTAATAATCAAAATGTATGTAACTGGGTTTTAGATATGCTTTTAATTTTAATCTATGTCTAATGTATGCCCCAAGGATATAGTAAGTCTCAGAGCAGACTTTTATTCATTACTACCTATATCAGCTCTGAGATGCCAATGAGTTTGGAATTTTCAGAAAAGTCAAGGGAGTAAGGAAAGGGAAGCCAAGAGGCTCCTGTTTTGCCCTGGACAATGGCCAGCAGAGGGAGGGTTTACATCAAGGAAATGCAGACACAAAAGCCATAGGAATCAAGAAGCTTGGGTAGGTTGTTTTTTGGCTACCCTACTGAGCAACTTTCACTTCACTTCACAAGGCTTGCGGGATCTTAGTTCCTCTATCAGGGATTAAACTCAGGTCCACAGCAGTGAAAGCCGGAGTCTTAACCACTAGACCACCAGAGAAAACCATGAAAAGGGTAGTTTTGACTTGGAATGGGGAAGGAATACATAAACGCTGCATGATATACTTGGGAAATAACATAGTGATATAAAGTTATAAGTTTAGATTCCAGTCCTAATCTTATCTTAATAAAAGTAGAGCCATAAGCAAGTCTCTTACTAGCTGGGCTTCAGTGTTTTTATCTGTAAAATAATGACAACAATGAATATAACTACTGTGCAGGATTGCTTTATAAAATGGTACACAAATGTTTTAGATATATGAGTAAATACACGTGATTCAAGCATCCTAAGAAAAAGAACTCTGGCCATAAGCACAAGGTAGTAGAAGAGAGGATATTAAATTAGGAAAAGGTGGGGATGGATAATGACTGATAACCTGCTCAGCTTCCCTTGTGGCTCAGCTGGTAAAGAATCTGCCTGCAATGCAGGAGGCCTGGGTTCAATCCCTGGATTGGGAAGATCCCCTGGAGAAGGGAAAGGCTACCCACTCCAGTGTTCTGGCCTGGAGAATTCCATGGACTATACCCATGGGGACACAAAGAGTCAGACATGGCGGAGCGACTTTCACTTTCAACAGCCTGCCCCATGTGTGAATCTATGGCTAGCTGAATTGTATGAGACTCTGTATTTTAATTTGTGCAAGGTGGTTTGTGAACACTTGGAAAGACTGAGTGAGCGTGTTGCTTTGAAGAGGACTCTGTGGGGGAAGAATTGTGCTTGGGAGGGAAACCACAGGAAATAGAGAGCAAAAATGCTACTGCAGAAAGCGGTCTTAGAAAGTTACCTAAAGGTCCAAAGAGACAGGCACTTCCCTGGTGACTCAGATGTTAAGGAATCTGCCTGCAATGCAGAAGACCCAGGTTCAATCCCTGGTTCAGGAAGACCCCCCTGGAGAAGAGAACGGCTAGTATTCTTGCCTGGAGAATACTGTGAACAGAGGAGCCTGGTGGGGTCGCAAAGAGTCGGTCATGACTGAGTGACTGACCCACACACACAAAGAGGCAGGAGCTTTCTGTGTAAGTGCTACTCTGGGTTCATACCTAATCAACAATTCCCAGCCCTATTGCTGGTTCCTTGTACGTTTTCTTCTTGAAAAAATCATCTTTGAGAATTAATGAGAAAGTGTATACCAAGGTCTGAGAGAACTGAGGCATGTTATTAAACAACTATGCGAGTCGGTGGGCTTCACTTGTGGCTCAGCTGGTAAAGAATCCGCCTGCAATGTAGGAGACCTGGGTTCGATCCCTGGATTGGGAGGTTCCCCTGGAGAAGGGAAAGGCTACCCACTCCAGTATTCTGGGCCTGGAGAATTCCATGGACTGTACAGTCATGGAGTTGCAAAGAGTCAGACACAGTTGAGTGACTTTCACTTTCATGCACGTCAGTGCTGAGACTGTAACAGAATCAGCCTCATTATGTCGCTTAAAAAGCTCCATGATTGCCTTCAGGATAAAGACCAACTTGCTTACTTCAATATTCAAAGCCTTTTAAACAATCTGGTCCCAGCCTACTTTTCTCACTGCATGTCCTACCTCCTCTCCTTTTGCTGTCCTTCCCTCGTCATGCACACTTCCTATTTGTAGTCTCCCCAGACTTCTCATGGCCCTACCTCACTAACTTCCTCCAGGTCTTCTCTCAAGCTTTTTGTGTTTTGCTCCCTCTGCCTAGAATGGCCCTTTCTCTGCCTGTTGGAATTATATTCAGTGTCTTAGATGCAGTTCGAACATAACCTCTTCCAAGAAGACTGAATATTAGTTTCTTACAATCACACAATTCATTCTTCAATATGGAAGCCATAGTCATCACTTGATTCCAAACTTCTTGAGAATGATGCCTGTTTCCCAGCTTTTAGCATTATGCCTGACACACAGTGGGTGCTCAGTAACGTTTTTTGATTGGTTGTAAAACCTGAACACACAGTTTCATCCCACCTACCACCTTATACCAAATTTCACGCCCAAAAGCAGTCACCATTCCACCTGTCTCATTTAGACTTCACTGTGTTCACTCCAGGTCATTTGCTTTAAGTGATTTTAAAAAGTGAGAAGGAAAACATTTTTTAGGAGAAGGAGTTTTGGTTTTAAAAAAATTTTTTTAAGTCCAATATCCTTTATTGCTAAGTCATGTCGTCATGCTGTGCCCACCAAAAGGAAGATTCTGCCTAAGGAACAAATGACTCAACAAGGAAAAGAAAAGTGCCCCAATATCATTCAATTTAACACCTCATTGCTGCTCTCTAGGAAATGATCTGTAAACTTAGAGTTCAGTTTGTCACCTCATTCCTGGAAATTTAACAATGTCTTTCTGACTTAAATTGATTCTATACACTGCTTTTCCTTTTATAGGTAATTAGATCCACAATGGTTAGTTGATTTGGGTTGAAGGGAGTAGGTGACTTCTACCAGCATGATTCATTAGTCCTCTTTTACCAATTCAGTTAATACTTAAGATGTTGACATCAAAGAACCTTCCATCAGAAAATTTTAAATGGTGTTCAAAATGTAAATATATCTGGAAGAAGTAATGTTATAACATTAAAGCTCAGGGATTCAATTTGGTTCCATTCATATAATGTTTGGAGTACCTATCCCATGCCTGCCTTCACTGTGTGTGTGTTAGTCACTCGGTTGTGTCTGACTCTTGGCAATCCCATGAACTGTAGCCCACCAGGCTCCTCTGTCCATGGAGTTCTCCAGGCAAGAATACTGGAGAGGGGTGCCATTTCCTCCTCCAAGGGATCTTCCCAACCGGGGGAATCAAGCTGAGTCTCTTGCACTGGCAGGCAGAATTAAAAGTTCAAAAAAAGAAAGAAAGAATTGGTGGACATTAGGGGTTATTGGACAGGATGTTCTCTAGAGGGGGGAACAACACGTGCAAAGATACAGAGGCATGTGGAAACAAGTTTGTAAGGCTGGTGTATAAAGTAGGTAGCAATCAAGTGAAGGATAAAGTTTTGACCACAATGTCAGGGAAGACTAACTTCATAATTACTCATAATATAGCCCTGGTAGAAGTTAACATGTAATAAATTTTTTAATTGCTCACTTTTCTTCCAGCATCACATTTATATATACCAGCATCACATTTTTCACCCAACTTGTTGTGTGGAGACATACAGATATGGATTCACATCCTGGCTGTGGCCCTTATTAGCTGTGACATATATTTAAGGTATTTAACTCCTCTGTGCCTTTTCCCTCATTTGCAAACTGAGAATACATCTACCTCATCAAGTTGTTGAAAGAATTGAAAGAGATAACCTACTTAGCATAAGATCTGATACACATACTAAGTTAGCTATATTGATGAAAATGAATCCAGAGAACCTAATAAGGATATAAGAACAAGTGGGCAATAATCAAGGTATTGTAGTTAACAGCAGCCCAGAGTACGCCAGAGGAAAAAGAACTGTCAAGAAGCTGTCTAACATAGAACTCTGCCTCTAAGAAGAGCAATGCTTAAATCAACAGTATTTGACCCTGCCTGCTATCAAAGGCCCTAAGTATATCTGAGGAAAAGATGAGGTAGGGAATAGAACAAAATAAAATCTCAAGCAGAAAAAAAGGATGAGAGAGAAAGGGAAAAGGAAGCAGAATGATTGGACAAAGGGGATAGGAGACACTTTTCAGAGGCACATCTGCCATTAAGTTGCCTATTTCTGGCTTAAACTTTCTGAAAGAGATGGTTGCTTTGAGATAATGAAATGAAAGTTTTGGGAACAATAAGAGGTTATATATTCAGTTAGTGCCAGACAGGGCTAGATATAAAAATATTCTAAGTAGAAGGAAGAGGGGCATCTCTGGGAATATTTGAGAGTCTTCTTTTCCAAGGAGCTCTTCCTCAAACTTTAGAGAACACTTAGAGACTCACTAGCTAGATTATTATGTTTTTAAGACCACTGATGTCAGGAAGGGCTGAGAGATTGCTAGTCAGTAGAATGGAAAATGTTAGGACAAAGGTTTACAGATGAAATCTCTCTGAGAACCAAATTTTAGAAAAGCAATCCAGAGTAAAGTTCCTTGCGTTATTCCATTTAAAAATGGATGAATGCTGCCTGATGCTAGCCACCTAGTTGGCAGGAGGCATTTTAGTAAGATCCAAGCCATCAGTAGTTCAAATGAATTGGTTTTCCTTTCAGGAGCTTTCCAATAGCCCCTAACACTATCATGTGCACCTTCACGTGATTTTTAAAGATATATATGTATTTATTTATTTGGCTGCACCGGGTCTTAGTTGCAGCATGCGGGATCTAGTTCCCTGACCAGGGATTGAATCTGGGCCCCCTGCATGGGGGACATGGAGTCTTAGTCTCTGGAGCACCAGGGAAGTGCCTCCATGTGAATTTTGACTTGATGCTCTTTTGTAACATGACTCTCTGTCGTGTGTTTACTCCTGAGAGATGATTCTGTCCTAATTATTTCTTTTCCACTTGTCTTTCACTTTTCAGTTTGTATTCTGGTTTATTTTTGGAACCTAAGCTATCATGACTGCCTGCTGCCTTTTTCTGTTCTTAGGCCTTAGTCTTTTCCTCTTTTGATTATTGCTAGTTTAGCAGAGATGATGCTAAAAAAAGGGGGCAGATGTTAATTAAGCAAAACAAGTCAAGCAAGTCAAAACTTCCAAATATTTGGTTTCAGGTTAGTTAGAGACAGCAGCATTTTCTTAGATGTGGTTTTATTTTGATGTGAGTTACATAAGGTCTCTTGTTGAGACTGTCAGCTTTCTTCTGTGTGGCATCATGACAAAGCAATGGAAAGGAGATTCTCTCAAGATAGAGGGCAAGGACACGGCTAAGTAACAAGGGCACAAGGCAGAATCATGTGCCAGAGGCCACGACCCAGGCCTCACCATAATCTTGAAGACATTTTTTGATGTTACTATCTCTTTCTAGGGACAAAGAGAATTTTGTCTCCCTGCCAGAATGATAATTGAGTGAATTTACAGCTTTTGTAAATTCACTCATACCCCAAGTTTCACTGCTAAATAACAGTGAAAACATCATCATGATGAAAGACAGTTCTTTGTATATTGTGTGGAAGACACTGGCCAGGCAGCAGGTGAACAAAGAGGGAGAATACGTGATTTGTACTCATAGGATTGTCTGTTTTGAAATAAAGCACATACGCTTAAATACATCCATTCATTTTAACAAACGAACAAAACCTGCCAGACAGCACAGACTGAGGGCTAAATGAGTAATATGTAAATAGGTGATCATACGCCTCAGTTTGCCCCAGCTTATGCCTGTTGTTGCAGAGTAATTGTACCCTCTGTAACTCTCAAACATCACAGTTTAGATAGCAAATTATATGATCACCCTGTGTATAGACCAGTGGTCTAGGAATTAAGGGAAGGGAGTCCTTATCGGTGGGTAAGACAGTTGGTGGGGAGTTCATGGAGCTGGCCAAACTTGAGCTGGGTCTTGACAGAGGCAAAAGGAGAGCGTTCTATAAGAGAGAATCTAGAGCAAAGGTACCGCCATGGATGTGGAAATAAAGATAGCCATGGCCCAGTTCCAGGGGACACTGCTCACATTATGTCTCTGTGCCTGAAGCCCTCTGGATTGTGCAAGTGTTGGCTCTAAGGGTGTGTCTTATTTGGGGAACAATTAGAAGATCCCTGTAGCTGGAGAAGAGAATTTGTGTAGAGGATGTGTGTGAGGTAAGAATAGAAGCAAGCAAAGAACAGAGAGTGGCGGATATTAAATGCCAGATTAAGAAATTTAAATTTTTATCCTGTAGTGGGCTGGAATTTAGCTGAAGAGTTTTGAGCAAGCAATGATACTTTCAACAAAAAGGTTTTAGAAGATTAGTATCCTCAACGAAAGTGTTTAGTGTACTGAAAGAAGAAGAACTTGCTTCAGAAGTGTTGGAGGGACTTCCCTGGTGATCCAGTGGTTAAGAATCAGCCTTCCTAGGCAGAGGATGGGGGTTCGATCGCTGGTCTAGGAGGATCCCACTTGGCTCAGGGCAACTAAGCCCAATGAGAGAAGCCCTCACACTGGAACTAAAGAAAGCCCATGGCGCTGCAATAAAGAGCCCACACGGCACAAAAACAGTGTTGAAAATCCCTACGAGAAAAGTGTTAAGTGTCTACAGTAGTGGCAGTAGAGAGAAGCATGAGGAGACAGACTTGAGAGAACTTGCAAAGACGGGATTGATAGTATGTTGGTAACTAGGCCAGTGATGTAAGGACAGGAGACAATCGAGAACTGCTCAAAATTTAGATCCTGAGAACTGAGAAAATGATAGGATCCGTGATAAATGTGGCAGAGTTGAAAGAAGTTAGCTTTTAGGGGACATAGAGGAGTTCTCCTCCAGACACGAGAGTTTGAGATGCCCATTTGGAAGTGTCCAACAGGAAGTACTGGAGCTGAGAGAGGCAGTGACAGCTAGAGATGTGGATTTAGGAATTCTGTAGATCATTGAATAATTGAATGAAAAAGTTTTCTCCTGGACTTCCCTGGTAATCCAGTGGCTAAAACTCTGGGCTCCCAATGCAGGGGGCCCAGGTTCGATCCCTGGTCAGGGAACTAGATCCCACATTCCTCAATTAAGACTCAGTGCAACCAAATAAATAAATATATTTTAAAAAAAGAAAAAGTTTTCTCCTTCAATATCAGAAGTAGTAGGCAGCCCAAATTATCATCTGAATTGCAATTATATTTTGTAGACTAGGAAGGAATACAACTTGCCAGGATTGCAGAAGAGAGATCCCTGAGGTGGAAGGAAACAGAATGTAGTCAAGAGGAACAAAGGAAAAGAAAGTTTCAAGCTTGAGAGGTTGATTGACAGAACCAAATGCTGATCAAGGAGGACTAAGCTGAGAAAATTCATAGTTTTGGGTGGTGAGGATGACATGATTCTTTATTGTAATTGTGGAAGTGGGCTCCATATTATAAGGGTTAAAGAATGAGAGATGAGGATTTTAGGGACATAATAAATGAAGGCTGATCTTATGAAAAACTTGGCAGTAAAGGGAAGAAAAAAATATGATGAAAGTTCAAGGATTAGCCAGGATTAAGGAAGGACTTTTTAAAAGAATATGATAAGGAATTTATGTTCTATATTAGACTGTAGATAGCACTTTATTTGCTTGGAATAAATTCTGATTTTTAAAATTGCTCATAGTACCTTTCTTCTTTTGAATTCCAAGCAAGAAGCTTACTAGAGCAAGGAAGGAAAAAAATACAGATAGGAAAAGAACTGACAAGAATTCAACAGTTAGTCATCAACAGGTGATGAAAATAGACCCAATCTCTTCCACGTAATTAGGGCCCCTTTCTGTTCAAGTGGAAAGTGTATGTATCTGTAGCTGGGGCAGACATTTGAGTTAGGAGAGGATCACTCTAAAATACCGAGAAGACATGGGTTTTGTTTTTGTTTTTTTGAGGGTTCTCTAAACCCTGAAAACAACCCTCAGTTAAGAACCTTCAGTTCAGTTCAGTCACTCAGTCGTGTCTGACTCTTTGCGACCCCATGAACTGCAGCACGCCAGGCCTCCCTGTCCATCACCAACTCCCAGAGTCCACCCAAACCCATGTCCATTGAGTCGGTGATGCCATCCAACGATCACAGTGGCCTATCAGTTTCACAGCCTGACATCCGTCCTGCTTGCCACTTCCTCGGCCACCACCCTATTCAGGCCCCCAGTGTTTCTCACTTTGACTGCTATAATAGACTGTCTCCTGTCTCCCACTCCAGTTCTCCTGAGCACTGCTGGCAGATTAACTTCCTAAAGCACAGCTCTGATCCTATCTGTGCCTTACTTAAAAGCCTTCAGCAAATTCCTATTGTCAAATGGAATAGGTACAGGCTCCTCACCCTGGCTTTTAAAACTAGCTACAGTAGGGCTTTGACTTAGCCTTTCTGTCTTAATCTCCACAATTTTCTTATATTCAAACTGATTTATAGCCATGAAAAAGAGAGAGTCAGTTGGTCTTTCTACCAGGATTGGTCATGTGAAATTTCTCCATGAAAAGTAATAAGGGCTTCTCACAGAAAGGAAGGTAGGAGGTATGGGGTCATTTTCCATGTCTTGTTGAATGTGATCTTACTATCTGAACTCTTCTCCAAAATTTTTGTTTGCAAGTTGTATAGGGCATTTACCAGAGTCTGCATTATAGTAGAGCCATTTGTGTGCTTCTCTCTCCATCTTATGGGAGTGACTGCAGTCTGAGGCCAAAAATCACGTCCTCATCTTTTATCCCCTCCACTGCTAAGTCACTTCAGTCGTGTCCGACTCTGTGCGACCCCAGAGATGGTAGCCCACCAGGCTCCCCTGTCCCTGGGATTCTCCAGGCAAGAACACTGGAGTGGGTTGCCATTTCCTTCTCCAATGCATGAAAGTGAAAAGTGAAAGTGAAGCTGCTCAGTCATGTCCGACTCTTAGCGACCTCATGGACTGCAGTCTTCCAGGCTCCTCCATCCATGGGATTTTCCAGGCCTTACACTAGGGGTGTTCAATACATTAAAAAAAAAAAAAAATTCCCTGACTATATTGAAAAGAGGTTGTGGAGCCTTAAAAAACCTTGTCTTGGTCCACTGCCTCTCAATATGTCCTTACTCGATCCTATGAAGATGCAAATGTTTTTATTTTTCATGTAGCAACTGTATGTCATTTACACGGATATCATGATGCTATATGTGTGCTGTGCTTAGATGCTCAGTCGTGTCCAACTCTTTGCGACCCCATGGACTGTTGCCTGCCAGGCTCCTCTGTCCATGGAATTTTCTAGGCAAGAATACTGGAGTGGGTTGCCATTTCCTTCTCCAGGGGATCTTCCTGACCCAAGGATCGAACCCGTGTCTTTTGCATTTCCTGCATTGGCAGGTGGATTCTTTACGACTGAGCCACCTGGGAAGTAAATTGTAAATAGCTAGAAGACAGGAACTTTTTATTGTTTAACCTAGTGTGCATATCATGTTCAACTTAAGGATTTATGTACATAGCTCTCAATAAATGTTTTATAATAATAATTTTTAATGATAAATCCATTCACAGTGGGTTATTTAATAAATCAAGTGTTCTTTTTAAAAAATGAGGTATATGAGACTTCCCTGGCAATCTAGTGGCTGAAATTCCATGCTTCCACTGCAGGGGGCACAGGTTCGATCCCTGGTCAGAGAATTAAGATCCAGTATGCTGCATGGCCAAAAATAAAAGCAAAAAAAATTGAGGTATAATTGACTTATCTATTTCAGTTGTGTAATGTAATGATTTGATATTTGCAATCACATACACATATATACAAATACCATATATACTGATATATATTTGTATAACAGTATTTGTATTGCTGTGAAACGATCTCTACAATAAGCCTAGTTAACATCTATCACCACATATATTAATAGTTATAAAATTTTTTTCTAATATTGAGAACTTTTACCATCTACTCTCTTGGCAACTTTCAAAAATGCAATACAGTATTGTTAACTATAGTCACTACGCTGTACATTGAAATCTTACCCATGACTTACTTATTTTATAACTGTAAGTTTGTACCTTTTGATCTTCTTTGCCCATCTGGTCCACCCCCCACCTCCACCTCTGGCAACCAATCTGTTCTCTGTATCTATGAGTTTGTTTTCTCTTTCTTTGTTTGTTTTAAGATTCCACAAATGAGATCATATAGTATTTACCTCTTTTGTCTGGCTCATTCACTTAGCGTAGAGATCCCCTGGAGGAAAGCATGGCAACCCACTTCAGTATTCTTGCCTGGAGAATCTCCATGGACAGAGGAGCCTGGTAGGCTATAGTCCATGGCATCACAAAGAGTCAGACACAATTGAGCAACTAAGCACAATATCCTCAAGGTGTTGTAGCCACGTGTTCCGGGAAACAAACTCACTCAGAAGGACAATGCAGATAGTGGAGTGCAGCTTATTACACTGGAGGGCCCAACGCAGAGTCTCCTCTTCGCCAAGGACCCCGACCAGTTTTTGCGAAAACGTTATATACCCTAAGTGTACGTGCCCAAACCCACCTCCCCAAATTCCCTGAACAAAGGAAAAGAAAGATATAGTCAAAGATAACCCGTGATTCATATGCCTTAGACCTAGGTAGTTAAGAGTGGACAATTATCAATAGGCCCGTGGTCATACCCCAATAAGCATAATAGAATTTATGATTCTATTCAGTTACTCAGATAATTAGGGTATTCTTTTAGGTGACGGAGAGTCTAGTTATGAGCCCTGGGGCTCTTCTATCCAGGGGGTCTGGTTTTCTAGTTGCTTTGTAATTTCCATAGAGACTGGGCATATAGATCAAAGTCCATAGTCCAGCCCAAGATGGAGTCCTGCTTTCAAGACGGAGCCAGTTCTGTCTGTTTCCTTCTTCAAAGGTCCATCCATATTGTCACCAGTGGCAAGATTTCATTATTTTTTATGGCTGAAAAATATTCCATGTGTGTATATAAGTACACGCATTTCTTTATTCATTCATCCACTGATGGACATTCTTACATTGGTTCCATATCTTGGCTATTGTGCATGGGAGTGCAAATACCTTTTTGAGTTAGTGTTTTCATTTTTTGGATAAACATCCATTGGTACTAAAAAGCAAAGTTGCTGGATCATATGGTAGTTCTATTTGTAACTTTTTGAGGAAACTTCTTACTGTTTTTCGTAGTGACTACACCAATTTACAGTCCCACCAACAGAGCACAGGTGTTCCCTTTTCTCTATATCCTCACAACTCTTTTTTCTTGTCTTTTTGCTAATAACCATTTTAATGGATGTGATTGATATCTCGTTGTTTTGATTTGCATTTTGCTAATATTTAATTATGTTGAGCATCTTTTCATGTACCTATTGGCCATCTGTAAGTCTAGGGTCTTAAACTAGGATGGAAGAGTATGTAAAATAATGTACAAAAATGTTCGATTTTCTCTGGGGAGCGGTCCATAGCTTCCATCAGATAGTCACAGGTATCTATCAAAGAGAAAAGAGTGAAAGCCATTTTTATGAATTACTAAATCTGTGGAAATGTTTTTACTTTGTCCCTATTCATTTCTTGCAAAAGAATTTTTTAAAGTATCAGCAGTTGTCCCACAGACAATAGAACTAGCACTGATAGAATCATTTAGAATTAATTCCTGATGCTTCTTCCAAACCTCTATGCTCTTCTCACTTTTGCTAAGTATCTTGCTTTGACTAGACTGAAGTACTGAATAATGCAGTCCCAGACATGTCGTATAAGGATCTCACCATTTGTTACATGCATCTTCCTTTTCTCTCCTTTTAATGTTAAGAGGGTTTTGCTATTTTCACAAGAAATTTTTACTCTATGCTCACTACCAAAATCCCTAAGCAATCCCATCTTTTTCATGCCAACACTTTGACTCGTCCCACAGTTTTGGTTAAAAGTTTAAGAGAAAAAAACTCTTCTAACAGGGCCAGTCTCAGTATTAGATCATTAACTCTTCCTGATAAGCTTTAGAAAAAAGAAGTGGAAAGTAAGCATTGATCTTATTATTAAAAACTTGCATCTTGTTTAATTTTCTTTTTTACAAAAGTGATCTCTTTCCTCTGACTGTTAATGATTTTTTTCTGTATCTTTCTTTCTCCCTCAGTCCCTTTGTGATTCACTTCCCTCCAGTGGCTTAATTTAGTTAATGTTCTCATTAGTGCAACTTTTACTCCAGCAGATTTCTTGGGCTTTCACATCAGTGTATTTCCATATGATAAACTCCATTAACAAGTCTGAACATTCAGGGAAAAGAAAGCAGTCATTCAAAGCAATGGGCTCTACTTCCTTTGCTCTCATCTTCTGATCCAACTTTCTCGGCTATTTTGGAGCTTCTTCAGCAGATAACTCCATCCGAAGAAAATAAGCACTGAGCTGTGGCATCGAAGCTGATGGCTGAACAGACTTATTTCCTAATAGGTACTGTTCATATATGTCATCACCATCAGTGAAAAATATATGTATATTTTTAGATTCAAGAAAGACACAATCCCTCAGAATGTTTTTCAAGCCATTTTTTCAAATAGTGAGGTAGATTTGTCCTGATACACTCATCTTTTTCTTCCAATCTCCAAGCTTCTCCAGACATGGTTAGGAGAATTGTATCATCTGGGTTATGGAATCAAAAACCTAAATGAACCACAACAGACTATTTGATCTGACATTCTTTTTTTTTTTTTTCAGTCCATCTTAATTTTATTCTTGTGTACGATGTGACCTACACAAATAGATTTAATCCCCCACCATCACCACCCACGTTAAAGGCTAATTGTTCCAAGACCAGGTAAAATAGTTCAATCCTTCCTCCTGGTTTTCTTGCTCTGTTGATGTATTTCATTAGGGAAAGCCACAGGTGCAAAGGAAAGTCGTGAGATCTAGGCTCTGATCACAAACGCCACTCACTACCATGAGCCTTTGAGCCTCAGTCCAACAGGGTCAAGGTCTGAGAATGCCGAGTTCCTGGAGACGCCAGCGTCACACAACAGGGTGGGCGTGGTGGGAATGGGCTCCCAGCTCCTAGGGGGCTCCAGGTGTCAGGCACAACCCTGGGGGCAATCCTGAGCCCCCCCAGGCCCTGCTTGCCACCCCGCCGACCCCGGCCTCACCTCACAGGGCCCCACAAAGGGGATCTTGGCCTTCAGCATCTCTGTCTCTTGATCTGACATTCTAAGTGATGCTTCTCAACCTATACTATCAGATGGTAAAGAATATGCCTGCAATGAGGGAGACTTGGGTTAGATCCCAGGGTTGGGAAGATCCTCTGGAGAAGGGAATGGCTACCAACTCTTGTATTCAGGCCTGGAGAATTCCATGGACAAAGAAGCCTGGTGGGCTACAATCCATGGAGTCTGAAAGAGTCAGACATGACTGCTGCTGCTGCTGCTGCTGCTGCTGAGTTGCTTCAGTCATGTCCAACTCTGTGCGACTCCATAGACGGCAGCCCACCAGGCTCTGCCGTCCCTGGGATTCTCCAGCCAAGAACACGGGAGTGGGTTGCCATTTCCTTCTCCAATGCATGAAAGTGAAAACTGAAAGTGAAGTCACTGAGTTGTGTCCAACTCTCAATGACCCCATGGACTGCAGCCCACTAGGCTCCTCTGTCCATGGGATTTTCCAAGCAAGAGTACTGGAGTGGGGTGCCATTGCCTTCTCCCAGACATGACTGAGTGACTACCATTTTCACTTTACTTTCACCGTATGTTGCTAGTGACTGGAGAGTCTTAAAATTGATACTTGGGTCTCATCCCTAAAAGTTCTGATTTAATTGATGAGGGTGGGGTGTAGGAGCGGGGATCTTTAACAGCTAATAATGTATGTCTGTGCTCAGTCACATCCAACTCTTTTCAACCCCATGGACTGTAGCCTGCCAGGCTCCTCTGTCCATGGGATTTTCCAGGCAAGAATACTGGAGCTGGTTGCCATTTCCTGCTCCTGGGCACCTTCCCCACCCAGGGATTGAACCCGTGTTTCCTGCATTGGCAGGCAGATTCTTTACCACTGCACCACCTGGTCCCCAAAAGTCCCCAAAAGCTAATACAGTGACAGGCAAAGATGAGGGCCAGCCCTCTAAAGTAAAACAGGACTAATACAATCAGCTGCAAGCAATGAAGCCAAAATAATGCTATCCATATGATGTCATAATACTGTTGTAAGACAGTAGAGGGCAGAGTCGACAAATTTATATAAACTGTTTTAGGAAATAGCAATTAGTAATGTAATCTTCAGGTAATCTAACATAATCTAATGTGAACATTGTACTCTGTAGTCATCTTTTGTCACAAAGCTTTCATTTACTGCTAAAGACAAATTACTTTTTGTATGTTGGAATTTACTGGGAAGCCCCTTAGTGATGCCTGATCAATAGTATTATTACATAATTTGTGTATTTTTGAGAGAGCAAAGGGACACTTGATTCTGCCGGGACAATAAGTGTAAGCCACGATTGTCTTCGGTAAGGGACAAGTTACCTTACGGTCACTATGTCTTCTGTGGGATCTAGTAAAGAGCCAGAATTTGCAACATGGCTTAGGAAGTAAAGTAACCAGTGGTAACTATGTACTTATGCTGATTATTACAGTCTTCACTGTTACATTTATGTATGGTCATCTATTACTGTTTAAGCATCTCGGGCAATTGAAAAGAAAGTAAAGACATGCTTTTAAGTATCAAGCATTATACAGTCTGCTTGAGAAAAGAAAATTAATACATGAAGCTGCATGTTTTTCAAAGGTGAGTGATAATTGATAATATTATCAATTATCAAGATTGATTAGGCAACCTTAGGAAAATCAAACAGTTAAGGCAGAAGTGGTAAAGAATACAAAGTTACAGAGATGATTAGCCTTGGATTGAACGCAATGGCTGATTTGAAGGCTTGACAACTCTTCCCACTGTGCATAAGATGTATCAGGGAGTGAACATGTATCAAGCAAATCCAGCATGTGATGACTGAGAGAATGGTGAAAAGCTGGGCCCAATTTGTGTAACAACAGTTTTTTACCTTCAAGGCACATATTTATTTCATTATCTGAATTACAGATGAAACTATTGACTTATTGTTTTCCTTTAGTTCACTGCTGTTTTGTCCTTACCCTAATCCTCTTCTCTATCGAAACTTGCTCACAGGAAAGGATCTAATATTTGCTATTTATATTTAATGATATTTTCCCCAAATTAAAAATAATTTTGTCATTTGTTATGAAAATGTTCTATATGCACAAATAACCAAATATTATAGAAGAATAGAGAAGGAAGTAAGAATTAGTGTTAATTCTATTAACTAAAAATAATTTAAGATTTTTTAGAGTATCCTTCCTTAGTCAATTTAGGATTATTTGATGGCTACTTAAACAGTATTTCATGATGTCTTTCCCTATCAATAAATATAAAACCACATTATCACTTAACTGGTTACATAGAATGTGTGTGTGTGTATACCTGCTATACTTGGTTTAATTAATTATATTGTGATGAACATTGAATTCCCGATTTTTCCTTTTAAAAACATTATTATAATGAACAGCTAGTATGTCTTTACTACAAGTGTGAGTGAGTGAGTGAGTGAAGTCGCTCAGTCGTGTCTGACTCTTTGCGACCCCGTGGACTGTAGCCCACCAGGCTCCTCTGTCCATGGGATTCTCCAGGCAAGAATACTGGAGTGGGTTGCCATTTCCTTCTCCACTGGAATCTCCAACCCAGGGATCGAACCCAGGTCCCCCGCATTGCAGGCAGACGCTTTAACCTCTGAGCTACCACAAGTGTAAAATATGGAAAGCTAGAGCTGAAAGAGTCCTTGGAGACTAGCTAGTTCAATGCCATCATTTTGTGGAAGAAAAACGAAGACAGAGAAAGGCTAACAGGGAGTAGAAGCCAGGTCTTTTGACTCTATCTACTGATTTTTTCAGACAAGCCTATTACCATCTTTTAAAAAATTGCTTGGCTATTAAAATGCCACTAAATGGCATTGACTTTTCCTTACTCCAGTAGCTGAAAGCCTGTACCTTAAAAACTGACTCTTCCCAAGGTCATTTGCATTTTAATATTGGTTTTTAGTTATGGAATAAGCTAAAAGATTCATATATAGATAATATTAGATCTTTGGAATGAGGGTAGGGAATGCCTTAAGTGCTTGAAATAGTATGGGGCAAGCTCTGACTCCAATTTCTGGCCATATTTGGTAGAGGGGAGGAGTGGGAGTTGAGAAATAGGTTTAAGCAGTAGTTGAGGTCAGTAATGGAACATTGATGTTCACTCACAGCTTTGAAACACTTCCAAAAGAAGGGTCAAAAACTTTCACTTATTTTGGTTTCTGCTATGGAAGGTCCAGAGCTAGATGCTTAATTAAGTGTATTGTGATGTTTAAGGTGATGATGGAATAGAAAAGCAGTACTGAGTTGTTACTTGCACATACTCAGCATAATTGGGGGCTAAATTTTTAATCTAATTATTGACTTAAAAAATTAGTCTATAATATAGATCATTTACATTAACTATCATGGGATCTGTTAATTAAAAAACCCATGAGATACCGCTTTCTAGATAAATAACCGTTTCGTTAGAAAGGGATTTGGAGTTCTGTGTGATTTTTGGAGAATCACTTGAACTCTGAGGTTCTTGGTTTCTTTGTCTGGCAATAAGAATAATGATAGCAATTTACTTCATGAAATTGAATAAAAATGATTGTATGGCATTTGGCAAAAAGAAAATGATAAATCTTTTAAAAATATAATTTGCCATACACAAAGGAAAATGAAGAAAAATTATGTTTTTGATAAGAACTAGTTATCTTACAAAATATATTATGTTTGAGTTTCTTGTAGACTTTAAAGCATTCAAGAAATATTCAAGCAGAAGTTGAGCAGCTGCAGATATATCCCACTGAATAGAAAATGAGATGAATTTGCAGAGGTAATGAAATCTTTCATTGCAATATCTTCCCAAATTTTATTGAAAATTTCCCAAAGGTTTTGGTTAATATTATGAAAAAAAATGTGTAAACTTGGAAACTGCTCACTTACAAATTAAAGCAATTAACAAGATCATTTATGCTGGCAATAATTATCACATAAGCACAAAAGGGTGTAATGGTTGGATTGTTAGCACTCTAGCTGTCATTCTTTGTTAACAAACTCAAGTTTTAAATTTTATTTTCTCCCCTTGATTTGAGTTCCTGGCCTGATAAATATTTATAAAAGGAGAGAACAAAGGTTTCCGGTTTAGGTACTTCTGATTATCCACATACAGATGATTCACTTTGTGGAGTACCCAAGATAGAGCGTTAATGTCAAAACAAGATCAACTCACTGCTTATGATGCTTTCTGATCCATCTTCCTATATTTTTAATCTTTTGGCATATTGGACCATGGGGATTGAAGAGGGGCCACTGTCCAAGGATGAAGTCTGAAAACAGCACTGAGATGGTGGAATAAACAGACAAAGTTCACATATCTGAACCATTACTATTGTATTTGCTGTATCTCATTATTGGAGAAGCAAATGGCAACGCACACCAGTACTCTTGCCTGGAGAATTCCATGGGCAGAGGAGCCAGGCAGGCTACAGTCCATGGGGTCGCAGAGTTGGACACAACTAACACGTTATGAATGGAACATCGGAAGATGGCAGGTGAACTTCGCAGAGCGTGTGAACAGAGAGCCTGCTTTATTGATTCCATTTCTCATCCACAGGCAGTAAGTCCAGGTGTGAACGTGTCAAGGTGACCGAGGAGTTGGTGAAGTTCAGACATAGATACTACCAATTATGTTTTAGGGATGTGAATTTATTTAGATAACTACCTAAACATAAATAGGAAAATGATCTTCCTTAGAGGAATATAAATCACAAATTTATATTTTTACATCAAATAGAAATAACCTTGAATTACCTACTTCTTTGGTTGACCTCCAGAATTTGCAACTCTCTTTCAGTTCCCAAGATTTGTTTATTCATTAATTTATTCATTCCCTCATTTACTTGTCAGGCCTTTATTAAGTATATCTTGTGTGTCAGGAACTGTGCTAAGTCCTGGGAAACTCAAAAAGGTATTCCAAAAGCAACAGGGAGCCACTGGGTGATTTAAAGTAGTGGAGTGACATGATCAGATTTCCTTTTCTGAAAGTGTATTTTGGCTACTCTGTGGGGGAAGAATTGAAAGAAAGTGAAACTGGAGAATGGTACAACAATCAGGAGGCTTATAAGAAGCAATTCATGTGAGAAAAGATGAGGTCTGGGTTATGGACTAAAATTATGGCCCACCCCCCAAATTCATATGTTAAAATGCTAGCCCCCAGTACCTCAGAAAGTGACCAGATTTGGCGACAGAGCCTTTAAAGAAGTAGTTAAGGTAAAATACGGTCATACGGCTAGCCCTAATCCTGTATGGCTAGTCTCCTCACAAGAGGAGATTGGGACACAGACACACAAAGGAAAGAGCACGTGAAGACAGAGGGAAAAGAGGGCCGCCATCTTTGACTTGTATACCAAAGAGGGTCAGAAGAAACAACCCCGCCAGAATCTTGATCTCAGACCTCTAATCTCCAGCATAGTCAGAAGAAACAACCCTGCCAGTATCTTGATCTCAGACCTCTAATCTCCAGCATAGTGAGAAAACAAATTTTGCTGTTTAAGCCACCCAGTCTGTGGTATGCATCATGGAAGCCTGAGCAAAGTATTAATAGCACAGCCTGAACAAGGCAATTGCAGAAGAGAAGTGCCTTCAGACATCAGAGTATCAGCACACCCCAGTATAAGCCTGGTATTACATGTGCACAAACTCACATCCTTTAAGTAACAGAAAATCTAATCCTGAAAAGGAAGGAAAGCTCAGGCTCAGCTATGGAAGGAAAGATGCTCAAAGCCTGGTTTGTTCTTCCATGCACTGGTACATAACAGGATGTAAGCTTTGCTCTTCCACTTCTTTCCTTTATTGGAGGGAAATGTGAAATCAGTTTCACTTGCTGCTTTAAAGAGTGGTCAGTTTGGTATTTAGCTTCAGGTTCCTTCCAGGGACCCATCTGTTGGAGGCATTGGAAGCGGAAGTTTGGTCCTTTGTCCTCAGGGCCCCTACATTGTAAATGGTTTTCCAACCGGTCCTGCTGCTGCTTTTTTTTTGGAATTTGTGGAGAGTGTGGTTCCCCTAGATGTTTCCAGAAATGGAATGGAAATTTCAGCCAAATTTTATGAAATGCATCTCTTGGTGACAAGGTAAATAAGGAGGGAACATTAGTTTTTTAAGCCCTAAGCACTATTTTGAAGTTTTCTCTTCATTATCATGAGTTCTTGATTTTTCCACTGTTAGCAAGAATTTGAATGAAGGGAATATTGGATAGGGTTGGGTTTATTTGGTTTGGTAGGTCTGTTTTTAAGTAGCTTTCTGATACATGTTCATTTCTAAATCACAGCAATTTTAAATTTCAAACAAATAACTTAGGTTTTGTGATTCAGTAAAAAATAACTTTAGGATTAATTTCATTCAAGGCATAGGAAGTTAGTCTAGCCTATATTCTTGGTTTACAGTTTAAATTTTTTTCAAGTTCTTGGGTCTTAATGAAATCAAATTAAATCAAATTTTAAACTATACATAAAATTTGTAAACTATGTTTAAAAATCTCCATCTTGCTTTAAGCTGCTTTTACTGGGAATCTGAAAATTCATAGTTTTCTTCAACGCTGAGAAATTTTATTCTACTTTCTCCTTATAATCAATCTCATCTGTGCTCTCTTTTCTCTTCTTTTGTAACTTCTATTGAACAGATACTGGAGTTGAGGCTCTCACCTCCATGGCTTTCAACCATTCTCCCAAACTTCCCATCACCCTGTTTTTTCACCCTGTGTTTGAGGAGAATTTGTTTCCACTAATCTGCTCTTTGACTTGATCAGTTCTTCTGATCAGCTAATGGGTTTTAAATTTTAGGAACTACTTTTTAAATTTCTATGTTTTCTCACTGATTCTTTTTCATGGATACAATATCCTTTCAAATCTTGTTGAATAAAATTTAAAATCATTTCAAATTTATCTTCTGTTTCCTTTTCTTAGTTTCCTCTGATAATACTTCTTTGTTAGTTGAGTTTGGTGCTTTTCCTCTGACAGAATCTTTGGTGATTTTGATTGTCCGATCATCTTTCATTTGAGAATCAGTTTGCTTGCCTGTTCTGTTAATCATAGCCTCTCTTCAGGAACTGTGAAGGAAGGGTACAATATGCTATCCAGAGAGAGTGAAAGTTCCCTCTCACTTCCAGGGGTCAGTGGATACCTGGACTCTGCCCCTCTGGTCCCAATAGCCCCACTAACTTCATCCCACAGGCAAACATTTGATATCTAATGCCAGCAGGGGAGGAGGCTCTTCAGTGAATTATTCAATCCTAGGTTCCCCTCCGTGTCTTATATCCTTTGACTCCTACTTGGAATCCCCTTAAATGATCAGATCCTGTCTCTCTTTTATATTTCAGTATTTCCTAAGAATTTCTGGAAAATTGATCACATTTTTTCTTATTTCCTTGTGCTGTTAGATTTCTATTCTCTTTAAGACATATATATATATATATATATATATTTTTTTTTTTTTTTAATGAGATTTGGGATGGAAGAGAAGGTAGATGTGTGGGCTCAATCCACCATCTTGATCCAATCTCTACGTATTATTTTCTTTATTATCTCCAACTGTTTATCAAATAATACAAGCTCAATGTAAAACATTCAGAGAATACAGAAATGGAAAATTCCTTCTTGTGTCAGATTCCTCTAATGTCCCAACTTATATCCTCTTTTCTCCTACTGATTTTAGCTGGAGCTGGGTCGACATTTCTGTAAGAGCTCACCCTCTCTTCCTGTATAAGTAAAAGCCCCAATTCTTGGTTGACAACTTCTGTCTCAAATGCATACCTTCTCTCTGGCCCTGGAACTGTAGATTGCCTGTTAGGAGTTTGCTTGGTAGCTCAGAAGTGTGGGATGTCAATATGGAATAGGGGGTTAGGGTGGCAGCCCCTTGACCAACCAGGATGAGGGCCAATCTCCCAACTTTCCTTTTCTTTAAAAAAATTAATTAATTTATCTATTTTTGGCTCTGCTGGGTTTTCACTGCTGCACCAGGCATTTCTCCAGTTGTGGTGAGCAGGGGCTATTATTGTCCGGCTGCAGTGTGTGGCCTTCTCATTGCAGTGGCGTCTCTTGTTGCGGAGCATGCGCTCTAAGGGCATGAGAACTTCAGTAGTTGCAGCACCAGGGTTCAGAATTGCAGCTCGAGGGCTCTAGAGCACAGGCTCAATAGTTGTGACTTGGGGGCTTACTTGGGGCTTCCCAGGTGGTTCAGTGGTAAAGAATTCACCTGCCAATGCTGGAGACTTGAGTTCGATCCCTGCGTCGGGAAGATCCCCCGGAGGAGGAAATGGCAACACACTCCAGTATGGACAGAGGAACCTGCAGGGCTCCATGGGGTCACAAAGAGTCAGACACTACTTAGCAACTGAGCACAAGTGCATGGGTTTAGTTGCTCTGTGGCAAGTTGGATCTTCCCAGATTAGGGATTGAACCCATGTCTATGGCACTGACAGGCAGACTCTCTACTTCTGAGCCAACAGGGATGCCCCTCATCTCCCCGATGGACAATTCCAGGAGGCTTTAGGTACTCTTCTCAGAAAGTCCCTACAGAATTCATCCCTGCTGCCCACAACAATGACTTCAGTTATGAACCCTTATATGAGATTTTCCTTCTTACCTATTTCACTTTGCCCAATTTCTCATTCCCACTCCCTGGGATCTGCCATTTCCCTCCCTCATTTGACAATACCCTTTTCCTCTGTACTTCTAAACTTCCTCTCTCCCTCAGTCCTAATTTATCATTTCACTGTAACTCTATTAGCTGTAAAGCATTTGGAGATGCTGTCAGGATAACAGGCTCTGGAGCAAATGAGGTTGTATTGAATTATTTAGCTTTCAGCTGAAGTGGAGATAACTGAAGCAGCTGGGCTGGTTTGTAAAATCCTAGGGTAATCTGTCCACTGATTTGGTGCTTTTATCATATTAATTTTTCCTTCATGGTTGAAAATTATAAATTTTAGGGCTATAAAGAAATATATGTGGGCAACTTCAGTTTAGAACCACAAACCTAAAGCTAAGGAATTATCTGTTTTAGTAGTATATAATTATGTAGCTGCAGAGCTGCAATTCTAGGGAATCATGAATTTATTTAATAAGTTTATTCACACAAGGCTTTTTAAAAACATAAATACATAATTTACTCCATTTTTTTTCTTTCAAAAATAGATCAAGGATTGCTACTTGAGATATATGATAGTCTCAGCCTTTGAAGCTGGCCTGTTTTTCTTGAGTGTTCCTTGCCAGAATTTGGTTCTTAATTTTTAAATGAAAGAGACCTTTTTGTTTCTGAAAGTGAAAGTGAAGTCGCTCAGTCGTGTCCAACTGTTTGCGACTGTGGACTGTAGCCCACCAAGCTCCTCCGTCCATGGGATTCTCCAGGCAAGAATACTGGAATGGGTTGCCATTTCCTTCTCCAGGGGATCTTCCCGACCCAGGGATCGAACCCAGGTTTCCCACGTTGCAGGCAGACGCTTTAACCTCTGCATCTAACTCAGCTAAAAAAAAAAACAAATGAACTCTTAAATGTTATCAGAAAGGGAAAAGAGTGGATCATTGCTAATCTAATGCATGACCACAAATATTCTTCTATTATCTTCCCTATATTACTAGAGTGTCTTGGGAAATTGAGCTTAATAAGGGCCCAGAAAACAAGATGGGGGTGTGGAGAGTTGTGTGGCTTTGTGACATCTGTGGGGTTTGCCCCACTTAGCACAAATCAGGGTCTAAATACTCACTCTCAAGACGTGTGACTGCAGCAGGAAGTGAAGTATCTTTGCATATGTTCAGTATATAGACTAAGAACTCACATCTGGCACTTAAACACCCTTTTCCTGGTGAATCCTGGAAAACAACATAATTATACTCCCAAGCAAATAACTCAGTAGCAAGACTGTCCCGTTGTGAAGAACACCAGGCATCATCAAAGTTAAAACTCTTTTCTACATCTCTGCACTTCACATCGCCACTGCCATCTCCAAAACACCTGAGATTCCCTGGGTTGTTGTCTGGGTAGCAACCGTTCCAGCAAGGCTGATGGAGAAAAGAGATGAAAACTGCGGAAAGGTGTATCACGAAGGCTTGCTGAACAATGACCTTGTATAGTAAGAAAGTCAAGAAAGTGGACAGCCTTGCAAGCTGCCACTTCTGTGTCTCTCCCGAGGTGAGCGGAGGTGCTGTTGTCTTTCCTCTTTGGCACCAGCGTTTCTAGTGTTTTCTCAGGCCTACAGCATCCCACCCCACCCAGGCTTGCGGCGAGAAAACCTCGGCTCCCTGGAAACCAGGGCCGGCCAGGAGATGTCGGTGGGCTGGGGTGGCAGCTTGCCTGTTGATTACAGTCCCTGTAACATGCAAACCGTGGGACTGCGCGCTGTGCCCCTCTGGCTTTGCGGGGTCTGCCCAGACCACACCAGGTTTGCAAACAGAGACACCGAGCTCTCGGGCTGGGGGCGAGGGTCTCCCGCCCAGTGCCCACGCCAGCCCTCCCAGCGTCTGCTCTTACTGCCAGCCCCGAGAAGCCTGCCCCACAGTGCGCTTTCTAACACACCAGCCCCCGGGAACAATCTGTCTCTCCCCAACCCGCCGCAGCGAGGGCGCGCTGCCCGGGCGCCAGCCTCTCCTAACCTACGGCCTCAGCGGGTCTTTTAACATATTTGAAAAGCCTGACTGTATACAGTTGGGGACGCGGGGTGGGAAAGGTTGGAGAGCTCATTTTCCTGGCCAGGCTTGCCGCTCTGGGTGCACGAATTAGGCCGGAGCTGCAGCCAAATCTTTTCCCCGCTGCAGGGGGCTCGGGGTAGCGCGCGGTGAGGGGAGGTGAGCGGCGATGGGGGCGCTGCGGACCGCTCCGGCTTCGGGTGGCCCGGACTCGGGCCGTCCTCCGGGAGGCGGAGGCTGGCCGGGGGAGCCGGGCGGAGGCCGGGCAGGTGGCCCGGGGCTCGGAGGCTGATTGGCAGGTGCGGGAGTGGGTGGGGAAGGCGGGGGCTGGGCCTGGCGCTGCGGGAGGCTGCGGCCCCGCCTCTCCGCCCCCGCCGCGGGACTATCTGGTCCCGGCAGCAGCGATGTCCCCCGGCAGGAATGTCCCTCCTCAGATAATGTTATTTATATCTCTGGGCGGGTCCGCGGCTCGGCAGCACCAGGCGCCCGGCGGCCGCTGTGCCAGGAGCCCCGCGCTGCCCTCCTCCCCCTGCGCCGCCGCCACTGCCGCCCCCGGGCTCGGGGTGGCCGCCGCTACAGCCCCAGCGCAGGTGAGTCCCGGGAGGGCCCCGCGGCCAGAGGGAGCTGGGTGCGGGTGAGGATGCGCGAGGCTGGGGCGCGCGGCGCGAGCGCAGAGGAGGCGCTGGGCCCAGGGGGCGCGTGACGCACGGCGCCCAGGGGACCGGGTGGGGGCCCAGCCCTGGGTGCCGGGCGTAGAGCCCGCGGGAGGCCCTGGCGGCTGCGGCAGAGATCGCCCCGGGGCGCGGGAATCCGCGTGGGTTTCGGAGGCGCTTAGCGAGCTGGGCGCTTGCTTTGGAGAGCTGGATCCTGGAGCATCGCCCGGGGGCGCTGGGAGGGCAGTGAGCGGGATGCGTGTTCTGGTCCCGGGGCTGCTTCCCCCAGAACCTTGGCATGGGGACGAAGAGGGTTCTGCCTTTAGCCTGTCCGACCTCCCCATTCCCCTCTCTGCTGGGTTTCTCAGCCCTGGGGCTGCTCAGATTCCCTTCTGGGGAACTTGTCTGCGCGCTGCTGGCAGCTCCGCGCTCAGGCTGGGAGAGAAGGGCAGCGGAAGGGCCCGGGGAACGAAGCGGAGTGGCCGGGTGCAGCCCCAAGGAGAGGAGCTCAGCGTGCCCCAAACTATCCTCCAAGGACCCTTACCCTTCCACTCCTAAAGAGTTCCACTCCTCCAAGCTGCTACATACTACAGTCACCCGCCTCACCAGTTTCTCTTTCTCCAACAACTTGGCCCTGAGAAACAGCAGAAAGAGGAAGAAATTAATAGCGTTAAGACAATCCCCAACTTCCACCAACTCGCCCAGACTTCCAAGGGTGGGGAAGTAGTGGCGGGCTTGAGTATCGTTTCCGTGACAACGAGCCCCAGGTAGGGTTCTTGATTTTCAGCCTATTAATATCCAAACCACTGTTTTCAGTGAGCAATTAGAGGCTCCAGGAGTTAATAATAACACGCTGAAGGAAAATGAAAAGAAGCCATAGTTTAGCTTCTTAGATGCTTCAGATGGGGGTGGTAGTGGTGGGTATCTAGTGACAGTATTTTTGCACCCAGAACTCCTGTGCCTTGAGTCTAGGCTGTCACTTCTAGGTAGGCGGCAGCCGTGCAAGACCCACAGCGGTGAGTTAGTCACGATCTATATACTTCAGTTCCTAAGGGAAATGATTCAGGTGGCTCTTGAATGAGAGGAGTCTGCAAATCAAAAATTTTAGGCACCTATATACTATTTGCTACCCGATTCTTAGTTTCACAGATGGTACCAAATTTTATTCTAGAATCCCCTCTTTGATCACCCTCATATCCTCTGATATGACCTAGAGCAGGTCATTTCCTATTCCAGTTTCAGACTTTAACTCTTTTGCTAGGAGACCTGGGTTCCAGAATGTCTTGGGCAACTCTTTTTTTTTTTTTTTTCTGTAAATGCAAAATATTTAAGAGTACTGAATGCTCAGTACCCAGCACAGCTAGGCTTGTACTTGCCCAAAGGCTGTGGGCTAATTAGAAAAAGAAATATTAAGCTCACATTGAAGAAAAGCCCACCAGCCTTGAGACCACCTGACTTCTCAGCCGGTGGGTTATTTACACAGAACTTTATCAAACCCTGAAGTTAAGTATAGCTGAAAGACATCAGCCCTACACTAAAAAAAGGTGGCCTTTAGACACCACCGCCCCTTAGCTCTTGCCCTTAGCTTTATAGGTGGTCCAGTCACAATGACTGGGGATGAGCCAGTCCTGTTAATCCCAATTCTCGGAAGACTCAGTCCGCTTGTGGAATTGAAAGCACCCCAAACCTTTCAGGCATCCAGGACGGGCCTGGGTGCACAGGCGTATCAAGTTTTCCTGAGTGGCTTGCTCTGCTAAGAGCTGGAATACCACCTTTTGCTCTGGTCATTGCTTCCTCCAAATGTTCTGAAGGCGTCTTTTAGCAGAACACCTGCTAGATGGTTAGCTTCAGGGTAGGTAAAGGTTGGCCGGAGGCAGACTCACACCTGGGATCCTATATGACTAATTAAAAATGACTGTTTTAGGCAAACTAGCTGTGAATGAAAGTGTTGAACTAAATTAAAAATCTGACGAATCTGCCACAGTTCTGGACACAGGCTGTTTTTAGTAAATAAAAGTAATGGACTTTTTTTTTTTTTTTCCTGTTTTTTACATACCAAACCAGTGCCTAACCCAGTACCTGGCTGTGGTGGACACTCAGTTAATCTTTGCTGAATAAATGAGAGAATGAGTAAATGAACGCTCAGACTTTTCTTTATATTATCCTACTCAGTTGTCATTCTGTGAGGTAGCTCATATTATCAGCATTTTACAAGTGAGGAAACAGGTTCAAGGAGATTAAATAGTTTGCCTCACATCATACAGCTGATGAGTGGTGGGGCTAGGATTCAGACTCAGCTGGTCAACCTTCTTTTTGAGGTTTGGCAGTCAGCAGTGGATATAGAAGTACAAGGTGGAAAGAGCTGGTATAGGGTTGTCTCTTAGCTTCACAGTCTTTCACTCCCCAGACCTTGGGTGATAATTCTGCATATATCAGAGAAGCTTAAAAAGTATTGCTGAAGGGACGGGCTACCTCCTGGACTGTTCCCACCAGTGCCCCCTTCCCTGTGGCAAGCCACCACTGACTTGTCCTCCACAGGAGATCCTCCAACCCTAGCAGGATGAAGCCTGCTATTCTGAACCAAACCTGCAAAGCCCCCAGGATTCACTTTCAAATCACATGGGTTATTTCTCTCACACTTTCCAGAAGATCTGTTTTGCAGGAAGAAAATAATCATGAATATCAGTCAACACTTTGAGGAAGAGCAGGTATCAATGTTAAAATAAGCTATTTACATCCTGTTGTAAAAATATATATATTGCTGAAGGTATGGGAGACTCACTTGCTCAGAGGTATTTAGCCATGCCCATTATGTGCCTGTCATTGTTTCAAGGACAGAACTGTAATTTTGGCAGTAGTCGAAGCATGGGTTTTTTTTGAAAACAGATTTTCCTTTCAGTCGTGGATGTGGCCAGGAGGGCTTGATGATGCATGGGGACAGGGTGATAGGACAGAAGATAATTATAAAAAATTCATGAGGCAACGCTGTTGGACTGGGAAGGGACCTTGGAGGTCACTGAGTCTAGCCTTCCATTTGTGTAGCTGTTTGCTTACAGGTGAGGCCCACCAGTAACGCACCTGATGATTCCTGTGCAGCAGTGGTACGGATCTTGCCTGCTTCTTATCATTTTAGCCTGCTTCTTTCCTTTCTCCCTCTCAAGGCCAGTATTGGGTTTATTTCTTGAAGTTCTGCCTAATATTAAACCACTGCCATTTTCTTTCCTCTGAGAGAGATTGTGAGAGGGTATATTTTCATGTCCAATACTTCCATCCTAGTAAAATCTTTAAAAGGTATTAGAGATAGGATAGAAGACATGAAGGGGCATTCAACTCCAAACTGCTCTATAACCTCCCCATTGCCTGTTAGGTATACAGATGTATGCGGTTTTGCACAATAGGTATTAATATCTTGAGTCGATACAGATTTTAAGACAAATAATTATGTAGCATTTCTGGAACAGTGGAGAAGGAAAAGACTTTAGAGAGTTATTGAGACTGTCAAATACCTGTTTTAATCTAAACCCAGTCACTAAATTGCTCTTGAAGTATGTTTTTCCAAATTTCAAAATCAAACACAAAATTATGCTCTCTGTTCAAGACCTGAAATGGTAGAAAACGTGACCAGCGGGAAGTTTAGAGTGATATAAAGTACATTTCTTCATAATTTTTAAAATAACCTTGACCTGCAGATTAACATTTATCAATTGACTTGGGAGGATCAAGAATGAAAGTAACTCTGCTGTGTGGGCTGATGAGAAATTTAGTTTTGGAATGAGGACTGGCAGGGAATTCATGGATGCTGGGTGCTGAAATCATATGGATATGACTAGTTGCAAATTACCGTGGAAAGAAATATTTTATCTTAAAAGTAGTTTGTATCGACTTAGTTTTTTTTTTTTTTTTTAACAGCTGTTCAGTTACTCCTCTGCTTTAGATAAGACACCTGGGGAGAAAGAGTAAATGCGGTGGTCTGTGTGCCCGAATCATCATGTAGCATTTGCTGCGTTTATCACAGAGAGGCAGCTTTCCCTCTAACACCCCCAGAGGGGAAGGTTACCTGGTTTCAGAGATGGAGATGGTGATTGAGGGAAGGTGTAGGAGGCAGTCAGGAGAATTCACTCTCAGGTCTGGCTGCACTCACTGAATTGTCAACTCCCCTTGGTAAATATTTAGAAAATGTCATAGCGCCTTTCCCTTTGTTGCTGTGCTTATTTCTTAACTCACAAGCCAGGCACTCCACCTTCTTCCATTTTCATCCAGCCTTAGCTGACTATCAAACCACCAGGGGATTCCGAGCCTTCCAGCTCACAGTCTTAGAGGGGGTCATAGACAGAAATGCCTTCTCAGTGGATTGTTATCTAGCTAGCTTATGCCATTCCCAGGCCTCCTTTTCATTTTTCTTTTGCCTTTTCCTGGTAACTAGAGATATTACAAAGCTGTCGTGTCCTCCTACCTCAGTGAGGCCTTTTCAGGCTTTGCCATAATGTTTAATTTCTGCATTATACCTGTGCAGACCTGGCCAAGGGTATAATTACAAGGGCGATTAAAACCCAGACACATATCATGTTAGCAGTGGGGGCAAAAGTGGGGCTTCCTTTCTTCTTTTCATTTGAATGCTGTAAATTTAGCAACTGAAAAGGTACAGGGCTAAAGGAAAAAAAAAAGACTTTGTGATGAACTGGGCTCAGATCATCCAGGATATTTATGAAAAGAATAACAGGGCACCTTGACAGCTAAAGAACAATAATTGCTTTGAATTATGTTCAGCTCAAGAGTTTCCTCCATCTTGAAAAGGAGAAACTTGGATAATCCTGAAAATAGGTTGAAAATCATTTCCATTTATACCAGATGTAAATATGGGTGTGGCTCACTTGAGAATTCAAAGCACCTCAAAATGAAGCATGCCTTGAAGACATAACTTACGAGGACCAGAGATTTCTAGCTTCGTTCTGTCCCTCTGCTCACTTCCGGCCTGTTTCCAGCAGCCCCTTTGTTGTTGTTAAGTTGCTCAGTCATGTCCGACTCTTTTTCGACCCCATGGACTGCAGCACACCAGGCTTCCCTGTCCTTTACCATCTCCTGGAGCTTGCTCAAGCTCATGTCCATTGATTTGGTGATGCCCTCTGACTGTCTCATCCTCTGTCCTCCTCTTCTCCTCCAGCCGTCAATCTTTCCCAGAATCAGGGTCTCTTTTTTCTTAATTGAAGGATAATTGCTTTACAGAATTTTGTGGTTTTCGGTCAGACATCAATAAGAATCAGCCATAGGTACACCCATGTCTCCTCCCTCCCCAACCTCCCTCCCCATCATTGGGGTGTTTTTTTAATGAATTGGTGCTTCGCATCAGGTGGCCAAAGTTTTGGAGCTTCAGTTTCAGCATCAGTCCTTCCAATGAATATTCAGGACTAATTTCCTTTAGGATTGACTGATTTGATCTCCTTGCTGTCCATAGGACTCTCAAGAATCTTCTCCAACACCATAGTGCAAAAGCATCAATTTTGTGCTCAGGGTTCCTTATGGTCCAACTCTCATATCCATATATGACTACTGGAATAACCATAGCTTTGACTAGATGGACCTTTGTTGACAAAGTAACGTCTCTGCTTTTTAATATGCTGTCTAGGTTGGTCATAGCTTTTCTTCCAAGGAGCAAGTGTCTTTTAATTCCATGGCTGCAGTCACCATCTGCAGGGATTTTGGAGCCCAAGAAAATAAAGTCTCTCACTGTTTCCATTGTTTCCCCATCTATTTGCCATGAAGTGATGGAATTGGATGCCATGATCTTCATTTTTTGAATGTTAAGCCAGCTTTTTCACTCTTCTCTTTCACCTTCATCAAGAGGCACTTTAGTTCCTCTTTGCTTTCTGCCATAAGGGTGGTATTGATATTTCTCACAGCAATTTTGATTCCAGCTTGTGCTTCATCCAGTCCAGCATTTTGCATGATGTACTCTGCATAGAAGTTAAATAAGCAGGGTGACAATATATAGCCTTGACCTACTCCTTTCCCAATTTGGAACCAGTTCATTGTTCCATGTCCGATTCTAACTGTTGCTTCTTGACATGCATACAGATTTCTCAGGAGGCAGCAAGGTGGTCTGGTATTCCCATCTCTTGAAGAATTTTCCACACTTTGTTGTGACCCACACAGTCAAAGGCTTTAGTGTAGTCAATGAAGCAGAAGTAGATGCTTTTCTGGAATTCTTTTGCCTTTTCTATGATCCAACAGGTGTTGGCAATTTGATCTCTAGTTCCTTTGCCTGTCTAAATCCAGCTTGAACATCTGGGAGTTCTCAGGTCTGTTGAAGCCCCTTAGGAGTGTTCAGTCAGTTTCACCTTCATGAATATTTCCTTCAGGGTGAAAGAGTTAGAAAAGGCCTTTCATAATACTGACTCCAAGCCGTAAGTCATAGAGCCTTAGAGCTTGAAAGGCCTGAGAGAGCCACCTGAGAAATATTTAGAAAGAGCAGATGTTGGATACCTATTGTATGCATTACCCTGTCATATCCTGAGGACATAAAAAGGTGTCCAGTGGAGACTCACTGGTCTGGTGGGGAAAGGACTTGCAAACAGTGATTCTATAGGACGCCTGAGAAATAGCCCCACTGGGGAAGAGTCTGATTCAGGCTGGAGGGTGTCTGGGGTTTTCCTGATGGAAGAAGGGAGAATGGGCTCGGGTAGGACTCTAGCTCACAGCCTGTCAGAGGCGTGCAATCGAGTGTGGTCAGATTAGGAGAAGAGCAGTAGTTCTCTGTGCCTGGAGTATAGACCACAGTCCACGAATGGGCTAGATATGTGACCCTAAACATGGCATGAGTTTAGTGTGTGAGGAAGTTGAACCATTGAAGGTTCAAGTTGAAATCAATAAACGTTTTGAGCAGAGGAGAGACCTGATCAGATCCTTGTTTAGACAAAGCTCACTGGCGGCAGCAAAGGGAATGTGAACTAAGATCAGCCAGAACAAGATGATGACCACACATGATATACGGTTCACTTAGTTTTCAGGAGGCCTTTGTTAAGTGTGTCACTTCATTTTATTCTGCAATGACCATGTGACAAAACAGGGAACAGTCAAGGAAACAGGATCAGAAACATACAAGGGTTTGTCCAAAATCCCTGAATTTGTGGTAGAACTTGACTGCAGTCAGTGTCCTTATTTCAAGGCTGGGACTTTGTCCAGATCTTCTCAGTGGAATAGCTGAATATTCTGGGCCTTCATGTTGAGATAGTAATTGCTTTCTTTCTCCTGCAGAACTTTCAGTCTAAGTTCTTTGTTCCTGGAGAGGAGAAGAAAAGTTGTTACAGTGTTTACTCTTTAGCCACAAAACCTTAAGAGTGGCCCTTCAGCTTCTACATGGATGATGTTACAAAGTAGTGTCAAGCATACATGTGGATTCCCAGCATGCTATAGATAAGTGATGGATTTATATGTCTATTAATTGATGTTTTGGCTTCTTCAGTCTCTTACCCCAAATTTACTGGATGTTATTATGCATATGTCTCATTTTGGGCTTCAAGAACCTCTTTTTGTCCAGTGATCCTATGTGCCTTGATTTGTGCTTACTTCAGTCTTCAACAAATACTTAATGAGCTCTCATTTACTTGCCAGTAATATTTTAGGCCCAGGGGATACAGCAGTGAAGATGGTAAAAATAGCCTGACATCATGGAGCACCCTCTAGTTGGGTGAGACAGGTACTAAACAACAACAAACCACAGATGAACATCTATCATAATTTTAGGTGATAGAAAAGGAAAAATAGTGCGAAGAGAAAGAGAGGGAGGTGATTCTACCAGTTGATGTAGGATGGCTGGGAAGGGCCTCTCTGAATTTTCCGTTGAGTTGAGACCCAAATGGAACAAAGAACAGGGATGAGGATGTTTAGGGGGAAGAGATTCAGGTCGAGCGGGAAGGTCCAGAGACGGGTGTCACTGCTATGTCCATGGAGTGGCAGGAAGCCAGTATGTCTGGAGTGGAGGGATCCAGAGGGGAGCACAGGTTGTAATGTTGGGGAGGAAACTGGGTCTGGATCATGCAGGCTTTGTAGCCAGGTGACAACTTTGGGTTTTAGCCCTACAATTAGCCCTTCCTGTGACTACAGGAAGCTGTGGGTGGGGATGACTAGTTCATATTGGTGTTCTAGGAGAATTTTTTCTGGCTGTCCTGTGGAAGATTGATTGTAGGAGAGTGAAATGAAAGCTACTGCAAGTGGTCCAGGGTAGAGTTGTAGACCCAGTATGATGGTGGTGGGCGTGGAGAGATGCAGCTGGCTTCCAGATGAATCAGTTAGGTAGAGTTGATGGAACTTGGATACAGAAGATGGGAGAAAAATAATAAATCAAGGATGATTCAACTGGTTTTGATCTGAGCTACTAGCAATGAAAAAGCCATATAGTGAGATGGGGATATGTCTTATCAAACGTACTGTGGGCTACTATTTTTAATTTTTATTTTCATTGAGGAATTGATTTGGAATAGACTCAGGCAGGTAATACCAGAAAGGTGTTTTATTATGAGTGACTCATCTGTTTGTTTTGAGGTAAAGCCTCAAATGTGCAGTTAGTTTTCTGTCCTTTGTACCTTTACTTTTAGGTCGTTCTCACAACGTCTCGATTATGTGACAGAAATTAAGATGCTATACAGACAAGGTTGAGATACATTTCACTTTCTGTAATTAGAACTGTTTTCAATTTGCTGATTAGAGCCCACTTTTTTAACACTTTTTGGTTATCATTTTTAAAAAGAACTTTTAAAATTATGAAGTGAATGGTTGAAAAGTGTATCCACTCTGTTCAAGGGAACGCAGTGAAAAGTAAAAGTCTTTCTTCCCCTCCCTTCAGTCCTACTCCTAAAAAGTTACCAATGTCAACCATATCCTGTGTATCCTTTAAGAAAAATTCAGTGCATCTATAAGCGTATGACCTGAGACATACTTCCTGAGTCCCGAACATTTCTCCCAGAGTCCTTTCCATCAGTCTTCCTGGAACAGTCCTGGCCCAAGTAATCTCTCCCTTATCCAAGTTTGTTACAGGTCTAGTTACATATACTACTTAATTTGAACATAATTATATACTTCTATTTCTATTTAGCTGTTCTGGAAAAGTGTTAGTTGCTCAGTTGTGTCCAACTCTTTGCAACCCCATGGACTGTCCATGGGATTTGCCAGGCAAGAATACTGGAGTGGGTTGCCATTTCCTTGTGTCCATCTATTATTCAGCAAGACATATCTTAAGAGCAAGAACTGATTTGAATTGTATTTTATCAGATTATAATTTGATATGAATTATAGTCACGGGTCTTACATAAAGCTCTGCCTAATGATTCTACACATAGAAATTCAGTTGGTAATTTTTGGAATGTGCACTTTGACAGTCGATCCCTAGTGGGGCAATGCTGGGACACTGGGATTATTTTAATTAAAACTTGTCAGATGATAGCTGCCAACAAAGCCACCTTCTTAGTGGGTCACAAAGGTGTCCATTCCCAGGGAATGGTAACCGGATACTGCTCCTTTGGATGAAGAGCTTTCTAATATGCTCGGGCTCAGTTTCTCATCCCCTCCTCAGATGGCATTGCATCTAAATGTCAGAAACGAGATATTTTTATTTGCCCTGAAATGAACAGGTATTTAATGAGCATGCATGTGTGCGTGCTCGGTCGCTTCAGGCATGTCTGACTCTTTGCAACCCTATAGACAGTAACCCGCCAGGGGATTACTGTGGGATCTGTGCGATTCTGTCTGTGGGATTCTCCAGGCAAGAATACTGGAGTAGGTTGCCATGCCCTCCTCCAGGGAATCTTCCTGACCCAGGGATCGAACCTGCATCTCCTGCATTGCAGGCAGATTCTTTACCTCTGAGCCACCAGGAAAGCCCTTAATGAGCATGGCAGCCATTCAATTTTTTAAATTAGAAAAAGCATATATAACATGAAAGTTACCACTTTAACTATTTTAAGTGCTCAGTTCAGTGACATAGGGCTTCCCTTGTGGCTCAGCTGGTAAAGAATCTGCCTGCAATGTGGGAGACCTGGGTTTGATCCTTGGGTTGGGAAGATCCCCTGGAGAAGAGAAAGGCTACCCATTTCAGTATTCTGGCCTGGAGAATCCCATGGACTGTACAGTCCATGGGGTTGCAAAGAGTCAGACACGACTTTTGCTTTCAGTGACATAAGCACACGCTCATTGTTGTGTAGCCATCATCACCATCCATGTCCAGATGTTTCTCATTTTCCAAAACTCAAACTCTGTACCCACTCAACACTAACTCCCATGAATCACCTAGCAACCACCACTTTACTTTCTGTCTCTATGTATTTGAGCGCTGTATATGCCGCATGTAAATATCAATAGATCAAATAATACTGTATTTGTTCTTTTGTGACTGGCTTATTTCACTTAGTATGTTTTCAAAGTTCACTCTTGTTGTCATATGGGTCAGAATTCCCTTCCTGAATAGTATTGCATTGTATGTATTTTTTCACATCTTTATCTGTTCATCCATTGATGGGCACCTGAGTTGCTTCCATTCTTGTCTGTTGTGATTAATGCTGCTATGAACATGGATATACGAGCATCTCTTCCAGAGTCTGCTTTCCATTCTTTTGGGTATATACTCAGAAGTTACCCCAGTATATTGCTGGATAGTCTATTTTTAGCTTTTTAAGAAACCAAACTATGCAGTTTTAATGTTTCTCCCTGATATTTGTTGTTTTCAAAGGGAAGGACAGAATCTGTTAACATCCTCACCTTTGGGACTGAACTGATCTTGAAAATTGTTCCTTTGAGAACTCTACCTTAAGCAGCTAGTTTGTCATCAAAGTTCTTCAATTTGTCCTTTAATTAGTTACCTATTTTTAAACTGTAGACATTTAGAGGACAGGCAAGAGATGTTTAATTTGCTTTGTAGAACGTGGAGCCCAAGCTCAAGGGGTAAGTGTGTAAATATTACATGATGATTGTTTCAGCCAAAATATATCCTTGGGCTGAATGACAAGAGTTTGGGTTGCTTCCAGCTCCTTTTCTCTTGCTGTTTGCCCTTGGGCAAAGAACCTTCTTTTCTGACATATTTTTTCAGTGATGTGTGTGTGTATGTGTGTGTGATGGCACCTTAATATTTATTATTATCCTTTAAATTGCTTCAGATTTTCTTGTAATGATTGAACGTTACCTCATCTGACAGCCACTCCCCTTCCCCAGGACCTGGGGTAGCACCGAGTGCTTCCTCCTGCATATTTTTGAGTACCTTCCTCATTCTTTTGTTATAGGAAGGATCATCTTGTTTTTTAATTGACCACTTGCCTTCTACACATTTAGGCCATGCTTTTTGTGATGGGGAACAGGATTGCACTCTTTTTTTTAAGTTAATATTCCCAGCACCTAGAGACTTGCTTGCTACATGGAGGGGAGTGACTCAAAAATAGTTATTGATTACAAAAGTAAAGACTAATGAAATATTATAATTATAATGTAATAATGAAACATTACTATAATTGCATAATTAGAATAATGAGTTTTTCTAATTCAACATTTATTATGTGCTGGCACTGTGCTGAGAGTTTTTATATGTATTTGTTATTTCTATTATCATCCTAATTAGATGAAAAAAATCAGTCTTAGAGAAGTTTAATTACCCTAAATTATATACCTAGAGGATCAAAGCTGAACCCTGGTATATTTTTCTAGAGTGCTCACCTGGAGTCACCACACCCATCATATTTGGATATACATCAATATTCCACAGGTCTTAATTCTAAGACTTTTTTCCTTTTATCCTGCATCTTTAATGATCTGAATTTGGAAAGATAATTAGTTGTATACCTTTATGTGTTTCTGTATATTTTCAGTGATTTACCTTATAGGCTTGAATACCCTGATTAGCTGTTAATAATGTTCTGAATCCTGTTTCTGAAATAGTTCTTTGACATCTGAGGATGAAGATGCTAATTAGTATTATACAATATACCCTCTGTCATAAGGCAGCTCTCCCTATCGCTGTTCAAAGGGGTCTGATATGTCAGACACAGTGGCCTCCTTCCAGATCCAAGTCCCAGGTTCTCTGCAATATTTGACCAGTAACCGCTCTTGCTTGAAACTGTGCCCTCTCTTGGCACCTTTCCTCTCCTCCCAGCTTGCTTACCATTGCGTCTTTCTGGTTTTTCTGTTCCTTCCTCTCTGTGCTGTGCCAAGTTGCTTCAGTCACGTCTGACTCTTGGCAACCCCATGGACTTAGCCCATCAGACTCCTCTGTCCGTGGGATTCTCCAGGCAAGAATACTGGAGTGGGTTGCCATCCCTCCAGGGTATCTTCCCAACCCAGGGATCAAACCCACATCTCCTTCCTCTCTATCAGTTTGCAACTATTGGGGTGGCTAGTGCATCCAAATCTGTATCTCTAGCCCCAGTCTCCTCTCTCAGTTCCATATCTGCCTTCAAGCTGTCTACTAGCTGTCTCCATTTGGCTGTAACAAGAGGTCCAGACTCCCCATGTAGCAATGGGACTTCCCAGTCCCCTTCTTTGCCTCCAGACCTGCTCTTCTGCCCTTTTTCATAGCTAGGTTCATGCTGTCACCATCCTTCCAAGTAAGAACCTCAGCAACTTTGTAGTTTTTCTTCTTTTCACACTTCTACATCCTATTGGCTGCCAGCTCCTATTCATTTTTCCTCTAACAATTTCAAGTTAGTTTCTTTCTTTCAATTTCCACTGTCCCTATTCTTATCTCACGTTTGAATAATTGGCCTCCAGTCTCTGTCTTCCTAACCTGATCTCAGAATTATTTTTAAAAACATGAGACTGACTGAGTCCTTCAACTGCTTGAAAATCCTTAAGGGTTCCCTGTTGCCCCCAAATAAAGTTTAAACAGGCAGACAGGGACCTTTTCAACTTGTTCTAACCTTCTTTCCAAGCTTCATTCCCTCTCCATTAACCCCACATTGGGATGCAATTTTTTTTTTTTTTTCTGGCCACACTGAGTGGCATGGGGAATCTTAGTTCCCTGACCAGGGACTGAACCATGTGCCCTGTGTTGGGAGCTCAGAGTCTTAACCACTGAACCACCAGGGAAGTTCCCATTTATCCCACATTGGATGCTTGTGACTGTTTAAATTTGGGGTGCATTTTCATGCCTCCATGACTTTTCTTCTATTGTTTTCTAGGCCTGGAATATCGTTTTCCCTTTCCTCGACCTTGAACTTTCACACAAATACCGCTAAAGGCCCTGATCAAACATAACCACTTTGATTCTTTCCCTCTTCTCTAACCCAGGAAGACACCTTACTCCCCTCTGAGTTCTTACGCTGTCACTTTTCACATGGTACCCTGGCTGCTTGTACACAGGTGTGGCTTTCCTCTAGATTATGAGTTCCTTGAAGAAGAGATATTTGTCTGGTGCCCATGGGTGCTTAACTCAGGGTCTGGCTCATGTATGATGCTCAAAAAATGCTGATTAAGGGGACTTCCCTGGTGGTCCAGTGGTTATGATTTTGCCTTTCAATGCAGGGGGCGCAGGTTTGATCCCTTGTTGGGGAACTAAGATCCCACATGGTGGAGTTGGGTGATAGAGGAAGTTTTAAGAATATCTAACCCAGAAAATAGTCCCCCACATTTTGACCTATAGAAGATTGTGAAGAAGGGTTAATGGGAGGCACCGGCTGTTGACAGGGGTGGGTAAGAAGTAGAGTGCGTGCTTTAGACCTCAGGAGGCTGTCTTCCCACCTCTGTATGCCCTGATTGCTTTTCGCTTAGTGGAGGGAAAAGTAACCTCTGACTTCTAAGTTACATCATCAGAATATGTGTATTGCTAGAAAAATTTAGTTACTCATCAAGAATACAGTCACTCCTACCTCATTTTTCAGTGAATGTTTGAGGCTGACCCTCAGAATGTAGCTATGTAAAGATCTTTCAGTGGGTGTTTTAGGCCAATATACACAAGATTTGCTTTATCATGGTGAAGAATTAAGAAAGGCATTTCAGAACTAAAAAGACCCCCAAATTCCTGTATAGAGGTTTTGTGTTTTTTTCTGGGTGAATTTAACCTTTGTTTGCCCTTAAGGCATGTCAAAGCAGAAACAATCTTATAAAGTATTACAGCGTAATTCTTGGTATGTTCTGCCCTCCTTTTTGCCTTACCCAGACAAAAAGTGAGTTTCACCAGGGGCTGGACTCCCAGCATACTGCTTGCTCAGGCCTTTGAGTGTGTTTTGTTTCTTTCAACAAAATTCTTTGTCATGGACACACTCCCACTGCAATCCAGCCACTCTCTTCTTTTGCTCTGTTCTGTGCCCAATTGATAGGAGTTGGTTTTTAGCTTCCAAAGACTATGAGTGGGGCTGCTAGACCTTTATAAACATGTGCAGAGGTTCTGAGGGGAACCAGTAAATAAAAGGTCCTCATAATGCTTTGGAGAGGGACCTCCCTGGTGGTCCAGTGGTTAAAACTCCCCGCTTCCACTGCAGGGCAATGGCTTCGACCCCTGGTAGGGAAACCGAGATCCTGCATGGAATAGCCAAAAATATTTTATTAAAATGCCTTGGAAAGATGTGTCTGGGATAAAGAGGGCCATAGAGGGACCCGGAAGTAAAGAAACAAAGGAAGGAGGGACTTGGCCAAGACAACCAAAGGCCCCAGGGAGCCCTGAGGGGCATAATTAGGTCAACAGACAACGCCAACAAATCTGATGCAGAGGTGACAGTGAGCATAGGATCAACTAATAGCTACCTCTGGAAGGTCTAGATAGAATGGCATGGAGGTCAGCGCTCACTGTCCTTCTCAAGGTGCCATCATAAAGGCTACCAGCAAGCCGACTACTGGTTAGTGGCCTGGCTGCATGCTTTTTGAGTGGACAAGCCTTTTTCTTTTATTTTCAGGGATGCTTTACTTTGTAGTACGTTAGCTGTGCTCTCGTCTTGGTTTTCCCGTTTAAAATCTAGGCTATTGCTGACGGCTCAGGCTCTTCCTTTCTCTGCAAGGTGGATGTGTGCATTCTGTACGTGCTTTCTGCAACTGCTGGGAAATATCAATGCCCAGACACTTCAAGTCTGAAGCAGGAGGGTCCCTCATGGTAGAAAGTTATCAGAAGAACAGAGGTGTTTACAGGCACAGAGAGTGAGGTGCTGTGTTAGAACTGAAGCAGACTGCTCTGGGGCAGGAAGTAGATACCCTCTGCAAGGCAGGGACCTGCACCTGTGAGGACAAATGAGGTCACTTGCATTCAAAGCCGTGTGCAGTCACTTTGTCCAGGAGACTGGAAAAATACTCGGACCAGCAGCAGGTCGTTGGGTGAGCTGGTAGGTGCGTAAAAGAGCAGGTAACTCAGTACTGTGCCCTCAATGTAGCGACTCTATCAGCAGCCTCGGTTTAGCTGCTCTCACTGCTTCTGACCCAGAAAACACTCAGAAAATGACTGCAGTGAGACACATCTGCAAGGTGAAGCTTTCAGTCCAGGTGGGGGGAGGGATGCGGAGCTGATCCCCAGGGTTCAATACTTACTTCCTAAATGTGCTGGGAGTGAGCTTGGTTTATACTCCGACCCAGGGGAAGTCACTTTACATCTCGCCCTGTTTCCACCAGCGAACAGCGCCTTCTGCTTGTTTTGCATAAGCCTTGTGCCTCCTCTGCGGAAGAGGCAGGGAATGAACTGGGAGCTATAAAACTCCTGGCGTCATAAATCTTTGCAAACAGCAGTCTAGTGAGCAGTGTATTTGGTTGGCAAGTAATCATCACAGTCTATACTTGGTTTCTCTGCCTGTGAAATGGTGGGAAAGCTTTCTCATTGAAATGTGAAAGAGGTCAAAATGAAATAGTGGATTTTCCTTTTTAAAAACCTGATGCTTAAAGCATCAAAACAGCTCAAAGAGAGATGTTCTACAGATAAAATGTGCTCTCTGCGCACCTTGCAGACATCCCCTAATAACCTAGAAATTTTCTCCAAAGATCATCTGGTTAAGCTCCTCAGCTCCCTTTTTTATGATACCAGTAAGGGAGATCTGCGGAGGGAAGGTGGTTTGCCTGAGGTTGCAAAATTAGCTGGTTGCAGGGCTACAAGTGGAACTCAGCTCTCTTAATCCATGGCATAGTTCTTCCTCTCTCCCTGTTTCTCCTCCTCCCTTTCTTCCTCCTCTCCCTACAGCTCTTAAAAACTGGCTTTAAAAAATTGCAACATGAACACATATCCATGATAAAAATAATTCAAACAGTACAGAAGAGTGTGAATGGCACTCCTACAACTATTACTGGAGGCAACCACCCTTAACTATTTCTCATATATCCCTCTAGAGATTTTTCTAGGCATGTATAGACATATACACATAGATATAGGTATGTGGTTGTGTTTGTGTATGTATGTGTATATAATACACACAGGTTTATGTATGCATATGTAAGTGTATATAACATATATAGGTTTATATGTGTACATATGTGCATAACATGTATACATGCACATATGTGTGTATGTGTGTTGTGGTTATTTTTTGTACTATTCTGCACCTTGGTCTTTTCATTTAATGATGAGACACTTTGGATGTCTTCTGTATCAGATTATTAGATTGCCTGCTTTCATTCTTTTTAAAAAAAAATTATTTGTTTGGCTGCCCCGGGTCTTAGTTGTGGCATGCAGGATCCAGTTCCCTGACCAGGGATCAAACCCAGGCCCCCCACATTGAGGGTGCAGAATCCCAGCCACTGGATCACCAGGGAAGTCCCACCTGCTCGCATTCCTAAAAGCAGTATGGTATCATATACTTCTATCTCTTCATGATGACTTTAATACGTACAAGCAGCACCATGGAGTTTATCATGTTACCGATGTAATAATATTTTATATTAGCATCCAGAGAGGGGAAGAACTTCTATCAAGGTCAGGTGGTTTGAGAAATCTGAGACCTTGCTTCTGTTTCCTGTTGCTAGTTAACTTGTGAGCCCCTGTCATATGTCAGGTATCATGCTTGGGACTTTAAGTGCCTTAACTCATTTAATTTCTCACAACGGTCCATTGAGTTAGATATAATTCCTCTTTTACTGGTGAGGAGGTTGAGGCTGCTCAAGCCAACTTCGCTTAAGGGTCACACAGTCAATCAAGTGCCAGAGTCCAGGTTTGAACCCAGATCTGCTTGACTCCAGAGCCTTTTTCATTGTCTGAAATCTGGGGCATTAGGAAGAATGGTTATAGTGGGTTTGAAGTTCAGTTTTCATAGCTTCCAAGTTTTGCTGGTATAGGCGTAGCTAAGGGTCTACTTAGGAGGCACTAGTGGTAAAGAACCCACCTGCCAGTGCAGGAGACATAAGAGATGAGGGTTTGATCCTGGGTCGGGAAGATCCCCTGGAGGAGGGCATGGAAACCCATTTCAGTATTCTTGCCTGGAGAATCCCATGAACAGAGGAGCCTGGGGAACTACAGTCCATAGGGTCGCAAAGAGTCGGACATGAGTAAGGTGACTTAGCACAGCACAAGGATCCACTGCACACTCCAGCAATGATGTGGAGGACCAAGTAGCAGTGGAGCAGAGAGAGAATGATGTCGGGAGGAAGGACAAGAGGTGGCTGCATTTCAGGGCACAGTACTGTCTGTTATGAGCTAGACTGTGAGGGAAACACAGAGGTGATTGACACACAGCCCTCTACTCTGCCTTGGGAAGTTTCTGGTTTGGCAGTGGGGGACTCATGTGGAACTGAGTGTATCACAAACTGCTCCAGGGTCTCTAGGAAGCTAAGATTGGTCTGGACCAGGGACCCTGGGAAGGCAACCCTCACTGAGGAGCAGCCATCTGAACTGATCCTGGAGACAAATGCCAGTTGCCCTCTGGCCACAGAGGGGAGAGGGCATTCCACAGGGTAGATGAGGGCACATGGGACATAGGAGTCTGGTATGGCTGCAGCAGAGGATGAGGTAGTGACGAGGGGTCTAAGAGGTAGGGTGGGGTTGGACTGTAGCAGCCTTGAATGCTGTGGAAAGAGCTTGTAGTTTAGATGCCAGATCCTGGAGCACTATCCAGATATTTGAACATGGGAGTGATATGCTGTCCTTTGTGTTTTAAGACATCCTGAAGAAATATAGAGCTTCCCTTGTGGCACAGAAATATAACAAAAGGCTCAAGTGGGTCCAAGCCAGGGCAATGGAAGTGGAAGGGAGGGGATGAATTCAAGAGATTCTGAGAAGTCAAAATGAGAAGTCTGATCTTCCTGTGCGAGATCAGACCCCTCGTTTCTCTTTGTGAGCCCTGACACATAAAGGGTCAAACATGTTAAAATTTGCCAGTATCCTACATTAAATACAATGTTTTTGCTGCCAAAAATATTTGAAGAGATTTTGGAATTATTTTTTAGCAAGTATATTAGTCTTTTTAAATTGAAATATAGTTGATTTACAATGGGTTAGTTTCAGGTTTATAGCACAGTGATTCCTGTATATGTATATATAAATAACACACACATATATATACATATGCTGCTGCTGCTGCTAAGTCGCTTCAGTCATGTCCAACTCTGTGCGACCCCATAAACAGCAGCCCACCAGGCTCCGCCGTCCCTGGGATTCTCCAGGCAAGGACACTGGAGTGGGTTGCCATTTCCTTCTCATATATATATATATATATATATATATATATAGCTGTTGTTGTTTAGTCACTAAGTCACTTCCAACTCTTTGCAACCCCATGGACTGTTTGTAGCCTGCCAGGCTCTTCTGTCCATGGGATTTCCCAGGCAAGAATACTGGAATGGGTTGTCTTTTCCTCCTCCAGGAGATCTTCCCAACCTAGAGATCAAATCTGTATCTCCTGCACTGACAGGCAGATTCTTTAGGTGAGCCACCAGGGAAGCCCATATATATGTATATATATTCTTTTTCAAATTCTTTTTTTTTTTTTTCAAATTCTTTTTCCTTAAGGTTATTACAAAATATTGAGTATAGTTCCCTGTACTATACAGTAGGTCCTTACTGGTTATCTGTTTTATATAGAGAGTGTAAATACGTGAAGGACAGGGCAGCCTGGCATGCTGCAATCCATGGGGTCGCAAAGAGTCAGACACAACTGAGCAACTGAGAACAACAGTATGTCAGTCCCGAACTCCTAGTTCACCCCTCCCTCCATTGGTATTATTCTTAATTTTGATTTTACAGTCTTAATTTTATACTCTGGTACAAGTCAGTTTTTTTTTTTCAAGTCTTAGAGTATTTTTGCCGGTCCTTAAAACTCAGTGGCACTGAAGTAGAGGGGAAGGGGAGCTAATGAATGTGACAGCGTTCTCTAGCTCAGGTGTCTGGCATATTGGCATTGCTGATTTACTGAGATTTACATCTTAGAAGAAGGAGAGGCTCTGAGAGTGGGGAGGAGGCACAAAGAAAGAGTTCAGGTGACACAGTGGAGGGGGGAGCGTCAGTGGCCTGTTTCAGTGGAGCTGCTGCAGTGATTCTGGAGGCCAGAAGCCGCTGGGGCTGGGGGTGTTGATCTGACAGCCCTTAGTCAGCCCAGAAAGAAGAGACGGTCACATGAGGGTAAAGAATAGACTTTAACTTTGGGCAATATCCACATTTAAGGGATAGGTGGAGGATCTAGAGAACATGATTGTGATGTAGCAACACTGAGGATGAAGGAACCAAGGGAATCTAAAGCCATGCAAATCCAGCTTCAAGAAAAGGATGGTTAATAGTGTCTGGTCAGGAGGAGGCTGAGAGGAAAGGCTGGGAGGATGCTGTTAGCCTTATGAGAGGCTCAGTGCAGTTCAGTTCAGTCGCTCAGTCGTGTCCGACTCTTTGCAACCCCATGAATCGCAGCACGCCAGGCCTCCCTGTCCATCACCAACTCCCAGAGTTCACTCAGACTCAAGTCCATCGAGTCCGTGATGCCATCCAGCCATCTCATCCTCTGTCGTCCCCTTCTCCTCCTGCCCCCAATCCCTCCCAGCATGAAAGTCTTTTCCAATGAGTCAACTCTTCTCATGAGGTGGCCGAAGTACTGGAGTTTCAGCTTTAGCATCATTCCTTCCAAAGAAATCCCAGGGCTGATCTCCTTCAGAATGGACTGGTTGGATCTCCTTGCAGTCCAAGGGACTCTCAAGAGTCTTCTCCAACACCACAGTTCAAAAGCATCAATTCTTCGGTGCTCAGCCTTCTTCACAGTCCAACTCTCACATCCATGAGAGGCTCAAGTGACCCTCAAAGTTTTAGTGGAAGGTCTCATGCCATTATCAGAAATAAGAGTGAAGCCATGGTGAGGAGCAGAAGGCAGTGAATGCAGACCATAAAGAAAGTTTGGAGAGAGATGTTTTGCACTGAGAGGTTGAGGAATCTTTGGAAAGGAAGTTGGACTGAGAAAGGATTGGTGGCTGGTGGAAGTCTGGGGGGCTGAGAAAGCACTGAGTGGTAAGGCTGACCAGCCTGGTCTCACCTGTGCCCTGACGTTGATGAAGTGTGATCTTTATTTTTTCGGCTCCAAAATCACTGCAGGTGGTGACTGCAGCCATGAAATTAAAAGGTACTTGCTCCTTGGAAGAAATGCTGTGACCATTCTAGACAGCATATTAAAAAACAGAGATATTGTTTTGCCGACAAAAGTCCATCTAGTCAAAGCTATGGTTTTTCCAATAGTCATGTATGGATGTGAGAGTTGGACTATAAAGAAAGCTGAGTGCCAAAGAATTGATGCTTTTGAACTGTGGCATTGGAGAAGACTCTTGAGAGTCCCATGGACTGCAAGGAGATCAAAATAGTTAATCCTAAAGGAAATCAGTCCTGAATATTCATTGGAAGGACTGATGCTGAAGTTGAAATTCCAATACTTTGGCCACCTGATGAGAACTGACTCCTTGGAAAAGACTCTGATGCTGGCAAAGATTGAGGGCAGGAGGAGAAGGGGACGATAGAGGATGAGATTGTTGGATGGCATCACCTACTCAATGGACTTGAGTTTGAGTAGGCTCCGGGAGTTGGTGATGGACAGGGAAGCCTGGCGTGCCACAGTCCATGGGGTCGCAGAGAGTTGGACATGACCGAGCAACTGAACAGAACTGAACTAAACTGATCTTGTGAAGGTTATCAAGTATTTCCACATACAAGGCCCCATGATGGGATCCCAGTGCATCCCACAGTGCTGTGAGGCTGTGAGGTGACTCTGCTCCTTGTTCTCTGTGCCTTGAGTAGTGCCTAGCATGGGATGATGGATGCATCACTGTGTATTTGTCAGAGCACTGGTGGACTCAGGCCGCCTGTCCCACAACATACCGAGGCGGGCTCTGTCGCTTTTCTTTTTTCATGTTCTACTGTGGGACATATGATGTAGGTGCCGCTCATGCAAGTTGGGAAGCTTAGTTATAATGCAAACATTCTTGCAGGCACACCTTACACCTACCTGCAGTTCCCTCCCTTTTCTCAGTGGCCCACCATCTCAGGTCCTGACTCTCTTAAAAATGTGGACAAGTAAATTTGCCCTGGGACTGCTTCTCTGCCTCTCCATGCTGAATTCTGGGGCATCTCTGGACTTTCTGTAGAAGCAGGGAAAGAATATATGATGATCCTTAAGGAAAAACAAAGGGGTTCATTCAATGAGTTGGTGAAAAATGAGTCTCCTTTGTTGATGGAGATAAGAGAGGATCTGGTTTCCTGAAAGCTCTCTGGGTGTGAATGCACTTTCTTTGCTTGGTTCATGTCGCTAGGGGATTTCCTTGATGCCCAGTGAACAAGAGGGATCTTTGCTAGGAAGTCCAGCTCCTACCACCTCAAGCTGTATTTTGGGGAAAGGCAGAAAGCCAAGGATCAGGCTGTATTTGGTGTGATTCTCTTCGATTCTGAGAGTATGAAGCCTTTCATTCAATGGGAAGAACCTGACTTATGGCTTGGCAGTTTTACCTTTCCTGATTGTGGTGAGGTGAGAGACTTTTTATTTATAGCCTTTTCAGGAATACTTATTTTCCTTTCTATTTACAAATACCATAAAAAGTTTTACTAATGTTAAATGTTGCAGACATACAGACCATAGAAAATGAAAGTTCCTCATTATCCATCTTCCTTATCTGCTAGATAATCATTCACTAAAATTTGATGTATATTCTGCCAATATTTTTTACATATATGCTAATAAAATATATGGTTGCTATTTATTTTTACAGAAAAGGATTTCTATTATGCATACTATATTGTTTGGCAGTTTACATTCTTTTGCTCATCGTACACAAGGTCATCTTTCCCATATGTATACTTGTATATTTCCATGGTTTCAGTGTATGAAGAAACCACACTACTTAACCATTTCTTGTTGTCCATGCAGCGCAGCTTGACAGGATCTCAGCTCCCCAACCAGGGACTGAACACAGGCCACAACAGTGAAACCCTGAAATCCTTAACCACAGGCCACCAAGGAACTCACTTAATCAGGTTTTTAAAAATTATTTATTTACATTAAGTGATATGTTAGCATCCAGCATGTAATATCTCTTTTTAGTTGCAGCATGAGAACTCTTAGTTGTGGCACATGGGATCTAGTTCCCTGACCAGGGATCAAACCCGGGTCTCCTGCCTTGGGAGCACGACATGTTAGCCACTGGACCACTAGGAAAGTCCCTAACCAACTTTTTTTTTAAACCAATTTTTAATGATGACAAATTAGAATATTTTTACTTTTGTGGGTTTTTTTTTTTTTGGCTTTAATCAATAATATGGAGCTAGTTTTAAACTCCTGGAAGCAGATAAACTGTTTAAGCTAAAGTGTGCATGCATGCTTAGTCATGTCTGACTCTTTGCAACCCCATAAACTAGCCCACCAGGCTCCTCTATCCATGGGATTTTCCAGGCAAGAATATGGGAGTGGGTTGCCGTTTCTTCCTCCAGGGAATCTTTCTGACCCAGGGATTGAAGCCACGTCTCTTGTGTCTCCTGCATTGAGCAGGCAGATTCTTTACCAATGAGCCACCTGGGAAGCCCCATGTAAGCTAAAGGGGCTAGAAAATAAGGCCAAGTTTGTTGGGAAAGTGGAAGGCTGTCTCTGTGATTCTCTCCATTCTCTCCTGACAGACAGGATAGGGAAAGACCTCTCCTGCAGCCCAGGACATTCCCCTGCCCCTTCTCCCCAGCAGGACCCTGGCACAGACCTTTTGTTATGGAGTGGCTTGGACCGGACTTCCCTGCCATTTCATTTTGCCTCTCCTGCTTCCTTCCTTCCTTCCTGTCTTCCTCCCATCTTCCTTCCTCTTTTTCACTCAGTGTCCAGTTGCAGCTTCCCTCCCATTCTCCTCTCTTCAGTCCCCCATGAGTGTCCAGGCTCTGCCGCTTTCCTCTCCCACAGCCGGCCTCCCACCGCTCCTGACTTTGATCTCATTTTATCCTCTGCTCATGTTTCCAGTTTCTCTGGGTGGTGCCCTTGTTAGTATCCTCTGGCTTCCCCTGTGGTCTCATCTGCAAAATATTTTAAATCTACTGCTCTCCCAAGTCACTTGCCCTACCTTTTAAAGGATTTAATATCAATACAAACCAAGCTTAACACAGCTGCCCCTTTGCCCCACGTGCCTGGTACTTATCCTCACTCTCTGTTCACTGTACTCTGAATAGTAAATTTCCATTCCTCATGAGGCGACTTCATTTCTAGTGGAAACTCCTGCTCTGTGTTGTGGCAAAGAGAGTACATGCTTTGGCTATGGCCCGACCTGGCTTCGAGTCTAGGTTTCAACACTTACTAACTCTGTGGCCTCGGCAGGTAATTTAATCTTTTTGATCTTCATTTTCCTCTTTGGTAAAATGGAGAATAAAGATACCTACCTTGCAGATAGGATTGCTCTATGGACTGGATAAAAATGTGTGTCAGATGGCAAATGGGAGGTGAGCAAAAATGATAGTTGCTATTGTCATATAACTTGGTTTCTCTTTAGCAAACTTGTGAATTTTTAGTTAATCTCATTACATGGTATAAGGGGTCAAAGAAAATGTATCCAAGGTTCTACTAGAAATGGATCCTATAATGATGTGTAAAAATTTGAACATAAATATTTGGCCAATATTTTTGGCAATAGTAAGCAACATATTAATAATAATTAATAAAATGAAAATTTTGGGCAAGAATTTAGATGTCTTTTTGAAGAAAACTGGTGCCATTTTAATCTTTGATAAACTCCCAAATGAACTGGGAAAGTCTTTGCTGAGAAACTCTTTATGCACATTTGTAGCAAGGATTAAACCACAAAGAACATTCTTCAACTCAGTTGCTGGACCTCAGAGGGAGAAAAAAATCCAGATTCTAGAAACCATTTGAGATAAATGGAAACCGCCATTCTCTGGAAAATACAAATGCTTTCTAGCACAAGGGACTTCAAAAACCAGCCTGCTTTGGTTCCTTGCAGAAGGCCTGCTGGATTTTACGGTTTCACGCACAGCATTCTGGAGTCACTTGGTTTGGAGTCCATTCTTCATCTACTGATTTCTAGTGCTAATCCCCCAAAGTGATGTGCTGGACAGAATGGGCAAATGATGAGATTAAAACACAGGCAAATCCTTCACATCCCAAAGGAAAACCAAGCTCTTTGTTCCTTGCACACAGAGGTCGTGATCTGGTCCAAGGCCTCCAGCAGACCAACAGCAGGTAGAACTTGCTTTGTCTTGGCCAGCGAGGCTATGGCCTCTTCCACACTTGCGGTGAGTTGTCCTCCTTCTCATGCCCGCTGAGGAACAGATTTTGAGGACTTCTGTTCTTTAGGCAGAGCCCATCTCTTCTGAGGTGTGTTGAATTCTCGTATAGACAGGCATTCCATGAAGCCTGGGAATCTTTCATTGCCTTGGATGGAGGGGTTAGAAAACTCAAGCCATTCTGTTTGCAAAGTTTGCTCCTGCTGATCCTTTGGGGGCAGGTTGGATAGTACAGTCTCTTCCTTTTCAAATGGAAGAAGGCTTTGTGAGTAAGAGAAATGACTCACCAAGAGCATCCCAAAGTTACCATCAGCAGGACTGAATTTTCCCATCAAAGCCTGGCGACTCTTACTCCCTGGCTGAACTTGGCTGAGCCTTGAGGGGCGTCTTGCTGAGCTCACTAAGCAGATGGCTCCGAGGCAGGTCTGTGGAGCTGACAAAGTTGGTTGGTCTGATGCAGACGGAAAGAACTTGGCGGTGGGCTCCTCCCACCCCCGCCTCCGGATCTTCCCTCTCAGATGGCTGTTGTGCAGAGTCCTGGGGAGGAGGCCTCAGGGAGGGATCTTGGCCTGACCTTGTAACCTGTGCTTCCAGAAGCTTGTGTCTGTGGAGACGAGCTGCCTTGTAGAACAACAGCTGGCCTGTCTGCTCCCGAAGCCCGGTGCCTGGAGAGACGGCCACCCTGGCTTCACTGCTTTTTTGCCTGCTGAGCCAGTAGAAGCTATAGACCCAGCATTAGCCCATGGCTCTCTCTTCCCTCCCCCGAACCAGGCAAGGAGGCTGCGAGGCCCGCTGGGCGCGGTGTGTCCTTGCCATCTGCCAGGCCTCACTCCTCGGGCCAGAGCCTGGGCTTCCACCAGGGCGTCCACGGCTCTGCCCAGCGTCCAGCCCTGCAGCCCGCTTGGTGACACCGGCCGGGTTCCCACTGGGGTCCTGCTCCAGTCCTGTGCGGCGCTGTGGCTGAGAGAAGGTGGGAGGGGTTTGGAACTTCCTGCCCTGCTGGTGTTCAGACACTCACCACAGTCCCTCGGTTGCTTGCTCTGTTTTGTGTGTGTGTTTCGACTTTTGTGGTCCCAGTGGCTGCAAGATGAATTGTATCAAAGATCCAAGTTTGGAGGCCACTTACTTAAGAAGAGCTTACCTTTCTCTTCAGCCAGGTACACTGTCTTAGGATACAAGGGGCGATGATGTCTTGTGATAGAAATACTTTATCTAACACAATCTCTCTCTCTGTCTATCAACCCGAACCATAAAGAATAATTGTTTAAGGGGTTGTTTTCATATTTCAAAAAGAATAGTGTTTAGGGGGTGTGTCAGGGTCCCCATGTCGGTGTACTCATTGAATCACCTAGACTTTTCTTCTTCTCCCGGGCATCTCCTTGAAGCTTGGTCTGTCCGTCTCACACGTTTTCACCTTCTCTTGTTACTTTTTCCAAGCTGCTGCTTGTTTGTTCTGTTTATCATTCGTCCCAGCTTTCTGTTGGTTGGGAAGCCCTTTGCTTGGTTAGTCACCCATGGGGGTCACCCTTCTCTTCCACGGAGCCTGCTACTTGCAGGAGGCCCTGCTGTCACTCGGCCAGCATGGTGGTGAGAGGTGCCTACTTTCTGGCGAGTTGCCATCAGTCAGTGAAGGGCCAGGGTCCCCAGGGTGATTTCATGGGGCGCCACTTCCTGAAAGTGGTGAGCGCGGAGCCAGGCCCATCTAAGGACGTCAGCCACCCTTCTCAGCCAGCCCCTCTGTGCACAGAGAACTCATTTGTAGGCAGGTTTCTGGGGTGTGGTAGCGCTTTTGTTTTGCTCACCAGGAAATAATACCAGGTTTCTCCGTGTTCCACTTAGTGAAGGGCAGAGCCTTGGCCTGGAGCGGCGATTGTCTCCCAGATTCCCAGAGAGTCGGGTGGGCAGTGGGTGACTTGAAGAGCGTCCCTCTTACCCACGTGGCTTTCCGGGCCTGGCCTAGTGAGTGGGGATTCTACAAAATCAGCTGAGACCTAAGCGATATAGCGAGTCGGGGATTGGACCCTGTCGTGGAGGGAGAAAGAATAGTATCCAGTCACGGGTATGGAAGGTTTTGGCCCAATGATAAGTGCTGATGTGTGCACCATGGGAGACCCCAAGCTATTCTGAATTCATCATCCTTCCCTCTCTCTTGCTGTTTTCCTAGAGCCTCTAGACATGCCCAGGTTTCTCTCATTGGTTAACTGTCCTCTGGCCCTTCATCTCTATCTTGTTATTGTTGTTGCTTTAGTCGCTAAGTTGTGTCCAACTCTTTTGCAACCCCCAGACCCCTCTGTCCATGGGATTGCCCAGGCAAGAATACTGGCGTGGGTTGCCATTTCTGTCTCTAGGGGATCTTCCCAACCCAGGGATTGAACCCCTGTCTCCTGCACTGGCAGACACATTCTTTCCCACTGAGCCACTTGGGAAGCCCCACATCTCTGTCTACCCACCCTCAAAGCTTCATACCCTCCCTCAGCAGACACTGTGAAGGAATGGGCTATACGTATGATTTTACTGTCATTTATTCCACTCGCCACGTCCCTGGGCTTCCATCCCCACAACTTTATAGAAACTCTTCTCACTGTGGTCACCAGTTACTAAAGCTCCCTGGGTACCTGATGCTGCTATTTGCTCCCTGCTTCCAGAAATCCTTTCCCCCAAGACTTCTAGGTATGGTCATCTCCTGCCTTCCTTTGTTCTTTGCTGGCTTCTCCTCCTCAGTGTACCCCCAGGAAGGAGTTCCCCAGGGTTCCTCCTCAGCTTCCATTCTGAACACTTACAGCCTCTTTTGGGATAATCTTGCCCACTTTCAGTGGTTCTGATGCCACCTATTTATCTCTGATTCTAAAATACCTCCAACCCAGATGATTTCCTTAGGACTTGAGCACTCAGCCTCCAGCTAAACATTCCCCTTGGAGGTCTCACGGGTGTCTAGAAACTCTAATGTTGGCCTCATACAAGCTCTTGCCCCATTTGTTGCCTACTGATTATTCTTCCATAGGTATCAATGTAAGGGCCACTTGCTCAGGGAAGCTGTCCCATGTCCCCCGGACTAGGTGAAGCTTCCTTGTTAACCTTTAGCCTAGATCTCTACACTTTCCTCTGCAGCATTATACAATTTGTAAATTATAAATTAATTATTTGTAAATATTCATTGGCTATTTGCCTCCTCCACTGCACTAAAACACCATGAGAGCAAAAAGCCTCTCTCTTTTGCCTCATTATCACATCTCCAGCACCTAACACCATGGCTAACACAGCTTTAGGGCTGATACGTATTTCTGATGCATTGAAATCTTCATTCCTTTGGCCAAATTTCTTCCTTCTCTTGTAATCACCCTCTGGGTTAATAGACCCACCACCCACTTAGTTACTCAAGGTGAAGTCATTCTTGACTTCTCCCCTCTTCTAACTTGCCGTTTCCACTAAAACCATCAGTATCCTGAATAGTTTTGTGACCTGATCTCTCTTCGCCGCCTTGACTACCTACCCTGGTTTGTGGCCCACAGCATCTCTTCTCTCTGAGGCTACTCCTACTATAACATCCTAACCATCTTCTCTGCCTGTTATCTTGTCCCTCCCCCTTTAAATCAATCCCTCCACACACCTACCAGAGGGATCTTTCTAGAAGGCAAATCTAGCCACTCCATCCATTTAGAACCCTTCACTGACTCCCTGTTATTCAGTTTCCTTAGCATGGAATAGAAAGGCCAACTGTGATAGGGCGCGTGTCCATTTCACATCCTTCACCAGGCTCCTGGCTGTTTCTCCCTTCCTTCGTGCCTGGGATATGCTTTCCTCTTACTGGGAATGCCTTTGCCTGCCAGGCCTGCCTCCTCTTCTCCATCTCCCACAACTGTACCTAGATAACTCCTGACTCTGATCCCTACTCCTGGCTTCCCTGGTGGCTCAGATGGTAAAGAATTGGCCTGCAATGCAGGATACCTGGGTTTGATCCCTGGTTTGGGAAGATCCCCTGGAGAAGGGAACGGCTACCCACTCCAGTATTCTGGCCTGCAGAATTCCATGGACAGAGGGGCCTGGCAGGCTACAGTCATAGGATCTCAAAGAGTTGGACATGACTAAGTGACTTTCACCTCACTGATTTCCTACTCACCCACACTTGCAGAGGCCTGCTATATGCTTCTGCTGTGCTCACACAAAGCATTGGGTTTTTCTCTCTCTCCACCTTGGAGTTACTGTCAATGTAACCCCCAAACAGGGTTTTTATGACTATCTCACATACTCATCCACCAGCGCCTAAGAACAAAGACCAGGTTTTAATCATCTTTGAAACTCCCGTGCCTAGCAGTGTCTGGCACATAGTATGCCTTTTAAAGAAAAGAACCGACGAGCTCAGAACAATGGGATTGAGGAACAAACTACTACTATTGATATTAATAGGTATTTTTTTCTAGGTGCCAAGAATTTTTCTGGGTATTTTACATATTTGAAGTCCTTATTTTTTTATAACCATCTCATGTAGTAGGTAATGTTGGTTCCTAGGTAGGTAATGTTTGACCTAGGTGGCACAGCAAATAAAAGGCAGAGCTGGAATTTGAATTCTGGTGGTCTGCTCCAGAGCCCTGGCTCTGAATCCTGTCATTGTACCGCCTTTCCATTAGCAGAGATAACATCCATGGACTTTTAAAAAACTGTGCCTCTAACTTGTTGTGCTGTTCAGAGAGTCTGATATGGGTCTCTTTCCTTGGAGGGTTAAAAGAATCCAAAAAGGCCTAAGTGAGCAGGGAATGGGTCTCTCTAGACATTTCTTCTATCCAAGTACTAACCAGGCCTGACTCTGCTTAACTTCTGAGATCAGACGAGATCAGGCGTGTTCAGGGTGGTATGGCCATAGACTCTCTAGGCATTTCTGTGAAAAGTGAGTTATTGCTAGGGAAGTAGTGTTAGGTTTATGAGGAATATGACCACTAGATAGATGGAAAGCAGACCATATCTGGCCAGCTTGTCCCACATGTAGCACTTCTGTGTCTAATGCCTCAAAGACCACCTTCAACCGTCTGGTCCTTTGACTATCACTCTATTGGACAAAGGTGGGAACACATTTAAACTCTGGCATCTTTGGTCCCTCAGAGCAGAGTTTGATGGGAAGAAAGGGAAGGGGAAGAGAGAGAAAGAATGATAGCATTATTGGGAGAAGAGGCTGTGGAGAATAGGGAAACTGAGGTCCTCATAAAATAATATAACAGGCAACCTAACGTTCAGGTTCATGGTCAACTTATTTTGAAGCCAATAGGAGGTATGTGTTTGTAATTCAGAATTTCTTTCTTTTCTCTTCTTCTTCTTTAGTAAACTATGACCAAGGAGTCAATGACTAAGTGATATACTGACTATATTGCAAAAAACATGATACAGCCTTTAAGGGGATGGGTTTAGAATTAGCCTGGAATTCAGAATTTCTTAGATTTAGAAAAATTATACTGTGTTTGGGGTGGCATCCTATAATTGGGCGTGATATTTTGGCAGCAAAACATTCACATGAAGGTGGATGCTGCTGCTGCTGCTGCTAAGTCACCTCAGTCGTGTCCGACTCTGTGCGACCCCGTAGACGGCAGCCCACCAGGCTCCCCCGTCCCTGAGATTCTCCAGGCAAGAACACTGGAATGGATTGCCATTTCCTTCTCCAATGCATGAAAGTGAAAAGTCAAAGTGAAGTCGCTCAGTCATGTCCGACTCTTTGCCACCCCACAGACAGCAGCCTACCAGGCTCCTCCACCCATGGGATTCTCCAGGCAAGAGTACTGGAGTGGGGTGCCATTGCCTTCTCCTATGAAGGTGGATAAATGAAGAATATAAATTAGCCTAACTTTGTTCAGGGCAGACTCTACCACCAAATGAATTACAAATTTTTCTGTGCTTTCAAAGCTTTTTGAATTTCAGAATTGTTACAGATAAGGGACTATGCTCTGTATGACGTCTAACTGGGTCTGAAAACTCTGTGAGTATAGATGTGTCCAGGTATGGTACATGTACATAGTAGGTGCTCATTAAATGTCAGTTGATTTTTTTTATTAACATAAACGTGATGTAAGTCAAGAGTGTTATGCTTCTGTTAAACAACCAGCTCTTATTTATTTTTCCATTTTTTAAAAATTTCAAAGTGTATTTATTAGCAGTCAATTGATGAAAACAATGTCAGAGGAGGCTTGTTGGGCTATAGCCTTAACGACTCATCTAAACCATGAATGGAAAATGACTAAGTAATGTACTGACAATGTTGCAAAGTTGCCAACAGGAGAGGAACCACGAGGTCATACTTCCAAAACATCTGACTGGTCCTTCACAGGGATAAGTCTCTCTGAAGAGGTCCCAGTTAGAGAGAAATGAAGGAAACTGGAGTGGGTATTAATGAGACCAGAAAAAAAAAAAAAAAACCAGGAATGTGATTTTTAAGGATCCTCAATAAAAGTCAAAAGGATTTGGATTATGATATTAGAAAACAAGTAGAGTAAGAATGATTTTCTCTAAGTATGTGTCTAGAATCAGACCTCTATCTTTATATTGAAGGTAAACTAGGAACCATCGTTTGGTTGTTATTTTTTTCAGGTAGATTTAAATGGCAATAAAAGAATGAAAACTTATAAATGTGACAGTTGTGAGTCATCAGAGGGGTCATGAAAAAGTGTCACGGACGCCCATATTCTCAGAGGGTGTTTAAGGATGCCATTCTCTGTCTTGAAGGGTGTCAAAGTGAGGGCACAGATGAGAGGGCTGAGAGCATTTTACAGGGAAGGTAAAATGGTCACCTGGTCAGAAGCTGAAGTGGAAGTGTGTGCTGATGTGGAATGCCTCCCTTTGCCTACTCATCCATAGGGTGGCATTGAAGAAAACAGGAAGCCTGTTTTCTCTTTTTTCCCCTATTTTTAATTCATATTTATTCATATTTGCTTTCATTTCAAATTGAAGTATAGTCGATTTACAGTGTTGTGTTAGTTTCTGGTATACAACAAAGTGAGTCAGTTACACATATATATTCTCTTTCGTATTCTTTTCCATTATGGTTTATTACAGATTATTGAATCTAGTTCCCTGTGCTATACAGTAAGACCCTTGTGGTTTATTTTGAATATTGTAGTTTGTATTTGCTAATCCAGAACTCCTAATTTATCCCTCCCCCACCCCCTTTCTGCTTTGATAACCATAAGTGTGTTTTCTATGTCAGTGATTCTGTTCCTGTTTCACAGGTAAGTTCGTTTGTATCACATTTTAGACTCCACATGTAAGTGAGATCATATGGTACTTGTCATTCCCTGTCTGGCTGGCTTCACTTAGTATAATAATCTCCAGGTCCATCCATGTTGCTCCATATGACATTACTTCACTCTTTTATGGCTAAATAGTATTCCATTGCATGCGCGCGTGCATGTGTGTGTGTGTGTGTGTGTGTGTATCACATCTTCTTTATTCATTCATCTGTAGATGGACATTAAGGTTATTACCATGTCTTGGCTATTGTGAATAGTAGAAGGCAGCTTCTTTCCAAGAGCTGGCCTGCTCTGTCCAACATAATGGCAAAGGGTGGCTTCCCTGTTAGGCATGGATTCCACAGTGAATTTCAAGTAGTTTATTTAGACTATAGCTGAAAAAGGAAGGGACTATAACAGGTCAGCATTTCCCAACAGCTGGCACTGTGTCTCATGGTAGGAAATGCTCTCACTTCAGGCTCTGAGTCCTGCTTGCTGTTTTAACTTAGGAGTTTGGTGGTTCCTCCCAGTCTGGGATTTACATTTCTGAATTGATGTTCTGATTCAAGGCCAGTGTGTCTTGAAGGAGCCACAGTCGATCTGTCAAGGTACCTGAAGGCTAGATGAACAGGCTTTTCTCTACGCATCCACTTATTCCCCAATGCCCACTGGATCCAGCTTGGAAAAGTCTTCCTAGAAGCCCACATGAGGGTCCTCTTAGCCTGAGCTCTGGTCTATAATTGAAGAGTGCTATCTGCAGATGTGTTCTGCCCATTCTCCTTTATATGGCTAGACCACACCTTCAAATGGGGCCAGGATTTTGGTATTTGATGTTTCTTTGGGAGAAGACCAGCAGCCAAGTTGGTTTAAACTGGCCTGTTGAATCATTGTTTTCTACTGAAATTCTATTTCAATTACCTGAGGCTTTTTGAACTAAGTGTGCTAAAAAGTGGTTAGGCTTGATGCTGCAAAGCTTGTGGAAAACTGGGGAAATCACACCTGGAGATGATTCGACATATAGACAAGTGGCTTTTATGGCTGTTAAGACATATGGGGGCACTTCTCCAGCAGTCCAGTGGTTAAGGCTTCTCTTTCCGGTATAGCGGGTACAAGTTCAATTCCTGGTTGGGGATCTAAGATCCCACATTCCTCAGAGCCAAAAAACCAAAGTATAAAACAGAAGCTATATTATAACAAATTCAATAAAGACTTAAAAATGGTCCACATTAAAAAATCTAAAAAAAAAAAAAAGACATATGGGGATGTGGAGCTACTGGTGGATGGTGAGTTCCTGATAGCTTAATGCTCTGGCTGCAGACCACCCTAGATCTTGATATCCATGCTTTCAACAAATGCTTCTACACACATACACACATGCACACAGATGCACACACATACACACAGCTCCTCTGCCCTGAGGTTGTGTTTAGAGCTCCTGATGTCCTCTTTCACCTTATCAAGCAGAACTAGAGCAGATTGGAATTTGATTGTTGAGTTGACTTCTTTCTTGCTGTCAGCCTTCAAGAATTTGAAGGATCAGTGAGACAAAGGCCCAATTTAAACAAGCCGTGCGTATATATGGTTCATGCAGTCCCTGACTACACTCAGTTACATTTCCTTGTCATCGTCTTATTGTAAGGCAATCATGAGTTCCTTGAAGGCAGGAGATACTGTCTTTCCCCACAGTAAGCAGCCATAAGCCCTGCAGGTGCTCAGTAACTATTAATTGAATTAATCAACTGCCACAACACAGGTGCACACATTTATCTGCTTTGTGCTTTCATCCAGCGATAGATACAACTTGTACGTTCAGCTGCCCCAGGAGCATGGCTTCCCCACCCCCACCCCCCATATCTGCAGGGCTTTCTGCAGCTGCCTGTCATCTAGACCCCTGTAGCTACACATGTTCTGAGGCCCCATCAGTCCTCTTACACACAGCTCATGTGATACATACACCAACTTTGAGGGTCTCTACAAACCCCTGCTCTCTCTCCCTCCCTCAGTGTTTCCTGACCCTTCGAAGACTTTTAAGGAGAATGAGGTCCACCTCCCACTCCACTTCTGGGGCAGGGTTTTTAATTACCGTGTGGGCTTTTGTTCTGTTGTTAAGATCAGGCTTCTCAGTGCAGGGAGAAGGGAATTCCAGTCATCCTGATGCATTATAATCAAGTTACTTACCACAAGTCAGGAGTAACAGTTCTCTGCTTTCATTCTGATCGCAGCAGGTGATACAGGGAAGGTGCAGCTCGAATTTCACTAGGTGCTTTAAGCCATGGCTGCAACGGTGCTTTATGGTGGTGGTTTCCATCTTTTAAGAACTATTCAGCCAGTAAACATTTTATCTTGACTCCATGATCTACCGACTTTATGCATAAAACGTAGTTCTGTGTTTTTAAAAACCAACAAACATTGGCCCCAAATGTCTGACCATGAAATATATTTAACAAATGACAAGCACATATTAAAAGCTGAAATGCTAAACTTTAAAGAGTCAAAAATAATTTGACTCAGAAATGAAGGGAGTCGATGAGGCTGTTGCTGAGTCTTTGTTTCCCAATGTCGGAGACGCACATGATACCACTTGACCCCAAAAGCAATAGCTTCACATTGTCAACCGCTATTGTGCTAAGTCGCTCCAGTCATGTCCCGACTCTTTGAGACCTAGTTACGGATTACTTTGGATCTTTCATTTTCCAGTGTTTTTGCGTGTCTGTGCATCCCTTTGACCCTATGGACTGTAGCCCGCCAGGCTCCTCTGTCCTTGGGGATTTTCCAGGCAAGAATACTGGAGTGGGTTGCCATGCCCTCCTTTAGGGGCAACCAGGGATCAAACTCACGTCTCTTACGTCTCTTGCATTGGCAGGAATGTTCTTTACCACTGGCACCACCTAGGAATCCTGTCAAAGGCTCTTACCTTGTGGCAAGTCTGATGCTGGATAATCCCGTTGCCTCCTGATACCAGTGTCGTAAAAAGAACTAAGGGACAACTTTCTTCTCATCTCTAGAATCCTACAGTTTGGTAAAACTTTAAGAACACACAGTGCTCAGAAAGTATTTGTGGAGTGAATGAATAATTCAGAGATGGCAAGTTTTGTTCTCCGGGTTACTGGGAAAGAGGAGAGTGGCAGGTATTTTGTAATAGGTTGACAGTTTCCAAAGACACACAGACTACTTGTGCCCTGCAGTCAGTGTCTGTTCTGTGGTCATGAGCTTTCTGTACGTGTTCACAATATATGTATCAATAGTTATGCAAAGTTATTGATGTTTGGCGGGCTAAACAGCTACTTCTGTTCAAAGGCAAACGCTTGTTGTGTGTGGGTATTTTCTGATAAGGATGTCCACATGCAGTGGGTGTAGCAAGCTGTGTAGGTACAAAGAGAGATAAGTTGGGGAGTGGGCTAATTCTGCCAAGCCCAGATAATGGGCCGGGGCTTAGAGGAGTTCACTTCAAATGCAAGCCCCGGCCTAGTTTGGTTATGGGTTACTCTGGATCTTTCATTTTCCAGTGTTTTTGTGTGTCTGTGTGTCCCTCTGTCTCTCTCTTTTATAAGGGGGTGTTATATGTAGACAGAACAATAGCTCGAGGTCTCTGGATGTCCAGGTCTTATATCTGGTGGGTTAGTGACCTGAAATGGTCAGGCCTTCAGGAGGAGCCATGTGCTTGCCTCTTCTAAAGTGGCTTGCTGTGGTCACAAAGGGAACAGGATGCAGACAGACTTCTAAACACCAAGCAGAAACCTTAGAGCAGGTAGGATCCCCTGAATGTGTTTTAAATGTATTTTGGGTAGAGATGGGATGTGGTGTCGGGGAGAATAGTAAACCTCAGTTTTATACATAGGAGGTGTTTCTATAATGGGACCTCTGGCATCATCTTCACGTTTCTTTTTGACTGAGGCTCTGCTAGGTGTCAACATGGATTACTGGACTGTTAACAAAGTTAAAATTTACCATGAGTGGCAATTCATCCTAAAGTCAGACCAGTTGTGGGTTGCACCTCACCCCTTGCTTCTACAGTTGTGTGACCTGGGGAAGTTCCTGAATGCCAGTAAGCTTCACTTTCTTCCTTTATAAAATGGAGAAAGTGGAAATTACTCACAGCTGGTTTCATTATCAATACACTCCCATGTAGGCCTGGCACTTAGCATAATGCATCTCATGTACTGAGTCATCGCTGAATACGTGTGTTACTGTTTTTGTTATTGTTATTATCATTGTTGTTCTGTGATGGTATTCTGCAAACATTTGTTGTTGGAGATACAAATTTCTATCGTGCGTTGGGACCTGATCTTATCCCATGAATAGCCAGAGGTCTGACTGCATAAAATGCAGGGAGAGGGTTTAGATGGGAAGAGCTGTGGACAGCTCACAACTGAGGGCATTCATTCACTGGTAATCAAGGGTAACTGTAAAAATAAAGGCAGGCTGGGTTTTCTAGCCCTCATTTTTACACAGGAACTCCTGTTAAGCAGCTCTTGGCGGGCACCACTGTCACTTATTCATGTGAGGACAGTCTACTCAGCTTGGGGGCACCATTTTGAGGATGGGTAGACTGCTATTGTCGAATCTCCACTGCAGCCTGTTTTGTTGGATTTTCTAAAAGCCTGGCATATAACACTTCTATACTTCAAAAATAATCTAGGGACTTCCTGGCAGTCCAGTGGCTAAGGCTTTGCCTTCCAATGTAGGTGGTCTTCGATCCCTGGTCAGGGAACTAAGATCCCACATACCTCAGGGCCAAAAATCCTAAGACGTAAAAACAGAAGCAATACTGTGACAAATTCCGTGAAGACTTTCAAAATGGTCCACATCAAAAAATCTTCTAAAAAATCTAATAAAACATATTAGGTTGGCTAAAAGGAAATATTCAGAATTAGTAATGGTCCTGTCCTAGGCAGTTCTGGAATGGAAGGTTGGATGGTGGTGGTGGTGGTGGTGGAGAAGGTGGAATGGTTCAGGTCAAGGCATGGGAGCTAATGCTAGGAGAAGATGGTTAGTGTCAGTGTTCTCCATGCCTGCCAAGTGACACAGGGTGGGGAAGCTGCCCACGTGGGACAGGCAGCATCCCCCTCTATGCAAAGCCACTCTTGTCTCATAGCCCAGCTCCTCAGGTTAGTTTGACAGCTGATGGCCTTTATCCAGAGAAGGCAGCTTGAGCAAGCCAGAAACCTGTCCTAACTCTCAACAAAATGTCACTCCTGTCCCTTTCTTCTAGCCTGAGAAGTAAGGATTGTGATGGAATAAGGGCATTGTGATGGGCTGTGACCAAGGGAAAATGAGAAAGTCAGGAAGTTACTGTTGTGTTTGTTGTGAAGAATTGTGATAAATATTCAAACGCTGATTTTATCCCCACCCCCACCCCATGGAATAAAGACATCTTTCCCTTCTTTGGAAGGAAAGAGGGGGCGTCAGATGACAAATCTGGAGTGGGATCAGCATGACTGCTCCACGTCCCTCCCCGAGTCTTTGACACGCGGGAGATGGTTGCTTCCTCGTGTCTGCTCCCAGCACCATCAAAACTTGAGAAGTGCAAAAGTGTAGCCTGCTTGTTTTCATCAGAAGTCTGTCATCCAGCATTTGGAGGATCTGCACAGATACCAAAAAGGGCGAGATGGCCAGTCCCTGAGTAGATGTCACATAAACACTGGATACCATTTCTGATGATTAAAGAAACCCTCTACTTCTGCATATCCCTGGCTTTGAAGTGCCATCAGTAAAGGCAGGGGAAGAGCAGTTGCTGTTTTCTTGCTGGAGAAACTGAGGTACGAAGAGGGGCAACAATTCATTCTTCTCAGTTGTGAGGCCAGCCACAGACCTGGTACAGCACACACATATTCAGGGCTGCACCCCGAGCCAGGCTTTCTGTTAAAGACTCTTAAATACATCGTCTCATTTGATCCAAACAGCAGTGCTGTGAGGTGAGGATTGTTAACTCCACTTTGTTTTTATTGGTATATAATTGCATTACAATGTTGTATTAGTTTCTGCTGTACAATGAAGTGAATCATCTATGTGTATACATATATCTCCTTCCTCTTGAACGTCCTTGCCACCCCCCAGATCCCACCAATCTAGGCTGTCACAGAACGCTGAGCTGAGCTCCCTGCACGGCAGCTTCCCACTAGCTGTCTGTTTCTCACACGGTAGTGTATATATGTCAGGGCCACTTTCTCAGTTGTTCCACCCTCCTCTTCTCTCCCTGTGTCCACCTGTCTGTTCACTGCACCAGTGTGTCTATTCCTGCCCTGCCAACAGGCTCATTAGTCCCATCTTCCTGGACTCCATCTATATGCGTTAATATGCAATACTTGTTTTTCTCTTTCTGACTTACTTCACTCTGTGTGACAGACTCCAGGTCCATCCATATCTACAGGTCCATGCAGATGGCCCAGTTTTATTCCTTTTTATGGCTGAGTAATATTCCATTGTAAATATGTACCAATCTTTATCCATTCATCTGTCGACAGACATTTAGGTTGCTTCCATGTCCTGGCTATTGTAAGTAGTGCTGCACTGAACATTGGGGTACACGTGTCTTTAACTCCACTTTATATATAGATGAAGAAACAGAAGCTTAGAATTTTAAGAAATGGCCTAAGGCCACACAGCTAATGAGTGGCTAAATTCGGGGTCATCCCATGGCTGCCTAACTCCAGATGTCGCCAACCACTTGCGGGGCACTGCCTGGTTCACTTTCCCAAGTCAAAGTCACCTTAGTCTACTATTTCTGGACTAAATCTCCCATGTGCTACCCTGTGGTTCTTTCTGGAAGCTAGCTCAAACCCTTGGAATGGTCGAGTATTGCTACCACATACTAGAGAATGTTGAGGCATAGCGAGCTTTGGGGAGCTATTTGCTGACTATTTTAGCAATGACTGCTCATTTCTCCACACCGTTCAGATGACCGCCCCTGGCTTATGTGTCCACCACCCTGGCCACACACACACGCCTCCCTGGGAACGGCAGGCACTTGGCACCTCTCGCTGCCCTGGCCCCAGCCAAGCTATTTGGAGTCAGGCCTCTTTAAGAGAGGAATGTGGTAGCGGTTCCTTTGCAAGCAGCTCAACCTGATTATGGGGTGAGGCACTGACGTACTGTCCAGTTGCTGTCCAGTTCTGGGTAGCCCACTTCCAGTGCTCAGAACCAGGGGTACCCTGACCTCAGCTGCGTTCAGGTGATAATATTTGCCGCGCACTTTAACAGATGGGCGGAGAGTGTTATCAAGCTGCAGCACCTTGGAAAACCTGCAGAAACCCTCTTCTGGCTCCACACATTGGGTTTCCCTTCTTCTGAAAATAGATGGATGTGTGTGGTGTTAAGGAGGGACCCTAAAATTAGACTACAGCTTCAAAGAAGAGCTGGGGGATTAAACACAGACATTTCCCTTCCGATGCTGCCACTGGTTTGTCCTAGGAAAATTACCCCACCTTGCTTTCCTGTCATCTCTCCATCTGTGAGGATTTGGGGGAGAAAGGTGCTTGGAGATCCCCAGAGGAAATGTGAATCTGATGCCCACTACAGGCCTGGTATATTTGTGTTCTGAAATCTCAGGGTTGGATTAACTGTGACCCTAAAAGGCCTCGTGGCCTCCCAACATAGATCATCTTTCTTTCCTGTTGCCTTCCTTGATGTTCTTGTTGCCTGGTGTTGAGCTGGGTGTGGAAGAATCTGTCCCAGATGATTTAAAAACTGTTTACAGGCACCCTGATCCTTTGATGTCTCATTCCTTCCTGCAGAGGGCTCAGGTCAGGCAGGGCTGTGATCACAGTGGTTAAGGGCAGGGGCTCTGAGCCCGATTGCCTGAGTTTGAATCCTGGCTCCATTGCTTGCTGGCTAATGGACAGGGGCAAATCGCCAAACTCTCTAAGCCTCAGTTTCCTCACCCATAAAATGGGGATAATAAGGGTTATAAGCAAATGAGACCTAAATTAACTTAAAATTTTTTGACACAATGAAAAGGCAACCTACTGAATGGGAGAAAATATTTGCAAATGGTGTGACTGGTAAGGGATTAATATCCAAATATATAAACAGCTCATACAGTTCAACATGAAAAGAAAAACCCAAACAGCTTGATTAGAAATATGCAAAAGACTTGAATAGACATTTTACCAAAGAGCACAGACCGATGGCCACCAGGCACATGAAAAGATTCTCAACATCACTAGTCATCAGGAAATGCAAATCAAAGGCACAGTGAGATATCACCTTGTATCTGTTGGAATGGCTGTCATCAAAAAAACAAAAATAACAGGTTGACAAGAATGTGGAGAAAAGGTAACCCTCTTACACTGTTGGTGGGAATGTAAATTGTTGCAGCAATTGTGGAAAACAGTATGGAGGTTTCTCAAAAAACTGAAGATAGAACTATCAAACTCTCATATGACCCAGCAATTCCACTCCTGGGTATATAGCCAAAAGGAACAAAAATACTAATTTGAAAAGATACATGTTCCCCGATGTTTGTAGAAACATTATTTACAATTGCCAAAGTATGGAGGCAACCCCAGTGTCCATCAGCAGATGAGTGGCTAAAGGAGGTGTGGTAGATATATACACACAACAGAAGGCTTCTCAGCCATAAAAGAGAATGATTTGCCATCTGCAACAATATAGATGGACAGGGAGGGTATTATGCTAAATGAAATAAGTCTGACAGAGAATGAAATGTATGATATCACATGAGTTTTACAAGTATTTTCTCCCAGTCTGCGGCTTATATTTTCATTTTCTTAACAACATCTTTCAAAGAGCAGACATTTTTATTTCTGACATCAAATTAATGAGTTCTTTTCTAATACTTGATCTTCTATGGATCATACTTTTGGTGTTGTACCTAAAATATTTTGTTTAACCCAGCATTCCAAAGATTTTTCTCCTGGTTTTTTTTCCTAGAGGTTTCGGGTTTTGCATTTAGGTCTATAATCTATATTGAGTTACCCTCAATATGTGTTGTGAGGTAGAGTTTCATTTTATTTTTCATTTGATGTCCAGTTGTTCAACACCATTTGTTGAAAAAGACTACCCTTTCTCTGTTACATTGTTTTGACACCTTTGCCAGTAATCGTTTGCTTATTGATCCTGGACATGTTTTGTTCTGTTTATACTTAAGTATTTCATGGCTTTTGGGGCGTGCTTTATTCAATTAAAAAATGTTAAATTAATAAACAGTATCAACCTACCTGTGAATATCTTGTGAATATCTTGATTCTGTAGTCATATACAAGATACTAGAATAGCATTGGAAAATTCATCAAAGTCCTTGGTTATGGTCAGGCCAGCAGTAAGGCTGAAAGGTCTGAGTATAAATCTAGAAGGTAGGAAATAGGGCCTCATTCTGCATTTCTCTTGCTAAGTTCTTTAACTCTGGATGGTTCCTTCTCCCACCCAGAGTCTGCCTCCTAGCACAGGTCATACATTGAGTTAAGGCTACACCTTTCAGGGGCTCTCTAGGCAAAACTGACTTTCCCTGTAGGTATAATACACAGCTGCCTCCCTTACACAATTTGAATGTGCTGAGTGGCCTGTCCAACCAACTGCTTATCACCCATTTGTCTGGTTTGGCTCTAACATTGTATCTTTTATATCCATCGTTTGAATAAGGTAATCTATTTTCATAAGGTACTTATTAAGATGAGTTTCCTGGGAGAGATACTCTGCCCCTTGGGAAGGCAGATACATCAGTTTCATTCAGTTAACATGTTCCACCCAGTCCCTATGATATGCAAGGCAAAAGTCCCTACCATATTAAAGGCAAAAGGAAAAGAGGGGAGCGGAGGGTAGGATGGTTAGACAGCATCACCAACTCAATGAACATAACTTGAGCAAACTCTGGGAAATAGTGGAGGACAGGGAAACCTGGTGTGCTGCAGTCCATGCGGTTGCAAAGAGTCAGACACGACTTAGTGACTGAACAACAGCAACAACCATAGGCAAAGACTTTCAGGGTGGAAGTGGCATCCTTCTGTTTGCGGAGTTTACTGAGATAAGAAATTAGGCTGTCAGAGTCAATTTCGTTTTGAAGTAGGGACGGAGGTAGGTCTAAAGGACGAATTAGACTTGAGTCATTAGGCTCAGTAGAGGAACCTGGTATTGAGGGAGGTTGGGAAAGCTTAGATGCTTGAAGCAGAGTTGAAAGGGAAAGACAGTTGCAGAAGGGGCAGAGGGGTAATGACTATAGACTCCATCGACTATGAACTTTTCTTTTTGCTGTGAGAGTGTCTGTATTGAGCAGACTCAAAACTTGATACTGAGAGATACTGCATTTTTTTTTTGTAAATAAGAATACCTTGGGGTTTAGGGTACTTTGTAATTTATACATCATTTTCATATAACTTTATAGTATCTATACAATAGCTTTATATGGTAAATGATGAATATATTGATTAGGGCATTGTAACTGCTCTAATAAAGAACTGTAAAAAATAGAATGTTATTTCTGGCTCACATCATAGATGAGTAAATGAGTATAAATTGTGGGGGAGACTTTGTTCCCCATAGTCATCCAGGAAAGCAGGTTCTTCTCATCTTGGCCCTTTAGTCTAGACCTTGAAGTGGTGTCGCTTGTGCTCATTCAGTCACACAGCCACACCTAACCACAGGGATGACTGGAAGAGGCCTCCAAGCTGTTTGTAGAAAAAGCCAGTCAGGCATTGTTAGGCCTGATCCTGCGCATGGAAGCACAGGGTATTCCCATTTTACAGATGGGGAAAGCAAGGTACGACATGGGTGACGTATAGATAGAAGAGCATATGACTACTAAGTTAAGTATAGGAGTTAGGATCTCAACCCGGATCTGCTGTTTTGATAGAGCAGGCACAGTAATACTAACAGCAGCGATAACAGTAATAATATCTAATAGTTTGTGAATGTGGGCACATATAAAATGAGGCAGTATATATTGGGTTGGACAAAAAGTTCATTTAGGTTTCTCTATGCTAGTTCATGGAAAACCCGAAGGAACTTTTCAGCCAACCCAATATCATGGTCTTAGTAAATTCCATGTTCCCTTCCTCGCCTTGGGCTTTGCTGCATAGTCCTACAGAGAGCCAAGTCCTTTTCCTGAGGACCGTAGGCAGCAGAGTGACTGCATGAGCCAGCAGTGGGGGCTTCCCCATCAGCAGCACCCAGAGAAGAAGGCTGAGTGGATTCCAGGAGCCAAGAGGTGCTTTCCCTGCAGGGTGGGGGACCATGCACAGGAGAGGCAGGCCCTACAGGGCCGGAAGAGGCTGCCTGTGGCTTTGCTGGGAGACAGGAGCCTTGCCAGCAACTTCCTGTGGGTCTCCAGGGGACGGCCCAACTGCGTCAGGCTTGTGCCCTGGGCCAGAATGGGGAGTTCTTCTAGCTAGCTCCCGTTCCCTCGGGAGTCCTTGTGGGCCTGAGCAACATCTAAAAGATTCATTTTAATTGAATTATTTGAAAAGCTCTAATGTGAATGAATACCAAGTTGGCACCCATAACTTATATATTATTTATAGGTTCAACTCTTAAAGTCGCTCTCTTTGTTTGGGTAGCAGAGCTGTAGAGATAGAAACCATTCTGTGACTGACATTTCTGTGACACATGAAAGAATATCTAAAAGACTTCTTGGCTGAGTGGGCGTGGCGTCCCTGTCTAGATGAGTTCTGGGTGAGAGGAGGCTGCTTTCATCAGTGTTTCAGTGCTGGGTGAGGAGATTGAGGCATGGGTTGAGTCAGAGCTGCTCTGAAAGGTTTCAAGATGGGATCATAGGAGCTGGATCCTGTTGCCACTGCCCGCTCTTCTGCCAGCACAGTCCAGCAAAAGAGGAGGTGATGGAAGGATTGTGATATTGAAGCAGCAGGGACAACAGCGAGAACATCAGGACCAGCCCGCATCCACAGCACTCCTGTATGTGCTGTGTCCCCAGCCTTTTCACCACCTTGACCTCCAGACTGGCCATCCGATAGCGTGTCCTCTGCAGGAGCTGTTCTTAGCTCTTCAGGAGCCCTTCTTGGCATTTCTCCCTTCTCACCCATTTGTTCAGTGTCTTCTAGCCTCATTTTATGTTCCTGGAGTTATCCTGGGTAGTTGGGATGAAACGAGTGAATAAGACTGTCCCTGGCTTCAAGCCATTTATTATCTATTGGGAAAGACAGAAAAATAGATTATTCTCCTAGGCCATGGGAAGTGCTCTGATGACAGTGAGGGGAGCCTGGAAGATGTGCCCCCACCTACTGCCACTGCAGGGGACATGTGTGGAGATGGGGAGCTTTCTCAATAGAAGTGAGGCTGAGATGAGTTCAAACAGATAAGAAATTACTATGAAAAAGAGGAATGTGTTTCAGGCTTATGTGTATACATGGGTGCGTGGTCAGTCATGTCCAACTATTTGTGACCCTATGGACAGTAGCCCTCCAGGCTCCTCCCTCCATGGGATTTCCCAGGCAAGAATACTGGAGTGGGTTGCTGTTCCCTTCTCTAGGGGCTCTTCGCAACCTAGGGATTGAACCTCTGTCTCCTGAGTCTCCTGCAATGGCAGGCAGATCCTTTACCAGTGAGCCACTGTTTCAGGCTTAGGGAAAAGTATATGCAACAAGATAGATAGATAGATAGATAGATATAGAGAGAGATAGAGAGCTGAGGACCTGAATCGAGTTTGTTGTAACTGGAAAGTAGGATTGCAGAAGTAGGGAGGGTTGGATAGAATAGTGTTCAGGTAGGGGATAAATCACAAAGGGCTTTGACTATGACTTAAACTATGGGTTTTAAACTTCCTTCTTAAAGAGAGAGAAACTATTAAAGTATGGAAGTGACATCATATTTATATTCCGAGAAGATCTTTCTGACCACAAGGTAGAAGATGGGTCGGGATGGTAGGCAAAAGAGCCAACGTGGGTACAAAGAACTCATCAGGAAATCACGAGGCTTGAGATGGCGGTGGTGAGAAGTGAGGGGGCGCAGTAGAGACAGAGAAGAATGGAGATTTGAGAGACACTGAGGGCCTTAGTTGATAAGATGCTGGGTCCTATCACCCCAGGTTTGAGTTTGGGCCATTGGGATATCGATGGACTAGGACCATGGCTATAAGGACCAATGGTGATAGATTCAACTGGGGATAATGTTGAGTATGAGTGGCCTGTGGTCCTTCAGGTGGATGTTCAGAAGTCAGTTGAAGGTGATAGATGGGAGTTGAGACAGACTTGGAAGCCATTTGCATGAGATCATTTAGGTCATAGAGGTGCAGGAGATAGTCTAAGAAGAGTGTGTAGACAGACCAAGAGTGGAGCAGCCCCAGGATAGAGCTCTGGGGAACATCGCCATTCAAGGGACAGTAGGGGAAAAGAAGCCCACAGAGCAAGCCAAGGACAAAGGCTCAGACAGTTAAGAGAGAAGGAGGAGCAAGTCCTGGAAGACAAAGGAGGTGATCTCAGGAAACTTGGGGACCACTAAAAGAGCCTAAGCCTCCTGAGAAGTCAAGATAAAGGCCTGAAAAACATCTGTTGTTTTAAGGAACTAGGAAGGGAGGTGTCCATGAATAGCTTCAAGAACTGATGGGGGAAGCCAGCTTTCAGTGCAATAAGGAGTGAGTTAGGTATGGCATGAGGAGGTTCTCATGAATATATTATAGATAAATACACTGTATCTATTTTTACTTTAGAAGCAGAGGCTTCATCATACTTCTCAGTTCATCGTCCTCATTTTCTAGTCAAGGTACCTCTCCTGGTTGGTTGGTTGGTTTCTTTCGTCCCCATTTCCCTAACTCCATCTAGAGGCAACCATTTTCATGTATTTAAGTTTTCCTTTTGTTTGAATGGCTTCCCTGGTGGCTCAGCTGGTAAAGAATCCTCCTGCAATACAGGAGACCTGGGTTTGATCCTTGGGTCGGGAAGATCCCCTGCAGAAGGGAATGGCTACCCACTCAAGTATTCTTGCCTGGAGAATTCCATGGACTGGTGGGCTACAGTCCATGGGCTTGCAAAGAGTCGGACACGACTGAGCGACTAACACTTTGAAGTTATGTCAGTGGTGTGCTATAAATCTCATTCTGTTTATTTTATCCACTATTTTTTAAGATCCTCCATGTGTACATTCATCCCATTTTACTGTCCATCCCCAAGTGATGGACACACCGTTTGTCTTCGCCTCCCCGCCACACAGTCAATGCTGCGGTGAACTTCTCTGCATATGTACTCTTTCTTGACCTGTGTGAGAATTTCTTCAGTCTGTATGCCCAGGAACAGGGTTGTAGATATGTAACCTGACTGAGAACTACACACTAGCTTCTAGGATGGCTGGGCCAGTCCATACTCCCACCAGCAAGCAATATACAAGGTGCCTGCTCTGCACATCACCACCTCGTGTTATCCAGTTTGATAATGTTTGCTTCTGGTGTCTCCTTATTTTAATCAGCATTTCTTGTTAGCTAATGAACTTGAGTATCTCTTTTTAGGGTCTTAGCCTCTTGGATTTCCTCTTCTGTAAATCACCTGTTCTTATTCTTGGCAACTTTGTCAAGAAATTTGACTTTGAAAGGGAGAAATGAAAGGACGACAAGGAAGAGTTTTATTTAAGATGAGAAAGACTTAAACGTGTTAAAATGAAGATGGAAGGAAGAAAAAACTAAAGACTCATCTTACTCCCAGGATGGGAAGGATGGCTAGAAGAAAAGATGATGAGGATCTGGCCTCACCAGGGATTAAACATGAGACTGGGGGAGGGAGTGGAACTGAGGGGTCAGCACGCAGACCAGCAGCAGCTTTCCCTGAGCCCACCCGGCTGCCCCCTGCACCTGGTGGTCATAGAAGCAGTGTGGGATCCATGGAGCTGAATAGAAGGGGAAAGGTGACCTCCCTCAGCTTCTAGGAAAACGCTACATTGTGTTTCTAAATGTGTGAAAATAGCATTTGTTTTAAATTGCCAGGAGAGAGGAAAGATGCCTGAATTTCAGCATATGGGTTGCTCCAACAAATAAAGTTGTAGAAACACATGACACAAAGGTGGGAGCGCAGGACACGTGGACCCTCTTCGTTGGAGCAGAGTTAGCATAAGAGAGCGTATGCGCTCAACACCAAATGGCATAGAACTCCAGGTTAGCGTGTGCGTCAGAGAGTTGCTGAAAACTATGGAACGGAGGCGAGTCATTGTGAGGAGGGCTGTGCAGGATGGATCGAAGAGGTTGAGTGCAGACAAATTTGGACCATTACCCATGTCCTGGTGGGTAACGGTAAGGGCCTGGAGTGAAATGGAAGCTTTAGAACATAAAGGTATGAGGGATAAAAGACACTTTACAGAGGCTTAATGACTGGCTGTGATGATGAATCAATATTGAGTAAGTGCTCAATGCACGTAAGCGGGCTGTGTGAATGCGCAGTGAATGGATCGGGAATAAGGTGGGATAGTGGATCTAGAGTTTGAGCTTAAATCTTGAGGAGGAGCAGAACATTCACTGAGCACCTCTATGTGCCAAGCACAGTGCTGGGCACTGCAATAGAATAATGGATGAGACAGGCTTGGCTGCTGCCTGCAAGGAACCTATAGTCTAGGCATGCTAAGTCACTTCAGTCATGCCTGACTCTGTGCGACCCTATGGACAGCAGCCCACCAGGCTCCTCTGTCCACAGGATTCTCCAGGCAAGAATACTGGAGTGGGTTGCCATTTCCTTCTCCAATGCATGAAAGTGAAGTTGCTCAGTCGTGTCTGACTCTTAGTGTCCCCATGGACTGCAGCCCCCCAGGTCCCTCCGTCCATGGGTTTCTCCAGGCAAGAGTGCTGGAGTGGGCTGCCGTTGCCTCCTCCGATAGTCTAGGCAGGGAGAGGCAAAAAAAAAACGAAGGTAGACTGACAAATGCGTGAGTGATCACAGTTATGGTAAGGGCTGCGAAGGGGTCAAGCGAAGGGCCCAGATTGGGGATGACAAAGGACTTAGTCTCTATGGAGTGCTGGGGGGGGGGGGGGACTTCAACATGGGAATATTCCCTAAGAGGAGGCCTGAGAAAAGAGGAAGAGCCAGACATGCAAAATGCTCCAGAAAATGTCCCAAGCTGAGGACATGGTGTCCACAAGAGCTGGAGCTGGGGGAGTGACAGTTGAGAAGAGCTGAAAGGAGTCTTGCAGGATGCAGGAAGTGGTGGGGGGCTGGGTTGGGGAATGAGCTTGGACCAGGAGGCTGGGCACTAGGGCTATAGTAACATAACCTTACTGTCATGATCACACCTAACATAATTGACTATATAATTCCTGGTTATCATCCACTATTCAGTCCACAATTCAGATACCCCTCGTTGTCTAAAAACGTGTTTGGGTGTGTTTTGGTGTTGATTCAAATCCCAAAGTATGTGATCCATTCACTGTTGCATCTCCTGAGTCCCTTTTGATCTACAGCAGTGCCTACCCTCTGCCTCTTTTACAGTCTGTTTGTTTTAATGCCATTGACTTGTTGAAGAAGTGGAGCCAGTTGTCTGCAAAATGACCCACCTCCTGGATCTGTCTCTTTGTTTCCTCATGTTGTCATTTAACTTGTCTCTTCAACGTATAATTCCTATAAATGGAAAACTAGTTCTACAGACTTGATCAGATTGAGATTTAACTTTTTTGGTAAGAATGTCATAGGTCATGATACTCTTCATAATTTCTCGTATCTGGAGGCACAGTATCTTATTGTCTTATTCTTAATGATACTAAAACTCATCACTGAATTCAGGTGTTGGAAATGTGATCTTATATAATTCTCCATCAACATGTTATTTAATAGTTTCATTTTCCTTATCTTTTCCAAATCAATTGTTTTATGAAAAATATCTCAGCTATTGTTGTTCAGTCACTAAGTCATGTCCAACTCTTTGCGACCCCATGGACTGCAACACACCAGGCTTCCCTGTCCTTCACTGTCTCCCTGAGTTTGCTCAAACTCATGTCCATTGAGTTAGTGATGCCATCCAATCATCTCATCCTCTGCTGCCCTCTTCTCCTCTTGGCCTCAATCTTTGCCAGCATCAGGGTCTTTTCCAATGAGTCAGCTCTTCGCAATTATTTCAACCTATTCTTTTAAAATTTATATTATTGAAGTATAGTTGATTTACAATATGTTAATTTCTGCTGTACAGCAAAGTGATCCTGTTTTACACAAGTATATACTCTTTTTCATATTCTTTTCCATTGTAGTTTATCACAGGATATTGAATATAGTTCCCTGTGCTAAATCAGTAGGACCTTATGTTTATCCATTTTATATATAATAGTTCCCATTGATAATCCCAAACTCACAGTCCATCCCTCCCTTACTCCCCTCTCCCTTAGAAACCACAATCTGTTCTTCATGTCTGTGAGTCTGTGTCTCTTCTGTAGATAAGTTCATTTATGTCATATTTTAGATTCCATGTATAAGTGTTATCATATTGTTTTTGTCTTTTTCTTTCTGACTTATAGTATGATAATCTCTAGGTTTATCCATGTTGCTGTTAATACAAGTGGCATTATTTCATTCTGTTTGGTAGCTCAGCAGTATTCCATTGTATATATGTACCACCTCATCTTTATCCATTACCTATCAATGGACATTTAGGTTATTTCCATGTCTTAGCTGTTGTGAATAGTGCTGCTATGAACATAGGAGTGCCTGTGTCTTTTTGAATAGTTTTGTCAGGATATATGCCCAGGAGTGGGATTGCTGGATCATATAGCAACTCTATTTTTAGTTTTCTAAGAAACCTCCTTACTGTTTCCCAATATGAAAATTTACATTCCCAACAGCAGGGTAAGAGGCCTCCTTTTTCTCCACAGCCTCTCTAACATTAACAATTTGCAGACGGTTTAATGATGGCCATTCTGACTGGTGTGAGGTGGTACCTCACTGTAGTTTTGATTTGCATTTCTCTAATAATTAGCAATGTTGAGCATCTTTTCATGTGCCTGTTTACCATCTGGATGTCTTCTTGGGAGAAATATCTGTTTAGGTCTTTTGCCCATTTTTTGATTGGGTGTTTGTTTTTATTGTTGAATTGTATGAGCTTTTTATGTATTTTGAAAATTAAGGCCTTGGTTGCATCATTTGCAAATATTTTCTCCCAGTCTCTAGGTATTTTAATCTATACTTGACTACTTCAAATATTGAGACCATAGTACCTCCCTGTGCAGTTTTCATCAGAGAAGAGAGAGGTAACTAGAAAAGTCTTCATGGAAGAACAGAAATTGGGCATTCAGGTTTTTAATTTGATGACTATAGAATTTGCTTATTTGCAGGAAGGAGGCCAGTGGCTATCTTGAAGGAAGTGAGTTGGGAGAGAGAAGAAGTAGGACAGGGTTATAATAGCTTTCTGTAAATGTAGATATTAAGCCCAAGAATCAGAATAGAAGATAATCTTTACAAACCATGTAGGGACTTCCCTGGTGGCCCAGTGGTAAAGACCCTGCATTCCCAATGCAGAGGACCCTAGTTCAATCCCTGGTGGTGGAACTAGATCCCACATTGCCACAACTAAAAGTTTTTTTTTTTTTTTTTTTTTTTTAGTGTATATTAAGATCACCTCTCCCCTTGCCTTTAATCATTCCCAGTAGACATTTGCCTCTGTGTTGGATGTGCGGTGCTGATAGGTGGTGTTAAGATAGAGGGTTGATGGCCCAATCCCTGTATCAGAGCTGGGCAGCACCTGTTCCCCAATCAAATCCCTGTAAGAACTGTTGGGGCCAGGATCCCACCCCTCCTCCCCCATCCAAGCAGCTGCAGCATGACTGAAGCCAGTTCTTAGTAGGAGATTTTTCCATGATGAAGACGGGCAAGTTGTGACATGTGGGCCTGAAGTCCCTGCCTGTTGATAGAAACTGGAGCAGAAGGGTCTGGGCAAAGCGTTACCAAACAGTAGTGAACCAAAATGGCCAGGATGTTGCAGATGGATGGATATCCTCGATGGTGGCCACCATGGAGAGAAATCTTGAGACTTTAAGAACCCCCAAACCATACCCTGCTAATGATGAACTGGCAGCCAGGCTGGGTTGGGATGGGAGCTGTGGAATGTGGGAAAGCAGAGCATGCTCTAAGGAGAGGCAGTGGCTTGGCCCAGGCACAGCTGGTGGTGTCCAGATGCAGGAATGGTCATCCACAGGTGGTACGCTTGTCTGGCCCTCACTGTCACCCCATGGTGCCAAAACTCCCCTGCTCTGCTGTGCTGGGAGCCTTGGGCTCAGCCTCAGCCATACTGAGACTGAGCCGTAATTTCTAGGTGGAGACGTCTGCTAGACACACGAAGGTGCCAGACTGGAGCTGGGGGATGGGGAGGCGGGTGGGGGTGGAGATAGATTTAGAGTACTCTGCACTGGGTGTCTCACTGGTTCTCATGCTGTTTTAGTGAGTGTTTATGTATTTATTCTTTAAGGTGTCTGTGAATATGCAGTGAGATTACGATCAAAGGGAGTAGAGGAATGTTCTGTTTTGGTAAAAAGCATTGGCAGGAAGGTTTCAGGGAAATTTTAGGATTTAATCTTCTGACCTGGGTTGGCATGGTACCAAAACACATTAAAAGCAGGCTAGAGGTAGCATAAAGGGGCAGGACAAAATAGGAAGCAAGTAAGGGGTCAAATCTTATAGCTAAAGACAAAGAGAGACTCTAAGATCTCTGCTTTAAGACTGTATTTAAGCTATTGTAATAGCCTGTACCCATGACCCTGCTAAGGAGACAGCGCCAGCCTGTATTTCTTCTATTTCTCACTCCTGGGCTTTGTTACTGCTCACATTTGTGTGGTCCAGGGAAGAGGAGATGGGGTGCAGAGAGGAAGGAAAAAACATCTATCCTCTTCTGCTCAGATACCTTGACAGCCACTTCCTGGGTTCCTACCCACCCCGGGGATTAACAGGACGTAGCACATGGGGTTGAAATTCCGAGGCCTAACACCTGATCTCAAAAGCAGATGGTCCCTAGGCACACCAGAAAAGGGTGGAGCTGTGGGTTGCATCAGTGGTATTGTGAAATCCATTTCCCAGGCAGGCGCTCGTTATGCAAGTGAGTGTGCTGTGTAAGCGCATGAGCTTTTCAGTACAGAGCTGTGGGCAAGTTTTCTAGTGACCCAACCCATCCCACTCAAAGTGTATCCTGGAGTCATGGGGTGACAGAAGCCTACCAGGTGAGGCTGAGCCTCAGATTGTGGTTTTGGAGACAGACTTGCTCAGCTGCTTGTCAGGCCGGTAGATGGACAGGGAAGGCAGGTTCTCCTGGACACAGACCAGAGAAGACCCACCTACACTCTGACAAGGCCCTGGTGGTGGGTCATGGGAAGGACTTCTAGCGGGCTTCAGAGTAAACTAGGGAGTAAATGGACATGGAACTACTTCTTATATTTTTTTTTCCTGGATTTGCTGGCAGGGAAGTGAGGTGCAGTTTGGGGCCTGTTTCTAGCCATTTAAATGCTGTCCACCATACTTAGGGCTCAGATGGTAAAGAATCTGCCTGAAGTGTGGAAAACCCAGGTTCAGTCCCTGGGTCAGGAAGATCCTCTGGAGAAGGCAATGGCTATCTACTCCAGTATTCTTGTCTGGAGAATTCCATGGACAGAGGAGCCTGGTGAGCCACAGTCCATGGGGTCACAAAGAGTTGGACACAACTGAGTAACTGACATACCCATGGAGGGCCAGTCTGACTGCAGAGATTACTTATATCCCTAAAAACATGACTGAATCGCCTCAGGTCCAGCTTCCCCTCCAATACCAATTTAAATGTCATTTTCACGGCCCCACATTTGGTTAGGTGTTCCCACCATGTGTCCCCAGCATATGCTATTCTTTTCAATCACGGTGGTTTCTTTATTGCCAGGCCTTGCAAGGGACATTGTAGCGGTTATGGGTGACCCTGGGTTGAATTTGTTTTTAGGCAAGTTTTGCTTTGTTTTCCTGGCATCACCATCCGTAGCTTTCCTTTTTTCTTATTTTCTTCTCCTGCCTCTCACACCCGATTCTCTCCTTGCCACTGAGCACAGCAGCCCACCCTTACCCCCTTGGCCCTGGTGGGATGCCATCTGGGCAGGCCACTGGGGTGGGAAAGGCTGGGGAGCCAGAGGAAGAGGGCCTTTCTTTAGTTTCTGAGTCTCTTTCCTTGGTGTTTGTCTTTGGGGACCTGACCCTTCTAAAGAAAAAAGAAAAAACACCTTGAGTTGTGTGTTTAGACACGCACATGTGTTTTTTCACGTTCCCGGCAGAGCCACTGCCTGGCTGCTACCTCCTCTGAGCTCCAGTCGCAGGAGGCAGGGCGGGTTTAAGCAGGATGAATGGCTGTCGAGTGGCTGCTCCTCTGCACCCAGGGCCATCAATCTTGTCTTGAACGCCCAGCCTGCTGGTCTGCCCGCTCAGGCTCATCTTTCTGGGGCAGACTTATTTACGGAGCCGCTGCAAAGGTAATCTCACTCCCCAGGCTCCGCGGCTGGCCTGGGCCTTGCTCAGCTCATCCACTCTTAAAAATAGCCCAAGATGAGAAGGAGAGCCAGGGTCCGGTTACCTCCTGCACGCAGGATCTGATCTCATCTCCCCGCGTGCGTCTGGCAGCTCAGCCCAGCTCAGCCGATCAGCCTGTTGGTCCCGCCCCGCTCACAGCTCCGAGCTGCTGGTGATGTCCCTTAAGGGGTCCCTCCCACCCACCTCTGCCTGGCCAGCTGAGTGGGACATCTCAGCCTAGGGAGCAGCACACCTGACTGTGGGAGATAACAGGTTGTCAGAGGGGATGAGGGTGTTCTGGGTCCTAGGTCTGGAATCACAGGGCGGACCTGGAGGGATGATGGCTGACTTCCCCATCTTTACCCTCCCCTCCCCCAGTAGCAAACACCTTGGCAAGCTCTGGAAGCTGAGGAGTGCCCTCTGGCCCCCTGGGCCATGTTCTTTCCTCACCTGCTTCTTTAAAATCCACCTGCCCACTCGAAGGGGGTACAGCGGCCCCTTCCCAGCCTGGCCTCCTTCCCAGCCAACAGCCGTCATTCCTTAGATGACCTTGGGGAAGCCTCATCTTAGCAGGCCCTGGTTTCCTCCCTTGCGCAATTAGGGTGGATAACTCCGGCTCCAGTCTTACCTCGAAGGGATGTGGTGGGACTGATTAGTCAGGTGAGGGAAAGAGAGCTTGAAGGGTTTCTGTCTGAAAAACAAAGGCCCTGGTTCTGCAGTGATGCTTGGGCTCGTTAGCTTGCTTCATTTCTTCCTCAGGCACGCGTCTGCTTGGGTGGCTGTGTGTGTTGGATGACTGTGTGTGTGCACACACACTCCTGGAGGGAGTGGCTTACCTCACAGCTCACTAGTTGTCAACACTTGTCATTTGTCTGCCTCACAGCCTCCCCACCCCCTCCCCCTTTTGTCCTCTCGGATAGGAAGGCTCTGGGCTCCCTGTTCTCTTTTACAGACTTGATCTTGAAGTCTCTTAAGCTCCCTGGGGGGATGACTGAAGGACAGGTACAGGTTAGGCCGTTAAGACTGAACGGAAGCCCGTCTTGCTTCAAAAGCCCAGGACATCAGGTCCCAGCCTGGTTGCTCTAGCCTCCTTCTCCCTGACCTTTTCTCCCTGACCTTACCCTCATCCTCCAGCTACATCATAAGATTGCTAAATGTTGCCACACCCTTTCTCACCATCAGCACTTTGCACCTGCTCTTCATTCCTTTTTTCTGGACTCCTTCCTTTTCATCTCCCCTTTACAGGATGCCTCCAAGCTCCCTCTAGGAACCCGCTTAAACTCTCTTTCCCCTGACACCCAGCGTCCAGCATGTGTCCCTCACACTACCCTTCTTTCCCAATTGTGCCAAAGCATCACACCTTACTGTACTTGCTTCTTTAATCATCCCGCTTGCTGCCGGGTTATAAGCTGCATGAGGACAGGGCCCTTCTGTCTCACTCATAAGGTGCTATGCCTGGCATAGCATCCACCTCCTCGTAGGGACTTGGCGCATATGTGGATTAATTATGAATGAAAGCATAAGCGTGACACATGACAGGCGAGTAGGGACCCAGTGTTCCTGCCACCCGTGTGCACAGCACGGATGAGCACACACAGCTCTGTCGTCTGTGGGATCCCCTCGCCACCACACCCCACCGTCATGCTGACCACCTCGAAGGGACAGCAGGCTGATCTGGCTCCATGGTCTGTCCTGAGATGCAACCAGAGAGCTTGTCCAAGCACCTGGGCACACTTCAGAGAAGGCAAAAGCAAGAGCCAGCTTTCTGACTGTTGGCTGCAGGCCAAGAACTCAGAGGGTTCTTGGGAGCCTCTGGGAGGAGTTAACATTCCCCAGTGCAGCTTCCAGGTTGGAGGCACCAGTGGCATCTCAAAGCTCATGCTTGCCTCTCTCCCCACTGGTTCCCGTTTGAGTCAGACTCCACCAGCTCCCAGCTTCTCCCTCTCCTGCCCTGTCCCCACCTCCCCTCCAGGTTGGGTCCCCAGGTCATAGGGTAGCGCTGCTCTGCCCAGTTCGTCCCTGCCAGCCTCTGGCTCCCAGGAGAGCCACCCGCCTCTGTGGCCGTAGCAGCGGGTTTGGAGGAAACAGGCTTGCTGCGTCCAGCACCTCCACCTGCTGGCTGGCCTGACCCTTGCCGCCTGCAGCCCTCTGTCCCCGCTGGCACTGTCCCCGTTACTGCTGTCGCTGCTGCTGCAGCAATATTTTCTGCCGGGTGACCCAGTGACCCCTGGTCAGCTGTGGCCTGGCACAGGGCACCATGTGCCGCTCCCGTAAGGATCTGCTCCTACCAGCCACTCCAAATAAGTTTTCCTGAGACAAAGTCCGAGGGGCTGGGTGCTAACCCTCTGACTGTGTTACTGTCCCCCACCAGGGACCCTTCCATGAAGACTGAGGCAGGCGTAGCTGCGGACAGCCTGCTGACATGACATCAGCCACGGAGTTTGAAAACGTGGGCAACCAGCCACCGTACAGCCGGATCAATGCCCGCTGGGACGGCCCGGATGATGAGCTGGATAATGACAACAGCTCAGCCAGGCTCTTTGAGAGGTCCCGGATCAAGGCCTTGGCAGGTACTCTTTGGGGCCGTGGGGGCTAGGACAGCCGCTCTCCTAATCCCAAGGTTCGCTGCCCTCCTGCCTGTGATGAATCCCCTGGGTGTGCTGGCGTGAGCCCTGGCAGGGAGGCGATGGAGATGTGGCCACGTGGCTCAGAGGCCAGGGCCCCTTGGGAGTGAGCACAGGGTAGGCAGCCTCTCCTCCCACGTGTCCTCAGCTTTCTTCCAGGCGGAAAGTGGTGCCAGGTGGGCCCTGTCCTCTGCCCTGAATGACCTGTGGCTGCAGTCAGAAGTAAAGAAGAGGTCTGGGCGAAAGAGCCTGTGAGGGGTGGGTCAGCTGGGCAGAGGGGCGTGGGCCTCATTCTGTACCTCGATCTCCTGCCTGGTCCTGGATAGGGGAATTCTCATCATCTCCTCTGTGGCCCCAAAAGGAAAAAGGGCGATTTGATAGGAAATGGAGAACAGATAAGATCTTCCCCACACTGCCTCAGAGAGGAGGATTTTCTGGACTAAACCTCTTATACTTAAACTGGAATTAGATTTTTACTTAGCAGGTTCATAATAGATGTGTGTGTGTATGAGAGAGAGAGAGGGGGGGGTGGAGAGGGAGAGAGAGATCTTCAAATCTCTAGTAGAAATGGCTTCTCTTTCCCCTGCTGGCTGAGGTCTGATTCTTGAGAATTTTTCCCCCCACCAATCACTATGACCATTGCCTCCCTGGAACCTGTCCCAGGGTAGCTGTGTTCTGACCCTAAGTCCTCAACCAATAAAGAAAGCTTAGGTCCTGTGGTGGTGGGGGTGTGTGTGGCTTTATCCCAGGAAAGGGGTGGATTCCTTCACCTGCTCCATCAGTGACTGGCCCAGATCAGACTTGTTTCCCCATCGGTGGTGGTTCCATCTTCCGCCTGGTATGAAGGGCACAGCCTTTCCCATAAGCACTCTCTGGGGTGGTTCTCCCTCCGCCAGTGCTCAAGGCCCTCTCTGAGGTTGCTGGTGGTTCTCTTCCACCTCCCCTCCCTGCGTTCTGCTCCCTGGTGCCCAGTTCTCCAGCACCTGGAGGCGTGAGCAGGGCCTCTCTGAGACCATGATGACCCCTCATCTCAGGAGTGTCCAGGCCTCCCATCCCTGCAAAAGGGATGCTGTGTCTCACTCCTTGTGGTGGTGGGGAATCCTTTCAGGTCTCAGCCATCACCCGTTTGGTCCTTGCTCTTTGCAGGAAACTCCCTTTCTTCTTCCCTCATTTCCTCCTCGCCACCCCTGACCCCACAAAATCCTTCCTTGGTTTTCCTTGGGGATGTATAACAGCACCAGTCCCTTGCTTTTGCTTATGTAATTTTAACCTCTTTAAATAACCAGGCTTGAAGCCCTTGCCTTTGCCAGTCTGGTTTCACTTTCTCTGTGTCTTGTGCTGGCTAGGTCTGGCTGCCGTGACCCTGAGATACACCTGCGGGGAGAGGGTGCCATACTCCATAAAAGTTTGTCAAAGGGCAGCCTGAGGGGTGGGACTGTCTTTTGTGTTTCACAGATGGCCTGTCTTTGAAGAAACCAGGGTAAATTCCATTTTAACCATTATCAGTCATATTCCTACTGTGTGCAAAGCTGAACCTCTACCCAGACATGAACGTGGATAAGGGGGAGCACAGAATTGGATTCAACATAGTATCTGTCTCTGAGGAGTTTATGATCTATTAAGGAAATAAATGATGTTCATAATTATTGAGCAAGAATAGAATTAGAGAAGAACTATGGGAAAGACACATAATTAAATAGCAATGAGAGAACAAAGCGGGAGACACAGGGAGAATCAGGGACTTGTTTGTGGAAGAGGTGATCCTTGGGCTGGGGACTGGAGGGTGTGTGTGGCTCACAGGACAATGGGTTTAGAGCTGGTCCAGTTGGCTGATATGTATGGCAGCCTGGTCTGATTGATGCGCAGCCTGGGAAACTGGTGGAAGTAAGTTGAGCCGGTTGATCGGGAAAGAGCATCCTTCAGCCTTGTATCCCTCACTACAAGTGTACATCTCCTCTGTCATAGCATCTGGAAGCCCCCAGGAGGAGCAGAACCACAGAGCATAGAGTTACATGCCTGGATCTTAGCCGTTTAGAACATCTGGCTAGCAAGTACACATCCAAGTTTGGAGTCTATTCAGGGTGTTTTTTTTAAACAAATAAAACCCTAACCAGTTTACTGACTTTCCTCTCCTGAGAGTCCACTCTGAGTGATCTGTGGGAGAAGCTAAAGCTTTGAGAAGGTCCGAGGCAGAGTGGCCAAATTGACTATTCTGGTGGGTGGGCGGAGCAGAAGCAGGGAGCAATAGCCTCCCACACCCAGATCTCTACCGGTTTTAACTTCTTGATGTTTTTCTCTTCAGTGCCATCCTTGGGGCTCCCCTGGCAGTCTAGGCAGCCGTCAGCCTCTCCAAAGAGGCTGAGGGAGCTGAAGCTACCTTTGGTCTGCACCATTTCTGCATTCTCCACGGCCGCTCCTCACTCCTAGGTGTATTATTGCAAGGAAGGCATGCAGCCTTGTTTTTCTTTTAAGACGGTGGTGATCTGCTTCATAGGTACACGTGGCAGGGCTGGGGAGGTTGGCCTGGCCTTTTCCATCTGAAATTGAAGGTCCTGGAGTGAGGAGGAAAATGTCACAAGACCCAGATTCAGGTCCTGGTTCCACCGTTGAGGCTACCACCTTGGAGGAGAGTTCAGTCTCCTGTTTTACAAAATGAAGACCGTAGTATTTTTCCAAGATTGTTGTGAAGATCAAGTAAGATAAGGTTTATGAAAGTTTTTTATTAATTAAATCCCTTGATGAATATTAGTATTTACAGGAAATCTATTTGGGAACAGTATTTTTTTTTTTCCAGCCCAGCGGCTTGTGGGATCTTAGTTCCCCGACCAAGGATTGAACCCAGGCCCTTGACAGTGAACGTGCAGAGTCCTAACCACTGGGCTGCCAGGGAACTCCCAGGAATATTAATAGTACCTTTCTGTCCCTTGTCTTCTCCCAGCTTCAAATATTTGAGATCATCAGTCCAGACAATGTCCCAGTTACCTTGGCCATTCTGGGGCCATTTTCTTCCCTCTTAACCACCACCCTGCTTTGTCTTAGAAGGGTTGGGTCTGAAAAGGAGCCAGGAACCAGTAAAATTAGGCTCATGCTTGTGCCTGGAGCTCTTGGCTTTGTCCCCAGGGACCCAGGGGCCACGGGGACAAAGCCCCCTGCTGTGTAGCACTTTCTTCCTAGGCATCCAGTCTGGATCCCAGGTGTGTCTCTGCCATTAGCTGGGTGATGGGAAGACCCGATGAACCAAGGATGACGGGGCCTTCTTAGATGCCCTTCTTAGTGTGGCAGTGCCTCCTGGTCCCTCTCTACTTAGTGACCCGTGGTTAGAAGACTTGCATTTGGTTAAGTGGACTCTGTCTATTCTGCCTCCTAAATCACCTTCCTCTGAGCTCCAGAGGAGACAGTCTCTCTCCTGCCTTTCAAATCATTCCCAGCTCTTCCTCCCGGAGTCAAAATAAACAAGCCATCTGGTTATTCTGCCTGGAAACCTCCACCTTGGTATACAGATACCTGACTTCTCTCCAGAATGAATTACTCTGCATTTGAAGCTGGATCAGCCTGACTAAAGCAAAGGGGGAGGTGGGTAAGAAGATGATGTAGGAGGCTCCTGGATGGGGATGGATTTGACCTTGGTGATGCAAGGGGAGGATTGGAAGCCTGGTAGGTCCCCGGGCAAATGCTGCTCTCAGTGTTGGCCTCTAAAGCTGGCAGCGCTTCTTGAGGTTCAGTGGCGGGTGAGTGCTGAGGCTTCTTCCTGAACAGGAAGCCATCCTCTGCTTTGATGCTTGCCTCTGGCACCTGCCTGCTTGTGGGACTTGCCTTGAAAGACTGGAGGAAGGAAGGCAGCTGGAGGGTCCACGTTCCCATCCCTCCAAGACTTCCAGCCTTTGCGTCTCCCCCTTTGTGTCTCACCCCATCTCCTGTCCTTCCTCCTGGGCGCCACCGGGTAAGCACTTGCTGGTCTGGATGAGGGACTGCAGGCTGTGGGGATTTTCTGGCCCGAACGCCCAGAGGAGGCCTCTTCCCTGCACACAGCCTTGCTCTCAATTGTGTACCCCCAAGATTTGGGTGAGGGTGCTGGCTCAGGGCAGATGTGACCCAGCCAGGGGGGTAGGAGTGGAGGAAAGCAACAGAAATGTGCCCCGAGAAGAGAAACCCTGTGCCTTATCCTCGCCACGTCCCCTGCTTGTCTTGCGCACACACACAGCTCAGCCTCCCCGCCTCTCAAGTGCCGCCCGCTGTGTAACTTCCAGCTCCTCAGTGCAGAGACATCTGGACGGCGGTGATGCAGAGAGCAGGCTGGGGCCTCCTGAGGAGGCTGTGGCGGGGGGAGGACCGACATGTCCTTCCTCCCCTTCTTTGGCCCATTGAACATTTACTAAGGGACAGACTACTCAGAGCCTCCCTTTTAAGACCAAGTGCACGAAACTGTGTAGCCCACTCTGCTTTTGCCTCTAATTCGGAATGCAAGTGATGTTTCGAACTAGAGGCGTGCCTCCTTCCCGCATTCTCTCTGTCGCCTTCTTGCTGGAAATGAGGTGAGGCCGATGGCGAGGTTGGTCAGGGATGATTCAGAGAACGCAACAGGGCACTGCAGGCTGTGTCCCTGTGCTCTGAAGCATGCAGCTGCTCCGCTGGGAACCGGGAACGTCTTTCAGACCCACTGAACCCAGGCCCCCAGGTTAAGGTCTGTGGCCAGCAGGCTTTCCATCAGAGCCTTGGGAGAGTGGTCCTCGGACGCAGCGGTCAGTGGTGCTCCCCCCGCCCTGCTGGCCTTGACACCCCAGTCACTCCTGTGGATTCCTGCCTGGTCTTGGTGGTAAAAAATGATGCTTGGCCTCCCCCGACTCTCCCCTTTCCCCACCTGCCCCAGGATGATGCTGAGCCCAGGTGCCCCAGTTGCCGGAGAAGAGCTTTGTGTCCAGAGGGTGAATGATTTCTTTCAGAAAGCAGGGCTTCACCACGGTTGTGCCAGGAGGGTTCAGCAACTTCTTGGCAGCCTGGTAAGATGACAATTTCCAAAAGCAGCTGCTGGAGACCAAAAGCCATCCATCAGATGTGCACAGCCCAAATGTCTCTCTTAAGCTACCTGTGAGAACAAAGATGGTGTCATTAGTGAGAGCTTTTTAAGATGTTTTCTTCTGTGATTTAAAAACGTGGAATGGAGTTCTATTTAGAGACCACATATTGGGAAAATGTACTATTCACGGAAATATCTTTAATCATCAGCCATCATTTTAATGTACTGTCAGAAGAAAAAAAAAAATAATTGGCTCAGCAGCTTTCTCTTGGAGGTCAGCCATTGTGAGTCCCCCTCCTTCCCCTGAGACAAACCACTGTGCAGAGAAGCCTGCTGGTTACCTGTGCAGCCCAACCTACGAGAGAGGCCATCGTGCCGACTGCACTGTGTGGTCAGGGCAGTTTTCTCCTGCCCAGGGCATACACTTTCTCCCATCATCCCCTCTCAATAAAAGGGGATGTTCTTCTCTGAGAATGCTTTGCAGAACTGCGGCCCTTCCCCTTCTCTGGGTGACTGCTATCTATCATCATGAAGATGCTTTATCAAATATTAATACAACGAGGTTAATCATGAGATGCTGTTCCCTCCCCGTGGGCTGCAGTCTGAGTGAGCCATGTTAATAGCTTCCTCCATCGGCAGGCCATTCCTGTGGACTGTCAGCTTCATTCCCAAAGACAGGTCCTGACACCAGGCCTTGCCTGTGCTTCTGGCTCCTGGGAGCAGCCAACACCCCCGCCCCTCTACCCCCACAGGGCACCCCCCCTGCCTGCTGCTTGGCTGAAGAGGTGCCAAGAGTGTCATTTTCAGAGCAACTGAAGCAATTGTTCATTATCCCTTTATATCTTGTCACAGAGGCAGAATGACAGGGAGGCCGGTAGCTGCGTCTCAGGCAGCGTTTTGACTCCAAACCCTTTGGCCTTCAGACTCTGAAAACTGGATCAACCAGGGAGTCTCATTCTATAGGCTAGTGAGAAAGAAATCAATCAAATAGTCACACATGAGAGAGTAGCCTTGAAACATACACATTACCGTATGTAAAATAGATCTCAGTGGGAACTTTCTATATGTCACAGGGAGCTCAACCCAGTGCTCTGTGACAGCCTGGAGGGGTGGGATGGGAGTGGGAGGTGGGAGGGAGGCTCAGGAGGGAGGGGACACATGTATTATGGCTGATTCATGTTCGTGTATGGCAGAGACCCACACAACGTTGTAAAGCAATTATCTCCCAATTAAAAATTGAAAAAACCACACATGTGTCTTTGTACATGCAGACATGTATGTCATGACAAATTAGGATAAATGCTATGAAGACTGACTAGGAATTGTGCATTTATAACATAATCCACAGCTTATAGTTTGTCCAAGGAGGAGTGGGGGCTTGTTTGAGTAAGAGTGTGGGATGAGTGAGTGGAGATAGGAGGCGCAGGTAAGAACCAAGTCACCAGGGGCCTTCAAAGGCCCTGAGTATCCTCGGGGTCCTGGCAGGAAGCAGCAGGTAACTCATAGTGGTGATGTTTGATGAGGGGATTGCTTGCAAAGGACCGGCAGAGTTGAAGCATCAAAGGGTGGGAATTTTCAACAGAAGAGCTGTAGGCTTTCAGGACAGAGACTGTGGCCTTCAGGAAAGGGCCTGACAGACAGACGGTGCTGCTCCCAACCCATCAGCATGCATCCCAACCCAGGGATCTAACCCAGGTCTCCCACATGGCAGGCATATTCTTTACCTGCTGAGCCACAAGGGAGGCCCAAGAATACTGGAGTGGGTATCCTATCCCTTCTCAAGCAGATCTTCCCAACCCAGAAATTGAACCGGAGTCTCCTGCATCACAGGCGGATTCTTTACCAGCTGCGCTATGAAGGAAGTTAGCATGCATCCCAACCCACCACAAAGAAGTGATGTGGTTACGTTTAGCTTTGAAAGATCATTCTAACCTCAATGGGGAGAACAGGTTGTGGAGAGGCTCCATAAATGTCCAGGAAAGAGAAGGTGGCAGGGAGAGTCAGCTTGGTGGCCACCAGGAGCAGAAAAGTGGTTCGTCCCCACCATTCAATTCTTCTCCTCCTGTTGCCATCACACTTTCCCCAGTGTGGTGACCTTGGCCAACTTACTTTCCTTCTCTGGGCCTTGGGTTCCTCACCTGTAACATAAGGGGCTTGAATCAGATGTTGCAGGAGGACTTTCCAGCTCAGAACCTGGGGAGAAGCTCCCTGAGGCAGGGCTGACCACGTGTCTTTACCCTGACACGTGTTCTCATGCGGCCTCGTGTTCTCAGCAAGTGTCCTCTCTCCATGCAGCCACCACCTGCATGCATGACAGCGGTGCTTGGTGTTTGTACAGCTTCTTCGTGTTCTAGGTGCTTTTTATCCAGATCTCACTGGCCCTTCAACCACTCTGAAGTTGGCAAGGTGTAACTATTGCCCTCCCCTTTCTAGACAAGGGAAGTCCCACAGCAGGAAGGGCCAGGACAAGCCTAGAATCCCAGGCTATTAAGATCAGCCCTCTGCTGTTGAGGCGACAGCACTTGAATGTCCTTCAGGTCTGCATTATCTCCTCCTCGGCACTCCATCTGAGACATCTCTTCCCATGTTTCCTTTCACCACCAGCCTCTTGAGCCTCTTTAATCAAAACCCTGAACTCGTTTTTACTTCTGTCTTACAGCCTCCCAGTGCTGTCACCTGCCAGGGCCAGCTGCCCCTTGTCCTGGGATATTGTCCAGATCATCTCCTGTCATTTCATTCCCAGAGTTCACATGTCAATGAGGCCTTGGCACATCAGACAGACTTTTGCTGCTGCCTCTGAGCGAGTTTCCTGGCCTCCAGCCTCTCCCTTGTCCAATCCCATTTATGCAGGGTGGTTAGAATCTTTTTCCTCCAGCAAATTTTTAGTGAGGTATCACTTTATCTGGCTCTTCTTTTCCTGGAGGATAAAGTTCAGTTTTCCATAGACTGTCCTTTGACTTCTTTGCTCCAGTAAACTCTTCTCACCCTCACCCCCAAAGCATGCATGCATACACCTTCACACACATATGCACACACATATACAGGTTTGCAAGTTTTCACCAGAGACCCCTCCTTCTTTCCCTGCCATTCAGGAAGTATTATCATCTTCAAGCCCTGGATCAAAACTAGCCTTCTTCACATGCTGTGCTGTGCTTAGTTGCTCAGTCATGTCCGATTCTTTGCGACCCCGTGGGCTGTAGCCTGCCAGGCTCCTCTGTTCATGGGGATTCTACAGGCAAAAATACTGGAGTGGGTTGCCATACCCTCCTCCAGGGGATCTTCCCAACCCAGGGATCGAACCCAGGTCTCCCACATTGCAGGCAGATTCTTTACCATCTGAGCTACCAGGGAAGACTGGTGGCTTCATTTCTTCATTTGTTCACATGAAATATTTTAAATTTAAACTTTTCCTATAATATATAAAAACCCCATTTTATTAAAAAATACATAAAAATCCTCTTTTATATTTTAAAAATAGAGTGATTTATAGCTTTAAACATTTTTATTACATAATATATATTTAGTGTAGAAAAGATTAGAAAAACTGATTAAAAAGAAAGTATAGACATTTGTGAATACCCCATATAGATATTATAATGTTTATGGATACATTTTTGTATTTATACATATACATAGACTATGTATATGTATAAATATAAACATCATCTATAATCTTAAACTGTTTTTCACTGAGAAATATATTATTAATATCTTCTCATGCCTGTAAATATGCAGATTATAATTTTCATGGCTTTATAGTCTTCCTTTGTGTTAATCTACCCAGATCTAGTTAACCAGCATCTTAGTGTTTAACTTTGCTCACTTTGAGAGTCAGTCTTGTGTGCTTTATTCTTGCATTTAAAGGAATCTGTATATATTCAAACATGCATTGGCATATGTAGTAAGCATCTTTAAGTTTTCTCTTAGCATCAACCCTAGTTGGCTTTGAAATCCTTATGGGCGGAAGAACTGTGCCCAGGCTGTTCACAATGCCAGTATGATGAAAGTTGTTTGGTGGAAAGAACACTTCCTCCCCAGACTGAACAGGAGGAGGAGAATTTGTGCCAGCAGGATCATTTATGCCATGTTCCTGAGAGTCTGCCCCACGCTAGGCATTATGATGGGTTGGTATCTATACCGTTGGGGTTTGTCATGAGTTTGGATATCCTTCTCTCAGGTTATCTAAGCTCTTGGCTTCCTGGCATGAAATGGAGGGAAATCCCTTTGTAAACCTGCAAAAAAAGTAAATGCTTCTTTCCAGGCCAGGCTATTGATCCGAGGTCTCCCTTGGTACCTTTTCTCCCACTTGCCTTTCTGACCACCTAGCTTTACCCATAGCTTAAAGCCATGCTCTGGTGAAAATTCAGACTTCCTTAAGAAGGATACATTTTGACTTTTAATCAGTCATTTGTCCTTTGGGATTTGAGTTCCATGTCCCATTTTTCTTTATGACATCTGTTGTTTCTTATAAAAGTTATGTATGTACATTGCAGACATTTTAGTAAACATAGATAAGCAAACCAAAGTGTCACCCACAGTCTTAACACACCACTATAATATAGTATATCATTAGCTTTTTTCTATGAGTCTATGTATATAGGTCTACAATATTATATTGTAGTTTTATATTATACAGGTAGTTTTATAACCTGAATTTTCCCTTAAAATATAATATCTTTTCTTGCTATTGGAAGTTCTTCCACCTTATTCATATATATGAATGTGCCAAAACCATGAAATAATCCCCTGTTGAATATTTGGGCTGCTATTCTCTACTTTAATTTTTTTTTCTACTTTTGAGAGCAGATTTCTAACAGAGATAAGAGAGAGAGACAAGAAACAGTCAAGGAATTTTATAGGAAGCCATAGCAGGAATAAATAGATGGACCACCTTACCTGCCTCCTAAGAAATCCGTATGCAGGTCAGAAAGCAACAGTTAGAACTGGACATGGAACAACAGACTCGTTCCAAATTGGGAAAGGAGTACGTCAAGGCTGTATATTATCATCCTGCTTAGTTAACTTCTATGCAGAGTACATCATGTGAAAGGCCAAGCTGGATGAAGCACAAGCTGGAATCAAGATTGCCGGGAGAAATATAAATAACCTCAGATATGCAGATGACACCACCCTTGTGGCAGAAAGTGAAGAAGAACTAAAGAGCCTCTTGATGCAAGTGAAAGAAGAGATTGAAAAAGTTGGCTTAAAACTCAACATTCAGAAAACTAAGATCATGGCATCCGGTCCCATCACTTCATGGGAAATAGATGGGGAAACAATGGAAACAGTGACAGATGTTTTTTTTTTGGGGGGGGGGCCTCCAAAATCACTGGAGATGGTGACTGCAGCCATGAAATTAAAAGACGCTTACTCCTTGGAAGAAAAGCTATGACCAGCCTAGACAGCTTATTAAAAAGCAGAGACATTACTTTGTCAACGAAGGTCCCTCTAGTCAAAGCTATGGTTTTTCCAGTTGTCATGTATGGATGTGTGAGTTGGACTATAAAGAAAGCTGAGTGCTGAAGAATTGATGCTTTTGAACCGTGGTATTGGAGAAGACTCTTGAGAGTCCCTTGGACTGCAAGGAGATCCAAGCAGTCCATCCTAAAGGAAGTCAGTCTGGAATATTCACTGGAAGGACTGATGCTGAAGCTGAAACTCTAATCCTTTGGATGCAAAGAGCAGACTCATTTGAAAAGACCCTGATTCTGGGAAAGATTGAAGGCAGGAAGAGAAGGCAACAGAGGATGAAATGGTTGGATGGCATCGTTGACACACTGGATGTGAATTTGAGCAAACTCTGGGAGATAGTGAAGGACAGGGAAGCCTGCTGTGCTGCAGTCCATGGGGTCACAAAAAGTCAGACACAACTGAACAACAACAATTCCCATCTCAGTTCTCCAGACTCAGTTCTTTTCCCATAAGTAGTGTTACCAACTTTTCATGTATCTTTCCAGGAATGTTTTTTGCATATATTAGCAAATAGTCTATATTGTTTTTCTCAGATTTTCCCCACCATATGTTGTCCCTTATTATCCTTTTTTCCCCACCCAGTTTATCTTGAAGATCATTTTATATTAGTACACAAATGGCCTTCTCATTCTTTTTGCAGATATAGTATTCCATGGTCTAGACATAATTTTAATTTAACCAGCCCTCTATTGGTAGACATTTAGAGTATTTCCAATCATCTGCTATTTCCAAAAATGCAGTGAATAAGCTGATATGTGTCATTTTGCAAATGTATGTCTATCTGAAGGATAAATCCCTAGAAATGGAATTACTGGGTCCCAAAGTAAGTACAGTTATAATTCTGATCCATCTTGCCAAATTGTCTTTTACACCCTCTCCAAAAACATATGAATGTTTTCTCCCCCACTTCCTTGCCAACATGGTATTTTATCACACTTTTGGATCTTTGTGAATCTGATAAGTAAAACATAGTGTCTTGATGTACTTTCATTTTACTTTTGTACTCTTAGTATGAAAATTTTCAAACATGTGAGAAAGTAGAGATAAAAGTAAAATGAATTATCACCTAAATTTAAGAACTGTTAATATTTGGCCATATTCGCTTGTTCATGTTGGGGCTGAAATATTTTTAAAGTGAAGATGATTATGACATTCTCCTCTTATTTTATCATAATAGGTTAGCATGAATATCTGAATAACAAGAGCATTTCCCACTTAGCTATAATACTGTCACTGCTGCTGCTGCTAAGTCGCTTCAGTCGTGTCCGACTCTGTGCGACCCCAGAGACGGCAGCCTACCAGGCTCTTCTGTCCTTGGGATTCTCCAGGCAAGAACAATGGAGTGGGTTGCCATTTACTTCTCCAATGCATGAGAGTGAAAAGTGAAAGTGAGGTTGCTCAATCGTGTCCGACTTTGCAATCCCATGGACTGCAGCCACCTAATAAAATTAATAATTCCCTTATACAATCTAATACCCACTTAATATTCAAATTTTCCTGTTGTCTCAAAGATGTCTTTTATCATTAATTTGTTTAAACTAATTAAGGACTGTGTATTAGGTTTGTGTGTGTTTTAGTTTGTATTTCTATAATGAATAGCTTGGATAATTTTTTATACATCTAAGAGACTTTTATAATTTTTTTCTGTTAACTCTTTGTTCACATTCTTACTTCTTTATGCTATTGGATTATTGGTCTTTTTTCTCATTCGTTTATAGATTTTCTTTACCTACAAGGTAAGTTAGCCCTTTGTGATGTGAGTTACAAAGACTTTGCCTCATTTGTTTGACTTTGCTTATGGTATTTTATCCCACACAAACATTTTTTAATGCAGTTGAACTTTTAGTCTTTCATTTTACAGCTTTGGATTTTGTGTTGGAATTAGAAAACCCTTCCCTACACTAACATAAAAAACATTCTACTAAAATTGATTTTGGTATTTTTATGGTTTTCTTTTCTTTGTTTCAATTTTTGACCCAAATGAAATTTGTCTTAGAGTATGAGATGTGAATTTAACTTAATTTTTCCTGGATGGCCACTGAGTCTTATCAGTTCAGTTCAGTTCAGGTGCTCAGTCATGTCCGGCTTTTTGTGACCCCATGGACTGCAGCTCACCAGGCCTTCCTGTCCATAACTAACTCCTGGAGTTTACCCAAACTCATGTCCATTGAGTTGGCGATGCTATCTAACCATCTCACACTCTGTCGTCCCTTTCTCCTCCTACCTTCAATCTTTCCCAGCATTAGGGTCTTTTCAAATGAATCAGCTCTTCGCATCAGGTGGCCAAAGTACTGGAGTTTCAGCTTCAACCACCAGTCCTTCCAATGAACACCCAGGACTGATCTCCTTTAGGATGGACTGGTTGGATCTCCTTGTAGTCCAAGGGACTCTCAAGAGTCTTCTCCAACACCACAGTTCAAAAGCATCAATTCTTCAGCACTCAGCTTTCTTTATAGTCCAACTCTCACATCCATACATGACCACTGGAAAAACCATAGCTTTGACTAGAGGGACCTTTGTTGACAAAGTAATGTCTCTGCTTTTTAATATGCTGTCTAGGCTGGTCATAGCTTTTCTTCCAAGGAGTAAGCGTCTTTTAATTTCATGGCTGCAGTCACCATCTCCAGTGATTTTGGAGGCCCCCCCCCAAAAAAAACATCTGTCACTGTTTCCATTGTTTCCCCATCTATTTCCCATGAAGTGATGGGACCGGATGCCATGATCTTAGTTTTCTGAATGTTGAGTTTTAAGCCAACTTTTTCAATCTCTTCTTTCACTTGCATCAAGAGGCTCTTGAGTTCTTCTTTACTTTCTGCCATAAGGGTGGTGTCATCTGCATATCTGAGGTGATTGATATTTCTCCCGGCAATCTTGATTCCACCTTGTGTTTCTTCCAGTCCAGCGTTTCTCATGATGTACTCTCATGTAAGTTAAATAAGCACGTGACAATATACAGCCTTGACGTACTCCTTTTGCTATTTGGAACCAGTCTGTTGTCCCATGTCCAGTTCTAACTGTTGCTTCCTGACCTGCATACAGGTTTCTCAAGAGGCAGGTCAGGTGGTCTGATATTCCCATCCCTTTCAGAATTTTCCACAGTTTATTGTGATCCACACAGTCAAAGGCTTTGGCATAGCCAATAAAGCAGAAATCGATGTTTTTCTGGAACTCTCTTCCTTTTCCAGTGATCCAGTGGATGTTGGCAATTTGATCTCTGGTTCCTCTGCCTTTTCTAAAACCAGCTTGAACATCTGGAAGTTCACAGTTCACATATTGCTGAAGCCTGGCTTGGAGAATTTTGAGCATTACTTTGCTAGCGTGTGAGATGAGTGCAATTGTGCAGTAGTTTGGGCGTTATTTGGCATTGCCTTTCTTTGGGATTGGAATGAAAACTGACCTTTGCAGTCCTGTGGCCACTGCTGAGTTTTCCAAATTTGCTGGCATATTGAGTGCAGCACTTTCACAGCATCATCTTTCAGGATTTGAAATAGCTCAACTGGAATTCCATCACCTCCACTAGCTTTGTTTGTAGTGATGCTTCCTAAGGCCCACTTGACTTCACATTCCAGGATATCTGGCTCTAGGTGAGTGATCACACCATCATGATTATCTGGGTCATGAAGATCTTTTTTGTATAGTTCTTCTGTGTATTCTTGCCACCTCTTCTTAATATCTTCTGCTTCTGTTAGGCCCATAGCATTTCTATCCTTTATTGAGCCCATCTTTGCATGAAATGTTCCCTTGGTATCTCTAATTTTCTTGAAGAGATCTTATTATCAACACCCTATACCCAATAATCCATTTTTCCTCTTCATATTTGAAGTGCCACCTTTATCAGATGTTAAATGCATATATATACTTGGGACTATTTCTGTTCCATTAATGTGTCTATCCATATGACAGTATCACACAGTTTCATTATTATAACTTTATACTATAATATTTGTTAGAAAAAATACCTGGGAAGATTGGTTACCCTTTATTACTCTTCTTTTCTGAAATTTTCTTAGCTATTTTTATAATGAGTTTTCTAGTTGTTTTTCTAGTTTCCCCTCAAATGTATATTATATATATTTAAATAACATTAAATATATAAATTTAGGATAAATTGACATCTTTATGATATTGAGTTTTCCTATACAACAATTTTATGTGATTTTTTTCCATTTGTTCAAGTCTTTGGTGAGCCTTTGGAGACTTTCTAGATTTACATAGAATTTGCACAATTTTTTAAAAATTTAAGCTGAAACGTTTTGTCATTTTACTATCATTGGGAGTTTTCCAAACTCCTTTTTCAGGAAATGATCTTGCCATCACTTCAGTGGGTCCTTTAGCCTCTAGGATTAAATCTAAACTTCTTAGCTTTTCCTTCAAGGCTTTCCACATCTGATTTAAAACCTGTTTCCCACATAGCTAGTCAGCAACTCTTGAACAAGCACCACCCTTTTATGTCTCCCGTCTCGCGGGTCCCCTCCTTCCTCCTCTGCCTGTGCAAAATGGTTTTCTTCACAAGCCCCTTCTTAAATGATCCAGTTAGAAATGACCTCTCTCCTCTTTGATCCTTAACTATTTATTCTGTCTGCTTTTTATCTGATAATAATCCAGTATTACCTTGTGACAGCTTTTGTATTATTAAAATGAACTGCCCTTTATCTCGTCAGTTCAGTTCAGTTCAGTCGCTCAGTCGTGTCTGACTCTTTGCGACCCCATGGACCGCAGCACACCAGGCCTCCCTGTCCATCACCAACTCCCAGAGTTCACCCAAACCCATGTGCATCGAGTTGGTGATGCCATCCAGCCATCTCATCCTCTGTCGTCCCCTTCTCCTCCTGCCCTCAATCCCTCCCAGCATCAAGGTCTTTTATCTCTTCAGTGGCTATAAAACTATTAGAGGGTCTTTGTCTGGTTTCCTCACCTAGATTTCGAGGCCTTTGGGGAGAGTGAGCCTCTCATGCTTCTTGCAGCGACTGGGCCCTGCAGCCAGAGATGATAGTAACATCAGCGATAACAATGATAGTTCACATTTACGCAAACTTTCTGTGTGCCAGGTACATTTTAAGCACTTTCCATGTATGAACTGATTAGTGGGTAAATACTTGAATTGTGTTGGGTTTATTTGACCTCAAACTAAACCTTTGAAGGGAAATGTAAAAAAAAGATCAGCTGGTCAGAATACCCAGACAGTGATTCTAACTCGCTGATCAGAGAGGAAGGGGAATTTTCTAGAGAAGGAGGAGGATGGCCAGAGTCAAGGAAGAGAGGGGAGAGGAACAGGCAGGAATGGAGAGGCCCTGAGCTTGAGGGTTGTGGAGATGAGTATTTTCTGAGGTTCTGGTGGTTTCAAGTCAGGCCGTGCTGGTAGACTTGCCCCTTGCCTTTCACTGGCAGAGTTAGGGCTCCAGAAATAAGGCCTAGCCCATGGCAGGGCCTTGCTGAGGCCTCTTTTCCACAGTTGTTCCCTACAGAATGGCCCAGGTCCCCAGGGGACAGCAGTCCCGATGCTTGGCTATCTCCCTGGTCTGTCCACACCCCAGGGTTCCCAGCCCAGCTTGCTCTGCACCACCCCCCTCCCTCTCCTGCACTCGGACAGCTTTGCTGAACACCTGATGGGAGTGAGCGTGGAGTGTGTTGATGAGAAGCGGCCAGGGCTACGAGCTGATGGAAATCATCCCCACCTTGGGGCCTGCCTCTCCTTAACAGTCGTGAGCCTCTTGGAATATTTCCCCCGTCTCAACACTATAAACTGTTTCAGGGTGCCTGGTGTCCTAGGCAATTGCACCCCAGCCTTCAAGTAAAAGGTAGCCAGGAGGCTACCTGCCTGAGCTCTAAACCTGCAGCTCCAGCATTTAGAGGGCTCATACACATCATTTGTTGAGAACTGGAGAGCTGTAAGGGTGATTTACATCTGTACTGATCCACGTGCCAGGCAGGCAGCCTAGAATCAAATTCCATGTCCCAGTTAGAAGCTGTTCCTTACACTTTGCTGAGCACAAGTAAACAGGTCTCAGCACCCGCATAATGAACTCTTTAGATTCTTAAAGACAAGAAAAGGTAAAGGAAAGAAAGGACTTTGATTTTTTGAGACAGTTACGTCCTAAAGGACAAAAATTCCAGCCCCTTGGACAAACGCTCTACAACAGACTAGAAAGGTTAGCTTCTTACGGAGCCGGTCTGATCTCTAGGGAATGCATTGTGGCATAGGGCTGAGGCTGGCTCTATTGAATCTAAACATGTTCCAGCTTAAATTCAATTGCTTTCCTTCCAAAATATCATCAAAAGTTTAGATACATTTTGCTGAAGCAGACCTTGAAATTAGGGAAGGGTTCAGTAGAATAAGGGTTTTTTCCCCCTTGAAACTTTGCCCAGAGGCCCAGAATAAATAAGCCACATTTTAATTTTATATTTGTTATGGTGGATTTGTACAGTCAGTTGTAGTATTTTTCCTCTTCTTAGAAGTCTTATTTAGATGGCTTCCAGAGAATTCTTTACACATGACTCCAGAACTCATCATATTTATAATCAAGTTTGTCTGCATCAAGGAGGGGACTCATTCCTGTTCTTGAATGCCCCACCTCCACTCAAAGCCTGGCACCTAATGTCTGTACAGTGAGCAATTGCTGAATTAATGAATAAGCGAATAAAGGGTCTGAGTTGCTAACGCCAAAATAGCCACAAAGTGAGAAGGAACTGGATGCTGTGAGCCTCAGGAACCGCCAGGAGTATCCCCTCGAGGCCATGCTGGCCGGGCTCCTCTTGTTGTTAAGTCAGATATTTAATAATTGAAGAAGCCAGCCCTTCCACGGTTTGGGCTCAGTTGAGCCAACATTTATCCTGCTTTCACGGTGCTGACATTCCCTCCTGGCTGGACTGCTCGGAGTCTGCCCTGACTGTGACCAACCTGAGCACACTCTCCCCAGGGACCCTCCATGGCCCAGCCCATACTGCCAGGTCAGCTCCCACCTGGAACCCTCAGCCACAATGCCCAGAAGCAGTTTGCCGCAGGCTGTTCACTAAGCTGCTCTCCTTGTTTTTATCTTTTCTGCTCCTCTTCTCTCTCTCTTTTACCCTGTCCTCCATTCTTTTTGACGTCCCCGTCCCTGTCTTCTCTCCAGCATCTCAGTCAAGCTTCCCAGCCCTAACCAAACAGATACCAGCATTTATTTTACAGTAACTGTTTTAACGGAAGTACTAAGAGGTAGCCCACCTGAACTGGCAAAGCCTGGGCCAGCATCTTGGTTTGGACTGAGACTCATTCAGGCCGGGGGTGTCAGCTTCCCAGGTCTGAAGATGGAAAATCATGCCTGCCATTCTGGAGGCAAGAAAGAGAACTTAGTGCACAGCCTCCAGCCCAAGCCCCAGCTACCCTTCACCCAGCGTGGATCGCATTTTCCACATGATCTCATTGTCTCCATGTTCTTCCTTCTCCCTACATACCAGCAGCTTCTTGAGGGCAGGCAGTGTGTTTTGCTTTTATGTATCAGGAGACCTGGAATAGGAGCTGGATAAACCTCCGCACAGCCAGCTACAGTACAGCTCTGGAGACCTACTGTGCTCCAGGCTTTGGGGATATAGAGACGCACAAGATAGACAACTTTGCTGGACTCAAGGAGCCTGCAATCTTGCAGGAAAGACTTTCAACGAATCCAAGTACGAGGAGAGATGAGCAATGCAGATGTAGGGGTCAGGGCACACCAGGGGAGACCCAACCTAGGGGTCACAAAAGCTTCCCAGTGAAGCACTGTTTCCGCTAACTCTTAAAGTATGACTAGGAGTTAGGTGAAAGGGATGGGATGAGGTAGAGGGGCAGAGAGAAAGCCTTCTAGACAGAGGGAGTATTTGTTGGGTGAGTGGACAGGTGAACCTGACGTTGAAATCTGAGCTCGCTGACCCAGGGGTATAGAGCATTTGATGGGCACAGGCAAGCAGGTGACTAGGTTCGGGGCACCTTGATACCATGGTGCTGGAAGTTACCAAAAGGCTGCGCTCTGGTCACCAATGCTCCCCAGAGGTGAATAGGATAGATGGGACAGAATAAATATACCCACCTCCTCTGCCAGGGATGGGGCAATTCTGGGTTAAGATGAAAAACTCTCTGGCCCCGTATCACATGGCAAATGGACTCTACCAGTCTCAGGCACCTCACCCAAGGCTCTTCTCCCCACCCAGACGAGCGGGAAGTTGTTCAGAAGAAGACCTTCACGAAATGGGCAAACTCGCACCTGGCGCGTGTGTCCTGCCGCATCACCGATCTCTACAAGGACCTGCGGGATGGGCGGATGCTCATCAAGCTGCTGGAGGTGCTCTCCGGAGAGATGCTGGTAAAGCCCCTCCCCTGGGCCCTGTGGCTGGTCCTGGGTCCCTTCTGCAGGAAAGACACGGCCTAGGACCTCTCCACTTCTCGCAACCTGCAGTAGTAATGATGCCGTGTATCCATGTGACTGATTGGTTCTCTGAACTTATTCATCTAAACGTGCTGTGCTTAGTCACTTAGTCATGTCCACCTCTTTGCAGCCCTAAAAACTGTAGGCCGCCAGACTCCTCTGTCCATGGAATTTCCCAGGCAAGAATACTGGAGTGGGTTGCCATTTCCTACTCCGGGGGATCTTCCCAACCCAGGCATCAAACCCACATCTCTTGTGTCCCTTGGATTGGCAGGCAGATTCTTCACCACTATCCCCACCTGTACGTCCCAGCATAAATGCAATGACTTTCCATCCAATATATCAGTCAAAACTTTAGTTAATTTTGCTGAAGTGTCTCAGAATTTCTTGCTTTTTTCTGGCCACTCCCACCTCCTTCATATTCCTTCATAAGAAGAGTCCTTGACTTTCTTCTCTTGGGAGCTGGTTATCTTTGTCAGGCCGGCAGTGAGCTTACCCTCAGCCTCCTTGCAAAGGCTAAGACAGATCCTATTACCCAGCTGGAGAATTTGCATCCTTTGTGCAACCAGGAGGAAAGAATGGAAGATATTTTCCTGTGTGTCCATCACTCTTACAAGTGGAGATTTATTTCAGGCCCTCTCAGTTGTAACTCACCCAGCAGCAGTGTTGCCACTGCAGGAGAACCAGGTCAAGGCTCATGTTTTGTTCAGTCACTTCCACTGTGACCTTGGACCTACCAGGCAGGACCTTCTTTGTCTCATTTCTCCCATGTGTAAAATGATACCTGTACTTGATGACGTAGGCTAAGATCCTTGGGGTTTGAATGAAATATTCCACATTCTTCTGTTGCCTTTTCAACTCCAGGCTGAAGTTAAAGAATGCCTCTTACCCTTCACTGAAGGCCCACTAGAGAGAGTTACCACTAAGAACCCTTCAGACGATGTAATTACTCAGCAATGGTGGTCCCTTGAGCTTCGGTTGGGGCCATTCAAGGGTGAGAAGGGAGGAGGTTGGATGGCAGGATGGACCCATTATCAATTGCCAAACTGAAAACCACTCTTATTGCCAATCAGCAGTAAATAGTTCTAGAAGTGTGCCTGGCGCATAGTAGGTGCTCAGTTAACTCCCTGCTGTGTCACTTATCTGAATGTCATCTATTACCACTCAGGAAGTTCTGTTTAGACCGAGGAACAGTACTGGTACAGCGCACTTGCAGAGCTCTGGGTGCTCAAGGGAGGGAACCCCCTGAACTTTGCTGAAAGTGGGGGTTGGAGCGTTGTTTAAGAGTGAGCTGGGAGGTGGAGTTTGGCATGGAGGGTGGATGCTGATGATAGGAGCTGGTTCAGGTGTGACCGTGAGGTTCTTCCCTGCCCACGGGGGCAATGCCGTCCCTCAGCCAAAGCCCACAAAGGGGAAGATGCGCATCCACTGCCTGGAGAATGTGGACAAGGCCCTGCAGTTCCTGAGGGAGCAGCGCGTGCACCTGGAGAACATGGGCTCCCACGACATCGTGGACGGCAACCACCGCCTGGTCCTCGGCCTCATCTGGACCATCATCCTGCGCTTCCAGGTGGGTCCCCAGGGCCTAAGAAGACGGTGAATGAGTGTGAACATTCACGTGCGTGTCCCCAGCGACAGTGCTTGTAGGAAGGAGAGACCATCCTGAGCATCACCAACTTGCTGAGGCTGAGCGTGAGCAGCCCAGTCAGTGTCGTGGTCTTTTGAGAGGGAAGCTAGAAACTGGGAGCTGGACTGAGATCTGGCCGCTTTCGCATGGGTAACTCTTTGGTTTTCTAAATAGTTTGATTCAAAATTTGCAAAGACAGTGCAGAAAATCTGCTGCTGTGTTTTCCAGTCAGAAGCTTTTCTCTTCCTACCCTGAAAGTCCAGGTCTGTTATGTAAGGAAATTTAGGAAGCCCAAGGGGAGGAAAGCAGGGTCTTCCACCTGCTGGTCTGGGGCAGAAAGAACCTAATTGGAGGAGGGAAGAGCCGGGAGAAGAAAAGTAACACTCAACTCCCACCCTGAGGATGTCCTGCAAGCGGTCTCGGGTGTCCGGTCCTGCTCACTGCAGGTGTGTATGATGAAATGGTAATAACAGCAGGACCAGGGAGGATGAAAAGGCAAGAGGAGTCGCTAATCCAAATGCGACCGCTTCCAACAGTCATGCCGTCCCACGGCCCTCACAGCGTCGTGCCTCCCGAGGAGGAATGAGGCCAACGTGCATTTATTCCTGGCCTCCCCTTCAAGTTTCTGATTGGAGGCATCTCCTCTGACCTGGGAAGTACGGCAGGGTAGCAGGCCTCTGGGACCCGAGGCCTCAGCCTATGGAGTGGCTGCAGGGCTGGTAACCAGAGGAGGAAAGAGGAAGTGGGGGTCTTCTAGGGAGAGCTCTGGGCCAGATGCAAATCTTGGTCTCCTCTCTCTTGTTTCCGTGCCCCCAGATTCAGGACATCGTTGTCCAAACTCAGGAAGGTCGTGAGACGCGCTCGGCCAAGGACGCGTTGCTCCTGTGGTGTCAGATGAAGACGGCAGGGTATGCCCTGGGGACCAGCCGCTGCCATGCCCCACCACCCTCTTCACCCCCCACCCACATATTACCCAGAACTATGGCAGCTTGGGCATATTCAATGCAAAGTCTGTCCTGACCTGATTCTTAGAGGCCCGGAATGTAGGATTCTATCCCAAAGTTGCCTGGGTCAGACCGTGGGGTCTGTGGGGGTGAGTGTCTCTTGGGCCCATCTGATGGGGGAGCCTCTCTGTGGGACTTAACAGCTGCTGTCTTGTTGAAGCTGTTCGAGAAGGGTCAGGTCCACCCCTCTCCTTCACACACTTGTAGGAACCACAAAAGAATCTGTTTCTTAGGTCTTAATGTTTCTCTTGGATGCAGCTACCCCCACGTCAATGTCACCAACTTCACCTCCAGCTGGAAGGATGGCCTGGCCTTTAACGCCCTGATCCACAAGCACCGGTGAGAAGGGCGAGCAGGCTGTGGGAGCCGGGGAACCCTTGCAGGGAGGAGGGTTTGGATACTTTGCACTTAGCATGTAGGTTACTATCCAAGCTCCACAGGAAGGTTAAACCCACTGTGCCTGCTCCTCTCACCCTCAGCATCCTACCTCCCTTAAATCCTCCTTTCCCACACGCTGGTGCTCGCAGCTCCCTCCTCCATCCCATGTCCTCTTCTCACTCCTCCGGCTCACCCACTTCCTTGCATCCGCCCAGGGTCTTTGCCCTGTTGGTGGGGGACACCATGCCCCCTGCCCTCTAACAGTCTGGCTTCATCCCCAGGCCTGACCTAATCGACTTCGATAAGCTGAAGGACTCCAACGCCCGGCACAACCTGGAACATGCCTTCGAAGTGGCCGAGCGTCAGCTGGGCATCATCCCGCTCCTCGACCCTGAAGGTGAGCTGGTGCCCACCAGACGGGCAGGGCACCTGGTGGCACGTGGCGGTGTTGGGCAAGCCGGGGACACAATGCGGGCCTGGGGCCGGACCAGGCCTCTGTTCCGTCTGCTCTTCAGCTCCAGACTGGCTCCGATGCCTCTCTTGCCTGCTTGGGAGCCATTGTAGTCTCCCCCTCCTTTTCCCTTTTTCCTTGCTTTGTGGTCATAATATGGATTTCATCCTCTGGCTTAAACCACAGCCTCATTCCTCTTCCGTTCTTGCCTGTCACTCAGTACGTGTAGTTAAACTTCGTGCTGGAGACACAGGGAGATGAACCCCTTGAGCCTGACATTTCCAGCTTCTAACTGGTCCTGAGAGCCCACACTTTCCCCTTGCAGATGTCTTCACAGAAAACCCTGATGAGAAATCCATCATTACCTACGTGGTGGCGTTTTACCACTACTTTTCCAAGATGAAGGTGCTGGCGGTGGAGGGCAAGCGAGTCGGTAAGGTACGGAGCTGCTGTGAAACCAGGGCCCCCGGGTCCCTGTTCACCGTGTGCAGGCCTTGACAAACAGTCCCTTTCTCTCCTAAGAGCTTTATGTCTCGACCGCAGCCATAGGAAAGGGCTCACATCACTCCCCCCAACCTCCTCTGAAGCCAAGCATTGCCACATTAATGGCTCACAAGCTGAATTCCAGCCCAGGTTGATGATCTGTCTTCAACAAGGTCGTAGCTCCGAATCCACCTTCCTCCTGCAGACCCATGTCTGATGAACGTTCCCTCAGAAACAAAACAGGCTTTTACTTATTAGTCTATTGTGCTGTCAGATCTCTCAGGCTCCCATAGCCTACCCAGGAGCCACCCCATTCTACAGACCCTCACGCTGGGTCCTCAGCTCCTCCAGGGTAGGGACCATTTCTCATTCATCTTTATGCACTGGTGTTGAGTAAAGGCAGTGCCTGGAAGCCTTCCATCCTTGTTGTTCAGTCGCTCAGTCACACCCAACTCTGCGACCCCATGGACTGCAGCATGCCAGGCCTCCTCTGTCCCTCACCATCTCCTGGAGCTTGCTCAAACTCCTGTCCATTGAGTCAGTGATGCCATCCAACCATCTCATCCTCTGTTGCCTCCTTCTCCTCATGCCCTCAATATTTCCCAGCATCAGGGTCTTTTCCAATGACCTCGATCCTTAATACTCATTTTTAAATAAACAAGACTTTGGCTCCTCTGGTGACTGACGTCCTGGGACAGTGGGCTTTCCAGTCTTTTACAGGGTGAGAGAGGGCAGGGAGCTGTTGCTGATCCCAAACACAGCCGGGTCCCTCCTGTACCACCTATCCAGCCCTCTGCTCAGCAGTGGTCTTGGGCTCTGGGGACAAAGTGAACATAAACGCTCTAGGGCTGGCGAGGAGGAGGACCACCTCGACTGTGGTCCCTGTTGGCCTCTGCACTGACGTCCTCACCCTTCTCATGAGGATGAGTCACAAGGTGATTCCCTAGGTAATCGACCACGCCATTGAGACCGAGAAGATGATTGAGAAGTACAGTGGGCTGGCCTCGGACCTGCTCACCTGGATCGAGCAGACCATCACTGTCCTGAACAGCCGCCAGTTCGCCAACTCCCTGGCTGGTGTCCAGCAGCAGCTGCAGGCCTTCAGCACCTACCGTACCATCGAGAAGCCATCCAAGTAAGGGCCCGGGCACCTGGGAGGGTGGGCATCAACTGCTGAGAAACCACCTCCTAAAGGTGAGAGGGCGTGGAGAAGGGATCTGAGAGGCGTATCCTGGAGGTCAGAGAGCTGCCTATCTGTCACCTGCTTCATCCTGTCTTGTCTCCCTGCTCCCAAGCTGTCAGCCTGCAGGAAATGGACATTGAGTAACCCCTGACTCATAGCCAAGGAAGTACTTTCTCAGATCCAGATCCCTGAGTGGGGAGCAGAAGTGAAATCTCAGGCTTCAGAATCTCTTCAAAGAACCTGTGCTGGAGACTTCCTCTTTCCTGCACACCGAGCTGCGGGTTTGTTCTCTGGTAACGACCTCTGCGTCCGCAGCCCCAGAGCTCGCCACGTGCGGCCTCCTTCATCATCAAACACATCCTTCTTCTCTCTCGTCTGTCGCTGCTCATCCATCAGCAGAGCACTTAGCCTGCCTCTCGGGACCTCTGCTCCACTGCAGTGTGTGCAGGGCCTGCGTGCACATATGCACACGCAAATACAGCCACGCGTGTGCACACACACGCACACATACATACACAGCATTCTAGCTCCCCTGCCCTCAGCTTGTCCAGCTCCCCTGAAACAGATTTCTAGCTCATCAGTGGTACCTATGCTTCATTCCTCCCCTGCTCATTCACTCATGACTTGCAAATAGGGAAAGGCCAGACGCAGACTCTAGAAAGTACTATAAATGAGTATCTGATTTCTGGCCTGACACTAACCATGTTTATCAAGGTAATACCTCCTGTGAGTCCACCCGGCACTGCACACAGGGGTGGTAGCTCTTGGCTGCGTGAGACAGTGCTCGAGGTCACAGCCTCCTTGACGTGCCTATGAGCAGCAGGTATATGGGCTGGCCTCGGGCTGCCTGGGATCCTTGCTTACCAGCTGATCTGTGGCTGCCACAAGGAGGAGGGAAAAATGGGTAGATACTTGACCATGTGCAGAAATGGGAAAATACTCAGTTACCTGGAGCTCGTCTGGACACTGGGTCCTAGACGAACCCAGTTCTGGCCATCCGGCTGCCATCATCCCCTCCCCCTGACATCCTCCCGGAGCCCAGCCTTTCCTCCCCCCTCAGAAGCATCTGGACTTTTGGACAGTTGTCAGGACAGCCAACTCATTAATACTCAGGTGAAAGTTGCTTTCTGTGCAATATGTTCTTACGTGGATAATGCTGCTTCAAAGGCTTATTGACTCACTCCATAAAAAACTAAGTAAAGAGCTAGTTGGGAGCCCTTAGCATTTAGAACAGGGAAGAATTTCTTTGTATCGATTGGTAGAACTTGATACCTACAGGAATTTCCAGAACACTTAGCCATTCCCCCATGGAAACAAATGATGAGCAAACACGGCAGTAGTTGTGTTTTCTTTGATTTATGTTGCAAAGACTTAACCCCTGTTAGGTCTCAGTTGGTGAGTATGATAGACTAATGTTGTAACAGGTAAAACATATAGATCCTCTATCCTTTTTTACTTTTTAAAAATTTTACTGAAGTATAGTTGATTTATAATGTTGTGTTTCTTTTTACTTTTTAAAGAGAAATATGCTTTGCTATCCAAGCTCCAAGCTGCCAGGGTTCCATGTTTACTTAAGAAAGAAAAAAGGGCTGTGGGAATCTCAACCCTCATCACCCAACCTGTTTTTTCAACAGGTTTCAGGAGAAGGGGAATCTGGAAGTCCTACTTTTTACCATCCAGTCCCGGATGAGAGCCAACAATCAGAAAGTGTATACGCCCCACGATGGGAAACTGGTGTCTGACATCAACCGGGTAAAGTAGCGTTTTCCATTTCATGATGCCACTGGCTTAATTCAGCTCCTGATAGAAGCACAGGGAATGGTCCCTGGAAAGGGTTAAGTCAAGCCACTCTCTGTGGTGTTGTTAATGACACAGCTGGCTATTGAGGGTGCTGTCTGAGCCTAGCCCTGAGAGGTCAGACTCTACCCACCATCCTTCCATTCAGGGGTGGGGAGAGGGGCAAGATAGGAGACAGGGATGAAGAGGTACAAACCTATCAAATAAATAAGATGCAAGGATTTAATGTACAGTACAAGGAATATAGCCTGTATTTTATGATAACTTTATATGAAGTATAATCTATGAAAGTATTGAATCACTATGCTATACACCTGAAACTGATACAATATGGTGAGTCAACTATACTTCCGTTTAGAAAAAAGAAAAAGAGGCATATGCTACACAGTTCCAGCTCAAATGCCATGAGAATGGGGATTCAGCAGGCTTGCCAGTGGGTTAACTGAGCTTCTCCTAATGAGGGCATAGGGAATGGTTCCTGGCAGGGTTAAGCCAAGCCACTCTCTGTGCTGTTAATAATGACCAGCTGGCTGTTGGGGGTACTATCCAAGCCTAGCAGCGAGAGGTCAGGCTCTACCCACTGTCCACCTGTGAAGTCCCCTCTTCAGATGCCCAGAGTCCAGTTTATAGCCGATTCTCTATAGAACCTGGAGGGCTTTTAGGGAATATCGACTACTTTTAATGAAAGTGAATGCCTTGTGACACTTTGGAGATTTGGAGGCCTACCACCGCCTGGAAATTCCAGTGGGATGGTGGTGACCGTTTACTCAATAGGAATTTATTGAGCACCCACAAAGGCAATAACACTATATGAAACCAAGACCGACTTACAGGAAGGCCAGTTTAGGGGAAGAAGGGACCGGGAGGTCGTGATCAGTGTTCCCTGAATCTTCAGTTGGCTTAAACAGGAAAACTGGAAGGCTAGGTTCTGTCTAGATTCCTCAAGTCACTCAATACTGGTGAAAGAGTCGGGATGGGACCCCCAAATCCCAAGAGCTCTCATCTGCACCCCCGCGCAGGCCTGGGAAAGCCTGGAGGAAGCTGAGTACCGGCGGGAGCTGGCCCTGAGGGATGAGCTCATCCGGCAGGAGAAGCTGGAGCAGCTGGCCCGGCGCTTTGACAGAAAAGCTGCCATGAGAGAGACGTGGCTCAACGAAAACCAGCGCCTCGTGGCCCAGGTAGTGGGGTGCACGTGGGGCTGCAGGTAGTGGGGCGGGCGGAGCAGAACAAGCCTCTCCACAGGCTTTGCAGCCCTGTTCCCTGTGATTGGGTGGGTCAGGATTGACATCTGAAAAGGAACTCTCCCAGATCGACTAAGTCTCACTTTTAAATTATTTATTTTTGGCTGCACTGGGTCTTCATTGCAGTGCATGGGCTTAGTTGCAGCATGTGGGATCTTAGTTCCCCTCCAGAGATCGAACCTGGGCCCCCTGCATTAGAAGCGTGGAGTCTTATCCACTGGACCTCCAAGGAATTCCCTATTAAGTCTCATTTTAGGAAAGAGCCACACAATCCAAAAACGGCCCCAAAGGTTATCCCCCATGAGCCAGGAGCATCACCCAGAGCCAGAGTTCAAGTCGACATTTCAGGGGTCCTCTGGGGATGCGATGGAAGCCATGCACCTTGTGGGTGTCAGACATGCCCCTTGGACTCTGGCCTTCAGGACTGTGTCACATTTCACTAGCTAAAAACTGACCCCAGGACTGATTCTCCATGAGAGCATCTGTCCCTTCCCACTTGGATCTTGGCATCAAATTAAATTCCATCCAGAAGGGGGAAGCAAGCATTCTGAAAGAACTGGAGAGTGTGCAGGCGCCCCAGAGAGCACGGGGCAAGCCCTCTGTGTGCAGCTGCAGGGTTTCTAGTAAGAAGCCCCTTCCTGCCCAGAACAGGTCCTCTCCAGGCAGGGTGGTGAGTGCCAGCAGGTGGGAAGGAACTCTGTCAGTGATAGTCACCCAGGGTTACACCCACACGGATGGCCCAGTGAGTAAAATCTCAAGCTTCTTGCCAACGTTCTTGTGAGACATTTGGTCTTTGGAACTTGTCTCTGATAAGGCAGGCTGAAAAAGATGGCAGAAGGGCTTTCTCTTGCAGAAGTTGCTCCTAAAAGACCTGCCATTTCTCTGTGCTTGGGGACCAACCAAGGGGACCCTAACCAAACCGCCTGTTTTTCTCCCTGGGGGACAGGATAACTTCGGGTACGACCTGGCAGCAGTGGAGGCCGCCAAGAAGAAGCACGAGGCCATCGAGACAGACACGGCCGCCTACGAGGAGCGGGTGCGGGCCCTGGAGGACTTGGCCCAGGAGCTGGAGCGGGAGAACTACCATGACCAGAAGCGCATCACGGCCCGCAAGGACAACATCCTGCGCCTGTGGGACTACCTGCAGGAGCTGCTGCGGGCCCGGCGCCAGAGGCTGGAGAAGACGCTGGACCTGCAGAAGCTCTTCCAGGACATGCTGCACAGCATTGACTGGATGGACGGCATCAAGGTGGGCCTGGGCACCCCCGCCCCCTCCACCTGAGGCTTCAGTCAGCTGTGCTTCCGTAGGCACCTCCCAGCCCCACGGCTGAGTCAGAGCAGAGCATCTAAGGCAGCAGAGTGTCTGATGGCATCTGCCTCTCAGCAGCTTAGCTTGCTCTGCTCCAGTCTGCCGTATCCCCGGTGATCAAGAAATCTGGGGTTCATAGTTACACAGGTGCCGGCCTGCAGGGCCTGGACGAGACAGGCCTCCCTCGGGAGCCTGGAGAATCGGGCTCTGAGTAATCACGGTCTGACTCTAGTTGGCATCCAGACCTTGGCATCCAGGGCCACTGAGAAGCCTGAGTCTCCTCTCCCACTATCACAGTGGCTCTCAGCTAGGGACGCACAGCAGACTGACTGGGGCTTTCTTTTTTTTTTTTTTTTTTTAAGATTTTCTGATACAGGCCATTTTTTTCTTTTTTTTTAAATTTTAATTGGAGGCTAATTACTTTACAATATTGTGGTGGTTTTTGCCATGCATTCACATGAATCAGCCCTGGGTGCACATGTGTTCCCCATCCTGAAGATACAGGCCATTTCTAAAGTCTTTACTGAATTTGCTGCAGTGTTGCTTATGTTTTATGTTCCGGTTTTTTGGCCCCGAGGCATGTAGGATCTTAGCTCCCCGACCAAGGATCAAACCCATATCCCCTGCACTGGAAGGTGAAGTCTTAACCTCTGGACCATGAAGGAAAGACCCCATGGAACTTTCTTAAAATACGTACACCCAGCTCCCACCCCTGGGGCACACGTGGGCAGACTGAGTATAGCACTTGAACTCTTGAAAGATGCTCCCGGGATGATTCTGATGGGCACCCCCAGTGGGAACTCCTGCTCTGTAGCCTCTCTTCCATTGAGCAGCTGCATTTTCCAGCTGCATCTGACATCCTGGTCCCCAGTGCCATGGACCCTCACTTAGGAAGGTTATTCTCCTAGCATGTGGGTCTCTTCACCTCTCCTTACTCCCTCTACCCTGTCTGTCCTCTTCACCAGGCTCACCTCTTGTCTGCTGAGTTTGGGAAGCACTTGTTGGAGGTCGAGGACTTGCTACAGAAACACAAGTTGATGGAGGCTGACATTGCCATCCAAGGGGACAAAGTGAAGGCCATCACCACAGCCACCCTGCAGTTTGCTGAGGGGCCAGGTAAGGCTGCGGGCTGAGGTTTTTCTGTTGAGGCCTCTGGCCCAGCACTCCAGCACCCCAGGGTAGATAAATCTAGCTGCAAGAAAGAAGTTTGAGGGAGAGCAAAATTCTCCAGAGAGCAGGCGACTGCTTCAGTCATCTATTATCAGAAAGGTGTGTAAGCACCAAGAAGGCATCCTTCTTCTTTCATCCTCTTGGCTAGTTCAAGTCTTAAATAGGTGACCCCTGCTGCCTCTTAGAAGAATCATCTAGAAATTAATGCCTGGGTCTTTTTAAAAAGAATTTCACATTATGCATTTCTACTGAGAGCTGATCCAACTTTTAACCCCTCTTATTCCTGGAGCTTTAGTGGAAACTCATTATAAAGAACCAATTAAAAGCCTATCCTCTGAGCAACTGAGACCCTCTGCATCTAATCCCAAAGCCCCAGTGAGATGGCAGGTTCTAGGTGGTGTGGTTCTAGATCTGAAGCTTGCCCAGAGATGATGAAGCCCTTGTCCCCTTTGTCCTTCCTCTTCCCATGCCACCCAGGGTACCAGCCTTGTGACCCCCAGGTCATCCGGGATCGTGTCAGCCACCTGGAACAGTGCTTCGAGGAGCTGAGCAACACGGCAGCTGGGCGCAAGGCCCAGCTGGAGCAGTCCAAGCGGCTCTGTAAGTTCTTCTGGGAGATGGATGAGGCCGAGAGCTGGATCAAGGAGAAGGAGCAGATTTACTCCTCCCTGGACTATGGCAAGGACCTGACCAGCGTGCTCATCCTGCAGCGTAAGCACAAAGCCTTTGAGGATGAGCTGCGCGGGCTGGATGCCCACCTGGGCCAAATTTTCCAGGAGGCTGAGGGCATGGTGGCACGCAAGCAGTTTGGGCATGAGCAGATTGAGGTCCGGATCAAGAAGGTGTCTGACCAGTGGAATGAGCTGAAGGACCTCGCTGCCTTTTGCAAGAAAAACCTCCAGGACACTGAGAACTTCTTCCAGTTCCAGGGCGATGCAGATGATCTGAAGGCCTGGCTACAGGATGCCCACCGGCTGCTCTCAGGGGAAGACGTGGGGCAGGATGAAGGGGCCACACGGGCCCTGGGGAAAAAGCACAAGGACTTCCTGGAGGAGCTGGAGGAGAGCCGCGGAGTGATGGAGCACCTGGAACAGCAGGCGCAGGACTTCCCCCAAGGGTTCCAGGATTCCCCAGACGTGATCAACCGGCTGCAGGCCCTCCGGGATCTCTACCAGCAGGTGGTGGCCCAGGCGGACGTGCGGCGGCAGAGGCTGCAGGATGCCCTGGACCTGTACACGGTGTTTGGGGAGACGGACGCCTGTGAGCTGTGGATGGGCGAGAAGGGGAAGTGGCTGGCCCAGATGGAGATCCCGGACACGCTGGAGGACCTGGAGGTCGTGCAGCACAGGTCAGAGCTGGCCCTCCCCTCTCACCACCCACTACAGTCTCCGCTCCTAGTCCCCAAACAGCCTCCAGATCAGCAAGGCCCTCTCTGAGGGGCTGTCAGATGCCCTTTGTCCCAGAGGCCAGGCACCAGGAGTCACAAGGTCTCATCTGGCTCTGTGGCTTTGGGCACTGCACCCCCCTGGGGCCTTTCCCAAAGGGGTTCTTTCTAGTCCAAGTGTTTGATGGCTTTTCAATAACAGCAGCCTTTGTTCAAATGAATTGTATATGGAACCCCTGATATGTAACACAGAGGAAAGCGGAGGGGACATGATTAAGGGGGACGTGAGAGGCTAGACCCCATAAGCTCTGTCTTTTGGTGGCAGTCCCTAAACCACATGAACCCTCAGGGGCCTCAGAGACCAGTCTGTAACCTGTCAGTCCAAGCCACTCTCATTTGCAGTATTTGAGTTCCATCAACACTCCAGCATGGCAAGGCTTGCCCCCAGCATCCTGAATATGGAATCCAAGGAGCTGAGAGAAAGAGGCCACTCCTTGATCCTGCCCCGGTGGTCCCATGCTGATGCTGGAGGGAGGGACCTGGGCTCTTATCTCAGAGGGGTCAGCTTTCATAACACAGGATGCCCACAGCTTCAGCAGCGTGCCCTTCTCCTCCCCAGGGACGGAGCACCTGACTGGAGAGGTATCCTTCAGGTGGAAGCAGTGGAACTGTGTTCATGAGCAGCAGCTGGGCCAGTGGAGGTGTGGCAGGTGCTTTCTGTAGCCGTCAACACCACCCACACCTCATTTTTCCTCCATCTCTGTTGAGGCACTGGCCTGTATAAGTAACCAGGTCTCTCCTAGCCTCATCCAGGAAATGCTAAACCATGAAACTGGACCCATGAACCAGAAAAGAGGGAATGTCAGCACACCTTTCTCCTTTCTCCCCTCTTACCTGGTGGAAGGAGGTGGAAGGAGAAAGCAAGAGCAGGGCAGAAAGCAAAAGCCTTTAGCAATCCTCATTTTCTCTGTCCACATCAGGTTTGACATCCTGGACCAGGAGATGAAGACGTTGATGACTCAGATTGATGGCGTGAACCTTGCTGCCAACAGCCTGGTAGAGAGTAACCACCCACGCAGTGCGGAAGTGAAGAAGTGCCAGGACCACCTGAATACCAGGTGGGATGTGGAGAGGGCTCGGAGATGGGGGCTTCTTTTCTGGCACATCTGTGGGGTGTGGCCCAGAAGTCAGGAGGCCTGCTATGCATGCCAGGTTTGTACCCTCAGCGTTCCTGCCTCCATCTGGCATGGTCTCCTTCTGACCCTGGAGCTATAGCCCCAGGGAGGAGGGACCTGGGTGGTGACCAGCCCAGGGAGAGAGGTGTGTTCACAGAGCTGCAGTGCTGTGCCTGGAATGGGTGTGTGCTGAGCAATGGAGGAAATGCCCTGAGTGCATCCACAGTTAGAATCAGGCCATGTGGTTCTCAGGCCACATTTCCCCGGACGTTCTTAGGCAGGGAAGATTGCTTTCTGAGAGCTCTTAAGTACTGTCCATAAAAGAAAACTCCTGCTTGTGCCAAAATGCGGCATTGATAATGAGACTGGCTTGAACGAAGAGGAGAATTAGCAAGAAGCCTTGAGCACACGTCATGGCCAGAAGGAAAAACAGGCCTTAAGGAGCCTTTGGAGAGGGACTGCTTAGGATGTAATTGCCACACCAGGACAGCGCATGCACCTGTGTTCTGTTCGGTGCCCTGGGCTTTACATGCGCAGCACCATGCCCATTGCCTCGCCACTGCCCCAATCCATTACCCCACACTTGTGCCTGAGCACTGCGCTGCCTGAGGCAACCGAGAGGTGGGGTTAGGGAAGACTTGGCTGTAAAGAAAAGGAGCAGCCCAGGGGGCTTAAGAGGAGGCAAAAGGCAACCCCCTGATACTTGCGAGCCACCAGATTGTCTCAGCATCCAAAGAAGAGGGCTGTAGTTCAGGAGGGTCCCCTGCCAGCTGAGGTTTATGCCAAGGAGGGGGATGCCTCCAGCTCTTCTTTAGGCTTGGAGGTAACAGTGATGCGTGTGTGTGCATGTGTGTGTGTGTGTATGAGAGCTTGCACGTGTGTGTGTGTGTATGAGAGAGACAGACAGGAAGAACTTGTCAGCCAGTAATCTGCTGCTTTGAGGAGCTATAGTCAGAGAATGCTGTTACAGACACCTAAGCCTTGCACTGTCCTAAGTGGAATACACCAAGGTACTTGCCATCCTTAGAGGCCTGGAAAGGTAAGATGGCTTTCCACTACGTCTGAGAATTGAAAGCTTCCTGAGCCACATATCCCAGACAGCCTGCATCCTGCACAAACGCTTCCTCCCCATGTAGCCCACCCCACTGGGGTCAGTCCCTTTTGTTAGAAAGTTGGATCTCATCGTGAGTGGAAATATGCCTCCTTGAAATTTGTATACATTGGTTCTGGCTCTGCCTGTTAGAGGTATTGAAAACTTACTGCAGTTCTTCTTCCACGTGATAGCTCTTCGACTGTTTCTGAAGACAACTGTCCTCCTTCACCTGTACCCACGGTTCTGCCTCCATGTGGGTGCCGTTCTCTCTACAGGGTCCATCCTCCTCCAACAATATGGTCTAAACCATGCTTGTTTTCAAGCCAGTACAGGTTTCTCTCCTTCACAGTTTCCAGGATGAAAAAGTATCTTTCCTCGACTGATTTAGAGTTTCACACTCTACCTTTTATTATAATTACTTTCATCTTTTAAGAACTTTTCTTCTAGACTGTAAGTAAATGAAGACCAGTATCTTATAGTGTCCACAGTATCTTATCCAGTGTCCACAGTATCTTATCCAGTGTCCACAGTATCTTATACAGTGTCCACAGTATTTTCTACAGTGTCTATGGTATCTTATAGTGTCCATGATATTTTCTAGTGTCCACAGTATCTCTCTCATACAGTGTCCGCAGTATTTTATACAATGCCCATGGTTTCTTATACAGTGTCCACAGCATCTTATATAGCGTCCACAGCTCTGAGCGCCAAGATTTTATTGTCTGAGGCTCCCTCTGTTGGGAATATTCTTTTCGCAGGTATCCTCACTCCCACACGTTACTCAGATCTCAGGTCACATGTCCTCTTCTTGGTGCAGTTCACACTGACCACCCTTTTCACAGTATCACCTCCTCCTTCCCATCCAATTCCTCTGCCTCAATCCCATATTCTTGCTTCCTTTTAATTTTAAAGATTTTTAAAAATTGCTTATTATTTATTTTTGGCTGCGCTGGGTCTTCATTGCTGCATGCAGGCTTTCTGTAGTTGCAGTGAGTGGGATCTACGCTCTAGTTGCAGCGAGCAGGGGTTACTCTCTGACTGCAGTGTGCGGACTTCTCATTGCAGTGGCTTCTCTTGTGGAGCCCAGGCTTTAGGCATGTGGGCTTCAATAGTTGCCACCCACAGGCCTTAGAGGTTACAGAAAAGGGCTTAGATGCCCCGCAGCACATGCGATCTTCCTGGACCAGAAAGTGAGCCCATGTCTCCTGCATTGGCAGGCAGGGTCTAAATCACTAGACCACCAGGGAAGCCCCCCCTTTTTCCCCCCTTTAAATTGGATTTTTAAAAACTGTTTATTTGGGGGTTTTTTGATCACAGCACATAGCATGTGAGATATTAGTCTCCCAACCTGGTATTGGGAGAAGGCAGTGGCATCCCACTCCAATACTCTTGCCTGGAAAATCCCATGGGCGGAGGAACCTGGTAGGCTGCAGTCCATGGGGTCGTGAAGAGTCGGACACGACTGAGTGCCTTCCCTTTCACTTTTCACTTTCATGCCTTAGAGAAGGAAATGGCAACCGACTCCAGTGTTCTTGCTTGGAGAATCCCAGGGACGGAGGAGCCTGGTGGGCTGCCGTCTCTGTGTTGCACAGAGTCAGACGCGACTGAAGCACCTTAGCAGCAGCAACCTGGTATTGAAGCAGCGCCCCCTGCATTACAAGTGCAGAGGTTTAACCACTGGACCACCAGGGACTGGTGCTTAACTTTTCTCCGTTGTACTTGTCACCACTTGATGGAGTATACACTTACTTGCCTATGCCCATTTGAATGGGAGCATTTTACTTCATCTGTGGTTCTACCCCCAGAGCCTAGAACAGTGGCCCAAGACATGTACCTGATGCTTGTGTGATGTAACACCGTGCGTGACTGAGGACAGAAAGGAAATGAGTCACTCAGCACTTACCGAATATGTGATTACCTTCCACCATACACATTCTGGTCGACCAATATTATCTTCTAATATCTTGGGCCCAGGACCACACCTGGACTCCTGACATGGCCTGGCCAGTGCTGCCTAGAGCAGCTCTAACAACATCCCCCCTTTTGGAGACGGTGCAGGGGAGGGGAAGGTGGGTTTGGGAGGCAGACGAGACCCAAACGTCACCCTGTCCCCTGTGTGGCCCCTGCCTGGTGGCTGCAGTGAGGCCATACCAAAAAGAGCCTGGAAAGTCACCATGGAACCTCCTTCCTGGGGGCACCGCCAGATGGTCTCCTGTGGCTTCTGGATGGGACTGGGAGGCCTCTCAGCCCTGGGGCACCTCGCTTTCCTTTCACAGTAGTTTCAGACCACCTTGGGGGGAACCTCCAGCCCCTTTCCCTTAACATCCAGCCTCAGCAGCATCCGTGTTACAGGCATAAAACTCCTCAGAGGTCAGGGGCCTTACCTCTGGACTCTTCTCCCCTCTTTCCTGGAATTTCCCATCCTTTCTCTGGGCTCCTCCTCCTCTCTCTTGGAATTCCCGATCCTTCCCAGCCCTCCTCCCACTGCTTTGCAGACCTGTCTTCCACCCCCAGACTGCGGTCACCCTGGGAATGCCCACAAATATCTGCCCAGTCCCTCTGCCTCCTCCCTCTACCTCCATCCCCAGGTGCCTGGGCTGCAAAGATGAGTGACTCAGGGCCCCATCCTTAAATAGCTCACTGCTGGTGAAGTGTTCATTGAAGCACAGCTCAGAGGACCACCGTGTGACCTGCTCTTACCACCCCTCCTGCTCCTCATAGCTCCCTTAGTCCTCTCTGCCTGGTGTGTGCTATGTATGTCGTATTTTATATTATTGTTGCTTGATGAGTTTATCGTACTTTCTTTCTAACTCATACACTCCATGGAGCAAAGTCTGGCTATGACTATTATTCCCTAAGGGCCAAAGCCAGAGTAAAGTCTAGCTATGACCGCATGTTCCCAAAGCTCTTCATAATGCTTATACGTTGTGGGTAATCAAGAGAGATGAGCTCAGTTAGCCTGCACGTTCAGCATACTCTCATGTGCTTCCAGGTCACAGTGAGGCAGGATGAGTAAACCCAGGTCCAGGGGAGGTGTCCTTGGTGGTGTGGACCCAGGCTACTGAGCGGCTCTTTAGGAGAGGCTTACTGTGGGCTGCACACAAGTTGCAGGACATCTGCCCATCTTCTGCACACGCCCCAGGTCCATTCCACACTGCACATGAAGGTTAAGATGTTTTCATTACAATCCCAACTTCTCCTTCCCCCTTCCTCTTCTTCTTCCTTCTCTTCACTACGACTGTTTTCTTTGACAACCATGCTGGCTTTCCTTAGGCCCTGGGCACTTGGAACATGGTCTTAGACATTTGTGTGGTTCCTCTGGGGCAGCTGGAATCCTGTGTCATAAAGCTTTCTTATGGTTGATAATGGGGTGTTTCTAATTATTTTCAGTAAAGGCATACCTCAGAAATAATGTGGGTTCAGTTGCCGACCACCCCAATAATCAAATATCAGAATATCAATATCAAAATAAAATGAGTCACACACAAATTTGGGGAGTTCCCAGTGCATATAAAAGTTGTTTACAAAAAGTACTGTAGTCTACTGAGTGTGCAACCTCATTATGCCTAGGAAAACAATGTACAAACATTAATTTAAAAATACTTTATCGCTAAGAAATGCTCATCCTCTGAGCCTTCAGTGAGGCATAACCTTTTTGCAATAGTAACATCAAAGTTCACTGCCCACAGAGCACCATACAAGTATAATAATGAGAGAGTTTGAAATGTTGCAGTAATTACCAAAATATGATAGAAATAAAGTGAGCAAATGTTGCAAAAATGGCACTAATAGATGTTTCAACAAGGGATTGCTACAGATCCTCGATTCATAAAAGAAAACAAAAACAAAAGCCCCATAGTATCTGTGAAGTACAGTAAAGCAAAGCTGAATAAAACGAGATATGCTTGCATTTCAAAAAATCTGGGAAATTGTAAGTCTTCCTGAATTTCAGCTACACATAGAGCTTATATACAGAACATCATGTTGCTTTATTGATGATTGTAATAACAGCACAGCTCACCTCCTGCTAATGGAAAGCTCTGGCAGTTCTGTTGTCTTGGGTAAAATTGCATAAACTGACTCATTACAGTTTGCTGGAGAGATGACTCTTTTTTCAGTGTGCAGGTTCTATCAGGGGAGACTCTGGTGGGAAATCTGGAACGGACCCCCTGTGGGAAGGGTGAAGGAAGAGGCTGTCTGACTCCCGTCTCCCTCGGCAGGTGGCAGGACTTCCAGACCATGGTGTCCGAACGGCGGGAGGCAGTAGACTCGGCCCTCCGGGTGCACAACTATTGCGTGGACTGCGAGGAGACTGGCAAGTGGATCATGGACAAGACGAAGGTGGTGGAGTCCACAAAGGACCTGGGCCGGGACCTGGCGGGGGTCATTGCCATCCAGCGCAAGTTGTCAGGGCTGGAGCGTGACGTGGCTGCCATCCAGACCCGTCTGGGCACGCTGGAGCGGGAGTCACAGCGGTTGATGGCGTCACACCCCGAGCAGAAGAAGGACATTGAGCAGAGGCAGGCATACGTGGAGGAGCTGTGGCAGGGCCTAAAACAGGCCTTGAAGAGCCAGGAGGCCTCCCTGGGGGAAGCCAGCCAGCTGCAGGCCTTCCTGCAGGATCTGGATGCCTTCCAGGCGTGGCTATCCACGACCCAGAAGGATGTGGCCTCCAAGGACATGCCCGAGTCCCTCCCGGAGGCCGAGCAGCTCCTGCAGCAGCATGCAGCCATCAAGGACGACATCGACAGGCACCAGGAGACCTACCAGAAAGTTAGGGTGTCTGGGGAGAAGGTGACCCATGGCCAGACAGACCCAGAATACCTGCTCCTGGCCCAGCGGCTAGACGGCCTAGAAAAGGGTTGGGACGCCCTGAGCCGGATGTGGGAGAGCCGCAGCCAGGTCCTCACCCAGTGCCTCGGCTTCCAGGAGTTCCAGAAAGATGCCAAGCAGGCTGAGGCCATCCTCAGCAACCAGGTAGGGAGAGGCAGTAGGGGCTTGGGGCATCTCTCAGGGCAAGAGAGAATTTGTAGGTTATAAGCCTGCAGAAGTGCTCCAGGGCTCAGGGATCAAATTGGGCTTTTCTTAGATTCTCTGTAGCTCAGGAGACAGTCCTCTTTGCTCCTTATCAATGCCCTTTCCAGTACCATGTCCCAAACTGTGTCTTATTCTTGGGCCAGTTAGAGGCTTGTTGTTGTTCAGTCGCTCAGTCATGTCTGACTCTCTGTGACCCCATGGACTGCAGCGTACAAGGCTTCCCTGTCCTTCACCATCTCCTGGAGTTCACTCAAACTCATGTGCATTGAGTTAGTGATGCCACCCAACCATCTCGTCTTCTGTTATCCTCTTCTCTTCTTGCCTTCAGAGAAGTGAATTTTTCCCTGGATGGCTATCCTTCCATGTGGCTTTGGGTACCCTGCTCATCAGGTGCCCGGGGCAGGGGCAGGGAACAGGACTCAGGGACCTTCCTCCTTGCACAACTGCAGGGGGCGCCATTCATGCCGTAACTGGCATGGCTGCACACGGTGCTCCTGCCCGGCAAGGGCCCTCTCCTCCACCTCCTCACCTCCATGCCTTGTCTGGAAACTTGCTTCAACAGGAATATACCCTGGCTCACTTGGAGCCCCCAGACTCCTTAGAAGCTGCAGAGGCTGGGATCCGGAAGTTTGAGGATTTCTTGGTGTCTATGGAGAACAACCGGGATAAGGTTTTGAGTCCTGTGGACTCTGGAAACAAGCTGGTAGCTGAGGGGAACCTCTTCTCAGACAAGATCAAGGAGAAGGTGCAGCTGATTGAGGACAGGTACTCTCTGCCCCAAGGGTTGGGGGGCCGGAGCCAGGTAGGGTAGTGGTGCGGTACACAGCACCCTCGTGACTTGTGTTCCGGCTTTCCTTGCAGGCACAGGAAGAACAACGAAAAGGCCCTGGAGGCCTCAGAGCTTCTGAAAGACAACCTGGAGCTCCAGAACTTCCTGCAGAACTGCCAGGAGGTAAGGCTCCAGCCAGGCTGGCCACTTTGCAGGAGATTACCTCTAGAAGCATGGTGCCCTGGAGGTGGGAAGTCCTTTCTAACTCAGGAGGCTGGATTCTAAAGGCAGAGAGCTCTGGGCTCATAACGGCTTAAGTGCTTCATCCTCTAGAATCTTTGGTTTCAATTTTTTTTAACATATGTTAAGATATCTTTTAATTTGTCAAGTCTGGGGCAAGATTTCTCAACAAGGGCCCTGAGGACTACCTGTATTAGAATCACCTAGGGTCCTGGTCAGGGTTGGCCTGAAAGTCATGTGACCTTTGCATTCACACAGGGCCCGCTGTGTACAAGGGCCTCATGTTTGGTTTAATACTCTGCTGTTGCCGGCTTGCAATTCCCAATGACTTTGAATATTTCCATTTTACACCAGGCCCTGCAAGTTATGGAGCTGGTCCTGGCTCTAGTTAAACGCAGACTTCTGGGCCCCCGTTGGGCCTAGATGAATCAGAACTTAGGGGGTGAGAGAGAGAGCAGCATTCTCCACAAGCTTTTCGGTTGGAGAACCGCTGACTCAGAAGTTCCTCACTCAGCCTGGGGTGAGCTGTCCAGGGAAATCTTTACCCTGCACTCCTAGGTCTCTCCATGAACAGTGCTTCCATGTGGAATGGGGCTTCCCCTGACATTTTTGTTGCTTCCATCCTCATACCCCTTTCCTCTCAACTCAAATGACTTTGTCCTCACCCACCTCTGCCCTTGGTACAAACCAAGCTTGGTGTAATGCCAGGACATCTTGGAAACAAGAGAGACTCGAAAGTTCTTCCTTTACTTCCTTTATTATAGGATCTGCCCTTGGCTTTGTCCTCAGATAACATTTTTTCACCCTACTGCCAAAGGGTGGGTTTAACCATCCATTCAGTAAACACGTGTTGAGCTACTGCAATAGGCCAGGCCCTGTCCTCAGTCCTGGAAATGTGGAGAGAAGTGTGAATATCCCTGGTGTTGTACTGCACATGCATGCTCTAGAGGGGAAGACACGGGGGAGCCTGTGTTTCAGCCCTGAGACCACGCAAGTTAAGTTTCCTGTCCAGGAGTTAGGGATCCTGAGTCAGAGGGGAGTACTCTGTTGTGTTCATACTTCCTCCCCTTGGCCTTCTTCTGCAGCCAGAGGTGGCAGCAGGTTCAGCCATGAACCCCTGGCCAAAGAGGGACACTCAGGGACCATGGATCCTATTTTTTCTGCCCACAGCTCACTCTCTGGATCAATGACAAGCTGCTAACATCTCAGGATGTCTCCTATGATGAAGCTCGAAACCTTCATAACAAATGGCTAAAGCACCAGGCATTCGTGGCAGAGCTGGCTTCCCACCAGGGGTGGCTGGAGAACATTGACGTGGTGAGCAGAGCAAGTGGTGGGGTCTCTGCTTGGGGATACTTCCTTGAGTGGGGCTGCACATGGGGGACGGACACTGGCCCAGAGCTTGCTGAGCGGTAGAGAACCTGGATGTGAAAAACTTCTCCAAGTAGTAGTTAAACCTTGGAACTCCCGGTAATCCAATGTTAAGCCTGCACAGAGTGGGTGCCTCCTGTGGGTCACTTGAGTCTTGGGACAGTCCAGACACTAAGAACATGAGCCTGTGCGTCCAGTGCCAGGACAGCAGTAATCTCTTGTCTGCCATCCATCGTCCTCACCAGGATGTCCTGCCCAGAGGCAGGGAGATCTGTGAGATGAGCAGAGTGGTCCAGGGACTACTGACCCTCATTGTTTGGATGGGCAGAACCACCAGGGAATTGTCATTCATAGCAGAGGTCCTGTTTGTAACAAGCTTGTCCAGAGGCCCAAGTCAAAAATATGGCTGGAGTCAGGCTTGGGAAGAAAAAGAGAGGAGAAAAAGGAGCCTCTTTCTCCTGTGGCTATCCGGAAAAAGCAGGCCTGGGAGCCACACGAGTTTGTGTCCATCGTAGTGCAGTATACAGGCTCCAAGCCAGGCTGCCTTAACGTGCCTCAGTTTCTGCTGCAAATAACTCTTGAGGTACAGAGGTTTTCAGCTAAGCCTCATCCAAGTTCTAGACAGATCCATCGCCTCACCGACCTCCCCTCAGTTAGCCCTTGGCAACCATTTGGAGCAAGGCAGCTCTCCACGGGTCCTCTCCAAGGTCATAGGGTGAACACTTCTCCTTCCCCACATAGGAAGGAAAGCAGCTGATGGAGGAGAAGCCCCAGTTTGCGGCCCTGGTGTCGCAGAAGCTGGAAGCCCTGCACCAGCTCTGGGACGAGCTTCAGGCCAACACACAAGAGACGGCTCGGCAGCTATCAGCTGCCAGGAGCTCCGACATGCGCTCGCAGACCCAGGCCGACCTCAACAAGTGGATCCGGGCCATGGAGGACCAGCTGCAGTCAGACGACCTGGGCAAGGACCTGACCAGTGTCAACAGGATGCTGGCTAAGCTGAAGGTGAGTGAACGGGTTGCAGACTGGGGCCGTTGGCATGGAGGGAGTCTTGGCAGCAAAGCTGCAACCTGAAAGGGAGTACCCGCCTGTCCCCTTAGCTAGGCTGGCTTTTATCACGTCTCCCAGTTTACAACCCACCTCCTACCCTCTGCAGTGGGTAAGTCAGGGATGGATCCAGACAGGGTAGTAAAAGTGTGCATAAGAAGTGTAGCATAGGTGCTCAGAGGAGCAATAGGTAAGATGGGGGCAATCCCAGAAGACTCCCTGGGGAAGGCTGAGTGCAAGCCAGGTCTTGGAGGATTGGTGGGACGTGAACAATGAGGAGGAGGAGGGGCTGGCCAGGTGCCAGGGCTGGTGCCGACACCATCCTCTCATGTCCCAGCGCGTGGAGGACCAAGTGAACGTGCGCAAGGAGGAGCTGGAGGAGCTGTTCGCCCAGATGCCCTCGCTGGGAGAGGAGGCGGGGGATGAAGACCTGAGCATCGAGAAGCGGTTCCTGGACCTTCTGGAGCCGTTGGGGAGGAGGAAGAAGCAGCTGGAATCATCCAGAGCCAAGCTGCAGATCAGCCGGGACTTAGAGGATGAGACGGTGAGCAGGCAGTGGCCCCCCCGCTTCCCCAGCTGTCATCGGGGTGGCTGGCTGCTGCCCAGGACAGTTCTTGGCAGGAGACGTCTGGTCATCTCACCACCTCATTTCACAGGGTGGTTGTAATGATTACATTAAACATAAAAGTAAGCCAGTGCCCTTTGAAGGGCGGCTCTCCCGTGGACTTTAGGGGCCAGACAGACTTGGGCTCGAGATCCCTATGTTGCCACCCACCTTGAAGTGACCAGGAGCAACTTACTTGGAACCTCAGTTCAGAGCATCGAATGCCCCCCTTTTACAAAACACTGATGGGCTGTTGGGAGGAACAGGAGGGACACAGTAGGCAGAGCTGTGTCTGACCCATGGTGAGTGATGAAAGGGTGGCCGTGGTTGTCATCAGCTCTCTCCTGCCCTCTGGTCTCCGCAGCTCTGGGTGGAGGAAAGGCTGCCTCTGGCCCAGTCGACCGACTATGGCACTAACCTGCAAACCGTGCAGCTGTTCATGAAGAAGAATCAGGTGAGTCCTGCTACCTGGTCAGTCCCTCCTGCCCCAGCCACTCCTCAGGGAAGAGGGCCCAGCTCTGACGACACAAAGCCCCAGCAGCAGATTACAGACTACTCTTCTTGTTGACAGTTTCAGGGTTCCCAGTCTGTGTGTGTATTCTCATGCAGCTTCGGTGATAGCAGAGAGAATTCTAGGGGAACCGTGGGGGTTGGTGAGCGGGAGTGAGGGGTCCAGGTGCCTTGGAATTTGAGGCCATTCAGGGCACAGGATCTGGAGGCCCTGCCCTGGGGTTTCACGTGCTTTGTAGCTTCTGTATTCCTGGCCTCCCTGAGAGGAGGCTTGTAGCTCCTGGCATCTCTCCTGTCGCTGCTTTGTCCCTCTTTCAGGGCTAAGCTTGGCCCGTTGGGTCTCCTCCGGGCAAGTAGGCTTCTACTCTCTGAAACATGTGAGGATGCTGTGGGGCTCTAACCCCCACTTCCTTTAGAGGAAGCCACTAAACTTGGACCCTGAGCCATAGGAGCAAACATCCACTGGCTGTTCTGCTGTTTTAGGCCTGACTGGGAGCTGCTGTGGCCTTGGTCAGAAGCCTGGAAGCAAGCGGAGGCTCTCCCCCTGTCAGGGCTGTAGGGAAGCCTGCGTCCTCTGGGAAGGCCAGTGGCGTGGGCTCATGGTCTGACCATGCAGTCTGGCCAGGGGCTGACTGTACCCCTGCTCTTAGTCGGAGTCCCTCCTGCCTGGTTTGCTCTCTGGCTCAGGAAGCGGGGCGGGGCGGGCAGCTGCAGTGTCGATCAGGGAGAATCTGGGGACTTAGAAAAGAGCAGAATGTCCCAGAGTGACAGTCGGTACTGCAGCAACTTGGGAAAGGAAGGTCATGGCAGACAGTACTTACTTCTTCCAAAAATGTCAGCAGCCAACATCTGCCGACAGAACCCAGCAACTGTGTAAGGGTCTAAATTAATTATACTAAAAGTGGTTTCTTCAAAGTTCCCTCTAGCCCTTTGCTTCCAGTTGGCATGATCCTGGCACTGACGCTCCAGGGGCAGCACGTAGGTACCCAAACTAGAAGGTGGTGGAGGTGGGGGTTCCACTATCACATCAGCCTCCAGTTAAAGGGGGAAGGCTGGCAGAAGACAGTATCCTCGAGGCCCCAGTTTCCTCTACTATAAAATGAGCCAACTCTGCTCACTTCAACACTCAATACTTTAGCCTCAGAGTTATTGTCAAATGATTTTCACCTCCCTGGGCTGAAGATGGCTATTGCACGAGAAGGGCAAGAGTAATATGGATGGGGTTCCCCTTAACATGAACGGAAAGACAATCTCTTGGGTGAGTGTGGCTGCTCCAGTAAAGATGATTTTAAGCTAGCCTCACTAAAGCTGAAATCCCATTTTATCATTCCTTCTACTGCAGTGGTCCGTGGCATCAGACTTCCCCAGAGGGCCTGTTAAAACACACTTGACCGGGCTCCACCCTAGATCCTCTGCAGCAAACTCTGGGAGCAGAGCCTGATAACTTGCATTTCTATTAAGATCCTAGGTGATGCTGATGCTGCTGGCCTGGAACCCCACTTTGAGAACCACTGCTCTAATGGTGTGACTAGAACCCAACCTGCAAGGTGCCTCATGAAGGGTTCTCAACTCTAGCTGCACATTAGAATCACCCAAGGGAACCTTTAGACATACGAATGCCTGGGTCCCATCTCAGATCAATTCATTAGGATCTCTGGGGATGGGGTGGCCCTATCTATGTCTAGTTTCCCCCAGTGATTCAATGTTCAACCAGAGTTAAGAGCCACTATCCAGCCTGGCCTGGCTCCCACCTCCCCCTGAACTTTCTGTCTTATCCCTTTCACCCTCCCTCACAGTATTCTAGCTTGCCTGGCCCCTTGGACCATCCAGGTTTCCTTCCAGGGACTTCCTTGACACTGGCTCTGTCCCCCTGCCAGCAACACTCACCCTCCAGATCTCTCTGGAGCTTCTTTCTCTCATCTGTCACGTCTCACTCAGATGTTATCTGTGCAGAAAACCCTTCCTGGACCCCCAGCTAGAGTGGCCACTGCCACGCCTCGGAGAACAATCTTCATCTCACTGGTGTCTGTCCCTCGTAGCACCTGTTATCTACGTTCATTTATTTATTTACTTGCTTACCCTTTCCTCTACTAGAGTGTACGCTTTATGAGGGCAGGGGGTTTGTTTATCTTGTCCCCATATTGTTCCTAGAACCTAGAACAGGGCCTGTTACCTTGGAAACAATTTAATAACTAGGTATTAAAATGAATGGAGTCAAGGGACAAGATGTCCTAAGTAAGCACACTGAGCAGAAGCCTAGGAAGGAATTTGCTTAAAAGGAGAGAGACAGAAATAGCTTTCTAGTATACCTGAAGAGTTCATAGATCTCAGGGAAAGTAAGCAGGCAAGTGGCAGCTGACGCCTCCCTGGGTTGTTCGAATACAATTGCAGAGACCACAGGAAATTGTCTGAGCTGAGCAGTGGGTTTTTTTAATACAATTGCAGAGACCACAGGAAATTGTCTGACTCGAGATTCCAAGCATCAGGTGTAAAGGTGCCTTTCAACAAGTTAGGTGACTTACAGGCATTGATAGTTCCATGTATTTTGAATGCTGATGGTCACAACACTGGCCCTGTATCCTATTCTTGCCCATCACCAAAGTGGGAAGAAAATACCATTTTGGTAACTGAAGTCTCAAGCAGGAAATAATAAAAAGCTCAGAAAAGATTTGAGAAATAGAAACAGGAGAAAACAAAACAAAATCCTGCCCTGAATAAGGAGCAACTGCTGACTACTGTTTTATACAGAGTAAAAGTTGCTAAAATCAGACCTCAGAAGGCCATTTAAGAGTCATTTTCCTCTCCTCCACCATGCGCAGCAAAGAAATTGAGCCCTACTGAAAGAGGAATAGGGAGCCGTCAAGGGCTCCAGCTCTGGGATCCAAGAGAGCCGTGTTCAAATCCCACCCTGTCACTCGAAGCCCACAGGGACTTAACCGCTCTGTGTTGGCGTCCAGTGTTTATCTCAGAAGCTCACAGGAGGGTGAGAGGAGAGTGGGTGGACCCAGCACTGCGCTGGGCACATGGTCACAGGCCGTTTTAATGGCCACCCACTCTGCGCAAGCTTCCCTAAGTGGTTCGGGGCGAGAGGTGCCCGGGAGGGGCCCTGGGCTGCCCTGCATTGTGGGAAGGCCAGCCCCTGAGCTCTTCCCCTCTGGCCGCAGACACTGCAGAACGAGATCCTGGGCCACACGCCCCGGGTGGAGGACGTGCTGCACAGGGGGCAGCAGCTGGTGGCAGCAGCTGAGATCGACTGCCAGGACGTAGAGGAGCGCCTGGGGCAGCTGCAAGGCTCGTGGGACACGCTGCGGGAGGCAGCAGCCAGCCGGCTGAAGCACCTGCAAGAGGCCAGCGAGGCCCATCAGTACTACCTGGATGCGGGCGAGGCTGAGGCCTGGATCGGCGAGCAGGAGTTCTACGTCTTCTCTGACGAGAACCCCCAGGTTGGCTCAGGCAGGGTCCAGGGTTGGGAGCCAAAAACAGCTGAGAAGAAGAGCCAGGGGGGAGGTGGGCTATCAGGGGGGCACCTGGAAGGCCAGGTGTGTGAGGACTGAGGGCAGCAGGCAGGGGTCCAGGTGCCTTCAGGACGCCCCTCCTCTTGAGAACGTATGATGCATGTACTCCAGCTGGGTGCCCTGTTTGCCAGTTCAGTTCAGTTCAGTTCAGTCGCTCAGTCATGTCCAACTCTGCGACCCCATGAACCGCAGTATGCCGAGTCTCCCTGTCCATCACCAACTCCCAGAGTCCACCCAAACTCATGTCCATTGAGTCGTTGATGCCATCCAACCATCTCATTCTCTGTCATCCCCTTCTCCTCCTGCCCTCAATCCTTCCCAGCATCAGGGTCTTTTCAAATGAGTCAGCACTCCGCATCAGGTGGCCAAAGTATTGGAGTTTCAGCTTCAACATCAGTCCCTCCAATGAACACCCAGGACTGATCTCCTTTAGGACGGACTGGTTGGATCTCCTTGCAGTCCCAGGGACTCTCAAGAGTCTTCTCCAACACCACAGTTCAAAAGCATCAATTCTTCTGTGCTCAGCTTTCTAGTTAGATTTGCTCTAACCCAAGAATTCTGTACATTTTTGTGTGTGTCAGGGGTTCTGTGCAGATGTACTGTGGTGGGAGGGTGTGAGAGGTGAGGTTAGGGGATCTCTAAAAGCTGGGGTGATACAGGAAGTTTTCATGAGGAGAGAGGTTGGACCAGGGCCTGGGAGGGTGGATGTCAGGTAAGAATTGAGGGCATCGAGAGGAAGGTGGGATGCGGGCATTGCCAGGCACCGGGAGTAGCAGGAAGAGACCACGCGCGGTGCTCCTGGGGTGTCCCGCAAGCCTGGCCCTCCCGCACCTCCTGGCCCGTCCTGGCTCATCTCACCCAGATGAGATGAGCTCATGCCCTGACAATCCGCTTCCTTGCAGGATGAAGAGAGTGCCATCGTGATGCTGAAGCGGCACTTGCGGCAGCAGCGGGCAGTGGAGGAATATGGGAGGAACATCAAGCAGCTGGCCGGCCGGGCCCAGGGCCTGCTATCTGCAGGCCACCCCGAGGGGTGCGTGTGCCTCCGGAGGCGACCTGGCCAGCTCCTGGGCACGCCCCCCGCCCCTGCCAAGCAGGATCCCTTCAGGTCCAAGGGGAAAACAGGAATGGTTTTCCCCAAGTCTACGGGTTTGAGAAGGCTACCTTCTGGACTGCTGGTTGGCCCCAGTTCCCTGTTGTGTCCTGGTTTAGTGTGACTTCAAACAGGGCTGATGGAAGGAGGCCTGGTTGGCAAAGAGACTAGGGAACAGAGTAGCAAAACTGCCTGCGTGGTGAACTGAGAGCTCCCATCTTTGGGGGAGTTAGTCTTCAGCATCTTTTAGCCTAGTCTAACTTTGCTTTTTGTGTGTAGTCCAGAAGGTAGGTCAGGATCTCGCAGTGTCTCTGCAAAATCATCATATGCCGTCTAAACTGTTGAGTGGTGTGGGTGCAGCGTCAATGGAGCCCACTGGGTCAGGCACCTCAGGCTGCCCCCAGGCATGGCCCTATCCTCAGGGCACCCACAGCAGCCACTTCAGGACCCCCAGGGACTGAAGAGCCCCTGGTACTGCATATCCCTCCCTAAGGAGCCAAGCAGGCCTGCTGCTGGTGGAGCCAGGCTCAGACTGCCCACTCCCCTGCCAGCCTCCTTGGAAGAATAGTGGAAAAGTTCTCCATCCAGACCAGTCTCTCTAAGCTTCTCAGAGTCAGGGGCAGGGACAGGAGGCAGCTCCTGTCAGGGGACACATTTCATCATCCCCGAAGCATCATGGTCTAAGGGATGGTTCCTTTTCTCCCAGCTCTTCCCCATGAAAAGTCACTGCCATATCTTCAAAGCTGTGCTCCCCCACGCATCCAGGCCTCAGGGCTGGGAAGGAGGAGGCGGGCTCCTTGAAGCTGGCTGCCCTGGGTTCTCGGCCGCCCCCTCTGAGGACTTTTCTTGCTTTGAATCCCAGAGAACAGATCATCAGACTTCAGGGGCAGGTGGACAAGCAGTATGCAGGGCTGAAGGACATGGCCGAGGAGCGCAGGCGGAAGCTGGAGAACATGTACCACCTGTTCCAGCTCAAGAGGGAGGTGGATGACCTGGAGCAGTGGATCGCAGAGAAGGACACGGTGGCCTCCTCCTCAGAAATGGGGCAAGACTTTGACCACGTGACTGTGAGTGTCCACGGCCCCTGCTTGCTTTGTCTCCCTCTAATGCAGCAGACCTGGGAGCTGTCTCTCCCCCTCCACACTCACACACACTCGCCTGCCCGGTGCCATGTGCCGCAGTGACGAGGGCTCCCCCGTGTGAGCTCAGGCACCCTGGGGAAGGTGTCAGAGCCCAGCTCCAGGTGGTGGCAGGTGCCACTGGGAGTCTGTGTGATGACACCACTGAAGCCCAAGCCCTGATAACCGATAACCGCGTTTCCATCTACCCTTGTCCAGGTGCTCCGGGACAAGTTCCGGGACTTTGCCCGGGAGACTGGGGCGATTGGGCAGGAGCGGGTGGACAACGTGAATGCCATCATTGAGAGGCTCATCGACGCGGGCCACTCCGAGGCAGCCACCATCGCCGAGTGGAAGGACGGGCTGAACGAGATGTGGGCGGACCTGCTAGAGCTCATCGACACGCGCATGCAGTTGCTGGCCGCCTCCTATGACCTGCAGCGCTACTTCTACACCGGTTCCGAGATCCTGGGCCTCATTGGCGAGAAGCACCGCGAGCTGCCCGAGGATGTGGGGCTGGACGCCAGCACTGCGGAGTCCTTCCACCGCACGCACACTGCCTTTGAGCGGGAGCTCCACCTGCTGGGGGAGCAGGTGCCTCTGGTCCCCAGCTGTCCCTCCACCTCACCCCTGACTAGCATCCCTGGGGCCCTGTAGTGTCAGGTCCTCTCCTGGCTTCTAGAGAGGAAATCTCTGGAACAGGCACTCCCTAGAGAGGCAACAGCTCCAGGCAGGAAGGCAGGGAGCAGAGGCTTTCAAATGTTCTTTAGCTTTAGAGCTAGTTCCCCAGTGGCTCAGATGGTGAAGAGTCTGCCTGCAATGTGGGAGACCTGGGCTTGATCCCTGGGTCAGGAAGATCTCCTAGAGAAGGGAATGGCTACCCACTCCAGTGTTCTTGCCTGGAGAATCCCATGGACAGAGAGCCTGACGGGCTACAGTCCATGGCGTCGTAATGAGTCGGACATGACTGAGCGGCTAACACTTTCACTTTAAACAGAGCCTTTCCCAAAACCCAATGCAAAGTACCTTAAAATGCAATTTATCTGGTTGTCAGAGTGTTACAGAATCATTAGTGAGTCTACACGTAGCGCTTTCCTAGCACCAGGTACTGTTCTAAGCAATACACTCAGCCACACTCTGAGGAAGGGAGTAATGGCTTCTGCCTTTTCTAGATGAGGAAAGCAAGGCATAGAAAGGTAATTAAGTTGCCTGGAAACATGCAGCTAAGCAGTGGAGCCAGGATTCAGATCCTGGCAGTCTGGCTGTAGACTTTGAACACTTAGCCATGGGGCTGTTCAGCCTTTCCAAGTGGCAGCTGGAGGGGGGCCCAAGATCAGCCTAGACTCCCCCCCTCTCATCATGGGGTGCCCCCTAAGGCACTTCTATAGGCCCATAAGGTTCTGCAGAGTCCAAAGTGGTGAAAAGGTTGAGGTGGGCGGGGGGGCTCGGTCACTTTGGGGGTGCTCACCGGGCTTCCAGAGGAACAGGGAGAGCTGGGCTCACTTGCAGTCTTGCACTGACGCAGTGGGATTTCAGGAAAAAACACCAAAGTATTAATAGGTGGGGCCCCTGGGTCACCAAGAAGGGGACAGCCTAGGGATTTGTCCTCCAGCTGGAGGTGCCTTGGGGATGCCAGAGCCCTTGAGGCAGGTACAGCCCCACCAGGGTCTCGGGAGTGAGGCTTCACTGCCCTGGGGCCGGCCTCAAACAGGGGATGGCATCACAAGAAGGATCTGGAACAGGGAGTCGAGAGATGCCTCCAGTCCCAGCTGTGCCCTCTCCGAGCATGAGTGACCTCGGGCCAGTCGTGAGCCTCCCTGCGGCTCAGTTTCCTTGTTTCAGAAACAGGGATAAGAACAGTACCTCTTTGATGAGATTGTTATAAAGACAGAGAGAGTCATAAAAAGTGCTTAGAGCGATGCCCGGTATATAATTACTCTCATAATCCCACATCAAAGGGCACAGAGCCCCTCTTACTCCCAAATCCTCATCAGAACTCAAGGGGCGCTTTGGGTCAGCAGAGGTGCCAAAGCAGGGAGCCTTCTCTCTAGCACCCAAGAAGTGGGGAGCCTCTAGTACCATCCTCAAGAGGGAGACCCAGAGGAAGCAGACACTCTCATCCATCCTAGGCCCAAGACATGTCGGCCTGGGGAACAACAGTCAGTTTTGCCCCATCACAGGTACAGCAGTTCCAGGATGTGGCCGCCCGCCTGCAGACGGCGTACGCTGGGGAGAAGGCAGACATCATCCAGAACAACGAGCAGGAAGTGTCTGCCGCGTGGCAGGCGCTGCTCGATGCCTGTGCCGGGCGCCGCACCCAGCTGGTGGACACGGCAGACAAATTCCGCTTCTTCAGCATGGCCCGAGACCTCCTCTCCTGGATGGAGAGCATTGTCCGGCAGATCGAGACCCAGGAGAAGCCCAGGTGAGAGCAGCAGCCCCACCCCCGGCCCACTTTGTCCCAGAGGCTGGCGGGCCGGGATGCCAGCCCGTCCTGGAGGGGTCTCCTGGACTGTGGGCACGCAGGAATCCCCAAGGGGCCCCTGAGGCTGGGTCCAGGCAGCATCTTAGTGGCTCAGCTGCTACTGGGAGGACGACCATTGCAGAGTAAAGAGTCCTGAGTGCTGAGAAACACATCTGTCACTCAGATTCCGTCGTGGGACACAAGTGGCCACAGTTGTCAGTGAAAATAAGTAGTTTACACATCAAAAGCTGGGCAGGCCCAGAAGTGGTCACTCTCCCCCTAGCACGGGCTTTTGGGGACCTTTTCCCTAAAACTCGGGAAAGGAGCTCATTGCCTATGAGAGATAGAGGCAGGTGTGTGGGCAGTTGGCCAGGATCAGAACTCACTACACACTTTGTGCCCATCTCTGGCCCTCTGCCTCTAGGGCGCCTGTCCTGGTGGTCAAATTTTTTTTCTTAACGTCTTGACTGAGCTTATAATTCACATGCCACGCCCTTCAGCCGTTTAGAGGGCGCCGTTCAGTGTTTGCTTTGCATAGTCACAGTGGGACAACCCTCACCCCAATTTTCATCACCTCAGAAAGAAGCCCGGTACCCCTTAGCAGTCATCACCCCACTCCTGTCTCTTTGCAGCCCTTGGCAACCTCTAATCAGCTTTGTATATCTAAATTTACCTATTGTAGACTTTTCACATGAGTGGGATCACAGAATGTGTGGTCCTCTGGGACTGGCTTCTTTCACTGTCCACAAGGTTCATCTACTTGGCATATATCAGTACTTCATTCCTCTTTATTGCCAAATGTAATGTGTGTGTGCGTGTGTGCGTGTGTGTGCGTGTGTGTGTGTGTGTGTGTGTGTGGCTGCTGCCCCCCTGCCCATGTCCTGACTACTGGCCGAGGGAGGCCACTAGGGCATCAGTGTTCCTGCTGGACCAGGCAGCTGGCAGGACTTCCTGGCTGTCCAGAGAGAGAGGATGGAGTGGGATCAGACTCCCAGGCAGATGGGGGGCCCCCCCTCTGATTGGAACTTGATGTCAAGTGGGCCAGAGTCACCCTGAGTCTCCCTTTTCACCAAACTCCCAACCCTGCCCCCCAGGGACGTCTCCTCGGTGGAACTCCTCATGAAGTATCACCAGGGCATCCGGGCGGAGATAGAGACTCGCAGCAAGAACTTCAGCACCTGCCTGGAGCTCGGCGAGTCCCTCCTGCAGAGGCAGCACCAGGCCTCGGACGAGGTGGGCCGGCGGGACGGACACGTGTGCTCGCCTGTTCTCACCTCCACTCCTGCCGGGCCAGACAGCTTCCTGGGAGGGAGCCTGTGGGCCCTGGAGGCTCATCTTTCTTTCATCCCAGGAGCACTGGGGCTCTGTGTTGGCCCAGGGATTTACAGCTTCACCAAACCCATTCAAGGAGCTGTCCGCTTCAAAGGGCGAATGGGCTCATAACCCTCCTAAACCCTCTCGTGTGTGTGCTTTGGGCTTGGCGACCCCTGCTTCCTGAGTGAGGCATATTTAACCCCAGAGAGGTTAAGTAACCTGGCCAAGGCTGCTCAGCTGGCAGGGCCAAGACTTGATGCCCTGCGATGCACTAGAGCCTTACCCTGTGACCAAGGCCAGCCGGCTTTGCAGGGCCCTTCCACACACCGCCTCCCACAGTGGGGGGAAGGGTTACCAAAGCCTGAGCTGCCTTCCCTTTCTTCCCGCAGATCAGGGAGAAGCGGGAGCAGGTGGTGTCCAGGAGGGAGGAGATGAAGGAGAAGTGGGAGGCCCGCTGGGAGCGGCTCCGCATGTGTGAGTGAAGCCTGGGAGCCAGGCAATCGGGGAGGGGTGGGGGCGGGTGCGGGGAGGGGTGATGTCACAAGGCAGTGGAGGAGACGAGCCCCCCAACACACACAGCACCACTCATCAGCAGAACTCAGGGCCGGGAGCCTCGGGGGTTGGGGGGGAGGAGGTTCACGGAGAAGACCCAGCAGACACGCTGCTGGAAGCCCACCTCTGACAGCCAGCACACCTACTCCCTGTCTGCGCTCTGCCCCCACCCCCGCCTCCTGCCGGGCTGGCGTCCCGTAGAGCTGTGGCCTCTCCAGGGGTCAGGGTAAGGCTCTAGTGCATCCCAGGGGTTTGACCTGTGGTGTGTGCTGCCCAGAAGGGGCTCTGTCCTCCGCGGCTGGAGACCGGAGGGGTGGGGAGAGCCCACCACTTGGGTAGAGGCTGCGCAAAGACCTGGACTCCCCCACGGCTGCTTGTGCACGTCTGTGAGTGAGCAAGACAGCCTGGGAAGACAGCCCAGTCCGCCTGCCCGCCAGCTGCACGTCTGTCTATGAGCGGACCTTCCCAGGCCGCCTAGGTCCGGGGGGCGCTCACAGACCCCGGGCCTTGTTGTCTCGGCAGTGCTGGAAGTGTGCCAGTTCTTCCGGGATGCCTCCGTGGCCGAAGCATGGCTGATCGCCCAGGAGCCCTACCTGGCCAGCCGGGACTATGGACACACGGTGGACGGTGTAGAAAAGCTCCTCAAGAGGCACGAGGCTTTTGAGAAATCTGCGGCCAGCTGGGAAGAGCGTTTCGCTGCCCTAGAAAAGCCCACCACGGTGAGCTGGCGAGGGGCGGCCCAGAGCAGTGGACAGCCTTGGGGGTCCCTCCAGTCAAGAGCTCTTAGGCAGTTTTGGGGGACCTGTGGGCAGTGTAAAAGGCTGAGCAAGTGGGGAGAGTGGGAAGGAAACAGGAGTGGGAGGAAGGATGGACTTTTGAAGGCAAGAGACGAGAGGGGCTGATTCCAGAAGGAACGAGCATCAGATATGTTGGGTACAGGGAGCCTCTTTCGGGGAAAGTTGTCTCAGAGCAGGCTCCCCTCGTGGCTGCTCTGACTCCTTGGCCTTTCCCTTTCCTAGCTTGAGCTCAAAGAGCGCCAGACCCCAGAGAGAACCGAGGAGGAGCCTGGGTGAGTGTGGGGAGGACTGACTGGAGCACTCTGCTGAGGGAGGGGAAGGACGATGCTTATACTCAAAACAGGCCCCCTGATGTTTTGACACACCATATGTGACCTCTCATACCTGGGCCACTAGTCAGAGAAATCCAGAGTGTCTGGAGCTTAAAGGCAGAAAAGTGACTTCATTTCCCCCCAGTCCTGGGTGTCCTGGAGTCGTCATGGGGGAAGGATGGGGGGCAGGCCATGGCTGCTGCACCATCACCCCCTGTTCTGGGAACCAGCTGAACACGTGTCCCGGAGGCCGGGCTGCCTGGAACCAGCCTTTTCTGAAGCATCTGCCTTCACTTTGCAGATTGTGGAGGGTCTGCCGGACTGCAGACTTGACTTGTGTTTTGGGGGGAGGAGGTGGGAAGCCAGGCCTTGGAGATGGGCCACGGCCTCCAAGAGGTGCTCATTTCTGAAGTGGGACATTGTTTTCCATAGGCTTCAAGAGGAGGAAGGCGAGACAGCGGGGGAGGCTCCCCGAGGTCCCCACCGAGCCACCACTGAGAGAACGTCCCCGGTCAGTTCCCTGTCCCAATTGTCCAGTTCCTGGGATTCATTGCTGCCAGAGACCCATCGTCCCGACTAGGCTCTGCAGGGGCAGAAGGCCAGGATGGGTACACCCCCACCTCCCCAGAATCTTTCCACCACTCTTCCTTATTTACTTAGCTTATTTTCTAGAATAATTCCCCTCCTCCCCTCAATCAAGAAGAAACTGACATGCCAGCCCGCTGACATGACTCTCTTAGTTTGGTTTTATGTGGTCTAATAAATTTTGTTATATAAACACATCCCCATCTCCATCAGGGGGAACAGTTTATACAGCAGGAATAATCCCCTTTTAAACACTGTCCTTTCCCTCCAACATTGTCCGCAACTCAGTACCCCCTGCACGCGCACACATCCACACCTACTCACAAATGGGCCGTGTGGTTTCCCTGCCCCAACCGTGGCATTTAGGGGAGTGAAGTGGACACGTTCACCCTCAAGTAGACTTCTTCCACTGAAACAGAGGCCCTTCCCCATTTTGCACCTTCCTGGCCTGATGCCTGTGGGTCAGTGAGCTGGAGACAGAGATGATTCTGAGGCAAGAATAGACTTGAGGAAGCCCTTTGGGAGGAGAAGAGAGCCCTAGGGATTCTGCCTCAGAGGTCTCCAACTTGTAGAAGGGAGGATGGAGAGGAGGGGGTCCCCAAGGCCCAGATGTCTTCAGGGCCTTGCCTGGCATAGAACCTTTAGCTGAAAGGACTCGGGAAGTCTATGCAGGAGGTCTGGGAGGCTCTGACCCAGTTTTGGGGAAATGTCCTGGGAGCCGCTGACTGAGAAGAAAGCAAGAACCCAGCATGTGCCTTGCACGGCTTTGCTGCTGCATGTCCACCACCTGTGCAGGTACCCAGTTGAACTTGCCTGAACCTTTAGTAGTTCTTGGTGGAAATTTCTGGTACGACATCAACCCCAGAAAAATGCATTTCCTGCGCAGAATCCCTGTCAGATCTAGATTTCGGCCCTTCCCACACTTTTGAGACACACACACACACACACACACACACACACACACACGACACACACACAACACAGACACACAATCTGAGCTGCCTCCAGCCCCACCAGAGGCCTCCCTGAGCTGCACCAGCACGTCATGTCCAGCAGAGGGCACTCCTGAGCTCCCACTGGAGGGTCTCTCCTAGGAGTTCCCTCTGAAGATCCCATTGTGGCAGTGTGGGGGTCTCCGGTGAACTCCGCCCTGGCCCCTCCTTTCCCAGAGACAGCCCCCCTGGAAGGAGAGAGAACTCTGGTGGGGGCTGGCACGGACTGCGGACACTGGGGCTGTGACTGTCCCCGCCACCTGCGCTTCAGCTGTGTGTCCCTGTGTGTCTGCATGTGGTGATGTCACAGGTCTGTGGGTTCCTTTGTGACCGCCTGAGCGATCCATCCATGGTCTGTGTCGTGTACGTCTGTGCAAATGTAATTACATGTGCATCAGAGCCACCTCCATCCAACACCTGAATGCCGCTGGATCTGGGGGGAATAAAACCTGCTTGGACCTGAGAGTCTCTCTGGAAGGAGGAGTGAGCCCACACTTGAGACCCTTCCCAGAGAGCCAGCCACCCTGCCAGATGGGGCAAGTGGCCTGTGCACCGTACCAGGAAGAGACCAGATGGCGAATCAAATGAACACCAGGCCCAAGGCCTCATGCAAACAGATTTCCTGCTGCTTCTCCTTTCTGAGCCCTTTGTTGAGTTTCCATGAGGATCCACAGAACTCCAAGGGGGAGAGTGGGATACCCCCTTGTTCTTTGATATGAGAAGAGTGGAGAAAGAGTCCCATGCAGGTTGGAAAACCTTTCCAGAAGCTACAGGCCTCTCCCAGGAAGGCTGGCTGCAGGAAGTTCTGCTGAGCCTTCTCTCGGGCTAGGCCTGGCTCTCACGCTGTTCTGTGTCTGCAGTCCGGTGTTGGTGCCCCGTGGGACAGATCCCTGCTGTGTGTGGTCTGGTGTCGGTGTCCCGTGCGATAGATGTGTGCACTGTGGCTCCCCGTGAAACCCATCACTAGTGCATGCCGGCTTCCTGCTTGGGGGAGCAGACCAGGCACCTGAACCCCTGTCCAGACCACTGCGCAGCCCACGGTGACCACCGTACCAGCCCTGCCTGCTCCTCCGTTCCCGGGTGTGTGCACACACACGTACGCACAGGCGGGGGCTGGAGCACTATTCCACGCATTCGGTTTTTTCCTCAAGCATATCATTATCGTACAATCCATTGCCTCCATCACCTCCTAGCTTTCCATGTTAGAGCATGTTCTGATTTAAAAAAATAAAATCCATTCTACAGGTAAGTATGCAGGAGTGCGTGAGATCAAGAAGAAACAAGTTTTCACAAATGGCAAAATTCCTGGAGTGAAATTTTGGGAGTCTGGATGTTGGGTTCTAGTCCTTCATTGTAGAAATATCCTGAGAGATTTTAGAGAAACCTCCTAATCCTCCTGGGTCTCCTTGCCCTTTATAGAGCTCTCTCTGCAGGATTACAGAAAGTCCAGAACGTTCCTGTATGTGAACCATGTACCTAAATAAAGGGAGGGTTGGGAGAGAAGGGTTTCCCCACTTTTGTGGTGTTCTCAGCTCTGAGGAACCTGGTTCAGTGGTCAGGTGCCAGCTGGTGTGAGGCTGCAGATGGGAAGAGATGGCAAAGGGCTAGGGTGTTTTCCTTGGTTGCCTGGGGAAGACAGGAAGGCAGGGTTGAACCTCTGCTCCTGCCAAGGCCAGGAGGTGGCCTGAAGGCCTACCCTGAAGGTGGCCCTGGGGTAGCAGAGGAGGTCTGGCAGCAGGCTGAGCCTCCTCCCACCACACCCTCCACATTATGTGTCTCCCCTTCATCCTGGGGCAGCTCTGGGGAGGGCTTTGAGGTCCTGCTAAGCATCTTCATCTGCTTGGCTCTGGCTGCCTTGGAATCCTCAGTGTAACATTTGTGGTGAGATGCGGAGGTTGATTTATGGAGAAGAAATGGTATTGTAGAGGATCCGAGACAACCCAGGCTTGGGGGCCCCCAGCCCACAGCCCCGGGGGCCTCTTCTGTGCCCTGTGCCTGCTCTAGCAACTCTCCCAGTGGAGCTGCTGTAATGATGAGCGAGAACCCTGAAAAGCGTTGGTGCTTCTAGTGGGCTGCCACAGCAAGAAAGAATCTGCCTTCGGGGTTCACTGTTTTGGGGAAAATGTGCCCTGTCTTACTCTGAGCCTCAAGGATGGATTCCTCTGTGGTGCAGGGACTCTGGGGCCAGGCCGCTCCAAAAAGCAGCTGCCTGGATGCGTTTCATTATTAGGCCTTCATCAGGTTGTCAGGGAAAATCTCTCTTAGCCAAGAGCAGCTCACAGACGTCACTCTTCCCCATGACCTCCCAAGACTGCCTGCAGCTGCCTTCCCTGAGGGAAGACTCGCCAACTCATCTGGGATGAATAGGAGAGTCCAGACCCCCAGGTCCCTTGTCTCTCCCTTCCAGAGCCTTGGAGGTTGATGTGGCTTCAGGCAACTTACCAGCACTTTCGAACATGAGGGATAGTGTCCCGGGACTGAGTGGGCACTGGATTGCAGCAGCTCACCTTTCAGCCAGTGCCTGGTGGCTCCAGCTGCTGTCAACACCTTAGCAATACCCACCCACCACACCCCCCACTCCCAGTCCCCAGTACCAGCCTCCGCAGCAGGCAGCCTAGAGCTTTAATCAGCTGCCAGAGGCCAGACTCTGACGTCCTTAGAGGGAAGGGATGTGGGTGTGGACGCAGCAGCTGTGTTTCTTCTTGCCTGAGCAAGCTCTCTCCATCCTTTCTACCAGACCGTTTCTCCCGCCCACTCCGAGGCTGAACTGAGCTGCTGGTTCAGGTGTTTTTACAGTGAAGGCAAATGGAGTGTTTGTCCATAATGAGCAGACCTGGTCAGGAAAGAACATCAGTTTTCCCACGAACCGGGGTGTGTCTGTCTCCCCAGAATGCCTGAATCAGCGTGGCAGGGCTGTGTCTGCCTACAGCCTGTCACCACGCCCTGGCACTCTGGGGAAACTGGCTCTAGGCTCTTTCTGGACCTCTGTCCGAGGCTGGGTGTGCCCCACTCTCTATGCTGAGGTTGGGCGTGATCTTCCCATCCCTGCTGCTCAAAGGTAATCAACCCCTAGGTTTGTCTGCCAGTCCATGTTTCAGAGCATCCCAGATCCCGATAGACCCAGCATGGGACTCAGTCAACACTGAAGGCATCTCAGAAATGGGGTTGGAAGTTGCCAGCTTGACTGCTGGGTGTCAGATCCAGATGGGGGAGTCAGTGTCTTCCTTTTGGTCTGAGTGGCTGGCTCAGAGACATCAAGCAGCTTCCAGTTCCTCATGGCAGGGACCTGAAGAGCCCACACTGGTCATAGAAATGGCGAAGAGAGCCCCTGAGGAAGCCTCATTCTCTCCGCCGGGATGGTCATGGGGGAGACCTTCCCTGTGCAAGGGGACCCTGCACACTCCCCTCCCTCCCCCTCACTTCACCGGGTGGCCCTCTGCTCTGCATCCCTCCCTTGTCTTCCCTGGTTTCCAGTGACTGGACTCTCACCACAGTCCTTCATCTCTCAGTTCAGTTCAGTCGCTCAGTCGTGTCCGACTCTTTGTGACCCCATGGACTGCAGCACGCCAGGCCTCCCTGTCCATCACCAACTCCCGGAGTTCACTCAAACCCATGTCCATCAAGGCGGTGATGCCATACAACCATCTCATTCATCTCTTAAACATCCTCCAGAAGAATTCTAACAGTTGGCCCCCGGGGCACAGGGCTGAGCCACCCTGCTGCCTTTCCCAATCCTCATGAGAGCTTCTCCCCTCAGCCCCCAACCTGGAGGACTCCCCACCTGGCCGGCCTCAGCTCTTCCCACGCGTTTCCCTCTGTCCTCTCTTCCGGCATTTGTCTCTGCTCACCCTCTGTTCCCATCTCTCAACTCTTCTCTTGCAAACAAGTGTCTTTTGAACAGCCTTCCTAGCCCGCCTCCTGAGAGCCTTCTCACCCAGACAATGAAAGCCCAGACCACAGACATTTAGGGAAGGAAGAAGTTCTCGGCTGCAGAAGTGGCCAACTTCCCCTCTCTGTCGTCTCGCTATTTGGTTGCCTGAGGCACTGAACCCTAGGTCTTGTGTGGCCCCCAGCCCCTCTTCTGGCCATTTTTGATGGCTGTAACACAGTCCCGCTGCCTCAGCCCGTCAGCCACGCATCTTCTGTAAGCCAGACTCCCCTTTAGACCATGAGCCCCACTGGATAGCCCCTTTTACCCGAGCAGTAGTGCCACCCCGTCTCTTGCAGCAGGATTTAGTGGGAAGAGCTCAGGGTTTGGGACCAGACCACTGCATCCTCAACTTTCTCTCAGTAGCTGTGTGACTCGGCTCGTTACTCATTCTCCCTGACCCTCAGTTTCCGTCGTCTATGAAACAGGCGTAGTGGCGCCCACCTCTCAGAAACGGTGTGAGGACAGGAATAGAGGATGTAGATAGAACACCCAGCAGGCTACGGTCTTCATTCTCCCTCCATTCTTTCCTCCATCTCTCACCACAGTCCTTCAGCTCCTAAACGTCCCCCATAAGAGTTCTAACACTCGTTGCCAAAACCCTCCCAAACCAGCCTTCCTGCAGCGCCCCTCCCTGGAGACCCCCTACACACACTCGAGGCTCAGTTCTTGCTGTGAGGTAGGTGGGCAAGACCTCTCACAGCCAAGGTTGGATAGTCTTTGGGGTGCATCCCTGTACCCCGTTTCTCATTTACCACCATTTCCTTCAAAGAGAAGTTCACATGCGTTTCCTTGCTTGTTCATATATCTGGGATCACTGAGCATCTTCTAGAACCTCTCAGAGACCCTGTGGTCACACCCCAGGTGGTTTTTCTCCCTAGCTGGAGACTTGGTTGTCTGTGTGTGGGCCCCTTATGCCACCTGCTGGCTGGGTCTGGAACTACACCTTCAACCCCTTTATTCTGGGTAAGAAATGGACCCATCCTGTCCCCCTTCCTTTCACCTTCTTGAAAGTCCTCTGGGGAGGAGACATCTGCCTGCTTTCCCCCGCCCAAGTCAGCTTCCTAACAAGGCAGGACCCTACAAAGCCAAGCATACAAGACTCTGCAAAGACTCTGAGGTGGCCACGCCCTGCCTGTCAGGAGCTCAGGCCTCTCCTTGTCTGATTACAGTCCTATGAGGTCCTAAAAGGCTCTCCTGTTGCACTCTTTCCTCCCCTGATGATCCCCCAGCAGCCAATGCTGCCTGTCCCCTACCCTCCTCCGATGCATTGATCCCAGAAGCCAGCACACACACCTAGCTCAGATGAGCCCTACCCACCCAACTCAGATGTGCCCCACGCACCCACCCACCAGTTCCCTGGGTCCCTAAACCAGAGAACAGAAGCTCCAGGGCTTATTCCAGGCACCATCTCAGGCCCTTCTCTCTCCTGCTCTTACTCCTACTCATGGTCTAAACTGTCCATCCTCCCGACCTGATACCCAGAGTTTCTCCCAAATGGCTGGATCCTCCTTTTTTCAGAATGTCCCCCAGCTCCTCTGGGCAAGGGCTCTAGGCTGGGCTACCCCTCAGGTGGAATCTATGCATCCTCCTGCTGACCGAAGGGCCAGAGCAGCACGCCTGCCTTCTGCCACGTATCACGGAGGACAGAAGGGAGTCAGATCATCTCAGCTATCCAGGGCCTTTGAATAGAGCCTGCCTGTCCCTACAGCACACAGGTAGCCGACCCCTCCTGGTGTCTGCTGTCCACTGATTCCTCTGCCTGCAGAATCTGTATCAGAGCGCAACATGGTTCCTGGAACAGCAGAAGTGCCTGCCCTGCTCTCTTAGAAGCTGGCACAGAACATATTTACCCCTGGAGACTATAAAAGGAGGACCCTTTTGCCCAAGCCATGCCCCTGTCTTTCTCCTGTGTCCCTTCCCCCAGCCCAGGAGGGAGAGAAGCCCTGGGTCTGAAAGGAGCAGCTGCCACCAGACCCCTCCGCCTCCCGCCCTCATTCTTGGCTCTCTCCTCCTCAGGCCTTACTTAGCCTTCAGGATAGAGGGACAAGGATATGTTTTAAATTGTCTCCATGTGAACAGTCAAGAGAACAGAAGAAATTTTGCATACATCGGAAAACCCCTATTTTCCAAAGCCCACCCATGACCTGGCTGCTTAACTTTTGATCACACTGGCCATGGTCTCTGACTGTCCCTGCCAGGGAATGTGGATCAGGCACCCATCAGGAGGAAATGGAAGGTGAAATTAAGCCAGGAGGCAGTCCTGGAAAAATGTGTGTTTTCAAAGGAGAGTTCCCAAAAGGAAAGGAGCATGGAAATGAAAGTATATGAATGTAGACACACAAGCCTGTAGTAAAACCAGTCCCAGGAGGGCAGAGGCTGAGTGAGGGGGTGAACAAGGCTGAGAGGTTCTGCTGGGTTTCCCTCCCAGCATCTGCCAGGGCATCTTCCATGAGCCACCAGGGAGTCCCGGAGAGCCTGGCCCATTGCCAGGAGGAGCAGAGGGGCCAGCTGGAGAGAGAGGCTGAAAGGCTTCACTACCTCCCCAACCTCTATGCCTGAGTCAGAGGGTTGGCTTGACTAGGTGCACAGAACCCAGGCTCCCAGACTCAACCTGCCTCTCCCGCCCTTCCTCCCTGCTGGAGGATGATCCAGGCAAGGCCTTAGGGGCTCCAGATCCTTGTGGTCAATTCTGGCTCATTGCCAACACTCAAACATATAAAACATATATGCAAGATGGATAACGATGGGTGTGGCCCAGCCACAACTCTCCAGAGGTTCTAAGACAAGGAAAAGATGAGAACCTTAAGGACGTGATAAAAAGTCAGGCCTGCCCAATTCTTCAGTGCATTTCTTAACTGGAAATGAAAGCTATATGACCCTGGGTAAGTCACTTAACCTCTGAGCTCATATTGTCTCATAGATTGAAGGTGTTAGACTAGTGATTTTCAACCTTTTCCAGCCATATTACTCCTTTCTTTAAATGGGATCTTAGGGAACCCCAGATTAGTTTATTGACTAGTCCTAATTTAGAAAAAGAAAAAGTTTAGTCGCTCAATTGTGTCCGACTCTTTGCAACCCTATGGACTGTAGCCTACCAGGCTCCTCTGTCCATGGGATTTTCCAGGCAAGAGAACTGGAGTGGGTTGCCATTTCCTTCGCCAGAGGATCTTCCCCGACACAGGGATCGAACCCGGGTCTCCCACAGTGTAGGCAGACGCTTTACCATCTGAGCCACCAGGAAAGTCGTTTAGTCCTCATTTAGGGGATACAAACATGACCAACTTTACCTTTCTTCCAACCACTGCCGTCAAACATCACCGAACCTCCGCTTCCCATTCCTTAGCGCCAGCTCTGGCAAACATTGATCATTTTTTACTGTTAAAAAGTCCAATGAGTCTCTTTCAGTTTGAAGCTTTGATCTGATGCCCAGAATGGTACCCAGCTCCTCTCGTTCTCCATTTCTCTCTTTTGGATTTGATCCAAGGTCTGAAGGACCCACAGTGGGAAACACCGGGTCTGCTCTTTCCTGGCTCCTCCCCAGCGCTCTCGGGGCCTCCATCTTCAGCTGGGACAGAAAGTAGAAAAGAGGGCAGTGTCTCCTTACCGCCTGAGGCGGTTCTGGTCCTCCTGGGCTTTCAGTGGCCTTGGTCCCCACCTGCTTGGGGACTATAAGACCCTTCCCACCTGGTGCTCTAAGGTCCTCAGCAATCAGACCTTTGAGGCAGAGTTCTGGCCAGATGTCTCCAGCTAGGCTGCCTTCCTGGGTGCTTATTTGGCACATAGGAGACCCACCCATTCCTGTCCCAGCTGGCATTCTTGCACTGCACTCGAAAGCAGGCTGCCCCTTGTTCTCTCAGTCTGTCCTCTTCTCGCTCCTGCTGCAGTGGCACAAAAGTGGGTCAGCAAGGCTCTGCATAAGGAGGCACCCAGCCAGGGGACAAGAGTCTGCGTCCCCTTCTCATAGGCACCTGACAAAGGGCCCATGGCTCCACTAGAGGCCTCTTGCTTGGCTTGGGTGGGGGCTGGGAGCATCCTGCCTTCCATTCAGTTCAGTTCAGTTCAGTTCCTCACTCATGTCTGACTCTTTGCAACACCATGGACTGCAGTACACCAGGCCTCCCTGTCCATTACCAACTCCCAGAGTTTACTCAAACTCATGTCCGTTGAGTCGGTGATGCCATCCAGCCATCTCATCCTCTGTCGTCCCCTTCTCCTCCTGCCTTAAATCTTTCCCAGCATCAGGGTCTTTTCAAATGAGTTAGTTCTTTGCATCAGGTGGCCAAAGTATTGGAGTTTCAGCTTCAGCATCAGTCCTTCCAATGAATATTCAGGACTGATTTCTTTCAGGATGGACTGGTTGAATCTCCTTGCTGTCCAAGGGACTCTCAAGAGTCTTCTCCAACACCGCAGTTCAAAAGCATCAATTCTTCAGTGCTCAGCTTTCTTTATGGTCCAACTCTCACATCCATACATGACTACTGGAAAAACCATAGCTTTGACTAGACAGAAATTTGTTGGCAAAGTAATGTCTCTGCTTTTTAATATGCTATCTAGGTTGGTCATAGCTTTTCTTCCAAGGAGCAAGCGTCTTTTAATTTCATGGCTGCAGTCACCATCTGCAGTGATTTTGGAGCCCCCAAAAATAAAGTCTGTCACTGTTTCCCCATCTATTTGCCATGAAGTGATGGGGCCAGTTGCCATAATCTTAGTTTTACGCCTTCCATGGGGAGGTGTAAGGAGGCGAAAGCCACAGCCTTTCCCTGGGGCATTGACTCCTTAGGTGGTGATTCTCCATCAGCACACTTGAGCACATGAAAAGCTTATTAAGAAACACCAATGCGGAGACCCCACTCCAAGCTAGTTAACCCAGCATCCTGAGGATGGGTCCTGCGCATATTTTGTTAAAGCTCTCGAGATGATTGTAAAAGGCAGCCGGGGTTAGGAACCACCGCCCTCCTCCAGCAAATCCCCACCAATTGAAGAGGGTGGGACCAGTTATTCCCCCCATGAGTTAGGAGGCTCTGGGTTTCCCTGGTGGCTCAGTGTAAAATAACCCACCTACCAATGCAGGAGACATGGGTTCAAACCCTGGGTTGGGAAGATCCCCTGGAGACAGAAATGGCAACCCACTCCAGTATTCTTGCCTGGGGAACCCCATGGACAGAGGAGCCTGGTGGGCTGCAGTCCGGGCTGCAGTCCACGGGGTCGCAAGAGTCAGACATGACTTAGTGACAAAACAGCAACCTGGTGCCCAGACACAAGTTGAAGGTAACAAGTTCTCATCAATTTCCCTGGTGGCTCAGATGGCAAAAAATCTGCCGGCAATGTAGGAGACCCGGGTTTGATCCAGGGGTTAGGAAGATCTCCTGGAGAAGGAAATGGCTTTTCCTTCAGTATTCTTTCCTGAGAGAATTCCATGGACAGAGGAGCCTGGCAGGCTACAGTCGCAAAGAGTCAGACATGACTGAGCAACAAAAACTTGAGAGTCGTACAACATCCTAGTACAAATGTTTTTTTTTCTTCTATCTCAGCAGCAGAGCCCTTTCTTCATTTGAAATCTGACTTTGAAATCTTGTCAGAGCCCAGGTCTAACTCAGTCAGAGTTGGAGCCTCTGACCGGAAGCCAGGGTGGTCACCTGGAGTCGGGCAAGAAGCAGGGTCAGAAATCCCCTGGCCCAGCCCCTGCAGCTCACTCTAATGACCTGCTCCTATTGAGGCTGGAGAGGGGAAGAGTTTGGGGAAACAGGCCAGGTGGACACCCACAGCGGGTTGGGGAAGGGCCAGGGTGGGTCAGGGAGGGCACAAGAGAGAGGAACCAGACTCGGGTGAGGCCTGCTGACCTCCCCTGTTCTGCCGTGAGTGGCCGCCCGGGTCTGGGCCCTCAGCAAGGTGCGCTCCTCCCATATTCCCTGAAGCAGGGGGAAGAAGAGAGGCCATGGCCCCAGGACCTGCAGCCGCCACCCCCGCCAGGGCCCCACGAGGACGGGCAGGAGGAGAAATCCAGCACAGACGAGAGGCCCGCCACAGAGCCCCTCTTCAAGGTCCTGGACACACCGCTGAGCGAGGGCGACGAGCCTACGACGCTGCCGGCCCAGCGAGACCGCGGGCACAGCGTGCAGATGGAGGGCTTCCTGGGCCGGAAGCACGACTTGGAGGGGCCCAACAAGAAGGCCTCCAACAGGTGTGTCGGGGAGGGGCCGCGGGGCTGCAGGATGCGCAGAGCTTCCCGGGCAGTCTGTGGGTGAGGAGGCCCTCCGCCTCTAGTCTGAGAGTTCCCGGGCGCCTTCTGGGCCGACTCCGGGGGGCTACTTGGCACGGTGGGAAAGCCTGTCTTCAGCTGTGGGCTTGAGTTCAAATCCTATGACCTCATACTAGTTACTCAGCCTCTCACTTGTAACATGGGGATGGTGAGGGTAGCCTGCTTCTCAAATGTGGTGCCATGCCTGGTGCAGAGCAGGAGAACACTAGCTGGTACTATGCCAGGGCAGGGTAACAGGTAGGTCTTGGCACTAACAAGACCTGCCTGTCCTTGACCCAGTCCCACTTTTTACCCAGTCTGGGCCTCAGTTTCCCCAGCCATAAAATAGGGAAGGAGAAAGAGCTGACCTAAATGCCATCTGGAGGGCCCTCCTAGGAATGATATGACCCTGAGGAACTCATTCAGAGGCAGTCGTGCCCTTGAGTGTTGTCTACCCAGGGAATGCCACGACCCAGAGTCTCTAGGGGCCTCTGCCTTCAGGCAGCAGTCCAGGGTCTCAGAGAAACAGGGCAGCGTCAAGAGGTTGAAGCCAGCTCTATTCTCAGGGCCAGCTGGCAACATACAGAGAGCCTGGCCTGGAGGACACACCAAAGCTATTTCAAATTCCAAAAATGAATTTGGGGCCCGACCACCCTGAAGAGGCTTATTGCTTTATATGGAGGGGCTGCAGGAGAGGGGAAACTAGCATTTATAAAGTACCTACTATGCGGCAGGCATTTTGTCAGGACTGACAAAGTTTTCACAACCACCCTGTGATATTGAGGTTTCCATTTTCCAGATGGGGGAAACCATCTTAAAGAAGTTGTCCTTCGTCCAAGGCAGGATTTTACTCCTCCTTAGCAACTGCCTTACTTGGGCTACCAGCTCAGAGAAGTTGGTGAGGGCCAAGTCTGAGCAGAGGATCCCTGAGCTGGTATCAGAAATCTGGGCTTTGTGGAATGGCTCTGCAGCCAGCTTTGAACAGGTCAAGTTCTCTCTTTGACCTTCCAGTCCTTCCTCCCTATGTGTCCTGCTAGTTCTCCACCTTTCTGCCCTCAAAAAGGAGTGGGGGAGGGGTGGTGAGGAAGAGGAGGAAGACATGCTTCATGTTTCTCAGCACTCCTTACTGTCCAAGGGCAATGTGCTCTGTATTTGTCAAAGAAGGAGCTCAGGTGAACTCCTTTATGAGCTCATGTGTTAGCTGTCTTCACCAAGCCTCCCATTTGAGTTGAGCATTGATTTGCACAAATACGTTCCTTTAAAAAAGTGCTAGCACAGTATACCAGGCATTTATCATCAATAAAACAAAATACTCCTACCACCAAAACAAAACCCTGCTCTGTTCATGTTACAGTTCTGTAGTGAGACTCATGGGATGTAGTGAGACTCAAACCCACTCCAGTATTCTTGCCTGGAGAATCCCATGGACAGAGGAGCCTGGTGGGCTATATAGTTCATGGGGTCACAAGGAGTGACACGACTGAATGAGCACAAGCACAAGTGAGACTCAAGATATGCTGGTGGCTATGAAAGTGCTTTGAAAAGTTCTTTACACAGTTGGTCTTAGACTCAACAATTCTAGAAATATATCTCAAGGTAAGATCAGAGTTTTAGGCAAAGATTAAAGCATCAGGATGTTTTGTTGCTGCTGTTCCTTAGAGTTGTGTCCGACTCTTTTTGTGACCCCAATAGACTGGTATTTCCCAGGCAAGAATACTGGAGCGGGTCGCCATTTCCTTCCCTAGAGTATCTTCCCAACCCAGGGATCGAACCTGCATCTCCTTCATTGGCAAGCAGATTCTTCACTGCTGAGCCATCAGGGAAGCCCCAGAAGGATGTTTATCATATTGCTATTTCAATTGTGGATAAATTTTCCAGTATTAAAAGGTCTACCAATAAAGGGATTATTTTTATTTGTGATAGGATACGATATAGCTATTAAAATTATTTTCAAGAAATGTTTGAGGATTCAAATATTTGAGGATGGGGAAATACTCATGACATAGTGTTAAACTTAAAAGTACAAAATTAAATTGAATATACAGTATAATCCAATTTTAGTTATATATGTGAATAGAAAATAAACCAGAAGGAAATACATAAAATGTTAACAATAGTAGACTTTGGTAGTGGAATTACATGCAGATGATTGTTTTTTATTTGGCCATGCCACGTGGCATGTGGGATCTTAGTTCCCCCACCAGGGATCGAACCTGCACCCCTTGCGTTGAAAGTGCTAAGTTTTAACCACTGGGCTGCTAGGGAAATCCCACATGTAGATTATTCTTAATTGTAATTTTTTTAGTTATAAAATGTATTACTCTTGATCACGGTAAAATTGGTGTAGTTAAGAAAAATGGTAAAGCCTCCGGTATTCTTACCTGGACAATCCTGTGGGCAGAGGAGCCTAGCAGGCTAACATTCATGTGATCACAAAGAATCAGACACGACTGAGCAACTGAGCATGCAAGTGAGGACTGTAGGTGACCTGCCTGTGTGTACCTTCACAGGTCCTGGAACAACCTGTACTGTGTGCTCAGGAATAGTGAGCTGGCCTTCTATAAGGATGCCAAGAATCTGGCCCTGGGGGTGCCCTACCATGGAGAGGAGCCCCTGACCCTGAGACATGCCATCTGTGAGATTGCTGCCAACTACAAGAAGAAGAAGCATGTCTTCAAGCTGAGGTGAGGCCCTGCCTGTTCACCACTCCTTCCCTGATGGCTCGATCTGGCCTAAGTGGCCAGTCAAGGTACCACTGTATGTGACCAGCTGCAGGCCTGAGGTGCCCCTCAGAGATTTTTCAAATAAGAGAGGCTGGTGATCCTGATTTCTGCCTCTCTCAGAAAGCTCTGTGCTGCCTGACAGGGTCCTGGTCATGGGAAAGCTTGGGGAGCTGGGGGTCAGAGCCAGAGGTGGCCACGGGGGAAACCCTTTGTCCTCCTAGGCTGAGCAACGGCAGCGAGTGGCTCTTCCACGGCAAGGATGAGGTAAGTGCAGGGCCGCCAGGCCCTGACCTCCCCCAACAAGGAGCAGTTGGGAGGGACCCGTGCCCCTTGGGCTCAAGGCTCCATCAGAAGGGGTTGTCCTAGAGGCAGCCCGTCCTTTGAGGATCCTGACCCTCCCGCCCTACAGGAGGAGATGCTATCCTGGCTGCAGGGCGTGAGCACGGCCATCAACGAGTCCCAGAGCATCCGCGTCAAGGCACAGAGCCTGCCCCTTCCCCCCATCACCGGCCCCGATGCCAGCCTCGGCAAGAAGGACAAGGAGAAGAGATTCAGCTTCTTCCCCAAAAAGAAGTAGCCTCTCGGGCGCCCGGCGGGTGAAGCCGGTGCGTCGTTAGGACATGCGGGGACTAGCGCCTCCCTCCTCGGCCGGACCTTCCTCCTGCCCACTGCCCGGCCGCCGCCGCTGCCTGCCGCCTGCCTGCTCTGAGCTGCCGGCCGGCCGGCCGGGCGCGGGCCCCGCTGCACTGCGATCGCTGCCTTCGCCCGCCCAGCCCGGCCCGGCCCGGCCCGGCCCAGCCCACGCCTGCCTCCGCGCCCTCCGCCCCGGGGCCCCGCACACAGCGAGTGCGGGCTCCAGGGACGCGGCTCCCAGCTCCGCGGGCCCTCGGGGCCTCCGAGTCTGGGGGCAGGAAACGATTTTTGAGGCCCACACGCTCTTCTCCCGACCCTCCTTACGAGGCAGAGGGGAGCCAGTCCCCACAACCCTATTCCCACACAAGCTGGAGGAGAAGGCTTGATGGGGGTTCCTCAGATGCTGAAAAGTGAAAGTGAAGTCGCTCAGTCGTATCCGACTCTGTGACCCCATGGACCGAAGCCTTCTCTGTCCATGGGATTTTCCAGGCAAGGGTACCGGAGTGGGTCGCCATTTCCTTCTCCTGTGGATTCCTGTCCAGGGATCGAACCTGACTCTCCCGCATTGCGGGCAGGCGCTTTACCCTCTGAGTCAGCAGGGAAGATTCCTGAGATGCTGCCCACTCCCAAAGCAAGTGTTGCTTGGGGTCCTGTCCAACTCGGTCACAGCCAGGGGAAGAGAAAAGGTCCTTGGGAAGGCCCGGCCTGCCCCCTAGGGGCGTGAGGAGGGAGTCTTCAGGTAGCTCTGGGCCAGGGGCCGCTGCCTCCCCCCCTCAGAGGTCACTGCAGCCCCTCCTCCCATAAAGGGGGCACTGTCCCAAATCGATAGGTCGTAATTGCGAGGGGCCTCCCTCCGCCTCAGCACCCCCTTGCTGCCACTGGGCCAGGTGGTGGTTGGACCCTAAGCTCTCAAGCAGCCCTCTTTTTTTAAAAACTACAGCTAGTTTAGGGCTCAGGCCAGAAGGAGGCAGATAAGACTTCCACACTGCCCGAGGCGCCACCTCTCCACTCTGGGGTCTGCGGCACTCCCAGTAGCTGCTAGACCAGCAGTACCCCACTCAGACCCCAGGTCTCAGAGAGACAGTGCAGGTCCCCATACGAGATGGTCACCGCAGCGCCTGCATTAGAGCATCCCAAAGCCAAATACTCCATGCGTCCTGTCTGCAGCTGGCACCATCTGAGGGTGCTGGCTGAACTCACAGCAAAGTTCATGACCTGTCACCCTGAGGTGGCAGATGCGGCCACACCTGGGTATTACAACCCTGGTAACAATCCCAGGAGAGCTGGGACAAATGTTGGGGCTGGAGCCATTAAGATGTGGCAAGTACCCTTGCGCAGGTCCTCCTGAAGGGCCTGACCTGAGTCAGGGGGCTACATGGGAATCTATCCCCCAATCCTAGGTACAGCCAAAAGGGGCCCTGCAACCTCTCTCCCCAGGGATAACCGTCCCCATGCTGCCAAAGTCAGACATCTGGAGGGAACAGACCACTGGTTCCACAGTATTCTTTCCACCACCCTCTGAAAGCAATACAGCTCCAGCCCAACATCTTAACTTGGGTTACGTCCAAAAGAAGGCTTGAGTTGCAGGCAGCAGACACTCCCCTGGGCAGAGCAGAAAGGACCCTGGGACCTGCAGTTGCTGTTTCCATCACCTTCCCCATGGGAAGGAGCCTTAGACACACTGAGACGATCCCCCATAACTGGGTGAGGCTAAGGCAGAAACCACAGGCCTAAGCATCTGGAGTTACTAGGCCTTCCCAGGAGCCCTTAGTGCTCGAGATCAATTACTACTATGTCAAGGGAAGGCAACTTCAGCAGACAAGAACCACAGGAGGGAAGTTCTCTGACGGGGCCTGACATGTGGTCCCACCTTGGGAGCCAGGGTCTTCATGTGTCCTCTATCTACCTATCCCTGTGGCCCTCTGTGCATCCACAGGGAACCTAATCTGTACCACTCACCAACCTCTCTACACCTAGGGGAAACCAAGGCAGGAGGCAATTAGGTAGTGATGCTCACCTGGCAATAACAAAGGCCTCAGGCACACCTGAAGGCGTGTCCTGCTCCAGGATAGATGGCATGTTCCTTGCTGAAGAGCAGGTGGTGGCAAGTCTCTCTCAGCTGTCCCCATGGGCCAATTTGTGGGAGCCAAGACACTAGGGGCCACCTTTTGCCTTCCACGTGTGCTTCTGAAGTGAGAGATTTCAGCAAGCAACTCCACAGTCCCAAGAATGAAAGGGCCTCGAGGATAAGCTAGGATTTTCCCACCCCTGGGCCCCTGGACTGGGCAAGGACAGCAACCAGCTGCATTTGACCCACCGCCTGCCACCAACTTCCCATGCACCCCTCTCCTACACCACACAGGCCCCAAGACCCTTGACCAACTGGAATGAAACTGCAGGCACCCAGCTTTGGGACTCTGAGCCACATGGGGGCGGGAGGGGGAGGTTAAGCTCCTGGCACCCTGCCAAGTTTTTTGTTTTGGTTTTTTTTTTTTTTTTTTTTCCTCCTTACATTTTCTACTTTGCAGTCTTTTAACAATATCCCCAAATAGCTCCAGTCCACACCAGCATATCAGGCTTCCTCCCCAGAGCAGTTTAGAGGAAGCTCCTTCTGGGCATGGTCAGGTGGTCCTCCTGCCCTCTCTTCTTCCCCTTTGTCCCCCTGGCCTCAGTGGACTGTGGCTGAGGGAGGTCAGGAGGGTCCTCGGGAGGCTTGGCTTCCATGCCACCCCACCCCTCCTTCCTGCCTATCGGAGGGAATGTAGAGTCCCCAAGGGTGGCTCTGGATCTCCTTCCTCCCTTCAGTGGGAGGGGGCAGAGATCCAGAAGACCCCATGGCTCGGTCCCTTGGACAAGCAAGCTCAGGGAAGATGCAACGGAGGAGGCGGCGGCAGACGACTGCAACCCTGTTGGGCACAGACCTTGCAATCTGGGGCTGGCCCTGGGGCCGGCCGGGTCTTGTCCTCCACCTGCTCAAATGTGCTTCCACGAACCAGAAGAAACCCATTTACTAGTTTTTCTAATAAATCAATAATGCTCCATAATTCTATTTGGCCTGTTTCCCTTTGAATTGGACCAAAGAGGGCTGGTTGAGTAAGCAAGGCCGGATCTGTGGACCCAGGACCACCATGGAGACAGAGAGAGGTACAGCCAGGCTGTTGACTTGTCCCTGGAGTCTCATAGAAACAACTCTGCCAGGACCCAGGTCCTGTGCTTCACTTGTGACCCTGAGAAAACTCATTCATGCATTCAGCCATCTTGTGGGCCTGCTACAGGCCTTTCTGCATGGAGCGCGGGGCAGAGATCTGAATATCAGAGTCCACACGCCTGGGGTTCATTTCTGGGGCAAGTGTGCTTTAAGTCCCTTCAGTCATGTCTGACTTTTTGCCACCCTGTGGACTGTAGCCTGCCAGGCTCCTCTGTCCATGGGATTCTCCAGGCAAGAATACTGAAGTGGGTTGCCATGTCCTCCTCCAGGGAATGTTCCCAACCCAGGGATCAAACTTGTATCTCTTCTGTCTCCCGTATTAGCAGGCAGGTTCTTTACCTCTTACACCACCTGGTGACCCAGCCAGTTAAGTGCAGGGCTGGGTCTCCTGACTCTCACTCCAGTGTGTGATTTCTCGTTATAATCTGACTTGCCTGGTAGGAACCAGCAGGCTCCTCAGCAGCTGCTCAAGTGGCCACAGACCATTCCAGGCAGCTGGTAGAACATGGGCCGGACCAGCTCAGCTTCTGCCCAGGGAAGGCCTCCTCTTGCCTCTGATACTTGACCTCATTAGACTCTGCAGACTCATCTTTAGGCTGAGTCTATCCTCCCAGGTCAGAAGACCTGCAAGACAGCTCTCCCACCTGGCCCTGCAGCCCCAGTCCTCCCAGGCAGACAAGGCAAAACAAGACTGGTCCACCAAAAGAAAGGGGCAAAACACCCAGTTAGAGATAGGGAGGCATTCTTACCCCTTGGGAATCAAAGACACTTTAGCGAATGAGATAAAGAATGAGGCCACCTCAGAAAACATGCACTTGCACCCCTCACCTGACACTGCAAGCCACCTAAGATATTCCTAGGCTCTAAGTTTAGAATCCTCGCCCCCTAGGATGCCTCTTGGGAACCAGAGAGGGAGAGAATCAAAGGCACCAGTCATGGACATATCTGTCTGTTAGAAAAACATCCCACCCTCCACCTCACCCCTTTCAATACAACTTTGGCTCTTGGGGAAAAGAGCTAAAGGCCGGCACAGTACCCCCTGACCTCACCCTAGACAGGACGCCAGGCTATGGGTAGACAGAAGCCCACAGGAGTAGAAATAACAGAGAACAACCCCCCTCCTGCACATTCTGCTGCCCCAGCCTCCTCCACCAGGACCTGGGCTTTGTGGTTTGAGAGCATGGCTGCATATTATATTAAGTACATGTGGAAGCAAAAAGCCCAAGTCTCACCTTCCCCTAAGACAGCCCTGGGCACAATCGACCCTTCCCAACCCAACCAGACCCCAGGAAGGAGACCACACACAGGTTGGTTGGTCAGCAGTGGTTATTACACCATTGGCAAATAATGAAATGTGTGTACATTAGCGACAACCACAGGGCCAGCAAGACAACCCACAAAAGTACCTGAATAGAGTCGACGAGACTTCTCCTGGGAGGGGAGAAGCAACACACACACATATGCACATATGCAGGTGCGCACGAGAACACTAACATACCACAGGATGGAAAGCAATAAATTATGGGCCTCGTGCCTGCCTGGATCCTAAGAAAAGGCACGGTTAAAGAGCAAAGCCTCCCCAGGCCAGCCTCCTATGTGTCCCCTGGGCGGGCCCTGGTCTGGCAGTGGCCAGGCAACGCTGAGGCCTGAGCAGGGCTTGCTCTCTCTGGGAAGAGATGAGCTTAAATATCTGGCTTCTTACCAGAACTATATACAAGGGAAGTGGCCACACTAGCCTCACAGGGGAAAGGGGCTCACATGGGCCTGTGCCAAGCCGCCGGCAAGTCCCGGTCCACGGCAGGTGCTCTCCCAGGGGCGGCCTTTCTGAAGGCACGGGAAGGGAGTCACGTGAGCAAGGTGAGCCCAGCTACGAGCACGAGGATGCCGTGGTTCCTCCCTCTACCCCTCAGCCCGGCTGCACCCTCCCCGAGGACTCAGAGTCAACCTATGGTGTTCAAGGCCTGGAATTTCTCCCTCAAGTTCCGCACTCTGCCCTGCTGGCTTTGGTCCCCTGGGTCCCTGGGACCCTCTTCCTTAAGCCGATACTCTGCAGACTCCTGCAACTCCTGGTCCTTCCCCGTCTGGGCGGCTGCAGAGCTCAGTCCCTGCCCGCTGGCCGCCTCCAGCCCTGCAGCAGGGCCAGGCAGGGGCCCCTTCTCCATGACGATCATCCGCCGGTTGTCCTCCAATGTGAGGTCTGCAGTGACATGCAGGGCCTCCCCTCTGTCGGGCTCGCTTGGGGGTGACTCCCCCAGAGGCTGGGGCTGGGCCGCCTCTGGGCTCACAGGGGCCCACCTGGCCTTGAGGCTGCCACAGCGGCCCAATCTGCTGGAGGGAGCCAGCTGTGGCTCCCTCATGTTCTCCGGCAGCGAGCGGCTCCGGTTGACTGGAACCTTGCTGGGCCAGCCGCCCTTGGTCTGGAGCGCCTCGTCCAGGGAGGCATACTTGGAGCAGAGCTCTCGGACGTCGGGCCAGTTGAAGGTCTCAGTGTCAAAGGGGCTTCGAGGGCTGTGCCAGGCCCCCGGTGGGGTGGTCCTTGGGCTGGTGGCCGAGGAGCTGAAGGAGATACGCTGTGGCGACATCTCCCTGGAAGAGCCAGGCCTGGGCGAGCTGTGCTTCTGGACCGTGGACTGCTCGTGGTTGGAGAGAGGTGGCCCCAGCTTGCTCTCACCTGTGGGGAGAGAGCAAGCCACCTGAATCCCAGAGCAAGAGGACGTGAGGGCTCTCTGAACTGGCTATGGCAGCTCCCCTTCTGGGCAAGGGTGGTTGCTGGGGTTTGGGGTGTGATGGGAGAGAAATCCCCTTTACCATCTGCATCCCCCGTATCAAAGGGAAAATGAGAAGAAAGAAGAAAAGGCGGGGAAGAGGAGTCAGGAATCAAAAGGAGGAGACAAGAGCTTCTGCTCTCCTCGAAAAGAGAGCCCCATGGCCCTGTGCCCTTGGGCTTTAGAGCAGTTCCAGGGCTCACCTCAGCCCTTTTTCTGGCATAGGTTCTTTAGGGGGTCACTTCCCCAGAAGCCATCTGGCTCCTAAAAGGTGCTCCCAGCTCAGGCTTGTGGGAGGGGCCCTCTCTCCACCCCGTCGTACCTGTGCCACTGGATGGTGCGCCAACCTCCTCCTGCACCAGGGGGGCGGTGGAAGCCACCTTCTCCCAGTGCAGCGGAGGCCTGGCTGTCACCGATCTGCTCTTGATCCGGAGGCTGTACTGACGAGCCAGCTGGTAGACCTTGTTCTTGACTCGCTCGCTCACGTGGCTATCCATCACGTGGGAGAGCTGCAGAATGTGGGGGTGCAGTGGGGTCACCAGCTTCCCCTGGGCGTCACTGCTCAGTTCCCTCACCAGCTCCTTCAGCTCCCGGGCCAGGTGGGTGGGGCTGCGGGGCTCGGTGGGGGAGGCGCACTCCGGGGAGGCAGCTGCCGACTCCTCGGTGATGGCCGCCAGCTCGTGCTCCTCCAGGATAAACAGGGGCTCGTGCAGGTCAAAACCATTGGCCTGGCCTTGGCCCGGCCCCTTCGGAGTGCTCCCCTTGAGAGACTCCATTCCCTCCCAGATCTTTACCATTTCCGAGGATGGGCGGAACTCAGCATCTGTGATAGGAGCTGTGTCGCCAGTGCCAGCCTGGCCTGGTCCTGGGCTGTCAAAGAGGGCCGCCCGCAAGCCCATCTGTCTCTTGTGCCCCAGTGGAGCCTGTGGCTCCAGGTCTGGCTTGCGAAGGCTGTTGATTCTGGAGACCGAGTTTCTCACGAGCCCTTTGGGGATGAAGGAGAGGCTCTCCCGGCGCCGGACGCTAAAGCCTGCATCTTGGTGCTCTGCGTTTTCATAGTACCTCTTGATTCTGTCCAGCAACTGCCGATCTTGGGAGGAAAGCTTCGATTCCTTTGGGCAGGAAGACCTGTCTGGCTCCGCTGGGCAGCCTGGGCCCGGGGCCTCCGTCCCATTGACAGAAGGTTCGCTCTCTGCAGCCACCCCAACACTGAGGTCTGCTTCTGGAAGGAGCTGAGAGCCCAGGGAGTCTGTGGTGCCGCCATGCGGGGCTGGGCCCTTCTCACCATCATCTAGGCTGACCATACTGCTGCTCCGGCTGGCCAGCCTTGGGGTCCCGAAGCCACTGGACTTGCCCTCCTCCAGGGCCAGGCTGCTCCGCCGAGAGACGCTGCTGACAAACAGCTCAGCAATGACACTGGCCTGGTCCAGCACGGAGGGAGGCAGGAGGCTCTCAGGCTCGTGAAGGGCCCCCACCTCCTCCTCGTCGTCCTCACTGCTCAGGGCCTTAGGGTCCTCGGTGCTCTCGGCCACCATGAACTCTGCCATGTCATCAGGGGGTTCCAGCCCCAGCAGCAGCTGGTGGGGATCAAGTTGCATTTCGAGGACCTCGGGGGCCTCTGTGTCTGAGGGCATCTCTTCAGTGCTGGGACCTTCCACGGAAGCAAACACCTCCTGCTCAGTCACAGACTCGGTGTCTGGCTCAACCTGGGGCAGCACAAAGGGCTCGCATGAGACAAAAACCTCCCTCAGGGGACCCGTGGAATGTACGGACAGCGTGGTTTGCTCAATGCCTAGTGAGAAGGGGCTGCAGTTTAAGAGGCAGGCAATCAGATGGAACAGCACTCGAAAGCGGGGCAGCAAGGAGAGGCTGACCCTCAGTCACCCTGCAGCTGGGTTGCTGGGCCCATGTCCTCAAAGCCAAGGAAAATTCTAGGAATGCAGAGTGGTAGCACCTCTCAGTGGCAGCCTACCTGAGTGGTACAAGGACAGGGTGAGAACATGCAATACGGGGTCAGATCCACAGCCCCAGGACTCCCCTTCCTCAAGCCCTAGTAGCTCCCCACAGGGAGGCTGTTCTGGGTTGAAACTTGGGCCTAAATGACTCCTCTGAAGGGCCAGGGTCTCCTGTGTGGGTCAAGATCCAGAGGGCAATAGGACCATGTGCTGAAATCCATTCAGGGGACGAAGATGGAGATGCAGTTCCTCCTAGGCAGCCTCTGCCTTTGTGCCCGACTCTGCCCTTGCCCAGCAGATGACAAAGGAGGAAGCAAGGTCGACAACTCCCTTCTGACCACATCAAAGGTCATTTGAATCGTAAAATCAGCCAGTATAGGCAGCTTTCCAGAAGGCTCGTTAGGGAGAAGACGAGACAGTACTCTAAAATCTGAGGAACCAGACCTGATTCCAACCGTTCTAGTCTAGCATCTGCACAGAGGGACCCAGGAGCTAGGCCCTGGGTTGGACACTGTCCAACACAATGACTGCCAGCCACTTGTGACTCTCAAGCATCTGAAATGCAGCTAGTCCATGCTGCAAAAACTTCACACCGAAAAGTACAAAATACCTCATGAGTAGCTTTGATACTATGTGTTGAAATGATAATAGTCTGGATATACTGGGTTAAATAATCTTTTACTGAGACTACTAGAATATTCAAAATTATACATGAGACTCACATTCTATTATCATTGACCAGCACCACTCTAAACCCTTTTCCAGTGTCACCTAGGCTATAAGTCTTGTCCTAGCTGTGAGGATCACCTTGGGGGTCTAGGTTTCTTGAAATTTTCCTTGTATCTCTGGGAAAGCAAAGGACTCTGTTACATATAACCCACAGATAGCGTTGGGCTGATGGTGGGGGTGGGGAGGAAAGAGTGCAGGCTTCTGGGTCACAGACCCAAGTCTAACCTGAGCTCTGCCCCTTAGAAGCTGTGCAATGTCAGGCACGTCACCTAACATCTCTGAGTCTCGTTCTCCCTGGTAGAGCTGGTTCAGAAAACAGAAGGAAGAAACAGAACACCAGGCATATAGAGCATATAGAAGTAGATATCAACACCTTATTCCTTTGCCAGGTGAGACAGGCATGATTTAAATGTCTGGTATGCTGGCAGGGCAGGGCCTTATGCTCTATGCAAGGAAGCCTGGCCAAGAGGACCTAAACTCTGGTCACTTCCAGTAACTGTGTCCCTTGGCAAGAGACTGTATCTGCCACTTAGTAGCTTCAGTCATTTCCGACTCTGCGACCCTGTGGGCTGCAGCCTCCCAGGCTCCTCTGTCCATGGGATTCTCCAAGAATACTAGAGTAGGTTGCCATGCCCTTTCCTCAGGAAGATCCTGATCCAAGAATTGAACCTGAATCTCCTGAATTGCAGGCAGGTTCTTTACCACAGAGCCACTAGGAAGCCCCAGAGAGAGGGGTACTGTTTTCTAATTCAGAGTAAGAAGCTGTCTGTCACCAAGCCACATGCCCACAGGCCAGACAGGTTTCCTGAAGGCATGAGAGTCCTGGGGAGCAAGATTCCCTGTCCCCATGGGCCTAACAGGAGAGCCATGTCTGAAAGCCCCGCCTACAAAGCTGGAGATCTGGGCTCAGGAGGGTATGCACAATCCCCATTCCACCTGCTGGCCACTCACCTCTGGCAGGGAAGTCACAGACTCAAAGTTCAGGCACTTTTCCTCAGGAGTTGGAGACTGGCTCCTGGTCCTCCCGCAGCTCTTGGGTTCTTCAGACTCCCTGCGTTCCTTCCCCTGCAGCAAGCAGAGGGCAGTCATCAGCTTCCAGAACAATAGGGAGCTGGTCCCTTCTGCATCCCAACCGTGACAGCACCTCTTGAGCCCCAAGGGGGTTGGGCTACACTGAGATCCAGCGTTGGACCTGTGCCATCCAGAGTCGGCCTGGACTGCCAACTCTGGGAGACTCAGAAATCCCCACCAGGCATGCGCCCCCGGTGTGCTGACCTCCCCGCCACCCCCCAGCCTGCCCCATTAGCCATGCCCGCTGAGTAGCATGCTGGTTAGCTCCAGTACTGGAACAATGAATGCCAGGGGCTCACCAGGGCATGACAGCGAGCCGGGGGTTAAGAAACACCACTGGCAGGAATGAAGGAACAAGGATGGAGGGGTGAGGAGAGCAGGGAAGGGGACTCATGGATGGGCAAGCACGTGCCAGGAAGCATGCAAGGAGGAGGGGAGATCAAAGAGACACCTCACCATAGCGCCCCGGGAGAAAAGTAAAGCGTTGGCTCGATAGTGCCAGCAGTGGAGGGCGGCCAGCAGGGAGCTGGCAAAGTCGGCTACCTGCTCCGCCACTGCCAGGCTCTCCTCCTCCTCCTCCTCCTCCTCCTCCTCCTCCGAGCCTGAGGGCTCTGGCCTGGCCCCCTTCTCGCTGCCTTTGTGCCCTGCCAGGTCCTTCAGAGAGACCTGAAAGGCCTGCTCCTCCTCCTCCTCCTCCTCCATCACCTCCTCCTGCTCCTCCTGGGCAGCCCCTTCGGCCTCCGACTGCAGGCCCCGAGCACAGCGGGGCTGTCCAAAGTCCAGGAGCGTGCCAACACTGCCTGCGTGCTGTGCAGAGCACAAGGCCCCCTCGTGATCAGCCTCTGGGCAACCCCCCTCCTCCTGCAGCTGCTGGGGCTGGGGAGGCTTTGCATCTACAGACACCCAACCTCTGGGCTCCAGAGTGGCACGGGGGACTCTAGAGGTGGGAAGCTGGGCCTGGGGCCTGGGCAGGAACTCAGGACCCAGACAGGCCCGCCTGCCCCAGGGAGAGAGAGCAATATGAGAGGATCCAGGCTTGGGCTGGCCACTGGCAGGCTGCCACCCCAGGAAAAGGGTGCAGAAGGGTACCCCGGGCTTATTCATCTCCAGGACCCTCAAGACAGAGCCTGGCACCCAGTAAGTGTTTGACAGGTGTTTGCTGGGTAAGTGATGATGATGAGGGCTGAGCTGGGTAGTTCCCCCCAACCTGTCCACAGTCCCCTCGCCCCTGGCCTTACCTTCACTCTTGTGGCTCTGGCTGCTCCACCACCGCCAGATCCCGGCACATGGGCAAGGGGGAAGGGAGAGGGGAGATCAGTGAGCAGGAGAAAGAACCCCCTTACACAGGCCTGAGGCCCAGGACCCCCCGGGAAAGGCCTCATCAGGGGCTCCTGCTCCCAGAATCTTCACAGGACTTTCAAAGGAATGACTGACTGCACAGGAGCCCGGGGTGGGAGTCACTCGCTCCTGCTGTCAACCAAGGACAGGGAGACAGGGTACAAGGCGTGTAGGGGGAGAGCCTGGACAGCAAGGGTGAGAGGCCCCCTTCCAGGGAGAAACAGAGGCCCCTCTGCACCACCCGCGTCACCCCCACCCTGCCGGTCGCCCGCTCCTCCCGCTCACCCTCGCCCTGGGGCTCAAGGGGATAGCCGACCATCGCTCCCTCTCTCACCTTTCTCACTGAGTTGCCTGAAGAGATGTCTGGTCGGCTCTGAGGAGGAGAGCAACGGGCAGAGTCAGTGCAGGCCGCAAACTGCCTGGCCTGGCCCTGGCCCCACACTCACAGCGCCACCGGCCCATCACCAGCTCAAAGTCCACTCCAGCTGGGCCCCCATGGCCTGACAAAGGCTGCCCTCATGCCCAGTCCACAGGGAGCCACTGCCCACCCCGGCTCGGGGGGCTCTGCTGTGGCTGACAGCCCCCAGAACGAGGCCTGCCCACTAGCCCTGCTGGGGCCCTTGGTTCTGAGGCCACAACCCCACACTGTCCTCTTGAGAATGACGAGCCTCTCTTGGGGGCCCTGGCCTCCACCTCAAGCCCCGCCTCCCTGCACAGAGCACATCAGGGTCTTAATGACACCCAAGCCCCTTCACAGAGCCCCCGCTGGAAAGCAGAGGTTGCATCCAACTTGCTATGGCCTTTAAGGCCTGGCACCACGAAGCCCCGCTGCCTACTGGGGAGTGTTGCCCAGCTGGACAAGGGCTGCCCAGGACCCGAGGACAGAATATACCCATTAAGCCGATGGTGTCAGCACCTTATACCCAGCCTTTCTGGGGACAGACCTGAGATAGAGAGGCCAGGATGAGAGGACAGGTCTAGAACCTCTCTACAGAGCCGTGCCCTTAGCCCCTACTGCCCTTGACCACCTGGCATCAAATGGCAGCCCCACTATAAACTGGGAGTCAGAAAGGAGCTCTCCTGAGGTGCCTCAGCTGTTCCTGGAGAACTGTTTTTTCTAAATGCGCACAGGCACACACACCTACCCTCTACCTGCATCGAGGTAACCAGATACCTAGTCGTTTTTAAAGTGAGAAATACAAAAGGCTCTACTCTTTCAGTTTAAACCATGTAATCAAGAATATTTAACAAGAATATTTAAGATGACAACAACACCTGATTTATCCAGAGAGTGCACTTATCTGCCCATCCCAACTCTCTGCAAGTATGAAGCAGAAATAGGCCTGGAGGCAATCACAATAGACGACTGAGAACAAGCTCTCCCACGGGCCCGAATCCTCCCTCTCACTGATGTCCTGACTGCTTTTATACACATTTCTTACACATTCAATCGATTAATTTGTAACAGAAGAGGGAAGAAGGAAGGGCTACTACAGAAAAGCATGCAGACTAATAAGAAGGAACACTATTCAGTGGAAAGACGGACGTGCTTAACTGCTCTGTTGTGTCTGACTCTTTGTGGCCTCATGCACTGTAGTCCGCCAGGCTCCTCTGTCCATGAGTTTTTTCAGGCAAGAATACTGGAGCAGGTTGCCATTTCTTCCTGCAAGGGATCTTCCCAACGAAGGGATTGAACTTGTGTCTCCTGCTGCGTCTCCTGCATTGGCAAGCGAATTCTTTCCCTGATGGCTTAGTGGAAAGGAATCTGTCTGCAATTCAGGAGACTCAGGCTCAAACCCTAGGTTGGGAAGATCCCCTGGAGGAAGAAATGGCATCCCGCTGCAATATTCTTCCTTGGGAAATCCCATGGATAGCCTATGGGGTTCACAAACGAGTCAGACATAACTTAGCAACTCAACAACAACAAAACTAAAACACAAAAACAAAACCCAACTGTTTTAGTGTTTACAGGCTAAAACCTCAGCCTGGGGAAACTTCAGCTCTGAAACGGCTCATTTCCCAAGTGCATCGCTTGCTGCAGCTGATGTTATGACAGGGAGTACTATTATTACCACTGCCGCCACTTACTAAATACCTCCACATATTAGAAGCTTCCAAGTCAAAGCTATGGCAAGTTAAGAGGTAATGTTAGAGGGATGAGAGAATTACAGAAGAAAGGACAGAGAAGCAAGAGGGGCCAGAGACTTAGGAAGTAACACTCCCAATTTGAGGCTTTTAACACATGGCACCAAAGACCTTTTGCAACCATGGCAAGTTTGCCTAAGGTTTGAGATCCATCAGGAACACCACCAAACAAAACACACAAGAGCTTTCCAGACGCTGCTCGGCTTCATCCTCCAGAAAACCGAAGGCTCTACGTCAATCCACACAGTTGTTCAGGGGACCTGTGGGTCTTGCCAATCAAACCCCACACACTGTGGGGATCCCAGCCAGGACCCAGCTCCCATCACTACTTAGTCTTTCTCTTTAGGGGTCTCTGAGATGGTTTTCACCCCAATTCCCACCCCAGGTGGTAGTTTGACAAGTGCCTGGCCAAAACTAGATCTATCCCTGGGCCTCAGACTGAATGAAGAGGGTGAAAATTGACACAGAAAACACACACACTCATCACTACAAGGGCAGAGAATAAAAGCAAGGTTTTCTCTTCAATAAATGGTTCATTTCAATACTTCCAAGTACACAGCAGCAAGCCCAGTCATGGAAGAAAACCCAAGAAAGGAGAACAGAACTCTTCCCTGAGACCCAAAGTAAATATTTCCTGTCTGGATCTGGTGCCACTTGAAATCCAACTCATTTTCCCCATGTCCTGCCTCTGCTCTATTCCAAAACTGGGCTGTGGACCATCCATGACGTCCAAGCATTACTCTGGCCGACTCCCAGTGTTCCAAATGGCAAAGGAGGAAGGAGTCAACTGTGGGGGCGCTAAGCAGGGGTGCCTGGAACAAACCTTCCTAGGGCCTTGTAAAAGGAGAGCTGTCCAGCCCTGGGTAGGCAGGAAGGTGCCAGAGGTGCCTGGTGGAAGGCAGGAGGCTCCAGATGTACCCATCCACACCGCACTTACCCCCCCCCCCCCCCCCCCAGCCCTTCCTAGGATTTCCAGAGAGGTGAGAGCCAGCCCCAAATGCTGCTGTAGAAGGTTCGTTCCCTGCTTGGTTAAAGGTCCTGAAAAGAAGCCTCTGTATCCACAAAGTCCCTGCCTTACCAGACTGCCGGCGCCCCTGGTGCACGTGGGTGGATACGTCGTCCTGGGAGCCCTTCTTCAGGCGCTCTGGGCTGTGGCGGTACCGATTGGGATCTGCACCCAAGAGAGACAACCAGGCCTTTGGGATACCATCAGCCCATCAGCTGAACTCTGCCCACCCCCGAGCACAACTCTGCTGACCAGCCCAGCTCCAGGGCCACAAGCCTACAGAGCTCTTTCAACCTCCCACGTACCAGGAGCACAAGGCACATAGCATCCCGCCTGTCATCAGCACCAAGCCCTGGCCTCGCAGTAGACCCCCAGCCTTACAGAAGGAGCCTCCCCCATCCTCCCTACTCTCTAGACTCTAAGTATCCAGCAAAGCTCCCCCAGGATACAGTCCGACCAAGAGACAAGCACCACTAGGGACAAAGCAGGCAGGAAGTGTGAACTTACAATAGGAATCCATTTCCAAGATGGCTTCTTTGGCCTGGAAGGGAAGGAAACCCACCTCGTGGCTACCTTGCTATGAGCCATTTCTCCCTTGGCCTTGCAGTACCAGGGCCTCCCACAGGGCTGGTACAGAGGACCGAAGCATCCGCTGAACTGATCCCATTGTCCAGTGGGGCCAATGTCCGGAAGGTGAGGCCCCAGGGTTCCCCGGAGCTGGCTCTGAGGGACAGCCACTCCCGGCTCCCCATCAGGCACCCCGGGAACTCACCTTCTGGGGGATGGTGGTGTGGTGGTTGTCCAGAATGAGCCTCTTGATGTGGTGAGTCCACCTCCGTTTCTCCTCCACCGTTTTGGCCTGGGCAGGCCCAAGAAAGGAGGAGGAGGTTACCATGACAGGCCTGAAGCCATCTGGCGTGGGCTAGGCTTCCGCCGACGGGGGCCAGAGGCAGAAAGCAGGCTTGGGGTGCTATGAGGCTCAAATCCTCAGCACAAGCCCGAGAGATAACCCCAAGGACCTCTGCCTTCCACGGGGAGACTCCAAGGCGCCCGCCGCCGAGGGAGGGGCGGGTCTTTTCCCAGCCTGCACCCGGCAGGCCCGTCGGGGTCTTGTCCTGGCCCGCCCCTCACCTGGATGTTGTACTGCTGCTTGCCGTGCTTATAATGCGTGACGGTGAAGCACAGGGACTCTCGGGTACTTTCAATCAGCATCAGGGAGGAACACTGGGAGGGCAGGGGGAGATGGCAGTCAAGCCTCTGGCAGGGAGCCAACTGGGGACCCCACCCTTCAAGGCCATCAGGGGAGGCAGGGTAAGTATTCTTCTAAAGGTGGAGCTGCGTCCAGCCCAACCTGAGGCCCAGGCAAGTCTGGCGCAGAGCTGGAAAGTGGAACCAGCCCGTTGGGAAGGCGGGAAGCAGGGGAGGAGGAGGTGTGGCCTGGTTACCGGGATGTGGCCCTTGTAGACAAAGTGGCCGCCCCGCTTCTTGGTGACGAGCAGCGCTTTGTCAAAGAGGAAGAAGGTCTTCTCGCTGCGCACACGGTGCACGCGGAACGTGCCCTCCAGGACGAGCTCCCCGTAGGTGGTCAGGTCTGGCCCCGTCCAGTTGAGGAGCAAAGACTGAATCTCCTGCAGCAGAGAAGCCCCAAGCCCCAGGGTCAGGCCGCTGGAGACCCTGCTGGGACCACGCAGGGCCCCCTGGAGTCACCGCCTGGGTTTCAGAGAGACATGCTGCACCAAGGGCTCCCCCGAGAGAAGCCCGTCTTCAAGGACACCACCCTTCAGCTCACATTCCCTCTTCCACGCTTCTTCCTGCCCGAGCACCCCTGCCTGCCCGCCCCTCCAGCTCTCAGCTCCAGAGCACCTGGAGCCGGACCGCGTGCTCGTGCCTCCTCTTCATGTCGTTGATGTACCAGGCCACGCACGTCATGGTGTCAATGGCATCCTCCACCACCTCAAAGCCTTCCTCTTCCTCATCAAAATGCTTGGCGATCTCCTGTGCGGGGGACAGGAGCTTAGGCTCAAGGGCCCTGCCCCTCCCTCAGGCCCCCATGTCCTCGGGAGGAGCCCCAGGTTACCTGGAGCAGCAGGTGGTACTTGAGGATGCGCTGGACCGGTTTGAGGAGATAGGAGCCCAAGGGCAGTGAATGCTGCAGCAAGTCCTGCTGGTCCCGGAAGAACTTGGCCTGCTGCTTGTCCTGCATGCACTCGGTCAGGGCGGCCACCGAGCTGCCAGTGGGAAAGAGGCCGTCACCAGAGGGGAGGCTGGAGGGGGAGGTGGGGTACTCTGGACTCGCCAGATGGCTCTGCCTCCCCTCTCCATCCTAATTACTCACTTGGGGTAGTTGTTGCAATATTGAGTGTAGATATCAAATTCTTGGCTCTAAAGAAAGACCAAAAACAGTCATTTTCAGGGAGACTCGCATTTGCCTGTAAGCCTGGGTGTATCAAAGGCATGACCCTAGGCCCCAGAGCACACTCTCCCCAAGCATCTGCAGATTCATCTCTGTACCCATCCGTCTCGGACATGCCATCCACCCAGCACCCCCCAGAGCCACCCCAAATGCCCTTGATATTCACCCAGCACTTCCCCCAGAGAGAGGTCCCTAGCAAGGCAGGATGTGCCAGGACCCAGCTGTTCTTACCCTTTCCACAAAGCAGCTGGCCACGGCCACGGGGTCACTGTTGCAGCTGTCCAGGTCTCTGAGTAGCTGGCTAGGTGAAGGGAGGGTGGTCTTCAGACCGTGGACCACTCACAGCCTCCATGGTCACCAACACACCCCCCCGCCCCAACCTCCTGGTGCCCAGACACACATCAGCCCTGGTGTCAGTGAGCTCCACCCGGGGCAGCAACTACGGAAAGGAGCCAGCACCGCAGCAAAGATGGGGGCAAAACAGAGCCATGCGCTCCACCAGCAGGAGAGGGAGAAGGCACACCAGTACCCACCTCAGAAGGGGACACAGCTCCTCTGCAGGCAGAAGGAGTCAAACACACAGAAGCAGACATTAAAAGGGGAAGGAGATAGGGAGAACTAGCAAGGGACCGAGGCCCCCAGTTCAGAAGGATGCAGAAAACGGGAGAGACAGGGTGAGTCCCACCACTGCTTGTTCTGAGACGGGGGCACGAGAGGAACACCCGGCCTCCCTTCCTGTGCTCCTTCTTGCCCAAGCCCACACCCTCCGGTCCAAGTCTCCCCTGCATCGGGCCTCCCAGCTTGCCCAGCAGTAAGTCCCTCTGCCCATCTTAAGGGGCCTGGGGCAAGGTTCCTCCTATCCTGTCAATGCTGTGCCCTCAAGCTCTGCTCCTCCCAGCCAGTGCCCACTCCCTGGGGAGTCTGGGGGCCCTGGCAGCAGCTCATGTGTGATCTTCGTGGAGCCCTTTTGTCCCTGAAGCAGCCGTTCGCCAGGCCTTGCTCAGCCTCCCTCTTCGTTCCTTGCCAGGCTTGTACGTTCCCCTACCTAATGGGTCAGATCACCTCCAGGGAGCCCCAGCTTCCCACAGAATCAGGGGGAATGTGGAGAAGAATGAAGAGATCTGCACGTGGGGGACCAAGATGAGAGGGACGGGGAAACAGCCTCACGTGCAAGGGTACAGCAGTCCCTGAAAGGGCGCTGGCCCAGCCTGGACCCAACATGAACACCGCCTCACACGAGCCCCTCTGCCCATCAGGTAGCATACTGGGCCCAGGGCACACAGGCCCAAAGGCCCTCTCTCCTGAAGGGAGCTAACTGTACAGGGAGGGACCACCCTTCCCCACTTCGGCGATCAGACCCCGGGCCACGCATCACAGCCCCCGAGTAAGACCAGGGATATCGGGGCCCCTCTCCAGGCCCTGAGATGGGGCTCACAGTAAGAACATGGGGTGTGTCAAGCTCCCTCCATACCTGTTCAGTGCATAGATGCTTTCTATGTTCCCAAAGAGGGCGCTGACTTGCTCTGGGTTCAGCAGCCCTGGCGTGTCAATGAGCTTCAAGAGGTAGTCCTGCGTGGAGAGAGTCGTCAGAGCTCAGCCGCAGCCCCGGCGCAATGCGGTCCTGCCCCGTTGCCCCGCTCACCATCCATGCCTCATTCCTGGGCTGCATTTTCCTGCTGTGCCCATTTCACAGATGTCCCCTACTGCCCTGGGACGACTGGTCCCTCCTCACAAATAATAATACCCACTTGGAATCGCAGAATGTGACCTTATTTGAAATAGGGTCTTTGCAGATATAATGATTAAGGATCATCAGACGCTACCACACTGGATGTAGGGTGGGCTCTGAATCAAGTGACTGGTGTCCTTGTAAGAGGAGGGGACACAGACAGACTCAGACAAGGCCATGTGAAGACAGAGGCAGATAATGGGGGGCGGACAGCTACAGGGCAAGGAACAGCGAGGGTTGCCAGCAGCATCCAGGAGCTAGGGGAGAGCCCTGGAACACACTCTCCCTCAGAGTTTCCAGAAGAAACCAACCCGGCCAGCAGTCTTGAGTTTTGACCTCTGGCCTCCTCAACCAGGACAAGATAAACCTATGCATCTTGGCTTCCCCCGTGTGTGGCTGCCTGTTAGGCAGGCCTAGGAAACAAGCACATGTCCCTCCAAAGGGCAGAGAGCTTCCTCAGCAGCAGCCACACAGTCACCTTCTCCCTTGCCCCTCCCAGTGTGAAACACTGGCACTGGCCCTTCAAGGCCCTGCCTCTTCAATTTACAGAGAAGGAGTCTGAGGCAGGGGTTACCAGGCGCCTAAGACCCCACGGGCAGGAAACAAGAGGAAGCTGGGCGCTGTGCAGGGAGGGGCCCAGAGCCAGTTTCTTCATCGTGGCTCTCTCTTGGCTAAGCACAGGAGTCCCCACTCTCCACGAAGGGTGCCTACACCCCAACCATCCGCAGAAGTTCTGCTGGCCCAACTACTGACGGGACCCCCAAGTCACAGGGCGGCATGAGCGGCCAGCAGCATCCGGGCGGGCGCCGTGAGAGAGGCAGATCTCGGAAGCAACATGTCAGGGAGAACTTTCCTCCTCCCATGGATGGAAGTAGGGTTTTGCTCAAGAGCTGGGCCACCGGAAGCCAGAGGCCAGCCCCAGCCCCGGAGGAGAGCGCCGTTCCTCCAGACCTCAGCCCCCCGAAGCCTCACCTCCACGATGCTACGCAGGTCCCGCACGTACGTGCGCTCCGTTTCCACGATTTCCCGCACCACCCGGCCCAGGTAGCCGAACTTGTCCGCAGGCGCCACCGGCCGCGTGCGTTTGCTGAAGGGCGACAGGGACCCCCGCATGTTCCGCCAGCCGCTGGAGTTGTTGTTGCTGTTGGGGAGATGCTGGCCACACGGGGTGCCCTCCCCATTCTCGGCCAAAGCCTCGGAGCCACTGGGCTCCTCCATGGCCCCGTGGCTGTCGCGCGAGGAGCCGGACGAGGAGGTCGTGGAGGTCAGGCTCGCCGGCCGCTCCTGGCTGCCGTTCTGGTGGAGGGAGGCAGAGACGGGCATCCTGGCATCGCTGCCTGGCGGGGGCGTTCCGGGGAGGTTCTGGGCAGGACAGACAAAGGGTCAAACCTCTGGAATCCTCTCAGGAACAGAAAGTAAAAGGGTGGCTGCCAGGGGCTGGGGGAGGAGGGGATGGGGAGTTACTGTTTAATGGATACAGAGTTTCAGTTGTGCAAGATAATGGGAGGTTCTATGGATGGAAGATAGTGATGGATACACAACAATATGAATGTACTCACTCAATGCCACTGAGCATTTTAAAATGTGGATTTTATGTTACATGCACTTTACCGCAATTTTTAAAGCAACAATTCTGAATCTCAAGGAGGTCCCTTCCTTGCATCTACGAGGATCTACGAGGATGCCCAAGTGACATTCCTGCCTGTCTTAACAGCGCCACCTCCATCCTTCCCAGAGTGGAAGAAAGGTGGACCACATCCTGGGTCAACCAAGGGCTCAGAAAGCTGAGGCCCCAGAACAGCTGGCAGCGGTCAGGGGTGCCTTCTGATGCAATCTGCAGCCCAGCCCCTCTGCTCCTGCAAATCACCCAGCCTCCCAGAGCCTCTGCTTCTCACCACCTGCGAGGAGGTGAGGCTGTCCTGAGGCTGTCCCCTGCAGTATGCAGTGAGCTGCTGGGTGTACAGCTTGGTGCCCAGCACAGAGCGACGGCTCCATAAGCCATCAGAACAGTGATAGTACTGGCAGCCATCAAAAAGCACTCTCCAGGTGTCCACTGGTCAAGGATCTGGCTCTTAACAACCTATATGCCAGAGAGTATGTGGGACTGCAAAATCTTTGGGGCACCAGTGGCTTAACCACGAACCTGAAACCTGGATACTGATGGGGAAGACAGAGAAGATGATGCAAAGGCTGAGCCCATGTCACCTCCTTGCCCCAGTCCCTGGTGCTTGCTTCTGACTCAGCCAGGCTCCAGGGGCACCGGAAATTCCCCAGGGCTGAGGCACAGGTAAGTCTCCCGAAGCTCCCTTTAGCACAGCCAGGTCAGGGCAGCACAGCAAGCAGGAAACTGCTCCCAGGTGAGGCAAACATAGCCTCAGGTGGACTTTACTCCCTAAACAGGCTCACAGGTAGGCCAGCCTGAAGCAGCAAGTTGGGAAGGCAGGGTGGTAGCTGTGGCCTTTGGGAAAGTCAAGGACACTCCACCCCCCACCCCAGAGCACCAAAGCCCATCAACATCACTTTCCAGAATGTTCATTTGACTGCTCTTTCCACAGGAAAAATGTTCTAAAGCATCTCTTCCACCCCTACTGTCCCAATGCCTTCCACCCCTAGCGCTAGGACTCAGAAGTGACTAGACCACAAGTTAGAGCTATGAGAAGGGTCAAGACGGTGCTATCACTCTGGCAATCTTGAATTTGCCCCCCTGGTTTTCTGTGCCTCTACCCCAACTTGGAACCAGTGTCCCCGCCTGGGCTCTGGCTTTTGCAAGTGTTCTTGCTACCTGGCCATTACTTCCTCCCCAACACCCACGCCATACCCCTAGCCTGTGTCACTTATACCAAACCTTGGGTCTCAGTGAGAAGCCACATACACCCAGAAACCAAAACTGGGGGCCCCTTCTGTGTACTCTTATAGCATCCCAGGGTTATCCCTTTTGTAGCACTCATTGTGTAAGACTCCCAGCCGTAGGCAGTGACCTAAGGGCAGGGGCCTTAAAACGTGATCTGCAAATGGCAAACAGATAATGATGGTAGACGAACCAGTATGACTACCAAGCTAAAGTCAGGAGCATGAAGACGTGTTTGCCATGCACGCTAGCCCAGCGAGGACCCTCCCAAGCACAGCAGATTCCCACTGCATGTCTCGGCTAGGGGAGGGGATTCCCTCCACGCAAGCCTCTCATCTTGCAGATGAGAACACCGTGGCAGCGCTGGGGCCAGTCCTGACTGCTCCCTCCTTCCAGATGCAGTCAAAGGAGTAATTAACAGGATCACCTTGGTGAAATGAAGCATCTCAGGAGAGCCTCTGGGAAACACAGCACTGCTGCTTTCTCCTGCCTCCTCAGAAGAGCCAGCTAGTCATTTCTACCCACCGGCGGCCTGTCCTTTCAGACAAAGAAAGAGACCCGAACTCCGCCCCAGCCCTTAACCCCAGGCCCGGTGGGACTTGCTGAATAGCCTCTGTGAAGTGATTGACCTTCTTGTGACTTAAAAATCTGTGTATCTCAGCAGTGATTATTCATCTGTGCATGTACCATTTTATATAACACATTTTGTGTTTGATTTAATTCAGCAAACCTGTATTGAATATACTCTGTGTGTCAGAAAATGTGTCCTTCAAAGCAAGTGAACCATCAGGCACACCCCCCCCCACCCCGTCTCCCCTCCAGCCCCCAAGGCCTGTCAATCCCAGCTGGAACAAAGGGGTAGGGACTTGTGGCCTAAGACCTTTCTCAGATGAAACCTAGGGTCAGTCAGCCCCTATGGGGATGCTAAGTGGAAAAGGCCCAAGTCTCTAATGGACTTCACAGCTGGCCAGGTCATGGCCTCAAAGTGAAGGATTAGTCACAGCCCCCCACCTCCACCCCACACAGTCTCTCAAGAGATTTCTCTCTAAAGGGTATCTTCAAGGTCCCTCATTAGGGACTCCATCACCATAGGGTCCCCATGCACACTTCAAAAGCCCAGGAACTAACGCATCTTTCCTACTTGGAGAAATTTTCTCTGACTGCACACAGCCACCTGCCTGCAAACCAAGCTCATATTTTCATAGCACCCATGCCCAAATCCTCCTGCGGTTAAAAGAAAGCATAATGGCTAACAGCTAAAAATGGTCCAAGTGCTGTAAACATAACGAGGTTTTTATCTCATAACAACTCTATGAGGTCAGTACCATTATTATCCCCATTTTACAGATGCAGAAACTGAGGCCACAGAAAGAGCATGCGGTAGAGCCTGGATCTGGACTCAGGCACTCAGGCTTCAGTGTGAGTGCTCTTCTGCCCCTGCCCACTGATGGCTGCCTCCCTGATGGATTTCACACCAGCCAGAACCACAGCAAAGGATTAGTCACAGCCCTAGATGCCATGGCTTTGCCTCAGCATAAACCATGAGGAACATATTAAGACATAAAGGTCATGGCTTTTAATATTTTACTTCCCTCACAAAGGCCAATGGAGGTTAAAAAAAACATTGAGAATTAAGATTCCTTAAGGCTATTTCTAGACCTCCTACTATGTGACCTTTGCCCATTTACCTTTTCCTTGGAACAACACAGAAAAACACATACTCCTGGTCAAAGGACTGCAGGCGTTAGAGAAGGCAAGAAGCAGGAGGGCACCAGGATCGGATTATAACTCCTCGGATGATAAGAGAAGCCCTGCAGTCACCAGGAGACCTAGGTTCACAAGGCTCTCGTTCTTTCCCCTGGGCAAGAGTACTTGCTTGAAAAGAATACAGAGACCCAGAAAGGAAGGGTAAAGAGCAAATGGAGCAGTCAGGCAGAGTCCAGGTGGGACTGTTAGCAGACACCATCAGATAGTGAGGGAAAAGAGACATCATACCCAGTGTGAGTGCCCTCTGGTTCTAAAAACCCAATCTCCACCCTTCTGTAGTGTTCCTGCCTGGAAAATTCCACGGACAGAGGAGCCTGGCAGGCTATGGTCCATGAGATCGCAGAGTTGGGCACGACTGAGCAAGTGAGCACACACACACCTTTCTGTAGTGGCGTTCAGGCCCCCACAGAGACAGTGGAAGCACCTGCCTACGGAAGGGCTCCCGGGTACAGCCAACCTTTCCTTCCTCTCCATGGACTGGCATATCACCCCATACGGTAAGATTCACTCCAAGGCCACAACTGGAACTCAGGGGTCTTTAAACTCATCTTGGAAGACACTGTCTGCTGGGACAGTGGGCGCCTAGAGGAGGTGATAGACAGCAGCCAGACCCCAAGCCACAGCCCACTGTATCACCCTGGTCTCCAACTCCCTAAATATCCCTCCTCACTGACCCCTTCCATCTTTTAACAGGAGTCAATCCAATCAATCATCAGCCAGTGAGTCAGTCTTCTAGAATACACAGCGGAGAAGCCCTCTGTGATAGGGTCCCTGAGACCTTTCTGATCGGCCCCACAAGCTGCTCAGACATGCACCTTTGAGAGTTCGGGTGCAAGAGAGAAAGGGAGATCAGTTTCTTTTCTTTTTAACTTTCTCTAAATTTAAACCTATTCCACACCCTTCCTCCACTCACACCTCCTGGGGACCTTCCCTGAACACTCCCAGGCAGGGAGGCAGGCAGGCTGCAGCAGGCCTCTGAGTTTCCCAGGACGGCTGACTGGAGCCAGGTTCCACATCCTTCTCCTCCCTGCGAGGCCTCAGCACCGTGCCCCCGATCTGACCCAGGCTCCTGCCTCCAACAGAAGAAAATGACCAGCCAAACCCACCAGAGCCCCCATATTCTGTCCTCAGGCCTCTTGTCAATAAGGCAGTAGGACCCTGCTCCCCAGCTCCACCCCAGCTTCAGGAAGAAGGTCCCATGGGGGCGCTCACCTGGATTGAACCTTCTGGAGAACCTCTGCTTCTCTAGTCCTGGGAGTCCCCAGGACTCGCTAACACTCCCTTCCAGCCCTCCTTCAGGGGCCGGCAGGCCGAGAAAGCAGGAGGCTGTACAAGAGGAGCTGTGCAGGCCAGCACTTGGAGACACTCCAGAAAACATTTTGCTTCAGAGAGGCTGGGTCCAGGTGTGGAGGCGGCTGACGTCATCCTTTCACCTACTACCCTTCTCTCCACACCCGGGAGACGGAAGGCCGACATGCCACTCCTGCTCTGGAGGCAGATGGAGCGACAGAGGAGCTCGCCCAAAGGCAACTGCTCCAAAGTCCAGTGGCCCCGGGAGGGAAGGGGAATGGTCATCTGGTACCCGCATGTGGGCCAAGTCCCTCCCTCCCTGGGGACCGCAGGCGGCACAGCCCTCCTTTTCTCCACCTTCTCTCATCTCCCAACACCTGCTAAGTATTCCAAAGGTTCTTCAACCCAGGCCACAACCTTTGATCTTCCCCTCATTGCACTGTGAGGATCTGCTCACCCATAAGGTGCCAGAAGGGAGATACAGAGAAATGCTACAGCTCTGCCAGACAGACAGGGCGGGAGCAAGGTGAACCTCCAGAGATCTCACCTTGAGATCCTGAGCCCAGGTGTGCTACACGTGCGCACGCACACACATACAGCTCAGTATCACAAGGGTCTACACACACACACACACACACACACACACACACACACAGTGTGAACTTCCAGAGATCTCATGTTGAGATCCTGAGCCCAGGTGTGCTACACACACACACACACACACACACACACACAGCTCAGTATTACGAGGGTCTACACACACACACACACACACACACCCCAGCTCAGTACCACCCAGCCATGCTGCTGCCTAGCACTGTCCTCACAAAAGACACACACACACAGAGATCCTGAGTCCAGGTGTGCTACACACACACCCCAGCTCAGTAGTGTGAAACACACACACACACCCCAGCTCAGTAGTGTGCTACAAACACACACACACACACACACACACACATACCCCCAGCTCAGTACCACCCAGCCATGCTGCTGCCCAGCACTGTCCCCACAGAGGCCCAGCTCCTGAGGGTCTATTCCTACGGTTCTCTGGGCCAGGAGAGGGTGGGCAGAGGTGGGTGACCTCTCACCACACCCTCGAGGCTTTCCTGAGGATAAGGAGGATCCCTGAGAGGGGCTGGCTCTTTCCTCTCTCCCTCTGACCCTCCTGTCCCTCCCCGGGGACTCAGGGGCCCCAAGCACCTAAGGACAAGGAAAGCTCTCCAGGGACTGTGTTCCTCGTGAGCAACGTGACTATCACAGAGGCTGTGCGAACTGTGTGACCAGGGTTTCTGGGCCACCCAAACCCAGGCCAGCTGGCTCAAATTCCTGTTCCCTCATGAATTCATTTTCCCTCATGAATTCCTTTTCCCACCAACCAAGAATAGCAGGGGGCCACCAAGTGTGCCTGAGTCAGCTGCTAGAAAGGACTCTGGTTGCCAACGGAGCCCTCCCACCTGAATTCTGGGATAGAGTCTGGGCCTACAGACTAAAGTCCAGAAAACTCCCTCGGCCTGGCCTTGGAAGGGAAGGAAAGCCCCTGGCATCTCATGTCAGTGGGAATACCGCTCACCCACACCTCCCCGTCTCCACCACGCACAAGCCCAACATCTGCTCATGTTACTTCTCAAACCTGCAAGGTGTCCCAGACATTCTCTCCCTCCACAAATGTGGTCCAGTCATCATCCTCAGAAAGGCCTCCCTAACCATCACCAACCCATCCAACATACACAATGATGCAGGCCAAAAATGCTTCTCCCCCAGGAATATCTACATCTTAATCCCCAGATACAAGGAGCCTATCTATGTGGATAACCTTATATGGCAAAAGAAATTCTGCGGGTATGATCAAGTTAAGGATCTTGAGATGGGGAAGATTGTTCTAGATTATGTGGGTAGGCTCACGGTAATCACGAGGGTCCTCACAAGGAGTCAGAAGCTGATGTGACAGCAAAGGCAGAGGGGCAGAGCGAGAAACCGGTCAATGCCAGGCTGCTAGCTTCGTCGACGGAGGAAAGAGACCACAAGTCAAAGGATCTAAGCAGCTTCGGGAAGCTGGAAAGGACAAGAAAACAAAATCTTCCCTGGAGACTCCAGAAGGAAAATAGCCCCATAGGCCCAGACTGACATCTGACCTCCAGAACTGTAAGATAATAAATGTCTGCTGTTTCATTTCTTTTTCACTGCGCTGGGTCTCTGTCGCTGTGTGAGCTTTTCTCTAGCTGCGGCAAGCAGGGGCTACTTTCTAGTTGTGGAGCGGGCTTCTCATCACAGAGGCCTCGCTTATTGCAGGGCAGGGGCCGTAGCACGCACAGGCTTCAGTAGCTACGGCTTCCAGGCTCTAGAGCACGCAGGCTCAGTAGTGGTGGCACAGGGTCTTAGTTGCTCCGTGGAATGTGGGTCATCTCGTGTCTCCTGCATTGGCAGGTGGATTCTTTCCCACTGAGCCACCAGGGAAGTCTGCATGGGTGCTGTTCTAAGGCACTCAGATGGCAGCGTTTGCTAACAGCAGCCATGGGACACTAACACACAGGCCCTTCTCTGAACTCAGCTGAGCCTGAGTGTCGCATACAGCACAGGCCCTTGGGGTTCTCATGTGCAAGCTCTCCTTCCAGACTAGACAGTAAAAACCTAGGGGGCTGGGCCTTCTTTCACCCCCAGAAGGCAATGCATGCACTAGGTGTTCAATAAATTTCTGCACTTCTCCACTCCCACAGTAGTCAGACGAAAGACAAACAGTAGCCACAGTCAAGACCTGAGACAGTTCCTCCTTGTCTAATGAGTTTCCAATTAGTCACTGCCAGCAAGTTTCCAATTCACCAGGAGGCACGCAGGAGCAGTGACTGCCCCTTCACCCCAGCAGCCCCACACTCTAGGCCTCAGAATAGGGACGGGAGCAGGGGCGTAGCTACCCTGCCATGCCAATATTAAGTGACCAGCCACAAAAACTGGAAGAAAAGACCACTTTGGAGTTTGAAGAAGGGGCTATAGCAAAAGGGCCCTACAGATATCCCAGGAAAAGTCCACCCGGAGGTTTCATCGAAACTGAAGGCAAAGGAGAGCAATTACTGTGGATGAGAAATTGCTATTGCTCATAGCCAGGGTAGGTCACAGCTTGTCACTAAGCAGGAAAATGACACAGACACAATGTCCCCAGAAGATGGAGGGGATAAAGACCATGCTAGAAATCACAGACATCCTCCAGGCCTCACCTCTCCCATCTCCAGAGGCTGACAGGACCACCCCTCCTTATCAGCAAAATTCAGAGACCCAGCCCCACAAATTAACCATCTAGTTGCTCCCCGTACACCCACTATAGAGGGTGCTTATTTTGAGGCCGCCAACCTTGAACCACACCTTTAAGAGTTACAGCATTTACTATTGCATCAGATTCAAAGGCATTGGAGAATTTCAGCGGGAAGCAAGTGGGAACAGAGGGGCCCACTGGATCTGAGTTCTCAGATGAGAAGGAGAGAATGAGCAAGTACCTCAGTACATGAGAGTCCAGAGAGCAGAGATTAAGTGCAGTAAACGGATTCACAGGCTTTGGAGTCAGGCAGACGTGGTTTGTAACCCAGTTACTCTGTTTTACTAGCTATGGGTGGCCTTGGGCAAGTCACTGAATCTAACCAAACTTCAAGTTCCTTTACCCATAAAATGAGCACAGCAATACTACCAACTTCACTGGTCTCCAAGAGCGAGAGGATACAAGTAGAGCAATTTGAACAACTGTCACGCAGTATACCTTCCATAAATGGTAGCAATGAGAAGGATGGATGAGTTACTATTTGTCCATAAGCATCAGGATAAGAGATTTTTCTGATGCATGTCTAAAAAAGTAGACCCATATCTCAAGTCAATAATAGAGATACAAGTTTAATCATGTACCACCCTGACCTAACCCTCCCCTCCCCACTTCACCCTAATCCTGCCAATCATCCATCATCTATGATCCCAACACAGATTTGGACAATGATCTCTTAAGGGCGAATATAAAGCAATTCAGCTGGAAACGGAAACAAGTCTGATATCCAGGCCCCACAGAAGGTCAAACCAGAGATGAAGTTTGAATGAGTCAGTCCTCTGCTGTAGCAGGCAGGGCGCATTCCTCTGGGTTCCGCAGGGAGAACAGGGCCATGCGGAACAACGGGCCTGAGCAGGAACAGAACTTACTCAGGTACCATGAGGTAGGGAAGCAATCGGTGGAAACCACCCTTGACACCCGTCCTTGGATTTTAAAGAAAAAATGTAATTCAACTCCAGGGTAGACAAATGAGAGAGCCAGGACTTAGAGGGGAAAGCCCCAGTGTTTGCCCATTTCCTAAATCACAGGGAATATCCAAGAGGGGAAGGCAGCAGAATGGACCTGAAGAGCCCTGGTACTCCAGCCAGCACGGCTCAAAACCAACGTTAGTTCTACTCCTAACTTGCTGGACAACAGGGAGCGGGGCAGTGAGCCATCTGTACCGCAAGGTTTACCCCCTCATTCAGGGATAAGACTAACAGCCCTTCCCAAGTCATGAGCTTCAGAATTCACTGCTCAAGTATATTCAAGCACCCACTTTGCACAAAGATACTGTGGCAGCCTTGTGGGTTGACACAAAGATGAATCACACACAGAACCCGCTCTGGAGAACAAATACTGTATCAGAAGAAACCAGACAAGCACATCAATGACCAAAGGAAGCAAGGACTTCCCCGGCAGTCCCGTGGTTAAAATTCGGTGCTTCCACTGCAGGAGGCACAGGTTCGATCCCTAGTTGGGGAACTAAAATCCCACAAGTCACGCTGTGCAGCCAAAAAATAATAATACTAATAATAGTTTTTAAAAAATAGACACATCAACAGATTATCCACAAACCAGTGCCTCAAGTGCTGGCACAGAAATGCACATAAACTCTGCTGACGGAAGAAGTAGAAAGTGCTACCTGGGGGACCCAGGCAGCTTTAAAGGAGTGACATTTTTGCTGCGTCTTGAATGATGACAAAGCTCCTGCCAGGTGAGGAAGAGCCCTAAGGGCACCTGGTACAAGGGTGGCAGCACGCAACAGTGGAGTCCTCAAAGGACCTGGACCACGCAAGGACCTGGGGCGTCTGGCAGCAAGGGGATGGGCACACCTGGGCCAGGCCTGGAAGACCCACCACAGAGACTCGGGGAGACAAAGTGAGAAACTACCCCTAAAATATACAAACTGCTAGGTGGTGCTATGGCCGCAGGGGTCTACACAGCCAGAATGTTCATGAAGCATCCGGAAGCCGAAGATGCTGGCTGTTTACAGAGAGCTTCAGGGAGAGAAAGAGATGGGGAGAATGTGCTAGGAAGAAGGGTGACACCTATCCCAACCCCTACGAAGTGGGAAGAAACAAGGCCCCCAGTAAATGTGGAGACATGAAACTACTCAGACACGAAATGTTTCTAAACGCAGGGGGGTGAATGCCAAGTCTAGAAACTGAGATGCCAGGGCTTAACTAGAAGGGAATCTTCCCCTGGGATTCCAGAACAGCAGCTCCCAGCTGGGGGCATTGTGTGGGGGCAGGGGGAGTCAGTGTTGCCACCTGAGGGTTTTACCCTTCCCCAAATTCCCTCCCCAAGCAAATCAGAATTAAGGAGGCTCCCCCAAACACAAGTTGGTCTTCAATTCCAAGCAACAGCAGCAGCCCCCCTTTATGAACTGCTGCCATCGGTCACACACCCTGATTCTCCTGACCCTCAGGAACAAGAGCAAGAGCTCCAACCAACACTCCCTCATTGCCCTAGATGCCTGACCCTGAGCCTGGCACCTGACCCAGACAACTTAGGAAAGTAGGTTTTCCAAGGCATAACTTACAGACTCACACAACAAGGTCAATTCTCAAAGGCAGATGGCCTTTTGGAGAGCAGGGCCTCCTGCATGACCCTGTCCCTCAGGGATCCCTAACCCAGACCCCAGGGGGCCCCTCTGCACCCCAAAGTACCCGCCCCCACCCCACCCCAGATCCCTGCCTTCCCTTCTAAGGGGCCTCCACCAGGGAGGCCAGAGAAACTCATCCAACCAGTTTCCAGGTGGGAGGAGAGCAGCTTTCTCCTTCAGCTGAGCAGTTACACATGCAGAGGGGGCAGCTGTCACCAAACCCTAGATTCTGGGGCAGGCGGGTCCACATGGGCATGGCCTAGGTAGCAATCCTGTTCCTGGAAAAGCCAGGCCTTGATTCAGGGCTGAAACTCAAGGCAGGGGAGGGCAGCAACCTGCCCCTGACCTCCTGGCTTCTGCAGCCCAGAGCTCTGGGAGGGGTGGACAAGGCCCTGGTCTGGCGGTGTCCACCAGGAGAAGAGTCCGGGTCAGGGACAACATCCTTCCACCTGCCCAACCTGCCAGCACCCCTAGATTTTATCTAAAATAACCACCCTCTGTGGATTCTGGGAAAAGGAAACTTCCGGAAAACGTGGGAGATTAACTCTGCTTTTCCCAGGGTGTGCTGGGTCCCTCTACAAACAGCCCCTTCCCTAATCACCCAACTCCGAGTGTTCAGAGATCAGAAGACCCTCCAAAGCCCCTCGCAGAACCACGTGCAGTAACTCAAAGAGGAACACAGGATTCTCGCTCTTGCCCGGCCTCAATGGACACATCCCCTGGAAGAAGCCTGGGCAGGATTTTAAAAAGGGACCAACTCAACCTGTCCTCAGTTTCTGAAGGCCCAAGGGAGAAATTTAACTTTTGCCCCAAAGCCTGTGGCCAGCCGGGTTTCAGAGCAGAGTCTGGCAAGACTCGGAGGCCTTTGATAGTGCTGCTCCTGCCCCATTCGCACCCCCTGGCCTGGCCAGCCGGGTACCTACCGCTTTCCTCAAAAGGGCTCCCATCTGAGCACCAAGAGGGCCGCGTGGGGCCCGGGAGCCGCATTCGGCCCTGGCAGCCGAGCAGTTAACAGGCTTGGGGCGAGCAGAGAGCTGCCACCAACAGCCTCGGGAATTAAAGCGCCCGCCGCCTCCTGCAAAACCTCTTCAATAAACGTTCTATTCAGAATCAGTTGCGCGTGTGGGTCATACTTTCTGCATTTCTTTCATTCCTGATGCCCGGGGGGCCCCTAACAGAGGAAATGGAGCTTCCCACCCCAACTCAGCAGGTCCCCGCTGGGTGAAGACCCAGGTCACAGCCCGGCCAGGTGAGCGCCACCAACCGCTGAGGATGTGCAAGTGTCTCCAGCAATTCAAGTCTGGGGACGCTAACTGCAGGAAGTCAAATAGTGAAGACACTTGAACAAAGCGGGAGCATTCACCAGCACAACAATAACCCATTTATGCAGCTCCTCCCCCACCTCAGGCCCTCAAAGCCTGAGGATATTAACCCTCACAACAGCCAGAGACAGAGGGGAGGGATGGCTGCAGCGGTTGGGAATTATTTCCCTGTTTTACGGATCAGGAAACTGAGGCACAAATGGCTCCCAAGATGCTGAGCTGGAATAACCTCAATAGCAGGCAATGTGGTAATAAACATTCTCTATGAACTCTGCCTACCACAACCGTTTGTGTGCTAAGTCGCTTCAGTTGTGTCTGACTCTTTGCGACCCTATGGATTGTAGCCTGCGAGGTTCCACTGTCCATGGGATTCTTCAGGCAAGAATATTGGAGTGGGTTGCCATTCCCTTATCCAGGGACTCGAACCTGAGTCTCCTGCATTGCAGGTGGATTCTTTACCGCTAAGCCACCGGGGAAGCCAGTGAGGCGGAGCTATTTACTCACTCACCAAAAGCCGTGCAGCAGGAAAGCCAGGGTTTGGCCGGAATTCCGGGGCTCCTCACTATTCCTCAATCCCAACATCAGTGGGGCCAGGAGATACAGCCAAAGACGGATGGAAACATGTCAACCCTGCCCACCTCGTGGGGACGCCTTCTGGCACTTTCTGCCCTTTTACAAGTAACACTATGCTCACAACAAGTTCCTACAGCATGGAGCAAACCTCAGAAGGAGGCCAACATGGAGTTGGCTGGGAATTCATAACCTGCCCATTGATGCCTCCAGATACCACTTCTGTGTCAACATGTGACCCAGGGGCCAGCACACAGGTTGCCTTCTCTACCGCAAGCTCACAGCAGGAGTTCTGATCCACACAGCTGACTCAGGCAATGGGCACGTGTCCTAACTTGTTTTCCGTGTGTGCTGCCTTCTTTACTCAGTCACAGCCTCCTCAAGGTTAAGGACCAGATCTTCCCAGGGTTTTGTGCATTTTCTTCCCCCAGGGCTTCTGATGCTCCAGTCCTTCCTACTGATTTTGGCAGCTGTAGGACTCATGCCAGAAGAAAGCTGAAGCACACAGGAAGGATGATATTTCCTGGGCTCTTGTAATGGGAGGAAGAGATATCTCCAGTGGAGACACGGAAAAAGGTTTGGGGATGGAGAGGCAAACTGTTCACCTTCTCTGCTGCCTGGTCAGGCTCAGCCCGGCTGAAAATTGCATCATCAGGGCTCAGATAACTTCCATTTAAAAACAGGACTACTCACAAATATTTGTTGACAGTATAAACCACACGCCAGGTGCTGGGGACACAGCAGTGAATAAGACAAATCTTTACTAGCATGGAGCTTACACTCCAATATAGAAGACGATCACAAAAGGTAGACAAATATCTGATATATTCCTGGACAGTGTTAAGTGTTATGAAAAAGGTGAAAAAGAGAAAAGGCAGTATGGGGGTGGACAGTGTTAGTGAGAGAGGCCTGGGAAGGCTCTGTAAAGGTGACTCGTGGCAGAGACCTGTATGACAGGAAGCAGCCAGACACACAAAGTTCCTCCGCCAATCTTTTCCTCTGCCCCACCTCAGCCCACCACCCACACATTTGGTATGTCCTAGACCTCATCATCATAGTAAAGTAAAAGTGAAAGTCGCTCAGTCGTGTCCGACTCTTTGCAAGCCTATGGACTATACAGTCCATGGAATTCTCCAGGCCAGAATATTGGAGTGGGCAGCCTTTCCCTTTTCCAGGGGATCTTCCCAACCCAGAGATCAAGCCCAGGTCGCCCTGATTGCAGGCAGATTCTTTACCAGCTAAGCCATAAGGGAACCCCATCATCATAGTAAGTGCAGACTTACGATGCTTTTAAGCATTCCACTATTTCTCAGCATAAAAATTACTAACCACACAATAAAGCAAACCATGACAAGCAAGTCAGAAGATGAAAGAAATTGATACTTCAAAAACTAGGAATAAAAGAAAAATCTGAAAAAGACTTTTGAAAAAGTACTAAACGGAAATAAAATAGTTGACCTTTGAACAATATGGGGCTTCGGGGCAGTAGAAATCCATGTATGACTTTACACCCAGCCCTCTGTATCCATGATTTCTCATCTGCAGATTCAACAAGCTGCAGATTGCGTGGTACTGCTGTTACTGTTTAGTCTCGGTATCCAACTCTTTTGAGACTCCTTCAGCCCGCCTGAAAGAGGTGGGAATACCAGACCACCTGACCTGCCTCTTGAGAAACCTATATGCAGGTCAGGAAGCAATAGTTAGAACTGGACATGGAACAACAGACTGGTGCCAAATAGGAAAAGGAGTACGTCAAGGCTGTATATTGTCACCCTGCTTATTTAACTTATATGCAGAGTACATCCTGAGAAATGCTGGGCTGGAAGAAGCACAAGCTGGAATCAAGATTGTCAGGAGAAATATCAATAACCTCAGATATGCAGAGTGCAGATGGCACCACCCTTATGGCAGAAAATGAAGAGGAACTAGAAAGCCTCTTAATGAAAGTAAAAGAGGACAGTGAAAAAGTTGGCCTAAAGCTTAACATTCAGAAAACGAAGATCATGGCATCTGGTCCCATTACTTCATGGGAAATAGATGGGGAAACAGTGGAAATAGTGTCAGACTTTATTTTGGGGGCTCCAAAATCACTGCAGATGGTGAATGCAGCCATGAAAGTAAAAGACGCTTACTCCTTGGAAGGAAAGCTATGACAAACCTAGACAGCATATTAAAAAGCAGAGACATTACTTTGCCAACAAAGGTCCATCTAGTCAAGGCTATGGTTTTTCCAGTGGTCATGTATAAATGTGAGACTTGGACTGTGAAAAAAGCTGAGCGCCAGAGAATTGATGCCTTTGAACTGTGGTGTTGGAGAAGACTCTTGAGAGTCCCTTGGGCTGCAAGGAGATCCAACCAGTCCATTCTGAAGGAGATTAGCCCTGGGTGTTCCTTGGAAGGAATGATGCTAAAGCTGAAACTCCAGTACGTTGGCCACCTCATGCAAAGAGTTGACTCATTGGAAAGACTCTGATGCTGGGAGGGATTGGGGGCAGGAGGAGAAGGGGACGACAGAGGATGAAATGGTTAGATGGCATCACTGACTCCATTGACGTGAGTCTGAGTGAACTCCGGGAGTTGGTGATGGACAGGGAGGCCTGGCGTGCTGCGATTTATGGGGTCGCAAAGAGTCGGACACGACTGAGCGACTGAACTGAACTGAGCCCGCCAGGTTTCTCTGTCCATGGGATTTCCCAGACAAGAATACTAGAATAGATTGCCATTTTCTTGTCCAGGGGATCTTCCCAAACCAGGAATCAAATACACATCTTCTGCACTGGCAAGCAGATTCTTTACTATTGAGCCCCATGTAATACTATAGTATATATTTATTGAAAAAAATCCACATATAACTGAACCCACGCATTTCATATCCAGATTTTTCAAGGGTTAATTGTATACAATATTGACATGTTAAACTCAATAGGTAAATTAAATAGAAAATTAAATACAGCTAAAGAAAGAATTAGTGAAATGGGGGGAAAAAAACTGAGGAAATTATCCTGAAATAGATGTAAAGAGAAAGATAGAAAATATGAACATTAAGAGACAAGATCCAGGGCTTCCCCAGGGGTCTAGTGGTTAAGAATCTGCCTGCCAATGCAGGGGACGTGGGTTCGATCCCTGGTCTGGGAGGACCCCACACGCCATGAGCAACTAAGCCCATGTGCCTACTGAGCCCGCACTGTAGAGCCCAAGAGCCCCAGCTACTGAAGCCCACACACCTAGAGGCCATGCTCCGAAACAAGAGAAGCCCCTGCTCTCTGCAACTAGAGAAGGCCTGTGTGCAGCAACGAAGACTCAGGACAACCAGAAACTTAAAAAAAGTAAACAAATAAATCTTTTAAAAGAGAGAGAGAGAGAAGATCCAAAGAGTTCCAGAGGAAGAAAAGGAAAAGAATTAAAGGAGAGGCAATTTTCAAAGACAGAATATATATGAATTTTCCAGAACTGAACACCTCGACATCTGTCCTCATATTGAAAGCACAACTAAGTTAAATTATTTTTTAAGTCCACATTTAGACCTATCATACATAGTATAAATGCCGATTATCAAAGACAAAAAAGAACATCTTAAAGGATTATAAGGAAATACTATGAACAAACATATGCTAATGAATTAGATAACTTTGATGCCATGGAGAATGAAAAAGCTGGCTTAAAGCTCAACATTCAGAAAACAAAGATCATGGCATCTGGTCCCATTACTTCATGGGAAATAGATGGGAAAACAGTGGAAACAGTGTCAGACTTTATTTTTTGGGCTCCAAAATCACTGCAGATGGTGACTGCAGCCATGAAAGTAAAAGACGCTTACTCCTTGGAAGAAAAGTTATGACCAACCTAGATAGCATATTCAAAAGCAGAGACGTTACTTTGCCGACTAAGGTCCGTCTAGTCAAGGCTATGGTTTTTCCAGTAGTCACGTATGGATGTGAGAGTTGGACTGTGAAGAAGGCTGAGCGCCAAAGAATTGATGCTTTTGAACTGTGGTGTTAGAGAAGACTCTTGAGAGTCCCTTGGGCTGCAAGGAGATCCAACCAGTCCATTCTGAAGGAGATCAGCCCTGGGTGTTCCTTGGAAGGAATGATGCTAAAGCTGAAACTCCAATACTTTGGCCACCTCATGCAAAGAGTTGACTCATTGGAAAGACTCTGATGCTGGGAGGGATTGGGGGCAGGAGGAGAAGGTGACGACAGAGGATGAGATGGCTGGATGGCGTCACTGACTCGATGGACCCGAGTCTGAGTGAACTCCGGGAGACGGTGATGGACAGGGAGGCCTGGTGTGCTGCGATTCATGGGGTCGCAAAGAGTCGGACACGACTGAGCGACTGAACTGAACTGATGCCATTCCTAGACAAATTCCTAGAATGACATAAACCAATGAGGATTTGGGAAGGAACAAAAGATCTGAAGAGATCTGTTAACAAGCAAAGAGCCTGAATTAAGAATTTTTAAACTTCCAATAATGAAAAGCCTAGGACGCAATGGCTTCACTGGTGAATTTACCAAACATTTAAAGAATTAACAGCAATTCTTCACAAACTCTTCCAAAAAGCAGAAGAGGAACGAACACTTCCTACACATTCTATGAGGCCTGATAAAAGACCAAACAAAATATCACAAGGGAAAAAAAAAGCTACAGGCCAGCATCCCTTATAAATGTGGCTATAAAAATCCTCAACAATACACTAACAAACTGAATCTAGCAACATATAAAAAGGAATATACACTATGACCATGTGAATTTATCCCAGAAATACAGGATTGGGTTAACATCCAAAACCAAAAATATATTAATATAATTTTAGATATTAATAGAATAAAATATAAAAACCATCTGGTCACCTTAAATAGACCCAGAAAAAAACATTTGACAAAATCTGACACCCTTCCATGATAAAAACACCACACAAGCTAGGAATAGAAGGGAACATCCCCAGTCTTATAAAGAACATACAAAAAACCCCACAGATACTTCATCTCAATGGAGAAAGAAGAAATGTTTTCCCCCTAAGATTAGGAATAAGACAAGAATTTCCCCTCATGACACTTCTATTCAACATTGTACTGGAGTTCTAGCCAGGAAAATTAGGCAAGAAAATGATATAAAAGACATTCAGGAAAAAAAAAAAAAAAAGACATTCAGATTGAAAAGGAAGAAGTAAAAGTATTTCTAGTTGGCTTAAAACTCAACATTCAGAAAACTAAGATCATGGCATCCGGGCCCATCACTTTATGGCAAATAGATGGGGAAACAATGGCCACAGTGAGAGACTTTATTTTGGGGGGTTCCCAAATCACTGCAGATGGTGACGCAGCCATGAAATTAAAAGACACTTGCTCCTTGGAAGAAAAGTTATGACCAACCTAGACAGCATGTTAAAAAGCAGAGACATTACTTTGCCAACAAAGACCCATCTAGTCAAAGCTATGGTTTTTCCAGTAATCATGTATGGAGGTGAGAGTTGGACTATAAAGAAAGCTGAGTGCTGAAGAATTGATGCTTTTGAACTGTGGTGTTGGAGAAAACTCTTGAGAGTCCCTTGGACTGCAAGGAGATCAAACCAGTCAATCCCAAAGGAAATCAACACTGAATTTTCCTTGGAAGGACTGATGCTGAAGCTAAAGCTCCAATATTTTGGCCACCTGATGTGAAGAACTGACTCATTTGAAAAGACCGTGATGCTGGGAAAGATTGAGGGCAGGAGGAGAAGGGGACGACAGAGGATGAGATGGTTGGATGGCATCACCGACTCTATGGACATGAGTTTGAGTAAGCTCCAGGAGTTGGTGATGGACAGGGAGGCCTGGTGTGCTGCAGTCCATGGGGTCACAAAGAGTCGGAGACGACTGAGCAACTGAACTGAATTAAATCCATTGATGACATGATCTCGTGTATATAGAAAATCTTAAGAAATTCACTAATGAAACAATTAGTGGACTCCACTAACGAAAAGAATCTAGTAAGATGGAAGGATACAAGAGCAATACACAAAAATCAATTGTATTCCTATATACTAGTAGCACACAATCCAAAATGCAATGAAGTGAAATGTCCTGGTGGTCCAGTGACTGGTACTCTACACTTTCACTGCCAAGGGAATGGGTTTAACCCCTGATGGGAGAACTAGGATCCTGCAAATTGAGTGGCTTACCTTCTCCCCTCAAGAAACAAAACAATCCCATTTGTAACAAAGCATTGAAAACTGTGGAATATATTTAACAAAAGGAATGTAAGAATTGTATATGGGAAGCTACAAAACACTTGAAAGAAACTAAAGACCTGAATAAATGGAAGGATATCCCATGTTCATGGATCAGAACACGTAACACTCTTCAAGTTAGCGATACTCAGTAAATTAATTTACAGACTCAATGTGATCTATTTCAAAATTCTAGCTGGCATTTCTGTAGAAATTTACAAGACGATCATAAAATTCGTATGGAAAAGCAAGGGAGCCAGAATAGCTAAAACAATCTTAAAAAAGAACAAAGTTGGAAGACTCACAGTTCCCAACTTTAAAACTTATTACAAAGCTATAGTTATCAAGACTATATTGACATACAGATAGACATATAGATTAATGCAACAGAACTGAGAGTACAGAAATAAAACTCTACATTTATAGTCACCTGCTTTTCATAAGGGTGTCAAAACCATTCAATAGGGGAAGAATAGTCTTTTCAACAATGTTATATTCACAGCTATATTCACATGCATAAGAATGAATCTGCATATCTAGTTCATATCATGCACAAAAATTAAGTCAAAATGGATCACAGACCTAAATGTAAAAGCTAAAACTATAAAACTCCTAAAAGGAAATTTAGAGGTAAGTTTTTGTGAACTTGGGCAAGCAGTGGTTTCTTAGATACAATAGGAAAAGCACAAGCAACAAAACAAAAAAAATAGATAAATTCAACTTCATCAAGATTTAAAACTTATGTTTCGAAGGCACTATAAAGAAAATGAAAAGAAAGTAGACTAGATCATGTTACAATGTATACAAATATTGAATCATTAAGTTGTATATCTGAAACTAATAATATATCAATTACACATTATTTTTGAAAAATTTTTAAAAGAGAGACAGTGAAAAGATAAATCACAGAATGGGAGAAAATATTTGTAAACCTGATAATAGACTTGTATCCAGACTATATAAAGAACCCTTACAACAACAATAAAATAACCCAATTTTAACATAACAACAATTTGAATAGATATTTCTCCAAAAATATATACAAATGGCCAATAAGCACAAGAAAAAATGTTCAACATCGTTAGTCATTAGGAAAATGCAAATCAAAATCACAATTAAATCCATTTCATACTCACTCTAAGATGGCTAAAATCAAAACCATGTTCAATAACAAGTGTTGGAGAGGATAAAGAGAAATTAGAACTCATATATTGCTGGTAAGAAATAGTGTAGCCTATTTAGAAAACAATTTAACAATTCCTCAAAAAGTTAATTTATAAATAATCATCTCCCAGTAGGTCATATAGAAGCTAGGAGATCTATATGCTGCGTACAAAAAGTTGTACACAATTGTTTATAGCAATATTATTTATAATACAAAAAAAAGTGGAAACAGCTCAAATGTCTATCAACTGAAGAATGGATAAACAAAATGTAGTAAACCCATATAATGGAATGAAAAATGGAGAACTGATAACCTGCCACAACATGGATGAAAACACTATGTTAAGTGAAAAGGCTAGTCAACAGAACGATACATTGTATGAACTCATTTATGTAAAAGGTCCAGAACAGGTAAATCTAGAAAGATAAAAGTAGACTAGTGATTGCCTGGGGCTAGTGGATAGGGGAAATGACTGCAAAAAGTACAGTTTCTCTTAATAAACTGTGATAATAAAAATGGCTTAGATAGCAGGCTTTCCAGTTGGCACCAGTTAAAGAACCTGCCTGCCACTGCAAGAAACTTAAGAGACTTGAGTTTGATCCCTGGGTCAGGAAGATCCCCTGGAGAAGGGCTTGGCAACCCACTGCAGAATTCTTGCCTGGAAAATCCCATGGACAGAAGATCCTGGTGGGCTATAGTCCATAGTGTCTCAAAAGAGGTGGACATGACTGAGGCCACTAAGCACACACGATTAGACAGCAGAGGGAATTCCCTGGTGGTCCAGTGGTTAGGACTCTGCACTCTCACTGCCGAGGGCCCGTATTTGATAGTGAGAGATTTTACTTTCACTTTTCACTTTCATTCATTGGAGAAGGAAATGGCAGCCCACTCCAGTGTTCTTGCCTGGAGAATCCCAGGGACGGGGGAGCCTGGTGGGCTGCCGTCTATGGGGTCGCACAGAGTCAGGCAGACTTAGCAGCAGCAGCAGCAGAGAACTAGGATCCCACAAGCTGAGCGGCAGGGCCGAAAGAGGAAAAAAAAAAAAAGATTAGATAGCAGGGATAGTTATACAATTCTGTGCATATATACTAAAAAATGGGTAAATTTTAAGATATGGGAAATATATCTCAATAAAGCTATCAAATCAACTCTTGAAAAGTAAAGAGTCAGCAGGAAAAGTATAGACTGCTTAATAACTAGCACTGGGAAAATTGGCTATTTCTCTGGAAAAAATAAAATCAGTTCCATCTTACAAGGCTGAGTGGTTCTCAACCTTGGCTGAACATAGAAGTTACCTGGGCCATTTCATAACCATGCCCAGGCCCTACCCCAAGATATTTTCATTTTATTGGGCTGATCTGAAATGAAGCTCAGACAGGAGTACTATTTTAAAAAGCTCCTTATGAGGCTCTAATATGTAGCCAGAGAGAAGAACCATTGTCACATACAGAAAATACACTCCAGATGAATTTAAAATGTTAAGAGTAGAAGCAAAACTTAAAAAAAATTTTTATATCCCTGGTGGTCCAGTGGTTAAGAACCCACCTTCCAATGCAGGGCTTCGAGGGCTTTCCTGGTAGCTCAGTGGTAAAGAATCCTCCTGCCAGTGCAGGAGACAAGGGTTCAATCTCTGATCCAGGAAGATCCCACATTCCGAGGAGCAACAAAGCCCGTGGGCGACAACTTTATTGAGCCTATGCTCTAGAGCCCAGGAGCCACAACTGCTGAGCCCACATGCTTGCAACTACTGAAGGCTGCATGCTCAAGAGACACCACAGTGAGAAGCCTGCACACCGCAGCTACAGAGCAGCCCCTACTCACCACAACTAGAGAAAAGCCCGCGCAGCATGAAGACACAGCATGGCCAAAAATATATAAATAAAATTTTGTATTGAAAGAGCGAGAAGACCTCGAGTTACAACAAAGAGCACACATACTACAACAGAGACTCAGAGCAGTACAAACAAAAAATTAAAATTAAAGAAAATTTCTAAGAACCCATTTAATAAAAATCAGGGTAGGAAAAGATTTCTTGATATGAACAAAAGACTGGCAAATGTGACAACATTAAAATTTAAATTTCCCTATGAAAAATAACTTTAATCAACTTAAAACAATCCAGAGCTATATGTAATGAATAAAACCCACAAAAGACTATGAATCTGCCTGCAATGCAGGAAATCCAGGTTCAATAGCTGGGTCAGAAAGATCCCCTAGAGGAGGAAATGGAAACCCACTCCAGTATTCTTGACTGAAGAATCCCATGGACAGAGGAGACTGATGGGCTACGGTTCATAGGGTCACGAAGAGTCAGACAAGACTGAGCAACTAACACTCACTTTGTTTCATTTAACACTTATACATAGATTTTTTTTTTTTAATTCCTAAAAATCATCAAGAAAATGGCAACTAGAACTCTGAAAAAGTACCAAGAACCTGTAACTTGTCAAAGCATGGGGAACTAGGAGCAAGGAAACAACGGGTAGAGACTTTACATTACATTCTGGGGCTTGAATCACATGGATGTATTACTTGGTTTAATTTTTTTTTAATGCAAAAAGCAAAACCTCACAGAATTATAAACATGGATTGGCAATAAACATGAAAAATGCTCATCCCTATCTTCAATCAGAAGTGCTAATTTTAAGGGGCAGTTTATAAAATAATTTTAAAATTACATCTACTAGATTACAAGACACAATCCAAATGTTAGTGAAATAGGGGCTCTTGTGTTTCTGGTAAGAATGTATACTGATTCACAAATCATGCAGGGACATTATTTGGCAGTATCTTCAAAAGCACAATTTATAACCCCATAATCCTACCACTGACATACGTGGTAGAAAAGATTGACACATGGATGATAAACACAGGATACTGGTGAGAAAAATGGAAACAATCTAAAAGTCTGTCCATAAGGAAGCTATAATTATACAACAGACACCATGTAACAGTTCAGTGAATAAACTAGATTTAAATATTTCAACATGGATAAATCTAGACAACAATGTTTATTCAACATGATGCTATACATCTCAAAATCAAAACAACAGGAAACTATAAATTACTTACAAACAGTAAAAACTATGAAGACATGCATAGACGTGATAAACACCATATTCAAGAGAATGTTACTTCTGGGGAGGGAGGAAAGAGAAAGCAATTAGGAGGAAAAAGAAAGCATTGACTGCATCTGTTTAACATTCAAATGGCAGAAATAAATTGGGGAAAATTACCATTTGCCAGATCTGGATGGTGAGAAGACAGGAGCTCCTACGCAGGGGCGGGCCCCACCACCCTGGACATGACTGGAACGACCAGCATGGAAGCTGAACAGCACAGCACAGCACCCTTCAGCAGCATCCAGAACCCAAACAAAGGAACAAAAGCTCCTGATGGAAAGAGGCCTGGGATTTTTGAAATTGCAGCTCCTCCCTAACATTTTCTGGCCTCGGAAATGTTGTGCAGCACTCAGGTAGAAGCTTTTTAAAAAATGGAAAGCGCTCTCTGGGATAACTGGCAGTCTGCTTTGGGTGGAGCTGAATTAAGTTTGGGCCCATCCTGGCTCCACAGTAACACAGTAAAACCTTGACCAGCTGGAACCCCTGCAGAGAGAGCTATCCAAAAGGCACATTTTTTTAAGAGTGTGCCCAGTTTCCAAAGAGTCTGGGGTAGAGCTCACATGTGCTCTAGAGTCATCTAGAAGTTCAGACCTCATCTCTGCTAAGTCTTAGCTGAGATCCCAGAAAAGTGACCTATGTAGTGTGAGTGGATTCAGTTTCCTCATCTGTAGTTGAGGGTACCACCACCTACTATGCCTTGTTGAGAAGATTAGTGATATTACCTAAGAGTCAACACTTAAAAAATTGTAGTCAATCTGACTGGGACATCTTTCAAAAACATGTTACACACTTCCTGCCCTCCCTTCCCAAATAGTCAAGGAAACATCATTTAACCTCCGCTTGATGACTCAGGGTCACAATTACCAGCAAAGCATCAATTATCAAAATGATGATGCCCCCCAAGGCCAAGGTGTGCCAAGCCACTCCCCCGACATAAATAATGACCCCTGGCTCTCACACTCATGCCTGTTTTCCACAGTGTCTTGTTCTCCATCCACTCCATCAACTGTCATTGCACTGTGGTCACTTTTCTTCTCTACATTGGTCTCTTTATACTCTCCTTTGCTGCTGCCTTTCAGTTGTAGGCTTGGAAATTGGATGACACAACTCCTACATAAAAGTTAAACAGGGTCTGAGGGAGCTGGTGTGAAAGAAAATGCAGGCACTTGAGTCTTAGTCGACCTGGAGACCTTCCTGGCTACTTGCAAATAAGCAAGGCCACTGGGTGGCCATGTTGTAAATACGGTAGAAGAGGGCTTACAGGACATATTATGGGATGAACTATTTTCAAGACTAAAAGCATACTCCACTTGGGACACAACATGCAAGGGGCAAACTCTCAGCAGGCCTGGGAGGACTGGTACCAGTGACCCGAGGCACCCTTTCACTTGTCCAGGCTAGAGGAATACAGAGCTGCCTGCCCCTGTGCCGCAGGTGTTGACCACAGCTTCAACTTCTTAGAATCTTCTACTCTACTAGGACAGAGTAGAACATTTGTGAAGAGTGTGAAAATGTATCTAATTCCTAAAGTTTCATTCACACAGTAGGATTTTATTTATTCACCAAATGTTTACTGGAATCCTACTATGCAGCAAGCACTGGAGACGCAGTGATGCACAGGACAGACAGAGCCTGCAAGAGTACTGGTTCCCTTTTCCTGTCAATAAATACTTGCCATCTATTGCTCAAGAATCTCTGACTTATACACATATGCGCACACACTTATAGACAAACATACATACACATGGTCTTGTGGCCTAGGGAGCAAAGTTTTTTAGAGCTTCCAGTACCTGTAGAACCCATCTTTCCTCCTGAGATCCCGTTACCATAGTGAAATAGACTTGACTCCTCTAGCATCCCTCCCTCCATTCTCAGCCAAATTCCAGCAACAACTAGAGCAACCCTTAGTACCCTCAAATTCTGTTTCCCAAAAGGCAACATGCACAGTCGCCACTGTGCCCACTGGAACCTCATTCAAGTCCTATGGACGGCCCCAGAGTCTGCTCAGCATGAAACAGAGTCTAAGAGTCCTTAAAAATCCATTCCTTGAGCTTAAGCCAGGAGGCTTCCCCCCCGCCGCCAGAGGCTAGCAAGAGAACTGTAAAAAGTCCCATTCTCTCTTGGGTGGCATTCCCAGACGGCAACAGTCCATCCAGGGCTAGGCTTGACCCCCACCACTGCCTTCTTCCTCTAACTGCATGGTATAAAAACTGGAGCAGATGAGATCACGGAGCCCAGACTGTTCTCATGATGGGACCCCAGCACAAGCTCATCACACCCTGTAGATTACACTGTTCTCCATGCTATATGGGAACAAAGATGGTTCCAGCAGAGCTCCTGACTTCAGAGAACTGCTAATCAAAATAAGAACAGAGCAAAGACCCTGTTCACAAGGCCAGTCTTTATCCCAGACAGCCAACACCCAGAGGGGTGGCCATCGACTCTGGATGTACCTCCTTCGGATCACAAACTAGTTAACCCTGCCCATTTTCATTCTCCTCTGACTTGAGGTCACCCAACATCACAAAATAGCTTGAGGCTGGTTAGGGCCCCCCTGGAACTTCCTCTGAAGCCAGATTACACCTAGTTTTACCCGGTCTTCAGGCACCCACTGGTAGGCTCAGAAAGCTCCTTCACCTCAAGGGCCTCCCTGGCTGTCCGGTAGCTGAAACTGGGCTCTCAGAGGGCGCGGTCTGGCTGATGACCACTTCCCCAGCCCCCGCCCTCCACCGCCCATCGCTGCTTCCTGAGCCCGGCTCGGCCCCCAGGAAACCGCTCCCCGCTGCTTTTGACAGCAGCTATCTTTGAGCTCAGGCACCTCCCTTTGAGGTCCTGATTCGGCTGAGAAGGGAAAAGACTCTTCAGATTGGCTGAATGGAAGCAGAGCTGAGCAGAGTCCAGCCAGACTCAGCACTCAGTGTCTGTCTGTTCATGTTACTTGAAATTCTGGTCCATGGTGGAGCCTACTTGAAACTTTTTCTGGGGCTGCCTGAGCCTCCATGAGCACCCATTTGCACCTCTGCAGGCTCTCCTCAAACAGCTCCACCCACCATCTGCCCAGCCTTCCCTGCCCCTCCCTCATTTTCACCAGCCTTTTCTCTCCGTCTCCCAGCAGAATTCATCTTACAGACGTTGGGGGAGAGACAGCTAGCCTTTCCAGCTGTGAGGCAGGGTAGAGAGGCCAGGGATGAAGGTGTGATTCATCAGGGCTGGTTGGAAGCAAGGGAAATTCCAGAGCAAGGGAGGATCAGGGCTGCCCCCAGTTCACCCTAGAAGCAGCACACACACCTGGGAAGCCCACATCCTCAACAATCCCCCAGCCTTGATTCTAGGAGAGGGTTGAAGAGTCTCACCAACTACAAAAGTCTGCACTAAGTAGGGTTTCCATTTTCACCTGCCTCCAATTCCCCACTTGCTTCAAGCTTTTCATTTAGCAATGGCAATAAAGAGCTTGGGCTACCCCTGCAGAATTTGGTTGGAGAAATAACAAAATAGAAGACTCTCACTTACTGAAGACCTCTACAGACTCTGCGAAGCATCAAACAGACGTTAGCTCATTGTTCAGTCTCACAAAACCGTACGTGGTAGGTATGATGACTAACTCCACTTTACAGGTGAGAAACACAGGCTCAAAGGAGGTTAGCACCGCAGGGCTAGGAAGCTGTCAAGCCCCACAGTGAGTTCCTTGAACTGGGTTTCAAGAAAAGGAAATCAGAGACAAGGAAAATTCTTCCTTCAGGCATTATTGAAGAGCCCTTCCTCGGGATGTCTCCCAGGACACCCCATCTCAAACACCATCCCTCCCACTCCATGACCCTACCCACTCCATGACAGCTCACATCCACCTTTCCCATCACATTACTCTGCTCATCATTAACTTGCTTTTCATTATTTATCTTGCTTGTTGTTGGCTTCCCCCACTAGAAGACAGCTCCATGAGGTCAATGACTCTAATATACTTTGTTCACTGCCGTGTCGCCTGCGTCCAGCATTGTATATAGCAGATGCCAAAAAACTCTTGAATGAATGAAAGAACCCTTTAAAATAGAACGAAGGGGTGTGAGTGTAGAAGAAAAAGAGGATGATCCATCCATTCAGGGTGGATCTGGTGAGAGAAATCTGGCCAGGGTGAGCTGGGGGCTTCAGATGGAACCTACAAGAGGAAATGAGGTCTGCCAGGTCCCCGGTGGACTCCAGTAAGGCCTTCCTGCTGGCAGAAGTGACTTCCAGCTGACAGGGCCCCAGCCTGAGGGCTTCTGCTGGGGAGGGCCGGCTTGCAACTCTGAAACAAAGGCCTATGGACACGCAGCTGGCCAGGACTGAGCAGCCGCTGGGTCCAGAGGGGCAGCCTGGGGAAGGCAGGGGGGAACAAATGAGCTGAAGACAGCCCTCAGGGCAGCTGCAAAGGCAGCACCTCCCAGTGCCCAGAGTCCCCTCAACCTCTCAATACAACCAGGAAGAGCTAGATGGCTTCCCGATTAACCCTTCAAAGTCAGTGCTCAGCCTGGGCTTGAGGCAACCCCCAAGCTTGGAACCAGAGCCTTCATAAGGTTCCAAGAAGACAGCAGAGGTGAAGGGGCAAGCCGTACATCTGGAACACAGTTCCTTTTCCCCTCCTGCCCTGGACAGCCCTCAGGCCATGGCCTTTGGCCACTTCCAGCGTAAACAGAGTGACCCTGGGATGGCTGTCGATTTGGTAGGGCAAATGTTTACCCTAGAGCTGAGCTATTACAGGCTGGGAGAGTGTCTACAGTTGGCTCCTGGTATCTACCATCTCCTTGTGGCACACATGGGACGTTTCCAATAAACTGTAAAACTCCCGGGGGCTCCTCCTAGCCACACTGAGCCTTCATTTTGTATGGGAGTTTATGCAGCACTTTCCACATACCTGGCTTCCTCTGATCCTTACCAGGCCCCTCTAGGAGGAAAAGTAGGCAATACTCAAGAGGAAACTGAGTCAGAAAAACACTTTGTGACTTAGGTCATGTTGGGAAAAGCACAGGTTAGACCATGAGTCCCTGTCTGCCCACTAGGAGCTCGGCTCCAATCACCTCACATCTCTGGGCTCTGCTGCCTCCATGTGTAAATGGCACATCCAGGGTGCCTTCCAGCCCAAATGACTCAGTCTTTGATGCTACACAGTAGAGCCAGTGCTAGGCTTCCAGGCCAGGGCTCTTCCCACTCTCTCCCTGTCCCACTTCCAATTAAAATCAGTAAAAACAAAACAAAAACAAAGCTCGAGGCAGCTCTTCAGCACATCACTCTCTGCTTCTAGGACTTGGCTTACCCCAAGCCTACTCCCTGACCCAGCCCCAGAGCAAGGTATCCCAGGTTTAGATATCCAAGGGGCTGGGAGTGGGGGCAGCAGAGACAGAAGCCTATTAACAGTGGGAAGATGAGGCTTCCCAGGACCACAGGGAAGAGGATAACAGAAAGAAGGGGTACAACTTTTCTGGGTTCTTACTCCCTAGGTTTTCTGCTGGAAATGGTTAGGGTGAAGTCACTCCCAGTTAAGCCACTCAGCACTCCATCCCTAGAGGATGGAATGGCACTTGCCTGAAGGGAGGCAAGCAGTGCTCAGCGCGCAGAACCCGGGGGGCTGTCATTACTCTCCCTGCTTATTATTTCTTTTTTTTTTTTAATTTCTTTTGTGTGTGTGTGTGTGGCCTTAGAGCCTTAAGGACTGACTCCAACCAGAAGAAGCTTTAGGCAAGTAGTGTAGTCCAGGAATTTCTCATTTTCCAAGTAAATCTCTCAGTCAAGAATTAGAGTACCTTTCCTAAGCTAAATCTTCAGTGAAGAGTCCCAAACTTGCAAAATTCGCCTGCTTATTATTTCTTGAGCAAGGTTGGTCTGACTGAGCTGCCCAGAGGTGGGGCTGAGGAGACTCTGGGAACCCCAGTTAGGGTTCCCTGGAGGATGATGCGGTCCGGATCGCCTCCTGGGGGGCCCACGACGGTAGACAGGCAAGTGACTTCTAGGATGAACTCTTACAATGGCCACAATAACACCAGCCGCCCACCCCAGGCCACACCCCTCCCTCCTCTCACTATTACACTTCCCACTCCGTTCTTCCTTTTGTTTTTCAAAAGTAGCTCCAAAGAGTAAAAGTAGCTACCCGAAACGTCTTGAAATTGGCACGCCTTCTCGTAGCTTTCCAAACCAAACGGCTGAGAATAGGGAGAAAATGAACCAAACCGATTTCGGGAGTGGGCGAGGTCGAGGTAGACAGTGGCAGGCAGTGGCTTCTGTGCTTTCGGCTCCCCGACACCCCACTTCTGGCACCCATTCTAACCCCTCCAGGACGTGAGCTGAGATTCCCAGAGAGAGTACCGTGTGACACCAACCCGGAACAGGCTGCTGGCGCCTTCGGGCTCCCGGGGTCAGAGGCATGGATCCTTCCCCAAAAGGGTCCACCCCGCCCGGGCCGCAATCCGAGGCAAGGACCAGCCCTCCCGCAACCTAGCGCGCAGTGGGCGCGGGTGGGCGCAGCCTCGCGGGCTTCCCGAGTTTCAAATTGAGCCTTTTGGAGCCACCCGGCCCATTCGCTCCTCTCGTTTCCGGGGTGGGGGCTAAAGCACAGACAATGTCTCCTGGCACGATCCTCCCGCGCTCCAGGCCTTGGCTAGGACGGTCGCCCTGGAAGCAGCCCACGCGGCCCCGGGCCCCCTTCTGCCTCCCGCGAGTCCTCACCCCGCAGGGCGCTGGGCCGGGTGCCTGGGAGGGTGCGGGTTTCAAAATCACCCCGGGCACTGCCGCTGGGCCGGCGGCACTGGCGGAGGGCGCGGAGAGAACCGAGGGACACTCACCGAGCACCGGCTGCCCCACCGGGTCCGGAACGCAAGGCGCGCGAAGCCACCCAGGTGCCGCCGCAACGCAGGCGCAAGTTTGAAAGTCGCTCCGGGAAGGGGCCGAGACTGCCGGCCGCTCCCGCCCACCGCCAACCCCTTGGCTGCCGGGGCGCGGCCAGCTGCGAGCGCGGCCCCCGGGGACCCCAGCCCGCGCGCGCCTTCCCAGTGCTCAGCAGGAAGTCGGGGCCGAGCCGAGCTGGAGCAGCCTCGGGAGGGGGCAGGGAGACTGGGAGGGCGGACCAGGAATTTTTCCAGTGGGTGGAGACTCGGGCCGGCGGCTGGAATCCCGCGATTGGCAGCTTGGCGGGGGCCGGGGGAAACCTCGCGGCACTGCGAGCTGGAACCCGGGGTAAAAGCTGGGACGGCGGCGGCGGGGCTCGCGCGCTGCTAATGATTAACGCCGCAGGTGGGGTTCGCGCCCGGAGGAAGGCTACCCGCCCGGGAGTCACCTAGACGGGCTAAGACACAAAGACGCACGTGAGGTGGGGGCCGAGGGGGTCACCCTGGTGTCACCGCCTCCCAAGAGGGCACCGGACGGCCTAAACGGCCCCGATTTTACGAACAGGAAAGGCCCTAGAGTGGGGATCGAATTTGGGAGCCCTGACCCTTCCAAAGCCGGGCACCTCGGCTTTTCCGAGTCAGAAAGTCACGTCTTGAATTCCTCACCGAAATTCGGTTCCCGTGACCCTTTACAGATGTAAGTCCAAACCTCTGAGAAACGAGCAAGAAAGAGATGAAGAAGCCGAAAGCTTGGAGAGTCCCCCAAGATACTGTTAGATGAGAAAACCAAGAGGCAGAACCCCGTGTAATAAAAGACCCATTTTGGTACAACGAAGAGAAACTGTCCCCTGTTCTGATGTCTGTATGTAATCATTTCGGCATGGGAAGGTGCACACCTGGAAGTGAGGGGCTGAGGGCGGGACGGAGACATTCAATAAGGACCCCTGGCTTTTGAGCCAGAGCATAAACTTTAAATAAGCCGGAAATAATTCGTCAATAAAGGTGCTAAAAAGGAAAAAAAAAAAAAAAGATGCTGTCCCAGCACAAGACAGGAAGAGAAGCCCGGGATGGGAGGAAGGGATGGGACACGGGCATCAGAACCTCTGGGTATATTTGACATTGGTGTGTAAACATTAAGTGTGTCTAGTAAAGGACGAATATTCCTGTTTAAAAAAACAAGCCCCCCAAAAAAGAAAAGCTACTCTGGGAAATGCAAGCCCCAGGTGATTTACAGGGAGGGGAGGGGCGGGCGCGGAAGGAAATGGCTTTCAGGTGACTTTGAAACTGGATCTAGGCCGAGGGTACGGCGAAGACTGCGGCGCTCCCGGCTACCCACGGCGGGGGGAAGGGGTAGGCGCTGGGCCTAATCCGCGCGGGAAGCCGGGCGCACATTCCTCTGAGAGGGAGGGTCGCACATTCCTGCGGGAGGGAGAGCCTGCTCCAGCCTAGCAGAACCCTGCCCGCCCCGAAGGGGAAGGTGAAAGAGATTGCGGAAGGTGGGGGCGGGGGCAGGATCGGAGGTTAACAGCCACCGCGGCTCAGCCAGAAAAGGTCTCCAGGCTCCGAGCTCCGGGGAAAAGAGAAGCCCCAGTCCTCTCCTGCGTTCCAGAGTGTAGTTCAGCCTCAGGCTTCTGCTTTTTCTTTGATCCTGCTTTCTTCTCTGATCACCCAAATCCTATCAGTCCTGCCCATCTCAGATTCCAGCTTCCAAAGAAGGCTTCTGGCTTAAAGCCACAGGTGGTGCAGTGGCAAAGAATCAGCCTGCCATTGCAGGAGGTGCAAGAGACGAGAGGGTTCCATCCCTGGGTAGGGAAGTTCCCCTGGGGGAGGAAGGAAAACCCACTCCAGTATTCTTGCCTGGAGAATTCCAAGGACAAAGGAGGCTGTTGGGCTAGAGTCCACTGGGTAGCAGAGTCCCCCTTAACTGAGTTACTGATACCTCATTGGTGAGCAGTACCCCTCACCCCCAGCCAGGACAGGTAATCGAGGTTGTAGTGGTGGTTGTTCGTTGAGTCTGACTCTTTGCCACCCCATGGACTGCAGCTGGCAGTTACTGATAGTAATAGTAACTCATTTAGTGAATGTTTACCATTTGTAGGGTTCCTGATATGCTGCAGTGTTTACAAACGCTGTCTCCCTCCATCCTCACAGACACCTTGTGAGCTAGTGTGGAAATCAGGTTCATCGACAAGTGTTGATTGGGAAGGAAACCTTGCTTTATTCGGGAGGTCAGCCACCTGGGGAGATAACCTACTCCTAGCCAAAAGCCAACTCTGGAGTCTACTCCCCGTGGAAAATTTTTAAAAGGAGAATCATTTGGGGAACATGTCAGAGTCTTTCTTACATTCCACTGTGTGCAGACATTCTCCTGATTGGTTGGTGGTAAGGTAACAGGTCATACCTGACTGGTCTAGTGGTTTTCCCTACTTTCTTCAATTTAAGTCTGAATTTGCAATAAGGAGTTCATGATCTGAGCCAGGGTCAGCTCCCGGTCTTGTTTTTGCTGACTGTATAGAGCTTCTCCATCTTTGGCTGCAAAGAATATAATCAATCTGATTTTGGTGTTGACCATCTGGTGATGTCCATGCGTAGAGTCTTCTCTTGTGTTGTTGGAAGAGGGTATTTGCTATGACCAGTGTGTTCTCTTGGCAAAACTCTATTAGCCTTTGCCCTGCTTCTTTCCATATTCCAAGGCCAAATTTGCCTGTTACCCCAGGTGTTTCTTGACTTCCTACTTTTGCATTCCAGTCCCCTATAATGAAAAGGACATCTTTTGGGGGTATTAGTTCTAAAAGGTCTTGTAGGTCTTCATAGAACCATTTAACTTCAGCTTCTTCAGCGTTACTGGTTGGAGCATAGACTTGGAATACTGTGATATTGAATGCTTTGCCTTGGAAATGAACAGAGATCATTCGGTCATTTTTGAGATTGCATCCAAGTACTGCATTTCGGACTCTTTTGTTGACCATGATGGCTACTCAATTTCTTCTAAGGGATTCCTGCCCACAGTAGTAGATATAATGGTCATCTGAGTTAAATTCACCAGTTCCAGTCCATTTTAGTTCACTGATTCCTAGAAACTGATTCCTAGTTGACGTTTACTGCCATCTCCTGTTTTACCACTTCCAATTTGCCTTGATTTATGGACCTAACATTCCAGGTTCCTATGCAATATTGCTCTTTACAGCATCAGACCTTGCTTCTATCACCAGTCACATCCACAACTGGGTATTGTTTTTGCTTTGGCTCCATCCCTTCATTCTTTCTGGAGTTATTTCTCCACTGATCTCCAGTAGCATATTGGGCACCTACCAACCTGGGGAGTTCCTCTTTCAGTGTCCTATCTTTTTGCCTTTTCATACTGTTCATGGGGTTCTCAAGGCAAGAATACTGAAATGGTTTGCCATTCCCTTCTCCAGTGGACCACATTCTGTCCCTTATGATTATAAAGTGGAAGTGAGAAATAGATTTAAGGGACTAGATCTGATAGAATGCCTGATGAACTGTGGATGGAGGTTCGTGACATTGTACAGGAGACAGGGATCAAGACCATCCCCATGAAAAAGAAATGCAAAAAAGCAAAATGGCTGTCTGCGGAGGCCTTACAAATAGCTATGAAAAGAAGTGTAGCGAAAAGCAAAGGAGAAAAGAAAAAATATAAGCATCTGAATGCAGAGTTCCAAAGAATAGCAAGGAGAGATAAGAAAGCCTTCCTCAGCAATCAGTGCAAAGAAATAGAGGGAAACAACAGAATGGGAAAGACTAGAGATCTCTTCAAGAAAATTAGACATACCAAGGGAACATTTCATGCAAAGATAGGCTCAATAAAGGACAGAAATGGTATGGACCTAACAGAAGCAGAAGATATTAAGAAGAGGTGGCAAGAATACACAGAAGAACTGTACAAAAAAAGATCTTCACGACCCGGATAATCACGATGGTGTGATCACTCACCTAGAGCCAGATATCCTGGAATGTGAAGTCAAGTGGGCCTTAGAAAGCATCACTACGAACAAAGCTAGTGGAGGTGATGGAATTCCAGTTGTGCTGTTTCAAATCCTGAAAGATGATGCTGTGAAAGTGCTGCACTCAATATGCCAGCAAATTTGGAAAACTCAGCAGTGACCACAGGACTGGAAAAGGTCAGGTTTCATTCCAATCCCAAAGAAAGGCAATGCCAAAGAATGCTCAAACTACTGCACAATTGCACTCATCTCACATGCTAGTAAAGTAATGCTCAAAATTCTCCAAGCCAGGCTTCAGCAATATGTGAACAGTGAACTTCCAGATGTTCAAGCTGGTTTTAGAAAAGGTAGAGAAACCAGAGATCAAATTGCCAACATCCGCTGGATCATCAAAAAAGCAAGAGAGTTCCAGAAAAATATCTATTTCTGCTTTATTGACTATGCCAAAGCCATTGACTGTGTGGATCACGATAAACTGTGGAAAATTCTGAAAGAGATGGGAATACCAGACCACCTGACCTGCCTCTTGAGAAACCTGTATGCAGGTCAGGAAGCAACAGTTAGAACTGGACATGGAACAACAGACTGGTGCCAAATAGGAAAAGGAGTACGTCAAGGCTGTATATTGTCACCCTGCTTATTTAACTTCTATGCAGAGTACATCATGAGAAATGCTGGACTGGAAGAAGCACCAGCTGAAATCAAGATTGCCGGGAGAAATATCAATCACCTCAGATATGCAGATGACACCACCGTTATGGCAGAGGGTGAAGAGGAACTAAAAAGCCTCTTGATGAAAGTGAAAGAGGAGAGTGAAAAAATTGGCTTAAAGCTCAACATTCAGAAAACGAAGATCATGGCATCTGGTCCCATCACTTCGTGGGAAATAGATGAGGAAATAGTGTCAGACTTTATTTTTCTGGGCTCCAAAATCATTGCAGATGGTGATTGCAGCCATGAAATGAAAAGACACTTACTCCTTGGAAGGAAAGTTATGACCAGCCTAGACAGCATATTCAAAAGCAGAGACGTTACTTTGCCAACAAAGGTCCGTCTACTCAAGGCTATGGTTTTTCCAGTGGTCATGTATGAATGTGAGAATTGGACTGTGAAGAAAGCTGAATGCCGAAGAATTGATGCTTTTGAACTGTGGTGTTGGAGAAGACTCTTGAGAGTCCCTTGGACTGCAAGGAGATCCAACCAGTCCATTCTAAAGGAGATCAGTCCTGGGTGTTCATTGGAAGGACTGATGCTGAAGCTGAAACTCCAATATTTTGGCCACCTCATGCGAAGAGTTGACTCATTGGAAAAGATTCTGATGCTGGGGGGGGTTGGGGGCAGGAGGAGAAGGGGACGACAGAGGATGAGATGGCTGGATGGCATCACTGACTCGATGGACGTGAGTCTGAGTGAACTCCGGGAGTTGGTGATGGACAGGGAGGCCTGGCGTGCTGCAGTTCATGGGGTCGCAAAGAGTCTGACATGACTGAGCAACTGAACTGAAGGTAACAGGGCCCTATCCCAGGAATCTTGCCTGATGCTCCACCTTGATTTGGGGGGGCGGGAGGGGGTGGGGCGCAGGGCCTTAGTTTCTGCAGAAGAACTCAAAGATGTTGTGTGTGTTCCTTGATTTGGACCAACTTGCCTAGTGGCTCAGTGGTAAAGAACCCACCTGCACTTTAGGAGATGTGGGTTTGATCACTGACATTTGTAAGGAAGATCTCCTGGAGAAGGAAATGGCAACCCACTCCAGTATTCTTGCCTGGGAAATCCCATGGACAGAGGAGCCTGGCAGGCTACAGTCCATGGGGTTGCAGAAGAGTCGAACACAATTTAGTAACTAAACAATAAATGTCTTAGAACCCGGACCCTGCCCCATTTCTGCATCTTTGTTTCTTAACTTTTCCTCCTTTGTTTCTGCATAACCTCCCTTCCCTGTAGCTGTTTGAATCTGCTCTTTAGAACTCTAGGAGGCTAAAGGAAGTCTGTTTTCTACAAACGAGAAATAGGGAATACGGAAAGGAAAGGATTTGTACCTGGGAGGGTCCCACAGGGTCTTTTTCCATTTCGCTAGTAAGTATGCTTATCCCCATTTTACAGATGGGATAACAGGAGGTCCCAGGGATCTAGCCACTTCATTAATATTATATAACCAGCAAAACCCAAGCCTGACAAGATAGGTACAATATCTGAGGGCTTACTATGCGTCAGCCATTATTCCAAGTCCCTTATACGAACGATTGTAGTCAGAGAAGAAGAACGTGAGGCAAAGTCACGCAGCTAGTGTGTGGGAGACCTTGCGTTCATAATAAGAGAACATGGCTCTTCAGCATTTCTGCTTTATTTTTGACACTTGCTATTCAATTCCCGCCTTGATTATAATGTCTTGCGTTGCTTCTACTTGTTTTAATGTATAGCTCATTTCCTAAAAAGAATGGAATCTTGCCTTGTGGCAGAAGTCATATAGGACATATCCAGTAGCATTTGTTCCTCAGTTGTGTCCGACTCTGTGACCCCATGGACTATAGCCTGCCAGGTTCTCTGTCCCTGTGATTCTCCAGGCAAGAATACTGGAGTGGGTTGTCATTCCCTTCTCCAGGGGATCTTCCCGACCCAGAGATTGAACCTAGGTCTCCTGCATTGCAGGAAGACTCTTTACCATCACAGAGCAGTGCTGAACTCAGATGAAAGAAGACAATCACAAACCAGTTAGTCCTAAAGGAAATCAGCTCTGAATATTCATTGGAAGGACTGATGCTGAAGCTGAAGATAGAGTTTGGCCACCTGATGCAAAGAGCTGACTCATTGGAAAAGACCCTGTTGCTAGGAAAGATTGAAGGCAGGATGGGAAGGGGACAATGGGATGAGATGTTTGGATGGCATCACTGACTCAATGGGCATGAATCTGAGCAAACTCCGGGAGATAGTGAAGGACAGGGAAGCCTGGCATGCTGCAGTTCATGGAATTGCAGAGAGTTGGACATGACTTAGCGACTGAACAATAATAATAATAAAGAATAAAACTCTGTGTCTGGCCCAGCAGCTCTAGACTGAAGCCACTCCGAAGCACAGAGCCTCTCCTTTAGCCTTTTGCTTTAGCGGCCTCACCCTTTCTGCTATTAAGTCATTTATTATGATAATAACACCTTGTGTCTCAGTAATGCCTTTAATCCAAGATCTCAAAGTATTCTAACTCATCTTCAAAGTACCCCCACTGAAATGGGGAGTTGGACTTATTTTTCCCCATTTTATGGGTGAGAAAACCAAGACAACACAGAGTTGGAATGACTCACTATGGAAATCAATGGCAGGGTTTCTTCTCCCAGCCCTTCCCCTCCTCCTTCCTGACTCTTGGCTGCCAACATTTGCATCTACATTTCAAATCCCAGAGACAAAGGCCATTGAGTTTTCACAATAAAGGACATTTCCAAACTGTCATCTCAGCTGCTCTATTGTGGTAGACCTCAGGAGAGGGAGGGGATGTAAACACAGTGAAGGTTCCCTGGGGCTCTGTGCCTCCAGCCAGGAGAAGGAGCTAGGGCTGGTTGGCCGGGTGGGGAGTGAAATCCCAAACTGGGAGGAAATCTCTGTCAGCAGGGAATCCCTGCAACCTACAAAGCACCACCAAACTCTGAGGCCTCAAAGCTTGAGTTTCAAGCTGCATTTTAGCCGTATTTCTCAAAATCTGAATCACAAGCCATAACAACAACGGATACAATAGACCTCATCAAAATATAAAACTTCTGTGCCTCAAAGGATATCGAGAAAGTGAAAAAATGCCAAGAATGGGAGGAGGATTTTGCAATCATATATCTGATGAAAGACTGTATCTAGGATATGTAAAGAACTCCTTAAACTTTATAATAAAAAGGCAAATAACCCAAATTGTAAAATGGGCTCAGTTCAGTTCAGTCCAGTCGCTCAGTCGTGTCCGACTCTTTGCAACCCCATGAATCGCAGCACGCCAGGCCTCCCTGTCCATCACCATCTCCCAGAGTTCACCCAGACTCACGTCCATCGAGTCAGTGATGCCATCCAGCCATCTCATCCTCTGTCGTCCCCTTCTCCCGACCCCAATCCCTCCCAGCATCAGAGTCTTTTCCAATGAGTCAACTCTTCGCATCAGGTGGCCAAAATATTGGAATTTCAGCTTTAGCATCAGTCCTTCCAATGATCACCCAGGACTGATCTCCTTTAGAATGGACTGGTTGGATCTCCTTGCAGTCCAAGGGACTCTCAAGAGCCTTCTAAGGATCTAAATAAGACATTTCTCCAAAGATGTGCAAATGGAAAATAAGCACATGAAAATATACTCAGAGTCATTAGCCATCATGGAAATGCAAATTTAAAAAAAATAGAACTATCACTTCATACTTTTCTGTTTTTTGCCAGTGCTGGGTCTTAGTTGCAGCACACAGGAAGCTTCGTTGCAGCAAGCAGGCAGGATCTTGTCCCCTGACCCCTGCATTGGGATCAAACCCAGGCCCCCTGAATTGGGAGCATGGAGTCTTAACCACTGGACCACCAGGAAAGTCCTCACTTCATACCATTTAGAAAAGCTAAAATCAAAAGCACATAATAGGGGTGGGGAAAAAAGACACATAATAATAAGTGTTAAGGAAGAAGTGGAGAAATTAGAACTCTACTGTTAATGAATGTAAAATGGTGTAGCCACTTTGGAAAACAGTCTAGCAGTTCCTCAAAAGGTTAAACATGGAGTTACCATATGACCCAACAATTCTACTCCTAGGTATATACCGAAGAGGAATGAAAGCGTGTATCCACACAAACCCTTGTACACAAATGTTCATAGCAGCATTATTCATAATAACCAAAAGGTAGAAACAGTCCAAATGTCCATCAACTGATGAATGGATAAACAAAATGTATATCCATATAATGGACTATTATCCAGTCAAAAAAAGGAATGAAGTACTGATTTATGCTACAACATGGATGAACTTGAAGATTATGCCAAGTGAAAGTAGCTGGTCACTAGGACACACATATACGTAATACCATTTACATGAACTGTCCAGAATAGACAAATATGCACAAAGTAGATTAATTGTTGCCTAGAGCTGGAGTCGGGGTGAAGGGAGATTGGATGGAGGAAGGGTGATGTGACTGCTAACAGGATCGGAGTTTCTTTTAGTAGTGATAAAATACTAAAAATATTTAATATACTAAAAATCATTGAATTGTATATTGTAAATGGGCAAGTTGTGTGTATGTGAAATACATCTCAATGAATCTGTTTGGTGTTTTTTTTTAAGTAGGCCATTATCACATGTTCCAGAGTTACCCAGGCTACCTATATTCAGAATCCTATCAGAATCTTCAGCAGTCAGGGACCCAACTCTTCATGTCCTCAGAGCACACTGAATGAAGTTCACTATGCCAGACAAGACAGTGATTCAAAGCCACGCAGCCCCCAGGCTTCCTGAAATGAGTAGAATGGAAGGTCTGTAACTAACTCTCCATTAGAGGAGAAAGGGTAGTGACCTGGGCAAGGGGCAGTGTGTGCACGGGGGCTGCTTCCTGAAGTTCTTTGTCAGTAACTTCTTTCCTTCAGTCTGGACTCCTTAGTGAAGCTCAGTCATGTCAGCCTCTTTGCAACCCCATGGACTATACAGTCCATGGAATTCTCCAGGCCAGAATACTGGAGTGGGCAGCCTTTCCCTTCTCCAGGGGATCTTCTCAACCCAGGGATCAAGCCCAGGTTGCCCACATTGTAGGCAGATAACCAGTTGAGCCACAAGGGAAGCCCCTGGATTCCCTAAGTGTCAGAAAAATCTTACATTGGAAAGGGGAAGAAAGTGTGGGGGATGAAGGAGAGGGAGGAAGACAGCTCCTCTCCTTACTACATTCAGGTTCATGGCTGCTGCTGTGGAGAACTCCTGAAGGAAATGAGCTGTTTATTTGACTTTGTGTCTACAACAGAAACATTTGCCAATCATCTGTGGTTTTTCAAGAACCTGGGAGCACATGTGAACCATTTCTGGAGATCACTTTTGTTATCAGTAGATAAAAGAGCTGTAAACCAGCATTTACAACACCTGAGACCTGAGAGTTGGCACTAAGACGTCAGCCTTTGATGATCTAGTGGTGATTTATACACAAACATGGTATTCCTTCTCTGACTTCTGGCCTCCTATAGCTGAGACTTTTCAGACCTGAGCGTTCGTAAAAATTGCCTGGAAAGTTTCTGACTCCAGACAGAAACAGACCCCAGGAATCTGTGACTTTTTAATTAAGAAAGTCAGAAAGACTTCTGGCCTTTGGGCCAGCAGTTTTTCTATTTGCATCACCTGTCAATAAATGAAGTGTAAACGTGGAATAGTCAAGCTTTACCCAGCCTAATGTTAAAGCAAAAAATTTTCTGAGGTGGATTAAGAAACTATTACATGAGATGGTGTTTGGGGTTGTCTGTTGTACAGTTGCTCAGTCATGTTCAACTCTTTGAGACCCCATGGACTGCAGCACATGGCTTCCCTGTCCTTCACTATCTCCCGAAGTTTGTTTAAACTCATATCCATTGAGTCGATGATGCCATCCAACCATCTCATCCGCTGTTGTCCCGTTCTCTTCCTGCCCTCGATCTTTTCAAGCATCAGGGTCTTTTCCAATGAGTCAGTTCTTCCCATCAGGTGGCCAAAGTATTGGAGCTTCAGCTTCAGCATCAATCCTTCCAATGAACACCCAGGACTGATCTCCTTTAGAATGGACTGGTTGGATCTCCTTGCAGTCCAAGGGACTCTCAAGAGTCTTCTCCAACACCACAGTTCAAAAGCATCAATTCTTCGGCACTCAGCTTTCTTCACAGTCCAACTCTCACATCCATACATGGCTACTGGAAAAACCATAGCTTTGACTATATGGACCTTTGTTGGCAAAGTGATATCTCTGCTTTTTAATATGCTGTCTAGGTTTGTCATAGCTTTTCTTCCAAGGATAAAGCATCTTTTAATTTCATGGCTGAGGTCATGGACCATAGTGGTTTTGTCTGAGTACTTCATATATCTATGCAATTGATATCCTAGAAGACTTGCCACTTCAACATGAGAACTTTCCAGACCTGGTGTTCATAAAACTGCCTGGCAAGTTTCTGACTCAGAAACAGACCCCAGGAATCTGCATTTTTTTAAATAGCCAAGTGAGTCAGATATAAGAGAGATTCATTAGACCACACTTTAAAAAACATGAGTCTGAATTCTGTTTTGCATCTTTTCCCCTCCTGGTGCTCCTTCTCCCTGCCCTGAAACACAGGACTCAAGATAAAAACCCCCCAAATCCCTCCCAGTGCTCCAAAGATAAAAGGGTATGGCTTTTAAGAGCTCAGATGTTGGAATTAATCGGGCTATTATATTTAATCAGATGAGAGAGTTCCGCCTTGATTCCATGTGTAGTGCTTAATCAGCACCTTAGAGAGAAGCAGGGTGGGGTGCGCCTACCAAGTGCTATGCTGTAACTTTCAGAAAGCAAATTAATAAGAGCTTAATTAGGAGGTGATTACCCAGTTACTTGCAGATGGAGGCAGTTCTTCCTGACTGTAATTTTGGTTGTTGATGTTTTCCTCTCAGACAGGGGCCTCTGGGTTCCCTGGCTTCTCTGTCTTATCCAAAGAGGATGCAATAGCTGTGCCGAGGCGACAGTGGGGCCCAGACCTGCCTAACCCTTCCTTTGGTTTCTATGCCAGACCACACAGGAAACATGGGTTGGTTACAACCGGATTAGGGCAACTGGGACCAGGTCCATCTCGTCTCCTAAGCCACCGGCATCTTCTCCACGGAGAATGAAGCATCAACGGAAGGGTGGATGGAATAACTTCGTTTGTCCATCTGAACAGTGACCAGGCTCCCAGTCAGTCCCCACTTGGTCCTGTCCTATTCTTGAAGGCACTCCCTTCAAAATCTCCAATCCCTTCAGAAGCAGGGCCTTGCCTGCTCTCTCACTCTCCTGCTATATAACTGCCTTCCTCTAGGTCTTAGAGGATTGCCAGGGTTTCTTCCAATCCTGAAAATCATGGATCCTACCATCTGAATGAACCCCACACTAGATCTTTCAGCTACAATAAGCTTTTTCCCCTGCACCTCCAACAAGCTCTTTCCCCTGCACCTCCAACAAGCTCTTTCCCCTGCACCTCCAACAAGCTCTTTCCCCTGCACCTCCAAGCTGGTCTAGGGAGAGAAGCCTCCTGATTCTCTGATCCAAACACCCTTATCTCAGGCCTGTGGTTGTCCTCAGCTTGTGCTGTGATGGGGACAACACAGTACCAGGCTAGTCAACAATCCTTTGAGGATTGCCCAACAACCCCTGGAGACAGGTAGTATTCTCTCATTTTACAGATGAGAATATTGAGTCTCAGAGAGGTCAAGTACCAGGTCCTAGGTCCTGCGGTCCTTAATGGCAAACCCAGGACATGTTCCAGGCCCCTCTGCAGCCTAAACTCATCAGGCTACCAAAGTACCCAACCCTTGCTCCCAAGGAGCCCTAAACCCAAGCAGAGAAGGTAGAAGCAACTTAAGCAAATTAAACCCAAGATAAGAAATGCCCCCACCTTGTTTGGCCCAACAAAACCAATTGAAAGTATAAACTGCCTTTCAATTCACCAGAAAGCCTCTAGGCTCACTAGTGAGATATAGCCTTGTTCCAGGGGCTGGAAAATTGAACCAATGGGAAGAAAAGGAAGAATGTTTTCAGGGTCATAAAGCAGATGAGGTGGGGGTGGGAAGCAAAAGTCTCTAAATACTTGTGACATGATGTCTCAAGCTAGCCGACTATAAAAGGTGAGGCAAGGCCTTTGCCTGGCAACTGTAGACTTTTAAGCCCTAATCATAGCTCTGCTGCCTGTTCCCAAGGAGTGGTCCCCTTGCTAGAACTCCGGAACATCCTGTCCTCTCTGCCCCGGGGAGATACAGAGGGAGAAAAGCAGGGGTTTGCCAAGTGCTGCTGAAGGGAGTGGAGAGTTAGTCTCCTTCCCGCTGGGCTCAGAGGCTCCTGTAGCATCAACTCCCCACTCCAGAACCTTCCTCAGCCCCAGATGTCCTCTGTGCCACTCCTCCTCATTAAACCTCACAGGTCCCACTGCAAGGCTCTCCCTCCCCCAGATCACCTGCCTCTTTGTGGCCCCAGGGAAAGGCAGGTTCTCAGGCATCCAGGCCAAGGTGGAGGGCTTTGCAGTCCCACTGGAAACAGGATGGATCAGAGCACAGACTTGGGGGTCAACAGACCTGCATGCTAGCTCTGCTTCTTAGGCAAGCCACTTAATCTCTCTCTGCCTTGATTTCCTCATCTGAAAATGGAGTGAATAGCAGTAGTTCTATCTTAGGAATAAGGGAGAAAATATCTGTGAGGTACTTAGCACAGTTCCTAGTCCACAGAAAAGAATAACTAATAATGCTATTTTTATTTCTGCTTCTAGGTGTTAGGCATCCAAGCCCCACACTTCAATATGCTAGTTTTCCTATTGCCATGTCAAGTCAAAGAATCTTATAACTGAAAGAGACCCTGGAAGTCACTTAGTATAAACATTTTTTCTCTATGGAATGCTCACACAAATATATCTCTAAGAATGAGATAATATCAGTAAAGTACTTAGCATGTGCCTGGGATATAATAAATGCTTGGTCAATGTTAGGGTTTGTGAGAGTTAATTTTATGTGTCAGCTTGACTGGATCACAGGATGTCCAGACATCTGGTTCAATGTTGTTTTTGGTTGTCTGTGAGGATGTTTCCAGAAGAGATTAGCATTTGAACTGGTGGACTGAGTAGAGTGTACCACCCTCCCCAATGTGTGGCCTGCATAGAACAAAAAGATGAAGGAACTTTGAATTCAGTCCCTGTCTGACGGCTGAGCCGGAACATAGATCTTCTCCCGTCCTCAGCACTCTTGGTTCTCAGGCCTTCAGACTTGGCCTGGAACCTACAGCATTGGTGCTCTGGTTTTCAGGCCTTCCAAACTACACCACCAGCTTTCCTGGGTCTCCAGCTTAGAGATGGTGGATCATGGGACTTCTCAGCCTCTATAAGCACATGAGCCAACAGCTTATAGTAAGACTTTTCATGTATATATCCATCTCCATCCTATTGGTTCTATTTCTGTGGAGAACCCTGACTCATACAGATTTTGATGTTCATTTGTTTATGTAGGAAGGTAATATTTACTAAGTTACCCCCCATCTATTCATCCATCCAAGGATGTTCTGGTTGCTGGGAGATACACACTTTAGAATAAGATGTAGCATTGCCCCAGGAGGGAAATGTGTAAACAAATCAAAAAAGGGGAGTCAGAAAACAATTAGGGAACAGCTGAGGGCCTAATTGGGTAGTATTTTCTGTGCTCTCAGAAGTGACAATGATCACACCTGAAGGGAGGAAAGAGATTCCCTCCCCTTTTAGGAATGACTCAGAATACATACGCTCACACACTGTTAGCTTTCCAAGAATGCGGACATACGCTTATGTCAAGATCTTCTCATCACTCAAAAGAACTTTAGGAACTTCCCTTGTTCAATAGTTAAGAATCGGCCTTCCAATGCAGGGAATGTGGGTTCAATCCCTGGTCAAGGAACTAAGATCCCGCATACCTTGGGGCAGCTAAGCTCGTGCACCACAACTAGAGAGCCCGCACACCACGACTCAGACCGGAAGCAATCAGAAATAGATCCAGAAGGAGGAGTGACCATGCAGTAGGGACCCTAGTTTCTCCCACGCGGCTCCTGCCCCAGCTCTGAAGATGTTTCCAAAGAGGAGCCAGTTCTGACCTGTGCCTTTCCTCACCCTATGCCCAGCCCCCTGGCCTGCACTCCTCCCCGAGGGAGCTCAGAGGAGTCTGAGACACATAGACGTTTCTCTTCCCCACTGTCCCAGGGGACCTAGGAGACGTTCCCTGGGAGGTCTCAGCCATCAGCAAAGATCTACTTTCTCACGTCTTCTCCAGTCTCTTCCTCTGCTCTTCCTGCCCCTTGATCCCCATTCCCTCTAGCTTTGCTAGAGGAATGTCACCCACTGTCATCGTGGACGCCTGAGTGGAGTTCATCTCCCCTGAGCAGAGCTGCATACAGACTGGACTCCTGTGGCTCTCACACTTATATCCTCAAGCTTCTAGTCCACAAATATTCACTGAGGTGCTATTATGTGCCAGGCCTTATGCTGGATCCTGTTGGAGACACAAACATGTCAGGCCCCATCTCTGACTTTGACCAAGGGAGACAGAGTGACAAGCTGTGAACATGTAACAGTAAAATCTTTAGAGTGCCATTCTAGACAATGAAAGCAGGCATTGGTAAAAGACCGCTCTCAGTTCTTTGATGATTATAATTGATATTAGAGGGTAGAGGATATTAGAAGCCAGAGGGTAGAGGCTGGGGTGGTCAGGGAAGGTTTCTTAAAAGAGGTAGTCTCTCTTTTTTAAAAATAATTTAAAATATATATATATATATATATATTTATCTTATTTATTGACTTGTTTGGCTGTGCCAGGTCTTAGTTGCAGCATGTGGGATCTAGTTCCCTGACCAGGGATTGAACCTGGGCTACTTGCATGGGGAGCACAGAGTCTTAGCCACTGGACCACCCGGGAAGTCCCTGTCTGACCATTCCTTGCTGGTATCTTAGCAAGGACCTGAACTTGATCTTCCAGTAGAGACTTCCTCCTACCAAATATCTCAACCTAAAGGGAAAGGCTACCCACTCCAGTATTCTGGCCTGAAGAATTCCATGGACTGTATAATCCATGGGGTCACAAAGAGTTGGACATGACTGAGCAACTTTCACTTCAATGACTTTGTATTAGTTTTTTGGTTGCAAGTGACAGAGACTCAACATAAGCTAACTCTAGTAGAAAGTTGTCTTTGATACTGTCTTCAGCTTTAATTGCTTCTTATAATTGGAAAGTCCGTGGAAGTCCATTAGTTTGCAAAATATTGAGGTACGGCTGGCTCTAATTATTTTCCAAGGCTCTGTTTTCTCCCATTTTTCCTCTCTACTGAGTTCCACTTTCCAGGCTGGCTCTCACTGGGAGGCAGGAAAGCTGGCTGCTAGCAGCCCTAGATTCATAATCTCTGAACTTATCCACTCCACTGAAAAAAGACAAAGTATCCCTCCTAACCGTCTTCTCGGCTTCTTGTCAGGGAACCTGACAAAGCAGGTAAAAGAGATTCACTGACAGCTTCTAGGTCCATCCACATCTCCACAAAATACCCAATTTCATTCCTTTTTATTGCTGAGAGTCTGTCATACAGAGTGAAGTAAGTCAGAAAGAGAAAAACAAATATTGCATATTAATCCATACATGTGGAATCCAGAAAAGCGGTGGGTGCCGAGCAGGAATAGAGATGCAATGATGTCGAGAGTCAACATGTGGACCCAGGGTGGGGAAGGGGAGGGTGGAAGAGACTGGGAGAGTAACACTGACATATACATACTACTGTGTGTGAAATAGTTCGTGGGAGCTGCTGTATGGTACAGGGAGCTCAGTTTGGTGCTCTGCGATGGCCTAGAGGGTGGGGTGGGGGGTGGGGTGAGGGCAGTCCAAGAGGGAGGGGATATACGTGTGTGTGTGTGTGTGTGTGTGCACACTGTCATGTCCGACTCTTTGCAACCCCATGGACGGTAGCCTGCCAGGCTCCTCTGTCCATGGGATTTCCCAAGCAAGAATACTGGAGCAGGTTGCCATTTCCTTTTCTAGGGGATCTTCCTGACCCAGGGATCCAGCCCGCATCTCCTGCATCTCGTGCTGAGGCATGTGGATTCTTTACCACTAGAGCCACCGATATATGTATACATATATAGCTGATTCACTTTGTTGTACAGCAGAAACTAACACACCATTGTAATGCAATTATACTCCAATAAAAAAGATATTAACTTTAAAAAAAAGGGTTCGTTGATGGAGTCCCAAAGTTGGCTGTCATGTGGGGAATACTCGGTGCTGAGGGGTGGATCTAAAAGACAAAAAAGACAGTCTTGGACAAGTACGGGGAAGAAAGCAAGGCTGCGTCGCATTATTCTGAAAACCTCATATCCTGTTACAGACGTCCCAGACACATGTCCCCACTTCCTTCCAAACTCTAATGACCAGTCTTTTCACAGGGAACCAAATGGTTAATTGCCAGGAGCGATGGCCTACAGACAACAACTGTCTATCAAAGGACGGTTAGTTACTGGATGATCACTGAGGTGTGGTGTTTTAGGACAGGGATCTAGATCAGAAGACCAGCTTAGGTGGGAGCACCTTCACACCCTGGAACATTCATGAAATGGATTTGGTGGCAAGCAGAACCAAATCCCTGCTGCAAGCCAGAACTCACTTAAATAGTTTGCAGCTGTCCTCTGTCACTTCAGTCATGTCTGACTCTTTGTAAGCCCCTGGGCTGTAGCCTGCCAGGCTCTTCTGTTCATGAGGATTTTCCAGGCAAGAATACTGGAGTGGGTTGCCATTTCCTCCTCCAGGGGATCTTTTCGATGCAGGGATTGAAAATGCAGCTCCTGCAACTCCCGCATTGGCAGGCGATTCCTTACCACTTGAGCCACCTGGGAATCTAGAGGGCTTGGGTGGTACCTTCAGGTGGTTCCACCCTCAGGAAGAGCAAGATTTCAGAGCTCAAGGCTGCCTTAGACTCAGTTCTGAGTGGGGGACTGAGGGCATTTCCACACTTCTAATTCTCTGCTTTTAGATTCTCAATAGGCAGCACTCTCTGGATGTCCCCAGCCTAAGGAAGGAGCAGCTTCAGTCACTTCAGATCACAATCATAAAGAAGAAAAGACAGGCAGCTTAGGGCAGCCTGTCAACAGAGCTTTCTTTGATGATGGAAATGTCTTATGTCCACAACGTGTAGTGTCCATTAGGGTAGCCACTGGCAATGTGGCTAAATGCAATCAAGGGGCTGAATTTTTAATTTTATGTAATTGCAGTAAATGTAAATCTTGATAGCCACATGTGGCTAGAGGCTATGTATTAGACACAAAGCCTTGGAGAATATCCTTCCTTCACCCACCTCCAGGGCATGGGAGAGAAAAGGCAGGATAAATTGGAACAGAACATCCCAATCAAGGATCTACGTCAGAAAAGGCAGATGGTGTAGAATGGGAAACGGGGAAGACCCCTGGTGTCAACTTCCTTCCTAGACACAGACATCAGCTGCCTGAACTCTGACAACTGTCACCCAGCCCCACCCCACAGAGCCACTGGCTCAGAAAAGGACCTCACAAAAGGTCATCTGAGGCTACCAGGTGGCCCCGACACCACAGTCCAGTGAGGAAGGAAATCACTTCCACGCCTCCCAACAGCCCCATGGGGAGCTCACGGCCCCCACCCCAGGCTTCAGAATTCCCATACCCCACAGTCTTCCCCCGCTTTGGGATGTGTCTCATGCCCTGCCTGAGGACCCAGTTCACATGGCCACTAATGGCCAGGCCCCTGTGGGGTTTCAGCTCCACATGTGTTGACCAAGTGCCTCCCAGATCATCAGAGGAAAAGCTGAACTTAAATAATTTCCTTTCCAAGAACAATCTGTCACCTAACACTGTGGGAAACCGTCCAAGCTAGCCAGCACTGGTGACATGGCTCCACCCTCAGCCTCCAGCCCAGAAAGGGATCTGCTCCCCCAGGGCGGTCAGAAACTAGGTGAATGGATCCTGACAACCTAGCAGAGCCCTCCACCAGCCTGTAAATCAACACAAGACACAGGCCCAAGACTCAAAAGAAAAGAGTGAACTTGCGGGAAAGTGAGATGATTAATCAAATGCCTTTGCACTGAACTCAGATCACAGATGCTTACAGGCACCAGAAGCCACAGTAGGGCACTGGGTAGGTATGGGCAGGGCTGGGAGAATGCCAACAATGGAAAGTACCATGAAGGTGGATGGATGGGAGGAGGACGATGTGTCAGGCTGGTGTCAACTTGGCTTCTTTCCATGTGCCTTCCATGCCATTCATGCTTCTTCCAGCTTCCAGACCATCTCAAGAAATCGGGTTTTAACTAACTCTCTTGCTGTCAGGAGAAGGAAGGCAGGAGCCCAAAAGTCCATGCCCAGAGCTTGCTGTAGTCTAAGAGGGACTTAAACAAGTTATGGGTCTTCTCTGACCGTAGTTTCTATATCTATTGGGGATATCCTTTTTATTTTATTTATTTATTTGGTTGCATTGGGTCCCAGCTGCAGCACATGGGGCCTTTTGCTGCAGCACACAGACTGTCGAGCACACAGGCTCAGTAGTTGTGGTACGCGGCATGTAGAATCTTAGTTTCCTGACCAGGGTTCAAACCCGGGTCCCCTGCATTGCAAGGCAATTCTTAACCACCGAACCATCAGGAAAGTCTCTAGGATATCTATTTTTAGAAGTAAATCAAGCTTATATACAGGTTCATTGCAGCATTACTTGCAACAGCAAAACAGGTGAAAGCAACTCAAGGGTCTATCTTTATGATGAACAAAGAAAACGTGATACATACATACAATGGAATATTATTAAGCCCTAAAAATGAGAGAAACCCTGTCACATATTACAACCTGGATGAAACTTGAGGACATCATGCTAAGTGAATAAGCCAGATATTGTATGCTTTCATTTATATGAGGTACTTGAAGTAGTCAAATTCATAAAGACAGAAAATAACATGGTGGTTGCCAGGGGCTGGAGGGAGGAGAAATGAGGAACTATTTATTGTTCAATACGTTTAGAGTTTCAGTTTCACAAGCAGAAAGTGTTCTAGAAGTCTGTTGCACAACAGTGAATACAATTAACACTATTGAACTGTATACTTAATTTTTTGGTCATGATTTTATAATATGTTAACACAATAGAAATTTACAATTAATTATCTGTTTCTATATTCTCTTATCGTTCCTTATCATCACAAATGCCCATTACAGAAAATGTGGAAAATTGAAAAAGAATTTCTCATAAGTTTCATGAAAGTAAAACCAGTCTATCATTTCAAGGTAGTACCATGGGGTTTATAGGGAATAACTAACACGTCCCTGCCTTACTCTGTTATTCCTTTCCAGAGACAACTGGCTTGACAGGTCTCAGCCCTTAGATGGTCATCACCCTCCCACAAAGGAATTGGCTCCTCAACATTGGATTATCAACCTCAGATGCCTCTGACTCCTGCCTAAGAAAGATGAGAATTTAACCCACTAACCAACTCCCACCCTTCACCCTAATCCTCTTTATTTTTAGTCATGACAATTATCAGTTATTCTACTGGTTATCTTTGTTCTAAAATATTTTTAAAATTTAAATTTATTTTTTAATTGAAGGATAATTGCTTTACAGAATTTTGTTGTTTTCTGTCAAACCTCAACATGAATCAGCCATAGGTATACATATTTCCCCTCCCTTTTGAACCTCCCTCCCATCTCCCTCTCCATCCCACCCCTCTAGGTTGATACAGAGCCCCTGTTTGAATTTCCTGAGCCATACAGCAAATTCCCATTGGCTATCTATTTTACATATGGTAATGTATGCTTCTATGTTACTCTTCCAATACGTCTCACCTTTTCCCCTCTCCTCATGTCCATAAGTCATTCTTGGTCTGTTTCTCCATTACTGCCCTGTAAATAAATTCTTCAGTACCATTTTTCTAGATTCCGTATATGTGCATTAGAATATGATATTTATCTTTCTGTTTCTGACTTACTTCACTCTGTATAATAGGTTCTAGGTTCATCCACTTCATTAGAACTGACTCAAATGCATTTTCTTTTTTTAATATTTTTAATTATAGTTTTTGATTGGGGCTGAGCTGAGTCTTTGTTGCCACGTGACGGCTTTCTCTAGTTGCAGCCAAGGGTGGCTGCTCTCTAGCTGCGGTGCACGAGTTTCTTCCTGCAGTGGCTTCTGCTGCAGAACACAGCCTCTAGAGCGTGGGCTCAGTAGTCGCGGCTTAATTGCCCCTCAGCAAGTGAAATCTTCCAAGACCAGGGATCGAACCCATGGCCCCTGCATTGGCAGATGGATTCTTAACCACTGGACCACCACGAAAGTCCCTTAATACTTATTTGTCTGCACTGGGTTTAGTTACAACACGCAGGATCTTCAATCTTCCTTCCAGCATGGGAAATCAGTTGTGGCCTGTGGAATCTGTTTCCTGACCAGGAATTAAACCCTGGCCCCCCTCATTGGGAGCTCAGAGTCTTAGCCACTGGACCACCAGGGAAGTCCCTCTATTGGTTATCTTGGTAACTTTAAGCAATGTACTTAAAACTCACTTGATTGCTGGCTGGGTCAATTTTTGATAGTCTCCTAGCTCTGTAAAATGAGTTTACTAGGGCCTTTTACCTATCTTTCCATCAAGATGCCCCTTCTAGCCCCACCTTCTGTCAGTCGTATGCCTACATTTGTATTGTTATGTTGATAATATTCATTCCATTTTTCTCTTTCACAATAGATAGTTTCTAGGAGCTAAACATCAGCCCGCTGTGCTAACACCATTGAGACTTTGCCAGTGTGTTTCCTCCATGTGGCAGTACTGCATTTACCACGCCGTGGGTCCACGGATACAAGAGTTGACCTTTCAGGAGGCGAGTTTGGTGGACATGAGGAGCTCCCGTTCTTGGGCAAATGCTTTGTTTCTACAGACTCCTCGCGGTTAAAAACAGCAATGCAATAGCGCAGAGATTGTGGAGGACACTTTCTTAACCCTAGGTCTCCTGCATTAGAGGCAGACACTTTAACCTCTTAGCCACCAGGGAAGAGCCTAACTCAAGTCAACTGTTGTTAAATATAAGCCAGTCCCTTGTGTGTCCCCTACAGAAAATCTTCCCAGGAGCCTGGATGGTCCCTAATTAGCAACTCACTCCTTTGCATTGTGTCATCAAATATGCAAATATTCCAGGGAGTGGCCGACACCATGGTACAACCCAGTTCATCAGATGGCTGCCTTCCTGTGTGTCAGGAAGGGTGAGCTGGCCCTGATAAGCAAGTTTTGACACCAGGAAGGGAAGTGGGTGGCAGACTGGCCCTTCTTACTTTCTAGCTTCAGAGCAGCTCTCCAAGGCTGGGGAGGTGGGTGGTGGGCAGCAGCAGGAGAGCTTGAGGTGCCACCACGGCTCCAGCTGTGCCCAGGGGCAGCATCCACCTCTCCAAGGCAGTGTGCAGGCCCCCAGCTGCACAGAGCCAGGGTGAGAAAGACAGTGAGGGGGTAGAAGGAACCAGGGAAGAAGGCTAAGCCTCTGGGCACACTCTAAGGAAAACCAGAAGGGGCTTCAGAAAAGAAAAGTTAAAGGGGCTTCAGAAAAGAAGAGTCAAGGGGTGTCCCAGCCTGTCTCTAAATTCTGGTCTAAGCTGAAGAAGGCTTTTTCTTGGCTGCACTGGGTCTTCAGGTGGCACACAGGCTTTCTCCAGTTGAGGAGCACAGGTTCTAAACATGGGCTCAGTAGTTGCAATTTTCTGGCTTCTCCAGTGCAACGTATGGGCTTAGTTCGGTACCAGGGATTGAACCCAAGTCCCCTACATTGGAAGGGGCTTCCCTGGTGGCTCAGGTGGTGACGAATCTGCCTGCAATGCAGGAGACCCAGGTTTGATCCCTGGGTTGGGAAGATCCCTGGAAAAGGCAATGGCAACCCACTCCAGTATTCCATGGACAGAGGAGCCTAGAGGGCTACAGACCACGGGGTTGCAAAGAGTTAGACACCATTGAGTGACTAACATGCCATGCCATGCCCCTGCACTGAAAGGTGGATTCTTAGTCCCTGGACCACCAGGGAAGTTCTTGCTCTTGCTTTTTTGCAACAGCTCATATTGTTTGTGAATTGCTTGCTTTGTGCTTTTTTCCACCATATGACTGCAGGCTCCATGAGGGTAGGGTCTGCCCTGTCTTCCCTCGACCCCTCCTCATCCCCAGCACAGTGCATGGCAGGTCCTGTGTGTCTGAGTTCTATCTGCTGATTGAATCCAATAGGCAAATCCTTGAGCACTGGGCTCTTTGGTTTGCAAATGCTTTTCTCCTCAGCAGATCTATAACGTAACTCATCGCTGTCCTTCCACACTCTGGCAGTGTTGGCTCCTTCCAGGTGGGCTGAATCCTATTGAAATGCTAAGAATCAAAATGTTATAGAGTTGTCTCTTCAGCCAAAGCAAGGGTCTTAGGATTTGGCTTATGGTGCTGGGAAAATCCAGGGCTGGAGTATCGCCCATCAGATTTCTCAGTTGTAGAGTGAGTACCTGTGAAAGAAGAGGAGTGACCCATGTGTCAGGAAAAGTGGCTTTGGGGGTCTTAATGGATATTTGACAATATTTTCTGTATTACTGGATACACTCACACCTGTGGGAATTGATGTCCATACAAGATTCCTCACTTTAGCTTTGTTCAAAATAGCACAAGATTAGGAACAACCTAAATGTCTTATCCCTTGAGAACTAGTTGAATAAATGATGGCACCTCCACATAATGGAACTCAATGGAACCATGAAACAATGAGGAAGACATTTCTGTACTGATATGGAACATTCTCCAAGCTATATTTATTGTTAAGTGAGAAAAAGAGGCACAGAACAATGATTGTGTGGTTGCAGGAAGGAGGCTAGGTGCTTTGGGGACAGGATGAGAAGGGGACTTTGCTTTATACCCATTCCTGCCTTTTGAATTTTGAATTATGTGGCTTATCTTTTAAATATAAATACAATTGAATTTTGAAATAAATAACAACAAATGCTTCTTTTATGCCAGGCTATATCTTTCAAATTCATTTTTTAGTTCGAGCACAGCTCTGTAAAATGGCGAACATTATTCCCATTTCCCAAATAAAAAGATTGAGACTCAGAAAAACAAGGCATGTGCCTCAGTCCATATAGCTACAGAGTGGTGTAGCTGGGATCCAACCTGGAAGTCAAGCGGACTTCTAGGTTTGATCTGAGGGCTGAACCTCTCTTTCTGCCTCAGTTTTCTTTCTCCCAGTAAGATCAATGGGTGCCTCACCCCCAGGAGACCCGTTTATAAGCAGCCACTAAGGAGCCAATTCAAGGAAGCCCATGCCCAGGACACAGCAGAGCTCTTAGCAGGGAGGTTCTGGGAGCGAGTCTAAGGCACGTGTGTATGTGAGTGTATGAGTGTGTGAGAGAAGGTACAGCTGTGTGTGTCTGGGCAGATGGGAATGTGTGCACATGCGTGAGTGTGTGAGCCTTGTGAGAGGGTGTGTGCAGGTGTGTAAGTGTTTCTGGGTGCATGTGAACGTGTGTGGGCTTGTGAGGGTGGGTGTGAGCACGTGTAACTGTGTAAAGCATGTATGAGTGTGTGCACTGCGGCCTGGCAGAAGGAAACCAGTCGTGGAGATGAGTGAGGGACATGGGAGACAGAAAGTAGAGCAGGAACCTCCATGGGGAATGGGAGGAGGAGCAGGGAGTGGAGGCTGGGGCAGGCACAGGTGGAGCTTGGGGGAAGGTGGGGCAAGGCCTCTGCGCTAGGCGAGCCCCTGGGTGCTTGGGGCCAGATGTCAGCAGGGCCCGCACGCCTCAGGTCAAGGGCCCAGGAAGCACCATTCCTACCCCAGGATGGGGCCTCCCCTGGCCCCATCTATATCTGATGAGGGGGGCTTACCACCTGAGACCCAGCGGAAGTGATAATTAACCAGGTAAAGAAACCTGTGTGTAGCTGGAGGTGCAGATGGAAGGATCCACATATAGCGGCTCACAAGCTGGAGGCTGCCTCCCTCTGCCCTCAGTGCTCCCTAAACAACACTGCCGGGCCACACGCTGGAGCTCAGAGATGACACACTCTGCTCCTGCGAGCCTGGAGGTGGAGGGAAGGCGGCCTGAGTCCAGGGGGTAGAGAGTGGGGGAGGGGATGTTTTCAGAGCAGCTCGGCTGGGCTCAGAGGGTCAAACGTCTGCACCGCAGGCAGTCTCCTGTCCACGCAGATGTGGCCCTGGCGCCCTCCACACCTCATCCTGGCTGGCTGCGGCCATCTCTCCACAGAGTGCAGGGGTTAGCATGGTTAATGTGGCAGTCCAGCCTCTGTTCTGTCAACTGAAAAAAAAATATATATATATACAATTCTCAACTTCTAAGTGTGCATTTTCTTTTCAGACAACATGACTGAATTTCCGTGTGTGTGTGTGTGTGTGTGTGTGTACACACTATGTGAGCCAGTGAAAGAGGTCATGGAATGAAGATTGTGTAGCCCTTAGAACTGAGGGAAACATCACGTCCACTTAAGAAAGCCTGCGGGTCGTCCCTGGTGTCCAGTGGCTAAGACTCTGCGCTCCCAATACAGGGGGCTTGGGTTCAATCCCTGGTCAGGGAACTAGATCCCACATGCCACAGCTAAGACCCAGCAAAGTCAAACAAATAAATACCTATCTTTTTTAAAAATGGAGAAATAAATAAATAAAGAGAGAGAGAAGGCCTGAGCTACCAGGATAGTGAGCAGGGAAAGGCATTGTCCTGTGTTGAAGTGTGTCCCCCGAAAAAGATTTTGAGGTCCCAGTCCATAGTACCTGTGAATGCAACTTTATTTGGAAATAAGGTTTTTGCAGATATTCAAATAAAAATGAGAACATCAGGGTGGGCTCTAGTGTAACACAACCGGTTTCCTAACAACAAGAGAAAATGACGGACACGCACACAGAGGACACCAGGTGAAGATGAAGGTAGGCATTGAGGAGAGACCAGGGAGCACCCGGAATTGCCAGCAAGCCCCCGAGAACTGGGGCAGAGGCAGGAGCAGAGCCTGCGCACGCCCCTCAGAAGGAACAGCCCTCTCAGGGCCTTGACCTCGGACTCCCAGGCTCCACACCTGTGAGACAATACGTGACTGTTGTTCTAGGCCACCTAGGTTTTGGACCCCTGGGAGATGAATCCAGGTGCAGTGACAATGGTCAATCACTCGTGCTTGAAGTCAGAGCTGAGCTCCACTCCCAGGGCACCACTTACTAGTTTTGCCGCCTCAGGTAAGTCACTCCAAGCCTCTGAGCATCCTCTTCTTATCCTTCACATGGGACTAGAAAAGAGCGCAGCCTTGGACTTCCCCCATGGTTCAGTGGATAAGAATCCACTTACTTAACTCAGTGGTAAAGAATCCGCTGCTAATGCCGGTGACCCAGATTCAGTTCCTGAGTCTGGAAGATCCCCTGGAGGAGGAAATGGCAACCCGCTGTAGTATTCTTTCCTGGAAAATCCCAGTTCATTGGGTCCCAAAGAGTTGGATGCTACTTAACAACTGAGCATGCAAGTATGCTGATGCAGGACACAGGTTTGATCCCTGGTTCGGGAAGATTCCACATGCCTTGGAGCAACTAAGCCTGTGCGTGGCAACTATTGAAGCCCTTGCATCTAGAACCTGTGCTCCTACCCAACAAGAGAAACCATTCCAATGAGAAGCCCGAGCGCCAGAAACAAAGAGTAGCCCCTGCTGGCCACCGCTAGAGAAAGCCTGGATGCAGCAACCCCACTGCATGGGTTGAAGACCCAGCAGAGCCAAAAATAAATACATAAATAGAGCACAGTCTCCCAGGACTGTCCTGAGGGTATGGGTTTGGCCCCATGCCGGGCATATGGCCAATGGCTTAGAAAACCGTGGCTGCTATTGCTATTAAATTCATGTCAATGTATGGCAAAACCAATACAGTATTGTAAAGTAAAATAAAGTAAAAATAAAAATTTTAAAAAATAAAATGCTCACTGACCTAAAAAAAAAAACCACCACACTTGTTTCTAGGGTCTCTTTCAAAATTCCTGATAACAAAATAATCTCCAACATGCCTGACATCCAAGCATGAGAAGCCAGAAAGCAGAAGAGAAAGTCCCATTTGTGGGGGCCTGTTGTACCAGGCACAATGCTGTGTACTTTCCCAGAAGCAACTGAAATTAGAGCATCACAGACTCGGGAGTGTGAGACGTGAGCCTGGGGGAGGATCAGCAGGAGGGGATGGAAGGGGAGAGGTAAGTCTGACCTGGGAGCCAAGGCAGGGGCCTTAAGAGGAAGGGACTCCCAGGCCCGAGTGCCCTGGGCCTGCCTCTGGCCAGTGGGGAGGTGCCGGGTTGGGGAGGCTCAGACCACAAACATCACCCCAGTGGAGCCCGAGTCACCCGACTGCAATAATGCTCCTTTCTGCCCTGGTGGAGACAGAGGGCATTGTGTGTGAGGGCTGTGGCTGAGCCCCGAGGCCAGCAAGCCCCTCAGAAAGGCAGGATTGTCTTGGGCAACCTCCGTGGCCCGGGGCAGCCGGCCTGCACGTCACAACAAACCCAGAGCAAGTGAAGGGACAGCCGCTATCCAAGAACAGGGAGCCTTTGAGATGCCAGATTTCCAGACTCCAAGGAGCCAGGAGAGAGGAGGAAAACAGGAGCTTTGGGAAAAGCTGGGTAATTCGGAGCTGAGGGATCATTTTGAAGACCCTGGGCTAGAGCCTCAGGAAATCTACATTACACCCAGAACAGCTGTCAGGAAAATCAGTGGTTTAAGAGCAGGAGTGTGAGGTCAGCGTCTGGGTTCAAATTTCAGTTGGAACATTTTCTGACTGAGCAACTTGGGGTAAAATTGTAAATGAGAAATAGTTTCCTTCCCTCTAAAGACAAGGGAGTCATAAGGATTAAATGGATTGATGTCTGGTCGGTTCGTAGGCACTCAAGGAATATTAGCTGTTATAATGATTTGTTTGTTTGTTTCTATTTTTTGGCCGCCAGCACGTGGGATCTTAGTTCCCCAACCAGGGATCAAACCCATGCTCCACGGAGTGGAAGCCCAGCTGCTGCTTCTTTTTTTTTAAAAATTAATTTATTTTTTAATTGAAGGATCATTGCTTTACAGAATTTTGTTTTCTGTCAAATGAAGCCCAGCTTCTTAAACACTGGACTGCCAAGAAAGTCCCTTATAATGATTTTACTAATCTATATTGTTCCAAATGAGATCAGAAGTTCAGAACGCTTAGCACAGAGTCCCGTACCCAGTACAGAGATACTTAGATAATGCTAGCCTTTGCTCTGCAACCCTGACATCTCTGCATCTCCAGTTTTCGAGGGCTGGGAGGGTGGCTTCTTTTCTTTACAGACATCCTTTCTCCGGCAGCGAGCAGAAGTGTTCAGGGAACCTGCCTGGACTCACACTGGGCAAATAATCCTGCTTGCTTCCTCCGCAGGGCTGGGCCCCAGCCAGCCTGCCAGCAGCTTCTGGTCTGCAAGTGGGAGAAGGCAGGGAAGTGCAGAGACCCTCCTTCACCTCTCCTGGGCTTTGCCTCCCTGAGAATCCATCTCCTGTGCTCTGCCTGAGCCTCCACCTGGCCTAGTTCTCCGGACGGCGTCTTTCCTCTGTCTCACATTCAGGCATCAGGAAGAGCTAATCTCCTCACCCCAGTTAGCAGCCAAGCAAGCTTCCAAAGGCTCAGGCCAGCCTGGCGCGGCCCTCCCTGCCTCTCTGTTCAGGACCCTGCAGAAATCGGGAGGGAATGCGTCTCCTGGGCTGGTGCCCAGTTCTGACTGAGGCTGGGCCGAGGGCCCCTCTGCATCCCTCCCCCACAGACACACAGGGCTTTCTAGTCAGATTATGCCATGGAAACTATGCGCACGGCCTGCCCCGTTCACATGGCCTTGGAAGAAAAAAATAACAATCTTCTCCGTCTGCCAGTACCCACAGTCCTAGCAGGCTTCAGCTACCAAAGGAGGCCTCTCATGTGAAACAGGTCCCTGCAAAAATCTCAGAAGGACTTGTCTGGGGGTGCCCTCGAGTCTCTCCCCTCCCCCAGCACACAGCCCTCTGCCCCTCTCCTCAGATCTGGACAGCTCACTGGCCAGGGATAAGCAGCCTTATATGGCTGTTTCCTTCTGAGAACAAATCTCATCTCCAGTATCTTCCTGAGACCTGAAAGCCCTATTCTGGTGCTCCTCCAGCTCCTGCCTAGCCCTCCCACCCCCCACCCCCACCCCACCGCCCCTATAGGATGGAGTCAGCAGGACGTGTCCATTCAGAGTCCCCCTCGCCCTGCTTTCTAGGCCTATGGTAGCCAGAAGCCACACGTGGCAACTTAAAAGTTCCTTAATGACAATGTTTCAGCTAAGAAATTCCATTCTTTGTGTGCACTAGCCACATTTAAAATGCTCAATTGCCACCCGAGGCTAGAGATGGCACAGTACAGATATAGAGCATTTCCAACACGGAAGAATGTTCAGTGGTGTAGCACTGCTCCAGACCAGGCTCTGGAATCCCCTGGTCCAAAGGCCCCCTGCCCCAATTTACCCCTCCCCCTCCCCTTCCCCTTTCCCTTCCAGTGACCATACGTTTGTTTTCTACCTCTATTTCTGTTCTGCAAATGAGTTCATTTGCACCATTTTAAACTTTTAGAAATTTTTATTTACTTATATTAATATGAAACCACTTCAAAAATGATTTATTTATTTATTCACTGTTTTTTTGGCTGTACGGGGTCTTTGTTGCTGGGCAGGCTTTCCTCTAGTTGCGGTGCTCAGGCCTCTCATTGCAGTGGCTTCTCTTGTTGCTGAGCATGGACTCTAGGGCTTCAGACTTCAGTAGTTGTGGTTCCCGGACTCTAGAGTAGAGGCACCATAGTTGTGGCACCTGGGCTTTGTTGTTACACTGCACGTGGGGTCCTCCCATACCAGGGATCAAACCCATGTCTCCTGCATTGGCAGGTGGATTCTTTGCCACTGAGCCACCAGGGAAGCCCTGCAGCGCTTTTTAAAATCCCACAGATAAGTGATGGACTTGCCTGGTGGCTCAGTCGGTTAAGAATTCACCTGCAATGCAGCATATGCCAATTCGATCCCTGGATCAGGACGATCCCCTGGAGAAGAAAATGGGAACCCATTCCAGTATTCTTGCCTGGGAAATCCCTTGGACAGAGGAGCTTGGTGGGCTATAGTCCATGGGGTCTGTTTGACTTACTTTACCTGGTAAGACAATCTCTAGGCCCACACTACAATAGATAACTATTAATAATAAGGACCTATTGTATAGCACCGGAGAAGGCAATGGCAACCCACTCCAGTCTTGCTTGGAAAATCCCATGGACAGAGGAGCCTGGTAGGCTGCAGCCCATGGGGTCGCTAAGAGTCGGACATGACTGAGCGACTTCACTATCATTTTTCACTTTCCTGGAGAATCCCAGGGACAGGGGAGCCTGGTGGGCTGCCATCTATGGGTCGCACAGAGTCGGACACGACTGAAGCGACTTAGCAGCAGCAGCAGCATTGTATAGCATGGTATTACTCAATACTCTGTAATGTAATGGCTGTATGGGAAAAGAATCTAAAACAGAGTAGGTGTATGTATCTGTAGAGCTGATTCACTTTGCTGTGCACCTGAAAATAAAAACACAACACTGCAAATCAACTCTACTCCTATAAAAATTCGGGGAAAAAAAAAAAGGCTACTAGTCAACCTGGGCCTATGATGGCGTCTTCCTGAGTCTGGCCTTCCTAGAGCAGACCCCATCACCAGTGTGCACATCACTAGCAGTAAAGGTAGCTGACAGGGGCTGTGGAACTGGAACCTGTGAGCTGAAGAGTCCCCTGCATGCTCACGAAGCCTCTCAAGGTGCAGGAAGAGCTGGGGTGGGAGGGAGGGGTGGGAAGGAGGACGGAGCTATTTAGGGGCTGACCGGCTCTCTCTGTGCAGCCACATTCCCACGCAGAATCCGAGGATGCCAGGAACGCTAACTACAAATCTGGCCTTCTGGGTCTGGTCCTTCTGAAGGAATACTTTTCCAGGTAGAAAGATAGAACACATTTTATTTAACTGTTAAACTTTTAAAATCTTGACTTTATTAAGATGAAATTTCCATACCAAGACTTCCCTGGTGGCTCAACGGTAAAGAATCTGCCTGCCAATGCAGATAAAGGTTAGATCCCTGGATTGGGAAAATCCCCTGGAGAAGGAAATGGCAACCCACTCCAGTATTCTTGCCTGGGAAATCCTGTGGACAGAGGAGCCTGGTGGGCTACAATCCATGGGGTTGCAGAGTCAAACATAACTTAGTGACTAAACAACGCAACAAGAGCAACAATTCGCATACCATGCCAATCAGTCAGTGAAAGTGAACAATTCGATGGTTTTTAGCATCTTCACAGATGTGTGCAACCTTCATCACCATCATTTTTAGACTTTCTCATTACTTTGGAAAAAAAACTGTATCTTTTAGCTAACCCCCTCAACTGTTAAACGTTTCATCTGTAGGCATGTGGCAGGTAACCTCCACTGGTCTGCAAACTTGAACAGAAGTTATCTCCTTCTCACATCTATGGTTAGCTCCCTGAGGCCAGAGGCCAGCTGTGATCCTCCTGTGCTCCTCACCTGCACCATTCCTGCCACACAGTAGGACCCAGAATACTTGCTGGCTTCCCTGTTATTATTTTATTATTATTATTATTTGTGGCTGTGCTGGGCCCTCAGTTTGCAGCCCTCGGACTTTCCTTAGTTGTGGTGAGTGGGAACTACTCTTCGTTTCGGTGCTAGAGTTTCTCATTGGGTGGCCTCTCTTGTGGAGCACGGGCTTTAGTAGTTGTGGTACACAGGCTTAGCTGTCTCATGGCATGCAGAATCTTCCCCAGCCGGGACTGAACCCGTGTCCCCTGGATTGGCAGGCAGATTCTTAACCACTGGACTATCAGGGATTCATTCTTTGTTGTGATTACGATGCCTTTCTGTGGGCATGAGAGAAGTCCAGTGACCCCAGGCAGGATGGGGAGGGGTCTGGACATCATGTTATGTGAGGAACCATGGACGTGCTAAGCCTGGAGAAGCTGGGGGATGGAGTGGATAGAATAATTGCTCAAATCAACCATCACACAGAAAAGGGACTGGGAGTCCCGGGTCAGAATTCCAGAACCCAGGTTTCCAGCCAGAGGCAGGCTGAGCCGTGGCAAGCGCAGGTGGAAAGGGAGTGAGCTCTCAGGACACGTTCACGCAGAGCCTGAAGGACCTCTGCTGGGGTGCCATAATGAGGCTTCCTGCTTCAAGCAGGTCAAGAGTGGGCCCGGAAGAGTCCTGCGAGTTCTGAGAGTTCTCTTCCTTTTCTGGGACCTGGGCCTAGAACTCTCACAGGGCACAGGGATTTCTAAGGAGACACAGAAGCTTTGCTGTCTTTGTTTTCAATTTCCCACCAGCAGCAGGATTCAGGCTTCTTCTTTTCTGAATTCAGGTTCTAGCCCTTGCCCTTCCTCACCTGCCTCCACCAGCTCCAGGGCTGCCACTTGGGGCTGGCGCTGAGTGCCCCTCTGAGGGCCCCGGGGTGTGTCCACATGGGAAAGGTGACCGGGTTGGCATGTGGAGTTGAGAGTCTAGCAAGTGAGCTGAGACTAATAAACCCAAGAGACGACAGGTCCAAACAGGTCTCGGGGAGGTTTTGGGAGCTGGGGCCCAGGTTGCAGAACTGAACAAAGCGCCCTGTGTCAGGCTGGGCAGGAGACCACGCGGCCCTGACCTGGGAGCAGAGGCCTTGCCCAAGAAGGGGCTTGCACCTCCTGGGGTAGGGGTAGGGGAGAGGGGCTCCAGGTATCTGGGCCAGGGGTCAACGTGTGGTGACTCCAGTGATCAAGAGAGAGAGTTACCTGCCACTGGCTCAACAGAGAAAAGGGAGGGCTTGGTTCCTCCAGATTTATCATGATTGATACAGGTGGAGCTGAAGACCACAACCAAGGGCTGGACACCCCCAAATGGATGCACAGATGGGGTTCCCTCTGGCTGCGGAAGAAGGAAAGGGCTCCCCTGTACTAAGTACCTGGCCCTCGACCCAGCATTTCCACCAGCTTACACTTACCTGGTGTGCACTATGTGCCAGCCTCTGTCGAGCACCACATGGGTCCTAACGACCCCCCCCCCCCAAAGAGGACACTGAGTCACAGAGAGGGCAGCCACCTGTCTGAGGTCACACACCTTGCCAGGGTGGAGCCAGAGTTCCGACCCTGGTGCCCTGGCTCCAGGCCAGGCTTCACCCACTCTGCTGGCTGTTGCCCTAGTGCCTTTTTTTCATTCCCACAGCAACCATGGGGGAGAACTCGCATGACCTCTATTTCCCGCAAGCATGCAAGCTGAGGTGCAGAACAGTGAAGTGTCTTGTCCTCATTCATGCCCTAAATAAGCCTCGAATTCCTGCTTCCATCTGGGTTGGGAAAGCCCACCGTCCATCTCCCCCACTTGTTCCGGGAGGAACAAGGTGAAGGTTATATGGCTGGGTTTTTCCTTTTTTTCTTCTTCCCTTTTTTTTAAGTAAATGTTACTAAGTTCTGTTAAGGGTTGCCAATGATCCTTTTAAAAATTTCTTTATTGATTGATTGACTGTGCTGGGTCCTTGCTGCCGCTCACGCTTTCCTCTAGTTGTGGAGAGACTTGGCCACTCCCTATTTGCAGTGCGCAGGCTTCTTATTGTTGTAGTTTCTCTTATTGAGGAGCACAGGCTTAATAGTTGGGGTGCACAGGCTTAGTTGCTTGGAGGCATGCAGGATCTTCCTGGATCAGGGATCGAATCCTCGTCTCCTTCATCAAGCGGATTCCTTACCATTGAACCACCTGGGAAGCCCATGGATGGTTTTTTTTAAACATAGACTCTGTTTTTAAAGAAATAAATTTAAAAAAATTGTGATGGTTGTATAATTGGGCTAGATAAACTGACTGAACCTCAAACAAATCAGTAGCAAGCAAGTGAGGCTTTGATTTAAATTTCTTCCTCAGCATTGTTATTGTAACCTCAGGTGCCGGCTGCTCACGCTGACGTCGTGTACTCTCTCCAGTTGCACAGGCGAGAGTAACACGGGTTTTACCAAAACCCTTTGTGGGATTGACCCGTTTCCTGCTTGAGAGTAAGTTATACCAGGCCCTGAATTAAATTTTTGCTTCTATTGTCTTCTCACCAACCCCAACCCACAGCCTGCCCCCCAACCTCTACTCCCCTCTGCTGTGTCTAGAATAGTGAGAAAATGCTCTGTTCTCAGATTCAAAGACCAGGTCTGGTTCTGTTATCAATTATCTGCGTGAGGTCAACCTGTTGACTTAACCTTTCAGAGAAGCATCTGGAAAATGCAAACACTGAAACTAGGGACCTTCAAGGTCTCTTCCCAATCCAGAGCTGATGCTCAGTGTTATCCATTCACTCAGTTAGCTTGAGACAGACACCCGTGCTACCTGCTGGAGACACCAAGATTACTGTAACTGATCACTGGCCTCAAGGAGCCCACAGCCCAGTGCTATGATATAAATTCTGTGTGGCAAATGTCCTAAGAGAGGCAAGTCGGTACCATGATGGTTGAAAGCATAGAGTTCTTTTACTTAGAAAACAGAGACCCACAGAGAATAAATTTATGATTGCTGGGGAAAGGATGAGGGGAAGGGATAGCTAGGGAGTTTGGGATGGACATGTACACACTGCTATATTTAAAATGGTTAACCAACAAGGACCTACAGTACAGCACATGGAACTTTACTCAATGCTATGTGGTAACTTGGATGGGAGAGGAGTTTGGGGGAGAACGGACACATGTACATGTATGGCTGAATCCCTTCTGTTTACCTGAAGCTATCACAACATTGTTAATTGGCTATACCCCCAGTACAAAATAAAAAGTTTTTAAAAGAGAAAAAGCTTAGAGTTCTTGCTTGGAGGACCAAAAAGGCTTCAAGGAGAAGGACATCTCTGAGCTGAATGTTGCATGATAAGAAGGTGGGAAGGAACATTCCAGCCAGAGAAACAGCATGTGCAAAGTCACACGGCTGCCCAGCACAGCATTGCCAGTCCACTGCAAGCTGTTTGGCTGGACTAGAGGTTGTGTACGTAGCAGAAGGACATGAGTCTTGAGAGATGGGTAAGTGCCGTGTGATATAGGCACGGGGAACTACAGTCTTAGGTGGAGACATGACACGGTGTGATATATACTGGGAAAGTTCACATCAGTGGCAAGAAGGACGAAAGCAAGTAAGCAAGTCTGGGTATAGAAAGATTGATTGTAATCCTTCCAACAATCCAGGTGAGAACCAAAAGGGCCTGAATGTAGGCAGTAGTGATGGGGATGAGAGAAGAGAGACAGCCATTCTTGCAGGTGAAGGAGGAAGAAGGTTCAGATAGACTGAATATGAAACAAGCAGTCTAGGAGGCTTCTTAATCTCTGACTTGGGTGTCCAGGTAGATTAGAGACACAGAGGAGGGGGACTTTCCTGTGGCCCAGTGGTTAAAGAATCCGACTTACAATGCAAGGGAAGTGGGTTCAATTTCTGATCAGGGAACTAAGATCCCACGTGCCTCAGAGTGACTAAGCCTGGGTGCCAAATACTGAGCCTGTGTGCCCTGGAGTTTGCATGCCACAACTAGAGAGCCCGTGTGCCACAACTACCGAGTCCATACGCCACAACCAAAGGTCCTGCATGACGCCATGAAGACCCTGTGTGCTACAACTAAGACCCAACACAGCCGCATAAATAAATAAATAGAGAAAGTGCGTGATACATCAGAGGAAAAAAAAAAAGGAAACAGAAGGAAGAGCAGGCTTGCGGGAGAACTGAGGAGATGACTATGGGAGAGTTAATGAAGTAGTTGTTGTTTATCTGAGTGGATGAGAATTTAATTAAAAAAAAAAAAACTTGTATCATTTAAAACACTGACCCTTATTAGTATGCCGGCAAAAACACTCCCTTGATGGGAATTCCCTAGCAGTCCAGTGGTTAGGACTTCACACTGACACTGCCGTCAGTTCAATCCCTGGTCAGGAAACTAAGATCCTGCAAGCCGAGCATCAGGGCTAAAACAAACAAGCAAGCAAGCAAACAAACAACACTTCCTTCGAAATGACTCCTTGTTCCTAAAGTTCTACAGTAAGGGAGGTAGTGTTTTGAAACACTTTCCTGAGCAGTGAGCGACATTCTCTCACTGCACCATGGGGCTCATTGCCTAGGGAAAGAGAAAGGTGGATATTGTCTCGAACAAAACCCATGGGGCAGGGAAGAAGGAACAAACGACAAAACAGGAAGTCCCTGAGAATCAGAAAGAGGAAGTGCAAAGTCCTGTGCTGCTTGGAGGGGGAGCGGGAGGGGTGGGAGGCCAGAAGCTGAAGCTCTTCCACCCATGTCAAACCTTGCTGCCAGCGTGGAGGATAGTAGAGAACCTCCACAGAGGTTGAGAGCAGACCAGAAACACAAAATATGCATGCCCTGCTCCTCCACTGGAGCCCTGGGGTGCCGCCCACACGGCGTGTCCCCACACCCACCTGAGGCAGCTCAGGAAAGCAGAGATGACTGCACCGTATGTTTAGTCTGGGAGAGGGACTGGAGATGTCCCCATTCCCCCTGCCTTCTTGTTGTCCAATTGCTAAGTCATGCCTGACTCTGTGACTCCAGGAACTGCAGCATGCCAGGCTTCCCTGTCCTTCACCATTTCCCAGGGTTTGCTCAAACTCACGTCTATTGAATCAGTGACATTCAACCATCTCATCCTCTGTCACCCGCTTCTCCTCCTGCCCTCAATCTTTCCCAACATTAAGGTCTTTTCCAATGAGTCAGCTCTTTGCATCAGGTGGCCACAGTACTGAGCTACCCTGGTAGCTTAGATGGTAAAGAATCTACCTTCAATGCAGGGGACCCCGGTTTGATCCCTGTGTTGCGAGGATCTCCTAGAGAAGGGAATGGCAACCCACTCCACTATTCTTGCCTAGAGAATTCCATGGACAGACCATGGGGTTGCAAAGAGATGAACACAACTGAGCAACTAACACACACACACACACAAAGTACTGGAGCTTCAGCTTCAATGTTAGTCCTTCCAATGAATATTCAGGGTTGATTGTCTTTGTATTGACTGGTTTGATCTCGTTGCTGTCCAAGGGACTCTCAAGAGTCTTCTCTAGCACCACAGTTCGAAAGAATCAGTTCTTTGGCACTCAGTCTTCTTTATAGTCTAGCTTTCACATCCATATGTGACTGCTGGAAAACCCATAGCTTTGACTATTTGGAGTATGGCCTGGGAGAAACCCAGACATGTCCAAGGCTGCTAGGGAATGCTGAGTTGCTTTGAAAATTGAGATCTTGTGGACCTGTCTTCCAAAGTGGAAAACAAGCAGCTACATGAAACAGGTGCAGGTGTCTATGTACAGAACCAGCAGACAGGACCGAGGAGCCAGGTAAACCAGCAGGCCCTACCAGCCAGGACCTCAATCATGGATGCCTGCAGACCTGGTGGGTGAAGGACATCTCTGTAGACGTCACTGAGGACCAGAGGATGACTCAAGGTTCAGGATCCAGACCAGCCACCCTGTCCATTGTCCCAGAGTTATATACAGCATGGGGACAGAAGGGGGAAGGGGCAAGAAGGGTACACCTGGAGAGCCAGCAATAGTCCAGGCAGGGACTGAACTGAATATTTATCCAAAAGCAGCTGAACTTATCTAATAAAATGATTTTAAAGTGAAAGAGATTCATTTTCCTTTAATTGGCAAGTTTAAATTCTCCCACCTAAGATTAATGGGAATAAGAATTTGTGAAGAAGCTTATGTTGGTTCTAAGAAATAAAAGCCTAAATTATCCTCTTTTTTTTTTTTTTTAACATAGCTGAGCTGTAGTATGTAATTGCTGACACCTTTCCCAGCTTGTTTTTAAGTCAGATCCATGAGGCACAACTTATATACAGTACAGCTCTGTCTGCGGGTCTGGATATTTAATGTCCTAATCCTGTTGGTTCTCTGGCACGGTTGCTTTTCTTTTCAAGCTCTTCCTTTTTGCCCTCTTTTCAGGTCCCTCCCCACCCACCACGCTCCTCTCCTCTTCACTGGCTGGCCCTCCCTCACTGGGTACCTGGGGAACCTACGCACACTGGCCTCGCTCCCTTTTCAGTCCAAGCACCCCCCCTTCACAAGCTTTTCCTCTTCTTTTCATCCTCTTTCATGACCTTGGTTTTTGCGCCCAGGCCATTTCATGATCTTGTCTGCCATAGATGCAGCCTGCTGCCCAGCAACCTCCCAGCATCACTTGGTTGGTTGGTTGGTTTGGGGTTTGTTGACAGTTGGGTTTGTCTGTCTCAGTGAGGAAGAAGCAAGAAACCTCAGCACTGCAATTTCCTTCTCACCTCAGAGCGATGGTGACAGATTCTGAATCTCCAGGGCAGGGATGGTGTCTTGACAGGCCTGTTGAGTGTTGCCTTCGCAGCGGTAAAGAAATAAGAAGGTGAAAAGGCTAAGACAGGAGGGAACAGCATTTGTGCTCCTGCCCCAGGGCTCAGTTTCTGAAAAGGGAGGACCTCCGAGGTGTTTCTCTTCCTGCCTGTGTCAGACCTTTGTGAGCTGACTGCGCCTCAGAGAAGCCACACCCATCTTTTTCACCCTCTGTGGGTCTTTGCAAAGGGTCATGCAACTGAGTGTCTCTCGGGGTCTCAAGCAGGGAGGGAACTTGCTGTTGGGGGCTGGTTGGGACAAGCATATGGGAAAGAGCCCAGCTGTTGGATGCTGGGTATCTCCCTGCAGGATAGCATTTCCCTGGTGTCACTGATGCCTGGATCTGACTCAGGGGCCAGCCCAAGGGAGCACAGGCTGCACTCGACTTTTTGATGAAACTGTTATCAGTGTCACCAAAGACCTTAGGCTTTATCAGTGCTTCGAGTGTAGGAGGGGTAGGGATGCAGTGTCTGTGTTTATTCAATTCATGATCAAATGACTTGGAATTCAGCTCTGGAGTCAGACTACCCAAGAGGCTTTGGGGTGGACAGGAGACCTAAATAGACAACTCTCCAAAAAAGACATACAAATGGGCAACAGACACATGAAAAGATGCTCAACATAGCTAATTATTGGAGAATTGCAAATCAAAACTACAATGAGGTATCACCTCACACCAGTCAGAAAGGCCATCATCAAAAATTCTACAAATAATAAATACTAGAGAAGGCGTGTAGAAAAAAGAACCCTCCTACATTGTTGGTGGTGATGTAAATTGGTGCAGCCACTATGGAAAGCAGTATGGAGGTCCCTTAAAAAACTAAAAATAGAGTCACCATGTAATCCAGCAATCCCACCCCTGGGCATACATCCAGAGAAAATTCTAATTCAAAAAGATACATGCCATGTTCATAGCAGCACTATTTACAGTAACCAAGACATGGAGGCAACTTAAATGCCACTGAGAGATGAATGGACAAAAATGTGGTGTGTATATACACATTTATGCATATATATACGCAATAGAAGGGCTTCCCTCGTAGCTCAGTAGGTAAAGAATCTGCCTGCAATGCAGGAGACCTGGGTTCGCTCCCTGGGTCAGGAAGATCCCCTGGATAAGGAAATGGCAACCCACTCCAGTATTCTTGCCTGGAGAATCCAATGGACAGAGGAGCCTAGTGGGCTACAGTTCATGGGGTCGCACAAGTCAGACCCCACTTAGTGACGAAACCACCATCATCACCATATGCAATAGAGTATTACTCAGCCATGAAAAGAATGAAATAAAGCCATTTGCAGCAATATGGATGGACATAGAGATTACCATACTAAGTGAAATAAGTCAGACAGAGAAAGACAAATATCACACGGTATCACTTACATGTGGAATTTAAAAAAAATGATACAAATGGATTTATTTACAAAACAAATAGAAAGACATAGAAAAAGTTATAGTACCAAAGAGCAAAGTATTGGGAGAGAGAGAAATTAGTAGCTTTGGATTAAAAATTATACACTACTATGTATATATATATATAAAAAAAACCTAAAAAAAAAAAAACCTGCTGTATAGCATAGGGGACTATATTCAATATCTTATAATAACCTATAATGGAAAAGAATCTGAAAAAAATGTATATATAAAACTGTATAACTTTGCTATATACTTGAACCTAACACAACATTGTAAATCAGCTACACTCCAATGAAAAAAGAGGCTTTGAGGAAGTCACCTAATGCCTCAGTTTCTCCATCTGTAAAATGAGGTGGTCATAGGAATTAGCCCACTGGATTGCAGCAGAAATGGAATGAGGGAATCCATAGGCACTTGGCACATAAAATGGTAGCTGCTACAGTGATGATTATTTCCACTTAGGTACTAAACATCCTAAAATCTCAGGATGAAGCTAAAAAGCAGAAACCCCCCAAGTCTCAGGGTAAGGAAGCTTACTGACACCCTCAATGAAAGCAAACTCAGACCCACTAAGGTGGGTGGCAGAAGCAAGATTCTCATGCGGGTGGGGAGAGGTGCAGCTTTCCTTGCCCGTGGTGACACCAGTGAGATTAGGGAGAAATCTCCAGGGGAAGGTGAATCTTGGGGACAGAAACAAATGATCCAGCCACCCTTCCCATGCACACAGCATCCGCGCAGCTGGGGTTGACCTTGGAGGAAGTGGGTTTGATTTTATTGAGGAAGCCAACATGTTTCCTTGTGTCCAGTGTGGCCTCCGTGTTGTTCATATTATTGGTTTCCAGGATGTGAAATGTCATCCTAGGACAGAGCCTGGAAAATAATGGGCTGAATGCCTCCTTAGAGAGCTTTAGCCAATATTGAAGAAAGTGGCTTCACCTTCCCTTCAGACTTAAAATTCATTGCTATTTATAGAGCAGCAGTAACAGTTAAGGTAATAATGAAAGCAAACTTTTTTTAGCAATTGCCATACAAAGCTCACAACAATCCTGTTAAGCGGGTATTACTACTATTCCTATTTTACAAAATAGGAAACTGAGGCTTGATGAACTTAAATAGCCTGCTATGGTCATAAAGACAGTAGATGGCTGAGGGTGAATGTAGGCTTTTCTGTTTTGGGGGGTTTTGATTTCTTTTTCTTTCTTTTCTTTTTTTTTTAATGCTTCATTGAGATATAATTGACAGATAACACTGGAAATATAGAGTATACAATGATCTACTTGATATTTGTATATATTGTGAAATAATTACCATAATAAGGTTAGTTAATGCATCCAGGAACTCACATGGTTACCACGTGTGTGTGTGTGTGTGTGTGTGTGTGTGTGTGTGTTGAGAGTATTTAAGGTCTATTTTTGGGCAAATTTAAAATATATGGTATAGTATCGAGAACTATACTTTGAGGTGGCTCAGTAGTAAAGAATCCACCTGCCAAGCAAGAGACCTGGGATGGATCCCTGGGTCAGGAAGATGCCCTGGAGAAGGGAATGGCAACCTACTCCAGTATTCTTGCCTGGGAAATCCCATGGACAGAGGAGCCCAGCAGGCTACAGTCCACAGGGTCGCAAAAGAGTTGGACAAGAACCACAATGAGGTACCATCTCATGCTGGTCAGAATGGCTGCTATCAAAAAGTCTACCAACAATAAGTCCTGGAGGGGGTGTGGAGAAAAGGAACCCTCTTACACTATTGGTGGGAATGCAAACTAGTACAGCCACTATGGAGAACAGTGTGGAGACTCCTTAAAAAACTGGAAATAGAGCTGCCATATGGCCCGGTAGCAATCCCACTGCTGGACATACACACAGAGGAAACCAGAATTGAAAGAGACACACGTACTCCAATGTTCATCACAGCACTGTTATAATAGCCAGGACATGGAAGCAACATAGATGTCTATCAGCAAACGAATGGATAAGAAAGCTTTGGTACATATACACAATGGAATATTACTCAGCTATTAAAAAGAATGCATTTGAATCAGTTCTAATGAGGTGGATGAAACCAGAGCCTATTATACAGAGTGAAGTAAGTCAGAAAGAAAAACACCAATACAGTATATCAATGCATATATATGGAGTTTAGAAAGATGGTAATGATGACGCTATATGCAAGACAGCAAAAGAGACACAGATGTAAAGAACAGATTTTTGGACTCTGTGGGAGAGGGCAAGGGTGGGATGATTTGAGAGAATAGCATTGAAACATGTATATTACCATATGTGAAATAGATTCCCAGTCCAGGTTCGGTGTATGAGACAGGGTGCTCTGGGCTGGTGCACTGGGATGACCCTGAGGGATGGGATGGGGAGGGAGGTGAGACGAGGGTCAGGATGGGGAACACATGTACACCCATGGCTGATTCATGTGAATGTATGGCAAAAACCACCACAATATTGTAAAGTAATTAGCCTCCAATTAAAATAAATTGAATAAAGAAAAAAAATAGCCAATACTCTTTATCCTTAAAAAAAAAAGAAAAAAGAGTTGGACAAGATTCAGGGGCTAAACAACAACTGTGAACTATAGCCACTGTGCTGCACCTTAGATCCATCAAATTTGAGGCTATTTGAATTCAGAGCCTGAGTTCCTATCAATATCCTCTCTTTTAGAGGATTCTAGATCACATTTCAATCAGTGGGAAAAGTATGTGCAAGATCTTCAGGTATTTCTTTTCTCCTTAAAGTTCTGGGACATCTCGAGGCTCAGCCCTTAGAAAACAAATGGCTCCTTTCTGCCGCCTAGAGGACACAGCCTACATTAAAGGCAAGAAGGTATGGGGAAAAAAGTGTGCTCAGATCCAGACAAGTCCAGACCTGCAGAAAACAAATCTCAAAAACGAACACCATTTAGTCCATGAAAAGTGGGTGGTAATGGGTTGGGGACCTCCTGGATCAGCAGTGAGAACAGTGTATCAAGGGTAAGACCTGCAGTCAGATTGGAGTCATTTTTGACATGTGCCCAGATAATTCACATGTTTACAAAAATGCACATGATTCATTCATCCTAAAAGGGTTTGAAGGTCACCTTCCATTCACAGTCCGCTGTCACTTTAGCAGCTGGCAGACCCCAAGGGACTCAAGGCTGGGTCCCTTCCTGAAGGAGGAGCTAAAGGGGCCCCAGGCTGAACAGATTCTCCACTGTGGACAGAAACTCCATAAAAGCAGAAACTCATAAAAGCAGATGGAGGAGGCTGAACCCTGCCCAGATAAGAGATAAAAGACAATATATATTCCGCATTCTTGAAGTTAAGGAGAGCTTCCCAACTACATACGTGCAGAAAGGCTACTTGGAGGTCAAAAGAGAGGGGGTGTCACTTCATACCAAGTGATGTCAGATACCCACAGACCTCTTCACTAGAATCCATCTTCACTAAGAGATGAGCTCACACACATGGAAGGACTCGGAGGTAAACCAAATACGGATTCAGAATCAGGCAAAGCAAGATGATTGGTCAAAGGAAACCCAGCAGAAATGCCTCATGTAAGTGATTCAAACTACCAGGAGGGCATGACTCTCTCTGAGCCCACCCATGTGTCTATCCACACATACTCTTTTCCTCCCAATAGACACTTCACTTGTTTCACTGCTTTCCATCTCTATGTGGAAATTCACTTCTACACCGCCGATAGGCTAGGGCCTTGCCACTAGCCACTGTCCCTGGTGGTCTAGTGACCAGGATTCAGCGCTCTCCCTGCTGCTGCCTGACTTCAATCTTTGGCCAGGAAAACAAATCCTGCTTCAAGCCGCTGCAGGCTGAGGCTACCTGAGATTGTTCCCATGGTCAATTGCATCACCTCTCAGGTTCTGGGCTTCCTAATTGAGAAAATGCCTCATGTTCTAAATGGTGTGGAAGCCAGGAGTTCCAGATTGTGCTTGCAGACAGTAAAATTGTTCTCTACCTAATCTCCCAGGCCTGTTTCCCTTTCAGCAACAGGAGAAGGTGAATGGCCAAGATTCCCTCCTGCTCCAAGATTCCTGAGTCTCTTTCAGTCCCAGTTGAGAAGCTCCAGGGAAACCCTGAGTGACCTGCTTAGGAGGCTGGGCTCAGCAGGGCGCAGACACCTCCTCCTGCCTCCCTGTTCAAAACTCTTCTGTGGTCTGTCTCCTCCTGAAGTTCAGAGCTTTTCATGTCTTTGTGATTTGCATTCACAGCCGCACTGTGGGAGCCTCTTTTTCACTGCCCTGTGGGGTGGACCGTTGACTTTCTGTTCACAAAAAGGCCCTGAACATGAAGTTGGTTTAGAAAAGGAAAGTGCTCTAGAAACCGAGAAATAGAGTTTCTGAGATCATGACCTCTGGAGTTAGATAGACCAGTCTTCAGATCCTGGCTGTTGCTGCTCAATAGTTGTATGATTTGGGGCAAGTTGCTCAGCCATTCTACCCTTGGTTTCCTCTTCTGTAAAATGGGCATGAGAATAGTACCTATACCATTGGGTTGTGGGGAAGATGAAGTGAGAAGCTGCCATGAGAAATGTTTGGTTCATACCTGGTACATGATAGGTATTCTGGAATGTGCCCCGACTGCTACAACTGGGAATGGCAAGGTAGTTCACAACTGATACCTCACACAGAAATTTAGTATCCAAGCGACTCCTTGAGCTTGTCCTCTACAATGATCCAAAATGCTCTTTGTCCCCTCTTTTCTTTTTTTCTTTTTCCTTTTTGGCTGCACGGCTTGCAGGATCTTAGCTCCCTGACCAGGGATCAAACCCAGGCCCCAGCAGTGAAAGCACCAAGTCCTAACCACTAGACTGCCAGGGAATTCCACACCCTGCACTCTTGTTTAAAGATGTTCTTTTCTTTTTTAAACGGTTTATTCATTTTGGCTGTGCTGGGTCGACATAGTTTCTCTAGCTGCGGTGCACAGGCCTCCCGTCGCAGTGGCTTCTCTTGTTTCAGAGCATGGGCTCCAGGCACGCAGGCTTCAGTAGTTGCGGCATGTGGCTCTGTTTTTGTGGAACAGGGGCTCAGCAGTTGCGTCTCCTGGGTTCCAGAGCATAAGCTCAAGTAGTTACGGCAAGTGGGCTTAGTTGCTCCACGGCCCATGGGATCTTCCCCGACTGGAAGTTGAACTGGTGTCCCCTGCATTGCAGGGCAGATTCCTAACCACTGGACCACCAGGGAAGCCTTAAAGATGTTCTAATGAAGCTAAACTCCCTTTCCCAAATTCCTCCAGGTGGGTCCCCATGGGTCCGTGGACTCATAGTGCCACCCTCAAGTCACTGGCTGGCATGGCCATCTGGGGTTGGGGCTTTGGAAAAAGTGATACATGAGGGTCTACAGTAGGCCAAGGCCTCGAAGGCGTCCTTCATAGGAGCCGGTTCAGCAAGCAAGAGCTGGGAGGGCTGAAGTGGGACCTTGCCTGACACTTGGTTGTTTGCAGTTGGAAAATGAGTAATTACTGCCTTTGCCGTAGAAACAAGCTACCTCTTTTGACTAAAACAAAAATAAAATCCACAAAAACATCTAGCAAACAGGCATATGGAATTGACCAGAAAGAGGACTAAAGTCTCAAGAACAAATTGCTTATTGATTGAAGCAAAAGGTCTTAATAAGAACTGGCTTCAGCACAAATACAGCTTTTGAATCCGCAGCATCTCACTCCAACCCAAGTGACCTGCAGGTGGGGCCCAAGGAGCCTATATAGAGATGATGGTCAGGTATAGAAAGCACTGGGCTCTGGTCACATGATTCACAAAGGGCCCCCTACTCTGGCTTCGGACGTCATCTCTAGATGACAGGATTGAGAGACATTGATGTTTGGTGTAGATCTCTAAGTCCAAGTTCCATCGCTGCCTGTAGAGCACTTCATGTCATAGATTTAAAATAAATCAGGGCATTATAGTGCAAAAGCATAATTACCTTTACTCTATGTTTCTGTGTATTAATCTGTCAAATATAAACTTTTAAAATATAGCACAGTTCCCAGCAACCTTTTGAGTGGGGACATTTCTTCACACTTTAATATTTGTTGCTGTTCAGTCACTAAGTTGTATCTGACTCTTTGCCACCCCATGGACAGCAGCACACTAGGCTTCCCTGTCCTTCACTACCTCCAGGGAGTTTGCTCAAACTCATGTCCATTGAGTCAGTGATGTCATCCAACCATCTCATCCCCTGTCATCCCCTTCTCCTCCTGTCCTCAATCTTTCCCAACATCAGGGTCTTTGCCAATGAGTCAGCTACTAGGAACCTTAAAAAATGCACCTAACTGCAGGTTACTCTCAACCTCTAAGTGGCCCTGGCCAAGATCTGCTGTTGAGAGCAAAGAATTCCTGCAAAAATGGTTTTTCCCTTTTTCACATTGATTTTTCTCAAGACTTTCTTGCTTCTCTGTAAGAGGAGACAATCTGGTAAAGGATCCGTCTCCTCATTTAGAGGAAATCCATCTGCAAGAACAAGCCCTGAAAATTCCCCTTGTTCAACCAGACTGAAGGGCCTCTGAGCATATTCACACACGGAATGTCTGGCTCCCTCCCTACACCCACTCCACCAGGGTTTGAACTACAGACATAGCACATTTCTCTGTATTCCTGCCAGCTCTAAATCATGGCCTCATGTAGCACCAACGTGAGGTTTTCTTTACCTCTTATGTAAACCCCCAAAGCCTGCAATAAAACACATCCAAATTTTCACTGGAGCATTTGCCACCTGCTCCTGGTCCCCCTAAGGTGAAGCTGTGATACTTGGCCTTGAAGTCTGAGATGTTTTTGTTAATGGGACACACCTCAGAAATCAGTTTCAAGAAAAAAGGGTAGAAGCCTCCCTCTGGAACTTCCTCTCTTGAAGTTAATAAAAATGTCAGTGATGGACTGTGTCCAGCGGGGCTGCTGGCAGCCAACGTACAGTCGCAGATGAACTGCAGCCACGCCGTTTTCCCACACAGGCTGCCGACATCTCACCCTGTAGAGACCAGCTCTTCTTTTTTTTTTTTTTCTTTCATTTTTACTTTATTTTATTTTACAATACTGTATTGGTTTTGCCATACATTGACATGAATCCACCACGGGTGTACATGCGTTCCCAAACATGAACCCCCCTCCCACCTCCTTCCCCATAACAACTCTCTGGGTCATCACCGTGTAACATGTATACTATCATGTAAGAATTGAATCGCCAGTCTATGTCCGACGCAGGATACAGCATGCTTGGGGCTGGTGCACGGTGAGACCAGCTCTTCTTAGGAAACACAGCTAGCACTAAAACCTCATAAATCTGAGCGTTGATCCAGAGACTCCGCAGTTTCTGTTTCAGGGATGAACTGTTCACTCAATAAATGTATGTATCAGGAATTCCCTGGTGGTCCAGTAGTTAGGACTCCTACGCTTCCAATACAGGAAACCCAGACTCGATCCCTGGTCAGGGAACTAAGGACACAAAAGTTTAGCATGCCCCCCCAAAAGGAAAAAAAATATGTATATTTTAAGGTAGAATTTTTAAAAGTTGGGGTACAATTCATATAATATAAATACCATCACCTTAAAGTTTACAGTTCAGTGTTTTTTAGTATATTTCCTGTATTGTGCAACTATTACATCTCTCTAATTCATGTGAAGAGATTTTTTTCTTTTTTTTATTATCCCCCCCCTCCCACTAACCCCTAACAACCACTGGGTTTTTTATAGATTTGTCTATTCTGGACGCTTAAGTGGATTCATATAATATGCAGCCTTTTGTCTCTGGCTTATTTCACTTAGCATAATGTTTTCAAGGTTGTAACAGTACGTTATTACTTTTTATGGTTGAATAATATTCCACTGTATGGATACACCGCATTCTATTCATGCATGCATGAGCTGATGGACATTTGGGTATTTCTGCTTTTTGGTTATTATGAATATTACTGCTATGAACATTTGCATACAAGTTTCTGTGTGGACACATGTTTTCAGTTCTCTTGGGTAAATACCTAAGAGCAGAATTGCGCACACTATGGTGACTTTGTTTAACTTCCTGAGGAAGTACCAGACTCTTCTCTCACTCAATGCATGTTAACCAGCTCCCACACCCTCTGCACCAGGAACCAAGAGCACAGTGGTGGACCTGGCAGGCCTGGCTACTTGCCCTCTGGGGCATGCAACTCGGCAGAAGGAGACATTAAACAGATTATTAAAAATAATGATAAAAAACAGCACAAAAAAAAAAGATTACTTGTACAAATTCCAAGAAGGGGAAGTTCATGCCGCTATGAGACTATAATACAGGGAGGCCTGACCTGAGGATTGAACCAAGGTCATAGGACAAGAACACAGGCACTCTTGAAACAACAAATTTAGGACCTGTGATACCAGAAAAACCTCCTAATTAACGGGAAATTGAAATGAAGAAGTTCTGTAATTAAGTGGGGTTTTGAAATCTCTCACCATTTGGGGGCAGAGATGCTCCACCCGCCCCTGTGGAAGGTCTGAAGTGATTTATGGGAATATTTAGCCATGGAAATGTGACAAGGGAACAGGCCAATAATGTTTGAGGATAACAATGAATAAACTCTCAGGCTGCCTTCCTCCTCCTCTTTAAGGCCCAGGAGAATTTTCTCCCTTCACTTGCCCCTGCCTTCCTGACTCAGACCTTTGCAGCTTTCCCTTCCTGAGGCCCTTCCCAACAGCCACTTACAAAATCAACCACCTATTGTTTAAAGTAGCAGTTCAAATTCAGCCTCTCACAGGAAGAAGGGAAGCTCTGGAAATGTCAGCAATTAACTCCCAGGAATGTGAAAGTTTAGTTTGACCTCAAGAGATGAATGTTGCTGTATTTCAAGTGGCAGAATTTTATGAAGTTTCGTTCCTGCTGAATGAATGTAAAATATGTGTACTGTGGTCAAGGCACTGGGTTAGGTGCTCTAGGGAGATACAGAGAAACAGGGGTGTTGGCCTCAGTCCTGTCCTTAAGAAAGTGTCCAGTGAGAGGGAAGAGCCTGATGAAAGATATACACCGCATATGTGAGTCCCGTGAGGCTGATGGATCCATAAGAGAAAGAGTTATGTGGGGGAGGAAGAGAGGTCTCCTTGGGTTGTGTTGGGAACCCCAGACTTCACAAAGGAAGTGAGACTGAGGATAAACAAATAGGCTTTACACAGGCACCCAGCAGGGGAGATGACTTTCCAACACAGCAGATGACAGGTGCAAAGGCCCAGCAGTAGAAATTTGAAAGATATGCTAGGTATAACATAGAGGTTCCTGAATGATGCTTTGTTTTTTTAAAAAATGGAGACACCTTGAAGTTTCTAGTTTTAATCGAATAGCCCCAGTAAGGTCTGAGGTTTCTCTTTCATCCCTAAACAAGGAGATATCAAACTATCAGGGTGCAATGATCAGAAAGAGAACACTGCTGGCTATTCAGTTCCTTTTTCCCTCGCTTCACCCCAAGTGTGGGCAACATCCCATAAGCTTAGGGTCCCTTGATGCAGATGACACTGAATATATGCAAAAGAGCTCTCTTCTGGCTGATCCTGGCTGGTGGTGGTCGTTGGAGGAGCAGGGTGGGGCCTCTACCAGGGTCTCTGGGATAGGCTGGGATCCCTCCACCCATCCACACATGCATAGGTCTTACCTATCAGATGTGGTATGAGACTTTTTGCTTTCCATCCTCCATTTTGTCACTGGTTGGTTCATTCCTGTTATCAGACAGAGTGCCTGATGAACTATGGATGGAGGTTTGTGACATTGTACAGGAGACAGGGATCAAGACCATCCTCAAGAAAAAGAAATGCAAAAAGCAAAATGGTTGTCTGAGGAGGCCTTACAAATAGCTGTGAAAAGAAGAGAAGTGAAAAGCAAAGGAGAAAAGGAAAGATATAGCCATTGGAATGCAGAGTTCCAAAGAATAGTGAGGAAAGATAAGAAAGCCTTTCTCAGCGATCAGTTCAGTTCAGTTCAGTTTAGTCGCTCAGTTGTGTCCGACTCTTTGCAACCCCATGAACTGCAGCAACCAGGCCTCCCTGTCCATCACCAACTCCTGGAGCCTACCCAAACTCGTGTCCATTGAGTCAGTGATGCCATCCAACCATCTCATCTTCTGTCATCCTCTTCTTCTCTCACCTTCAATCTTTCCCAGCATCAGGGTCTTTTCAAATGAGTCAGCTCTTCACATCAGGAGGCCAAAGTATTGGAGTTTCAGCTTCAACATCAGTCCTTCCAATGAACATTCAAGACTGATCTCCTTTAGGATGGACTGTTTGGATCTCCTTGCAGTCCAAGGGACTCTCAAGAGTCTTCTCCAACACCACAGTTCAAAAGCATCAATTCTTCTGCACTCAGCTTTCTTTATAGTCCAACTCTCACATCCATACATGTGAAAAACCATAGCCTTGACTAGACGGACCTTTGCTGACAAAGTAATGTCTCTGCTCTTTAATATGCTGTCTAGGTTGGTTATAACTTTCCTTCCAAGGAGTAAGCGTCTTTTAATTTCATGGCTGTAATCACCATCTGCAATGATTTTAGAGTCCCAAAAAATAAAGTCAGCCCTCAGTGCAAAGAAATAGAGGACATCAATAGAATGGGAAAGACTAGTGATCTCTTTAAGAAAATTAGAGATACCAGGGAAACATTTCATGCAAAGATGGGCTCAATAAAGGATAGAAATGGTATGGACCTCACAGAAGCAGAAGATATTAAGAAGAGGTGTCAAGACTACACAGAAGAACAGTACAAAAAAGATTTTCATGATGCAGATAATCATGAAGGTGTAATCACTCACCTAGAGTCAGACATCCTGGAATGTGAAGTCAAGTGGGCCTTAGAAAGCAACACTATGAACAAAACTAGTGGAGGTGATGGAATTCCAGTTGAGCTATTTCAAATCCTAAAAGGTGATGCTGTGAAAATGCTGCACTCAATATGTCAGTAAATTTGGAAAACTCTGCAGTGGCCACAGGACTGGAAAAGGTCAGTTTTCATCCCAATCCCTAAGAAAGGCAATGCCAAAGAATGCTCAAACTACCGCACAATTGCACTCATCTCACATGCTAGCAAAGTAATGCTCAAAATTCTCCAAGTCAAGCTTCAACAATACGTGAACTGTGAACTTCCAGATGTCCAAGCTTGTTTTAGAAATGGCAGAGGAACCAGAGATCAAATTGGCAACATCCACTGGATCATTAGAAAAGCAAGAGAGTTCCTGAAAAACATCTGTTTCTGCTTTATTGACTATCCCAAAGCCTTTGACTGTATGGATCACAAGAAACTGGAAAATTCTGAAAGAGATGGGAATACAGACCACCTGACCTGCCTCTTGAGAAATCTGTATGCAGGTCAGGAAGCAACAGTTAGAACTGGACATAGAACAACAGACTGGTTCTAAATAGGAAAAGGGGTACGTCAAGGCTGTATATTGGCACCCTGCTTATTTAACCTATATGCAGAGTACATCATGAGAAACACTGGGCTGGATGAAGCACAAGCTGGAATCAAGATTGCCGGGAGATATATCAATAATCTCAGATATGCAGATGACACCACCCTTATGGCAGAAAGTGAAGAGGAACTAAAAAGCCTCTTGATGAAAGTGCAAGAGGAGAGTGAAAAAGTTGGCTTAAAGCTCAACATTCAGAAAACGAAGATCATGGCATTTGGTCCCATCACTTCATGGTAAATAAATGGGGAAACAGTGACAGACTTTATTTTTGGGGGCTCCAAAATCACTGCAGATGGTGACTGCAGTCTTGAAATTAAAAGATGCTTATTCCTTGGCAGGAAAGTTATGACCAACCTAGACAGCATATTAAAAAGCAGAGAAAAAAAAAAAAAAAAAAAAGCAGAGACGTTACTTTGCCAACAAAGGTCCATCTAGCCAAGGCTATGGTTTTTCCAGTAATCATGTATGGATGTGAGAGTTGAACTATAAAGAAAGCTGAGTGCAGAAGAATTGATGTTTTTGAACTGTGGTGTTAGAGAAGACTCTTGAGCGTCCCTTGGACTGCAAGGAGATCCAACCAGTCCATCCTAAAGGAGATCAGTCCTGAGTATTCATTGGAAGGACTGATGTTGAAGCTGAAACTCCAGTACTTTGGCCACCTGATGTGAAGCGCTGACTCATTTGAAAAGACCTGATGCTGGGGAAGATTGAAGGTAGGAGAAGAAGGGGATGACAGAGGGTGAGATGGTTGGATGGCATCAGTGACTCAATGGACATGAGTTTGAGTAAACTCCGGGAGTTGGTGATGGACAGGGAGGCCTGGTTGCTGCAGTCCATGGGGTCACAAAGAGTCGAACATGACTGAACTGGACTGAACTGAACTGGTTCATATCTATACTCCCCAGACTTCCTCCACAGGAATCTTTGGAATTTCTCTGTTCCTTTCCTTTTTCTGGGGCTTCCCAGGTGGCACTAGTGCTAAAGAACCCACCTGCCAATGCAGGAGACATAAGAGATGCTGGTTTGATCCCTGGGTCGGAAGATCCCCTGGAGAATGGCATGGTTTTTATTGAATAGTCCCAGTAAAGTGTAAGTTTTCTCTTTCATCCCTCCAGTATTCTTGCCTGGAGAATTCCATGGACAGAGGAGCCTGGAAGTCTACAGTCCATGGGGTTGCAAAAAGTTGGACACGACTGAAATGACTTAGCAGGTATGCACTTCCTCTACAGAACTGCTTCTCAATAGGGTTGCTGATGTCCTCCTTGAGCAGTTTTGGAAAAGCGTAGGTGCTGGTTTTGGTGGTCTCAATGCTGGAGAGGGCACTATTGACTTTTAAAAGATATTTGTTTATTTTCATTTACTTATCTAGCTATACTAGGTCTGAGTTGTGGCACGTTTTTTGTTGCGGCATGTGGAATCTAGTTCCTTGACCAGGGATCGAACCCAGGCTCCCTATATTGGGAGCACAGAGTTTTAGCCACTGGCTCACGAGGGAAGTCCCCACTACTAGGTTTTAGTAGGGAGAGATCACAGAGGCCAGGAGTCCTCCTGTGATTGTTGGAAAGTTCTGTAGGAATTGCCTTATATCTCCCATGACATTGGCATGTTCCCTGAGACATTTCTATTGGTAAAACAGCTTATTTATAGATTAGCAATCTATTTCGCTAGGCTTTGAGCTTTGAAACCTATTAATAACTCCACTTTACACGTAAACACAATGTGATTTTGCAAACTTTTATATGCTCAGATTTCCCCCAAATCCCACCACCCTCCACCCCATCCCAGGAATACAACTACCATGTAAACAGGAAAAATTGCACTTTGTCTTGTATAGAGTTTTAGAGCGTTCACCATTTTGGAAAATCACACCACCCACAGCATCTCCACTCATGTTTTTTGAGTTGCCCTTGGGATACACCTGTAGTAGTCTGCACCTGTGCGGCTCACATTCAAAGTGATGCTGTGAACAGATGCAGGAATCTGACTTCTCTACTGTAACTGTGACAGCAGCCACACTGGAGAACTTACATTTTGAAAGACATAATACTTGATTATAAATTGGTTTCCTTTTCCCTTATGTCACAGTTGGACATTTGCTACATCATATTTTCCAAAGATGCCACACCAACACATACCCCATGCCATAAGCATATGCTTCTTACAACATGGTATTTATATTACTCTATTGAATTCACAGCAGGGGGCATTCTGTGATCGCTTTGCTTGTATTTGGCTAAACTTTTATAACAGCCTTGACCAGTAGAATGTGGTGGAAGTACACTGTGTGAGTTCTGAAACTAGGTGTAATGGTTAGTTTTATGTGTCAACTGGGCTGGGCCACAGTGCCCAGATATTTGGTCAAACACTATTCTGGATGCTTCTTTGAGGATTTTTGGGGGATGAGATTAACATTTAAGTCTGCAGGCTTTGAGTAAAGCAGATTGCCCTCCATGATGCGGCTGAGCCTCATTCAATCAGCTGAAGGCTCGAATAGAACCAAAGACTGACCTCTCCCAACAAGACGGAATTCCGTGGCAGACCACTTTTGGCCTTGAACTGTAACATTGGCACCCCTCTCTGGATCTCCAGAATACTGGCCCGCTTTGTAGATTTGGACTTGCAGCCTCCATAATCACATGAACCTATTCCTAACTCTGTGTGTGTATACACACCCTTGAACACTGCAGGGATTAGGGGTGATGATCCTCTACACAGCTGGAAATCTGTAGTTCCTCTGTATCCATAGTTCCACACCTAAGGATTCAATTAACTGAGGATAGTATAGTACTATCTATACTATTCAAGAGTATTTACTCTTGAAAAAATATCCTTTTATAAATCCCTGGACCCATGCAGTTCAAATCCATATTGTTCAAGGGTCAGCTATATGTGTATATATATATATATATATAGAGAGAGAGAGAGAGAGAGAGAGAGAAGCTGCCTTGTTGTGAGGAAGCCCAGACCATGTGTGGAAGCCACATGTGGATGTTCCCGCCAACAGCGTCAGTGAGATTCCCAATTGAAAGCCAGTATCAGTGACCAGACGCATGAGTGAAGACACATTTAAATGATTTCAACCCCTAGCCTTCATCAACATCTGCCATCTGAAGCCCTAGATATCACAGGGCAGAGAATAGTCATTCTCACTGTGTTTGATCTGAATTCCTAACCAATAGAAATCTTGAGATAATAAATAATTTTGCTTCAAGACTTAGTTCAAAATTTTAATCTAAATGATTCAGTGCTTGAAAGACCAAGATGGATACGGTCTCTAAAGAGGGTGAAGATTAAAACTGCAAGGAAGGCTTTGCTCTCAAATCTGTGAAAACTAAATATACCCTCCCTAATCTACAGACACCCCCACCCTAGGTGACTTCTTGAACAGGTGTTTTAAGTGATGAGCCAGAGTAGAGCCCAAACCACACCCTCCAATGTCCAGCTTAGAGAGATGCCACTTCCCCTCCCAGTGGCTACACACCTGACCCTTAGGGTCTGGCCTCCCACATGTACCTTCAATCCCCACCTTCCTACATTTGAGACACTGATGGCCTGCCTTTAGGATAAGCTACTGGCCAGGAATCCCTGGCTGCCTTCCAGAACTTCTGAAATGAGGAGACTTAGATGGGCCACCTCCGGATTCAGAGTGGAGCCCTCTGGACACCTAGAGGAAATTCAATCAAGCCCCAGGCTGTTCAGGAAGAGATAGATGCTTGCCCCAGCAAGGGACAGGAAACCTGGATTGTGAAGTAAGAGCTCCATCCCGGGGCTTTGCTTCAGACTTCAATGCTTTAGCCTGGGGATCTGAATTCAGGCCAAAGAAAATAATTCTAACTAGTGGCTGATTCCAAAGACAATGCCTATGATGATGACGACAAGGTCTCAAAGCAGAGCAGCCAGGAGGGAACCCGGGAGGGACCCAGCCACAAAGCTGGAAAGCTAATGTTTGTACAATGACAGTTCTTCATCCCTTTGAAACATGTTCAGGCAGTAAAGGCAGCTAGAGGTTGTGGAAGGCTTGCCATGTGCCAGGTATCAGGGTAAGCTCCTTACCAACATTGTCTTTTTTTTCTTTTAACTTTTGGCCCTACCTGAATTTCTCTGGTGACTCAGATGGTAAAGAATCTGCCTGCAATGCAGGAGACCCAGGTTCCATCCCTGGGTCAGAAGACCCCTTGGAGAAGGGAGTGGCTACCCATTCTGGTATTCTTGCCTGGAGATTTCCAAGGACAGTGGAGCCTGGCGGGCTACAGTCCATGGGGTTCCAAAGAGTCAGACACAACTAAGATGCGACACTTTCACTTCACTTCACTGAGGCATGGGGGCCCTTAGTTCCCTGACCAGGGATAGACCCTGGCTCCTTGCATTGCAAGGATTCTTAACCACTGGACTACTGGGAAGTCCCTCGTTGAACTCTTAAAATTCAGTGACGTAAGTAGAGTGTTAGCTATACTTCACAGAAGGAGAAACTGAAACTTGGTTTGCAAAGGAAGTCAGGTGTGTTGAATTTTAAAGCCCATCTTCCCACCCACTTTTGCTGTTATCCTGCTTTTAAAGGCAGAGCGACTGTTCCCCACTTAATTACTTGAGTGTGTGTTTCCCAAGTTCAAGGACATGCTGCAACGTAACCACAGTACAACCATGACAATCAGGAAATTGACACAGATTCAAGGATACCGTCTAATCCACGGACTCATTCAGATTTCACTGCTCGTCCCAGTGACGCTGATTACAGGCCCAGCATTCAAAGCTGGATCACAGTTGCATTCACTTGCCATGTCCCTTGAGCCTTTTTCAATCTAGGACAGTTCCTCAGGCTTTCCTCACCTTTCACGACCTTGATATTTTGAAGAGCACAGGCCAGGCCCACTATGGCATGTTCCTCAATTTGGATTTGTCTGATGCTTCCTCATGATTTATATATTTGAGGCAGGAATACCACAGAAATATTGCTGTGCTCTTTTCAGGGCATTGTATTAGGAGGTGCATAACATCAGTTTTTCCTGTTACTGATAAACACAGGGGGACTTTGAACCAAGGACTTGGAGTCCGTATGAGAAGAAAGACTGCAAGAGCCTGGAATTCTGTCCCCCACAATGAACACTTCAATGTACTTTGACCAATGGGCCAACCGACAGAGGCCGGACCTGGTCTATGAGGGGAGCAATAGAATCACTTTGAAGTTATTAGGAGAGAACAGGTTGTGTTGGCCAGGACTCCACCCCTCCTAGGGAGGGAACCTGAATGGTTGGGAAGGAATTCCCCAAAAGCCCTTTGGAGAAGAGGGTAAGGCCCCACAGGGTATTCTCACACAGCCGAAAGGGTCAAAAGCTACATGCTGGGTAAGAACAAGAATGAAGCTGATATAAGAGGGGAAAAGAAAATAGGAAGAGCGAGGGAGGAGAGTAATCATCATCCAAAGGGCTCAGAGTATTTGCTTCATGTACCTTCATGGGTGTTTAAATATATATGCTTTGCAGAAAACCATAATTTGAAAAGGTGCAGGCACCTCAATGTTTATGGCAGTGCTGTTTACAAAAACCAAGACACGGAAGCAACCAAAGTGTCCATCAACTGATGAATGGGTAAAGAATGTATACACACAAACACGCAACAGAATACAGCTGCTGCTACTGCTGCTGCTAAGTCGCTTCAGTCGTGTCTGACTGTTAGCCACCCCATGGACTGCAGCCCACCAGGCTCCTCCGTCCATGGGATTTTCCAGGCAAGAGTACTGGAGTGGGGTGCCGTTGCCTTCTCCAAATGGAATACTACTCAGCCATAAAAAGAACAAAATAATGCCATTTGCAGCAACATGGATGGATCTAGAGATTAGCATACTAAGTGAAGTGAGCTAGACAGAGAAAGACAAATATCACATAATATCACTTATACGTGGAATCTTAAAATAAATGATACAGATGAACTTGTATACGAAACAGAAATAGACCTACAGACACAGAAAATAAAAACCTTATGGTTACCAAAAGGGGAAGCTGTGGGGAGGGATAAATTAGTCGTTTGAGGTGAACAGACACAGACTACTATATATAAGATAGGTAACCAACAAGGACCTACCATTTGGTACAGGGAGCTATACTCAGAGTTTTATAATAACTTGTAAGGGAAAAGAACCGGAAAAAAGATATATACATACAACTGAATCACTTTGCTATACACCTGAAACTAACACAGCATTGTAAAGCAAATATACTTCAATTAGAAAAAGAAAAAGAAAAAAGAAGAACATACTTTATTTTGATGTACTTCTTATGCACTGGACTTGGAGCCAAGATCATTGGGTCAATTACTCAGTCTGGCTGACTCAGTTTTCTCATCTGTAAAATGAAGAGACGATACCTCCCAGGATCGCCCCGAAACGCCGCCTCATCACATATGCAGGCACTGTTGATGGTGTGTCTGCTGTGTGACCCCACTGTTCCTTGGGCTGGGAATGCAACAGAGAACAAAACAGAGAAGAATGCTTTTCTTTTGCCTCCACCGAGCTGACATTCTGGGAGCAGCCTTCCAGAGTATTCTCTAAACTGCCGGGCACTGTGCACGGTTAAGGAATTCCTGCTCTTCAGGTTACAGTGAGTGTGACCTGTGTATTACAGACGGGAACGAAGTCACAGAGGCAGTTTGAGCAATGGCGGCCCTAAGGGAAGAAAGGTCTCCTCTCAATTCTGTTCAGACTGTGTCATCTGTCGAAGGACACGTGCCTGTCTGGAAATCTGACAGAGAGAGAAAGGCAAAAGGCGCCCTCTTGCCTTTCTCTCTCTGCTTCTTTCTTAAATCTGGATCCTCGGGATTTCTCTGGTGTTCCAATGATTAAACTTCACCTTCCTATGCAGGGGGTACATGTTTGGTCCCTGGTCAGAGAGCTAAGATCCCACATGCCTCATGGCCAAAAGAGCCAAACCGTAAAACAGAAACAATATTGTAACAAATTCAACAAAGATTTTAAAGATGGTCCATATTTTAAAAAAAAAGCTAAAAAAAATAAACTGAGTCCGCCTTGTGTGAAAGTGAAAGTGTTCATCACTCAGTTGTGACCAACTCTTTGCGACTTCCACAGACTGTAGCCCGCTAGGGTCCTCTGTCCATGGGATCTTCCAGGCCAGAATACTGGATTGGGTTGCCATTTCCTTCTCCAAAATATTTTTTCTTCCAATTTTGTTGAGATATAATTGACATGCTTACTGGCTCAGTTGTGTCTGACTCTTTGTGACCCCATGGACTGTAGCCTGCCAGGCTCCTCTGTCCATGGGATTCTCCAGGCAAGAGTACTGGAGTGGGTTACCACACCCTCCTCCAGTGGATCTTTCTGGCCGAGGGATGGAACCCCTGTCACTTACGTCTCCTGCACTGAGAGACAGGTTCATTATCACTAGCTCCACCTAGGAAGCCCTGTGCCACACCACCTCTCTTTCCCACAACTCTGCTTCCTTTTGCTTCAGCTGTGCAAACTCTTATTTGGGAAATCTACATTCCCTGGTGGCTCAGAGGTTAAAGCATCTGCCTGGAATGTGGGAGACTCAGGTTCAATCCCCGGGTGGGGAAGATCCCCTGGAGAAGGAAAATGGCAACCCACTCCAGGACTCTTGCCTGGAGAATCCCGTGGAGGGAGGAGCCTGGTAGGCTACATACAGTCCATGGGGTCGCAAAGTGTTGGACAAGACTGAGCGACTTCATTCACTTCACTTCACTTCACTTCTCTTCACTTTACATTCCTATCCTTTTCAAACTTCTCCAAGAGTCATGCGGTTTCCAATTCTAAAAGCTAAAAGTATTACATGGCACCAGAGGAGGCGGACATGAACCATGTAACACGGGAGAGGGTGAACACAATCCCACGGCTGAAGCATAAACTTGTTTCTTATTTTATAAAACATTCCATTAGTTGGTTCCCCAAATAGGAGCGTTGCTTCCTGGTTTCTATGGTGATTTAAAAAATTTTCTCAAACATTAATATCCATATGAGACTGAACACGAATTCAACAAACCAGAGCTCTGTGATGGCCAGAGCTATTACTGCTTGTGAGGGACACTGCATCAGCCAAATGCCCGCCCAGCTCTGGATCGCAGCTGGCCAGGGGCACAGACCACAAGGCTCCCCTCCACCTAGGTTTCCGTTCTGATGTTAAATGAACCCAGCTGCTTGGCTTTGCTCATATTCACTGACTTCTTTCTGCTGAGGATGTTATTTTAATTTTAAGGGCAGTTTTAGATTCACAGACAAATTCAAAGGAAGGTACAGAGATGCCCCATATATCTCTTGCCCCCACGAATGCATAGCCTCCTGTATTATCCGCATCTCCCTCCAGAGTGGTGTATTTGTTACAGTTGATGAACCCACATCGACACATCATAAGTACCCAAACTCCACTGCTGTTGCACATCCCATGGGTTTGGACAAATATATAATGACTTGTGTCCATCATTATAGTATCATGCAGAGTATCTTAACCACCCTAAAAGTCCTCTGTGCATTCATTGATTTTTTTTTGGACATATTTCATCTTTCTCTAAACCAACCATCCTCAAAGGCATTGCAACTTCCCCTCTTCCGTCCATGATTACCTTAAAGTACACTAGCGGTTTCTAGAATTTTCTCAGTGTTTTTCTAGATGTGTCTGATGTATAGATTTTTCTGGGGAAGATCTGACCAACCTCCTCACTCAACTTTAATTCAATTCAACAAACCCTGAGGATGTGGTAGGGAGGATGGTCACAGACTCTAGAACAAGACAGCTCTGGTCCACATCCCAGCTCTTGCTTTTGTCCTCCAGCATGTTACCCAATCTCTTTGTATTTCATATTCCTCATCCAAAAAATGGGGATGATAATAATATAATCTATCTCAGTTACCCTGAGAATTAAGTGAGTTAATACATGTATTGGTTCTGGATAAATGTCTGGTATACATTGTAAGTATTCAACAAGTAATTGGCAAAGCTGCTTACCACAAGTCAGGCATTACCAGGTTTGGGGGACATAAAAAGGAATAAAACACAGATTCTGATTTCAACAGGATTTTTCAAGGGAGCACCCCCAAAATACATACATAGAAAATAGCAACATTTTAATACCCTCATCATGAACATTTCTAAACAAGCTAATACTATGGAATTTCCATATGGAAATTTATTGATATAGCATTAGCTCTGAATACCACTAAATAAAATAATTTTTGTTTATAACTTTTAAACACCACCATCCATTAATTCATCAACATACTGAGCATCTACTATGTTCTCAGCACTATAAAGGCACTTAGGATGTAAATGTGATAAAGATACAAAACGTTAACATATCATTCTTCCCAGCCTCCCTCTTCATCCTCTCTCCATGCCCCACTCAAAAGTCTTTGTGGCTGATACCTGGTTCCTGGGGCCTCAGAGTAAAGAGGAGAGCTGAAGTAAAGAGGAGAGCTGAAGTAAAGAGGAGAGCTGAGAATTAAGAGAAGTTGACTTAATCTACACAGTTGAGATGGGGATGGGGAGAGGTGTGAGGATTTGAGTGTTTAGGAGAAGAGAGATTTTGGTGTGATGAGTGATAACTTTGGAGAAATATGTGAGTGAAGAGGAACTTTAGAACTTTTGATGGGCCCCAGGCAATAGAATTCTGTCTTCCTTGCCTCTCATTGAAATGTCAGTAAAGACTGCTTTTCAACGTTTTCAGCGCTTTTGAATGTGAAACTGTGCCTCTTGAAAATGGTACCATGCTGAGACTGGCTGCACTAGCCAGCTTCCATGAAGGCCTCCAGTGAGCCTTGTCTCCTGATATTCATGCTTTTGTGTCATCCCCTCCCACACTGAATAGGGATAAACTGTAACAACAGCACATGCTTCCCATATGGCACTAGTGGAAAAGAGAACGCCTGCCAATGTAGTAGACCTAAGAGACATGGGTTCAATCCCTGGGTTGGGAATATCCCCTGGAGAAGAGTATGGCAACCCACTCCAGTATTCTTGCCTTGAGAATCCCATGGACAAAGGAGCCTGGTGGGCTACAGTTCATGGGGTTGCGAAGAGTCGGACACAACAAAGCACATAGAACAACAGGCTATTACAGAAAGGAAAGAGTGGGTCACTCACAGTCAGGGAAGTCAGCTACCGTGGTATGAGGATACTTAAGCACTACTATGGGGAAGTCCATGTGAGTAAGAACCACCTCCCATCCCTACCAAGAACCAACACTAGAGTGATTCTTCCTACAGTGCATCCCCCAGTCACACCAAAGAACGGATCCTCCAACCTTGGCCAACAGTTCACTGCAAGCTCATGAGAGATCCCCAAGTCAGAACCATTCAGCTAAACCACTCCCAAATTTCTGACCTGTGCGAGATAGTAAGCATTTACTATAATTTTTAAATTTCTAAGATTTGGGGTAATTTGTTCTGCAGCAACAGGTAACTAAAGTGCTGAAGGGGAGGTGGTCCGGCTTTATTAAGGTTACTCAAGTGAGCCTGCATTTCCCAACTCAGTCCATGAGTAGATATAGCAAGAGCAATACTGGGATTTCACTGGTCTCTCGTCTCTTCTGCTGAGACCTGGGCCTGCATTTCTCTAAATGAGCTTTCCCCTGCCCCTCTAGAAAAATAAAGGGTATGTTTGTTAACTGGGAGAAGAAGGATAATTCTCACAAGTGTTTATGAACCTCCTTGTAAAAGGTTGCTGCTATGAGCACATGAACGATGCTGGGATTCCTGGCCTCCAGAGGAGAGGAGTTCAATCCAGGGCCAGAGATGACGCTTGACTGCTCAGCACTTTTGTGTAATAAAGTTTGAGAGTTGCACCAGGCCCCTCATCCACAACATGCGTTTTGAGATAGCATTGGCACAGGGTGAGTCATCCTGGGCCATAAAACAATTGACGTGAATCTTGAAGAAAGGTAAATTTCCCAGCAGATACATAGGTTCATTAACATAGCTTAAGAAAACATTTCTGTGAGTAAAACATACTGGTTTGTTGAGCCATCATTGGTTCTGAGTCTTCGTTGGAACCTACTTGAAGAAAGGCAGATTCTAAGGTAAGCACATAGCATTAACGTAGCTTAAGAAAAATATTTCCATAAGAAAAACACACTGGTTAGCTCAAGCTCTGAGAAAAGTTAAGTTCAGGTGGAACCAGGTGTTGTCATGGCAATACAGCGTTTTAAAAGAAACCTTTTACTTTTGTATCAGTTCAGTTCAGTCTCAATCCTGTCTGACTCTGGACTGCAGCATGCTAGGCTTCCCTGTCCATCACCAAGTCGCAGAGCCTACTCAAACTCAAGTCCTAAAGTATTGTTTCTGAAGAACTCACAGGACCAAAGCTGGGAGAAGCTCTGTGATGAAGCAGCAGGAAGATGCTTCTATCCTCTTTGATGTTCTGCCCTTGCCCTGTAGTTTTATGAGGACTTTACTGACATAATTCCATTTCTACTCACAACCCTATGTTCCCTTAGGTCTCAGCCATGTGCCATGCATTGGGTAGGGACACAATCAAGTGACAGCTATTAATAGGATCCTCAGCATCCTTTAGTGATTTAAACTTTGTTACTTGGCTGTGCTAGGGAAGGCAGAGGATCCAGAGATCAAATTGCCAACATCCATTGGATCATAGAAAAAGCTAGAGAATTCCAGAAAAACATCTGCTTCATTGACTACACTAAAGCCTTTGTGTGCATCACAACAAACTGTGGAAAATTCTTAAAGAGATGAGAATACCAGACCACCATACCTGCCTCCTGAGAAACAGGAATGCAGGTCAAGAAGCAACAATTAGAACTGGACATGGAACAATGGGCTGGTTCCAAATTGGGAAAGGAGTACATCAAGGTTGTATATTGTCACCCTGCTTATTTAACATATGCAGAGCACATCTTGTGAAATTCCAGGCTGGATGAAGCACAAGCTAGAATCAAGATTGCCAGGAGAAATATCAATAATCTCAGATATGCAGATGACACCACTGTTATGACAGAAAGCAAAGAGGAACTAAAGGGCCTCTTGATGAAGGCTCTTTTCTTGGTCTCAGAAATCACCACAGACAGTGACTGCAGCCATGAAATTAAAAGACAGTTTCTCCTTGGAAGAAAAGCTATGACAAACCTAGAAAGCACATTAAAAGGCAGAGATATTACTTTGCCAACAAAGGTCCATATAGTCAAAGCTATGGTTTTTCCAGTAGTCATGCATGGATGTGAGAGCTAGACCATAAAGAAGGCTGAGCACTGAAGAATTGATGCTTTTGAGCTGTGGTGTTGGATAAAACTCTTTAGAGCCCCTTGGACTGCAAGGAGATCAAACAAATCAATCCTAAAGGAGATCAACCCTGACTATTCATTGGAAGGTCAGATGCTGATGTTGAAGCTGAAGCTCCAATACTTGGCCACCTGATGCAAAGAGCTGATTCATTAGAAAAGACCCTGATGCTGGGAAAGATTGAAGGAGGGAAGAGGGAATGACAGAGGACTAGATGGTTAGATGGCATCACTGACTCAATGGACATGAGTTTGAGCAAGCTCTGGGAGATTGTGAAGGACTGTGAAGCCTGGTGTGCTGCAGTCTATGGGATTGCAAAGGGTCAGATGCAACTGAGTGACTGAACAACAACAACAACAAAGGCATGGCTACAGGCTTCCCTGGGGGCTCAGACTGTGAGGAATCTGCCTGCAATGCAGCAGATCCAGGTTCGATCCCCATGTCAGGAAGATCCCCTGGAGAGGGGAATAGCTACTCACTCCAATATTCTCACCTGGAGAGTTCCATGGACAGAGGAACCTAGTGGGCTGCAGTCCATGGGGTCAAAAAGAGTCAGACATGACTGAGTGACTAACACTTCACTTTTCAGGCATGGCTACAGGCAGCTCTAGGTGAGATCATGCCAGTGTGGCAATGCTGTGGAAGAAAATAACTCCCCAGGGAAGAGCTCTAATCATCTGGGTGGGAGTCCCATGCTCACCTCCTGGGCTGTCATGAAGAAGAAGCCAGGGAGCTGTGATAGGCAGTGCTGTGATCTGAATGTTTGTGTCTCTGCAAAATTCATATGTTGCCATCCTAACCCCCAAAGATGACAGTATTAGGAGGTGGGGCCTTTGGGCGTGCCTCTATGGAGCCCTCATAAATGGGATTAGTGCCTTAGGAAAACTATCCCTCTGGGATCCCTTGCCTGCTTCCACTAAATGAGGGCACAGCTAGAAGGCAACACACGTGAACCAGGAAGCGGGCTCTCACCCAAACACAGCCACGCTGGCGGCCTCATCTTGGACTTCTAGCCTTCAGAGGTGTGAGAAACGCATTTCTGTTGCGATATTTTGTTACAGCAGCCCAAATGGATGGAAACAACAGCTTCACCAGGATCACAGGGAGTTTGCCAAAGGAAGGAGGCATGCTCTCACCCGCAATGCAGTGGGGCCACTGCTGGGGGTCACACAGCGTTGCCCAGGTAGGTCTGGAAACCGGGAGAAAGCCCAAAGCTCCACCACCTCATGTAGCCTGACAGAAAAATGCACTGTGGTCATATCACTCAGTTATTAAAAAAAGAAGGAAATCATGCCATTTGCAGCAACATGGATGGATGTAGATATTATCATACTATTAACATACCGAAGTAAGTCAGACGGAGAAAGACAAATATACAATATCACTTAAAGGTAGAATCTTAAAAAAATTATGCAAAGGAACTTATTTATGAAACAAAAATAGACTCAAGAGCTTAGAAAACAAACATGGTTATCAAAGGGGAAATGGTAAGGAGGGATAAATTAGGAGGTTGGGATTAATAGATACACACTACACACTACTAAATATAAAGCAGATAAGCAATAAGACTTACTATATAGCACAGGGAACCATATTCAATATCTTGAAAAAGTGTGTGTGTATATGTATATATATAACTGAAACACTTTGCTGTATATCTGACACTAACACAATATTGTAATTCAACTGTACTCCGTTTTTTTTTTAATGCCTACTCTAATTAAAAATAATGCATTATGGTCATGTAAAATGGTGCAATGAGCATATACCCAACTATATCCAAAATGTGGGGATTTTGTAGGACAGAGTCTGGTTTCTTCAACAAATACATATGAGTGAAAAGAGAAGGCTCAGACCGTAAAGAATCTGCCTGCAGTGCTACAGACCTGGGTTTGATCTCTGGGTGGGAAAGATCCCCTGGAGAAGGGCATGCCCACCCACTCCGGTACTCTTGCCTGGAGAATCCCATGGACAGAGGAGCCTGGTGGGCTTCAGCGCATGGGGCCGCAGATGGTAGGACACAACCGAGCAGGCATGTACATGCACAGGGCTGTGTGCGTGTGTAAATATTTTCTGTGAAAGACCAGACAAGAAGTATTTTAGGCATTTGGGTCACACGATTTCTGTCACAACAATTCACCTCTGCTGGTGTGATGTGAACGCAGGTATAGACAATAGGAACCATTGGGCATGGCTGTGTTCCAGTAAAACTTTGTGTTTTTTCCACAAAAACAAGAGGCAAATTGGTTTTGGCCATGGATTTGGCCAGGTCCAGCTCTGGTGCAAAAAAAGAGGAGCAGATAAGTGATAAAGATTGGCAATGTTGATAATTGTTGAAGTGGGATGAGGGGTACCCAGTGGTTCATTAGACTATTTTCTCTAGTTTTGAATGTTTTGAGTATTTCCATAATAAAAAATTCAAGCACTCTGAAGAGATCCTTTTAGAAGGAAAGAACTATTTGCCTTTGACCTCTCTCCTTATCTCCCCACTTTATTTTTGCCTGTCTTTTTTTCAAATCTGTTTCACACGCCTACTCACACAAACACACTTCCACTCTGATATATTTTTAAATCAAAATGAACTTCCTAGACAGCCCAGTCCCGCAGAGGAATGCAGCGAAATTCTACGGCAAATCCTCACGGTGGGGTCTCATATTCTTTCTCAGGAGACTCATAGGCCTTTTCCTTTCAGAGGATTCGTGCTCAGGGAAACATTTTTCCTAAAATGGAGATTGTGAGCAGTGGGGCTGAGGCACACCGCCCTTAGGGAAGCACTGTTGTTTTTTTACTTCTCAGCAGGAAATAGGAATGTCCCAGAGAGGATTAGAAAATTTACCCGACGGCTCTGGTGAAGGGCTGGGAACAGGGACTGGAGGCTGGAATCTGGTCAGAACATCTGGGAGTTCAAAGAAAGAAACATTCAGCTATTCATCAGGCCCCATAAATTCTCTTTAAAAGCAGTTAATTATGAAACAGAGAGAACAGAGTGGAACATGTTGTCAGAGCAAAGGAATTACATACATCTCACTTGAAGCTGCCTTGAAAGTCTAGGGCTGAGCACATACGTCATTTCAAATCAGGGCCTGAAGATCTACAGAGGACAGAGGAGGTCTTGACCCTTCTGTTCCCAAACCCTTCAGCGAATGACAAAGTGAAAGTGAAAGTTAATCGCTCAGTCGTGTCCGACTCTTTGAGATCCCATGGACTGTAGCACGTCAGGCCCCTCTGTCCATGGAATTCTCCAGGCAAGAAGACTGGAGTGGGTAGTCATTCCCTTCTTCAGGGATCAGACCCGAGTTCCCAGCATTGCAGGCAGATTCTTCACGGCCTGAGCCACCAGGAAAGCCCAGTGGAGGTAACGTAATCGTAGAATGAGATCATTGCTTAAAGGTTAAAAACAATGTCTAATTATGTCTATATTCTGGCTAGCCGACTAATCTCTCCCTTGAACCACTGGCAGCCACGGGCCTTGGGTCCCGTGCACCCCGACTCTGGTGGCTGAGTTGCTGACACTGGCACCAGTCAGGACTGGGTTTGAAGGGCAGGGCCTGCTGACATTCTCAAAGGGTCCAGCAGGTGGCAGTGTTTCCAACACCGGCAGAGCCGACCAGGGTCTACACTGAGGGGCTCTGGAAGAGAACTGAAGGACAAATCCACCAACCTAGATTATTTTTTTTTTAACTTACCTTTTTTTCACATTTTATTTTTGAAACATTTCATTAAAAATAAGCAAGGTAGGCTTTAGTGAAGATGGTAGAAATAAGCAGGTTGCCTCTCTTCTCATGTCATTGGACGTCCTTGGCTGCCAAGCCCCTCACTGTGTTGTCCCCAGCGGATCTGTCCTTCTAGAGACACCCAGGAAGATGATGTCCAACCCTTAACTTTCTCCACCTGTCCCACCGCCCCAGCACCTACCGTCAATCTGCTGCCCCACCTCTCTGAAAGCCAGCTTGGTGCTGTCCTTCTCAGCTGCAATTCCTCCTGGGAGAACCAAGCCTCCTTCCTGGACGAGGCTGTGAGGGAGATTGAGCCATCCGAGAAGAATCCTGGGGCCCCAAAGAGTAACTAATGGCCTACAGCTGTTGGCTGTAAGGAAAACCCATCAGGACCAATGGAGACTTCGCCAGGTCTGTGCCTGTGTGGCCCACCGGCAGCCACTGCAAGCTTAATTATTAGCAACAGTTGGGAAGTGTCTTCTCTCCCACCCACAGCCTCCATATAAATATTTCTTTCTACCATCTGTCACACTGACTGAAGTCTCTGTACTCATTACAGATTTTGACAATGGTCAGGTTTTCAAGAGCTTCCTACTAAAAATGTAAATGTGGCAGGGAGATCATCAAACTGGACTGTGAATGCTATGGCCATGGAAAGGGGCTGCTTCAGGGGGATTGGTAACTGACCAGCGTGTAGATAAATATGATAAGAAACTCTTTGGTAATTTTCCTAATGACAGTGGGAAACATTTTTATATATAAAAGCAGAATTAACTTTAAAGTTAATTAGAAAGTTGAACAGCCCCAGAAATTATGCTTTTAAATAGCAGTCCACTTTAAATAATGCCCCAAATGCCAAAGTTTTTTAAAAAATAATTGTACAAATTCTTGTTAAGTTAAACTATCTAAGCTTTGCTGTAATACTGATTTCTCTTCAATATCTGATGGTACGAGAACAAGGTTAAATGAAGGGGTAGTATTAAAAAGCAGAGACATTAATTTGCCAACAAAGGTCCGTCTAGTCAAATCTATGGTTTTTGCAGTAATCATGTATGGATGTGAGAGTTGGACTATAAAGAAAGCTGAGCGCCAAAGAATTGACGCTTTTGAACTACGGTGTTGGAGAAGACTCTTGAGAGTCCCTTGGACTGCAAGGAGATCAAACCAGTACATCCTAAAGGAAATCAGTCCTGAATATTCATTGGAAGGACTGATGCTGAAGCTGAAACTTCAATACTTTGGCCACCTGATGCAAGAACTGACTCATTGGAAAAGACCATGATGCTAGGAAAGATTGAAGGCAGGAAGAGAAGGAGATGACAGAGGATGAGATGGTTGGATGGCATCACCAGCTCGATGGACATGAGTTTGACCAAGCTTCGGGAGTTGATGATGGACAGGGAAGCCTGACATGCTGCAGTCCATGGGGATGCAAAGAGTCAGACAGGACTGAGCAACTGAACTGAACTAGTTGCTGGGGAGTATTTTAAATTGCAGAAGTAAAAATTAATACATTTATAATTACGGTAGGCTTAAGTTTATTTTTATGGGGAAGATTTTTTTTCCCTAAAATTGTTTCTGGAACAGCAAGCTGTTTCCATTATTAAAAGTTGAAGTTGTTAGGAAAGAAGGAAACCTCAGAGATTCGGTTGGAGGGACAGACATCAGTGCTAGGAAATTTGGCAGAAGAAGCTAGGAAATTTGGGCGGGGAGCTTTTAATGTCTAGCCTTTACCTATTATCAGCTAACTTTTTTCTAGATTGTTTAGTGCCTACTGTATGCCATGTGGAATGATAGTTACTTTGTCTACATCATTTTGTTTAGTAATGGGTCCTTTTTTAGATAAGAATCTGAAGCTTCACAAAGTTAAATTGTCCAAGGTCACCAAACTTAATGAGTACTAGCCAGGATTCACATCAGAATTCAGCCCCAATTCAAGAGCTTCCTGCCCTTTCTACTTGATCCCACTGCAGTCACACCAGAGTAACCCAACATCACAAACCTCGGGAAAGTGACCAGTGACTAGAGATTTCCAAAGATCCCCATAATACTATTTGTGCCAGGTCTTTATTGAAATGCAAGGACACAATTCTTATAATCTACTCTCCTAACTTCCTGGGCTATCAAATGCTCCCCTGTGAGAAATGCTACACTTGGAAGGATTCTATATTTCTGTCCCTACAATCAGGACTAGTATTCTGACTTGGAGAATTCCACACAATGCAACACATTATTTAAAAGTAGGATTTGGCCTCTAGGACAGATTCCACGCCCTGTTTTTGTTCTCAACACATAGAATTTAGTACTCCTGGCAGCTCCCACCACCTGACATACATATACAGGTTTGGGTGCCCACACACTTCTCTTGCTGACAGGCACCCTGGCTGTTCAGTGGCTCCAGGGAGGACAGGAGACATTAACTAGTCCATCTTCAAGTGATTACAAAGGGAATGTTGTTGCGTGCAACAAAGAGGCAGTTTGTTTTGCTCTCAGGCCTCGATGAGCAGGGCCAGCCCACGGCATGGTTCCCATGTAATGGGGATGATATATATTAAACTGGTATGCTTTCTTTCCACTTAAGTCATGATGTTCTGTGGCTCTCCACCCATTTAATCAACAGGTTTCTATGTTTCAGGGAGAGAGATCCAGTGAGAACATCCAGTTCATCGCTCAGCTTTGGCTGCCAAATTCTTATTTGTTTGTTTTTTAAAGCAAACTCCTCTGTCCATGGAATTTTTTTTAGGCAATAATACTGGAGCAGGTTGCCATTTCCTATTCCAGGGGATCTTCTCGACCCAGAAACCCAGATTGCATCTTTTGCATCTCCTGCATTAGCAGGCAGATTCTTTACCGCTGCACCACCTGGGAAGGCCATGTAATATATTACACATATATATTTCAAAGACATACACATATGGTACACATATATATCAGTGTATGATGACCTATGACCTCTGTTAATCGACCTAGGACTCGATTTATGAACTCTTATCTGTGACCCTTGACATATGACTTCCAAACTTTGACTCCGACCCAAACCATCAACTCATGGCTTCTGACACTTTGACCCTTGACCTATAACACCTGATCCCTTACTGACTCTTGAACTATGACCCTTGACAATCATACCAAAAAAGTGAAATGACACAGCCACCGTGGAAGTCATTACAGTGGTTACTCAAAAACTTATGCATAGAATTAACATGATATGTTGATTCCTGACCTAAGACCTCTGAGGGTCAACCTATGACTCTTGACCTATTTCACTGTCTTGACTTTTTCACTCTCAACATGTGACCCCTGATCTCTGACACTTGACCCATTTCATCTGCTCCCACTCTGTCAGACATCTCACCTGTGACCTGTAACCTATGACTTCTGACCATTGAACTATGATCCTTGAAAGTGCAAGTGAAAGTGCAAGTTGCTCAGTTGTGTCTGACTCTTTGTGACCCCATGGAAGAGGAGAAGGCCCCATAGACTGACCCTATACAGTCCATGGAATTCTCCAGGCCAGAATTCTGGAGTAAGTAGCCTTTCCCTTCTCCAGGGAATTTTCCCAACTCAGGGATCAAACCCAGGTCTCCTGCATTGCAGGTGGATTCTTTACCAGCTGGGCCACAAGGAAAGCCATACCAAAAGAAGTAAAATAGTCCACCCACTGTGGAAGTCATTATATTCAGTTGATGAAAACTTACACATAGAATTACCATATGTCAATTCCTAACTTATGACCTCTGACCTATCACCCTTAAACTATGACCTATGGCCCTTGACCTATGACCTTGGTTCAAAGAAGGGCTCCCACTCCTGAGGGCAAGGGTTCCCTGAAGTATGTGGGCCCCAGTGCCCTGATGGGGTTCACCCCCAGTGGGGACATAGGCTGAGCCTGCAGTGGTTCTGTTTTCCACCTAAGCCCCTCTGATGAAGCCACAGGAGCACTGGGGTCAGAAGTCTCCTTCTGAGAGACTTGTCTCAAATTCTGACACAGTGGTTTTACAAAAAACAACAGAATGAGGCTGAGCTCCTGGCCGCCACTCCCCTCTGGTTCTATGCTGCTTCCAATAGTACCACCTCACCTGCACACAGTCTGCTGTGACCCACCTGCCCCCACCTGGCCTTTCCTCTTCCTCCCTGAGATGATTCTGGTGCTATTTCCAGCCTGGACCCCTCTCCCAGGCCAGATGCATCTGCCCAACCTCTGCATCCCCATCTCATTGTGGGGGCTAACAGGTCCCTCAGAGGACTCTGACCCTGCTGCTCCCCACACCCAGGAGGCAGCCAAACCTGCCCTGGTTGTTGAGGCCAGTCACCTGGTATAACTAAGCAGGACTTCATGGGGCTTTCCTGGGGCAGACCTTCTTCCCCATATCCGCTGCTGCAGCTCCTCTCTGAAGCACCTAGATAGTAGTAGCCTCTGAAACACACTTCCTGAGTTGCTTTACAGATGCTAAGATCACCACTAAATGGACTATTTCTGATGGTCATGAACACATGGCACCAGAGCTACTAGTGCCTGAGAATCTGTAAGGTTAACTACCTGGGCCTTCCCTGGTGGCTCAGTGGTAAAAAATCCACCTGCCAATGCAGGAGATGCAAGAGATGTAGGTTGGATTTCCCCGAGTCAGGTGGATCCCCTGGAGAAGCAAATGGCAACCCACTCCAGTATTCCTGCCTGGAGAATCCCATGGCCAGAGGAGCCTGGCAGGCCACAGTCCACGGGGTCGCAAAGAGTCGGACATAACTGAGCGACTTCACTTTCACTTTATAAGAGACAAAGAAGGAGAGACACAGACACGGAGGAGAAGCCACGTGAAGATGAAAGCAGAGATGGCAGGTATGTAGCCTCAGGCCTGGGGATGCCTGGACCCCCAGAAGCTGGAAAAGACAGGAAGAACCTTATCCTGGAGCCTCCGGAGGGACTTCAGCCCTGCAACAACTTGATCTCAAGTGTCTGGTCTCCTGGACTAGGGAGGGATGAACTCCTGTTGTTTTAAACCACCCAGCTTGTAGTCATTTGTTAGAGAAGCTACAGAACAGTCAGAGACCCTGCCCTGTAGGATCCCAGAAGAGCAGATCTCAAGAAAGGCAGATAGAGGCCGGATTACAGAACCCTTAGAGTGAGCCCTGGGCCCGTAGAAATGCTAAAGCAGTGGCTGGAATAGGATGTTGAAGGGTCAAAATCTGAAGCCCATCCTTAAGGGTGCCAGGTGTACATGGCCTCCACACATGCTTACAACGGTACATGTTGGGGGTAAAACAAATACAACACTGGAAATCAATTCTATCCCAGTATAAAATAAAAATCAAATTGAAAGGCCAAAAAGGGGGAACGAAGAGACGCTGCTGCTTGTGGCTCTTTCCCCTAAGAATAATTTTAAAACCTGAGTTGATGGGCACTTAATATTCACAAGGCCTATGGAACTGTAAAAGACACCCGTTCTCAAGAAATGTCCTGGTGTAAATCATTGGGAAAAATTCAAAACAGGGCTGACTTTTAAGAAGCCGGTTTCAAGAAGTAAATTGTACTCACACTATATAAGATTTTAAAAAAAAAAAAGGAAAGACACTCCACATTACTAATTATTAAATCAATGGAAATCAAAACTACAATGATGTATCACTTCTAACAGGTTAAAATGGCCATCATCACAAAGATCTACAAAGAATAAGTTCTGTAGACAGCATACAGAAAAGGGAATCTTCCTATACTTCCTATACTGTAAATGGGTCTAGTCACTATGGAAGACAGTAGGCAGGCTCTCTGATAAACTAAACAGAGAGGTACCATATGATCAGCAACTCCACTCCTGGGCTCAGATCTGGAGAAAACCTTCATTCAAAATGATACATGCATCCCTCTTCTCAGGGCAGTATCATTTATAAGAGCCGAGATACAGAATCAACCAAAAAATAAAAGTGGAAGTCTCTCAGTCAGTCATGTCCGACTCTATTGTCCACGCCAGAATACTGGAGTGAATAGCCATTTCCTTCTCCAGGGGATCTTCCCAACCCAGGGATCGAACCCAGGTCTCCCCCGTTGCAGGAGGATTCTTTACCAGCTGAGCCACAAGGGAAGCCCAAGAATACTGGAGTGGGTAGCCTATCCCTTCTCTAGTGGATCTTCCTGACCCAGGAATCGAACCGGGGTCTCCTGCATTGCAGGTGGATTTTTTTACCAACTGAATCATCAGGGAAACCCTAAAATGTCCTTCAACAGAAAAAGGATGTCCTAGTATAGTACATCTATGCACTGGAATACTACTCAGCCATAAAAAAGAATGAAATAGTGCCATTGGCAGCAGCATGGATTGACCAAGAGATTATTATACCAAGTCAAAGAGAGAAAGACAAATATATCACTTACTGATGGAATCTATAAATTCATACAAGTGAACTAATTTACAAAACAGAAACAGACTCACGGACTTAGAAAATCAACTTATGATTACCCAAAAAAGTTAGTTGGGGGGTGAATTAAGAGTTTGGGTTTGATATATATATACTAATATATATCAAATAGATAATCAAAAAGAACTTACTGAATAGTGCAGGGAACTCTACTGAATACACTGTAATAACCTATATGGGAAAAAAATCCTGAATGAGAATAGATATATGTCTATGGATAACTGAATCAAGCTCCTGTACACCTAAAACTAATACAATATTGGAAATCAACCCTACTCCAGTATAAAATAACAATTAAATTACCGGAAAAAGTGGTGGTGGTGGAGGGGGGCGGGGGCATGAAGAAATGCTACCACCTTGTGGCCATTTTCCAAAACAACAACTTTAAATCCTGCACTGATGGGCACTTAATATTCACTAGGTCTGCCCGGCTGTAACTGAAACACACCTACCTTCAGGAAATGTCCGAGACAGCTCATCGAAAAACAGTTCAAAACAGGGCAGATGGTTAAGGAGCCAATTTCAAGAGGTAAGGTTAACTCACACCGTTTTGAAAAAAATCGCATGAAAAGATGTCAACATCGCTAAATCTGAGAGAAATGAATATCAAAACTTCAACAAGGTATCACCTCACATCGGTCAGAATGGCCGTAGACAGAAACTCTACAAGCAATAAATGCTGGAGAGGGTGCAGAGAAAAGGGAGCATTCCTACATGGATGCTGGGAATGGAAATTGGTAACAGCCACTGTGGAAGACAGCGTGGAGGTTCTTTATACAATGAAAATGAGAATGAAATTAGAATACTTCCTGACAAAACACACAAAAACAAACTCCAAATAGATTAAAGATCTAAACGGAAAAACAAATACCTTGAAACTCTTGAGGAAAATACAGGCAGAACACGCTTTGACAAAAATCACAGCAAGTTCTTTTTTGATCCACCACTTAGAGGAATGAAAAATAAAACAAATATAAACAAATGGGACCTAATTAACCTTAAAAGCACTTGTATAGCAAAGAAAACTATGAAATGAAAGAAAAAGATAACCCTTAGAATGGGAAAAAATATTTGCAAACAAAGATACCCACAAGAATTCATCTCCCAAACACACAAACAGCTAGTGCAGTTCATATACAGAGATATATATATATATACATAAACTCAATTTTAAAAAATGAGTCAGAGATATCAATGGACACATCTCCAAAGAAGGCATACAGATGACCATAAAGCTTATGAAAAGATGCTGCTGCTGCGTCACTTCAGTCGTGTCTGACTCTGTGTGACCCCATAGATGGCAGCCCACCAGGCTCCCCTGTCCCTGGGATTCTCCAGGCAAGAATACTGGAATGGGCTGCTATTTCCCTCTCCAATGCATGAAAGTGAAAAGTGAAAGTGAAGCCGCTCAGTCGTGTCCGACTCTTAGCAACCCCCTGGACTGCAGCCCACCAGGCTCCTCCATCCATGGGATTTTCCAGGCAAGAGTACTAGAGTGGGTTGCTGTTTCCTTCTCCAGAGGATCTTCCCGACTCAGGGATCGAATCCTGGTCTCCCACACTGTAAGCAGATGCTTTACCGTCTGAGCACCAGGAAGTCCCAATTCTTAGAGGAAGGCAAATCAAAAGTACAATGAAATGTCACCTCACATTGGTCAGAATGGCTATCTCAAAAAATCTACAACAATAAAAGCTGGAGAGGGTGTGGAGAGAAGGGAATCCTCTTAAACTGTTGCTAAGAGTGAAAATCAGTACATCCACTGAAGAGAACAGTATAGAACAAACAAACAAAAATAAATGGGACCTAATTCATCTTAAAAGCATTGGCACAGCAAAGGAAACCATAACTCAACAAAAAGAGAACCTTCAAAATGGAAACAAGTATTTGTAAACAAATATACCAATGAGGAATTCATTTCCAAAACAGACAAACAGTTCATGCACTTCAATATTAAACAAATCATAAATCCAATAAAATAGGAGTGAAAGATCTAAATGGACATTTCTCTAAGGAAATGATAGAGATGGCCGTAAGGCACAAGAAACGATGTTCAGCAAAGAACTGCAAATCAGAAGTACAATGAGGTATTACCTCACCCAGGTCAGAAAGGCCATCACCAAAAAATCTACAGCAATAAATGCTGGGGAGGATCGGGAGAAAAGGGAACTCTCCTCCACTGTTGCTGGGAATGAAAATTAGTACATTTTGCTATGGAGAACAGCACAGAGCTTTATTAAAAAAACTAAACGGAGAAGTGACATTGACCCAGAAACTTTGTATGACAGAAAAAAGATTATGCACTCCTACAGCCCCTTCTTGGATTGCAGTCTTGTTGTGGCAAAGGGTCTTGCAAAACTCAATGAAGCTATGAGCCATGCACGCAGGGTCACCCAAGATGGACAGGTCACAGTCAAGAACGTGGCCCACCGGACGAGGGAATGGTGAACCGCTCCAGTATCCTTGCCGCAAGAACCCCATGGACAGTATGCAAAGGCAAAAAGATATGACACCAGAAGGTGAGCCCTCTAGGTTAGAAGGTATCTGATATGCTCCTGGGGAAGAGTGAAGAAACAGCACAAGAAAGAGAGCTGGGCCAAAGTGGAAAAGACGCTTAGTTGTGGATGTATCTGCTGGTGAAAGTAAAGTCTGATGCTATAAAGAACACTATTGCATAGGAACCTGGAATGTTAGGTCCATGTATCAAGATAAATCAGACGTGGTTAAGGAGATGGCAAGATTGAACATCGACATCTTAGGAATCAGGGAACTAAAAGGATGCTGCTGCAGCTGCTAAGTCGCTTCAGTCGTGTCCGACTCTGTGCGACCCCATAGACTGCAGCCCACCAGGCTCCACCGACCCTGGGATTCTCCAGGCAAGAACACTGGAGTGGGTTGCCATTGCCTTCTCCGCTAAAGGATGAGAGTGGGCCAATTAATTCAGATGACTATTATATCCACTATTCTGGGCAAGAATCCCTTAGAAGAAATAGAGTACCCCTCATAGTCAACAAAACAGTCCGAACTGTAGTACTCAGGTGCAACATCAAAAACAACAAAATGATCTTGGTTCATTTCCAAGGCAAACCATTCAACATCATAGTAATCCAAGACTGTGCCCCAACCGCTGATGCTGAAAAAGCTGAAGTTGAATGGTTCTATGAAGTCCTACAACACCTTCTAGAATGAACACCAAAAAAAAAAAAAAAAAAAAAAAAGATGTCCTTTTCATCATAGGGGATTGAAATGCAAAAGTAGAAAGTCAAGAGAGACCTGGAGTACCAGGCAAGTTTAGCCTTGGAGTGCAGAATAAAGCAGGGCAAAAGCTAACAGAGATTTGTCAAGAGAGTATACTGGTCTTAGCAAACACCCACTTCCAACAACACGAGACGACTCTACACATGAACACCACTACGTTGCAATCAAAGATGGAGAAGCTTTATACAGTCAACAAAAACAAGACCTGCAACTAACTGTAGCTCAGATCATGAGCTCCTTATTGCAAAACTCAGGCTTACACTGAAGAAAGTAGGGAAAACCACTAGGCCATTCAGGTATGACCTAAACCAAATCCCTTCTGATTATACAGTGGTGGTGACAAGTAGATTCAAGGGCTTAGATCTGGTAGAGAGAGTGCCTGAAGAAGTACGGACAGAAGTGTGTAACATTGTACAGGAGACCGAGACCAAAACCATCTCAAAGAAAAAGAAATGCAAGTAGTCGAAGTGGCTGTCTCAGGAGGCTTTACAAATAGCTGAGGGAAGGAAACATGGCAGAAAGCGAAGAGGAACTAAAGAGCCTCTGGATAAGGGTAAAAGAGGAGAGTGAAAAAGCTGGCTTGAAGCTCAGCATTCAAAAAACTAAAATCATAGCATCCAGTCCCAACACTTTATGGCAAGTAGAAGGGGGAAAAGTGGAAGCATTGACAGACCATATCGTCAAAGCTGTGGTTTTTCCAGTAATCGTGTACAGATGTGAGACCTGAGCGCCAAAGAATTGATACTTTTGAACTGTGGTGCTGGAGAAGACTTTTGAGGGTTCATTTGACTGCAAGAAAATCAAATCAGTCAATCCTAAAGGAAATCAACCCTGAATATTCACTGGAAGGACTGATGCTGAAGTTGAAACCTCAATACTTTGGTCACCTGATGCAGAAAGCTGATTCTTTGGAAAAGACCCTGATGGTGGGAAAGACTGAGGGCAGGAGGAGAAGGGGGTGACAGAGAATGAGATAGTTAGATAGCATCACTGACTCAATGGACATAAATTTGAGCAAATTCTGGGGGACAGAGGACAGAGGAGCCTGGTGGGCTGCAGTCCGTGGGTTTGCAAAGGGTAGGATACAACTTAGTGACTGAACAACAACATCTACAACACACACAACATTGTATAACAATGTCACTCCAATAAAATAAAATAAAATAAATATGGGGCTTCCCTGGTGGTCCAGTGGTTAAGAGTCTGCTTTGCAATGCAGGGGACACCAGTTCAATCCCCGGTATGGGAAGATACCACATGCCAAAAATTTCATTCTTGTATGTGTGTGGTTGAGTAGTATTGAATCTTCTTTATCAGTTCATCCTTTGATGAACACTTTGGTTACTTCCATAGTTTTGTAATTGTAAACAGTGCTGCTATGAACACTGGCATGGATGTATATTTTTGTATTAGTGTTTTAGGTCTTTTTTTGGGGATATACATCCAGAAGTGGAGTAGCTGGGTCATATGGTAGTTCTATTTTAAGATTTTTAAATCTTTTAATATATTCCATAAGTGTTTTATGAGCTAATTACCAACATATTTAATTTTTTTCAGTCATTTTTTAAAAAGCCATTGAGGTTCACAGTGAAATATATAACAGCCAAAGTGAAAATATAATAGTGATTTCCCATATACTTCCTGCTCCCACACAGGCATAGTCCCCCTCATTCTCAACACCCCACAGAAGAGTGGTTCCTTTGGACCACTGGTGGATCTACACTGATACATCACACTAATTCAAAGACCCTAGTTTGTTTACCTTATGGCTCATTCTTAGTGATATAGATTCTGTGAGATTGGTCAAATGCATTAGGACATGAATCCATCATTACAGTATTATATAGATTATTTTCATTATCATGAGAATTCTCTAGACTCAGACTACTCATTACCCCATCTCTGCCACCCTGGGTAACCACTGACCTTTTAGCAGTCTTATAAATATGACTTTGATATATAAGATATATTTGGAATCTTAATCATCATAATAATCCAGCCACTATGAAAAACAGTTTGGAGATTCATTAAAAAACTAGAAGCTACAATATGATCTAGCAATTCCAGTACTGGGTATAAATCTGAAACATAACAAAACAAAAGCAAAAGCACTGATTTGAAAGGATACTTAAACCCCAATGTTCGTAGCAGCACTGTTCACAATAGCCAAGACATTGAGACAATCCAAGTTACCATAATCAGTCAACAGATTTAAGAAGATGTGCTATATATACCTATACAATGGACTATAACTCAGCCACAAAAAAAGAAAGAAAGAATGCTATTTAAGGCAACTTAGATGGACTGAGAGAATATTATGCCTAGTTAAATAAGTCAGATAGAGGAAAACAAATGTGATATGATCATGTATATCTGGAATCTAAAAATTAATACAAATGAATTCATGTACAAAACAAACACAGACTCACGGACAGCAAATGAATGGTTTCAAAGGAGAAAAGGAGAGGAAGGAGGACAAGCTAGGAGTATAGTGCAGACTACCATTGGAGAAGGAAAGGGTAACCCACTCCAGTATTCTTGCCTAGAAAATCCCGTGGACAGAGGAGCCTGGCGAGCTACAGGCCATGGGTTTGCAAAGATTTAGACATGACTGAGCGACTGAGCACACAAACTACTATACGTAACATAGCAACAAGGGTTGGCTCTACGGCACAGGGAATACTACTCAATATCTTATAACAACCTATAATGGACTGTAATAAAGAGAAAACTCAGGGGCACTTCCCTGGTGTTCCAGTAGTTAGGACTTTGCCTTCCAATGCAGGGGGAGTGGGTTCAGTCCCTGGTTGGGAAGCTATAAGATCCCACGTGCCTGTGGCCAAAAAACAAAACATAAAACAGAAGCATTGTTGCAATGAATTCAATAAAGACTTAAAAAAAAATCCTTGTTACTCTCTCAGTTAGTTCCACTCCTTCCTGCACTGTGTACACTAGTCTGTTCTCTATTTCTGCATCTCCATTTTGCTCAGTCACACAGTCGTGTCTGACTCTTCTGCAACCCTATGGACTGCAACCTGCCAGGATCCTCTGTCCATGGGATTTCCCAGGCAAGAATACTGGAGTGGGTTATCATTTCCTTCTCCAGGGGATCTTCCACACCCAGGGATTGAACTAGCGTTTCCTGCACTGGCAGGCAGATTCTTCACCACTGAACCACCAGGGAAGCCCTAGCTTCTACCAAATCATCCATATCTCCATAACATATCCTGGACTAACTCTTCTAATCCTGCTTCCCTGAAGCAAGAGAATGAGGGAAGTCATGGGCCCCAGATCTCCAGGACTGACCCGCAGAACTCTGCAATCTTCTCTATAAACACCCCTCCTCCACTAGCTAATAAGGTGTTTTAACTAGCTGACAAGCTTAGTTCTTGGGGCTTCAGCTCTCTTTGCATAGTAATGGGTGAAAAAAATAGCACATGACCTCACTTCACATGCACTGTGACCGGTGCCGGGCCCAAGTGTTTCTGGGATTGGGGGCTGAGCTGGGCTTGTACCCAACCATGTGGCCTTGGGCAAGTGATAATCCTCCCAAGCCTCCATTTTCTCATCTGTAAAATCTGGGAACAAGGGAGATGTCAGATGTTGAATGAGCAAGAGATAGAGGTGGAAGTATATGGTTTTCAGTTACAACGTGAATCAATGCAACATAGGGGAACTAGCAATTTAACTATAAAGAAGTGGGAGGGGTGTCACAGAGGTGGTGACAATATCTAAATGCTTGCTTTGACAGCAGGACACCAGATGTCAAGCACAGTATTTAGAGAACAAGAGGTAGCCCTCGGAGGCAGTAAAAACATGACAGGTAAAAGTACTTCCCTTTAGGGATTGGGGTTCAAGATAGGAAGAGACACAGCTGTAGCTTTTCATTGCTGGATTTTCCAAAGGTTTTGCTTTTTATTTTTATTTATTGATTAAAAAAAATGTTTTTGGCTGCACCACTTGGCATGTGGTATCATAGTCCCCTGACCAAAGATCAAACACACACACCCTTCGCTGGAAGCATGGAGTCCTAACCACTGGACCCCCAGGGAAATCCTCCAAAGATTTTGCTTTTTAATCCTGGTCATGTATTACATTGATTAAATTTTTTAAAGAAGAAAATAGCTATACATTATATTAGCTAGGTTTGTAACAGCTTGAAAAGTGAATTGATTTCATCTGTTCTTTTCTCTGGAGTTGAATTTACATGTCCTATGGGGACATTGGAAAGAGTTTATTTTTATAGCTCCTGAAACTATAAGTTTCTGTAGTTCCTTGAGGCCTGTTTTGTATGTCTCAGTTTATAATATGTTGGTAAATCATTTCAAATAAAGTCTCTTTTCTTGTAAAAATATGTAAAGAAATAGCACCAGATGACTCAGAGTTTGAAGTGGGTGCTTTCATCCCCGAGGCACTGAGCCGGGTGGCAGGCAGCCACGACAGCCTGAGCAGCACCCGCTCTGCTCAGCTGAGCCTGGCCCTGACCTCAGAATCAGAACCTTGATCCCTGTCTGCAAACCCAACCCCCACCCGCACCCCCACTTCCAGGCCAAACTGGAAACCTTTGACCCATTAACCTCAAGTCCACAGGCCTGAAGGCCCTACGAATAGGCTTCAGGGGACCCACCTGGGCACGTGTCAGTTGTTCAGCTGTGTGTGATTCTTTGCCACTCCATGGGCTGTAGCCCACCAGGCTCCTCTGTCCACGGGATTCTCCAGGCAAGAGTGGAGTGGGTTGCCATTTCAGTCTCCAGGGGATCTTCCCAACACAGGGATCAAACTCGGATCTCCTGCATTGCAGGCAGATCCTTCTCTTTTTAAAAAAAATTAATTAATTTATTTTGGCTGCCTCAGGTTTTAATTGTGGTACATGGGCTCAGTTGCCCCTTAGTATATGGGATCTTTAGTTACCCGACCAGGGATCGAACCCACATCCCCTGTGTTGGGAAGTGGCTTCTTAACCACTGGACCACCAGGGAAGTTCTGATGCAGGCAGATTCTTCTTCTGAGCCACCAGGGAAGCAACAAAACCCCAGAATTGTATTTGCAGTTTTCTGGAAAGGGTGTCCAGACAGTCTTCAGATTGTCAAAGTCTTTGGGACCCTGGAACTGAAAAGATTTTGCTGACTGTAACTCTCTACTATTCCTGATGAAGCAAACTTCAGGGGTTTTTACACCATCATGAACAGTAAAGGGCGATTCTCTACCCTTCCTTATGTTTCAGAGCGGTAGCTAAGAGCTCCAACTCTAGGTCAGAATGCCTGGATTGGAAGCCTACATTGACCATTTCCTAGCTGTGTGATCTCAGGGAAATTACTTAACCTCTCTGTGCCCGTATTTTCTCAACTATAAAATGGAGCAAATAATATCACCAACCTCATTGACTTGTTTCGAGGTTAAATTCCAGAGTCATTTTTGGCCTTTATTTTGCTTAAAGTCTCCTGTGACCTTGAAGACGGGTCATATCTGATTCATTTCTCTATCTCAAACATCTATCATTGTGCCTGGCATACAACAGTGCTCAATAAATGAATGCATGGATCTGGAATTTAGGCTTTGCAAAATTTCTACCCTAACTCACCCCAATTACAACCTTTTTAAAACCCTTTCATCCTTGATTGAGTGATTTTTCAGTGCCCAGTTCATCCATTCACTTATCATCCATTCAATAAATGAATATTTATTTAGTCGCTACTTTGTGCACCAGGGATATGGCAGTAAAAACACACCAAGCCTCTTTCACTCATGGAATTTGTATTCTCCTTTCCTTGACGTAATCTTTGTGGGGACTTCTGCCTGGCAGTGCCATTCCGATACCACTTGTTGGGAAAATAGTGGTGAAGGGCACAGACAAGACCTTTTGATTTATAATCCTGATGAATAAATACATGCATGCTAAGTCACTTCAGCGGTGTCTGACTCTGTGACCCTATAGACCGTAGCCCACCAAGCTCCTCTTTCCATGGGTTTCTCCAGGCAAGAGTACTGGAATGGGTTGCCATGCCCTCCTCCAGGGGATCTTCCTGACCCAGGGACTGAACCCACATCTCTTACATCTCCTATACTGGCAGGCAGGTTCTTCACCACTAGCGCCACCTGGGAAGCTCCGAATAAATACATGGATATCAATAAAAGCTACTCCCAGACTCAAATTAAAATACTCACAGCTCCCAGGCAGTTTGACAGTCCCAGAGCCCCTGTCTCAAGTACAGGGGCCCTCCTGGCATCCTCTGGGTTCCCTGTTCCCATGTACTGGGCTGCCTTCCTCTCCCCCTCCCCTTCCCTGGTTCTGACCCAGGGTCAGAGCCTGGGCTGGTTCAGGATGCTCCAGTCTTGCCTGGGCGATTGTTAGCATGGCAGTTAGGAGAGCCAGCATTGCTGGGGCGTGTGGGGTGGGGCAGGCAAGAGCTGGCTCTGGGTCAGCAGTAACTGGGACCCCCCAAGTCAAGTGCAGACAGATACTGCGGAGGATCTGAGACTAACCAGGGACCGAGGGTCACAGAGCTCGCCACACATGTCCTTCCTAGTATTTTCTCTCCATGAACAGGTTTTTAACCATAAAATCCTTTGTAGCTATGGAAGGGAGGGAAGATACAGTCTGTTACATCAAATAAAATCTTGTTACTGGGTTATGAAGGCTCCACACAGAACCCAGAGGCTGGACAAATCAGCCCTTGACTCCTTTTTTCCAGTTGCCTCTGCCCACAGCTACAAGACAAACAGCTGTCTAGCCATTCAACCTCCTCCCACAACACAGCAGAGTCTCTGCACCGACCTTCAGCCTCCTTCAGCAGTTCCTCTGGGGTCTCCCCCACCCTCTCATCTTCCACCCCACATGACCTCGGGGCACCCAACGCTATCTGCCTCCGTCTTCCCCTTCCCCCGCCTCCTGCCTCAGGTTCTGTAATCAGCTACTTTTACTTCAGCGACTTTATACACATGCATTGTGTTCCTTGGGACTGGGGTGGGGGAGCTGGGATTTAGGGGCTGCTTCACTTTCAGGAGGACTTCCCTGGTGGCTCAGCGGTAAAGAATCCATCTGCCAATGCAGTAGACGTGGGTTCGGTACCTGGGACGGACAGATCCCCTGGAGGTGGAAACAGAAACCCACTCCAGTATTCTTGCTTGGAAAATCCTGTGGACGGAGGAGCCTGACGGGCTGCGGTCCATGGGGTCCCAAAGAGTTGGCAACTAACTCACCACGACCTTCAGGGGTCTGAATCACCTCTTCTTTAGGACTGGCCTTCTTCTCAGGTAAAGCAGTTGAAGGAGAGGGTCTGCAAGAACTTCAGAGTAAAGAAAGAGACCACAGCGTGGGTCCCTGGGAGAGCTGGGCTCACCCTCACTTTTATGCAGGGTGGAGCACCTTTAATTTCTTCCCTCCTTTTCCACCTAAATAACCCTTACTTAGTTTTTAAGATTCAGTTCAAACAGCTCCTTTTCCAGGTCACAGTCTCAGAACCCTCCAGGCCACACTGACCTCAAGCAGCTCTGAGTCTGTAGAGCTGTCATTTTATGCGCAACAAGTTCAGTCACAGCGCTGGGTGTCCTCCTGGATCGGAAACTGGTCCTGCTGGTTATTGGTCATACTCTCTGGAGAGTATGCTTGAGGGCAGAGTCTACTTGGCGAACTCCTTGGGGACAGAAGCCAGGCCTCTACCTTTGGGAACCTCTCTCACCCCTTGGCATCTTGATGGTGAGTAGGATGGACGACCTTGCTGATGGACAGCTGGCTAAAGCAGGGAACTAGCTGCGTCATTTGATTTCACCCCTGGTAAGAGAGGGAGGTAGCTGGCACTTTGGAGAGGGGCCCAGACCTTGATCATTCTTTGCTTCATATGCTGTCTCAGCAAAAAACTGAGGCTGAATAGGAATCCAAAGGAATGGAAATTACAGGGAACGGCATGCTTGTCTAGGCTCATGTTCCAAAGCGATGATAAAACATCCAGGTACACTTCCATTCACAACTCAGGAACCACAACAGACAGGACCAAGTGTGGGCAATAATTAGAGGCCACGGGGAGAGAGCAGAGTCATCCATCGGGCCCCGGAAAACCTCATCAAAGAAAAGCAACACAGAATAAAGCCTCCCTAGGTTTGTTTTGGAAGAAAGGGTGGGATTTTATGTCCTGGCTCCTACACGTACAAGAGGCCTGGCACTGGCTTGGGCCATCCGAATAAGAAACCCGGTGATTATGTGCTGTGGGCAGGGCCGGTCTGGTTTCTCAGTGCCACACCCATTTCCCGTGGTGGGTGGCAGGTCTAGAAGGCACAGCAGTGCCAAGTTTTCTCAGCTCTCTTCTCAGTATGGGGAAGTTAGAATAAGGCAAAGAGCATAGTCTGGAAACACACAGTGAGCCACTGTGAAGATGGTTTGAACAAGATGGGCCAGGTTTCAACCAAAACTGCTAGTTCTTTATGAACAGAATCAAAGCCATGGAATATATATTCCAGTGGCAAAACCAGCCTGGGTGAAGAGGCACCGAAGGCAGGAAGAGAGCGAAGAAGCACCTAGTCTGATCTGGGCCAGCGAATGTTTCGGCCAGCTTTATTATCTATCCCGAGGACTGCGCGCAGGAATTCCTGAATCCTGTGAGAGGTTTAGGGTCACGGTCCCTGCTCTCTCCCTTGGCCCTAGCATCGGCACCCTCTGTTAAGGGCGATGGCTCCTTTCCTTTGTCCCGCCAAACCAACTGAATACAAATGATCTAATTTGGTAAAACTAGTCATTGGATACCTTCACATACAGGACCTATGGGAGTGGGAGTTCCCCCCAGAATAGAACCTGGGGTCCTCACCATTTTGGGGCTCAAGGAAGGAGATGGTCACTGGGAAGGTCAGGGCTGGGAGGGTCCCACAGAAAAAAAATTTGCACCGTTTTATAGTCCCACCAGTTGTGGATGAGTGTTCCAGTTCCTTCTCATCTGCAATAACAGTTTGGTCAGAAGTTTTCATCCTAGTCATTCTGTTATTTGTTTATTTCGGCTGGGCTGGGTCCTTGTAGCTGCACAGGCCTTTCTCTAGCTGCAGCGAGCCGGGGCTACTCTTCGATGTGGGCGAGCACTTTGCATTGTGGTGACGTCTCTTGTTGCAGAGCACGGGGCTCTAGGCACGCAGGCTTCAATAGGGGCACTGCAGGTTCAGTAGCTGTGGCGCAGCCGCTTTAGTTGCTCCTCGGCACGTCGGGCCTTCCCAGACCAGGGATCCAACCTGTGTTTCCTGCATTGGCAGGCGGACTGTTAACCACTGTACCACCAGGGAAGCCCTCTAGTCATTCTACTGAGTGTGTTATTATATACAGTGTTTTTTAGTTAACATTACATCATGAGTATTCCCCATGATAATAAATATTCTTTGAAAACACCATTTTCTGTGGATGTGTTATATATCATTATATGGGTGACCCATATTCAGGTTAAGTAATTCCCTCTTGGTGAACATTCAGCTTATTTGTTGTTTTCTCCATAAACAATGCTGTTAAAACATCTTTATCAGAGTAAGTGGTTATTTCCTTAGGATAAATTATTCAAGTAGTTCTTTCTTATGGTATAAAAATTAGTAAAATACAGAAGCAGAAGGAAAACATCATCTACAATTTTACCACTGTGAGAAAACCATTTTCACAATTTGGGGTACAATCGTCCAGCTAACCAGCTAGGACTTTTGAGAGTCCAGTGTTTTTTTTGTTGTTCACTGCACTAAACTGCATCTCGAAATAAGGTTAATTTTCTTCAAAGCTATGTCCATTTGAAAAAGTTATAAAGGATCATAGTGGAGAATGAACTTTTTTAGGACTTGATACATATTGATACATTTTGGTGCAAGAAAAAGGGATTCTAGCATTTCATCTGTCCAGTGGGCAGATTTGGATGTTCTTAATTGAAAGGATCTGGCATCTGGTCCCATCACTTCATGGGAAATAGATGGGGAAACAGTGGAAACAGTGTCAGACTTTATTTTTGGGGCTCCAAAATCACTGCAGATGGTGATTGCAGCCATGAAATTAAAAGACGCTTACTCCTTGAAAGGAAAGTTATGACCAACCTAGATAGCATATTAAAAAGCAGAGACAAAAAAAAAAAAAAGCAGAGACATTACTTTGCCAACAAAGGTCTGTCTAGTCAAGGCTATGGGTTTTCCAGTGGTCGTGTACGGATGTGAGAGTTGGACTGTGAAGAAAGCTGAGCACCAGAGAACTGATGCTTTTGAAGTGTGGTGTTGGAGAAGACTCTTGAGAGTCCCTTGGACTGCAAGGAGATCCAACCAGCCCATCCTAAAGGAGATAAGTCCTGGGTGTTCACTGGAAGGACTGATGTTGAAGCTGAAACTCCAATACTTTGGCTACCTCATGCGAAAAGTTGACTCATTGGAAAAGACCCTGATGCTGGGAGGGATTGGGGGCAGGAGAAGGGGACGACAGAGGATGAGATGGCTGGATGGCATCACTGACTTGCTGGACATGAGTTTGGGTGAACTCCGGGAGTTGGTGATGGACAGGGAGTTCTGGCGTGCTGCGACTCATGGGGTCGCAAAGAGTCGGACACGACTGAGCAACTGAACTGAACTGAACCTTAAGGATAACCACCTACCTTAAATGCATGCGTGTGTGCTAGGTCGCTTCAGACGTGTCTCACTCTTTGAGACACTATGGACCACAGCCCACCAGGTTCCTCTGTTCATGAGATTCTCCAGGGAAGAACCCTGAAGTGGGTTGCCATGCCCTCCTCCAGGGGATCTTCCTGACCCAGGGATTGAATCCTTGACTCCAGCATCTCCTGCATTGACAGGCAGATTCTTTATCACTAGCACCACTTGGGAAGGCCCACTGTAAGGGCAATCCCCTACAAATCTCAGGGCAGACTCTAGAGATATTACCTCTAAAAATCTCAACTGAGCCTTTGCTGGTTGTCCAGTGACTAAGACTCTGTGCTCCCAATGCAGGTGCACGGGTTTGATTCCAAGTCAGGAAAGTATGAATAGATCCTACATGCTGCAGCTAAGACCTGAGGCAGTAAAAAACAAAAATAAATATATTTTTAAAAAAGAATGAACTGCTAGACACACCGTCTCTGGACCCAGGGAGAATTTCCTAAATGCTGGAGTTGTACTAAAAGCAGAGAGGCTCCGGTGTACCATGGAGACAGGCCCTGACAAGCAAATGTCTCCAAGCCTTCAGGCTGGTGAGCACACAGGGAAGGCACGAGGCAAAAACCACCACTCTCCAGAAGGGAAGAGGGAAGAGAAAAACTTTGTGTTGTTGGGTTTTTTTTTGCCATCCAGGGTTTATAGCCATAGGAGTATAGCGACAAGCAAGCACTTAGAAGCAACACTTAGAAAATGTACCTGTGTTGCCCCTGTGACTTCCCTGGTGGCTCAGATGGTAAAGCATCTGCCTACAATGTGGGAGACTCGGGTTCGATCCCTGGGTTGGAAAGATGCCCTGGAGAAGGAAATGGCAACCCACTCCAGTACTCTTGCCCGAAAATCCCATGGATGGAGAAGCCTGGTACGCTACAATCCATGGGATCGAAAAGAGTCAGACACGACTGAGCGACTTCACTTTCACTTTCTGCCTTGGTGCTTCCTACGTGCTAGGCGCTGGATTCAATGCTTTATGCGCATTTACTCCTTCAATATTCAAAGTGACTCTATGAAATCATTAATACTTTAACCCCAAGTTTTTAGACAAGGAAATAGAGGCTCAGAGAAATTAAGTCACTTGCTTGAGATCACACAGCTTATATGTATGGCCTGAGGCTCTCAGACCAGAGCCCTAATTATATGGACCCACACAGCCCCGTAATTCCCAGCCGCTCCCCTGGCTCTCGTACTTGGCAGCTCTATGACCTGGGCCACAGTCATACCGCCTCTGCTCTGTTCATTGTATCCATGCGTGCATCTGCACCTGGTCACGCCGGTACTTTGGAAAGTATAACAGCAGGATGGAAGAAATATGAGCGATTCTCCCAGAGCTCCCAGGTGAGGGAGGCAGCATTGTGTGGCACAAAGGGCGCGGGCCTGGGGGTTAGAAGGACTGAGTCCTAACCCGAGACCTGCCGTAACAGCCTAATGACCACGGGTAAGTCATGTAACCTCTCCGGATCATTTCCCCATTTGATTACAAGGCCTCCCTCAGGGTCCTTGTGGGGACTAGCTGAGACCATGTATTTTTCAGTATGAACCCCCTGGAGCTACTCAGCTGCCAGAGCAAACTACTTGAATGGAATCCATGGTCTGTCCACTTGCTGGTTGTGGAATTCTAAGCAATTTAACTTGCTGGGCTTCAGTCTCTCCTCTGCAGAATGGACCCACCGCATAGGGTTACTGCAAGGTCCAAAGAGATGATGCCTGGGACAGAGTGAGCAGTACATACATGCTGTGATTATATTAATAACACTGTAATCTGTACCTGCCCCTACTTAGGTTGGTTTTTCCCCTGTCATGTAAGTCCCCATTCTGCCTGTGTCACCCATGATGACGGCATGAATTTCCCACAGGCCTCTGGTTCTCTTCAGAGGTTTGCCACAGGGCAAGACATGCTTGATGTTGTGGTTGGAAAGTGTTTAAACACAGAGCCAGGAAGAGATCTGACTCCTGCTCATTGAGGTGAAAGCCTCCTGTCTCTTTCTTCATTGCACAGTGATTTTCTTATCATGGGCAAGATGCTCTCCCAGAAATACTTCACAGCACAGTAGTGTCTAGGAGGCTTTTCAGTGGTGCCAGTGGTAAAGAACCTGCCTGCAATGCAGGAGACATAATGAGACTTGGGTTCGATCCCTAAGTTGGGAATATCCCTTGGAGGAGGGCCTGGCAACCCACTCTAGTATTCTTGCCTGGAAAATCCCACTGACAGAGGAGCCTGGTAGGCTACAGTCCATGGGGTCTCAGAGAGTTGGACATTACTGAAGTGACTTAGTACACATGCACAGCGTCTAAGGTGAAATTCTATTGTGTATGTGTTCCCTCCCTGAAACCAGGGAAGAGCCAGGGCTGCAGAAAGAGTGGGAGCGGGAGGGGAGGGCACTGTACAGACATTACTCATATGCTCTTCATTGTAAAGACTGCTGAAGTCATGGTATCCTTGCCCCTGTGTTTTAATAAAATAGCCTCAGTGGCACATTTCCTCAAAACCTGCAGGCAAATCACACTGATTCAGACCAGATGGACTTTGTAAAATGTCAGCATTTTTGACTTTGCATTCAATTCAAAATATTTTCTAATTTCCCTTGTGATCTCTAGTTTGACCCATGGGGTACTTCTTCCAGCAATCTTTCTTTTATTGATTTCTAGCTTAATTTCACTGTGGTTAGAAAATATACTTTGATGTCAATTATTTTTAAGTTGCGAAGTTTTGTTTTTCGGGTCCAGGTTATAGTGGGGTATATTTCATGTGCCCTTGAAAAGAGTGGCTAACCACTCGTGGGTGGAGCGTCTTATAAAGATCAATTAGGTGAAGTTGGCTAATAGTTTTGGTCTTCTCTATCTTTCCCATTTTTCTACCTGCTTATTCTTTCTTGCTACTAGAGAAGAGTCTTGAAATCTCCAACTATAATTATAGATTTCTCTAGTCTATCAGTTCTTATTTTAGATATATTCAAGCTCTGTTATTGGGTGCTACACATTTAGAATTGTTACGTCATCTCAATAAAATTATTTTTTTATCTTTATGTAATGTACCTCCTATCCTTGGTAATATTTCTTATTTTTTAATATATCCAGCATTCTTTTGATTTATCCTTCTTTATCCTTTTACTTTTAAACAATTTGCATCTTTATATGGAAAGGGTGTTTCTTGTAGGCAGCCTACAGTTTGACCCAGCTTTTTAATTCAATCTGATAATCTCTGACTTTTACTAGGGTTGGCTTAGACTATTTATACTTGATGTAATTATTGCTATGTTGGATTTACATCTATTATCTTGCTAGTTGTTTTCCATTTGTCACAACTTGTCTTCATTCCTTTTTTCTCTTTTTCTCTCTTCTTTTCTTAATTTAGTATTTTAAATTATTTCATTTTACCTCCACTTAAACCATCTTAATTGAAAGTGTTCTCGTACATACTGAAGTCTTTTGACATACTGATTCATTTGATGCATTATACATTTTTTTCAAGCACTGCTGCTGCTGCTGCTGCTAATTCGCTTCAGTCATGTCGAACTCTCTGTGACCCCATAGACGGGGGCCTACTGTCTCTGGGATTCTCCAGGCAAGAACACTGGAGTGGGTTGCCATTTCCTTCTCCAATGCATGAAAGTGAAAAGTGAAAGTGAAATCGCGCAGTCATGCCCGACTCTTAGCGACCCCATGGACTGCAGCCCACCAGGCTTCTCCGTCCATGGGATTTTCAAGCAGTAGGTTTTATTTATTCATAGCTGTGCTGGGTTTTCGTTTGTTGAGCAGACTTTTCTCTAGTTGTGGTGACTGAGGGCTCTAGCTGCAGTGGCGTCTCTTGTCATACTCTTGTAGAGAACAGGCTCTAGGGCACAGGCTCAGTGGTTGTGGCACACAGGTTTAATTACTCCATGGCTTGGGAGATCTCTCCAGATCAGGGATCAAACCCAAATCTCCTGCATTGGCAGGCAGATTCTTTACCACTGAGCCGCCAGGGAAGCCCTATTTTTATTTTTTTTTGGCTGCTCTGGGTCTTTGTTGCTGCGTGTGGGCTTTCACTAGTTGCAGCGGGGACTTCTCCCTAGTTACTGTGTGTGGGCCTCTCACTGCCGTGGCTCTTCTTGTTGCAGAGCTTGGCCTCTAGGTGCAATGGGATTCAGTAGTTACAGTGCTGGTGTTCAGTAGTGGTGGTGCACAGGCCTAGTTGCCTTGAGGCACGTGGGAGCCTCCCAGACTAGGGATCAAACCTGTGTCCCTCGCACTGGCAGGCAGATTCCCAACCACTGAATCATCAGGGAAAACGCCCCCCTTCCCGCCCCCGCCTTTTTATTTTAATTGAAATAACAGTGGACTTTGCAATGGACCAAACCTGAATTTGAAACCTGACTCTGCTAACCTGACTGGCCATCTGGCCTCTGTAAACTTAATCTCTATAGGATTCAATTTCCCCATTTGTAAAAGTGGATAATCATTACTACTCTTCTGAGTACAGTAAAAATCAAATGAAAAAATTTTACAGTATCTAATGCTTACTTTTTAAAAAATGCACAATTTGAGAGTTGTAAGTTAAGTTTTATTTGGGGCGAAATGAAGTAATGCTCAAAATTCTCCAAGTCAGGCTTCAGCAATACGTGAACCGTGAACGTCCAGATGTTCAAGCTGGTTTTAGAAAAGGCAGAGAAACCAGAGATCAAATTGCCAACATCCACTGGATCATCGAAAAAGCAAGAGAGTTCCAGAAAAACATCTATTTCTGCCTTATTGACTATGCCAAAGCCTTTGACTGTGTGGATCACAATAAACTGGAAAATTCTGAATGAGATGAGAATACCAGACCACCTGACTTGCCTCTTGAGAAATCTGTATACAGGTCAGGAAGCAACAGTTAGAACTGGACATGGAACAACAGACTGGTTCCAAATAGGAAAAGGAGTACGTCAAGGCTGTATATTGTCACCCTGCTTACTTAACTTCTATGCAGAGTACATCATGAAAAACACTGGGCTGGATGAAGCACAAACTGGAATCAAGATTGCTGGGAGAAATATCAATAACCTCAGATACGCAGGTGACACCACCCTTATGGCAGAAAGTGAAGAAGAACTAAAGAGCCTCTTGATGAAAGTGAAAGAGGAGAGTGAAAAAGTTGGCTTAAAGCTCCACGTTCAGAAAACTAAGATCATGGCATCCGGTCCCATCACTTCATGACAAATAGATGGGGAAACAGTATCAGACTTTATTTTTGGACTCCCAAATCACTGCAGATGGTGACTGCAGCCATGAAATTAAAAGACGCTTACTCCTTGGAAGGAAAGTTATGACCAACCTAGACATCATATTAAAGAGCAGAGACATTGCTTTGCCAACAAAGGTCCGTCTAGTCAAGGCTATGATTTTTCCAGTAGTCATGAGAGTTGGACTGTGAAGAAAGCTGAGTGCAGAAGAATTGATGCTTTTGAAGTGTGGTGTTGGAGAAGACTCTTGAGAGTCCCTTAGACTGCAAGGAGATCCAACCAGTCCACTCTAAAGGAAATCAGTCCTGAATATTCATTGGAAGGACTGATGTTGAAGCTGAAGCTCTAGTACTTTGGCCACCTGATGCGAAGAGTTGACTCATTTTGAAAAGACCCTGATGCTGGGAAAGATTGAAGGCAGGAGGAGAAGGGGACGACAGAGGATGAGATGGTTGGATCGCATCATCAACTCAATGGACATGAGTTTCAGTAAACTCCGGGAGTTGGTGATGAACAGGGAGGCCTGGCATGCTGCGGTCCGTGGGGTTGCAAAGAGTTGGACACAACTGAGCGACTGAACTGAACTGAGGAGTATAGCCCAGGAGATAATATTTCAGATAGCTCTGAGAAATTGCTCCAAACAAGAAGGGGAAGATCAGTATATATGTGATCTTGATGAAGGGGAAGTATATGAAATCAAGCACATAGTTTTACAGAAGGTTTCTGCTCATCACAAATATCACCATGAAGGAATTCAGTGCTTTTGTAGATATGAGGAGGTGGTAGAATTGGGCTTATAAAACCAGCTCCTGAAAATATCTAACTATCTTAAGACCTGTCCTGCCAGTTTTTCCAGAACACAGTGTGCCTCATTTCTGCTCTCCACCCTGAACTCCCTTCAAAGGGTGTTGAAAATCAGCAGCTGCAGCAACACATGATTTAATCCTTGTAGATGACAAGTGCCCATGGCAAGTGATAATTTCCCACTGATCCTAGCATAGGTCTGGAACACAATAAAGGATTAATTAATGCTATTTACTTTGATTGTATTTGTTTTCTACACAGCTCTGTTTCTAAAAGAGATTTGATCTTTATTAAGGAAGCAAATGCATGCATGTGTGTTCAGTTGCTCAATTTGTTCCACTCCTCTCCATCCCATGGACTGTAGCCTGCCAGACTCCTTTGTCCACGGGAGTCTCCAGTCAAGAATTCTGGAGTGGGTTGCGATTTCCTGTGTCCCTGGAGGGAATCTTCCCGACTCAGGGATTAAACCTTGCATCTTCTGCATTGGGAGGCGAATTCTTTGCCACTGAGCCACCTGAGAAACCAAAAGGAGCAAATACCTGGCCTATTTACCACCACTCCTGTATCTTCTTCAAGCCCAGCATAGACGTTGCTAACAAATCACAGTGCTGTTTTAAATAAACAGCGCGTCCTTCCTTTTTGCTTTTTAATGTGTGATCTTCCGTACTGTGTCCATCAGTTAGAAATGGGCCAAAATATAGAATCCATCTACCGCCAAGGACTAATCAACCCTAAAGTCTTTTCAATACATTTATCATTTTAGTTGGGTTAAATTCCCTCTTCCTCTGATGACTTTTTATCTTTATTTATTAAACATTTTGCTAAAGTATCACAAGGGAAAACTTTAGTTAGTTCAGCTCCAGTGATTTCAAATGCTGAATCAATGAAGTTTTTATTTGGCATCTGTGAAACCAGACACCGAAGAAGAGACGGAGGAGAAAGTAGAGTTGTTGGCCAGATGTCAGGGGCAGGACCTCAGGCAGGCCCATCAGGCTCCGTTTAGAGCCTGACACAAGCATGTGATGAGGGCGTGGCGTCTCGTGATGGGCACCAACTATTCCTCCTGGGGCCTCGGGTGTCACTTGGCTACAGATGGACAAAGAACAATCTGTCATTTGCTTTGAAAAAAGCCTTGACCTTGCACCATAGCAAAGCACCCAACAGTCCTCGTTCAGCTGCTTCTCCCCCACCCAGCCCTGAAAATAAAGCCTTCCTGTTAATGGTGCCAGGCTGTGTGCCATTCCAGGGACTTGCTGGTGCCCAGAGACAGATATACAGCTCTGTCCCCTAAGGATCCTGAGTTTACTGGATGGTGACCAGCCTGGTCAGTGGCGCCACCGCTGCCCTCCTTGTAACCCCAGGAAGGGCCTATCTTATAACAGGATTCAGCTATTATTGAAGAAAACATCAGCAAGAGAACAAACTCACTGCCTGGAGGGAGATTAGGAGAGACCCCTGGAACCCCGGCTCAACCTCACTCCACAAGACACCTGTGTCCTCCTTCATGCTTTTCTTTCTCTCTTATTTCCTCTACTCTTCCTGTCATAGAAGCCTTCAGAATGAAACCAAGCAGGACACTGTGGGGTTCCTGGGGCCTGGAAGCCTTTCCGTGTCTTCCGTTTTTTGTTTGTAGGTCAAGGGGTACATATAAAAATACCTTTGAGCTCTTCTGCAGAACTAAAACCCACAACAAATGGAAGATGCTAACCACTTGAAGTCATCTTCAGAGAAAATCAAGAGACAACTTGCAGTCTCTTAAACCACAGAAGCTCACCAGAAGATCACCTAGCCAGATTAAAAAAGGAAAACATGCCCTGCATACACCCTGATCCTTATCAGCAACCTCACCCTTGAACTATGGCTACTGATTCTTTGCAACCCCATGGACTGTAGCCTGCCAGGCTCCTCTGTCCATGGAGTTCTTCAGGCAAGAATACTGGAGTAGGTTGCCATTTCCCTCTGCAGGGAATTCTTCCCACCCAGGGATCGAACCCAGGTCTCCTACATTGCAGGAGGATTCTTTACCATCTGAGCCACAATATAAAACTCCTCACAAAATGCTCCCAGGTTAGGACACACAGATTTTGAGGCAGTGCCTTCTGTGTCCCCCTTTGCCTTGCAAAGGAATAAAGCTATTCTTTTCTACTTCACCCAAAACTCTCTCCGAGATTTGATTCGGCATCGGTACATAGAGGTCATTTTAAGCATCAGTAACAGCATGCAGGGGGGTGAGATTTCTGGACATTTCCCTTATTATGTGTAGTGTGCTATGCTTTCCCCAGTTTGCACCATAATGATAAAGGGGAAGAGTGTCTACTCCTCATACACTCCTATGATTGGGCAGATGTGACCAGAACCCTTACAAATAAATGAGAATCCAGAAAGAGTGCCTTCTCTTCTTATTTATCACAGACAGGACTTCTTTCTCTGGCATTTACTATTTAAAAATTGTTTTCGTCCAAACGTTTAAGAATGGCAAAAAAAATAAATGAATGCACAGATGGATATACACAAACCAAGATTCTTTTTTTTAATATTTATTTTGATTTATTTAGTTGCACTCCAATCCTATATTTCAAATCCTAAAAGATGATGCTGTGAAAGTGCTACACTCAATATGCCAGCAAATTTGGAAAACTCAGCAGTGGCCACAGGACTGGAAAAGGTCAGTTTTCATTCCAATCCCAAAGAAAGGCAATGCCAAAGAATGCTCAAACAACCGCACAATTGCACTCATCTCACACACTACCAAAGTAATGCTCAAAATTCTCCAAGCCAGGCTTCAGCAATACATGAACCGTGAACTTCCAGATGTTCAAGCTGGTTTTAGAAAAGGCAGAGAAACCAGAGATCAAATTGCCAACATCCGCTGGATCATCGAAAAAGCAAGAGAGTTCCAGAAAAACATGTATTTCTGCTTTATTGACTATGCCAAAGCCTTTGACTGTGTGGATCACAATAAACTGTGGAAAATTCTGAAAGAGATGGGAATACCAGACCATCTGACCTGCCTCTTGAGAAACCTGTATACAGGTCAGGAAGCAACAGTTAGAACTGGGCATGGAACAACAGACTGGTTCCAAATAGGAAAAGGAGTACGCCAAGGCTGTATATTGTCACCCTGCTTATTTAACTTATATGCAGAGTACATCATGAGAAACACTGGGCTGGATGAAGCACAAGCTGGAATCAAGATTGCTTGGAGAAATATCAATAACCTCAGATATGCAGATGACACCACCCTTATGGCAGAAAGTGAGGAGGAACTAAAAAGCCTCTTGATGAAAGTGAAAAAGGAGAGTGAAAAAGTTGCCTTAAAGCTCAACATTCAGAAAACGAAGATCATGGCATCTGGTCCCATCATTTCATGGGAAATAAATAGGGAAACAGTGGAACAGTGTCAGACTTTATTTGGGGGGGGGGGCTCCAAAATCACTGCAGATGGTGATTGCAGCCATGAAATTAAAAGATGTTTATTCCTTGGAAGGAAAGTTATGACCAACCTAGATAGCATATTAAAAAGCAGAGACAAAAAAAAAAAAAAAAAGGCAGAGACATTACTTTGCCAACAAAGTCCATCTAGTCAAGGCTATGGTTTTTCCTGTGGTCATGTATGGATGTGAGAGTTGGACCATAAAGAATGCTGAGCACAGAATTGATGCTTTTGAACTGTGGTGTTGGAGAAGACTCTTGAGAGTCCGTTGGACTTCAAGGAGATCCAACCAGTCCATCTTAAAGGAAATCAGTCCTGAGTGTTCATTGGAAGGACTGATACTGAAGCTCAAACTCTTCAATACTTTGGCCACCTGATGGGAAAAGCTGACTCATTTGAAAAGACCCTGATGCTGGGAAAGATTGAAGGCAGGAGGAGAAGTGGACAACAGAGGATGAGATGGCTGGATGGCATCATCGACTCTATGGACATGAGTTTGGATAAATTCCAGGAGTTGGTGATGGACAGGGAGGCCTGGCATGCTGCGGTCCATGGGATTGCAAAGAGTTGGACACGACTGAGCGACTGAACTGAACTGAACTGGGTCTTAATTGCAGCATATGAGATCTATTTCACTGATCAGGGATCAAACCCCGGGCCCCCTGCATTGGGAATGTGGAGCCTTAGCCACTGGACCACCAGAGAAGTTCCACACACCAAGATGATTACTCTGAGTTGTTAGCGGTGCTTTTGAAATCTTTCTGCAAAGCAGAGGTACAGCTTAAACCCATGACCTCTGAGTTCTTTACCTCAAATACTGGATCATGTTCATGTCTATCTAGAAATGTCACCGATCTGTGCCAACTTGACTTAGGCAAAGTAATAATGGTAATGTATAATGACAATCCCCTTGCCCCTGGATCCAATAGAAACTGTCACTCTCTAGACCTCCTCTCAGCCTCACCTCAGAACTTCTCTCCCCTCCCCTCTTTATTCAAAGTTCACTTAAGTGTCTGGGTTTCTGGGAGCCTTTGGTGATTCCTGGTGGCTCGGACGGTAAAGCGTCTGCCTATAATGCCTACCATGTGGGAGACCCGGGTTCAATCCCTGGGTCGGGAAGATCTCCTGGAGAAGGAAATGGCAACCCACTCCAGTATTCTTGCCTGGGAAATCCCATGGATGGTGGAACCAAGTAGGCTACAGTCCATAGGGTCGCAAAGAGTCAGACACGACTGAGCAACTTCACTTGGTGACTCCTAGGAAAAAAATCATCAATCAGGCTCTGTTCCATGGCAGTTTGCACCTGAAACATGCCTTCTGTCATGTAATATTAAAATGAACTCATTGTCTTCTTTTTCTTGTTAGACTGTGAGATCTCTAAAGGCAGAGAACAAGAAGTAGTTTGTCATTCTAAAGGCCTAGCTACATCCTCAATAATGGTTACTTGAACTGAATGGAGTTTATTTGACTTGAGTTAAAATGGTTCATTAACTCAAAATTTGGATATGACTTTATCTGTGGCTCAGCTGGTAAAGAATCTGCCTGCAGTGTGGGAGACTTAGGTTCGATCCCTGGGTTGGGTAGATCTCCTAGAGAGGGGAAAGACTACCCACTCCACTATTAGTCCATGGGGTCGCAAAGAGTCAGACATAACTGAGTGACTTTCACTTTCATTTCACAGTATGACAGGAAGCCTCTATGATAATATATCTGCAGTATCAAAAGAACAGGGAGCAAATATTCTCATGCACCATGTCCAAGTTTGCTGCCCATGTGATTGTACATACGTACTGTGGGCAAGACAGCCACGTTGAATGCACAAGATTTATAATTGTGAGATACAAGAATGTGATAGAGTGAGGCAGTTTTGAAATGATGGCAAAAATACTGTGTGAGATGTTTTGCATAGACACCATGTATTATTGTTCACAGAGTTGTCTCAAACTAGAACCATAAATTTAACTGTAAGTTTGAGACAGCCTCAGAAAAGATTCATGGATCCCCTCCAGGTACATGTTCGAGAAGTTTTACTATCCTAAGTGGTCAACCAGTAATCACACCCTTCTCAGGACTTTGCCTGCATCATCTCATACTGTCCTCCCCACAACCTCATGAGGCAGACAGTATTGACCTCTCGCTTCTTAGATGGGCAAATGGAGGCAGATTGAGGGTAAGTCAGGCTCATAGATATTAAGTGGCGAAGCTGGGATCTAAACCCAAGCTAATTCCAGAGTCCACAGTCTCTATATTCCAGGTGTTAAACACAGCTACCCAGTACAACTAATCTACCTCTAGCAAACATGTCCTTGCTTGCATGCATGCTAAGTCACTTCAGTCGTGTCCAACTCTGTGTGACCCTATGGACTATAGCCCACCAGGCTCCTCTGTCCACGGGATTCTCTAGGCAAGAGTACTGGAGTGGTTTGCTATGCCCTCCTCCAGGGGATCTTTCCAACCCAGGGATCGGACCCACATCTCTTATGTCTCCTGCACTGGCAGGCAGGTTCTCTATCACTAGTGCCACCTGGGAAGCCCAAACATGGCCTTAGATTAGATCCAAGTTAATCCAAATTACTGAATGTTTACCTCTTGATTCACCAACTCGATGGACATGAGTTTGAGCAAACTCCGGTAGTTGGTGAAGGACAGGGAAGCCTGGCATGCTGCAATCCATGGGGGTCACAAAGAGTTGTACACGACTGAGCAACTAAACTGACTGACCTCTTGATTTCCAGTTGTGTCTTTTGTGCAAAAAAGATATTTAGCACTCTATAATCACACCATGAATATTTGAAGAGGGTTCTAAAATTCTGAGTTTTATTTCTGAAGTTTAAATTAGCTTAATTTTCCTCCCAGAGATTTCCCTTCTTTTCCTGTTTTATAAGTCACCCACATTTTTCAGGGCACATCTTAATTTTTTTTTTTTTAGATAGACTTCCAAATTATGAAGGCCCAAACTGGATAGGAATATTTTCCAGTTAAGGCCTGATCAAGGCCATATGTGGGAAAAGTATTCAGTTTTGCTTATCTTTCCTCATTAACATTCCAGCATCATGTTGTCTTATTTTCTCAATAGTTTCTCTACTGCTGACTAATTCTGTGCTAGTGATATAGTTGCTAACTTTGAAAATCTCATCATAATTTTTTCACTATAGCTCTTGTGAGCCATTTCTCATCTTGTATTTGTGGTATGCCTCATTTTTAAAAAAATGTGTCAAGGCCAATTTAAAAGGGTCATGGTGAGTTAAGTTCTCACTATTTAGGATGTTAGCAACTCCACCTAATTTGGTATCAGCCACCAACACAAGATGCTTATTCTCAACTCTATCATGTGGGTCACTGATAAAGTATTTATATAAGTCTTTTCCCATAAGTATATTTTTCTGGTTTCCAGATTGCTTGGGAGTGTTGAACTGAGTTCACGTTTTAATCCTTTCCAAGAACTATACCTGATTATCTGAGCTTTTTGTTGACTTATGAAAAAAAAAATCATGATTTACTTCCAAATCTGAAGAAATACTGATGTTTGGCCACTGTCAGTTCCTGGAAGACAACCAGAATTGAATTTATTCTAAATACAGGAGGGACAGCAATGTTCTTTGGAAGCAAAACCTTGGCCTGTCTATCTGGAACTTCTTGTGAGGGCTCTGCTCTCATTTTATTTCTAGATTGGCATTCCTTTTAGTTATTGCTAAACAGAGAAAAATTACAATCTGGTAGCAAGCCAGCACGGAGAAGGCAATGGCACCCCACTCCAGTACTCTTGCCTGGAAAATCCCATGGACGGAGGAGCCTGCTGGCTGCAGTCTATGGGGTCGCTAGGAGTCAGGCACGACTATGTGACTTCACTTTTACTTTTCACTTTCCTGCATTGGAGAAGGAAATGGCAACCCACTCCAGTGTTCTTGCCTGGAGAATCCCAGGGGTGGGGGAGCCTGGTGGGCTGCTGTCTCTGGGGTCACACAGAGTCGGCCACGACTGAAGTGACTTAGCAGCAGCAGCAAGCCAGGGCAACTATAAACTTAAGGATTGGAAGTCTTTAAACACAGGTTTTTATATTGTTTACTTTATATATTGTGTCCTAGAAAGGAGAACACATGCCTTCTTTTATGAAGGAAATTTTATGGCTTTTTCTTTGTTTTCATGTTTGCAGGGTCAACTGATGCATGGCTTGTGCCAATAAATCCCAGACCTGGAGAACCACCTGGAGAGTTTGGAAAATTCACAGGACCAACTTCTCCTTATATTTCCTGAATCTTCATCTTGTAGGTGGTGTGTTTTTTGAATGTTTCTGTTTTCCCCTAGTTTTATTGAGATGTAATAAACATACGGGTTTCCCTGGTAGCTCAACTAGTAAAGAGTCTACCTGCAATGCAGGAGACCTGGGTTCCATCCCTGGGTTGGGAAGATCCCCTGGAGAAGGGAATGGCCACCCACTCCAGTACTCTGGCCTGGAGAATTCCGTGGACTGTATAGTCCATGGGGTCGCAAAGAGCTGGACATAACTGAACAACTTTTACTTCACTTTCAAATATATGGCACTGCACAAGTTTAAGGTATACAGCATAATGACTTGACTTACATACAACATGAAAGTGTTATCACAAGTTTAGCGACCATCCATCCTTTCATGTAGCTATAAAATTCAAGAAGTGGAAAAAAGTATTTTTCCCTAGTGATGAGAACTCCTAGGATATACTCTCTTAACTTTTACATATAACATACAATAGCGTTAATTACATTTATCAGGTCATACATTACACTCCTAGTACTTATTTATCTTGTAACCTGAAGTTTGTAACTTTTGACTACCTTCATCCAGTTCCCAGCTTCAGCCACCCCACCCACCCCCCCTCTTCCGCCTCTGGTAACCACAAATCAGATCTTCTTTCTTACGGGTTTGTTTATTCATTTTTGAAGTACAATATACTTGACCTACAACACTATGTTAGTTCCTGGTGTACAACATATTGATTTAATATTTCTATATATTTCAAAATGATAAACAAAAAATAACCACCATAAGCAGTCTAATTACCATGAGTCACCATACAAAATCTCAGGGTCTCTGGCTGTGGGACTCAAGGTCCCAGAGCTATTGCTGGCCTGCTGGTAGGTGGGGTCAGATCTGGACAGCTGGCCACAGGGCCGGGGTCCCAGGGCTAGCGCTAGCCCTAGCCCTCTAGTGGGTAGAGCTGGGTCCCAGGATCTATGGCTGTGGAGCCTTGGAAATCCTAGAGTTGATGTCGGACTGCTGGTGGGCCCGGCTGAGGCTTAGGGAGTCCCAGGGCTGGTACCCACTGCCCTCTGCCCATTGATGGGTGAGCCTTTGTCCCAATGCTAGTAAGCCCAATGGTGGGCAGGGTGGGTCCCTGGGTGGCTGGGGGCTCAGAAGAGCCTGGGAGAGTTGACCTCCTGGTGGGTGGGTCTGTGTTCCAGTCCAGCTAGCTGTTTGGCTTGGGGCATCCCAGGACTGGTACTGGGTAGGTCTGAGTCCTGGGCTCAAGAAGGAGGATTCCAAAATGTCAGTTGCCAGCACCAGCATCCTTGAGACAGATGAGCTCCCAAAATGACTGCTGCCAGTGTGTACCCAGGGGGAGACGCACTTGTCTCTTGTCTCTTTGGAAGGCTCTCCAAGGTCAGCAGGTCAGATGACCCAGGCTCCTTTCAAATTCCTGTTTCTTCCCTGGGTCCCAGCATGTGAGATTTTGTATGTGCCCTTTAAGAGTGGAGTCTGTTTCCCACAGCCCTGTTGATCTCCTGAGAGTAAGCCCCACTGGTTTAAAGCCAAATGTTCTGAGTGCTCATTTGCCCAGTGCAGAACCCTCTGGCTGGCACCCAAAGCAGGGTTTGGACCCTTTACCTCTTGGGAAGAATCTCTGCAATTGTGATCATTCTCTCATTTGTGAGTTGCCTACCTGCGGATGTGGGTCTTGACTATACCGTGACTCCACCTCTCCTGCCCATCTCCTTGTGTCTCCTTTATATTTTTAGCTGTAGAAGATCTTCTCTGCTAATCTTCAAGTTGTTCTGTAAAGAGCTATAATTTTGGTGTGAATGTGGAAATAAATGAGCTCAGGGTCTACTTCGGAGAAGGCAATGGCACCCAACTCTAGTACTCTTGCCTGGAAAATCCCATGGACGGAGGAGCCTGGAAGGCTGCAGTCCATGGGGCCTCTTAGAGTTGGACACGACTGAGCAACTTCATTTTCACTTTTCACTTTCGTGCATTGGTGAAGGAAATGGCAACCCACTCCAGTGTTCTTGCCTGGAGAATCCCAGGGATGGGGAAGCCTGGTGGGCTGCCGTCTATGGGGTCGCACAGAGTTGGACACGACTGAAGTGACTTAGCAGCAGCAGCAGGGTCTACTTACTCTGTCATCTTGGCCACACTTTTGCAGGTGGTATTGAGATATGGGGGAAGGACATTTCTATTTTTTAAAACCTCCCCCAAACTGCTTAAATCATTTATAGTTAATCTATGTAATGAAGCAGTCATTTGAAAAGGGAATAAATCTACATGTACATATGCAGAAAGATCTTACATTAGCCACACAGACTGTGAAGTAAATTCCCATTTGACATGAAATTTGTCCTAAATTTTTGATGTTTATATATACTTATATACATACACTTCCCTGGTAGCTCAGAGGGTAAAGCATCTGCCTACAAGGCAGGAGACCCAGGTTCAATCCCTGGGTTGGGAAGATCTCCTGGAGAAGGAAATGGCACCCCACTCCAGTATTCTTGCCTGGAAAATGCTATGGACAGAGGAGCCTGGTAGGCTACAGTCCATGGGGTCTCAAAGAGTTGGATACGACTGAGTGACTTCACTGTCACTTTCATATACATACACTTACAATGTATACTGTGTACATTAAGATGCATCACCAGAGGTACCTGTTAATCAGAAAGAATACCACGTGTAGTACCAGAACACCTGTTCCTAGGGTAACCAGTGAGATGATGGGTTGTGGGGAAGAGAGAGGGTCCATCCCAAGGGAGGAACCTGGAAGCCTAGCATCTCAGGGGGGCTGGGAGCAGTGCTTACTTATCAATACCAACTGGCACGGAAGTATTTCATCATGTTCACAACTGGATGGGGTTTAGTCTCACATTTTCATTCATAAAACAATCCTGGAGGGATTCCTAATAACCTGAAATAAGCAGTCTATCAACCAACGCTGGCTGATTCAAGTAGAAAGAGAATTTACTAGGAGCATATTAGGTAAAATTACCAAGAAGACTCAGAAAATATCAAGAATTAAAGAATGGGCAACCAGCCATAACCACAGACAAGACTACACTGCTGAACCAGTCCAGCGAGCCCCCTGCTGCCACCACCCCTGGTCACTGGAGGCTGCTGCTGGCACCGCACCACTTGCAGACTTTGGGATAGCACTTCACACATCATCTTTTGACATCACCTTTCCCTCTCAGTGGACTGTGATCCCCATGAGCGTAGGAACAGCATCTTATTAATCTCCCAATTTCCAGTCCCCACTTCAGTCCCTGGCACAGAGGGAACAAAATGTTGAATGAAATAAATGAGCAAATAGAATTTAATTTGAAACAAGTCGCCAGCCCAGGTTCAGTGCATGATACTGGATGCTTGGGGCTGGTGCACTGGGACGACCCAGAGGGATGGTACGGGGAGGGAGGAGGGAGAGGGGTTCAGGATGGGGAACACGTGTCTACCTGTGGCGGATACATGTTGATGTATGGCAAAACCAATACAATATTGTAAAGTAATTAACCTCCAATTAAATAAAATAAATAAATTTATATTAAAAAAAGGAATTTAATTGCCAGGTATTAGACTAATATAGGCAGAGAGGGTGAGAATTGTATCTACTGTCTGTGTCACTTTAGAGCCTCAGAAACGAACAGGTACACATGCGTTTTTACCCTTCATTCCTCCATTATGGTTGGTTGAATGTGGCTTCAACAAAAACACATGGCTTGGGTTTCATGGTAGATTCATTTCTGCCTCTTTCTTTAACATGAGCATTCTGTTTAGCAGAGATTTGTATAAAACCATGGTGTTATGAAGTTGTTATCTTAATTTCAAATGTAAGAGTCCAGACGAAGTGATTTAGGAGTCAGTTGTACCTGCATCTTTTAGGACTTCTGTTTCAATTGCCTACACACATGAAGGAATATCCAGCCATATCTCTGAGCCTTTCCTAAGCAAGCAACTCAAAACCAAATACGGTTCATGTCGACCAGAATCCTGGAGAGACGAAGAAGAAGTAAACCCTACCTGAAGACCCGCGCAGTGACTTTCATAGTAGCCACAAAAAGCCAGAAGTAGAGAACACATATCAGAATTCAGTCTCCACTGGACCTGCAAACACCCTATATAACTCTGCCAAGCTTCCAGGCCATGAGAAGAGTTGGAAGATGAAGGATAATAACATGATAACAACAATCACGATACAAAAATAGTGGATGGTCTTTTATTTACTTATGATTGTATACTATCCACTCACAGAAAAAGATCTGATACAATTAATTATAAAAAGTATAAGCTTAGAGAAATGAAAATTTATGTTCAAACAAAAACTTGTACATAAATGTTGATAGCAGCTTCATCTGTAATAGCTCCAAGCTGGAAACAACTCATATGTCCTTAGAAGGATGAAATAAACAAGCTGTGGTACATCCGTATCACAGGATATGACTCAGCAATAAAAAGAAACAAATTAGTTTTCTTTATTTTCATTTTATATTGGAGTATAGTTGATTTCAATGTTGTGTTGGTTTTAGGTGTACAGCAAAGTGATTCAGTTATATATTTGCGTATATCTAATTTTTTCAGATTCTTTCCCATATAGGTTATTACAGAGCCTTGAGCTGGGTTCCCTGTGCTATACAGTAGGTTCTTATTATTTATTTTATATATAGTAATGTATATATGTTAACCCAAACTCCTAATTTATCTTTCTCTCCTACTTTCCCCTTTGATAACCATAAATTTATTTTGTCTTGTAAATAGTTTTACAGAAGAGTCTGTTTTGTAAATAGTTTCTGTCTTGTAAAAGTTCATTTGTATCATTTTTTTAGATGCTGCATATAAGTGATATCATATGGGATTTGTCTTTCTCTGTCTGACTTACTTCACTTTATATGATAAACGCTAGGTCCATCCATGTTGCTGCAAAAGGCATTATTCCTTTTATGTCCAAGTAATATTCTATTGTATATATCACATCTTCTTTATCCATTCATCCATCCCTGCCTTGGCTATTGTAAATAGCGCTTCAAAGAATGCATTATTGATACATGCAACATCCTGGATGAATTCCCAGAAATTATGTTGAGTGAAAAAAACCAGTGCCCAAAAGTTAGCTACTGTGTGACTCCATGTATATAATATTCTTGAAATGACAGAATTATAGAACTGGAGGACAGATTAATGGTTGTCAGGGGCTGAGGGTGGGGACAGGAAAGAGGTATGTGGTGATAAACAGGCAATGTAAGGAATGGAATGTTTTGTATCTTGACTGGATCAATATCAGTATCCTGGTTGTGAAACTGTGCTATAATGTGCAAGACACTACCACTGAGAAAACGGGGTAAAGGGTTCACAGGATCCCTCTGTACTATTTCTTACAAATTCATGTAAACCTGCCACAAAATTTCAAAATTTTAAAATTTAATTTTAAAAAGAAACAAAAGAAAAGATATAAGCAACACAAAATTGGGAAGATAGACAAAAATACTCTGAGAGACTGAAGCTCTAAGTTCTTATGATTAAGCAGCAAATTTATTTCTGTGCTTCCTTGAAGCAAAAGATAAAGAGGAACCCATGATAAGTTAAATAGTCTTGTTCTGTGATGAAAGAAATCACAGAAGAATTTTAGAAGAGACTGTCTTTTCCCTGGCAGTCAATTCTAGAAGAAAAATGAACTTAATCTTAAAATAGAACCTACAGGGCACAAAAAAACATCTACAGAATTGAAGCTGACTCAGAGCTCAGGTGCTGTTAATTTTTTAATCCTTGATGATCCATGACTTGGTTAAGAAATCTTAGAGAAAAAAAATGATACAACTTTCCCAGCTGGTCTTACATAGAAGTGGAGTAGATGATCACCCAAAAAGTGTGGCTTCAGGGAAACCAAAAAGACTTCCCAGCGCAGCTATGTATTCCGTTCCTATGCAGTGTCTGAAAGTCCACCATTTAGAATGCACTTTGGCTAAGTGTTTTTGCTAAGTTAGTCTACTGAAAATTCAGAGACTGTACCTTGCTCAAGTAGTACACACAGAAGGGGGCTCTGGGCATCTAAGGTAATCAAAAGAACTTGGGGAAAGCATGTCACACCCTCTGATTTCCCTCCCGTGACTCCAGGTGCCTTTCCTATTAAGAGCAACCCCCAACCCTTGCTTCACATCCCAGCCCTCAAGGTCTCAGCTCCTACAAACATCCCCTTCCTCTACAGGATAGTCTGTATCAGACACATTCCAGACTCCATTCTCCATCTCCCACCCTCAGCCCATCTCCTGTCTCTAAAGAGCCAAAATCCAAGAGAATCCAACAATAAAACTGCACCCCCTTGGTCCTGCCTCTCCTCACGTATGCTGCCGCATTTCTTTCCTCCCCTTCACAGCAAACCTTGCATCTCCCATGCTCATAGTATCCACTATCCACTTTCCCACCTGAGCCCACTTCAAGGGGGCTCCACACCTTAAGTCTGCACAGTTGTCCTCCCCGTCCCCAAGTCTGACGGTCGCCTCTCTCTTGTCCTCTGATTCCTTTGCAGCATTTCTACCCAGCTGCCTGCTTATTTCATGTCACAATTTCTCCTCTGGTCTTCCATGACTTTTCCTCTTGCCTCACTGGCTGGTGGCACATTCTGAAGTTGAGTTTTGTGGCTGGAGCATGGAAGGGTTTGCTGCATGTTGCTTGCTCCTCCTCTAACCCCTCTCAGCTGGAGAGTGATCTAAGCTGGTCCTTTGTCTTCTCCAGCTTCATTCTCCTTAGGCCATCTTACCCAGGCCCACAGCCAGGTACCTCCAAATCTGTATCCCCAGCTCTTCCCAGAACTCCTGATCTCTACATCCAAAGACCAACTCATATCTGCATAGATGGCTGGTTGACATCTCCAATTTAACATTCCCAAATAGAATTCAAGATTTCTGCCCTCAACCCATTCCTTGTACACTCTCCCCTGTGGAAGCACCAAACACCCAATTGCTCAGGTCAAAAAGTTTAGAGGTTTCCTTGCTTTCAGTTTTCTCATCCTTGACATCCAGCCCATCAAATCCTGTCACCCCTTCCTTATCCGGAACCCATCCCTAGTTCAAGTGGCCATCTTCCCTCTCCAGGGCCGCCTCTGTAGCCTCTAATGGGCTTCCCAGCCTTCACTCTCCATTCTCCACTCCAGCCCCGTTTTCCACACCGTGGCCACAGCAATCCTTTCAAATGAAATGGATCATATTACTCCTTTGCCTAAAAATTCTCCATCTGATTCCTATCCCAATTAGATAAAGTCCCAACATCTTGCCACAACCCACAGAGCACAAACCATCTATTCCCTGCTGCTGCTGCTGCTAAGTCACTTCAGTCGTGTCTGACTCTGTGCAACCCCACAGACGGCAGCCCACCAGGCTCCGCTGTCCCTGGGATTCTCCAGGCAAGAACACTGGAGTGGGTTGCTATTTCCATCTCCAATGCATGAAAATGAAAAGTGAAAGTGAAGTCGCTCAGTCGTGTCCGACTCTTAGCGACCCCATGGACCAGGCTCCTCTGTCCTTGGGATTTTCCAGGCAAGAGTACTGGAGTGGGGTGCCATTGCCTTCTCCCTAACTCCCTGCTAACTCCCTCTTAATCCATCCTCTGTCAGGAGAGGGCTCCAACTCTGTGGAAGGGCACAGACTATGTCTGCCTTGTCATGGAAGTATCCTTAGGGCTTTGTGCAGAAGTACACAACAAATATTTGTGAAATAATTAAGCAATGAGTTGGGCTTCCCTGGTGGCTCAGACGGTAAAGAATCTGCCTGGGATGTAGGAGACCTGGGTTCAATCCCTGGGTCAGAAAGATCCCCTGGAGAAGGGAATGGCAACCCACTCCAGTATTCTTGCCTGGGGAATCCCATGGACAGAGGAGCCTGGAGGGCTAGAGTCAGACATGACTTGAGTGACTAACAATAAATAAATGCAATAAAATAAAAGCAATGCTTTAGTAAGACAAACTGACAATTCTAAACTGGTAACAACACCTCTGTAACTCAGGATCCTGGCTTGAAAAGCCAGCAGTGTAACCCCCATTCTTCCTGGTTTGCTGTGAGAACTAACAAAAAAGTTTTCTCCAGCTCTAAAACCCACGCACTTGTTCTTTAATGGGTACGTGTTAGTGTGCGGCGCCCGATGGCATTCAGGGCTCCTGGCGCTTTCTTCTCCGTGCACAGCAACACAAGACTCTCCAGTCCTCAAGCAAATGCTCCATCTGTGCCTCATAGGTCTGCATCAGTGTGTGATTATCGGCCATGCTGAGGCATGTGTGTGAAGGAAAAAGGCTGCATGTGGGGGAGGAGATCATTAGTAAAAGCAGCAGCGTGCGGGGAGGAAGCTGCACGTTGATCCAGAGTCAGTGGGCTCAGGGAAGTCACAGGGAAGAACTCACGCTGCTGAAGGAGGAAGCAGCTCTAAACCCACTGCCCTGCTGCGGCAGGGTCTCAGGTTGATCCCTGCTGTGTGGGCATGTCATTGATTCACTGCTTTTTGTTACTGCTTTCCTTTTCTGGAGGGTATGTTTTGGTGGTTCACACATGGTTTGGTCTGCACTCATCGTAAAGTAACAGGACTGGGGAAGATGGTATAAAAATCACCCTGGAGTCACATACAGAGAGTTGATACCTGCTTGTTTTTTTCTCGATTTCCTTTCCACTGCCTGCCTTTTTTCCCCCTTCTATAAATATTTAAGTTAATGCCTCTAAAAATGGAGGGAGTGTTAGAAAACAATAACACCAAAACAAATTTACCAAATATTCTTCAATATCAAATATCTCCTTAGTAAATTTCCCTTGTACATGTACATATGTATACACACATTATATATAGTATGTGTCTCTTAAACTAATTGTCTTATTTAAATTAGGATGCAAGCAAGGACCTTAGATGTCTTCTAAGTCTCTTTTTTTAACCTAAAGTTTCTCTCCCCTTCCTTTATTACCCTTTTCATTTATGGAGGTTATTTTTCATGTATATGTATGGCTGAGTCCCTTCATTGTTCACCAGAAACTTGTGTGCTAAGTCGCTTCAATTGTGTCTGACTCTGTGCAACCACATGGACTGCAGCCTGCCAGGCTCCTCTGTCCATCGGATTCTCTAGGGAAGAATACTGGTTGCCATGCCCTCCTCCAGGGGACCTTTCCCACCCAGGGACTCGCACAATCAGCTATACCCCAATACAAGCTAAAGTTTTTTAAAAAGGGGTATTTTTTTTCTGTAGAGTTTCATGCATTTAAAATTTTTCTGATGCAAACTCTGTCCTACTATTTAGCATATTTCTCCTCCCTTGAATTTCCTATAAATCAAATGTTAGATATAGAGGCTCAATCTGCTTTGGGTTTTGTTTTTTGGCAGGAACACCTCATAGGTGGTGGTGTATCTTCCCATCTGGGCATCTGAGGACCAGGTGTCTCTCATGATGTTAACCACTTCTGATAATCATTATGGGGACTCATTATTCCATTAAGGTTTTGCAAGATGGTAAGATTCTAACTCTATCATTCCTTCTACATTGTTTACCTGAAATATTTCTATACAGAGAAGTTTTTCCCTCAATCAACCATTTGGGTTGCCCTGAGTTACACCTGGCTTCCCAGATGTGCTAGTGGTAAACTGTCCACCTGCAGATGCAAGAGACGTGGGTTTGACCCCTGGGTCGGGAAGATCCCCTGGAGGAGGAAATGGCAACCCACTCCAGTATTCCTGCCTGGAGAATCGGAGGAGCCTGACAAGCTACAGTCCATAGGGCCACAAAGAGTCAGACACAACTGAGCATGCATGCATGAGGTACACTGTGAAAGAAAGCAATGCCTGCCAGGGAAAAGGTCAGTTCAGTTCAGTCGCTCAGTTGTGTCCAACTCTCTGCGACCACATGGACTGTAGGCTTCCCTGTCCATCACCAACTCCCAAAGCTTGCTCAAACTCTCGTCCATTGAGTCCGTGATGCCATCCAACCATCTTATCTTCTGTTGTCCCCTTCTCCTCCTGCCTTCAATCTTTCCCAGCATCAGGGTCTTTTCTAAGGACTCAATTCTTCACATCAGGTGGTCCAAGTATTGGAAAAGAGGCAAATTCAAATGCAGTAGCCACGCTGCTTGATAAGAGTGTTCATAAGAGCGTTGGTTCAGGAGGAGGTGGAGAGACCAGTGGACACGAGAAGTTTCCACTCCTCTCCAGGATCCTCATTGTTTCTGCACAGATGATTCTGAGCTGACTCATTGCTGAGCCTGTAGTCTCCAGGTCACAATTTCACCCTACCTGCGTGTTCCCTGCTGTTGTTATTAAGCTTCGTCCTGACTCTGTAGGTCAGCCCTGAGGACAAGAAGTTTACGCTATACTTGAGTCCCTGATAAACCTTGCAAGGCCCTGAGCCCTGAGTAGATTATCAGTAAATGACTGATGACTGTCTATAAATTCAAGAAAAGTTCTTTATTTTATCACTATCATAAGCATCCTCAAAAGCACTTCTGAAGTGTTTCTCTGGTCACAGAGTTGCATGGAAAGACAGTTTCACCCTTCAATAAGCTTTTATTTTTTTTTGTTTGGAAGTGACTTTTTTTAAAGTCCTTATTGAATTTGGTACAATATTGCTTCTCATTCATGTTTTGATTTTTTGGTCAAGAAGCATGTGGGATCTTAGCTCCCAACCAGGGATCGAACCCTCACCTCCTTCATTGGAAGGTGAAATCTACACCACTGGACCACCAGGGAAGTATCCACACTTAAATAAGTTTTAAATCAGTGATGGACAACACCATCACAAGTTGACATGAAGGAGTCAGATACCTGAACCAGCCCTAAATGTATACACAAAATACACAAATATACTCAAAAGGTAATCTGTTACTGCCAAATTGCCTTCTGAAGGCTCATACCGGAGTATACTCTCCCATCAGTGTATGAGAATGCCTACTTCCCCACCCACTTGCCAAGATTAAACATTATCACTTCTTGGACTCTTTGTCAATTCTAGAAGTGAAAATGGAATCATATGTTCTAATTTATACTTCCAATCAGTAGTGAGAATGAATACCCTGTCACACTGGTCATTTGTCTTTCTCCTTTTGTGACTGATTACCTATTCATAACTTATGCTCTAGACACTCCAGAGCACTCTGCACTGTACTCTGCTGGATGAGGTAGATGTCATCACTCTGTAAGAAATCAGGGACACTTTTGGGAAAAAAAATCTATTTTTAAAAAAAACAGAAAAAAAACATGTTTCAAGAAAAGTCACACATAAACCTACTTCTCAGAGAGAATCGCTATTAGTAATTTAATTCTTTTCTTCCAGACTTTCAACATATATAATGATATGTGGTTTTTACACACATGGGATTTTACTATCTGACAGAAATGGTATGGACCTAACGGAAGCAGAAGATATTAAGAAGAGGTGGCAAGGATACACAGAAGAACTGTACAAAAAAGATCTTCATGACCCAGATAAACATAAATGTGTGATCACTCCCACTCACCTAGAGCTGAACATCCTGGAATGTGAAGTCAGGTGGGCCTCAGGAAGCATCATATACGAACAAAGCTAGTGGAGGTGATGGAATTCCAGTTGAGGTCTTTCAAATTCTAAAAGATGATGCTGTGAAAGTGCTGCCCTCAATATGTCAGCAAATTTGGAAAACTCAGCAGTGGCCACAGGACTGGAAAATGTCAGTTTTCTTTCCAATTCCAAAGAAAGGTAATGCCAAAGAATGCTCAAACTACCACACAATTGCACTCATCTCACATGCTAGTAAAGTAATGCTCAAAATTCTCCAAACAAGGCTTCAGCAATATGTGAACCATGAACTTCCAGATGTTCAAGCTGGTTTTCGACAAGGCAGAGGAACAAGAGATCAAATTGCCAACATCCGCTGGATCACTGAAAAGGCAAGAGAGTTTCAGAAAAACATCTATTTCTGCTTTACTGACTATGCCAAAGACTTTGACTGTGTGGATCACCATAAACTGTGGAAAATTCTTCAAGAGATGGGAATACCAGACCACCTAACCTGCCTCTTGAGAAACCTGTAATGCAGGTCAGGAAACAACAGTTAGAACTGGACATGGAACAACAGACTGGTTCCAAATAGGAAAAGGAGTACGTCAAGGCTGTATATTGTCACCCTGCTTATTTAACTTATATGCAGAGTACATCATGAGAAACACTGGGCTGGATGAAGCACAAGCTGGAATCAAGATTGCTTGGAGAAATATCAATAACCTCAGATATGCAGATGACACCACCCTTATGGCAGAAAGTGAAGAAGAACTAAAGAGCCTCTTGATGAAAGTGAAAGAGGAGACTGAAAAAGTTGGCTTAAAGCTCAACATTCAGAAAACTAAGATCATGGCATCTGGTCCCATCACTTCATGGTAAATAGATGGGGAAACAGTGGAAACAGTGGCTGACTTTATTTTTCTGGGCTCCAAAATCACTGTGGATGGTGATTCTAGCCATGATATTAAAAGACACTTACTCCTTGGAAGGAAAGTTACGACCAACCTAGATAGCATATTAAAAAGCAGAGACATTACTTTGCCAACTAAAGTGTGTCTAGTCAAGGCTATGGTTTTTCCTATGGTCATGTATGGATGTGAGAGTTGGACTACAAAGAAAGCTAAGCTCAGAAGAATTGATGCTTTTGAAGTGTGGTATTGGAGAAGACTCTTGAGAGTCCCTGGGACTGCAAGGAGGTCCAACCAGTCCATTCTAAAGGAGATCAGTCCTGGGTATTCATTGGAGGGACTGATGTAGAAGCTGAAACTCCAATACTTTGGCTGCCTGATTTGGAGAGCTGACTCATTTGAAAAGACCCTGATGCTGGGAGGGATTGGGGGCAGGAGGAGAAGGGGACGACAGAAGATGAGATGATTGGATGGCATTACTGACACAATGAACATGGGTTTGACTGGACTCTGGGAGTTGGTGATGGACAGGGAGGCCTGGCGTACTGCGGTTCATGGGGTTGCAAAGAGTTAGACATGACTGAGTGACTGAACTGAACTCAACAGCTTTTTGTGAACTGTTTTCCTCACAGGAACTTTTGCAATTTCTTCAAAGAATGACAGATCAATAAAAGAAAAACAGAGTCCATTAATAGAAAAATAAGCAAAGGATATTAATAGGTTAATGATCAGGTTCTTGTGTTCATATTGTTTTTCTCCTATCACTACCAGCCTGGGGAGCTTCCCAGGAGACTCAGTGGTAAAGAATCTGCCTGCCAACACAGGAGATGTGGGTTCCATCTTGGGTGCGATAGATTCCCTGTAGAAGGAAATGGGAACTTGCTCCAGTATTCTTGCCTGGGAAATCCCACGGACAGAGGAGCATGGGGTCAGAGTTGAGCACAACTGAGCCCACACAGCACAGCAGTGTACCAGGCTGGTGGGTCAGAAGTTACTGAGGCAGATGGAGCTCCTATCATAAGTACCTAAAAAAGTGTTTCAACAGGTTTAACTGGGAACTGCAAAGCATTCTGAGATTCTGAGTCAGAAGATGGACAAATAGATTTTATCAATTAAGAACAAACACCTAGAGACCATTCACCTTGACCTAGAATTTATGATAAGATACTGTTATTTTTATTATCTGATACTAGAACATAATTCCTTGGGTTGGGCAATGCATTTACTCCAAGAAATTCATACATCAAATTATTTCTGTGATAAATCAGAAAAGGGGATGCACAAATGACCATTATGAAGAACTATTCATCCTTCAGTTCAGTTCAGTTCAGTTCAGTCGCTCAGTCATGTCTGACTATTTGCGACCCCATGAATTGCAGCACGCCAGGCTTCCCTGTCCATCACCAACTCCTGGAGTTCACCTAAACTCATGTCCATCAAGTTGGTGATGCCATCCAGCCATCTCATCCTCTGTCATTCCCTTCTCCTCTTGCCCCCAATCCCTCCCAGCATCAGGGTCTTTTCAAATGAGTCAACTCTTCACATGAGGTGGCCAAAGTATTGGAGTTTCAGCTTCAGCAACAGTCCTTCCAATGAACACCCAGGACTGATCTCCTTTAGGATGGACTGGTTGGATCTCCTTGCAGTCCAGGGGACTCCCAGAAGTCTTCTCCAACACCACACTTCAAAAGCATCAATTCTTCTGCACTCAGCTTTCTTTATAATCCAAATCTCACATCCATGCATGACCACTGGAAAAACCATAGCCCTGACTAGACAGACCTTTGTTGGCAAAGTAATGTCTCTGCTTTTTAATATGCTATCTAGGTTGGTCATAACTTTCCTTCCAAGAAGTAATGAAAAATGTAAATTAGAACAAACATATGATTGCATTTTTCACTACCATAGCATTGGAAAGGATTCAAAGGAGTGGTAATGCCCAGGTGAGGGGTGAGTATTTTCATACGCAGACGGAAGTAGCATGCTTTAGGGATGGCCTTGGGGAGGAAATTTGGCAATCATAAGGTCTAGAGAAGGTGTGTGATATTTGAGGCAGCAATGTCATTCGCTGGCCTTTGTCCTAAGGAAAAAACCAGTATGTGTACAAGAAAGTAGGGGAGGGGCAAGGACACAGTGACCTATTCATACCATAGATCATTTTTGTTTAGCCACGAAGTTGTGTCCAACTCTTTTTCCACCCCATGGACTGTAGCCGACCAGGCTCCTCTGTCCATGAGATTTTCCAGGCAAGAATACTGGAGTGGGTTGCTATTGCCTTCTCCAAGGAATCTTCCTAGCCCAAGGATCGAACCCACATCTTCTGCATTGGCATGCAGATTCTTTACCACTGAGCCACCAGGGAAGCCCTACCACAGAATACCACAGGGTAATTAAAATCATGTTTTAAGGGGACTTCCCTGGTGGCTCAATTCCTGGTCAGGGAACTAGGTTCCACATGCTGCAACTAAGACCCAGCGCAACCAAAACAATAGAATATTTTAAAAGTAAATAATTAAAATGTTTTAGATGGGTACTGGCTGACACAGGAGAATGTTTCAGATGTATCACTTTGTGTAGGAGGGAGGTTGCAGACAAGGGTACACAGCATGACCTCATTTTTGTTTGTACATATATGCACACAAATGATTGAAAGGAGGTTTACCTAAACATTAATGATGAGTTATCCTGAGTGATGAGATTATGGGCATTTTTTTTCTTTGTGTTTTCTAAGGTTCTTTTTTTTTGTCCTGAACAAGGATTAATTATGTAAATTAGGCAGGTGGTAGCATTAAAAACCATTCCTAGAAGAAGTACAGGTTGATATGGGGCAACTACAAATAGACTTTGACTCTAAATAGCTCCAGTGTTCTGACACTGGCCAGCTGGGGTGGGACAGGTGTTCCCTGCAAAGGTCCTAGGTGTGGGTGGCCATCTTTGTGCCAGGTTTCAATGTGACCTGAGCTCTTGGGCCCCAGGGCATTCTCCTATTGCTCTGCTCAGGCCTCTGTGTTAGAGACAGGAGAAGTAAAGGAAATGAGATCAAACCATTCTGTACAAAGAGGATGAGAGGGGTCAAGGTACAAAGCAAGTGGTACAGGACATCAAGCCACTTGGCATGGCTCACCCACCTAGACTGCCTCAGGCACTGCCCCACAGACAGAAACTCTAGGCAGAGAACAGCAAACCCGCTGCCAGACACAGACTGCTCTGGAGACACCCTTCAAAAACATGGGCATACTTCACCCTGAAACCGCTTGCTTTCTGCAACCTGAAACTTGCTCAGAGGGAGGAGAGCCGAAGGGCAATGGTCCTGAAAGAGGCAAATTTATTTTTCTTTCTTGGTAAAAAAATTAGCTAGAGTTCTCTGTTGGCATTAGTGATAAAGAACTCGTCTGCCAATGCAGGAGATATAAGAGACATGGGTTTGATCTCTGGGTCAGGAAGATTCCCTGGAGGAGGGCACAGCAACCCACTCCAGTATTCTTGCCTGGAGAAACTATGGACAGAGGAGCCTGGCAGGCTACAATCCATGGGGTTGCAAAGAGTCGGACACGACTGAGCAACTTAGCACGCACACCCAGGTGGCCTAGTGATTAGGATTCTGGGCCCAGGTTCAATCCCTGGTCAGGGAACTGAGATCCTGTAAGCCTTGCAGTGCAGCAGCAAAAAAAAAAAAAAATTAGCTAGAGACCAGAATGCCATATGCGAAGTTCTAAGTAGGGTGATTTGTATCTATGATGGAACTGAAGCACAAAACAGAGGTAAGAATGGAAATGCTGACATGGTTGGCCAGGCTGAATCCTAGAAGACGGTGATGGTTCAAATGTTACAGGAGCCTGCAGGGGTCAGCCTGAGAACAAAGACTGAATAGAAAACATTTCGGAGTCCTTGGAAAAGGTTAAGAAATAACATGATCTTTCCTACATGAAGAAGTCTTCACTGCTTCCCTAACCAAGCCCACAGCCCAGCTTAACTGCACAAGGCCCCATTGCCACCTGGTTTTCGGGTCTGAACACTGTGAGAATCCCAGGAAATACCCCTTGATACTCCCACCCCATCTCTGCCTATCCAGACCCCTCTCATCTTCCAGGCGTCTTGGAAGATGTGCTCCAAGACCAATGCTCTATGCTCATCTCCCAATCTCCTGACCTGAATTAAAGGCTCTCTCCTTTAAGACCTATTGCATTGTGTTTTTTGACTTCTGACTTCTCGACTCCATTCTATACATGTGCTTATCTTATCCTTCCACTTTTGTCCAGAAAGCAACCTGAATAAAGACCATACGTGGTCCAGCTCTATGCCCACGTCAGGTTTGACATAAGTATCTGCTGAACGATTTTTTAAAACAGTTTTTAAATTTTAGAAGAGTTTTAAAGGAAAGTAGCAAAGATATATAGAGAATTCCTGTATCCCTACATCCAGTTTCTGATGATTAACATCTCAGTATGGTACATTCGTTATTACTGTTGCTTGGTCGCTAAGTTGTGTCCAACTATTTTGCAACCCCATGGACTGTAGAGCACCAGACTCCTCTGTCCATGGGATTTCCCAGGCAAGAATACTGGGTTGGATGGCCATTTCCTTCTCCAGGTGATCTTCCTGACCCAGGGATGGAACCCACGTCTCCTGCATTGGCAGGCGGATTCTTTACCACTAAGCCACCAGAAAAGTCCATGGTACATTAAGGAACCAATACGGCTACATTATAATTAACTATAATCCATATTTCATTAGGATTTCCTTAGTTTCTGCATAATATCCTTTTTTGATGTTTGTTTCAGGATCCTATCCAGGATACTAGATTAGATTTAGTCACCACGTAGCAATTTCTCAGACTTTCCTTCTTTTAATTAGGATATAATTCACATACCATAAAATTAACTCTTTTATCAGGGATGGTCTATTGACAAAGTTGTGTAAAATTAGCATTATCTAATTCCAAGACATTTACAATCACCCCAAAAGAAACCCTGCTAGCAGTCACTCCCCATTCCCTCCTCTCCTTAGTGTCTGGCAACCACTAATCTACCTTGTCTTTATGGATTTCCCTATTCTGGACATTTCATACCTTTATAATCACAGAATATGTTGCCTTTTCTGTCTGGCTTCTTTCACTTGGTGTGATGTTTTCAAGCTTCATTCACTTTGTAGCTTTCCTTTTTATGACTATATAATATTTCATTCGGAGAAGGCAATGGCACCCCACTCCAGTACTCTTGCCTGGAAAATCCCATGGACAGAGGAGCCTGGTAGGCTGTGGTCCATGGGGTTGTGAAGAGTCGGACACGACTGAGCGATTTCCCTTTCACTTTTCACTTTCATGCATTGGAGAAGGAAATGGCAACCCACTCCAGTGTTCTTCCCTGGAGAATCCAAGGGATGGGGGAGCCTGGTGGGCTGCCGTCTATGGGGTCTGCATGGATATACATATTTTGTTTATTTATTCACTAGTTGTTGATCATTTGGTTTGTTCCACTTCTTTGTCCATTGTGAATGATGCTTCTTTGAATATCTGTGGGCCAGTTTTGATGTAAACATATGTTTTCAATTCTCTTGGGTATATACCTAAGAGTGGAATGCTAGATCACATGGTATATGCTTAACTTTTTGACGAACTGACAGTTTTCTTAAGTGGTTGCAACACTTTACATTCCCATCAGGAATGTTGTAAAGATTCTGATTTCTCCACATCCTTATCAACACTTGTTTTTCTCTAGCTTTTTGCTCATAGCTATCCTAGTGGGTGTCAAGTAAGATTTCACTGTCAGTTTAACAACTAAAAATGTTGAGTGCTTTCTCATGTGCTTAGTAGCCACTTGTACATCTTCTCTGGAGTAATCTCTATTCAAACTTTTTGCCAATTTTTAAATTGAATTACTTTTTATTGTCAAATTATAAGAGTTTATTATGCATTCTTAATACTAGACCCTTATCATATATAGGAGTTGCAAATATCTCCTCCCATTCTGTGGATTGTGTTTTCACATTTTTCTCTATAACAGCTTTATTGATAAAACAAACAATGTATATATTGAATTATATATTACTAACAGCTTTTAAAAAATATAATTCACATGCCATGAATTCATCCTTAAAATGTGTAATTCCATTTTCTTAGTATATTCAGAAATTGTGGTACAATCATTACCCTAATTTTCTATTTTATTATTTTTATTTGGCTTCACTGGGCCTTAGTAGGAGTGTGTGGGATCTAGTTTCCCAAGCAGGGATTGAACCCAGGTCCTTTGCACTGAGAGTGCTGAGTCTTAGCCACCAGACCAACAGGGAAATCCCCCTAATTTTCTTAATGTTCTTTGAAGCACAAAAGTTATTAATTTTGATGAAGTCCAATTGATCAATTTTCCTCTGGCTGCTTATGCTTTTGATATTATTCATATTTAAGAAGCCATTACCTAGCCCAAGATCAGGAAAATTACTCCTACCTTTTAAGAGTTCTCTAATATTAGCCCTTATATTTAGGCTTACGGTTTACTTGAGTTAAATTTTACATACAGTGTAAAGCGGGGACCCAACTTCACTCTTTTGCTTGCACATATTCTCTCACTTGCTCACAATGATAAAGTCAGCTGGCATGCTGTAAGCTTCTTTTGGAGGGACTTCCATGGAAAAGGACCAAGGAAGGCCTCGGGCCAACAGCATGCCAGGAACTCAGTCCTGCCAACAACCACTTGAGTCGTGCTGGAACCAGATGACCTCTCTTTTGCATTCCCCACCACTGCAATCAGTTATCTGAATATTCGATCCCTGTCTTTCTTCCCCAAGACTGTCAATTCCAAGTCAGAACTGGCTGTATCATTTCTATACTGAATTCCCAGCACCAAACATGGTACCTAGCACAGAGTGAATGAAAAAAATGAATAAACAATGGAAGGAATTAATAAATGAAGGACAATAAAGCCTCACAGGTCAGAAAGAAGGCAGGAGGAAAAAAAAAAAGCCCAGTGCCTTAGTAAGACAGTTATAAAAGTCTCAAAATTCCCAGGATTTACTTTAAAAAAAAAAAAAAAAAAACCACAAAAATAAAACCATGTCAACATGTTCCAGGTAAAAATTTGTTATGACACAGTGCATTATAACCAAATTCTCTGTGTAAATAAAAAATTCCACAGGGGTTAGTTCAGGATTTTTTTCTTTTCTCCCCACCTTTCCCCTGCCCCAGGATCCTTATTTGAGAAAAACGTTGCAATTTTAACAGGAGTAACTGGAGCTGATCTGGAACATAAGGGATGACAGTGAAGCCAGGCTGTGTGTTGCACAGAAGATGCCCCACATGATCAACAGGCTGGAGCTGCTGTTCCTCTGCTCTTGATATTAAACCTGGGGAACCTTTAGCTAAATGCAAAAAGGAGGACTTTTGAAATTTGAGGATAAACCTGTGGCCACGGGAAGGTAAATTCACCAGTTGTTTTAGTTGGTGAAACTCCTACAGGACTTTTTAAAGGATAATACTGTATACAATCAGCGGTCAAAACACAGCTTCCTCCAATTGGCTCCCTGCAAAGGCACGCAGGGCTTGGCTCCCCTTTGCAGTCTGCTCTTCCTCCTCTCTGCCTCACACACCCTCCCCCTGTACACCCATGACTCTTGCCATCCTTGGTCACAGGACATACCTTTTCATCTCTGTGCCTTTGCACACTGTCTTTTTTTCTGACAGGAGGCTCCTGTTTAGTGCCACCCCGTCCCCGCAACACCAATTTCAAAATCTGAACGCTCCTGATTCCTCTGGAAAAGTGAAAACTGACAGTGAAAGTCACTCAGTTGTGTCCCACTCTTTGCCACCCCATGGACTATACAGTCCATGGAATTCTCCAGGCCAGAATACCAGAGTGGGTAGCCTTTCCCATCTCCGGGGATCTTCCCAACCCAGGGACCAAAACCAGGTCTCCTGCATTGCAGGTGGATTCTTTACCAACTAAGCTATGAGGGAAGCCCAATTCCCCTGGAAGTGAGGGCTCTACTGATCTGTCCTCAAAGGGCACCTGGATTTACCTCTTTAAAGGTCTCTAACTCATTCAATGTTGTATCACTAGCAGGCATGTGTTTTACTAATCCTCTCTTTACTACCCAGACCAGAGGATATGGTCTCTGTCTCGATGATCTTTTTTCCTTACATAAGCCAGCACAAGGCTGTGGATGGAGCAGGGGCTTGAAACATAAGTTTTGTTAAATAAACAAATGAAAAAATGAATGAAATGTACATGCTAAAAGGCCTTTAAATGAGTCAGATGTACTTTATATCCCAATGCCAATAATAATATAGCCATAGAAAGAGATTTAATGTTAAAAATATTTTATTTTGCCTTTTTATGATATATCGTTTTCAGATATACCAATTACTCTCTCTCATAAAACAAAAAGGAACTCAAAAATGAAGAAACAGAATGTTTCTTCACTAGTCCACTAGAACACTGGCTAAACGTCCTAATTGTTGTTCATTTCCTAAATTGTGTCTTACTCTTTGTGACTGCAGCACATCAGGCCTGCCTGTCCCTCACCATCTCCCAGAGTTCACTCAAGTTCATGTCCACTGCATCAGTGATGGTATCCAAGCATCTCATCCTCTGCCTCCCTCTTCTACTTTTATCTTCAATCTTTCCCAGAATCAGGGACTTTTCCAGTGAATCGGCTCTTGGCATCAGGTGGAAAGTACTGGAGCTTCTGCATCAGTCCTTCCAATGAATATTCGGGATTGATTTTCTTTAGGATTCACTGGTTTGAGCTCCTTTCTGTCCAAAGGACTCTTAAGAGCCTTCTCCAGCATCACAGTTCAACAGCATCAATTCTTTTAAGGTGCTCAGCCTTCTTTACGATCGAACTCTTACATCCTTCAGTTCAGTTCAGTCGCTCAGTCATGTCCAACTCTTTGCGACCCCATGAATCGCAGCATGCCAGGCCTCCCTGTCCATCGCCAACTCCCAGAGTTCACTCAAACTCACGTCCATCGAGTCGGTGATGCCATCCAGCCATCTCATCCTCTGTCGTCCCCTTTTCCTCCTGCCCCCAATTCCTCCCAGCATCAGAGTCTTACATCCTTACATAACTACTAAAAAGACCATAGCTTTGACTATATGGACCTTTGTTGACAAAGTGATGTCTTTGCTCTTTTTTTTGTTTTTTTAATACGCTATCCAGGTTTGTCATAGCCTTCTTTCTAAGAAGCAAGGGTCTTCTAATTTCAGGGCTGCAGTTACCAGCCTGTGATTTTGGAGCCCAAGAAGAAAAAAGTCTGTCACTATTTCCACTCTTTCCCCTCTACATGCCATGAAGTGATGGGACCAGATGCCATGATCTTCATATTTTTAATGTTGAGTTTTAAGTCAGCTTTTCCACTCTCCTCTTTTACCCTCATCAAAAGGCTCTTCAGTTCCCCTCACTTTCTGCCATTAGAGTGGTATCATCTGCTTATTTGAGGTTGTTGATATTTCTCACAGCAATCTTGATTCCAGCTTGTAACTCATCCAGCCCAGCATTTTGCATGATGTACTTGGCATATAAGTTAAATAAACAGAGTGATAATATATAGCCTTGTCATACTCCTTTCCTAATTTTGAACCAGTCAGTTGTTCCATGTAAGGTTCTAACTGTTGCTTCTTGACCCACATACAGGTTTCTCAGGAGCCAGGTAAGAATGATCTGGTATTCCTTCTCTTTAAGAACCTTCCACACTCTGTTGTGATACATACAGTCAAAGGCTTTCATGCAGTCAATAGAACAGAAGTAAATGTTTTTGGGGAATTCTCTATGATTCAGTGAATATTGGCTATTTGATCTCTGGTTCCTTTGCCTTTTCTAAACCCAGCTTGTACATTTGGAAGTTCTCCATTCAAGTACTGCTGAAGTCTAGCTTGAAGGATGTTGAACATAACCTTACCAGCATGGGCCTTCCCTGGTAGCTCAGTTGGTAAAGAACCCACCAGTAATGCAGGAGACCCCAGTTCAATTCCTGGATTGGGAAGATCCCCTGGAGAAGAGATAGGCTACCCACTCCAGTATTCTTGGACTTCCCTTGTTGGCTCTGCTGGTAAAGAATCCACCTGCAATGCAGGAGACCTGGGTTCAATCCCTGGGTTGGGAAGATTACCTGGAGAAGGGAAAGGCTACCCATTCCAGTATTCTGGCCTGGAGAACTCCATATACTGTACAGTTCATGGGGTGGCAAAGAGTTGGACACGACTGAGCGACTTTCACTTTCTTTCACTTTACTAGCATAGGATGTGAGCCCAGTTGTCTGGTGGTTTGGTGTCTCAGATGGTAAAGAATCTACCTCCAATGCAGGAGACCCAGGTTCAGTCCCCAGGTTGGGAAGATCCCCTGTAGAAGGGAATGGCAAGTCACTCCAGCATTCTTGCCTGGAGAACTCCTGGGACGGGGAGCCTGGCAGGCTATAGTCCACAGGGTCACAAAGAGTCGGACATGACTAAGTGACTTTCACTTTTGAACATTTTTTAACACTGCCCTTCTTTAGAATTAGGAAGAAAACCGACATTTTCCAGTCCTGCGGCCACTGGTGAGTTTTCTAAATTTGCTGACATACTGATTGCAGCACTTTAACAGCATCATCTTTTAGTATCCTAAATAGCTCAGCTGGAATTCCATCACTTCCACTAGCTTTATGGGTAGTAATGCTTCCTAAGGCCCACTTGACTTCATACACCAGGATGTCTGGCTCTAGGTAAGTGACCACCCCATCATGGTTATCTGGGTCATCAATACCTTTTTTGTACAGTTCTGTATATCCTTGCCCTCTCTTCTTAACCTCTTCTACCTCTGTTAAGTCTTTATCATTTTCGTCCTTTATCATGCCCATCCTTGTCCTCTATCATGCCCATCCTTGCATGAAATGTTCCTTTGATATCTCCAATTTTCTTAAAGAGATCTCTAGTCTTTCCCATTTTATTGTTTTCTTCTACTTCTTTGCATTGTTCATTGAGCAATATAAAAAGTCAAATGTCCTAATACATTACTCTAAACAGTCATGTAAAGCCAAGGAAGTAAATAATTAACAAAGTAAATGATTAAATATAGGAAAATGAGCTTTTCAAAAGCTTCCTAGAATTCTTTAGTCTACTGTTGAACTTTTAGCAAAATAATTTGGATAAGCTTTAAAGTTTAATAATAAATACTAGTCTTATATAAAGTGATTAAGTCAAAGTAGTTTACTTCAAATATAGGAATTAACTACAGAAGTGGAATGTATAGATTATTTAGGGAATGTTGTTTGAGAGGACAGTGTTCTCATGACTAAGTCCAGTGTATCCTGAATCCTCATGTTATTTCTTTCTATCAGGGAAGACGGTTTTCCAGACTTCATGCTTTCTTCTGGATCAAGGGGGATAAGGGTATGGGGGTTGAACTGACATCGAGGCTCCCCCAAGATGCCAACTCTGTAGAAAGAATTATTGGTATAGATGAATCTTTGCTGAGGTCAAAGACTAAGGCATATGGTTGTGCTTTGTATGTGTATAAAGCTAAGACTGATAAACACACACACACACACAATTTATGCACCTATTTTTTTTAAGCTTTCCCTATTTCTATGAATCACCACTGTAGTCTCAAATATGGGTCCAAAAACTTGACACCTCGCAAGATTGCATACATTTCCCAAAGATTATTCTTCTAATGGGAAAACCTGAGTCTTACAAAGTCTGCTATTTACTTCACCAAATTAAAACTGTCTGAAGTCTAGTATAACTTTCTAGTTTTTTTCTAGCCTACATGCGTATACCAAGAGCTGATCTGGAAAGAAAACAGATGGACAGGAGCCAGGGATGGTAGGAAGAGTGTGTTTCCACCTTTGTTCAACTTTCTGGCAGAAGCACTGTGTCTGAGCCCCTGCCCCTCCTGGGTCCCAACTAGGAAGTGACACACAACACTCCGTCTCTCCCTCTCCCCTGGGGCCACTTACATTGGCATGTGCAAAGAGTCCAGAGTTTCCCTGGGCTCTTGCATCTGGGCTGGGAATTTCGCACCTATTTGGCGGTACTTTTTCTGAGAGACATTCTGAGCTTTTTCTCTGAGAGAGGGCAGCAGAGTGGACATGACTGGAGAGCGCATGTTAATTGCTTTTTTAATCGCTGGGCGTTTTGCCATCATTCTCCTGGCAGGGAGAAGCAGGGATGACATTCAGGTCACATGATCCTGTTTCCTAGCAACATCCTTGAACTTAGGAGAGTCAAAAGGTCATACCTGAATTGTACGAAAGTCATGCGCTTCTTTTCCCCTCCTGACTCTTCATCCTCACGCTTCCTTCGAGGAATGTTGAACATGTTGGAACGAAAGAGCCTTCCTATTTCTTCCTCAATCTCTGTGAAGTGTTGACGTCGGAAGACAATCCAGGCTACGTATGTACAGAATGTATAAAAGGACTACAACAGACACAGACAAGAATCACAGTCCACAGCTATGACATGAAAAATGACATGGGAAACTCCTGTCTATGGAACACTGCTAAGGAGATGCAAACCAAGATGAGCCACTCTCTCCACATGCCTGCAGAGCTGTGGGAACTTATACACGTCCTCATTTTTGCGGGAGGAAAATCAGACCAAAGATTTAAGGAATGGCACACAGCTTATTAGTATCCTTTCTAGAAGATATTTACTAAATATATGTGCCTGAAAAATAACTATTGGTTATTGCTATACTTCATGTTTCATGTCAAAGAGCAGAGTCCCCAAAGGTAAGTGACTCACCTCAAAGAATTTCCAGTCTTTTTGTGTATCTGATATTTTTCCCCTGAAATAAAACAAATTACAACTTTGAAAGGGAAGTTCAATATTTCAGTGATCTAGGCAATCCTTTATCTTCAAAAGGCCTCTTTGCAGATTATTACCAATGGTCTCATAACTATTTACTCACATAAATGCTATCAAAAAGGCACTGTGAATGAGTGCCAATGTCTTTTGCTTCAACTTCCTAGGTTACCCAGATCAAAAGCCCTGGTGTTTGGTTAATCAATATATCCTGTGATAAATCATAATGGAAAAGAACATGAAAAATGATGTTTATGTGACTGAATCACTTTGTACAGCAGAAATTAACACAACATTGTAAATTAACTACACTTTATTAAAAAAATAAAGTGGGACTCATAAAAAAAAGCTAAAATAAATTAATAGAAATTCAAGATATACACAATCAGTATTAATTCAGGATAAACAAGCCAACGAGGAAACATATTCTTCCAAATATATCTGGTAAAGTGTATGTTAGGGAGGTGAGGAGACGGGAATGGTGGTGAAGAGGTAACAACACAAGGCATTAGCAGGAATGGAAATAAAGAACTAGAGACTGAGTTTAAAATAAAGAAAAAAATTCTCAAACAGCGGTTATGGCTATTGGATGCAAAAAGAATCAGAAACAAAACAGACACAGGTTGATAAGAGTGTAATCTAGCAGAAATATACAACCCACAAATGTGACTTAAAACCTTCTAGGAGCCACAGTAAAAAGAAACAGGTGATATTAATTTTAATCATATACTTATTTTACTCCCAAATATTATCATTTCAATATATAATCAATATTTTAAATTATCAGTGAGTTATTTTATTCACTTTTAAACTTTTTGTACAGTGCATATCTCACACTTACAGCACGTATTAATGTGGGTCAGCCACATTCCAAGCACTCAGTAGCCACAGGCAGTAAGTGGCTGCCACGCTGGTCAACAAAGAGGCCTGACATTCACCTGTGAGGGTGGAATCCAAAGGAAAGAGGGGAAGCCAGGCTGCTGGTAAACTCAGAGGCTGCCATGGTCTGTTACATGGTTTCGTTTTCCTTCCTGCTAAATGAGACTCTTAGCTCTAAACCAAATCATATTTTCAGTCATTCCTGCAGGGGTATAAAGCCTAGAGCCAGACATATGGGGTTCTGGGCTGGGGAGAGAAAAAAAAAACTTGTGTTCCCACTAGGCCCCCTGCTGCCTTAGGTTTAAAAGATGGTCGAGGCCTGCTCTGTACAAGGGAAGAGAAATTTCAAAGGCATGTGCTTGGGGGAGGGAAGAGAGGCCTTGGTGCAAGTGACTGAAGGTAAGGGTTGGGGAGAAGGACTTAAAGATGACTTAAGCACCTGAGCTTCAAAGAAGCCCCTTTTTCCCCATTCCCATCCCCACCGCCAGTCTCTTTGGTCACCGGTCAGGGGACAGCTGCACTGACAGCAGAGGAGGAGGGCATACCTTCCAGGGAGAGGTGGGGTTGGAGCCAGAATTGGCCATAACCAAAGATCAGATCCAATTCTATGGGTTTGTGCCATTTGGGGGTCTTCTTACTTATCCCGGAAAACACAGAGCAGTTTTACTCAACAAGTTCATCAAAATTTTGCTGAAGATTCTGTAATATCAGTATTTCACAGCAGTATTTGGAACAGAAAGACATGTCCTCCTACTTCTCAAGAATCATGAAAGCACTAAATTAACAGCCGCTAAATTACTGGTTCTACTGAAATCTTTATCTCCAGAGATAAACAGTAGAAGGTGTCTAGTCCAACATTAAGTATGCATACATTAGAAAGAAAAGTCAGAAAATACACAGGAGAATAGAAGCTTCTTCACAGCAGGAAGAAGTTAAAGAATGGTATGTTAAAATCAGGTCATAACTCATAACTGGCAAAAACATTGTCCTTATCTTCTCTAAATAAAAACAACCAAAAAGAGCAATATAAACTTCATGCAAGGACACAATCAACATCCATGTCCAATTAATAACTTTTTCTGGTAAAGTCATGTTATAATCTGTTTTACTCAATATCCATTGTTCAGCAATTTGGCCTATATAAAATTTGTTATGTGAATGAGGGTAGTGAGCTAAAAAACTGATTATTCTCCAAAGCAGGTGACATTGCCCGCAATGGCAGAAAGACCAACATCTCCAGGAAATGTACTGAGGCAATCACTTATAAACATGAGTTCTTTTAAAAGTTTGTATAAAAAAATACAATGTAATAAAAATGTACTTAAAAATGTTTTTTAGAGTATGTGTTTTTTTAACCTTGTCATAGACAGAATGCGTCTTTCCCCCACCCTAATTCATATGTTGAAGCCCTTAAAACCCCTCCAAAGTGATGATAATTGGAGATGGGGCCTTTGGGAGATAACTGAGTTTAGATGAGGTCAAGAGGATGTGGCCCCATAATGGGATTAGTGTCCTTTTAAGAAGGGGAAAAGACACTAGGGAGCTGTCTAGATTTGTTACATTTTCCCTTTCAACTCCAACTCCAGTTCCTATGGAATATTGTTCTTTACAGCACTGGACTTTACTTTCACCACCAGACACAGCCACAACTGAGTTTCTGCTTTGGCCTAGCTACTTTATTCTTGATAAATCTACACAGTATATTAAAAAGCAGAGAAATCACTTTGCTGACAAAGGTCCGCATAGTCAAAGCTATGGTTTTTCCAGTAGTCATGTACTGATGTAAGAGTTGGACCATAAAAAAAGCTGAAGAACAGATGTTTTTCAACTGTGGTGCTGGAGAACACTTTGGAGGGTCCCTTGGACAGCAAGGAGATCAAACTAGTCAATTCTAAAGAAAATCAACCCTGAATATTCCTTGGAAGGACTGTAGCTGAAGCTGAAGCTACAATACTTTGACCACCTGATGCGAAGAGCTGACTCATTGGAAAAGATCTTGATGCTGGGAAAGATTGAAGGCAAAAGGAGAAGGGGGCAGGAGAGAATGAGATGGTTAGATGGCATCACCGACTCAATGGACATGAATTTGAGCAAACTCTGGGAGATAGTGGAGGACAGAGAAACCTGGACTGCTACAATCCATGAGGTGGCAAAGAGTCAGACATGACTCAGTGACTGATAACCACAACAACAAAACAGCGCAAATGAACAAAGTTACTTATATAAAGATATTCAATGTAAACACAGTAAGCATAAAAACTGAAACTACACAAGTGTACACAGGAGGAAAGGTTAAGCAAACTGGTACATTATATAACAGAATAACCACAGTTGCTATTCAAAGTAGCAGGTGAGATTATATAAGCAGAATACTAGAATAAGGTTCACAGAAAAAAAAATGTGGAACACAAAAAAGTATATACAATACAAATATTGGTATTTTGAAAAATGTGGGGGAATGTGCAGAGAGAGAAATTATGTATCAGGTTCTTTGTCAATAAAGTTTAAAAAAAATTTTAAAGTCTGGCCATGACCAGAGATGGGTCTTGAGCCTGCTGTGAAATTAGTACCGTTGTGATGTTGTGAATGTTGGTAACGTTGTGAAATCAGAGAGGGAGATTTTGGGTTAAGGATTGGAATTTTCTCTCCTGTGATCCCAAACTTTCCTGTGATACGACAGTTTAAATTTTTAATTATATTAGTTATTATAAACTGTCGTCCTAAAGTAAAAAATATCCTTCCACAAATGGGGTCATTTTACTACTCCTAGCTTACTCATACCCACAACTGTTTCTGAAAGGCAAGCAGCACAAGGGCAGAGGACACACCCAGTACCCCTTCAACACTGGCCCATCATTCGGCTTCTCACCCAACACAGCCAAGCAGCCTTTGTCTGGCAACAGGAAAGCAAGATTTCATCGAGCTGATATAATTTGAGAGAATTTTTTTTTAAACAGTTCTTACTTTAATTTTTATTTGGAAGATAATTGCTTGAAAATATTGTGTTGGGTTTCTGCCATACAACATTGTGAATCAGCAGTAAGTATACATATGTCCCCTCTCTCTTGAACACTTGTCCCTGCTCATCCCGCCCCTCTATCAGAGCGCCAGGTTGAGCTCCCTGTGTATACTGCAACTTCCTACTAGCTATCTATTTTACGTATGGTAACGTATGTTTCAATCCTATTCAATCTGAAAGAAATTTAAACCCAAGTGGTAGCAGGCTGTTAAAATATCTGTCACACCTGAAACAAACACAGCATTGTAAATCAACTTTAATTGAAAGAAAGAAAAAAAAATCAGCTGAGATTCTTCCTAGACTCACTTGGCTCTCTTCAATACTACATCACATGAGTTTGGGACAGTCTCAGTTGAGCCCATTTATTCTGTACAACAAAGAATAAATCTTTCTCAAGGGTACCAAAAGTCAAAGTTAAGGGTTGTAAGGATGTGGATATACACACAAGTGAAGATCTAAATGAGTGCTTACTTTCCGCAGCTCATGTGATGCTTATCGGGCATTCCCAAGCCCAGGACGAGGACACAGTACTTCTGTGCCAAGTATTTCTGTGCTGCTTCTAACTTACTGATAATCACTTCCATTTCTTTTTTCTCTACAAGGCCCCTGAAAAGAAAAACAATAATTTGGATTAATTTGGTAAATGTCTTTATCAACTAGTGAAAAGTTAGAAGTATAAACTATTTTGAAACAGAAGTGAGTAACACATCTCACTTCTCATTTTTTTTTTTTGAGCTGCGGCAGAGAAGGTCCTCCAAGTCCTTTGACATTTATCATTGTAATCAGCATCTCAATTTATGCTGAATATTATTAATTTATTTGGTTTTGGTTGCACTGAGTTTTTGGTGCTGAACACGGGCTTTCCCTAGTTGCAGAGGGTTACTCTTCCGTTGCAGTGTGAGGGCTTCTCATTGCAGTGGCTTCTCTTGTTGCAGGGCACAGGCTCCACAGCGTGGGCTCAGTAGTTGTGGCTCATGGGCTTAGTTGCTCTGCAGCCTGAGCGATCTTCCCAGATGAGGGATCAAACCTGTGTCCTCTGCATTGACAGGCGGATTCCTATCCAGTGTACCACCAGGGAAGTCCTGAGTATTAATTTTTTAAAGATTCTTTATATATTGTGCTATGTACTCCTGAGTGTTCATTGGAAGGACTGAACTCCAATACTCAGGCCACCTGATATGAAGAGCTGACTCATTTGAAAAGATCCTGATGCTGGGAAAGATTGAGGGCAGGAGGAAAAGGGGCCGACAGAGGATGAGATGGTTGGATGGCATCATGGACTCAATGGATAGGAGTTTGAGTAAACTCCGAGAGTTGGTGACGGACAGGGAGGCCTGGCGTGCTGCAGTCCATGGGGTCGCAAAGGGTCAGAAACGACAGTGTGACTGAACTAAACTGATGTACCCTTAATTTTATACACAGACAGTCCTAACTGAGAACAGCTCAACCAACAAATTCCCTATCCTAGTTTCTGAGGCAGTGAGCAGCCCACTTTGCTGCTGTTTTGCTATAACAGCCATGGAGACTTTTTCCCACCTTAGCTTCTTGAGGGTTTTCTGATGTTACTACTATGTTTGGGGGCTCAATGTTTGAACTACTCAACGTTTACCCACCGTCAGTTCTTTGTTTGCTAAAAAGGCACTAGTGAGGAACTACTCTGGGAACTTTGGCATCAATTACAATCACCTCCCTGCTTCCCTGTAAAACACAGCCCCATCCAATTGAACTGCAAATATACTTTCTAAAAGACAATCTGTTTTTAGGTTATGGCATGTCTGAAGCCTAATTTTAGAAGCTTCGCAGTACAATATAGCAGGAAACAACATTGCCAACAATATATTCCAATGATTGCTATTGAAAGTGGCACTCTCTTGTTCTTGCCCTTTTGTTTTCAGAAAGATTTAAACCAGATGAAACGCACTTGAAACAACAGGAACGGCATACTGCCCCTTCTGTTGTTAACCACTAGACTAACCACAGGAGGATAAGCTGTGGGGGGAAGGGAGTGGGTTTAGGGATAATATAGACGTCTCCAAGCACAAAACTTTATCACACGTGGTGAGAAGGCCTGTGAGTCATCAGAATAACATGAGCTTCTGCAACAGATAAAAGTGGGTTCCAACTTTAAATGCCCAAATATCATATAACCCAACACATACTCTCCCACGAGCACCCCAATGACCATCACTCTTTCCGGCCTCCCTGTTTCCTTCAGAAGCACCACCTGCAGCCTTCACCTCTACTTTTCCAGATCTGCCAATAGCTAATCTCTCCTGCTGCTGCTGAAAACAAAGCAAACCAAACAACAACGAAGAAATGGTTTGAAATGTTTGGGCAAATGGTTCTTAAGTCTTAATAAGTGTAAAAAACTTCACCTGGGGTAATTGCTAGAAGTCCAAATTCCCAATGCCAACTCTTTCAGATTTTGGTTCCATTAAGTCTGGGTAGAGCCTGGCATTTAAAACAAACCCAGGTATAATCCTCTGGAAAAAATTTTGGTAATAATTTCAAGTGCCACACAATTGGTCATAAGTTTTGATCCAACAATCTCTCCTGTAAATTTTTTAAAAAATCATCCAAAGTTAGGGGAGAAATGTAATACATGAAGATATCAATGCAATTATTTATGTCTATCAGAAAACCTGGAGACTCCAAAAATATATAAAATAGAGGGATAATAGGAATAGTAATACAGGCTATAGTAACACAGCCAGTTACTGTTTAAGATCTTGACAAGGATCTAACATATGAGTTCCTGTGGGATTTAAGCCAGGCACCAAAGTCTGTGCTGTTATCACTATATTACATTGCTTCTTAACAGGCAGATTTATAAGTCACTAACATATAGTGGCTTGAAGGAACATTATGCCACCATTAAAAATTATAATTATGAAGCTTGTAACAACTTGAAAATATGTATGATGTTTAAAACTGCATACATAATTGAACCTTTGTTTGGAAGCTACAAGTCCTAATTACAAATGGATAACCTTAGCAACAGAAAGCCAATCTGACTAGTAAGGGCTGAGAGCATACCACACAGACATAGACTGTGGAGTTAAAGAGATGTGCATTCTAGTCTCAGCTCCACCACTAACTTGGCAGGTAACGTCCAGCCAGCTATTTAAACTCTCTGAGCCTTAGCTTCATCATCTGTAAAATGGGGATAAGACGACTTCTGCGGGAATGAGGTCTTTTAGTCATCTAAGATCATCAAAGTGTATCTTTGATATCTTTCTCTATCTCTTCCTGCTCTCCTCTCACAGGTTATAGGCTTTCCTTCCAAGTGCCAACCACTAGGTTAGAATAAAATGCATTATCTTATCTAATCTGGACAATAACTGAAAGTGAGTGCTACTATTATCTCTATGTTAGACCTCATTATTTTGACTGAAATTAATTTTTAAGTTATGCCCAGATATCTCAATTTAATTTGCTTTAATTATAATAAATAAACCAATCAACTAATGGAGACTTGAAAATGAAGTTATGCTTTTTTAGAATCACACCACAGAACCATTACTTTTAAGGCTTGAACTTTTCAGTCATTCTGTAACTGATTCCTTCTATGAAAATATACAAATATCACTGAAAAAAAAGTGAGTGTTAGTCGCTCAGTTGTGTCTGATTCTTTGCAACCCCATGGACTGTAGTGCCCTCAGACTCTTTTGTCTATGGAATTCTTCAGGCAACAATCCTGGAGTGGGCAGCCATTCCCTTCTCCAGGGTAACTTCCCAACCCAGGGATTGAACCCAGGTCTCCTGCACTGCACACAGATTCTTTATTAGCTGAGCCACAGGGAACCCCCAACCAAATATTAGTGGGTTCTATAATTTTAGTACATTTCAAAAAATAACTAAGAAACCTTTCTTCTCTGTTATCTATTCTTACAGATTAAGAACTGAAACAATGTCTCTGGCTTGAGTAGCAATAACCTGCAGAATTTGAAAACACCATACAAAATAAAAGCTAATATGCTACCAAAGTCTAATAAATTTTGTCTTTGGAAACAGTAAGACTTCTCAAAGTTTCTGAGCCCACAGCTGGCTTGAGCCCCTCTGCTACCATAGAAACACTTCATGATCTCTGGCTGCTCTGGCGGATGTTGCATATTATAATGGCTTTACTGGAGTAGCAATGTTTGAATTATTTATTTGGTTCCTTAGAAAACTGCTATCCCAATACATTCATCTGTCCACAAAATGTTTCTCAGGCTGCTTGTTTATGTGCAAGGATTTTGCATTTTGAAAACATTCCACAGCAACAAACTGGTGACTCTTATCCAGCATTCCTAAGAGCTAAATCATTGGGTTGGTTCCATGCGTACTGGGGAGGGCACTGGGAAAGTTTCATGGCTTGCAAAGGTCACCATGCCTGAGAGGCATTGTTCCGCTTGGGACGCTGAGTTCTCAGATTCTTGCCCTGTATAGCTCTGAGCCACCTCCACCTAAAGTGATTAAATTCTTCATATGTAGCCTACAAAATCTTGTTTTCTTCTGTGATGTGGAATATCATTTGGGTCATACCTATTAATTTTTTTTAATTCTTAGTTTTTTTTAATTAGATGCTTACAAACCCTTTAGCAAGAACTTTGTATAAGCATGAAAAACAGAAATAATATCTATATCCACATTGTTCAATATGGCTGAGAGCCACATGTAGCTGCTGAGCACTTTGAGCAGCTAGTGCTCAGCTATTCCTCAATTCCTCTGAATATTATAAAACAGACCTTATTTCAAAAACTTGCTAAATAAAAGTATTTTATTAATAACTTCCTAACATTGACTACAAGTTGGAATGATTATATTTTTGAGTCATTGGATTAAATAAAATACCTTGCTAAAATTAATTTCACCTGTATCTTTTTGCAATTTAAAAATATAGCTATCAGAAAAGTTTAAATTACATACATAGCTCTCAAAAGTTGAGCATACTCTTCTATTGGGCATTGCTGGTCTATATTATTTGGAATATTTCATTAACAGAATACCTGTCTGAATTATTCAGTGAGCGTTAAAACTGGAGAACTCCTCCCTGTAAAATGTTTAATAATAATAAACATTTTATTCTTTTATCTTATAAGAGAAACATTAAATAAACATTTTATCTTAATAATCCAAGATTTCTCAATTTCCATCGTCTCTTTAGCCTACACAAAAGTTAGTTCTAATACTGGCAGTGATAAAGCTTTAAAGTGCACTATGGGGAATTTCCTTGTGGTCCAGTGGTTAGGACTGGTGCTTTCACTGCCAGGGCCGTGGGTTCAATCCCTGGTGGGGAACTAACATCCTGGAAGCCCCGAGGCTTGGCCAGAAATACATAAATCAATTTTTTAAAAATGCACTATAAAATTCTACTTACACCATATAGCTTTTGGGTTTCTTTTCTTGTGAGATTTTTTCCAAGTAATAATATAAGTAGTACAACAATGCCATAAGGAAATTGTCAAGATTCTTATTCCTATGAGATTAAAATGAAAATAATGTCATTAAAATAATGACAACATATTTCAATCATGAAGCTAGTCATAAAAAAATACATGGGCACACAACACAAGACTAAGTAGAAACACATGTCAGCATACCCATCACACAACTAGTTTATATTTAAAATTCTACATACTGTAACTGTTGAAAATATAAGAAATCTGACTTTTGTAAACAAAACTTTTTAGGAGGTCACAATTGAATTACAATTTTGCTTACCAGTTAGTTTTCATTTTAAAAAAGTTTTTAAACTACAGGTAACTTTGTTGTTTAAAAGATGTACACAAATGTACGAGGTAAAAAGACTCTCCCCTCGCTCTTTTGTCACCATCCTACTCCTTAATGGTACCCACTGTTAAGAGTTTGGCATGAATCCATCCTAACCTTTCTAGAGCACAGACAATCACATATAAGGTCCTCCCCTACCAACACACACATATGCATGAATATATGCCTTAATTTTTTTGGTAACAAATGGGGCAATGCTGTATACACAAGTCTTTGCAACTTGCTCTGTCCCTTATCTGTGTAGGGTGGACCTCTTTCCATGATACCATGTATAGATTTTTCTCATTTTCTTAAACAGCTAGATAAAGTATTCTGTAGCTCATAATTTAACTAATCCTGTACTGATAGATATTTAGGTTTTTTAAAAAATATAGACATTGCTGCAGTAATCATTCTCATAGCCACATTTTTGAGTAACTTCCTAGAAGTGAAAATGCTAGGACACAGAAATCTGTAAAGTTTCATAAGTTTTGCTCTCTAAAAAGATTGCATTGATTTACAGTCCTACGTCATTTGTTTTAAAACTAAAAGCCTTTGTTTTCTTTCCAAATATTCTTACAAAATTTTTGCTGCTTCCTTTCTAGCCCCAGATGGAAATGTTTACTGTGGTATGCTTTCCTTAAGCATACCTTGAGAGCAAGATGAAGATGAACAGTGCAGACTTTTTTTCCCATGATATTAATAATTACCTGTCCTAGGCTGGGTTCTTTCAGAAACGTGCCATGAGACAGATGTGAGAGTGTAGTTTACTTGGAAGTGATCAGAGTAAACACCAGTAAGAGCAGAGAAGTGAGATAGAAAAGGGGTACTAACAAGTTCATTATCACTGTGTAGTTCGGTCCCATGGGGGACTCTGGGAGACAGTGTAGAAAACTCAAGAGTTATCCTGACAGGTGGAAGGTGGGCTATTTATCTGCCAACTCTCCCTCCAGCACGTCACTGACTGGAGGCTGCTTCTGGGACTCTGACTCCCTAGTGCCCCGAGCTTGCCCTGTAGTCTGGCTGAGTGTGCTCCTGCTATAGAATAAAGCATCAGGCAGAGACTCTCAGATGTTTCCCATAAATGGTCTTCACTGAATGCTGAGGGAATCTGAGGGCGCTCCCACAGTTCAGGATACCCATTTTCCACCTGCGGTCGCAAGTGCAGCTGTCACCTGGAGCACCTTCCACGAACAGCCACCTGCAACAGCAGGACTTCCAAACTTGTATCTGAGGAAACTGATGCTTAGGAAGGACAAGAAGCTGTGCCAGAGTCACACACCGAGTACTTGGGGCTGCCAGACATAACTAGTGGAGAACACTGATCTTCCATAAGTGAGCATGCCCTTTAACTAACATACACACAGTGCATACTCGCTGGAACTCTGACAATATGCTCTCCATACTCCTTGACTTTATTTTGGGCCCCTGTGACCTGACTTTTTCTCCCTTTGGTCTCAGTCTTTGAAACAGAATCCTGAGAGGATGGCTAGCACAGAGCCAGCTCTTTCTGCTAAACTCAGATTTTTCATCATTTATCAGATGGAATGACTTCAAAATAAAAGATAAAGGATCTAAAACGTCTCACAAGCATTACATACCTCATAAACGTTGTAAAGGAACAGATACGCGGCATCTCGGTATCTTGTAGCAAAAGCAAAGCCACAACTGAAGGGAGAGAAGATGGACAGTTGAAAGAGGGACAAACTGCTGCCTTAGAGGCTGACACCAGGGAACATATGTAAGGATGATGACACAGTTACTCACATTTAGCATCATGCAGTGTAACGTTGCCCTGCTGACTCCGTTTCTCTAAGCCTCTGGGTGACTTATCGTCTCTTAGAGCAAACCTTTTATCTGTCAACCTGTTAGGGGATATGACAGTCTCTAGCAGTGCTTTAAAATTTTTTTTAATTTTTGGCTATGCTGGGTCCTTGTTGCTGCAAGGGGTTTTCTGGTTGCACAGAGCAAGGGCTACTCTCTAGTTGCCGTGAGCAGGCTTCTCATTGCCATGGCTTCTTTCGTTGGGGACCATAGGCTAGGGCATGCGGGCTTCAGCAGTTGCAGCTCATGGGCTCAGCAGATATGGCTCCCAGGCTCTAGGACGCAGCCTCAACAGCTGTGGCACACGGGCCTAGTTGCTCCACAGCATATGGGATCTGCACAGCAGGTGGGGTCTTTACCACTGAATCCCCAGGAAAGCCCTTTAGTAGTACTTTGAAAGGTTTTAGTTGTATTTAATCTATCCTGAGGCACAGAAAGTATTTACTATAAAGTAAGAAGACCCTGAGTGTTATGCGTGGGTTTCATTTAATATAGGATCATTTTGGAATATATTTTATTAAACATTGTATATACTGTGCTAGGGATAGGAGGAATGCATACTGCCTGACATAAAATGAAAATACCAATTTCACCCAAAATAGAACATTTAGCTCATCTGTTTTTGGCATATCTACCATTTTCAATTCTTTTTACAAGTATAAGAAGCTGAAAATTCATTTGTAGCCAAATTATCACAAGGATACTCTATTGGGATGACTAGCTCCTATCATAATTGTGAAATAGTGCATGTTCTTTCCTTGATGCATATTTGCATTTCAACTTAAGATGATGAGAGTGATATTTTCTTAAGAGTTTGTAGAGGCTTAAGCCATTCTGCTAAGAGGCGCTATTAGCAACACTGCCATGGTGGTAGTTAAGCTACCTGTCTGAAGCTGGACCATCAATTTCAACAAAGTGAACTGCTTTGCCTTTCTTTCCTCTTTCCTTGGATTCTACTGCAGGTGTAAAACTGTAATAGAAATGAGAAAATTAGGAACTTAATCTTTTCTTGGGAGAAGCTAATCAGAGCATTGCCACAGCTCATGGAACCTTAGGACTGATACGTATTGTGAGTGTCCTGGAGAGAATCGAGGCACATCCACTCTTAATCCATGTATTCACATGCAGAACAACCACCTAGGAAAAGATGAAAAGATCGGACTTTGTATTCAGCATTTACGTATCACCAGCCCCCAGAATACCACCATAAACAAATCATTTCATCTGAAAATCCAGCTGTAACTTCATAAGAAATAGAAGGCTTGTGATCGATTTGGAAGGATTTTTTTTGATTTACTGAGTACTTGTTACATGCAAAGTGCTTTGAAGTATGGTCTTATTCAATCCTCATAGCAACTCTATAAGGAAAATATTGCTACTGTCACAATTTTTCCATTATGAGAAAGACTGAAGTTTAGAAAGAGAATAAGTAAACTGATCAAGATCACTTAGCAAGTGTCAGAGCCAGAACCAGGGCCAGTTCTCTAGCTACAGAGCCATGTGCTTACCCACCAGGCAGTCCTGCCTCCCAAGCAGGACTCAGTTGTCATCACTGTGGACTCTTCTAAAAGCTTGATTATCTCTAAGAAGGTTTCAGGACCCTTTACTTAACTCAGGGTTTCTTAGGCTCTTTAGTTTGTGAACAAGCATTATTGAGCAGTAATGGGCCTAACAAACAATGGCCACAATTAAGCAACAATAAATATATACTGAGGCCATACTCTGTGTCAGGCACTGCTGTAATATCAAAAATAAGTGTTGTCTGACAAGAGTGTCCACTTTCACTACTATTATTCAACATAGTTCTGGAAGTCCTAGCTACAGCAATCAGAGAAGAAAAAGAAATAAAAGGAATCCAGATCGGAAAATAAGAAGTAAAGCTCTCACTGTTTGCAGATGGCATGATACTGTACATAGAAAACCCTAAAGATAGTATCAGAAAATTACTTGAGCTAATCAGTGATTTTAGCAAAGTTGCAGGATACAAAATCAATACACAGAAATCATTTGCATTTCTATATACTAACAATGAAAAATCAGAAAGAGAAATTAAGTAATCAACCCCATTCACCATTGTAATAGAATTAAATATCTAGGAATAAACTTACCTAAGGAGACAAAAGAATTGTACACAGAAAATTATAAGACACAGATGAAAGAAATCAAAGATGACATAAACAGATGGTGAGATATTCCACGTTCCTGGCTAGGAAGACTCAATATTGTGAAAATGACTATACTACCAAATGCAATCTACAGATTCAATGTGATCCTTATCAAATTACAATGGCATTTTTCACAGAACTAGAACAAAAAAAATTTCACAATTCATATGGAAACACAAAAGACCCCCAATAGCCAAAGCAGTCTTGAGAAAGAAGAATGGAGCTGGAAGAATCAACTTCCCTGACTTCAGGTTATACCACAAAGCTACAGTCATCCAGACAGTATGGTACTGGCACACAAACAGAAATATAGACCAAAGGAACAAGATAGAAAGCCCAGAAATAAACCTATGTACCTATGGGTACCTTATTTTTGACAAAGGAGGCAAGAATATACAATGGGGTAAAGACAGCCTCTTTGATAAATGGTGCTGGCAAAACTGGACAGCTACATGTAAAAGAATGAAATTAGAACACTTCCTAACATCATACACAAAGATAAACTCAAAATGGATTAAAGACCTAAATGTAAGACCAGAAACTATAATACTCTTAGAGGAAAACATAGGCAGAACACTCAATGACATAAATCAAAGCAAGATCCTCTATGATCCATCTCCTAGAATAATGGAAATAAAAGCAAAAGTAAATAAGTGGGGCCTGATTAAACTTATAAGCTTTTGCACAGCAAAGGGAACTATAAGCAAGGTGAAAAGACAACCCTCAGAATGGGAGAAAATAATAGCAAATGAAACAACTGACAAAGGATTCAGTTCAGTTCAGTCACTCAGTTGTGTCCGACTCCTTGTGACCCCATGAATTGCAGCATGCCAGGCCTCCCTGTCCATCACCATCTCCCGGAGTTCACTCAAACTCACCTCCATCGAGTCGGTGATGCCATCCAGTCAACTCATCCTCGGTCATCCCCTTCTCCTCCTGCCCTCTATCCCTCCCAGCATCAGAGTCTTTTCCAATGAGTCAACTCTTTGCACGAGGTGGCCAAAGTACTGGAGTTTCAGCTTCAGCATCATTCCTTCCAAAGAACACCCAGGGCTGATCTCCTCTAGAATGCACTGCTTGGATCTCCTTGCAGTCCAAGGGACTCTCAAGAGTCTTCTCTAACACCGCAGTTCAAAAGCATCAATTCTTCAGTGCTCAGCAAAGGATTAATTTCCAAAATATACAAGCAGCTCATACAACTCAATGCCAGAAAAACATACAACCTAATCAAAAAGTGGGGAAAAGACCTGAACAGACATTTCTCCAAAGAAGACATACAGATGGCTAACAAAGACATGAAAAGATGCTCAACATTGCTGAAAATCAGAGAAATGCAAATCAAAACCACAATGAGATATCACCTCACACTGGTCAGAATGGCCATCATCAAAAAGTCTACAAACAATAAACGCTGAATAGGGTGCGGAGAAAAAGGAATGCTCTTGCACTGTTGGTGGGAATGTAAATTGATACAGCTACTATGGAAGACAGTATGGAGACTCCTTAAAAAACTAGGAATAAAACCACCATATGACCCAGCAATCCCACTCCTAGGCATATACCCTGAGGAAACCAAAATTGAAAAAGATACATGTAGTATACGCTCATGTAAGAATCGAATCGCCAGTCTATGTCTGACGCAGGATACAGCATGCTTGGGGCTGGTGCATGGGGATGACCCAGAGAGATGTTATGGGGAGGGAGGTGGGAGGGGGGTTCATGTTTGGGAATGCATGTAAGAATTAAAGATTTTAAAATTAAAAAAAAAATAAATTTATTAAAAAAAAAAAGATACATGTATCCCATTGTTCGTTGCAGCACTATTTACAATTGTTAGAACATGGAAGCAACCTAGATGTCCATCAACAGATGAATGGATAAAGAAGTTGTGGTATATATACACAATGGATTACTACTCAGCCATAAAAAAGAACACATTTGAGTCAGTTCTGATGAGGTGGATGAACCTAGAACCTATTATACAGAGTGAAATGAGTCAGAAAGAGAAAGACAAATATTGTATTCTAACATACATACACAGAATCTAGAAAAATGGTACTGAAGAATTTATTTATAGGGCAGTAGTGGAGAAACAAGACACAGAGAAAATAGACTTATGGACATGGGGAGAGGGGAGGAGACGGTGAGATGTATGGAAAGAGTAACATGGAAACTTACATTACCATATGTAAAATAGATAGCCAATGGGAATTTGCTGTATGGCTCAGGAAACTCAGACAGGGGCTCTGTATCAACCAAGAGGGGTGGGATGGGGTGGGAGATGGGAGGAAGGTTCAAAAGGGAGGGGATATATGTATACCTATGGCTGATTCATGTTGAGGTTTCACAGAAAACAAAATTCTGTAAAGCAATTATCCTTCAATAAAAAAATAAATAAATAAATAAATAAAACCATTCTCTGATTACAGGCAATGCACAGACTCTCAGGATTATTAGCAAATGCTTAATAGGAAAACAGAAAAAAAGCCTTTTAAAGACCAGTAGGATGCAGTTCCTGCCTTATAAAGAGTGTATTTTCTAAGAGAATTGTGGTGTCTACCAAATACATTAGTTTGGCCGCCATTGTGGATTATGATGTTTATTTTTCTGCCTGAAATAATGCCACATTGATAACATGACCTAGAAGTTTAATCTCTGCCCACAGTGACAGGTCTCTTTGTTAAGTTTAAGTGTAGATATAGTAGATAGCAGCACTTTCCCCCAGAATTTAATCATTCCCTAAGCATGCACATACACTCTTACCATATCCTTGTCAACATAAGTTTTGAAACAACTTCCTTTACATTTTTTCTGGCATTGGTTGCCCACAAAGTCATAATTTTAGAGAAATACCTGCCATGGGAATAATAAAGTTAATCAGTTTGGTACTTTCTTCTTCCAGGAGTTTTTGCCAACATCCTGGCAATATTCAGATTGAAAACTAGGTTAGAATCTAAAAGCATGTATATACTTTTAAATATGTCACCTCAAGGGAATGACTTTTTTCTTTTTTCTTTTTTTTCAGAACATTGGCACCAAGTTGGTTAGCAGATGATTCCTGAACTTTTCATTCTTTCTTGTCCTCTTCTTATCACTGGTCTCCATGGATTGGGTATTTAGGGGGAGGGTGTGCTGAAATACTGAAGGAATGGTGAGAAAAAAAGAAGTGAAAGGATACCAAATGGTGATAGTGGCTATCTCCAGAGAGAGATGGGGATTGGATAGGACGGAGAGGGGGTATGGTGATGAAGGGAGCTATCTTCCCCAGCTGTATGCTTTTGGATTATTTGAGGTGTTTTTTTTTTTTTGTAATAACAAGAATTTGCATCATGTGCATCCTGCCATGTCTGACTCCTTGTGACCCTTTGGAGTGTAGCCTTATAGGCTCCTCTGTCCATGGGATTTCCCAGGCAAGAATACTAGAGTAGACTACCATTTCCTCCTCCAAGAATAAAAAGGATGTATTGATATATTACCTGCATACCTTAAAAAATGTTGATAGAGGTATAGAGGAAGAAACAGTATGTGGTCAATACATTCTATTGACAGACCATTTAGATAGTCTTTAACAAGATGGTCAATTCCCCTAAACATTCAGACATTTTCTAACAGCTCTGTGAAGTCCATTCTGCTTGCTGGATATCTAATGTGCAGCATTGATATTAATATAACCACCTTAAATAAGAACACAAAACTGTTTTCAGTTTTCCCTTGGACCATCAAAGTGTTTGGGGCACTTATAAGCCATTGGCTGTTAACTGTCCCCCCAGGCTAAAGAAATTTCAAGTCACCAGCCCTTCCCAGATTCTCTTCTCTAGAAGATGAGAGAATACAGAAACACCCAATCTCAGTTAATGACAAATGAAACTGTTTCCCTCCTAACCTTGTTTCAGATCATCCCTACAATTCAACATTTCTTCCCCTATTAGTTTGCCTGAGTTAAACTGGAGATGAGAGAGCCTTATGGTAAGGAAAAGGACCCATTTGGGATCTTACAGATCAGGTTTGTGAACTAAGTCAAGTGAACTTAGAATTATAAAGTCATAAGATCATAGAATTTGGGGTTAGAGGACATCAAAAAGATCATTCAGTACATGGATGTCATTTTACTGACGGAGAACTAAGGCTCAGAGAGGCTGACCATGTCTCAGCATTTGAAACTTGTGGCAGTGCATGCCCTTAGCCAACAGTCTGACATTTACTGCTAAACCTTCATCTTTGTTTTTATGACCTCTGGACACGTAACACCTTCCCACACTTGCCTGAGTGGTTTTTAACTTGACTAAAGTCATCCTCTGGTTCAGATGGTGAGATGGATTCCTCCTTGTGAGTGTCCTGCCATAGCTCTGAAAGCAGCCTATGCTCACAGTGCTTTTGGAATCACTAAGCAGCAGCACTAGTAATAATTGAAAATTGTCCCTTAAATTGCACCTCTGATTGGCCCCCAAACCACAGTCTGACCTAGATCTATACTTTCTTCCAATCTTCACAGTTCCCCCTTCAATCTGGCAACCTATTTAGACCACGTTGTGTTGATGTGCTTTCCTGATATTTCTAGGACAATCATGTCATTTTCCTTTGCCCTGAAACAAATGAGAAAAAACAGTCATATTTTCTCCTAGAACTCATCACTAAGATGCAGAGGGTTGGACCCCTCTTGGCTTCCACACCAGTTAGAGCTCTTCAGGGGTTACTAGAGTCTTTTCTTAGGCTATGCTAAAAAATAAGTCCAAGGCTTCTGGAGGTGTAGTTTCCTGTGCGTCCTCAGGGGAGTCCATGACCTTAGCAAAGACTCAGACAGGGGCTGATTCTCTCTCAGCTGGAAGAAGAAGGCACCTGAAACATGAAACGAAAGAACTACAGGCACTCTATCAGAGAGATGCATGTCTTGTGGGCCAACCCACCTGTGAATAAAGGTATTCCTTTTTGTAAAAGATTCTTTGATGTGGACCATTTTTAAAGTCCTTATTGAATTTGTTACAATATTGCTTCTTTTTATGTTTGGATTTTTGGCCCTGAGGCATGTGGTATCTTAGCTCCCTGACCAGGGATTGAACCCATGCTCCTGCATGGGAAGGCGAAGTCCTAATCACTGGATAGCCAGGAAAATCTCCAAGGTATTCTGAGGGAATAAATAAGAAAGAAATGGGCATGCAAGCTGATGAACTACGCAATGCCCTCATTTACTCCTCAGAAGGCATTAATTTTCTGAATAAGGTAACTTATAATTAACAAGGCTAAGTAACTTGACAAATTATGACCACCAAATTAGTAGCAGAACCAGGATTTGAACCCAGGTCTCCCTCCAAACTATTCTCCATGGTCTTTTTCTTAAGAAATAATGACCATCCTTTCCCTGCCCATTACTGCGTCATTTCATGCATAGAGGTAATGGGTATACTGCTATATTCGGATACAGTTATCCTCCTCAGGGTATAATCTGCAAAGGTCAGACAAACTCTGCCTGGGAATAGGCCACTACTTCTCTGAAAGGTAAGAGTCCCAGTGTCATTCATCCAGGAAAGATGCCAGGAACTGCAAGGTGGAGGAGAGGAAAAGGGGTCATCTTCGTTTGACCTGAATCTGAGAGTAGCTGGATGTCTATGAACTCCTGTTGGCTAGTGGGTGTAAAAGGTGGCCCATCTACCCTAGGTGGAGGGAGACCAAAACCATGGAAGAAATTTCCAAAGTCTTAAATTGATGTGCTAGAACTTGAACACTCCTGAGATCAAGCTGTTACTGTGCAAAGCAGATTATCTGGGTACATGACACTCCAAATTCCCTCCCACAGCCCCCATGTCCTCAGTACAGAATGTACTTGTTCAGTGCATTTGGTGAATGCCTACTCTATGAAATTCTGGAGATGGTTTCAGGGATGTGAAGATGATTAAGACAGTTTCTTCCACTGAGGGCTTACAGTCTATTGGAGGGAGATACTGTTTAAAGTAGAAAGGACTTTGGCATCAGATAAATCTTGGTTTGAAATGTCAGTTCTGCTGTTCTGGCTGTGTGACTTTGGCTTAAATGCTTAATCTCCCTGAGCCATGTTTCTTCATCTATGAAGTGGAGAGAAGATATTAACACTCACTTTTCAAGGCTGTCTTAAGAATCAGAAAAATATGCAAATGCCTGGGACAAAACAGGTGCATAGCAGGTGGTGGCTAGTCTTGTTAGTTTAGCAAAACACTTTTAACGGAGTCAATATTTTCCCAGTGGAGAATTAAAACTAGTTCTAATCTTCCCTAGCAGCTCAGTTGGTAAAGAATCCCCATGCAATGCAGCAGAACCTGGTTCGATTCCTGGGTAGGGAAGATCTGCTGGAGAAGGCATAGGCTACCCACTTCAGTATTCTTGGGCTTCGCCTGTGGCTCAGCTGGTAAAGAATCCACCTGCAATGTGGGAAACCTGGGTTCCATCCTTGGGTTGGGAAGATAATTGGAGAAGGGAAAGGCTACCCACTCCAGTATTCTGGCCTGGGTCACAAAGAGTCAGATGTGACTTTCACTTTCTTTCTTCTATTCTAATAATTTTACCTTGTAAAATTTGCTGTCTATTGCAGCAGGTATAACATGATCTCATTAATGTAAAACTCTATTTCTATAACTCAAAAAAGCAATTTTATAAAGTAGTTAATAATACAGTGTTAACCAAGTAGACCTAGATTTAAAACATCTGAGCTGTGTGATATGACCAAGGCTGTTAGCATTCCTCATACTTCTTACCCCTTTGACATCAGTTTCTTCATATGTAAAAGTGGATTAACATGCAGCTGTTTCAAAGAGTTGATAAACTGATTAGCACAGTTTCTGGTACATAGGAAACAGCTGATAAATGTCATCAGAAAGTGATATCTGGAAGGCTGCCAAAATAGTTATCTCTAGATGGTGAGATTTCAGGAGACATTCATTTTATTTTTTGTACTCTTCTGTATTGCTTGAATTTTTTTTATACAAACACATGTAATTTCCATAAAAGCTATAATAAAATTTTGTTAAAATTTACCTTCTGAATTCAAGTGTTTTGGTTTCATCTTTCCAGTACCACATCCCTAATCGCAATCCCAATTGCTGTAAAATGAAATGATTGCAGCAAAAATAATTAAAGGTTCAATTTAAAATCAACACGTCATAATGAACTTTTAACAATTCTCACTAGTTGCTCTTTAACGCTATAGAGCCTTAAACTTTCTTTTTTTTAACTTGATGCCAGGATTTTAAGTTATTATTTCGGGGTGTAGTTTCAAGTAGACAGTAAGGGAGGAGGGTAGGGGAGAAAGGAAGGAAGGGAAGGAACAGCGGAAGGCTAAAAGCCTGCATCACCTCAAGGCTCACCATAGCAATTTACCAATTGGGACTTAGACCACAATAAACTGGTGCCCAAGGCAGCCCCCATCTTTCAGAGGGGCTACACCTGTTGTAACCCTGATCCAGGCCTTCAAAAGTAAGCGAGCGTACTACAGGTTCGCACTCTCCAAGGCTGCGTAGCTACCAGCTCGGAGCCTTTCCTCTCCGGGGATCCCAGTCGGACCGAGCAGGACTGCTTCCTCCGAGGGTTTCTTATTTTGCAGACAACCCATCAGAGGTGGTGAGGTAGAAATTTCCTACATCTGGATATCAGCGTGGGGAGCCGGAACTCAATTCTGACCGTTTGCTGAACATACCTCCATCATCTGGTTTATTGTAGACCACTTTGCTCAGGTTTCGTCGAGTGCGCCTCGCCCCAGGCTACGGCGGAGCCCCGCCCGGGGAGCGCGGAGGGCAAGGCCGCGGCTGAGGCAGTGGAGGGCGCCGCGGCCCAGCCACCGAGCCCCGTCGGGGGCCGGAGGTGGGCGGGGGCCGCGGGGTGGGGTCAGCCGAAGGGGCACTTACATCCGACAGGGCAGACTGCGAGTCCAACCGCCGCCGCCTCGAGTAAAACTCCGCAACAGGACTCATGGTCTCTCGCTGGCCGCTTCAGAGCGTCGCCTGGAAACCGTGACTGGGGGCGGGGCCGGGGTCGGGGGCGGGACCCTGCTTCCTACGCCGCTGCGGCTGATGGACTTAGCTCCCGCCTCTGCTGACACCCTGGGCTGCCTTGGCGCGCTGGCGTCTCACTACGAAGCTGCCAGAGGGTTTTTTGCTTAGGGGTCAGTTCTTCGTGCCTTCCCACCGAGAAGCCAACCACGTCACTGGCTTTGTTTTTAATTAGAAAAACTAGATTCAATTCCACAGGGAGGCTCCCTTTGTTCCCAAGTTTGATAGCATGAAATGAAGTTTAAATCCAGGTTGGAGAAACAAAATCCAGGCTGGGACTAAATTGATTGGGACGGGGTCGGGGGTGGCGTGGCGTGGCGTGAGTGGCGCAACCGTGGAAATCAAGGTTTTTGATGTGGAAGTCGTTTGAAGATACCCAAATGATCGGTGTTTGAGGATTTTTAAGGAGTGCTGCGATTCATGGGGTCGCAGAGTCGGACACGACTGAGCGACTGAACTGAATGTATGTAAAGAATCACCCTGAATTAAAGTACTGAGAATTAATGTTGCAGAAAGCAAAGAACCTTGGTTTGTGTCAGTGGGTATTCAACGGTGTCTCTCATTTGTGTACAACTCTTTTGCAACCCCCCCATGGGCTGTAACCCATTATGCTCCTCTGTCCTTGGGATTTCCCAGGCAAGAATACTGGAGTAGGGAGCCATTTCCTTCTCCAGGGGATGGAACCCCCTCTCTCCTGCTTTAGCAAGTGGATTCTTAACCACTGAGCAACCTGGGGAAGTCCACGTTCAACTTCATTCCTGCATTTACTTTTCAAACCATGTGTCTTGTAATTTCTTCTTGCAACTAAGTTGATATGCAGATTGTTTGGTATTTTCCCCCTTCTAACACTGATGGTAAGCAATGCTAAATGACACTATATGACTGGGAATGCCTCATATTCTGCTTTTGTTTTAGCCCCACAACTTAATTAGCATTAAATAGATGGTCAGTAAATACCTGATTTTATTTTCATATAAACTTATGAGTCCCACATTGGTGGGATGATGGGTAACACCCATTTATTAGTCGGTTTTTTTTTTTCGGCTGCACCCTGCACACATGTGGGATCTTAGTGCCCCTACCAGGGATTGAATTTGACACCCCCTACATTGGAAGGTGGAGTTTTAAACACTGAGGAAGTTGTAAACTTTACAAACAAGAGCAATAGACATTCCACTGCTTCCCCTTAACCCCATCATCCTAGTCTACTTGGTAACACACAATCACTGTTCACAGTAGTATAAAATTGTAAACACCTAGATTCATGATCCACTCTGGAGTCCACTGCTGCTAACTGCTCCAGTTGGCTCAGATATAAGGAAACCCACCAGTACACTGGCAATGTTGCTCTGAGGCCTATGGCCTTTAAGAGGCTGGCTTATTATAAGATGACTCATTTGAAAAGAATTCACCAAAATATCCCAGTCATCAAAAGCTTTTCTCCAACCTGGGTATTTAACTTTGGGTGGGAACAAGAAGAAATAATGAGTTGAAGCTCCAAAAAGGAACAAGGAAGAACAAAGACTCTCGGTGGTACCCATTTATCACACTTCCAGGCAATCTCTTCAGTTTAGCTAAATGAGTGAAGAAATGCTAATAGAAAACCAAAGATCTTTTATACTTTACCGTGTTTAACTTTAGCCTGTGTAATATGCAAAACTAAAGGTAAAAATAAAGGAATTGAGAACCCAGAATAATGACCTACATAAAAGTTACATGACAAGTTACCACAGCTGTGCTAAAGGGCCATGTTAATACTTAGAGGAAACCCTGGATAACTCTGAAGGTACCATCTTATATTTGTGTGTCACTAGACCCTAACGAAAGAGGGAGTAAAAATTGTTTTTATGACTCTAAATAAATCTTTTTTTTTTATTTTTTTAAATCATTATTTTTAAAGTGACCCACTCATCTATTAGATTTTCCACCAGTTAGTTTTTTTTTTAATGACATTAGAAACTCACAACCTAATATGGAAATATAATTTTCTCTTTAAAAAAAAAGTCATGATGCAATGAAGTAGGGGAAAGGTGCTGTCTAAATATTTAATAATTTCAAATGTCCTATAAGATTTTTTTTTTGCCTAATTAAGTTCTCAAGATAAGAGAACTAAGAGCATATGACATAAAACTAAGTTGACTGTCTCAAATTTTAGGCCCAAGATATTAATTGGATATTATGCATATTTATACTATGAAAAAAATCAGTGGACAGATTTTCAAAATGTTATGGTTCTACTTTTAAAACTAATATATAAGAAACAGCAATACTAGTATTTGAATTAGCAACTCCATTTCTGGTGCTTATTTCTCCAATCTTCAAACATCCTAATCTGTACTAAAAGGGATGGAGGAAGAGTCTGACTTTTTCACTTGTTTAAGAGAAAAACATTTCAACATTAAGTAACACACTACTAAATTTTAGAAATACATATATCCTAAAATATCTCCATCTTCAAAGCTGTAAATACTTGTAAAAAGAATAAATACTGAGCTCTTCTTCTAAAGATCTGTAATTTTTCTTGAAGGATTTAAATTTTATATCTAATTTTAATGCTTAAGGATAGTCCTTCAGAACAGTTGTCTCATACATTAAATATACAGAAACAACTGAATATTACTGTTGTTCTATATATATATATTCCTTTAGCAATTGTCTTGTGATCATATGGATTTGAGATTCTTTAAAACTTCAGTTCCAGTATTCAAAAGCAAGAGAAATATGCCTCCCAACTTTTATAAACTACATCCAATTGAAATACCTTATCATGAGCCCCAGTATTTGATGTTCATGAGAGACCTTTTGATTTCATCTAGATAGTCAGATTATATTCATGTTTAAAATTATACACAGAATAAAGATTTTTAGTTCTCCTTGACATACAGAATATATTATGTATTTTAATATGCATGCTAAATTTAAAGATGTAAAGAGCACTAGTATCTCCTAACGCACAAGTCAGGTGCATTAACTTCCATTATACATATAAATTAATATGATAAATTTAGAGTAATCTTGTTTTGAAATTTCATACAACCGAAATACTCTAAACAATTTGACAGGTGTCTAGATTCATTCCCTCAAAACAGGGACAATTATGTTAATCAGACATTCAAGAAAGAAGAAATTAAGTCCCCGTTCTGAGAAATGTACTTTTTCAATCCCTAAGCATTCTATACATATTTCATTAGCTGTAGTCATGACCACTAGTCCCTAGCATAGTATTACTTTCAAGGGCAAGTGATGTTAATTATTCCTTAAACTGTAATTTAGCCCCATCCTGAACTCAAGTACTTTTTCCATTGTCATTTGACTATGGCTGATCTAACACCTGCTAAAGGGTTCCCATGAGTTATTGAGTCACCAGCTTTAACTGACCCTGGAAACATGAATGGCTACTTAAGTGGCTTTTTATCTTAAGCAATATTTAGATCTAGGTAAATTTGAGAAGACAAAAGCACTCAAGAGTTTTACAAATTACTTTTCAAAATAACAGAAAATGAAGTATCTACATAGATTGATGTTAGTGTTACAGCAAGTTACCAGAGGTCAGGCTATAGGATCAGAGAGATTACCATTTGGCATTTTTCTGATCCTTTAGAAAGTAATCTCTTCTAAAACGAGGTCTAAAATGAGTCAAACTAATACCAAACTGCACTTAAAGACCCCCATTATACTTTGTATACTTTGAAGTTAGAGCAAGGGATAAACACTCAATAAAAAACTAACAAAAGGTTAACAGAATGAATATTACCTTGGTAAAAACTCAGGTGAAACGTCACTCTAAGGCTACTAATTACCAAGGTAACTTATCAAATATTTATGTGATGTTATCTGCAGTCAATGAAATATCCTTAATGCTTCTTTGCTGATAACTTTCCACTCTGGCAACAGCACTGAAAAACTCAAGTTATGTTCACCTTTCAGAGTGTAAGGAACAACTACCTTTTAAAAAAAATGTTTATTTTGAAGCAATTTTACAACTGCCTTTTTATCTCCCCCTTCCACCCAAATGAGACTTGTTAAAAGAAAAAAAATTCTATGTACAAAGAGTCAGCTCTTACGTGAGAGGACTGTGACCAAAGCTCAATATTTTTAGGCTATTTTGTTCTCTAGTTTTTATATTTCAAAAATTCCTCTCTGTGCTTGATATGGAAGAGTCCACTACTAAGTTTAAAATTAGCTTCTATATGTCACTGTTATCTTATGAACAACATGAAGTAAATCTACATCACCTGGAAGGAGATATTAAATTGTATGGTGAAAACATTAGATTAACTATGCATTTTCCAATCAGCTTTACTGAATTTCTTCCAAATTCTCCTTAAAGAGAATAAATCAGTACAAAGCAGATGAGTCAATCCACTAAAATATAAACATGAACCCCCTTCTTCCAAGGATGTGGATTTTTAAAACTTAAGCCCAGGATAGTGGATTTCAAAGGGTTATATTTCTATCTGTAACAATCTCAAATTGGAAATATTGGAAAATGAACAAGTTGCATATTGACAAAATATAGGACATTGCAGTTTATCTTTTTAAAAAAGAAATATATTCTAGTGATTTAAGGCAGGTATTGAAAAAGCACTATGATCGTCAACTCAGAACAACAACAAAAAACTATTATCTTCCTTTACCATCCAAGTAATTTAAGTGCTGAAAACATATTCTTCTTGAATTTGCCATATGCCCAGAATTTGAACTGTTTTACTAGAAAAAGTTAAAAGTTTGACTCAATTTGTACTCAATATTAAGTGGCTTTAACCTTTGTCTGTTGGATCTTGTTTCAGACACCTGTATGCAGCAGAAAGCAAACTTGTTTCATATTATGTTAGGCTATTTTCAGAAGACAACTCCTTTTGTTTACAGAAAGAATCTTTTTGTACTTAACCCTGGATTACAGCTTGCACTTGAACATTTATGCCAACTCTGGTTTCTGTATTAAAAGGAGGGTAAAGTTTACCCAGATCTTCTCCCCTTAAGTTGCTGGTAATTCGAAGCAGGAAACTCATCTGAGAATTAGATAAGATTGAGTTAGACAAATTTCACCCTATACTAATACCTTACTTAAAGACCTACATGGGTAAACAGTAAAAAAAAAAAAAAAAAAAAAAAAAAAAACAAAAAAAAAACAAAATAAAAAACTCCAAGACAGTAATTTTTAGATCAATTTCAGCTTTTTACTTTTAAATCTGTATTTATGCATTTGCAAAAAGTATGCCTTTCCTTAACATTACTGCAATGTTCACCTTTCTCTTCAAGTAGTACATACAAATAAGCAGTTCAAGCTTCTATGTATTTTATTGTTACCAAACTTCAGGTTTCCCCTCTCAAATCTCCATGCACAAACTAAGATAACCAAAAAACATTCAAGTCAGCAAACAAGCAAAATGCATTAAAGAGATACCTCAAATAATGTTTCTAAAAAATCAAACTTTAGAACTAATCTTTTATCATTCAACTAAGTTGTTGCACCTTTCCTTTCATATGCATACACTGGTTAAACACTTCCAATAACAGATCTCGTATTTGGCACAAGGACATTTCAAAGAAGAAACAGAAACAAAAGGAAAAAAGAAAATAGAAAGGAAAAGAGGTTTTTACGCTGTCTTGAGTGCAGGTTTAGTCCACTTCCTCGATGGTCGGTCCCCCGGATGCTCCAGAACCGCCACCGCCGCCAGGGCCGCCTTGGTATAGTTTGCTGATGATGGGGTTGCACACTCTTTCGAGCTCTTTCTGCTTGTGTTCATACTCATCTTTTTCCGCCATCTGGTTCCGGTCGAGCCAGTTGATCACCTCCTGACACTTGTCGAGAATCTTGTTTTTGTCCTGATCGCTAATCTTGCCCCTCAGTTTCTCGTCTTCCACCGTCTGCTTGATGTTGTAGGTATAGGACTCCACAGCGTTTTTGGCGGCTACTCGGTCGCGATTGGCCTCATCTTCCGACTTGTACCGCTCCGCCTCCTGCACCATCCGGTCAATGTCATCCTTGCTCAGACGACCCTTGTCGTTGGTAATGGTGATTTTGTTTTCTTTACCGGTACTCTTGTCGGCGGCGGTGACGTTGAGGATGCCATTGGCGTCGATGTCGAAGGTGACCTCGATCTGGGGGACCCCGCGGGGCGCTGGGGGGATCCCGGTCAGGTCGAACTTCCCCAACAGGTTATTGTCCTTGGTCATAGCCCGTTCGCCCTCGTACACCTGCACCAGCACGCTGCTCTGGTTGTCTGAGTAGGTGGTGAAGGTCTGTGTCTGCTTGGTGGGGATGGTGGTGTTCCTTTTGATGAGCGGGGTCATGACGCCACCAGCCGTCTCGATGCCCAGGGACAACGGGGTCACGTCGAGTAGCAGCAGATCCTGTACGTTCTCTGACTTGTCCCCGATGAGAATGGCCGCCTGCACCGCGGCTCCGTAGGCCACCGCCTCGTCGGGGTTGATGCTCTTGTTCAGCTCCTTGCCATTGAAGAAATCCTGTAGCAGCTTCTGGATCTTGGGGATGCGAGTGGAGCCGCCCACCAGCACGATCTCCTGGATCTGACCCTTGTCCAGCTTGGCATCGCGCAGAGCCTTCTCCACCGGCTCCAGGGTCCCGCGGAAAAGGTCGGCGTTGAGCTCCTCGAAGCGGGCGCGGGTGATGGACGTGTAGAAATCCACGCCCTCGTAGAGCGAGTCGATCTCGATGCTGGCCTGCGTGGACGAGCTCAGGGTGCGCTTGGCGCGCTCGCAGGCGGTGCGGAGTCGCCGCACTGCGCGCTTGTTGGGTGCAATGTCCTTCTTGTGCTTGCGTTTGAACTCCTCCGCCAGGTGGCTCACCATGCGGTTATCGAAGTCCTCCCCGCCCAGATGAGTGTCGCCAGCCGTGGACTTCACCTCGAAGATGCCGTCCTCGATGGTCAGGATGGACACGTCGAAGGTGCCGCCGCCCAGGTCGAAGATGAGCACGTTCTTCTCGCCTCCCGCGCAGCCCTTCTTGTCCAGACCGTAGGCAATGGCCGCCGCCGTGGGCTCGTTGATGATGCGCAGCACGTTGAGGCCCGTAATGGTGCCCGCGTCCTTGGTGGCCTGGCGCTGCGAGTCATTGAAATAGGCCGGGACGGTGATGACCGCGCTCTGCACCTTGCCCCCCAGGTAGGCTTCGGCGATCTCCTTCATTTTAGTGAGGACCATGGAGGAGATCTCCTCGGGGAAGAAGGTCTTGATCTCTCCTTTGTACTCCACCTGCACTTTGGGCTTCCCTCCCTCGCTCACCACCCGGAACGGCCAGTGCTTCATGTCTGACTGCACTGTGGCGTCCTCGAACTTCCGACCGATCAGCCTCTTGGCGTCGAAGATGGTGTTGGTGGGGTTCATGGCCACCTGGTTCTTGGCTGCATCGCCGATGAGGCGCTCGGTGTCAGTGAAGGCCACGTAGCTGGGGGTGGTACGGTTGCCCTGGTCGTTGGCGATGATCTCCACTTTGCCATGTTGGAAGACCCCCACGCACGAGTAGGTGGTGCCCAGGTCGATGCCAATAGCCGGACCGCGGGCAGACATCCTGACTGAGACAGGCAAGCGACGTTAGACGAGAACACCTGGGGCAGAAAATCTGCGGCCTCAACTAACGGTCGCCCAACACCAGACTCCGCGAACGCAACCAGCGTCTCACTCCCCTCGCTCGGCTCCCCACTCTTATAGTCGCCTCCCCGCCGCCTTTTGGAAACTCTCAGAGCCAATCCGCTCTCGGGACCGCCCGCCACAGGCTTGCCGGGATCGGAGTGACCGGCCTGAGGCCCAACAGACTTCTAGATGGATGAGGGGCGGGATTCCGGGCCACGCTAGGACGCGAGGGGCGGCCGTTATGCAAATGAGACCCCTCCCACGTGTCCGAGGCGGCCAGCAGTCCCCGCGGCCCCAGAGCGGCCTGCAGCTTGGGGGCGTTAGGCTCGCGCCTCAGGCCAGGTGTACGCGCTTTTTCTCAATTTTCACCTTCCCTGAGGCAGGATTCGTCGACGTCCGTTGGATTGGCAGGGCACGCAGCCAATGAGTAGCGCGGATTCCCAAGTAGGGCGGGGAGGAAAGGATTGGGGCGTGGCGCTGGGAGGAGTCGCGGAAGCAGAGCCGGGAGAAGGGAGCCGCCTATACGGTTTGCTCAGTTCTTAAATCCTGAAATGTCGATCAATTACTAGTGTCTCGGCCAACCTAGCTCGCTGGGGCGGGGCAATTCGTTCTGAGTTGGTGGCAGCAAAGAACTAGGGCCAGAGCTGGCTTTTTTCTTCTGCCCGCTTGTGGGCGTTGGCTTGGCGGGGCCTGGGCGTGAGGGCGGCTACAGCCCCGGGAGGAGGAGCTGGGTGGAGGACTAAGAAATGAAGATGAAGTTTCTAGGACGGGCCGTCGGCCTCCTGTAATTTAATTTTGCGTGCTTCGCAGAGTCTTGGTGTGAGCTCTGGATATCTAATCTGGCGGGCGGGGGCAGCAGGAGACTGGGAGAGCTACGGGAGAGGCTGACCATTTTTCCCTGTGCGCGGAGGCCTACAGAGTGGGAGGGAGGCATGGGCGTGGTTGCAACTCTTCCCCTTTCTTGATCTCACTTTCCGTTTACCCTGCTTGTCTTACCACTTTAAGCTTCCTAGTTTCATCTCCCAGTTCTCTCGCCACTGCTTTTGTTATTTTCCGTTTCAAGTGCTTTATCCGCCGCTTTGAGTGCTCTGGGAAGTCTGTAGTCAAACCTCATACGTTGAAGTATCATAAAATAACCCGGTCTCACGCCTCAGGATTCTCTTAACCCAGGCTATCGTAAACTCAGCTGAGTGAGAACTCTCAGAGGAGGTAGATAGAAAGGAGCGCAATTCATTCTGTCGTGTTTAAGAGGAATATGGGATAGGTGATAGAAGCAGGCTCCTATAAATGGGCTCCGGAAGGAAGACAGTAACAAAACAGCGGTAACACTTCACCTTATGTGGGGAAGCTGGAGACATTCATTCAGCTTTAACAAGTCCCAGGATGTGAGAGTAAGACGACGAGTGACAGCTCAATAAAGAGCTAAAAATAGCTCAAGAGAAGTGCTATGGGGAACACAAAACAGGGAGCGCATCCAGTCGGGGAAACTAATGTTCCTGAGGGCTTCCTGTAAGAGGTGACATGACAGCCTCTGACCTTTGTCATTCTTTGCATGGGTTGTAGCATGGGCAAAGATAAGAGCAGTGTGTGCTGGGGGCAACTACAAGTTTAAGGTTGGTGTCAATACGTGAGGAGGGATACAAACAAGAAATAGTCTCTTCAGGTGGACGGGATATGCCATGATCTTTTCCCTGAGGCTATGGGGGCGTGGAGAGAAACATCTTTTGAAGGAAGTTATGAGACAGTGCTGGAGAAAAGCTTTTGAGAGTAACAAAAGTTATCTATAATTTGAAAAATAACGGTGACAGAATCCTATGAAGTTAACCAATGGATATTTAAGTTTCTTTTATCTAGTTGTGTATGTAATTTCGAATTTTTAAAAGTACATTTGCTATTAATTTGTTAATCTCACTTCACAATTCCCCTCTCTTTTTCCATTAAAGAAGTTAAGGAAAAAACTTTAACTAGGAAAACTTTTAAAAAATTAGGAATATAAGGATCAAACCAAAAATTTCTATTGAAGTTGCCTTAAATGTTAAGTACGGATTTCTTGATTTTATTCTTAGAAATTCTTGTCTTTTGTGCAGTTAAAAAAGGGAGTTCAGGGAATTAGTGGACTGGAGAGCAATACACAGTCTTTATAGAACTAATGATATGTGATTTAGATATAGGGCCCAGCTACAACTGAAAGCAGAAGAGAACTGTGAGAAACACTGACTCTACAGATCTGTTGTATTCAGTCCTCACACACCTCAAACAAAGCAAGATTGCGAAAAAGCAGACATGCCAATTCTTACACACAAAAACCAAAATTAGAGTTTCAGAAGGGAGAGGTTCTTTTGTATAGTAACTATGTACTGTCTCTCTGCACAGTTATTACATCTTGCCATCTAACTACCACATTCATCATTAATACAACTTTCTGAAACCACAGTGGCAATTTTATCTGTATTTTCATTAGCTGTATGTATTTTTTTTTGTTCTAACTTTTCACTCAGTAAATTGATGTTTCATAAGTTTCATACTTTAAATGGCATCCTGAGTTTGTCCCAAAAAGAGACAGTGTTTGCATTTTTATTTCATATGAAATAAATTTTTGCAATTCTGGAGCATTATCATATACTGACCTTTCTTGGATTTTTTAATATTTTTCTCGTTTGTATGGATTAAAAAAATTTTTTTTCTATTTTATGATTGTGACTCATAATTCCTTAAACTTGTGGCACATTAAAAATGATCAAACTTAGCAAACTTAAGATGAAATGATATTCATCAACCTCAGTAATGGTGCAGCAAAACAGGTAAAGCCCTACCTACTGGTGGGAATGTAAATTAGTACAGTCTTTCTGGAGGACTATGTGACAATATTTTTTCTTTAACTTAAATATGACCATACCCTTCATTTAGCATTATTCTGTGGGATTTATCTTAAGGAAATTAATGGAGCATGCAGGTATATTATTTATGATAACAGTGATGAAGGGGAAATGGCTTAAATATCCAACAATAAGAAATAATTATTTGACCTATAGTCATGAATTAAAAATTGTTTACAGGATTTTTAATGACGCAGGAAAATGTTTTTGGTATAATTAAGTGGAAAAATTAGATACAACAGTTTTGTATCATCTTAACCTCTGTGTAGGATAATCATATATATGAGAATTGCATGAAAATTGGTTATCTCTAGAGGGTAGGATTATCAGTAATTTTTCTAAATTTTCTTTTTTACAGATGATTTTTAAAGCTTGGCTATCAACATTCAACTGAAATACAATTCACTAATCCTACTATTTATGTAGAAATTACTACTGATTTTCAACAGGTGAGATTTGTTTGGCAGATTATAAATAGGGTGTTTCAAAATATTTTTAAAATCCAAAGACTGAGATTTTACACAGTCTGAATAAAACAAAAACTATATGTGTGTCAAATTTTCTCTGATGAACTCCCCAAATCCAGAAGAGTACCTGGAACACAGTAGTAATTCACTTGTTCAGTGTTTATTAAAAGTGACCCGAGACATTAAAAACTGGAAATAATAACTTCACTTTTTCCCTGTATAAGAGGAAGATTCTTTGCTTGCCTCTTACATTTCTGTACTAAATAATACTGCAGAGACCAAAAATTGAAACAAATTCACATCTGAAAATACTTGTACATAGAGATACAAAGATGAATAAGATGAGGTCTAAAACTGTGTGCTTGTGGTAGTAAGGCCTACCCTAAGGAGATTACCTGAGCAAGAATACATTTTTTCCAGAATTACTAGTAAAGAAATTTATGGATATTCTGAAACCCTCTCATTCCCTACCCAGGCACAACCTTCATAAAGGTTGTGGATTGAAGAGGTAATGTTGCCCTGAATCGAGGAGTGGAGTCAGTAGCAGCCTGTAATTTGAGAACCTATCAGCAAACTGGAGTTCAACTTCTTATTATATTTAAGATCTCTATGAATACTGCCATTTTAATTCTTTGGATGTACCCAGTCCCAGAATATTTCTCCAATAACCTGTTACTAAAATTTCACCATCTGCTTCTTTGAATCTTGAAAAAGTCAGTCTTTAAAAGTTCTATTTGAATTGTAGATACACAATAATTGGAATACGACACTACTTTGCCTTGTATGGAAGGCTAAGGCTCCCAAACCTGAAAGAGAGACTTTTCTAGAAAAGTGAATATGTGTAATAGCAGACAAATTGTACCTTCTTCAGTTTTGTAGAGTGCTAACCTTGAAGACAAGACACTCTTGTAGAATACTCTGAAATAATTTAAAAGAAGTAAAAGAATAATTTAAAAGAAGTCACTTAGTTGTGCCAGCTCTTTGCAATCCCATGGACTATACAGTCCATAGATTTCTCTAGGCCAGAATACTAGAGTGGCTAGCCTCTCCCTTCTCCAGGGGATCTTCCCAACCCAGGGATGGAACCCAGGTCTCCTGCATTCCAGGCAAATGTATAGTCCATAGGGTCATAAACAGTCAGACTCGACTGAGCAACTTTGAAAAAAGTGAAGCTGTTGTCTTATATATGGAGACTCAGATTCAATATGCCGTCATTGCTAATACTTATTAACTTCTGTGAAATTATGGCACTTATCCTTCAGAACTTACCCGAAATGAAGAGAAAACTCATTGCTGATCACTTGAAAAAAGAAAAACAATTTTTTAAACTCTCAAATGGAAATTTAACAAAATGAACTACATTGATAACGTAGCTATTTCTCTGAATAAATTGTTATTTTGAGAAGTAGATTAACCCTCTAAAAGAACTAAATACTATGTCAGTTAATTTTTATAAATAATTACCTATTTTTATATTGAGGAAACCTAATTTGTTACCATCTGTTTGCCATGAGATAGTACTCTTCTAGTCATTCTGTATTGAAAGAAACCAGGATTTGGAAATAAGAATTTTAGTTAATTCTTTGTGCACTTCTTAAGGTGCTCAGGAATACTATAATTAGCTATATCAGATACTTTATTATTCTGGTATTATAGAATGAAAGGAACAGATAACTTTTCAGTCAAATAATTTTTTAAAAAGAACAAGGTTAGAAAAGTACAGTATAAAAAAAGTAATATAAAGACATTTTAAATTCTGAACATAGAGGAGGAAATTTTATTAAAGCATGGATTAAAAAATGTAACAAAAATTCTCTATGTAACCCAATAGTCCATTTTATACTAATATACAGAAAGTAGTCACATTATAGAATGCATTTGTATCATTTATAATTATTATAATTTATTACATTGTAGTTTAGTACAGTCAAAATTTAAGTCATATTTCTGTTGTAAATCTAATTCCACCAGTAATCAAAAATTGTTGTTTCTACTATATTGATCTAGCACCTTGAATTATTGATAGTATTCTTTTATCTTTACTGTTTTCTGTTTACTTGTTAGAAGTCTGCAGTTCTATATGCTTGTTCATATTTCTAGAAGAAACTGGCTATAGTTTTTGGTTTTTAGACTATAACACTTCTCTAAATTTATTTATTTCTCTTAAAGCAGATGAATTCTTATGAATTTGAAGTCTTTAGTGGATTTCTCATCTCCCTTCTCACCCCTGTACCCAGTATCACATTTTAATTAACTTTTTCTGATTTTTTGTTAGTCTAATTATTAGAATATTCATGTTATTATCCTGCTTTATATCTAGAGATGTTAAATGTCTTAAATTCTGCATCTGCTCTTAAATATGCTCTTAAGTTAGATATCTTTGTGCAACTCCCTATTAAAACATTTGAAGGCATTGGCATAAAAACAAAACAACCATTTCTGAATATATACATCTTGATATTGCAGATGAAACAGTAATGATTATGATGTTGATATTGAGTTGACTACGCAGTTAACCAAAACTACAGATATATTCACAATATGCAAATAATATGGCTGTAAGATTAATATGGTTGAGAAATGTATGTATATCTATCTTCAAGTTAAAATATCATCAAACATTTCATTTTCCCATGAAAGCTTTTTTAAACATGTTAACAGTGGTTTCATTCAATACTTAGTTGAATTTTATCTTGAAATTTGAAAACTGAGAAGCATGGTATTATGTTTTAATACCAAGAATAAATGTTTAACAGCTTATTCTGCCTATTAGGTTACATTGCTAAATTGAGAAGAAAATGTGACTTGATACATTCTTCTTGGTTGTCTGTGATCTGTGAATATATACCACCGTGGAAGTAATACCACTTCTATTTTTTCTCAAAGCAACAGACTTAAAAGGGAGCCTCATTAATATTAATAATCAAGATTTGTGACTGGTTATATACAGTGAAAAAAAAGAAAGGCAAATGTCACATTACAGTAAGCAATAACTAGATTATCTTGTTAAAATATTGGTCTTACACATAACTTCTTCTTTGTACCCACATCTTTTTATTTATAACCTAAACTACAGAACTGGTATGTAATTTTTGAAACTAACTACATTTCATGATATATAAACTATAATTCCATTCAAGTTTAGAATTATATGTGTTTACACAGATAGGTGATTATCTTACTTTATAATGTATTTCTAGTAGCCTAACAAGCCCTTTTATTTGAGGAGGGGCTCTTGAAGATAATTAGCATATAAAGTTTCATTTCAGTGTAGCTTTAATCACTGATGTAGTTTTCTTTAGCAGATTTTTTACAAATAATAGAGTCACTGTGAATCGATTTTGTCACAACAAAGTGATTCCAAAGTGATCTTTACTGAGTTTTCTTGGATCCTTGCAACTGGAACTTTTGGGGTTGATGAGGTTTGTCAGAAGACAGAAAAGATGGTGTCACTTCAGATCTGATATTCCTGGGTCTGGACTTAAAGATTATCTGTTGATGATTGATTCTTCCCCATGTCCTCTCCAAATTCAGATCTCACTTCTCCAGAGGTTTAGAAGGCCCTATTTGACCACTGCCACACAGAAAAAGACAGAACTCAAGAAAAATAATATTACAAGTTGACTGCTCTACAAGATACAACATAAATCTTAGGTCAAAATTTCATCACTTTTGGCACCAGGCCAGCACACTGTTAATTGAACAAAAAATGAGAACAAAAGCACAGATCCTAAAACTTAATTTCTTCCCCAATGTAATTCACTATACCCTTTAAATATAAGGTATTCTTTTCACCAATATAATTTTTCAGCTATTGGGGCAACTTTTTCTTACAAGGGCTAACATAGAATGGGTAGGACTCATAAATATGAAACAAAGAGGAGGATAGTCAGGTAAAGTAGGGAGGAAGGAAGCAATTAAAAAGTATTTTCCTTCAAATAAAATAATTTTACAGTGTACTTGTTAATATCAGATCTCTGAATGAAACATACATCTAACAAGTTCATGTTCTTTTTATGAGTGCCTTCAGCCATCAGGCTAACATTGTTCTCTTCAAATATTGTTTTACACTCTGCAAATGGAAATAAAGTACACCCATACACAAAAAGGAGTGTTCCTTCAAATTCCTAAGTTCATAGCATTCCTAACCTGCCCCAATGATTCTGGGTAGAATTTTATTTTTTGCAGCAATGATTTGCCCTAATTTTGTAATAAAAGAAATTTTTTATTTTTTCCACATCAAGGAGCAGATAAGTATTTGAAAGAAACAACGACTTTCATAATCGAGATGTTTATATTTCTGTCATCTAAAAATGAGCTCTGCTGGTTCTGCTATAAGCAATTGGTTTAAGTAGAATAAAAACAACATAGTAACTTTCTAAATAAAGCTTAACTGGGATTCATGAAATGTCTACCCATTCTTTTCTCAAATAGGTAAGTACAAAGTTATTCAAATGTTCCCACATAAAATTACTACTATTCCTGACTCATGAAGTCATGTTTTTTTTACATTTTTGTCATCTTTCAGTCCTAGAGTTTCCTGTGATTTTTTACTTATTACAGTGGTGATTAGTACATTGATACATTTAATTCAGAGGCAAGTACTGAATTATAATCTTCATAGTCTTGCCAGCAAGTAAGATGATAAAAAAGAATTATAAATGGCTTCCTGCCCACTAGTGATCTGTGGTAGAATTTGATAGAAAAGATAAACAATTTTGTCACTAATAATGGACCTTAGTGATTTGGTTCTCCTAAATATAGTAAGGGAGCAACTTAAATGGATTTAACTTCTTAATGCTAAGTCAACTAAGCATATGCATATGTTATTAAACTAGTTTAAGATTAGCATGAATTTATAAGCTGCTATTGTCATTTAGTTATTATTTACCAATATTTAGAGACACAGACATTCTAAATCCTTGCACTTTTGCCTCTTGCCAGCATATAAATTTATAAGTAGCTAAATTTCACTTGGTCTAGACTCAACCCATATATTGGGGCTTTCCTGGTGGCTCAGTAGTAAAGAATCCGCCTGCCAATGCAAGAGACACTGCCTCAATCCCTGGTTCAGGAAGATCCCCTGGAGAAGGAAATGGCAACCCACTCCAGTATTCTTGCCTGGGAAATCCCATGGACAGAGGAGCCGGGAGGGCTACAGTCCATGGGGTCACAAAAGAGTCATGACTTAGGGACTAAACAGTAATAACCCGTATGTTACCAAGGAATAAGTCCTTGAGTTTGATAGAAGGCAATGAAAGTGGGCCATCTAAAAGATTATATATTTTGTATGGAATCTTCACCATCTTCTTCTAATCTCACCTTTAAAAAAAAATAGTATTTGGCAGATGGTAGAGAGATCGTTAAAGTAGTAGGCTTTGTTAAGTAACAGTAAAACCTATTGTATAGGTTTTAGAAATCGTTAAAGTAGTAGGCTTTGTTAAGTAACAGTAAAACCTATTGTATAGGTTTTAGAAATCAGGCAATGGATGCATGAAATTAAAATCTGATTAGATGGGGAATGATGTTGTTTCACTTAAACCAGTAGACTATTCCATTTCTTAAAAGTTTGCTGCTAGGTTAGGGTGGATATACAATTGTTTCCTGAAATTATCTTTCATTTACAAGTAAGGTTGTAAGTTTACACTAGGAATACAGAGATATTTCTGGCAAATTGAATTACAAATGGCTAGAATAACTTGTTTTTAGAGATTGCTCTGTAAACTTTAATCCTTACAAAATGATAATTAGGGATTTTGTTTTGTTTTTTAGCCAAATAAATGAAGAATTTCTTATCCACATCACCTGCTAAGGCAAAAAGAGGAAAACATTCTGGGGTCCTGATTTGAGGGGGCCACAATGGAGATTTTCAAATGATTTATCACATAACCAATAAAAGGAAATGGTGACTGGTCAGAGGTTAAAACATAACAATCAAGAATAGGGAAAATAGAGGCAAAACATCACAGAGGTAGAAATATAAAGGAAAATTATAAGAGTATTTAATATTCATTTCTAAAACATTCTGAATGATCTACTCAAATAAAAATGTTTTGCTTCTGATATATTTTCACATTATTCAATATGTTCATTAAGGTACCACTATTACCAGCTATCTTACCAGGCACAGTAGATGACAGATGATGAACAAGGAGCACAGAATCTCCTAGGAGCTTTGTCATACGTATTACCTGAACTGAAAAGGCTTTTCTTTGTACTTCTTGGTTGGTAAAGTATGTTGCTTAAGTACAGGAATGTAGGAATCAAGTAGGCCTAGTTTCAAATTTCAGTGCTAGTATTTAGTTTCTGTACGATCTTAGGAAAAAGACTCAGTCTCACTGAACCTCAGTCCCCCATCTGGAAAATTACTGATAGAATACTTACCTCATAAGGCCGAGGATTCATTAAAATTACATCTGTATCAAGTGTTTAGCAAAGTACAAAAAGTGTTAATGAAATGGATGATGGGATTACTGAGAGCCCTGGGATGGCTAGTTCATAGACTTACAAATCTGGGCCACAAGTTCTAACACCAAATCTAACTTCACTTGCTTCAGTTCCCTGGCATTCATTCTATCACCTTGTTTACTGCACCTCAGGTATCAGGAGATGGGAGACGTTCCACAAAGGTATGTTCCCGCAGAGCCTTTGGTATCCTGGGATCTTAGGCATTGTCAAAGCCTTCTATCACTGAGAAGCGTATGTCACAAAGGAGGTGGGGGTGGTGACAAATGATGAGCTAATCAAAGTAGATTAATGGCGAAAAAAATGTGTAACTCATAAAACCCATTTAGAATTAAGAAATATACCAAACTACTTTATTCTCAACTATGTATGCTTATACATATTCAGGTTTTTCTCTTCTAGTTGGTACTAATTTAGTGTTTTGTTAACAAGTTTTATGTTTAACTTAAACTGTTAAACTGGTTCTTTGGGGAATTTTCCACAGATCTATTAAATACAGAAGTTAACTAGTGATATATAGGAATATGTATTGTTTAACCAGAGAATGTTACAAACCACCACCAGCTTCTCTTCCCACTTTTTATAAACGTTGGAATATTACCTCACGTTTATGCATATCCTCGGCAAGCTCTGATGGAATTAACCATTATTTTAGCCTATCAAATTCTATTTTTACTCACCTCACTTTTTTTTTACTCAATGTTTTTACCTGGCTCATATTTTTATTCTCAGCCACAATACTTGTGATTTTTACTTAGCCTATAATTTTTCCTTTTAATTGGTGCTGACTGTTCTACAAAACTCTGTCCTTATTTTAATTCTTTAATTTTTGTATCTAGCCCTTGGAGTGCTTCGTTTTGTTTATACTCAAACTTTAAACATTAGCCATTTTACTCATGTAAGTCATTTCTCTGAATATTACTTTAAAAATACAGGATTAAGATAAATTTCGAGTCATAATCCACTAATCTCTGAGATTCTTAGTCCTGTTTACTAAAAATTATAAACATCTGAGCTGCGCTGGAATTGGTGGCAAGCTTGCTAAGTACTGACTCCATTCCCCCAAGATTTTTTGCTGGAGAACAAAAGGCCCTTTAAGAAAGACCGTATTTGTAAGAAAACAAAATATTTCATATATACCTATCTAGATTTCCCCTTCATTTTCACATCTGGAGCCTAATCACGTAAACTACAAAGACAGTAGGAGGAGGCAACATCCACAATCTTGATTCACTGTCTTCATAGCACTGGAGGGCAAGAAGCGGTATTAAGTAGCCACAACTCTGTAGCTCCACTCCGGGAGAGGGAAGTGAGAGAAAACTGGGCTAAAGAGGTGTTGGATTGATTTCAAACCACCCCCCCCCCCCCCCCGCCCCGCCAGTTTTAAAAGGAGGCATGTAGTCATTAAAAGAACTCTTTCTTAATGAGGAAAACTGTACATAAAGAAGCTTGTACTGCTGTAGCTGGCTGCAAAACAAAAGGCATGTGCTGTATAACGGGGAACACGCATCCTGCGGTGTGGCTTTGTGAAACTATAAACATCTCAGTTATGTAAAATTAGAGATTATGTTTAATGTTTATATATTTGCTTGCTAATTGGCTGTTAGTACATGTGTAAAACTAAACCCCTTTCCCAATGTGTTAGAAATCATTTTTTACAGAGTGGTAGTATTTAGAAAGGCTTCCATTCTTTAAAGGCTTCCCAGGTGGCTCAGTGGTAAAGAATTCACCTGCCAATGCAAGAGACATGGGTTCAATCCCTGGGTCAGGAAGATCCCCTGGAAAAGGAAATGGCAACCCACTCTGGTATTCTTGCCTGGAGAATCCCATGGACATAGGAACCTGGCTGGCTACAGTCCATGGGGTTGCCAAAGGAGTCGAACACAACCTAGGGACTAAACAACAAACTTGTTCTTTAATGGTGGGAAAGCCATTGCAATAGAGGCTTTGAAGAGGGTCATGGAAAAAAGTGGTTCCAAAGAAAGTGAGGTCTACTAAGATGCTATCTATATACTTTGGAAATTCAGTTTGAGATCTTTTCTCTGTTCTCTGATGGTCTCTGGATTTGTTACAGAACTTTTATCAGGTTTCTATTAGTAATGTATATACATTTTTAAGTTGCATTTCAGATTTAATAACTTGATAAACTACTGTATCTAAGAACTAGGATGAATCATTTTTCTTGCTTTTTCTGCTATATGGCTTTTAAAAAAAAATCCTGATTTCTCACTTGTCTTTTTGTGTATTTCCCCCATTTCTACTTCCCATTATTTTGTTCTAATACTGTATGGCTCCTGTACTATTTCAATTCTTAACACCTCAACATGTCCCCACAAATCTCTGAGCACACACTGTGGTCTTCTCTTTCAACTAAATCTATGCCAGTCAATATGTCTCTCAGTTCTCCTGGCAAACTTGTTCTTTTATGCAAATTGTATACAAAAATATGACTTGCATATCTTTAAAATGTGATATAAACAAAAAGAATAATACTGTTAAATTACTGTTCGTAATCACAAAATTATATTTTTAAATATAGGAGTTATTTAAAATCCCTTTCATTATGAGGTTATTACTATGCAAGTAATTTACATTAAAACACATTCTATCCAACAGATGTGCTGATTTGTGGGCTGGTTTTGCCAGTTTTAATTCACATGTAATTCATGTAGATCTCATGCCAGCAACAACTAACAGTAATACTACTTTATCTAAAAAATGATAAACTATTTCCATTTATGTTATTATAGTCCTCAAATTTTATAGTCCTTTACAGAAAAAAAAGGCATGTTGATAAACTGTAATTTTCCATAACACATTTTCTCCAAATCTTAGTATAAAACACGAGACATGTTTATTTTGCACACTCTACTTTTATAGAACAACCAGATTTGTGATTGATTTCTTTATTTTATTAGATTTATCAATATACATGGCAGCTTTCTCAAATCTCAAAGTTCCAAAAGTATGTCATTTTAAAGGTGAAAAATCATTTTCCTTTAGATGTCATCTTCCTAGAAAGCTATTAAAGTCTATTTATAAACAAAAATAATTGATAAACTAACACACTTTAGAAATCAAAATATTTTAAATTATTTTAAATGAATACAAGATATGCTTTTTTAATTAACTATCATAGTTAAATTTAATCACAAAACAAAATGACTTGTCCCCACTAATTTGTCAAGTGGAGTAAAGTCATTGGGTTTTTACACTTAATATAAGTTTTAAATGTGATTATTAAATGATAATATTTTATCAATTATAGGAAATATTCATTTATAGGAATTTCCTTAGGTCCATCAATCTTTTTAGGCCAAGTTTGAGCCCATGTCAACCTTCAAGGTTAGATTCAGCGCACCTAACCTGCCTACTAAGTTTTCAATTTAAGAATATGAATTTCACTGGTAAGACAGGGAAATAAACAGTGGCTAAATCATTGTTCAACTTACAAAAAAAAAAAAAAGCTAAAGTAAATGGGATAGTTTTAAATAACTACTTAAAAAAATTTTTTTTAATTTAAACAGGAATGGCCAATGATATTGGGTTTAAAATTTCACAAGGTAGCCTTAAAAAACAAAATAAAATAAAAATTGTGACATCACCACCTTACTGATCAAAAAAAACAACCTATGCTTCAACAGTCACTGAAGGGGTAACAACCACTTGTAATCTACATTTAAAAGTAATTTTAATCATAGCTAAAACAAACTAAAAACAAAGAATTCTATTAAGAAATAACAAAAATGATAAACATTTAATAACACCTAAAATGTATATACTTAAGATCCTAAACAAAAATATTAACGGTAAAAGGGCGTTGAAAATTTTTTTCAACAATTCCATCTTATAAAATCATTTCTAAATAGCTCATATCCTTTGCTTTGGTGTTTTGTCTCCTATCAGCTAAACATTTTACAGTAGAAAATCACTTATGTTCTTTTCAAATGCTTGGCATTATAATGTGATCTCATATCTTTCCTCAAGTTAAATTTTGCTCCACATATTCCACATGTATACAGATGAATATCCATGTGCTGCTCCAACTGTTCATTATTTGGAAATATCTGAAAGCAGACCTGGCATATAGTCTCACCAGCAGATAAATGAGAAATCATATGCCGTACATGGTCATGTTTTCTGAAGTTGCCTTGATCACAAATGGAACAGACATACCTGGCCATGCCTTTGTGCATGTCATTGTGCAGGCGCAACTGACGTTCTCTTAAAAACTGCTTCCCACATGTCTGACAAACAAACTGTTTTTCCTTGGTATGAACAGTATAGTGTTCTCTTAAGTGACACCGCTGATAAAATCCTTTCCCACACAGGTTACAAAAATGCTTTCGTCTGTGATCTCTTTCATTCTCTTCCATGATGGCACTCTTAAACACGTCTTGGTCTAGGCAGCTAGACATATGTTCAACCACTAGATTTTCAGTTTCAAATCGCTGGCCACAATTAGGACATCGAAAAGGACAGGCAGAGTGTTTAAATAACTGCTTCTTTTGGATACTGTTTATCTGGAAATGATTGTCTCTAAAATCATCCAACATTTCAACAAACATATCCCTTATTTCTGACTGTTCATCAGGATTCTCTTCCATATCCATCTTCTCCTCGGCATTTCCTAACCCGTTCATTGTTAGATCTTGGGGCTCTCCGCATCTCTGGGCATGCTCCTGAAGCTGTCTACCCTTCACAAGTATTTGTCCACATTTGCCACATGCACAGATATTTTCGATGTGTTTGGCCAAGTAATGAGATGACAGGTCCTCCTCAGTTATTGTGAGCCCACACAGCTCACAAGAAGCATTTTCAGTATCCTCTTGTACAGGGCTGCTATTGTTCGGGGGCCTCATATTTTCTAAACCACCTCTTTCATCAGCATTTATTGACATCCGAGGTTTTAGAGTTTTCCTCCCACTTTTTTTAATACTGACATCTTCTTCAACATAATATCTATAAAATGGCTCTTCAGCTTCGTCTTCTAACTCATCATTGTCAGTGGACTCATTACAGTCTTTATCAGTAACTTTAATAATGTTAAAGTCTTTCAGTTCATCTGTAGGAATATCCTCTGGTTCCATCTTAATGATGATTCTTTTCCTCTCAGCGGCTCTGCTCTTTTCTTCACTGGCTAGTTCAGACTCCACTGTGCTACTTTTTCTGCTTCCAGTGGTTGAAGCTGAATCATCAGCAGCCTGGCTTGTGTCTCCTCTGTATTTGTCTGTCTGTGCAGAAAAGGTTTTAGAAGAATCCTTTTCACCAAATTCAGCTTTGATATTACTGTCTTTTCCATCTCTAATATCCACTAATCTATGATAGGATCTTGTGTTTTGGTATGAATGTCTGTTAGTACAGGTTAGCACATGCTCATCTAATAATTTTTCACAGCTAAAGCCAAATCCACAGCTATCACAGGTAAAACTCCGTCCAAAGCGTCGTGATACACGTTCTTTTGGAGTAGATAATTTGGACACAGAACTCTTTTTACATACATCAAATAATGGCTCAGGAAAATTACCTAATTGCAACGACTCTTCATCAGGCTCTCTATTATGTGGTGTATTCACTGTTGAACTTGGCTCTGCACACCACCTATTAGCTTCACTGCCATTTCTAGCCACAGTGTCTTCATACATTCTCACCCCAAATATCATTTTGCTGTTCTGTTTGCTAGAAGCAGAAGATGAACATTTTGAACTAGAACAATCTGCATCCTGTATGTCTTCTAAGCAGTCAGGAACATTGTACAGCTGTAGGTAGTTCATTGCCACTTTAAACTGTTCAAAACTGGAAGGAGCTGTCATAATTTTTCCTAAATACATGAACTGCAAAATGAGATCAAAACACTCAGCACTAATTTTCATGTTGCTGAGATTCAGTTGTGCAGTACTATGCTGATGGTTCATGAAAAACATTCTAAAATAGGAGCTACAAGCAGCTAGAACTGCTTTGTGTGCTTGAAAGTAAATGTCATCAATTGCAATACAACAGTCACAGAGAAAACCCCATTCCCTTTGGTTGTTTAGCTGCTGAAGGACGTAGCTGCTGTGGCTGGGCTTTGCCATCTTCTATTAATTAGAGACCTATGTAAAACAAAAACATTAAAATCAGACAAGAAATCAGAAAAGCACTTGAAAAAAAAAAAGCTGTCCATTCTAACATTGTAAAACTCAATTAATATATACCTGAATCACTTTTAAAACTTGAAGACACCCAGCCATTTATTCAAGCTTCTCATTTTTAAGAAATACAAGCAAAGTTATCAAAAGCAAAACCCATCATTTTGGTTTCATTACAACTCTAGAAGGAAACATGCAATTTAAAACTAAATTTGAAAGGAAAAAAGACACTAGTTTTAAAGTACTTAAAGAATACAAACAGTGAAAGCAAATAAAATAGCAATTTGAATTGAAAGTAATTCAATTGCCAAATATTAAAAAAAACTCTTCAGGTGATTGATATAAAGGAATTATTGCTCATCCTTAAGTGTGATGCAGGAAATTTGGCTGTGTTAAAAGCATCCTATCTTTTAGATACACATACTGCTGTGTTTACTGATGAAATGATACATCTAAGATATGCTTGAGAATAATCTAGTGGGGTGGGTATAGGGCTATAAATGATACAAGATTGGTCCTGTGGTGATAACTATTGAAGCTAGGAAGTAGACGTAATTCTATTTTTGTATGTTTGAAAGTTTCCTTAGAAAAATTCTACTCACTAAAGCTTATTAGACTACATGCAAATGGCACTAAGCAAATAGGTTTGGTCAATGCCTGTTTCTTAATTTATTAGAGAAAGAGTAATTCTGTATAAAGAAACGGGACCTATTTGGGAAGGAGGTATCTGTCCTTAGATTATAAATTTTTCTTCATTTTTCAATTATTAAAAAATATACAAAAGTAACACATGCTTACTGAAAAAAATTAAAACATAAAAGTACATAAAATAAAAACACACCTTAGGTCACATACCTCTTTCCAGAGATAACCTCTCCAATTATTTATCTTCAAATCTGTTTATATGCATACATACAGAGTCAACAGCTATTGAGTACCCACTACATGCCAGACAAATAGTTTTGCTTTGGTTTAAAAAAAATTTTTTTTAACCTAAATGATATTGTACTGTATATACCTTCTGCAACTAATTTTCTTCACTTATCAACATATAAATATTTTTAATATACAGAGCTGATGCTGGATAAAGACAGGAGCACTGTAAGTCCGATTATATTACAAAGCTAAAATAAGATCCAATTTCAGCCTTAATTTTTAACCTGTATAAATAAAATTTCAGAATCTATCTTCTACTTGAAAACAAGTTCCTATGCAATTTGACTGAACATAAAAGAACAACTGAACAAGCTGTTCATAGAAATAAAACATTCACATCTCAAAACCTTTTAATCCCTGCAATGGTATTAGAAATTATCTAAATTTACTTACTTCTACTTGCTTTTTATCTGTTTGTCACAAATCACATACCCCTTTCCCCTACTGCCTAAAGATCACCCTGCTTGTTTTTTTCCTGCCTGAAATCAGAGTTACACAGTAGGGACGTGCCCCTGGTGAAATGAAGATGGCTTATGAGACCTACAGCCATCTTTAAATTGAAACGTCTGGCCTTTTCTATAAGCCAGATCAAATAGTATTACAAGCAGGTATAATATTTCAACCTTGTGTAACTTAGATATCTGTACCAGAATTGAGTCATGTTCAGTATGTAGCTATATACAAAATGCAATGTATGCTCAGGTATTTATCAGTGTTATTTATAACTCGAAATGCGTGGTAATAAGGGAGTTGTAAGTAAACCAAGGTAAATCCACTTCCTAAAATTCACCGCCATGTGGCCTTTATAAAATTATATTTATGAATGAAGGCTATAAAAGAAAATGAGAAAAGTTTTCAGGATGGAAAGTCAAGTAAATAACCACAGACTACGAAGTTTTAAAAATTACAATAACATAAAACAACAAAAAACTTTCACACACACTCACACACAAATATTGACCCCCTTCAAGCCCATTTTATGTAGGATGAGATCTCTAGATCTATAGACATTTTACAGCAAGGGTCCCCAACCTCCAGGATTTAATGCCTAATGATCTGAGGTGGAGCTGACGAAGTACATAATAATAAAGTGCATAATAAATGTAATGCGATTGACTCATCCCAAAACTACCCCCCTGGCCCCAGACCTTGGAAAACTTGCCTTCCACGAAACCGGTCCCTGGTGTCAAAAAGATTGGGGACACCACTGTTCTACAGGATTCAGAGAGACCTTTAATGAATAAAGAGGTAGAAGGATAGATATTATCTCAAATTTTCTTCTAATAATAAGAGTTGTTAAAAAATGAAACAAACTCATATAGAGGATAATGACTGTCCCATTTAGAAGCAGGGGAGAAATTCTGTTAAGGACAGTGCAGTGAACAGGGCACAGGCTGTGGGTCAGACAGGCCTGAGTTCCAACTTAGCTTTGCCACCTTAGATGACTTGTTTGTCCTCACTGACCCCAAGTTTCCTGAACTGTCAAAGTGGGGATAATTACACCTCAAAAATGGTATCAAACATGAGGCTTCACAGGAGCCATGTGTGAAATGTTCAGTGCTTGGCACATGACAACTAATGGAAGGAATAGTGGCAGTTGTAATGGTAGTGTTGCTTCCTTAAGCACAGGAGGGAAGTCTGACTGTTGCTGCTGCTGCTAAGTCGCTTCAGTCATGTCCGACTGTGAGACCCCATAGACAGCAGCCCACCAGGCTACCCCGTCCCTGGGATTCTCCAGGGAAGAACACTGGAGTGGGTTGCCATTTCCTTCTCCAATGCATGAAAGTGAAGTTGCTCAGTCATGTCCGACTCTTCGTGACCCCATGGACTGCAGCCTACCAGGCTCCTCTGTCCATGGGATTTTCCAAGCAAGAGTACTGGAGTGGGGTGCCACTGCCTTCTCTGGGAAGTCTGACTAGGCAGTCTTAAAATTTCCTTCTAAATAAGAGCCCATCCGTATGAAAGCCAGCAGTTTATCTGTTAAAACTTTCAGGTTTAAATATCTTGTGCTTGAAATATTGACATTAAGAGCTTAAAAGTTCCAAAGACCTTTGTAATCTAAAGGAAAAGCAGTTTTATGGTCAGCAACCAAAATGAATGCAGCCACATAGACCAATATGATAGGCACATCTGTAGCTACAGTTATAATTCACTTAGTGAACATACATTCTGTGTTAAACAAAACACTAAAACAAGTAAGAGAATCAACAGCATTTTAACACACATTAACTCAAAAATCGAGTATTCTGGTGTACCAGGCACTGTATAGAGTACTGAGAATCAGCAACAACATAGGTATCCTATAATCTCAAGGATACATCACTGAGGGCAATTTATTGTTCTAGATGAGTTACTTTGCTCAACACATACATACTATGCACGAAGGCAATGTGCTGTGATGGACAGAACAAGGGCTCGGGGTCCAACAGACCTGAGTATGAATCCCACCACCACCATGTCTCTGTATTTCTATCTTCCCCTCATACAGCTGGAAGCTGAACAAGTACCTTTTTGTCAAAAATTAATGCTAACACTACAGCTCTTAGGCTGATCTAAAACTAGTTTCTACAACAATACAAGTTCTGAGTAAAGCTGATTTTAGGGAGAGTAACCTTTACTAGCAATCATTCACACATTAGCATGAACAACTCTCTTCTTGTTACACCTCATTCAGAAAAGCTTTAAGGTGGCTTAATAACACCAAAACAAAAACAAACAGAAAGGCAGGAGGTGGAATCATGGGTGAAGGATCTAAATTCCTGTGAGACTTTTAGTTTGAAAAAGTTTAACCAGCTTTCTCAAATTCAAAACCAGCTACCAAGCACATTAAGAATATTCAGTAATTTAGATATTCAGAGGCTTTTAGAGCTTAGAGATCTAATCTGGTCCCACAGGCTTATTTCACAGGACAATGATGTAGTGCTGTTAAAACAATGTATCGAGGAGGGTTAACTGTGGTAAAGTAGGAACTGGGATTCCTGACCATCCAGATGGTACTAACCACTAAACAGTGATTACTACATACTCCTTGCAGTGTGCCCTTCTGCAAAGAATAGTCAGCAAAGATTGGGCATGAGTCCTTAACATGAGATTTATTAAGATCCTTGCACAAAAAAACTACCCAGAACTCCATCTGTAATGTGGCTGTGTCTATATATGTGCATCTAATCTTATTCAGTAGATGTGTTCCCTAAATTATATTTTAAGCTATTTCAGTAAATTTCTCATTGACATAGTAAGGTTTCAGAAATACTTTTCCTTCATTGCTAAATCTCTTAAATGGAAAAAAACAGTTTTGCTTGATGTTTCTGTTGCCCTACTGCTGCTGCTGCTGCTGCTGCTGCTGCTGCTGCTAAGTCACTTCAGTCGTGTCCAACTCTGTGCGACCCCATAGACAGCAGCCCACCAGGCTCCGCCGTCCCTGGGATTCTCCAGGCAAGAACACTGGAGTGGGTTGCCATTTCCTTCTCCAATGCGTGAAAGTGAAAAGTGAAAGTGAAGTTGCTCAGTTGTGTCAGACTCTTAGCGACCCTATGGACTGCAGCCTACCAGGCTCCTGCATCCATAGGATTTTCCAGGCAAGAGTACTAGAGTGGGTTGCCATTGCCTTCTCTGATAAGGCGAATAACCACCCTCTAATCTGTGTCACTGACTTGCATTACTAAGAACACTCTTCTGAGAACCATTTGCATAGCTCAGGGCTTCCCAGGTGGCTCAGTGGTAAAGAATCTTCTGCCAATGCAAGAGAGGTGAGTTCAATCCCTGGGTTGGGAAGATCCCTGGAAAAGGAAATGACAACCCACTCCAGTCTTCTTGCCTGGAAAAATCCCACGGACAGAGGAGCCTAGGGGGCTACAGTCCACAGGGTCACAAAGAGTCAGACATGACTAAGTACACACACATACGCAGTTGAGTTTACAGTTCAGCATCCCAATCTCTGAACTACTAACAAATTACCTCTGGGTCTCAAAGGTTATTGTTAAGTACATACATTCATTTCCTCATATCTATTTCTATGTCTTATATGATAAATGTATATGGACTTGACTTGAGGGCTATAGACTAGATTTTAAGAAGCCTGAAATATAGTGAAAGGATTCTCTTCTGCTTATAAACCAGAATATCAGAATGTATTAAACACCCACAATGTTCCTAACAGCATAAAGCACTGAGGTGGACGGTGGAGAAGGATGGTATACAGTAGAGCTAATTACATATGAGGGATTACATTTTATTTTTTTATTTTGCTGAGCGGTGCAGCTTGTGGGATCTTAGTTCCTCAACCACAGACTGAACCCGAGCCCCTGGCAGTGAATGTGCAGGGTCCTAAATCACTTGACCACCAGGGAATTCCCTGAGGGATTACATTTTAGACCAAGAAACAATTTGAGAAAAATACTAGATTATATTCAATAAAGTTCAGTAAGAGTTTAGAAAGAGAAAAGCATGAATTGTACTAGAACGGTGGCCTTTAGGAAGGATTTGACTAAAGTCTCCATAAGTGAGGATAAGAAAGAAAAGTAGACAGCAAGGGGAAAGACATTTCGGATATCTGCATTGGTGTGTATGTAAAAAATTGGGGAGAGGTACACATCAGCAAAAATAAAAGCTTGAAAATGTAACGGGAGGGAAGATAAATTTGTTTCACTAGCCTTACTATCAAGCAGATGTGTCTGTATGTGTGTGTAACATATATCTGCTTAAACTGGAGCCTGGCAAGTCAATAACAGTAAGACATACAGTATTATATATAAAACATGTATATGTGCATTTAAATATGTACATCATTTTATCATTTAATCCTCGTAACAATCCTACAAAGTATGTTCTAAGACCCATTTCCAGATAAGAAAACAGAACACAATGTTCTATAACCTTCCTAAGGCCACAGAGTACTTGGTGAGATTAGAACACAAGCAATACGACTCTTGAGCTTGAGATCATAGCCTTAATGCCTTTGCCGCCTATAAAAATAAGGTCACCTTGGCAAAGTTCTTCCTAGAATACCATTTTCCAGGGTATACAGTGCTCCAATCTCTAAATTTAACCTCAGTAAAATTCTTTAGGTTTTCTCCTTGAGATTTCCAGGAAGAACTGGTTATACAGGTTTGTTTCCTAAAGAGAACAGGTTTTTATTCAAGATACTGAAACTGGACAGTCATGACCAAGTTTAGAAAATTTTATTCACTTTTTAGAACAGGCATCCTGACTGATTATTAGACTGCAAATTCAGTACTTAGTACAGGAAGTTCTGAAATTATACTGGGTTATGTTCCAAAACTTTAAGTTATTTGGAACCTGAAACATATTCCCATAGAAACAAAGCTATAAATGGTGGCTCCATTCTGTCCTCACACCATAAAGTCTTTAAAAACCCCAATGAGGCTGTGTATTAGTTCATCCTAACTGTGCTATGCTATGCAGTGCATGCCATGCTAAGTCAATTCAGTCGTGATTCACTCTGTGTGACCCTATGGACTGTAGTCCGCCAGGCTCCTCTGTCCATGTAAGTCTCCAGGCAAGACCACTGGAGTGGGTTGCCATGCCCGGCTCCAACGGATCTTCCCCCCAGGGATCGAAGCCGAGTCTCTTAAGTCTCCTGCATTAGTAGGCAGCTTCTTCACCACTAGCGCCAACCCATTCTATAGTAGTATTAATACTTGCACCTTTAGCACTAATAGAGGGACTATACAGCAATGCCTACTACACTCAGCTCTCCAAGACAGGGACAAGGCTTAATGGATTTTGTGTTCCCTGTGCCTAGCACAATTCCCATGGAGTTGGCACTTAATGCATGCTTGTTAAATGAAAATATTAAGAACCCAGGGAGCAGACACTGATAGATTTGAATACCAGCCCTACTACTTACCCAACTACAAATTTTCTTCACCTCTCTGAGCCTGGTTTCTCAACTATAAAACAGAGATAACCATACTCCTCATGGAACTCTTATATAAACCAGAGATGAAAACTGTCTTTCCAATCCAAGAGCAATGGAATTTTTCTTAAACATTAATATCATCATTGTGAACAAAATTCACAGAATTTTACCAAGTGATCAAGTTCAACCTGCTGCTTTATAGATGAGAAAACAAACTGAGGCCCTGAGAAATTAAGTCATATACTCAAAGTCATATCTAATTTTTGTAGATGACAGAATAGGGCCTTGGTCTCTTTAATTCTGGTCTGGGGCTCCTCCTCCAATTCCAACAGCTGCCCCCCACATACAGCAACACATGGCTGGCTACTAGCTCTTCTGCATCAGTTTTTTCTGAAAAATAGGAACTGTTCAAATTTGCAAGGTTTGTTCGCACCTACACAAAATGGCCTGAGGCTGTTACACTTTTGGAGAGTATAGTTTGTGGGGTGGTTAGTATTTTTCTGTCTCCTTACTTGTCCAGGCAACTGCTATTACTTCTAAAAGGTCTGTTGATCTCCTGTAGCCCAGCACTTCTGTTATGGGTTATTAAATTCAACAAAAACTCATTGAAACTGAGTCTACATAAATAATTTAATTTTCTGTGAGGACCCAGGGAAGTGTTCTATGAGTATGATAAGGTTTTAATTCATGCACTTTGTTTAACCTATCTTAATTTTTGATAGGCAACAAACTGCCTTACTCTTTGCTGAGGTTGTCAACCAAAGAACTTCTGAATAACTGAGGTGTTACTGTAGTCAAGGTGCTAGGTCTAGGAAATGAATTTATTCACACAGAATGCAAAGGAAACATAGTGACTGCTGAAATATTCTCTCTCTCCAGGAGTGGAAGAGGAAACGCATTTAATTCAGTCTGCATTTTGATCTGTTCATCCTGAGGAGGCAACATGGCATCTTCTGACCACCAGAGGGCACTGGTTGAACAGAAGGCTTGTCTCAGCAAAAGGCAGCTTCACCAGGAAGTCCCTTTTTGCACGTGGCATTCGTATTCTTAGGGTTCATTTTGTGGAACCTTATTCTTCAACATACTTACTCTGTGACTTTGTCTGGGACCCACCTAAAACTGCTCTTCCCCCGCCTCCATCATGCACTAACCACCCAGGATACTCGTGAGTCACCTAGGACTTCTGCCTCACAGTTAACTAAGTCTTGCCAATTTTCTCACTAAATATTTCTCAAATTTGCCCCTCTATCCCATCCTTACCTTTCCTGTCCTTTGAAGCATCTATCTTTACTCCTAAATTATTACAACAGGCTCCTTAACTGGTTCCTCAAATCTATCCTTCACCCTCAGATGATTCATAAAGAACAAAAATCAGACCCTGTCATTCTGCTTCTCTGAGTCCTTTCACATACCCTCAGACTGAAATGCAAACTCCTTAAGGAAAGCATACAAAAGCCCTTCCTGTCCACCCATCTAGTCTCCTACGTGGTTACTTACTGCTTCACACTTCAGACAAGCAGCATCAAACTGCTTGCCACCTCCCCCATCCTCCAACTCCATATACTTCACGTATTTCTTATCTCCATATTTATTCATGCTAACTGGTTTTTAACTGTCTGTTTTCAGCCAACTGTCTGAACCCACCACATATCTTTTAAGAATCAATCACCTCCAGAAAGTCCTCTGGAGACCTCCCTCTCCCACTGATTTAGGTTTTGATATTATTGTGTATTATCTCCTTATTTTGCACTGACTCTGCTATTTTTTAAATAATCAGAACAGCAACATAAAGCAGATGTTAATGCACAGACTAACCAGACTGCCTGGATTCAAATTCTGGCTCTGTCACTTAGTAGATGTATGAACTCAAGCAGGTTACATCTAATCTGTGCCTCAATTCTCTCATCTGAGAATGGGGAAGATAATCCTCCCTAGGGCTTCCCTGGTGGCTCTGGTAGTAAAGAATTTGCCTGCAATCCAGGAGACCTGGGTTCGATCCCTGGGTTGGGAAGATCCCCTGGAGAAGGGGAGGAGCAAGGAGGGCCACAGTCCATGGGGTTACAAAGAATTGGACACAACTGAGCAACTAACACACAATTTTCCCTAGGGTTTAGGGTTACTATAAGGAGGTGTGTCATGGAGCAACTGCTAAAAAGAATCAGTTACCACAGTTATCCATATGTTGGTCTCCCAACTAGACCGTGGGCAACTTGAAGGCCAGGACTTTGGCTTGTTCGATTCTCTGCAGCATGGTGTGTACTCAGTAAATGTTGCTGAATGAAAATTGGTGAGGCAGCTCTAAGATGATGGGAGGGACTATCCAGCTTCCTTCTTTCAGCAAGTCCACATATATTTTAAAATTGTATTGTTTTCAACTGTGTAGCTCCAAGTGTTAAATTTTTAATTCTAACCAAAATCCTGAAAACTTCACACACCTTGAAACCAGTAAAAAGAGTATCATAAAAAATATGTTCAGAGGCTTCCCTGGTGGCTCAGTAGTAAAGAATACGCCTGCCAGTGCAGGAGACTGCTTCAACCCCTGATCTGGGAAGATCCCACATGCTGCAGAGCAACTAAGACCATGTGCCACAACTATCGAGCCTGTGCTCTAAAGCCCAGGAGCTGCAACTACTGAGCCAGTGTCCTAGAGCCTGTGCTCCACAACACGAGAAACCATCCCAGTGAGAAGCCCATAAACCACTACTCTACAGTAGCCCCTGCTTGCCACAGCTAGAAAACAGCCTGCAGCAATGAAGACCCAACACAGCCAAAAATAAATAAATTAAATCATTAAAAACAAAAAAAAAAGCACCTGGCCTCCAGAATTTTGAAAAAATTAAATGAAAAAAAAAAAGGTATGTTCATTCTAAGAAGCTTAACTCCATTTTTAAGTCTTAAGTCTATTTAATATTTCCCCTCATCTCAAACTAACTAACAAAGCAAACACCTTTCTGCTTTCATACAAATAATGTATCATTCAAACTGGGATGCTCTATCACCACACTCAATGGCAGGGATTATGATGATGTGGTTCCCCTGCTTCATTGTAGGCTACCTGAGATCAGGGCACTATCTTAGTCATCTCTGTGTCCCAAGCCTCTAACAGTTGCCTGACATTTAGTTGGTATTTGATCAGTTTTTGAATGAATAAGCGTTGAAGAAGGCAAGTTTTATTTTGCTTATGAACTTTTTGCATTATTTCAATTATGGCTACTTTTATATAATAGTCAAAAATTACAATGTGATTTCCCATCCGTTATGCAACTGATTTTTACAACAGCCCTGAGGTAGGTATTTTTACTATCCTCATTTTGTGAATGAAGAAACAGGTTCAGTGGTTGATACTCAAGTGCTCATCTTATAAGATGGGACTCAAACTCTGACTCTTGATTCAGAGCCCTAAGTTTCAGTGTTTTCAGCCAGAAAACACTCTTTCTGGCAATGACTATTAACTGAAGTGTCCCTTTGGACATTCTAAGCCTCCCAGAGTCACCCCATTCTTAGAAAGCCCCATACTACAGGCAGAATGCCCTGCTCTCCCCATTTCCTCTTCCATCTGCTGACTCCCACTACCCATCAAAGGAAGCCCTCCTCTAATACAAAAGATTTAAAGTGAGGATGGAGCTCAATTACTCTAAAAATGATCACATCTCAAACAGACAACAGAAAATCTGGTTGGAGATTTAATTATTTTAATTTTCCAATTTTATTTTGAAAGTGATTTTAAATTCAAATCACAGAAAAAGAAAAAAAAAACCCTCATGTCCTCAACACTATCAACCAATATTGTAATTTAACTTCTATGTACTATTTCAGAATAATAATTTGTTTTCAGAATATCAGCTACTTCACAGCTTACTCTTCTTGAAAATACCAGGCTAAGAAATAAGTGATTCTGTACTTTTAAGACTTCTTATATGTGCCATAATATGAGTATACTTAGAAATATAACTTAAATATGTACTGTCTCCTTCTAGGCCACATCTGAAACCCACAGTCATTAATCTTCTTCTTTCCTCTAGTTTCCTTTCCTTGATGTTTGGCATGTTACCTCTGAATACAGATCCAGAGGGACCTCTCACCCTGTATCAGCAGAGTGGTATCTTGGCAGTGGTCTTAATGATAAGTATAACTACTCCTCCCCAACTATAAATTATGAAACTCTTTACAAATGTGAGGGTTTGGTTTTGCTTTAATGAGTTTGGCCAGTATAAATCAACCTATCAAAGGCTTGACACCAACATTAACATTCAAAGTGTGAGAACTAGTCTGCTAAGCTACAGTAAGTACTTCATAAGGACAAATCTAAAATAGCAGCCCTGTTATATTTAAACTCTCATGTCTTGTTACTTAATCATAGAATTTTAAATCACTCTAATGCAAAACTTTCCCTTTTTCTCTACCTCGCCAGTTCTCACCAACCAGAATAGTGAACAGAGAGCATGAGTTCATGAGTCCATGAGTCATCACCGCTGTCCCTAGCCAGGGTGAGGTACACACAGCAGCAGAGTATGACCAAATGTTGCCCTCTCTCATTTTACACAAGGAATTGACTGTTAACAGTGATTATCTCTAAGGAGTGGGAGTCAAAATTACTTTCATTTTTGTTTTTTATGTACTTTGGTATAGGTTGAATTTTTATAAAGAAAATGAATTTTATATTTTAAAAAAAGCATTTCTATTCTGAGGGGGAAAAAAAAAGACATGAACCAGTTTTAATTTGGTTCCCCAAAGAGTATTAGAATAATTTCAATTTTTACGGTAAGAGATAACAGCACAAGAAAATGTCAGGAGACAAGCTCCTACAGGGACCAAAGTGCCCTCTCAAGCAAATTTTTTTTTCTTTTCAAATGTATCTCAATTTTGGGGGGCAAAAGGAAAGACAGATTATAGCTTAAAAATAAAATTTATGGAAAATTTTCTCTATTTTTATCTCAAATGGTTCTCTCTCCCCTTTGGACCAGAGCTTAATTGCAAAGGCTTAGCACTTCTCATGGATGAAGGAGAGGCCTGAAAGCAGGCACTTCTTTTCTCTTGCACATTAGACTGGTTATTCTGCAAAGAACAAAGAGATACCCTTAAAAAGCTCCATGAACTATATCTTCCCCAGAGCCTGGCAAAAGAGAACGAGCAAACAGTACAAAAATTTAGCTGCATTAAAACGAAATCAAACACAAGGTCAAGAGCAAGTGTTTGAGACTGCTCTGCCCTGCTAGGGTCCTGGTTAAATATGGTTTCTCTTTACTCTGACAATGATGCATCAGGGCTCCCCTCTGCCTCCAATTTAGGCCATAATGGGGTACGAAGAATAGAAAGGCTTCAGGTAAGATTGCTTAACTCGAGCAGTTATTATTCTATACCATGAAAATTTGGTTGTAATGGAGAACCCTGCTTTTGAAATGAATGTAAGATGCTGATTGAGGGTCCTACTTGCAGACTATCATCATTTTATCAATCTCTGGGAAAGTATTTCACCATCACTATGGTTCAGTTTTTTCTGTTTAAGATAAGGAAGCCCCATCTAGCTTCTTCCAAATCCATTCAGTTATTACTGAGACTTTATTAGATATCCAGCAAGTGACTCAAAAGTTTTGAGGTTCTGATGGCCAGCCATCATTCAAGCTTCATCGCTTTGTATTCCAAATCTCATCATATCCATTTGCAATGACAAAATTTCCTAATTTCAAAGGAAAATGTCGTGATTGCTTTGTAGTTATCATGAGAACGGCATCCCTCACCAATTCTGTTCTGGAGTGCCTTGAACTTGAGCTCAAACGACTGATTCCAAGTCTCAAAGAGCCTGGGACCACATCTTGGGATTGAGTATCAAAGGGGAAATATTTCGTTCCTGGCATAGTTTTCCTGACGTGATACATATTGCATGGGAATACACTTAGGCCAGTAAAGAACCTGCGCGTGCCTACCAGTTTGATGTAGGAATATTATTACATACAAACGCCGTACTGTCCCTAGAAAACATCAAGGACTTTCATCTACATCTCCCTGACGCTCCCAGCTTGGAAAATGTCATGTCAGCCTTTCAGATCACGCAGATGCGCTGCTTAGGTACGAAGGAAGACGGGGTGAGTGGCTGAGCTCAGACCCAAACCTACATATTTTAGTGTTAACTGCTCCCGATCTACATCCAACATATTTACCGAACACTAACAGAACTCTAGTAAGCGCCCACCACTGGAAAGGAAAACACTTTCTTCCCAGGAAACATCTTTCCACTAAAAATCCCCAAACCCGAGACCTACCACTTTTTACTGAACAAAAAAGCGAGTGTGACTGCAAGAGGGGGTGGGAAAAAGCGTGGCAAGAATTTGCACGGCTCTTACGCCTCCTCCCTCGGAGCGCGCCCAAGTCTGCGGCCTCGGGCTCCGGGACACTTCCCCTCCCACCCGCCAAGGAGCCGCGGCTGTAAGTTGAGAGAAGCGGGCTCTCGGCACGTCAATCAACCGGCTCCTCCCGCCTCCCGTCTACACCTCCCCTCCCCTCCCCCCTCAAAAAAATAAAGGCAGAGAAAGAAAGGGAAAAGAAGGTAACTAATTTGGGAACTAGTCTCCGTGGGGGCTTCGCCTCCGACCCAGGGAGGCCGCACGTCCCCGACTGGGCGCGCTGGCGGGCGGTGGGATCAAGCAGGCGGCCCGGCAGTCACCCGTCACCGGGTCCTCGCCGTGCGCCCGCGGCGCTCCGGCTCCCCGCACGGGTCGGCGCCGCTCCGGTCCCGCACTCCGCCGAGCCCGCCGCCCCCAGCCCTGCGGCCCGGGCCAAAGTTGCGCAAATAGCCCCATAACTGGCAAATACTCACCGGCCGCAGCAGGAACGGGGGCTGCGGAGATTTTAGGGAGTTTAAGGCAAATCGGCAGCGGGAAAGGCAGGCGGAGGCGAAGGGGCCGAGAGCTGCAGTGGCGGCGGCGCGCGGCGCTCGGGCTGGGCTGCGCGGAGAGGCTCTGGCTCTGCCAGGGACTGCGCTGCAACAAAGGACTTCCGCTGCCGCACAGCCGCGCCTGCTGCACCGCACTGAGCCGGCCCCGCTTACGCGGCGACTCCGGGTCTGCCCACCAGTTCGCTGCGGCGTCCGCCAGCCTTCCCCTCCCTCTCGACCGCCCACCCACTCCGCCGCTGGCTGCTAGGGGCACCCGCGGTCGCCTGTTTGTTGCAACAAGTTTCTGCGTCGGGCTCCGAGGAGGCTGGCGCAACCCGCACCGCGGGGGCCGGCGCGGCGGCGGCCTGACCACCCCTCTCGCCCCTTTCCCAAGGGTAGGCTTGGGACCTCCTCCTCCTCCTGTTTGCACAGCTGGATGGGACTGGGCTCCTCCCGGCTCCCCAAGGGCAGGCTGCTGCTTTCCCACTCCGTCCAGATGTCAGAGCCCGGCCCCAGAGGGCCCAGCAGCTGGGACCCTCCCTCACAGTACGTTCCTAGCGTTCGGGGGGCGCCGGAACCCTCGTCCCGTCCCGTGCGCTACCAGTCAGTTCAGGGTCGCCCATTCCCCGCACCTCCCCCACGCTTGCCTTCCGCGGGCCTGTCCGCCTCTGGCCTTGAGTCACTTCCCCCGCCATGCCCCACCCCGCCCGACCGCCTCCCCTCCTAGGCTACCGGGGCTTAAGCTTCCCTGGCCCCGCGCCCTCACTCCTCTTCCCGCGAAGACGCGGGTGCACCCTTTCCCGCCCCCATCTCTGAAATGAGGTGGTGCCTGTGTTTTTGCACACCCTGGGGAAAGTCCCCGGGTCACGCGGTTGTGTGTGTGTGGGAGCCTGTGACGCTCAGGCTGGTCTCCACGCTTCCGCCTACAGAGTCACGACTAGCAACCGTGGCGAAGGCACCCGGAGAGCGGGCCGACCCCCGCCAAGCCAGTTGAGCTGGCGGGCGAGCGGGCGGGACGCCGCGCACGTATGCACGCACGCACGCACACTTCGGCCCCCGCGCCTCTGGTTCCTCAGCTACGAGGGGCGCGGTCACGTGGGGCCCTTCGCCGGGCAGCTGGCGCGGGAAGCCGCGCGAGAGCGGGCCGCGGGGTGCGTGAGCCGGCGCTGCCGCGTGACGTACGCGGCGCGGGAGGCGCCCCTCCCGCACGGAGAAGTCGGCCGCCTGCCTGCCGCGGCGGCCTCTGGGTAAGCGACGCGGCCCGGCCCCTATGGGCTGCCCCGGGCTCAGTCCCTCCCGCCGCGATCCGCCTAGGGCGGCGGCCTGCAGCTGCGCCGGTCGCGGGACAGATGCAAGTAGCTGGGGAGATGGGTGTTTCTGGTCCGTTTGAGATGTCAATCAGGGTACTGGAGGAAAATGGCAACCGTCAGTGAAAGCTGGGCAGAGAATGTCCAGAGCGGCCTTTCTCTGTTCACACCATGCGGCCGCCAGGCCCGACGCAGGCCGGGACTGGGCTCCGGGGCGCTTCAAAGGGACGGAGACCTTCCGCCTGGGGGGCTCGGGGCGACCCGGCGCGGGAAGCCCCCACGGGCCTGCGGCATTCCCCAGGCTGCTGCGCCCCGGACCCCTCTCGCCAGTGGGCGGGTCTCCAGGTGCCACTGGCGGAATGCTGCAGGCACTGTCCTCCGTCTCCCCTCCACAGCCCCGTTTGTGATTACCCCTTCTCTAGGGCCGGAATTTCCCCTCATCTCCATAATTCTTTTTTCAGATTATGTTAATCTCATTCTAAATCAGTTTTACTTTTTAAAGCCTGCTCCATCTATCGCTGCCCTCTTTAGCACTCTTTATTTGGAGAAATCAAGCTGTTGTCAAATTGCTTAGGCAGTGCCTAGCGCCGTACCTGGAAATTGACAGCAGCTAACATGTTTCATAAATTAACGCCCGGTTCCCCCCAGTGGCATGCATTCTTTTGAGACTCCTCTTTGGCAAAGCTGTTATTCTCACAGGATTTTGTGAAGTATGTAAAGTACACCTTAGAATCACAAGTCTTAAAGCCGAAAGGGGCCTAATAGAAAATGCAGTTCATCCCTCTCATTTTACAGGTGAGGACACCAGGCCAAAAGACTAGCTTGATCGGAGTCCCATACCTCTTCAATAACTAGACTCCAGGGCTCACCACACCAGGAGTGCGATGCCAGTTTAACCCACTCACTGTAAAGACTTATCTGCTAGAGGTGATTGTACTTGATTCCGGTTATTGAGAAATCAGACTTGGCTAGTGTGATAACTCTGGCCTCTTAAGGAATGTGGTTGGCACTATTGCTAGGTGGAATAGATTGCCTATTAATACACTTTGAGCTCAAAGCTCGTCCCCCTCCCCCGCACAAAAACATTCAGCTCTGTTTTCTGCAAGAATAACCAAGATGTGCAGCATTAGTTGCTTCTTTGGGTAAAGGCACCAGAGATCACTTTGGCAATCTGAATATGCTTTAATTAAGAGTGAACTATTAATCCATTATCAGACGTCAGCTCTCTTAATAGGGAACAAAACACTGATGGGATAGGAAGCAGAATAGGTGACTTCTGATGGCTGGGAGGTTTTCAGGAACCAATAGAACATCACAGGGATAATTAGCAAGATGACAGGAGGGGACCGCACATAACTTGCTACACTTTTTCTCCCAGCGCAGCTCTGAATGTCTTATTTGGAGGCAGCAGAGATGGATTTGGTCCTGGTTTATTGAGTAAACAGCCCAATAGCAACGTGCAGTGGCCCGTTGCTCTTTCATAGATGAATTATGAATATTTACCAAAATGGAGATAGTATTGTCTCCCATCTTACAAGCAAGGAAACCGGCTCAGAAAGATTTACCTGGCTTCAGTGATGCTGTCATTTGCAGTAGAACTCAAGGCTAAATCACTTATCTCCCAAGTTTGGTCAGTGCTCTTTTGCATTAGATCTTGCTACCACTTCAAGCCAGGAAGGGGATGAGTGAATCGCCTGTGGCTGATTTATTGGCGCCTGTGGTTGCCCAGAGAGGCTGAGCAGGACTTTCAGCTGCCCTCTACGCCTTAGAAAGTAGAGCTGTGCGCTTCCACCCTATCTCCTGAGGGGAGTGCGGAGGAGCCAGGCTGTCTAGCTGGGGAGGAGGGGCCCAAGTGCCTTGGCCATAAATTATCCTGGTCAGGGCTGTGCTGGGAAGTGTTGCATAATGCCCTCCCCAACACTGAACCAAAGTGATTTATTTACTATGGTCCGTAGATGGTGCTTGACCATCTTGTTAAAGAAAAACTTGTACATTTTAGTAATAAAGGCCAGAAAAGAGTTGGGGGTTTTATATTATTGCAGGTTTTTTCCTTGTCTTAAAAAGCTGTGCAGGTGCTCTTATCTTGATAAATTATAAAGTACTTCTACACCACTTCCTGTGCCCCCTTTCTGCTTATTTATTCCAAATTGCATGTGAACTTCAGTCTCTTGAGAGAAGAATGCTAAGAAAAATACTGTTCCAGTTTATAGTTACCAGCACAGGCTGTGGAATCAAATATAGCTTTTGATCCCACTTTGTACTATTTGCTTGTCGTATGTCCTAAGCCTAGGTTTTTTCTTATCTGTAAAGTGGAAATAAAAATAATACATATAGTCATGGTGAGGATTAAAAGAGATAGTGTACATAGAGCATTTAGCACAAGGCCTTACACATACTATTTACTCTATAATAATAGCCATTAATAACTGTAACAATATTTCCTCTAGGCTAGAAAAGATATTGCTGCTTGAGCTTGCTTAGGGAGAGTGGAGGAAGAGGAAAGAAAGTGTTTGAAGCAAACAGTTTCAGGATTATTGGTTGAATTTATTAACACATCTGCTTTCCTTTTCTAGCAGGAATTTTTTTTTTCTTTCTTAATCTTACCTGGAGAAAAAGTGTTTTTAGTGTTATTTTTGAATATTTTTCAATTCATTATTTCCCTGGTTACAAGTCAATCATACAATGGCTCTTTAATTCCTCCTGAGAAATCCTAGGCACTTTAAGCAAAGGGTTTCATTAACGCATGTGGATAATGTGTGTGTGGAACATTGCGTGGCAAAGGAAGCATTGGTTCGCCTATATTCAGAAGTTATAATCATTCTTGTTTGTACTGTGTTCCAGGTCTGTACCAGCGTTGTTGTTTTCCAGTTTTCTCCAGCCCTGTCAGTGGTTTGCTTTTTCTTCCAGAAATGCAGACTTAATTTTTTTTAGTGGACTAAGAGGAAACTTTTCCTTTACAGGGTTCTGATATTTTTAAGATCCAGTAGCAATTTGCACTCACCGGTGTTAGCTTTCATGTTTGCCTGGCATTGCGGCTTTAGCAGGCATCCCACGTGTTGGTTAGATGAGAGTAGAGATGTAGCAGGCTGGCTGTGTCTACCAACAGGCAGCAGGCCCCAAACTAACGTTTCCCCTGTTCCGTTAAAGGTTTCTAGAGCTTAACTGCTCTTCCTGTACCATCTACCACGTCTGCTTCTTACCCTCTTCTCTTACATTTTCAGAGATAATTTCATTAGCAGATGCCTAGAATTACTGCAGGGTTTACCTCACACAAGAATTTTCAGATCTTCAATTTCCATGTCATTTTCAGATATTATAAAAATAGATATAATAGTGTCTGAGAGAGTAAATATACCTCTTTTTCCTAAGTACTTTTGAAAAAGAAGTTTGAAAATGTGTGTTCTTCATCTGCCCCCAAGACCCATACTACTTTGGGAATATTTCTGTTTCTTGATCTGGCAAACTTTTAGTTTACAGTTAAAATTAGAATTACAGTGGTTGATTTTGGTTCATTTAATGTAATTCGTATAATTCCCACATTTTAAGCCCTTCTTGTGAAATAGCTTTTCTCTGTAATTTTAGTGTGTGAAACAGTCTCTTGGATTTCCTGGGTCCCTTGTTCTTCTAATGCAGTGGTTCTTAATTGAGGCATTATATTAGAATCACCTGTATGTTAGTCGCTCAGTCGTGTCCAGCTCTTTGTTACCCCACGGGCGATAGCCTGCCAGGCTCCCCTGTCCATGAAGTTCTCCAGGCAAGAGATACTGGAGTGGGCTGCTGTTACCTTCTCCAGGAGTCACCTGAGGAGGTTAAAAAAGGCTCTGTGCCTCACCCTCAGCAGTTCTGTTTGGGTTAATCTGGAGTAGGACTCAGACATCAGTACAGCTCTGCATAGAAGGTTTTACAATGCAGTTAGAGCCACTATTCTGGGGTAAAATGATTTCTGCAAACATTCTTTCTCTTGGTTATAAAACATTACACTGCCACAATCATGTGAAGGTAAATTAAAAAGTTAAAATCATTGTATAAAATCTTAGTAAGTAGCACTTTGGATATTTCTGCTTTTACCTTTGTATTTATAACCATGAGTAAGTATCTCAAAAAAACTGTACACATTCCTAGGCCAACTTTCCTGTCTCCATGTCTTAATAATTAATAATAAAGTTACAGTGGTGGAAACCACAAAGAAAATAAGTGTTTTCCAGAGAAATGGATGTCTTACTCCTTTTGTTTATTCTTTTACTGAAGAGTCTTATAGCCTGCCAGAATGAAAAATTGCACATTGTAGGGCATTATTCTGGCTGTCATAGGTCTGAGAGTCCAGATCTAAGAGTCTAGTCTGTCTATTATAAAATATTTTTTAAAGTAAATTTAAAGATGTTGGATATCAAGTTAACATTGAAACTGTTCTAGCTTACTTAGATTGAGCTAATCCAGAGTTATTAGTCTAGTAAGTAAACAATTTTTTGTAGTCTCTTAAATGTCAGTGCTATTATTATTAATATCGCTTTGATAACAGATAAACCGTTTTAAGATCTAGCACCATTACATTTGGCTATAGCATTTGAAAATATAACTGTAAGTTATTTTATTGCAACCTCTCTCACATTTTAAATCTCCATGAAAATTTCTCACATGTAACTTCTAAGATGTTTCTGTACACATAGGAAATTTTGACTATTCCACATACTAAAGAAAATCAAATGAGTAGACAAAAAATGATGAACAAAGGCTATATTAAAAGCCTCTCTAATAATTTGTAAAGTAAGTTGTATTAGAAAACGTCCTGAATTAACTATGTGATGTTTTGGTTCTATTAACATGAGGTAAAGTCTGGTTGTGCTGCCTTAAAACATGAAATGTCTATAATGCAAGCAAGTTTGAATGAACTTTTATATATATATATATATATATATATATGACTTTTTATTTAACAGATTTGAGTTTATTTCATTTTATAAACTTGAAACATTTATCCCTTTATTTGATTCAATATATTTGCAAAATCTGCCGTCAGTATATATGTTGATAGTTCTAGATGGGGATTTTGAAGAAAAGGTACTGAGTTTGAGGTCAGACGTGAAGTTCTGTCAGTACCATTTAACAGGTAGTTATCTGATTTTGGGTACCTTTCCTGCCTTCTCTGAGCTTATGGTTTCTTAACCTGAAAATGGAAATAATACAGGATCTGCTTTAGTACCTCATAGGATCAAAAAAAGATAGTGTAGGAGAGAGGTTCTCAAAGTGTGGTCCACGAACACCTTGAAGTTTCCTGAATTTCTTTCAGTGGGTTTATAATTATCTTGCTTTTGTCAAGGCAATTTCTCTTAATACATGTGAACCAAAACATCATGTGGCAATAGATTGATTGAAAAGGCAAAGAAAAGAACGCAGCTATAGTTCTTAAAGCCAGGTATTAAAGAAGATTGCAAAATATAAGTGCCACCCTTCACAGTGGATGAGAATCCATTTACCCAGTATAGGGGACACAAGTTCAATCCCTGGTCTTGGAAGATTCCACGAGAGTTCAGAGTGACCACATAGGTAGAAAGTAGGGAGGAAAATCCTAGAAAGGTTGTTGAGGGGACCCCCAAATACTGTGTATAAATTCAGCTGAAATCTCTTGCCAACCCTGAAATGTATATGTGTGTTGAGCAGCCTCCAAACAGCACACCTAACACACAAAAAAACCCCAAACCATAGTGGAGGCAGAACTTGGGAGTTTAAGTTCAGCCTAGCTAATTTGCCGGAGAAGGCAATGGCACCCCACTCCAGTGCTCTTGCCTGGAAAATCCCATGGACAGAGGAGCCTGGTAGGCTGCAGTCCATGGGGTAGCTACTAGTTGGACACAACTGAGCGACTTCACTTTCACTATTCACTTTCATGCATTGGAGAAGGACATGGCAACCCACTCCAGTGTTCTTGCCTGGAGAATCCCAGGGACGGGGGAGCCTGGTGGGCTGCCGTCTATGGGGTCGCACAGAGTCGGACACAACTGAAGCAACTTAGCAGCAACAGCAGCAGCTAATTTGCAAAAACAAAACAAAAAAACATTGGTGCTGTTTGGAAGAATATTATAGTACCTAGAGTCTTTAGTAATGACAGTGTCTAAGATTTTATCCAAAATCATGAGACACATGAAGAAATAGGAAACTATCATCCTAATGGAGATTGACCCCCACATGAAGAAATAGGAAACTATCATCCTAATGGAGATTGACCCCAAGATGACCCAGAGGTTGGATTTAGCTGAGAAGATTTAAAGCAACTACTGTAACTGCTGAAGGGTGTAAAGGAAAATAAGGTCATAATATGTGAATAAACTGGAAATCTCAGCAGAGAAATAGAAACTTAGAAAACATGAGATGAAAATTTTAGTCCTGAAACTATATCTGAGATAAAAAATGGGTTAACAGGAATGATGGTGAACTTGAAGATAGGTAAATGGAAATGATCTTATCTGAAGCAGAAAGAGAAATTACTGTGTGTGAATGTTCTCTGTAAACTTCAACACTCTATATTAACATCAAGGATTAATGGGTTTCTTTCAAGGCCTAAACTCACCTCTTTCCTCTGCATATGGACTGACATCATAGTTTGTAAATCAGTGCCATTGAAGAATACTCTGAGATTCTTCTCCTTACTTCAACCATGTGCTTTCCACAATCAAAAAAAAAAAAAAAAAAAAGATTTCTTTTCTCCACGGCTCACTGCTGCACTTATACTTTTGATTCTATTCTTTCCAGCTTCTAGAGATTCTACCCCTCTTCAGCCTGGAAGTCTTTGATCTGCCGTTCCCTCAGTATCCTGTTCTATCTGTACCTATCCTCAATGGCCTCTGTTTTCTAACATTCTAACATCCCCCTGCAATCAGATACTCTGCTCTTTCCCAGAGTGTTGAGAGAGGTCACCAGAAACCTTGGTCAGCACACTTGGCGGGTGTTTGTAATAGGTCTCGTCCCCATGTTTCTCAGCCATTCCTCCCATCAAGGTTCTTGCCTTTTCTTGTGTTGTATTAGTCGCTGCGTCGTGTCGACTCTTTGCGACCCCATGGACTGTAGCCCGCCAGGCTCCTCTGTCCATGAGGTTCTCCAGGCAAGAATACTGGAGTGGGTTGCCATTCCCTTCAGAGCATCCGCTTTTTCTTTACCTCCCTCAATAACAATATATGTTCTTATTTCTCTTCGTCTGTCTAGCTGTATCCGTGTTTCTCAAGGATTCATTTTTAGCCTTTTTTCTACTTTTTTCTTATTTTATTTGGTAACCCCATCCATTCCTGGTGACTTCAGCCCAGTTATTTCGGAGGACCTCCTCTCCAACGCTGCCCATTCTACTCAGATGTCCTAGGGTGGACACCTCAAACTCACTGTGTGCAGAATGAAGCCTCTCTTACCAAGCCACTTCTGTACCTCTCCTCTGGCATTCTGCTCTACTACCTGTATATCAGCACCTTGCACATGGCAGTTACTCTGCAAATAGGATCCTGAGGAATGAATGAATTCTTCCAGTTGCCCAAGCTGGAGTTCTGAAACTCACTTTTGACTTGATCTTCTCTGTGACTGAGCACATCCAATTCTCGGCCAATGCTTATCAGTTCTCCATCTTGTATATCTTCTTGTATTTCTTTCTTCATTCCCACTGCCATTATTTAGATGTTACAAAAGACTACTTACTGGTCTTTATTGCTCCATGCCTTTTCTTTGTTAATCTTTTATATTTGTTGCTACTAGAGCAGTCTTGATTCTCAGGCCTAATGGTGATGATTTTACTCATTCTGTTTTTTTTTCCTGCCTGGAATGCTATGTTGACCTTCTCCATTTTCATCTAAATCCAGTTCAAATGGCTTATTTCTCATTGGGCTTCCTGTTTATCTCCGCCTCATGCTGTCCAATTGCTCTTATGGCACTTACCACTTTTGCTTCATGTCATAGTTGCTCTGTTTTATGTTTTGTCTCCCCTATTAGCTTATTGACTGCAACATCATTGTAATTTTTTTCTGTCCCTGTGCCTTGTATGGTGCATGCTTTCAAGTACTTTCCTTTATTAAATTTCTCTTCACAAAATATTTGTTTGATAAGTGAATTTAACTGTTACTCAGACCATTAACCACAGATTTTTATATATGTGGCTTTTTAGTATATGCCATTTTCATTTCTACATGGTTCAATAGTTCACTATACTAATGCACTATTTATATACACCATATCTGTATATATATATATGTCTAGAGAGAGAGAGAGGGAACTGTTGAAAATGTTTATGATCCAAGGGGGGGTGGTGTTTTGGAGATAATTTGTAAGACTGGTTTAAGGTACTCAACCTTAACTATCTTATTGAATCTAAGACTTGTTTTTCACATATTGAAATATCTAATATAGAATTTTAATTTGGTTTTTTAATCTCCTTATAAATTGATGATATTTTAGAATCAGGGAAATGTGGTAAATACAATAAATAATGACTTTTGATTAAATGGCCTTTTGGAACAATACCCACATCTTGGATTTTTGATTATGTTCTTAGAGGATAGGCTCAGGTTGCTGTAGCTTCTGTTATCTTAATTTCTTATTTTATTTCTGCTTAAAAGCTTTTAAAATGAGATAGAAAGGGATATGTGTTTTGTTTTGTTACTCGAGGGAGGACCAGGGGAAGCTATTATGTTTGAATTAGAAGAATTTTTTAAAGTAGTGTGTGAATATAGAGTTAAAAGAAGTTTTAGGATTCCTAAAGTATAATACTGTTCATATAAAAACCTTCTTAAAGGATATATGGGACTTCCCTGGTGGCTCAGATGGTAAAGCGTCTGCCTACAATGCGGGAGACCCAGGTTCAATCCCTGAGTTGGGAAGATCTCAGAGAAGGAAATGGCAACCCACTCCAGTATTCTTGCCTGGAGAATCCCATAGATGGAGGAACCTGGTAGGCCACAGTCCATGCGGTCCCAAAGAATCGGACACGACTGAACGACTTCACTTTCTCTTTCAAGGGATATATACATGTGCAGTAGAAATATGATGATGTACAGTGGAGTCATAAACACTAAATCAAGATGGTGGCTGCCTTTGGAGGCAAGGAGTAGGAGGTGGTAGGGGATAGAATGAGGGAGAGATGCAGTGGTTTTCTTCCCTGTTTGTGGTTGTTTACTCTCTGTGCCCCGGGCCAGGTGGATGGGAGGTGGGTGCTTGTTACATTGTGCTCTTTATCTACTTATCTGTCTAAAATACTTCAGCATATTCAAATAGGATAGTTCCCCTGGCTACACTTAACTCCCTGTTCTCTAGTTTCCCTAGCAGAAACGAGAGTGGTTTCTTTGAACCTTTCAGAGTGGTTTCTTTGAACCTTTCCAGACATGTATACATAAATAAGAATATATTTATGCATAAATTATTATCCCACCTTTAATAATAAAATAACCACTCTACCACTTTTTCATAAATAGTAGTCTTCTCTACACAATTTTACATTTTGCTCTTTTTTTTACTTAATATGTGTTGGAGATTATTTCATATTAGTACATTAAATACGTGGTTTTAACTAAAATAGCTCTAACCTTTTATCAGTAATAATTGCTTTTGTCTTTACCAGTTTTAAATGTTTATTTTGCTGTGTCACATTTGCTTAAGCAGCAGGAATCTGGGTTTCTCCCTGATTCTTCTTTCCAGGTATTCCTCTGAGACTTCCCAGGGTGCTTGATGACTGTTCCCTCTGCTCCTTCAGTTGGTGGGTTGTGTCTTTTTCTGGGAGGTGGAGAGGGAGGACCCTGGGGGTCTGGAGTCCAGTGCCCAGGTTTGAATCCCCAGCTCTGCATCTCACTAGCAGCATGATCTTGGGTCAGTCAGCCCTCTGTGCTGATTGTTTCCTCACCTGTAAAGTGGATTGATTATTTCCTTTCTCACAGAATTGTATTGAAAATTAAATGCGTGAAAAATTCCTGACACACAGGAAACATTATAAACTGCTGATTTTTATTATCCCTCACTCAGCATTTTGCAGCCCAAGCTACTGCCAGTCTCCAGACAGCTAACCTCCCACTCTCATCACTGACCTCCTTAAGACTTTGATCTGTCTGGTTAGTGAGAAAGCTTCCTTCCTTTTTTAGGACCTGCTCTTTTAGAGACAGTTCTCCCAGACCCCAGTGGTGCCCTTTATACCACACCTGCCTTCTCTTTGAAGCACCAGGGCTCTCTGCACAGTTGAGGTGGGAGAAGGTGGACAGAGAGGATGGCCCAGCCTCCTGCTTCCAGGGTGCCCTCAAATGTTCTTGCTGCTCTGCTCACACTAGGCTTCTCCACCAGAATTGTTTTGCATGTTCTTCCCGAGGCATGATTTCCGCTCCCCCTGAGAGCAGTGGTCCCATCCAGCATTCTTCTTCTTCGGGAACTTCCATGCTTGTATGTGTCTGAGTCCAGTTAAGGTCAGGGCTTAGGTTCTTTCCCACTGGGCTCCAAGCCCCATGTGGCTTGACATCTATTTTAAGGGCTTCTGTGACTGATAAGTTTCCCAAACTTATGTGATAGTTAGGCGGCCAGTGTCCCCTGAATACGCAGAGGATCCCTAAGGAGCAGGGACAGCTCTTGCCTAGCCAGGGCACACATTTAGAGTTGACATTTGAACAGTAGTTTCCATTACAAGGTGCTTTTCAGGTAACTTATCTCATCTGGCCCTGAGGCAAAGATCAGAACCTCATTCCCATTTTTGCCAGTGAGGAAACTGAGGACTAGAAACATTGTGGTCACATAGATTAAAAAAAAGGACAAACTTCCTCTTTCACATTGTCAGCACCCACGACAAGTCACTTTCTTACCAGGTTTTAAAAAGGCCATGTATTACCTTTTCAGTACAGTTGATATCAGTTATCATAATTTAATGTTAGCTAAGTTTAGGGTTAGATTAACAGTATTGAAAACTGTTGAGTAATTTCATTTAGATTTAGGTCTCTCTGTCCTCTGTAGGTTTGTGTGAACTATAGCCAATTTGGTAAAAAAAAAAAAAAAAAGCAAAAACTATATTGTCCTTTTTCTCAGAGCCACAATGGACACAGCTAGCCATAGCCTTGTCCTTCTGCAGCAGCTGAACATGCAGCGAGAATTTGGTTTTCTGTGTGATTGCACCGTTGCTATTGGAGACGTCTACTTCAAAGCCCACAGAGCAGTGCTTGCTGCTTTTTCTAACTATTTCAAGATGATATTTATTCACCAAACAAGGTAAGGAGGTGCTTTTGTAAATCAGAAGAATTTTTAATACCGTGATATAGTTAAGCTTTATTATAACATCATTTTGGGTATTCTTTTTTATGGGATCACCTTAGGAAATAAAAAAAAATTATCATTTTTTTACACATCTGTAATTAAGCTCTGTCTAGGATCCATGGTGGAAGATAATGAGAACAGTAATAGGTAAAGTTTATTTATTTGTTTAATCCCATAACCAACCACTAAGCATTTATCTAATGTAAATTCTACCGTTATCCATATTTTTTTAAGAGAAAAAGAAACTGTGATTGAGTTATTAAGTAACATGTCCATCTAGGATTACACGCACAGCTAATAAGTGAAACTCATGCAAATCTGTGCTCTTAGTTACTAAGTTGTTGATTTCTGTTCCTTCATACTTTCATAGCAAGATTTCAATGTCATAACTCCACCCACCTGGTGGCGGCAGAGGAGCCCCGCCGGTTGGCGGGGCAGTCCGTTCCACCCTTCTTTCCTCTCTGGGCTCCGCCTCTCTGCGGGCGGCGGTGTCCTCAGCCCCAGTTTCTCTGGCCATGCCGCCGAATGCGACGCTGGGTCGAGTGGCGCCGTCCCCACGGAGGGAGGGCCAATATTCCATATTGTAATTCAAAGGTCATTTGTTTCAAATATTTTTTTAAAAACTTTTTTAAAATTTAGATTAACTCAACATGATAGGGAGAGGGGTATAAAATGGTATCCAGATTCTGAGCTCTTGGTAAAAAATAGCTTTAATGCATGTTAGGTTAAAAGTGATGGAACACTGCTTTTTTAGAAGACCTTACATTTGGCGTTTCTCTGGCAGTCCAGTGTTTAAGACTCTGTGCTTCCCCTGCAGGGGGCGCAGGTTCGATCTCTGGTCAGGGAACTAAGATCACAGGCCAGGTGGCTTGGCCAAAAATAGAAAAAAGACATTTATAGTCCAAGAGAGAGGTAATGCATGTAAGGAAAATAATTGCAGTGTAATTGATCTCTTTGTGCCTCAATTTCCTTCTCTGTAAAACACTAGAATAGTATATCCACTCCATGATGTTGAGAAGATTAAATGGATTAGTAATATTAAAATGTTTGGAACAGAGCTTTGCACTGTTAGCTGCTGCTTTTAAAAATTTCTATGATGTGTATAGTCGAAGTGCTGCACAAAGTAGACTGGAGTTTCAGCAGCCTTACTTTGAGAGGGTTAGAACAGGTTTTACAGAGGCTCTGAATCTTAAAGGATCAGGAGGAGTTTTTCAGATGTTATAGGGGAATGCCAATAATTGCAATTATAGGCAGAGGAAAAAATGCAAGAAAACATATGCAGATATGAACCAGGCTAGCACATTCAAAAAATGGAGTAAATCAGAATGATTGGCATATATGATAAAAAGGGGAGAGGAGATTAGAGTCAGGGACAGGTCATGGGTAGCCTTTTCTGTCACACAAAAGTTTCCTCTCCAACTTAAGTGTCGATGTAGAAACTAGATTAGGAATGCTACCTTCACATCAGCCTCATTTGAGAGCAGTAAGTTGTTTTAGCTCTTAAAGCACCTGTTGTGTACTAGGCACCATGCTAAGCTAAATTCAGGAGATGCACAGGTAACAGGCCTGCTCTGTGATATTTCTGCTGAGTAACTAAAATTCCTCATTTAAAAGACCTCTGTGCTGATATTAAAAAAAAAACAACAACCCTGCCACAGACCATGGCAGTGAGTAGGTCAGAGGTAAGAGTGAAACCCAAGAGGGAATCCTAAAATATCAGGACTAAAGAAATGGATTGCTGGCATTCAGACTGCTTTCTGATGTGTTGAGGCAAACTTGCGTTTCAGGGAAGGTAAGTCCATTGACTGATTCCATTGTTCCTTGTTATCCAGCCTTTCCCTCAGGTTCTCTTTATCTTAATTTTAACAGAGTATTTCCTGATTTCTTGTTACACAATTATTTCCATCTATCTTCTGAACTCTAGATTCATATGTGAAAAATTGGGCTTGAGATTAATTTAAAGCTTTTCAGAATTACACTTGTATTCATTTGTGATCTAAAGAGTAGATATATTAATATATTTGGAAGCCAAAATAAGGTGAGTATGATTTAAATTCTATATGGTACCAATTCCAATAAGCCCTTTGAAATTTTAAAATTATTTTTTATTGTGGCAAAATATATATAAGCATAAAATTTGCCATTTTAACCATTTTTAATTGTACAGTTCAAGGGCATGAATCATATCCACAATGTTGTGTAACTGTCACCATTACCTATTTCTAAAACTTCATCACCCCAGAAAGAAACTAACCATTACATAATAACCCCCCATCCTTTCCACTCTCAAGTTCCCAGTAGCCTCTAATCTATTTTCTGTCTCTGAATTTTCCAAATCTAGATGTTTCTTACAAGTGGCATCATATAGAATTTGTCCTGTTGTGTCTGGCTTATTTCATTTAGCATGTCTTCAGGATTCATCCATGTTGTAGTGTATATCAGAACCTGATTCCTTTTTATGGCTGAGTAATGTTCCAGTATACATATATACTGCATTTTGTTTCTCCACTCATCTATTGGTGGATAGTTGGGTTGTTTTCTGCTTTTGGTTAATGTAAAATGCCATTGGTTTATGGATTTCCATTGGAGTCCTTGATTTCAGTTCTTTTGGTTATATACCCAATAGACTGTTAAGTTCCTTAAGGGTGAGGTATCTGTTTTATTTGTTTTTCTACCCCCTGCATGCAGTTTCAGTGCATATCACTTAGGAGTCACTAAATGTTGAACTAATCAGAATATCTGTGTTTCTTAACTTTAGGCAGTAGATTGAATAAGTGGAGACTTGGTGCTGGGCCATAAAACTGGTATACAATGAAAATCTGAGCTTTTGTTGCTGTGTTTCGTCAAGGCAGATTGTTAAATTAGAAGTTAGGAAGAAACTGCTTTAGCCTAAGACTGTATGCTATTAACTAAAAGGCCAACTGGGTTGTTTCATTCTGTGTGGGTCTGTTTTTTTTGTTTTTAACAGTGAATGCATAAAAATACAACCAACTGACATCCAGCCTGACATATTCAGCTATTTGTTGCACATTATGTACACGGGGAAAGGGCCAAAACAGATTGTGGACCATAGTCGTTTGGAGGAAGGGATTCGATTTCTTCACGCCGACTACCTTTCTCACATTGCAACTGAGATGAATCAAGTGTTCTCACCAGAGACTGTGCAGTCCTCAAATTTATATGGCATTCAGATCTCAACGACCCAAAAAACAGCTGTCAAACCAGGGCTGGAGGTCAAGGAAGCTCCTTCCAATAACAGTGGAAACAGAGCTGCTGTCCAGGGTGACCACCCCCAGTTGCAGCTCTCTCTTGCTATTGGGCTGGATGATGGCACTGCAGACCAACAGAGGGCCCATCCTGCCTCCCAGGCCTTGGAAGAGCACCAGAAGCCCCCAGTGTCCATCAAGCAGGAGAGATGTGACCCAGAATCTGTGATCTCCCAGAGCCGCCCCTCACCCTCATCAGAAGTGACAGGCCCCACTTTCACCGAAAGCGGTATCAAAATACACTTATGCCATTACTGTGGGGAACGTTTTGATTCCCGTAGTAATCTAAGACAGCATCTCCACACCCACGTGTCTGGATCCCTCCCATTTGGTGTCCCGGCTTCCATTCTGGAGAGTAATGACCTTGGTGAAGTGCATCCACTTAATGAAAATAGCGAGGCTCTTGAATGCCGCAGGCTCAGCTCCTTTATTGTCAAGGAGAATGAGCAGCAGCCCGACCTCTCAAACCGGGGTGCCACAGAGCCTTTGCAGATCAGTCAAGTGTCTTTGATCTCCAAAGACACTGAGCCAGTGGAATTAAACTGTAATTTTTCTTTTTCAAGGAAAAGAAAAATCAGCTGTACCATCTGTGGTCATAAGTTTCTCCGAAAGAGCCAATTGTTGGAGCACATGTACACACACAAAGGTAAATCTTACAGGTATAACCGGTGCCAGAGGTTCGGTAATGCATTAGCCCAGAGATTTCCGCCATATTGTGACAGCTGGTCTGACATCCCCCTGAAAAGTTCTCGTTTGTCGCAAGAACAGTTAGATTCATCTTGTGCCTTAGAGTCAGAACTCACACAAGAAAATGTGGACACTATCCTGGTTGAGTAGCAGTTTCTTCTTCAGAGTTTTTATATCAATTCTGAAAAAGGAAATCCACGTGTTTTTTTATTCATAAATTATTTTCCTCCTCAAGTTCTTTACCATTTATCCAAGTTCTAAGGTTGTATATACTACATCTTTTTATTGTAAAGATATATCGATACATTGCTGCCAAAATGTAACCTTCCATTAGGGCTGTCTTTTCCTCAGTTAAATCACTGTTTACAAATGAGAAATCAATGTGGAAGTATGGAAGTTTTTTCAGGTTGTAGAATCTGTGAAAGCAAATTGAATATGAAATAAGTGTAATCTTTTTAAAAGAATGTTCTAAACTATCACTTTTGGTGAATGTTCCACATGAATTAAGCCCCTATGAGGATTATTTTAAAATATTTTCTGCCATATAGGAAATTAATAGTTATATTAGTATGTAAATGTTATAATGTATAAAACATTTGTTTGAGGGCATAACTATACCAAATCACGAGTAGTTTTAAATTACTGTTTATTTGCTAGTTCTGCAGCATCTTGCATGCATGTGTGTGCATGCTCAGTCACTCAGTCAGATCCTGGGGTGTGATTCTTTGTGACCCCACAGAGTGTCTGACTGTGACCCCATGGACTGTAGCCTGCCAGGCTCCTCTGTCCATTGGATTATCCAGGCAAGAAAACTGAAGTGGGTTGCCATTATGTGACTTTATTTAACATTGAGCATACCTCATTTCAATAAAAAGTATTTTATTTAAAAGACAGAAAAGGAGAAGAGTCAGAAACACACAAAAACTTAGAGAGTCAGTAAGATACATACACGTAGGTAAGCGTCGATGCCTCCAGTGTTAGAGACAGCAGTTCAGACAGATCTGTGTGGACTGACACCCTGGTGTTGTTACCTTACTCTAGTGTTTTCTTAAAGAAATTAAGAGCAGTTTGAGATTTATATGACAAGAGGTTTATATGAACTTAAGAGGAAAATGATAGAATACAAATTATCTTTCTATCCATAGTATCAGAAGATTTTATAGGCTGTTTGAGTTGACATTAATTTCCTTTTTTTCCCCCTTTTTAGGTAAGGAATTTATTTTTTTAATATAAATTTATTTTAATTGGAGGCTAATTACTTCACAATATTGTATTGGTTTTGTCATACATCAACATAAATCCGCCACAGGTGTACACGTGTCCCCCATCCTGAACCCCCCTCTCAGACATTAATTTTCTAACAAAAAACTGAAAAGGTACTTTTTCAGTGGCACAGATTTCATTTTTTCTGGTACATAAAACCAGCAGAGTAGATACAGTCAGTGTACTAGAACTATGTTTAAAAATCATGACCAGCCTTCCCTCTGTGAGTCAACTTAATTCCCCTTTCTAATAGTGAAACTTACAAAGCTAAAACTCCAGAAAAATTAAAACTGATGGACCAAATGACAGATTCTTCTGCTGTGTGTAGCTGGAAAAAAGCTGGTCAAACTTCACCACAGAGGATAGATCTAAATTGTTTCTGATATGTTTAAATTTTAAATCCTAGATAGTCAAGAATAACCAAAGAGAGAGGCTTTAGAACACCCTCGTCTTTTTTGTATGTTCCCCTGTTAAATTCTAACTCTCACAAGTATTTTAGTAAATTTAATAAATTTGGTTTCTACAGCTTAGGATTTAATTGGATACAAAAGCTCTTTAATCTCTCTGATGACTGCACACTTCAGAGTTCCTTAAGTGTCTGAGTTTAGTCAGGAAGGAGCTCAGAGAGAAATCCATCTCATTTTAAGGGTGCAGTGATTTCTCTGAGTTATCAGTGAGTTCAGGTAGATTATGAAGTGGTAAGTTTTTCTTAAGAAGTGAATGAAGAAAACCAATGGGCATTATCTAAGGTGGTTGAACTTCTGTCCTAGACAAGGATGTGAAGCCTCATGGGGTCAGGATTAACGTGCTAAGAACAAAATCTAAGTAGTTATTGATACAGAGTCAATTGTATCAGTCAGTAGTTACAACAAATGTATTGCTCTTTAGTATCAGAACTTCATCTAATCATATTCTTACAGCATTTCAGCAATTATTCAAACTTTTACTGTCCTCAGTGACCATCACATAAGGTGAACACAAATATTAACATTGATTTCATGTATCTTAGGCTATTCTGGATATATTCCCTAGCCTCCTTCAAGTAAAATTTTATTTTTTCTTGTTTAGATAAAAATTTTCTTGATTTTTCTGTTTTGTTTTCTTTCCTACTTGCTCAGTCATTGGTCCTTGACACAAAAAGTATGTATAGCTTAAAGGGTGGGATTTAGGGTGCATATGAGTTGTGGGTAGGACAGCAGTTCAAGGCAAAGTCTGGATGAGGCAAGAGTTTGCTTTTGGCTGACTATCCATAATAGACAACATTAACTTAAAGCAGACATTTATCTACTTTGTTGAGTGTTAAGGAAGGAGTGATTAACTGTATTTTTATTCTTAGTCATAGGGTTCCTTTTAATATTAGGAATTCAAAGCAAGTGTTCTTCCCTTCATCTTCATAGTATTATGTCTGTATCAGGAAGTGGGAAAATGAATACTCCATTTTATAGGAAAAAATCCCCAAACCTGGGTTCCAGAGAGCCAGTGAGTAGTGGTATGGGGAATGATTCCAGTTTTATCTTTTTCATTTGTTCAACAAGAATATTGTAAAAATTATTTTATAACTAATATTGTGCCCTGAATATTTTTAAAGACATGATTCGTAAGAAAATCTACCTTGTATAAAAAGGTTCCTCCAGCCAAACACTCTAATTCTGACTACATCATTTATGAAATGGAGCTGCCATCTTAGCCATATAGTGTGGTCTGCATGATGATTGTCAGACTCTTAAAACTGGAAATGCTGCGCGCTCCTTAGTGTGTCAGGCAGTCCTAAACAGACAGTTCCTCTTTGGATCCGCTTAGAATTTTCCCTTTTTTATAGATGCCACATATACTGTTTTTCTGGAGGAAAACTGACGCAGTATTTGTTCTTGTTAGCATCTTGTTAAACTCAGTATCTGATAAGTGCAGTCTGCCTTTTAAGAAAACCAACATTTCTGGATTTATCTCTTGAAATTATTATTTCTTTCTCTGAATTATTATTCACTTTCCCATCTGTAAAATGTGTGAAAGCAATCCCTACCTCACAGGGGTGTTGTGAGGATTTGTCTTAAAACTGTGGTAAGTTATATCAGTATTACTGATAAAAACCAACCATATAGGGACTTCTCCAGCGGTCCAGTGGTTAAGACTTCACTTCCCAATGCAGGGGGTTAAGATCCCACATACCTCATGGGTCAAGAAACCAAAACATAAAAACAGAAGCTGTACTGTAACGAATTCAATAAAGACTTAAGAAAACCAACCATATAAAGAAAATTACATTCTGCATTTTTTATGTAGCTAAACCTTTAACTTTAGTATTTCAACTCATAAATTCTAGAATGTCTTCAGAAGCGGTCATGTACTATTTAATACTCAATAATTAATTGGCAAAATTTTTACTTTTTACAAACACTCTAGAAACAGCAGAGTTGCTAGAATTCCTACTCTACCTTAGTTTAATCCTAAGTATTTATCTTTAACCTTTAACAAGAAAGATAGTAATTCTTTGGTATTATTGGGAATGAAAACTTTCCAAGTTCAATGTTATTGAAAGTTCCCCCAAACATATTGTTTATATATAGGAAAATAAACAAAAACAGTGGAGAAAATACCATTTTCATTTCTTTGATGTAGATCATCTAAAAAGTAGATAGAGACAGGGAATAGAGTAGGGATAATAACATAGTAATTTATTACGTTCTATCAAAATAGTATTGGAACAGGCTTCACTTAAAACTGAAGGAAATACTTATTAATCATGGGAAAAGATAGTCTGGAAAATGTATAATTCCATTGATGTTTATTTGCACAGGTGAATTCTTGATGTTGTAACTCAGATCCTTGAGAAGTATCCATTTTTTGTCTAATTGAGATAAAAAATAGGCAATGTGAAGAAATTTCATAAGGTAACTTGTATCTTTGTATGTTTTAAACTAAATGTAGTTCTGTGGTATTTTATTATAATTAATTTTTAAATTCCTAAGAATGAAATCTGTAAATTATTATTCTTTGCTGTACTTCTGTATTTGTATGGTTGGACTTTCTGAAGACTGGTAAGATTATACAGTCCTTAGCCTGTCTGTCTTAAATGTAAGGAATTACAAACTGTGATTTTTGTCTTCAAGACCTGAAGAATCCTTTGTGCTCCAGTGTGTATCTGTCCACACTTGATTACTTAGTAGATATTGTTCCAGTGCAATTGATGGACTGTCATCAACTCTTCTGTTTTGTGCCAAATAGTCATTTAGTCAGGTTAAATCAAATATCAAAATTCTTTCAAAGAAACTTGGACTTAAAAAATTTAAACCAGGAAAAAAAGGAATAGGGAGATTTCCTGGTTGTCCAGTGGTTAGGACTCTGCGCTTTCATTGCTGAGGGCCTGGGCTTGATCCCTGGTTGGGGAACTAAGATCCCACAAGCTATGTGGCACAGGCAAAAAAAAAACCCCAAAACCTGTACAATGAAAAGGCCCCCTGAAGAAATCTTCAAAGTATTACTAACACATAGTAACATATAATACAAGAGACTGAAATCAACAATATATTGTATGCTTAAACTCCTCCATCTAATGTATTGTGAGTTTGCTTCAGAAATATTCTTTCAGAAAGTTTTGTATTCTCCATTTGGAATGAAAACAGTGAATTTCATGTATTTTGTCATAACAAATAAATTAATGTGGCTTGATCATAAACAAAACTTTTTATTAGCTCAGCTTATAGAATGTGTTCTTATTTTACAGCAATGTCTGCCAAACGTTGTCTTCCTAGTGTTGAGGTAAGTAGTCTCTGTATCAGGTAACATTTTGGATGTGTGATGCAAAAAGTGCATCAGTGGGTTCAATTCTTGTCAACAGTAATCTGTGTTAATAGAAAAGTTGTGTCCTCATCAAGTGCTTCCCAGCTGCCATCTCTGGAAAGAAAGATAGTATCTAGTAATTTCCTGGAAGTTTCTTGCTTTGCTCCTTTCTTTCTTCCCTTTTTACTATTCCTCCAGTAGCGGAATCTGCAACAGTGATTCTTAGCTAGGATGTATTAATTGGGGTTCTCCAGAGAAACAGATGGAGAAGGCAATGGCACCCCACTCTAGTACTCTGGCCTGGAAAATCCCATGGACAGAGGGGCCTGGTGGGCTGCAGTCCATGGGGTCACTAGAAGTCGGACACGACCGAGTGACTTCACTTTCACTTTTCACTTTCATGCATTGGAGAAGGACATGGCAACCCACTCCAGTATTCTTGCCTGGAGAATCCCAGGGACGGGGGAGCCTGGTGGACTGCTGTCTATGGGGTTGCACAGAGTCGGACGCGACTGAAGCGACTTAGCAGCAGCAGAGAAACAGAACCACACTGTGGGTGAATGTGTATGTGTCTGTGTTTGTGAGAGAGGGAGAAAGGGAGAGAAAGAGATTGATTGACTGGTTGATTATAAATAATTGGCTTATGCAAATATGGAGGCCAAGTCCCAAGTCTGCAGGTGGCAGGCTGGAGACCCAGGGGAGTGGGTGAGGTAGTTCCAGTCCAAACTTTGCAGCTTGAGATTCATAAAGGCAGGAAAAGACCACTGTCCCAGCTAATTGGCAGAAGTTCCATTATTCTCAGGAGGGTCAGCCTTTTTGTTCAGTTCAGGCCTTCAGTTGATTGTACGACGGCTACTCACATGAGAGAGGAAATCTTCACTCAGTCTACTGAATCAAATGTTAACTCATTCAGAAACAGAGACACACCAATAATAATGTTTGACCAAATTTCTGGGTATACCATGGCCCTGTCAAGTTGACACATGAAGTTAATTATCACACTGGGTGATCCCCCCTCATCATGGTGACATTTAGCAGTGTGGAGGGATTTGTCACAACTGGGTGGGGCTAGAAGAAGGTTGCTGCTGGCATCTAGTGGGCAGATAAATCAGGGGTACTCTGAACATCCTACAGCACAGAGTATAGCCCCCACAACAAAGAATTGTCCAGCCAAAATGTCAGTGGTGCCAAGAATTAAATTTCTATTTGTATTAACTTTATCCCATCTTTTCAAAGATAAAAATGTGATTATTAAAAATTGTAGATGTGTTAAGCAACAGGACAGTCTAAAATCTAGTCATATAATCTTTGAAAAACAATTGTGTCCCTAATAAATTCTCTGTGAAATTAAAATGTGATAAGTTGTAATTTGTATAAATATTTAATTTGGCCAAAAGGTGGCACCAATGTACCTTTTAAAAGTCTTTCACATAGCTTTGACTAGGCTGATAAAGGTCCCTCTAGTCAAAGCTATGGTTTTTCTGGGAGTCATGTATGGATGTGAGAGTTGGACTATAAAGAAAGATGAGCGCCGAAGAATTGATGCTTTTGAACTGTCGTGTTGGAGAAGACTCTTGAGAGTCCCTTGCACTGCAGGGAGATCCAACCAGTCCATCCTAAAGGAAATCAGCTCTGAATATTCATTGGGAGGACTGATGCTGAAGCTGAAACTCCAATACTTTGGCGACCTGATGCAAAGAACTGACTCATTGGAAAAGACCTTGATGCTGGGAAAGACAGAAGGCAGGAGGAGAAGGGGACAACAGAGGATGAGATGGGTTGGATGGCATCACTGACTCAATGGACATGAGTTTCAGCAAACTCCAGGAGATGGTGAAGGACAGGGAAGCCTGGTGTGCTGCAGTCCATGGTGTTGCAAACAGTCGGACATGACTGAGCGACTGAACTGAATTTTATGCTTAAATTTGGCATCACTATTTGTTTAAATCACATTTATTTGGTACTTAGCTCCTTTGGGATTTTGTCTCACTTTATAGAGTCATGATCAATGAGAAGCTTCCTAGCATTCCATAATAGGTAATATATTAGGATTCCATAATATATTAGGAAATATGTTGACATCCTGCTTTGATCAAGATGCTCCCAATTTACCTGTATTAGCAGCAGATAACTTGAAAATATCATTTAGTTTGCTTCTTATATCAAGAATTTCTGAGGATGCTTGTAAGTCTTTAACATTAAGTGAAAGTGTTGTTCGCTCAGTCGTGTATGACTCTGTGATCCCATGGACTGTAGCCCACCAGGCTCCTCTGTCCATAGAATCCTCTAAGCAAGAAGACTGGAGTGGGTTGCCGTTTCCTTCTCCAGGGGATCTTCCCAACCTGGGTCTCCTACATAGCAAGCAGATTCTTTACCATTAAGCCTTAGGCATTTTAGTCTCAATCACATTTGTTCCTTTTATCAGGCATCAAACTCAGTTTTTAGTGTTCTGATGGGTTAGTAGATAAATCCAGGGACATATGAGTAAATACTCCCTAGTTTCTTACCTTTTGTTTCTTTCCTTCATATGCACAGCGTGAGGTTAGCCTGTATATTATTTTCTGGAACTTACTTTTTCTTTCAACTGTGATTTAACAACTGACTTTCTAAGCTGGTGTTCTTTTTCCATCTTCATTTGCTTCCTTCCAGCCAGTTTCATTCTCTGAGTAGGCTGAGAAGTTCTCTCATAGAGTTCTTGTGCCTTCCAGTGCTGAGTGAATGCAGGCTACCCTTTGCTCTCCACCGACTTTGCTTGCAGTAGTACTATTATCCTTGGGCTTTGTGCCTCATCACTAAATACTTCTCTTACATTTATTTTACAACTGATTAACCAGCTTGGTCAATGAACCTGCTTCCTCCCAGATGAATTCTCTTCCAGTGTTTATATAATGTTGAAACTTTTCTGTTGAAACAACTTGTATCAAAATAATGGAAATAAAAGATCTTCCTTTAAGCTGCTAGAAATCCTTGGTGTCCTTTCATGTCAGAAATCTGAAGGAATATCAGTGCTGTGGGAGGGCTGCTCTGTACAGCTGGTCCTGGCTCTCTCGGGAAGTGAAGAGGCTTGTGCAAGAAGGAGGCCTTCATCATCTGAAGTCACCTGTTGTATGATCTATGTTATTACTCACTTTCGAGAAGGTTCATGTTAGATTCTTGTGGACCAAACAGGCCCTTGAGGAATGAGATCTTATGAATTTAGCTCTGCCACATTTTTCTATAAGGGAAGCCATATGGTACTTGGTCCAAACCATATGTAGGTTAAGTATCTAATTTTTAAAAAATCGTTTTTTTGATAACTGGCATTTGTACCAAGTGCCTTGTAGGGAGGAAAATCTAAACAACCTGTGGTGTGGTTCTTTAGGAAAAGGATGCAACATTTGCAGAGATAAGATAAAAGGTTTTGAAATGCAGACCAAAGATTTTTTTTTACTGGACCAGTTCTCATTTCCCACACTGCCCTTCTTTTACGTATGTGCACACAGTCCATGCTATGAGCTCAGTGGTACCTGTCAACTATCACAGCATTTCAAAATTTGGGAGGAGAGGCATATAAATGGAGAACACCTTTAGAAAATGCTGAACGTCTCCTGTTTCACTGTTAACTACAGTTTTTCAGATTTCTCCAGTTGGTGGTTAGCTTCAGACCCACCGTGCAGAGCCATGCAAATTATGCACAATAACACTAATTGCATGCACCACTCACCAAATGCATGCTTCTGGCGTTAGGCTTGCAGTTTGCACAGCTGTGCGGAGCAGCCCTGTCTTTCCTAATCCTGGTTTAAATGTTGAATTTAAGAAGCCCTTGTTTTGAATTTCTGCAGCAAGTGAGTTTTCACTTGTGTAGCCAGGAAATTAAAATACACAGGTGGTATAAAGAACAATGAAGAAAAAATGAATACTCCCTAGGTGACTCAACCATGTGTCTGTTAAAATTTGTAGAACTGTGCACCTGTAGAACAGGGTGGATTTTACTGTATGTAAATTACACCTTAAGAAAAGATTAAGACCACCCAGATAAATATAGAAAAGTCTTAAAGTTTAATGAGCCATAATGATTATCATTCACTATTAATCCTTCCATGGGTCAGAAAAAAAAAAAAACACCATCTAGACATTAAGAGTTGGAGAAGGCAATGGCATCTAGACATTAAGAGTTGGAGAAGGCAATGGCACCCCACTTAAAAATCCCATGGATGGAGGAGCCTGGCAGGCTGCAGTCCATGGGGTCGCTAAGAGTCAGACACGACTGAGCGACTTCACTTTCACTTTTCACTTTCATGCATTGGAGAAGGAAATGGCAACCCACTCCAGTGTTCTTGCCTGGAGAATCCCAGGGACGGGGGAGCCTGGTGGGCTGCCGTCTATGGGGTCACACAGAGTTGGACACGACTGAAGTGACTTAGCAGACATTAAGAGTACAGAGAAAAACTCATGAAACTAAAAAGGTGATTCTGAAATTCACTCTGAAACCAGACAAATTGCTGATGAGGCTGTGGCACATCTGGATAAAAGATCAAAAACTCAGGTTGAGTTTTTCACCTGAATTGAATTGTGAGTGACCAATTATTTTGGCATTTGGTGCATCTCAGCTTTATACAGAGGACAACTAGTCATTCTGATTAGGGAGATAGAAACACTAGTTTCAGTTGACCTGTTTAAAGGAGAGGTGATACTCTCTGTTTTTATACTGTTCCACATGGAACCTCTGCATTGTAATTTATATATGAAGATATTTGATTGACTTGAGCATACACACCTGTAGCTGCATTAGTCATGACTGTGACTGATCACAGATGTGGTCCAGAGGCCCACTTGTCACTGTACTGACCAGACCTTCCTGTGACCTGCAGATACAATATGGATTTGAGATTCAAAGGTTTGAGTATACAAGTGACAAGTATACAAATGACTGCACCTGCTTTTGTCACTCCTAGGAGGAAGAAATGGCTATCCACTCCAGTATTCTTGCCAGGAAGATGCTATGGATAGAAGAACCTGGTAGGCTATAGTCCGTGGAGTTGCCAAGAATGGGACATGACTGAGCATGCACAAACATCTCCCAGGAGTACAAAATTGGAAGACCTGTTTTTTTGGCCACAGTTACAGCTGAGAAAAGTATAGGAAAGGTTTAATCCCTGCCCCAGAATTGCACTGTCATAAAGATCAAGATAGACCTTCCCAGGTGGTGCTAGTGGTAAAGAACCTGCCTACCAATGCAGGAGATGTAAGAGACATTGGGTTCAGTCCCTGGGTTGGGAAGATCCCCTGAAGAAGGACTCGGCAACCCACTCCAGTATTCTTGCCTGGAGAATCCCCATAGACAGAGGAGCCTGGCAGGCTACAGTCCATAGGGTTGCAAAGAATTGGACATGACTGAAGTTACTTAGCGTGCATGCAAAGATCAAGATAAAGCCAAAGTCCTATTTGAGTCTAGCCATGAAACAAATTGTGAAGAAAGTGCATCTGGTCTTGTAAAATGCAGAAACTGCTAGACACTGCTACCATTGCTGTTACGATAAGTTAGAGACAGTTTTAAGTTTAGGAGTTTTCCACCCTAGGAGGCATCCTCCCCTCACCTAGGTTTTTCTTAACTGTTTGTGGTATCTGTGCCCAGCTTTGCTGAGGATTTTCTGAATGTATAGTGTGCTCATGTACAGATACATATTTATTCACTCTTTTTCCTAAGTTCAGAAACTTAGCCTCCAATGATCTCAAGCTTCAGGGAAAAAAAGGTATGTACTTCACAAAGTGATTGGGGGCTCCAGATTTAGCATAAAGGGCAGAATTGCCTGTGAGGACAAGTGTTGCAAAAGATTATGTCCTATTCTCTTAAGTTAGAAAGATGTGACTTAATAAAAAATTTTAATTCCAGAAAGCATGAAATATTAAATACCCTATGTACAGTGTACATTAACAAGACATTTTACTTCAGAACAAAGTTTAGTTTTAGGACTTTTAAGATGTTATCAACTTTAAATTGATCCCAAGGTTTGGAAAGCACATTCTTTTCTAGAGCCTAATTATTGTCATTGGTCTGTGCTTCAGAAAAACAGGGCTGTCAATGTTTAGGGAAGAAAACTGGTGTCTTAGTAAACACAGAACTTTTGAAACATCCAGCTTTAGCAGGCACCATCTGAATAAGCTATTTTTTTGCATCAAGGTTGCTTAGTTATTTGGTAACCATACAGATTATTAACAATGTGTCACTTAATACAGAAAAAGCAACTTGAGAACAGCAAGAGGTGAGGAAAACAAGTGCTTCTATCAGGTTCATAGATGGCATCAAAATCAGAATTGTCCTTTAGGTGGAATTATTTCAGTGAAATTGAATTCAAGTTCAAGGTGTTTTCTTTCTCTTTCCTGGAGGTGGGCTCTTTTAGGCATGTCATCATAAAATCTGGCCAACACTCAGCAGAGCAAAACTTTTGATGGTGCTAACTCAGTTTCAATCTGTGATCTTTATGGTTTTAGGAAATTAATGTACTATACCATGTTTCTCTTAAAAGACCCGGGTAAATAAACATGAACCAATATAACATTTATTTTATATTAATATTCAGTACATATATTAATTCAGATTAAAACTTTTTTTACAGAGTATTTCTTTAATATTTGCATCTGATCCACAGTAATATAGTACTAATTTTAATGAGAAATACAAATTAGAACTTTTGCTTTCATAATAGCTCATCCAATTAACATTTTTACAGACAAAGAACTACTATAAATATGTAACATTATGCAGGCTTTTCTTCTGCACCTGTTCACAAATCAGAAAGAATATACTTTAAAACTACTTAGAAACCAAACGCTATCAAGCTGCCCCTCTATTTATATGACCAGCTGCCCGTGTGTTTATATGACCATCTCCCCACACCTGGCAAAATGAATTCCTGTCTCTTTCGTCTCCTCCGCAGTGCATCACAGTGCTGCATCCCTGTGGCTCTTTCTTTAACCCCTGTCCCAGTTTCAGTTGCTGCTGTTTCCCAGATTGGGCTTTTCAAGGGCAGACAGCCTGTCCCCTTTATCAGTGTTTGGGATGTGTCATACCCAAAACATTGAATAAATTGAGTTCAACCTAAATTTAAGTAGTTGCTTTCTGTTACATTTTTTGTTAACTAAGGATTACAAAATAATCTTTTCAAAAATGTACCATAAAATGTACTATATACTGAAAATTTGAATTCTGTATAATAAGAAACTAAGCCACACAATAAAACATCACAGGAATTTTAACCTAAAGAACTCTAAACCTTAAATAAAGATGTTTAAAAATGCAGAAAGGGCAGCAGAGAAGTCCACCCCTAATGTATTGAGTATCAGGTGAAATTAAAAAGCAGACTTCACACATCTGAATAAAGTTGACAGTAAAATGATCTTTTCAAACAATGGGATTCTGAAACCTAACAATTATGTTAAAAATTCTGTAAACTGTTCCCCCTTCAAATTAATTCTTAAACTATAAAAAAATAAGGCAACTTGAAGTTAGAAACTTACAGATGAAGTTAACTCTGGATTTTTTGCAGAAGCCAGATTGGACTGGTGCCCTCTCACAATCTGTATTTCTAAAAGCCTTTAGCAGGAAGGTGAGTCACACATACTGGTGAAATAACGTATTCTCTCAAAAATACATCAATCGAGTGTCTAAGGCTTCACTAAATAGTAGAACAATTAAGATCACAAACTTTGTGCTGTCAAATAGATTATCTTCAAAGAAAATTATGCAGACAGTTTTCTGAAGAACTCCATTTGTGCCACATGCTTATTGTTCTTTGAGGTGGAGGAGGTGGCAGGGAACCTAATTTCTACTTGAATGTTCTTTTGTTTCCTGCTGCCTTTACTTAAATGTTACCAGGGACTATTTTTATACCCTGTAAAGTACTTTGAGAAAATGTTAAGTGGCTAGTGCTACACAAAATAGAGGAGGATTTTCTTATTCTTGTTGTAAAGCAAACTGAATAACACAGCTCTCAAAAGGGGGAATATAATGTGCTGAAAAATCATCTGATAAACCAACTAGCCTTGTAAAATTCTGAGTTCAAGAAAAACTGAATCCCAGCTAATTGATGAATATTCATTAAAAGCATTTATACCACAGCAAATTTAAAGGAAAATTAATGTGTTATTAAATTGCATTTTGTGATATTTTAATACTATCAAGTGGATGTGAATTGAATAAGAACCTATTTACATTCACTTCATGTCTAACATATAAGGTCAAATTGCTTAAAATAAAAAATATTTTATGAAAGACTCCTAAGTCATCTGATTCTTGATTATTTCTATAAGAGCAAAACAATTGACATCATCTTAGAATTCACAGTAGTAGAATTTGGCCATGTAGCAGAATAATCAGATTGAGACCAGTGCATTTCTGGATTCCTTTTTCAAACTGGAATCCTACTTACTTAATTCACCAGATATTCTCAATAGAAAAGATTGAGGAGAAACCATTTAAGAATGAATGCAAATAAAGTACACATTTCATCACAAAAACACTCAATTATAATACATTCTAACCAAATATGTATTACACCACAAAGGGAAAAAAAAACAATAGAAACCTAGGACTACTTAGTCTAAAAAATATTCATTACACATATTTATCTCACATGTTTTTAAAACTCCCAAATAAATATACCTAAACACTTGAAAATATTTTCAGTAACTGGTAAGTGCTCTACTTTTTGCTCATTCATGAGAAATTACTAAAAACTTACAATCAAGTATATTGGCTTGAGCCATCCTTGCAGTAAATGAAGGCAGGATTCTTCAAAACTGTAAAACGCACCAACTTTAGTCAGTTTTTAAAAAAATTGCTCACTTTTAAATATGTAGTTGCTGGTAGCTGTCCAAGTCCATTAGCACCACATATAGTGAATTTAAAAGTATTTTTAGGGAGGATGACTTAGCAGTCTTTTGTTTAAGAATTATATAATTAAAAGAAATTGATCTCTTGGGTCATGTTTTGAAAGATCCACTTTTCATCTTGCTAAACTGAAGGACTGGTAGTTCCCTTCCCTGCGCTCCCCTCCCCACAAGGTTATAAGCATGAAGGGAGGAAAACCTGGGGAAATACTTTTACACTTCAACAAAGAATCTTGCTAATAATATCTGTTATCTGGTTCAGTTCCAAAGTCACATTTTCTGCCAGAGGTCTCAATAGGTACTTAAAGGAAGAAACTAGATTCTAAGGGACAAATTAGCACATACTTTCTGTATGCAATCCATAAATAATGCAGGAAGTCACCAGATCGTTTTAAATCATCTAACGTACATTCTTTTCTTTAAGAACATACGAATACCTTTAACAAGTACCTTACAACTCAAGTGAAACTTCTTTGCTATTTCATCTACTTTCAGAGTGACACTGTTACTCAATAGGGGACTGTACAATGTGAACCCTGACCTGTGAGGTAGGGAGTGTATTGCAGTCTTATGGCCATTTCACACAAGGAAAGGTTGAAACAATTACTTTTTTAAAAAAATATGGCTATCACTGAGATCGATGATTTAAATAAATAAAACACTAGCCCTTCTTGCTATATTAAGTTCATTTTTTTGTGTAAGGGATTAGCTGGACTAAGTACTGATGAAAAAGTAAATTTTTAATATTCATGTAAAATGTTTACTGGTGTCTCTCAACACATAGGCACAATGAGGGAATACTAGCATTTAAAATATAATGTACTTTAGTAATAACTTTCCACTTTCTATTCAGCTATGTGTTTGGCTCATTCTTGAGCAAGCATGAGTAATATTTTCATGAAATTATTGTGATTTCCTAATAAATCACAATCCAACCAGTCCATTCCTAGAGGAAATCAGTCCTGAATATTCATTGGAAGGGCTGATGTTGAAGCTGAAACTCCAATACTTTGGCCACCTGATGTGAAGAGCTGACTCATTTGAAAAGACCCTGATGCTGGGAAAGATTGAGGGCGGGAGGAGAAGGGGACGACAGAGGATGAGATGGTTGGATGGCATCACCGACTCAATGTGCGTGAGTTTGAATAAGTTCCAGGGGTTGGTGATGGATAGGGAGGCCTGGCGTGCTGCAGTCCATGGGGTCGCAAAGAGTCGGACACGATTGAGCAACTGAACTGAACTGAATTGATTGTGATTTCCTAGGACTTTTACTGCCAGGTTGGCTTTGAATCCACTCTCCCCTCTTCAAGGAAAGATAGATGAATATAGTCTCCAGAGATTTAATCTTGCAAGATGAATCCTGTGTTACCTGTGATCACTTGTTACTTGGGAAGTTTGTCTTCTCCTGGATGGAAAATAATATTCCACTTTTTGTTTTTGTTGTTGCCTTTTTTAGGCTTTCAGCAGGTGATCTTGCACAAGTGGATTTACAGAAGTCTATCTGGGGTAGAAGAAAGACGGAGAGGGAAAATGCACTCCCTGTTTCCACAAGGTAATTACTTGCCTGTTTGAAGTAATTTGTGAATGGCTTTTGTAAGGAACTTGAGCAAGACTAGAAAACCACTCATGTTTAATCAAACTATATATATATATATTTTGGTTTGCAGTATTGTTTTGAGGTAAGGCTACTGCCTAGGAGTGTAAGTCCTAGGCAGTAGTCTTACTTCTATAAATCACACATTCACAAAAATAGTTCACCATATTCATCATTTCAAATAACATAAAAGTACACTGTAAAAAAAAGTTGTTGAAAACAGAATGCAATATTAACCTATACACAGTGTTGAACTATCAAAGGAAACCAGGCTTTGTGACATCAGAGGACATGAAAGAGCTTACGGCATACTGCAAGTACTCATTAAATGTATCTTCTCCCAAGCACTCTGATCTCCAGAAACCATTTTAGCAACTCCCTGATGTCACTTTTCATTGCAGTTTGTACTGACTTCCTCCAATCCAGAAGTGGCTGCATTTCAGTGGTAGGGAGGGTTTTATAACTTGATTAATTCTTCAGCACTTGACTTCTAGGTTGGAATTGTGTTGGGTTAAATTCCAGATGCTAAATCTCTCATTTGTTGCTGAAAAAAGAAATGCCACAAATATGTAAAATAATTAACCATTAAGCTTTTGTTTTTCCCTCCCATGATCTAGAAATTGTCACTGTAGACGATTATTTATTGTATTATCATCAGAGGCCATTTCATTAACAAGCTGTTCTATAGACAACTGGATAGCATTCTTGACAAGAGAAGAAGCTGTTTCTATTAAGAGTGTTTCATATTGTTCCGAAGTTCTACCCTCAAAACCACTGTCATTAGCAAAAACCCCTACTTGCTCATTTTCAATTGAAATTAAGAATGGCTTAGGGACATTTTTAGATTTCTTAACATCAAATTCACTGATTTCAGTGTCTGTGATAATAATAGCAATTGGCTCCATTCTTTTGCTTTCTTCTGGTTTGGGTTTTTCTGCAGTGATCTCATTTTCTTGAAAATCCAATTCCTGGCTCAATTCAGTATCTTTTGGCTTACTCTCCTCAACAACAATCTCTCTACTTCCATGCTCCTTCCAATCTGGTCCACTTTCTAGGACACCATTTCTGGCTTCATCCAGAATTTGTTGATCTGGGACTGCAGGCGAGGGAGGAATCTCAGAACCCACTGGGAGCTCCTGTTCTGTGTCTGAAGCTTCCAATGGGCTCAGTTGCTGAGGTTGAGTGCTTTGTTTTTCCTCAAGCATTTCAGTATCTTTTTCAAGGATTAGAGTTCCTGTTTGAATAGCAGAATGACCCATATCTAACTCAAGTTCTACTGAAATCACTTTCTCTCCAGGAGAAGTTATGCTGTTGTTCACATTTGATTCACAGACCTCATCATCCCCTTTCTGTGAGACAGCTTCCCTTACATCCTGGGGCGACTTGCTCTTTGTTGTCTGGTCATCTGATTGGGTAAGAGTTTTTGTAACCAGATTTTCAGCCTCTTGGACTTTGACACTGCGGTCTGAATCTTCTATGATTTTGGAGTGATTACTTCTTTTCTCTCCTTTTGAGAATTTTATGCAGGGAATCTTGAGTCTGGATTTTGCCTTTTTCTTAGAAGGATTAGCATCCTCAGCATTGATTTCCGATTGCAGTTTAGCCTCAAAGGGCTTTTGCTGCTTTGAAGACTCTGACCTTTTCCTTCGTGTTACAAGGCGTTTGATTGAGGCCCAGGCCCCGCCAGGGCGCTGTGGCTGATCAGAAGCTCCTGCTTCTGGAGGACACTTCCTTGTTGCATCAGCAGCTTTAGAGCTGGCTTCGGGCTTCATTGCTTTGGCTGCTTTTTTTCTTCTCTTGAAGCAGAGCATCGATGCTTTTTCTTCCTGCCTCTCATCCTGACGTCTAACTTCTGCTGATCTCGTCTCATCCTTGCTTTCTACTTGTATTTCAGAAACTGTGATCTCCATTTTCACATTACACTCTTTCTTCCTCTAGAAAACTATATCGTCTCTTCGTTAGCAGTTTATTATGACAAAAAGTGGGCAAAAATATCACACTGAGTAAAATTTCTTCCAGATGTAATCATTCCTTTCGTCTTACTCCATATAGTCATTTTAGGTGGTTTCTCCAGTTATACAAATGCCTACATTCTCTATTACTTGTAATTTCACTAATTTCTTCATGAAAGCCCTTTTACTGGATAGATTTTTGTTTTATTTAAGGAGCAACCTGATAAGAGAAAAAAGGGATATTTTATTTCACCATCAGTCTATTGTTTTCTATAGAGACTATTTCAGTTGAATGCATATGAGTCTACCTGGCATATTTCCCATAAACTAATTTACTGAAATGACTGGAGAATAAAACTTGGGGTTTATTTTTGCCCTATCCAAAAGACTTCAGTGTGAATTTATTTTACTCTCTTTTCTTTGTTAAAACTTCATTTTGAGTTACTCTGCAGATCTGTTATTATTTTATCAGTTCTGGAGTTGTGCTGTTTCTATGAATTATGTAATTCTCTGAATTGCAAGTTAACAAACAAAAATCACCATCACCACAAAAAACAAAAACAATGAAGAGTAGGGTGATAAGCAAAATAATGTAATTTTTTATTACATGCAATAAAGAGTTCTGAAGTTGCAAAGATCTTAGAGATTATTTGAGATTATTCAAGTCGGGCCAGGTGAAAAAACCAAACTCCGGCGTGGGCAGCTGGCCTGCTGAAGGTCTCACAGTTAGATGAAGTCAGAGCCAGAGTTAGAACTGAAGACTTTGACTCTCTAATGCTCTTTCCAGTATACCATAAGGTTTCTGTTCTAAAAATGTATGTTCCATGAAGGAGGTGCTACTTTTCATACATGCTTGTGGGAAATTTAACATACTGTCATTCTCTACTTGTAAATTTGTTTGTATAATTTTAACATTTTTTTCTAAGTATCTGCTGTTCAAACATTTTCTATAATGAGCACATAGTTGAAGGTCAGAGTGAATAATAACAGTTGACATTTATTGAGCAACTCCTATGTATTAGGAAGTGCTAAGCACTTTTATATACATCTCTAATCCTCCCACATTACAGAGGAGGTGGTGCTATCATCATCTACAGATGAAGAAATTGAGGCCTAGATAGGTTAAGTAACTTGCTCTAGATTATACGGCTAGTTGATAACAGAGCTCAGATTCAACCCAAGATTGCCTGTTTTCAAAGCTTGTCCTCTGAAACTGGGCTTTAAGAGTTTCATCAGAAAAATGAATTGTTTGGAGATGCTAATCTGCACTAGACTCACTAGTCAAAAAATTTAAAAACTGCTTAATGGTCATGTAACCATAATGTAACCCATCGACTCATAACTGAACCAAGACTCAGAATGAGTTCTTGCTATTTTAAAATCAAGCTTTTGAAATTCTTTGTATTTTATTATCTTGGCTCTGGAACTAATTTGAAAGCCAAAAGTAAGTTGATAAGATAGGCAATTGGCAAACTAATTAGTGACATAAATATAAAGGTATATTTTAAAATCAATCCACAGAGTGGTATGAGGGTACCAATGAACAGAGATGTGAGGTGGTTACCTAACAAAAATCCTATGAATTTTAGATGGATGTCCTAAAATAAACAAAAGGACTCTTTCTTTGTACTGGTTTTTGTTTGTTTTTTAATGTGAATCCTTCAATGTTGAAGGTTTATTTGGGTAGCCCTTGATTCCATGAGCCACAGAAGGAACTGGAATTCTCAAAATCAGTTCATCATCTAAGTAAATATCCCCTTAGGTTGGGTCTTACATACTCCATTCCTCTGACAGAAAGACAAAGTCATCCTAGAACAATGACGAAACTAAAATATGAACATTTTTACAATGTCCCTCCTCATATGCTTCCATAACACAAGAACCACAGCTGATTATAGCTCTTTAAATCTTCTCCCTTCTTGTGAATTCTCAGCGCCTGGGAGTTTTTATTAACCAGAGGATGTAGAGCCAATAGAAATATTGAAATTTGACCATGTTTAGAAATGCATCATTTGAAATTATCCTAGATTGCCCAAAGACAACTGCTTGAGAAGCTCACTTGAATGTATATCAGATGAAGAAATACAACAGATATCCACATAAACCTAACTGAAACGGGGAAGGTGCAGGGCAGCGACACTAAAACTTTGCATAACACTAAGCTGCAAATGATCTGTCCTTAACCTGCGCAGACAGTTTTATCGCCTCGGCAATCTCAAAGTCCCTGTTATAATTTCCTGATAGAACCGCAAGTTTACTGCCACAGAAAATACCGCTCCCCGTATTCCCGTGAGCAGAGAAGCACAGAGGCAAAAAGCAGCCGCTCTCTGGGGAAAGTGGTGAGTCTCTCCCATCTCCCGGTGCGGACCGCGAAGCTTCCTCCGGGAGGAAGGCGTCTCTCCTTCGGCTAGATTGTGCGTTTGGCAGGAGCCAGAGCGCAGGAGAAAGTACTCAAAACGGAAAATGCTGGGGCGTGGAACAGGTAACCCAGCTTCAAGTTCTCTGCACAACGATAATGGCCAGGAACTCCACAGCGTATTTCCCCCAAAAGGGCAAGGAATGAAAAAAAGCTATCAGCAACACCTGCTCCTAGGAGATGTAACACGAAGAGGTGGGCGGACAGAGCCGATGAGGGTCACTCTGGCTGGAGATGTCTGCGGGCAAACGACCTTCCTGATTCTCACCCCGGCCACCTTGGGTGGTCAAGCGGGGACCTCCCGCCTACTCTGCCACACAGGCTATCAGCGGACCGGACACCTACCCGCACCCTCCTCGCTCTCCTCACTTACCGCGGGGTCCCTGGCAGAGGCAGGGCTGGACGCCGGGGCATGCGGGAAGCCACGGTCGCACCGGGAGCGAGCAGCCCTCTGCAGAGGGACCGCAGCCCCGCGGCGCCCCCTCCCCAGAGCGCGGGGACCGACAGGCGGCAGCACCAATGCGCGTGGAGGGGGCGGGCGCGGGGCGGGGCCGGGCTGGGGGAGGCGGGTGGTGAGGGTAGTAGATCCAGAGGTCCTTCCATCTAGCAGTTCGCCCGGCCGCCGAGACGCCGACCGTCGCTCTTCCAGCCTGGCGTCAATCCCCGCCGCGCGACCTCATACGAGAGTGAGCCGGCAGATGGGGAAGGGACCAGGGTCGAAAGCCTCCTCTTTTTTTCTCAGAGCAAAGTAGTTAAATCCAATTTTAAATGACAGGCATCCCATTATAAATCCCCCCACTGAATATTTAAGTCACAGCATACAGCACATTTTAAAAGTAGGATTCAAAACTTTGCAGTGAACCTTGTTTGGAGAGAAAATGACATTATATGAATTGATAGAGAAAGAGAAAGACAAAACAAAAACCTCATTACACCCAAACCCACTCCTGGGAAAGTTTTGGATATCAAGGTTCACGGCCAATGGGTTTCAGAACCTTAAGACATAGTAGGCTCTTCTCTCCCTAAATGTCTAGAAGGCGGGTAGAAATGATGCAATGTGTGTGCCGTCGAGTTCAGAACCCAGGAACCCAGCTCCACCCATCATTTATACCTTGTATAGATTTCCAAGATTAAGTGGCTTACAAGTTACCCTTGTTTCCCTTCAGTATGTTCCTGCTGCTGCTGCTGCTAAGTCGCTTCAGTCGTGTCCGACTCTGTGCGACCCCACCAGGCTCCCCCGTCCCTGGGATTCTCCAGGCAAGAACAGGAGTGGGTTGCCAGTGCCTTCTTCAATGCATTAAAGTGAAAAGTGAAAGTGAAGTCGCTCAGTCGTGTCGGACTCTTAGCGACCCCATGGACTGCAGCCCACCAGGCTCCTCCACCCATGGGATTTTCCAGGCAGGCAAGAATACTGGAGTGGAGTGCCATTGCCTTCCCTCTCAGTTAAGTGGGGGGTGGAGAACTGGAGCCGTGTTCCTCACAACTCCAGTCCTGATCAGAGGAAGGGTACTGGCATTATCTACTCTCCTGCCTGACTGGAGGGTAGATTCAGCTTAAGTATTGTATATTTTCATACATTTTGAGTCTTTATTAATAGATTCTTAAACTTTAGTGAAAAGCATCGTAAGCATTTATTTGTACACGTAATCCATTGTGTGCTATACATTAACACCAATGAAAGGTGTTGCAGTGAGTGACATGCTTTGGGTTTAATATGACCTACAAGGGCACTCCTGGGAGCTCCAGAGCTGAGGTCCTCTAGTATGCTTGGCTCCTCTCTCCTCCTCTGGCCCCTCCCATGCACACCACCCAGATGAAGAACTCATTAAGATGGAGGGAAGAATTTCTGAAAAGTAGTTGTACTTATCTCTTTTCTTTTATAGGATCATGATACTTTATAGGTAAACCTCAGTTACCCATTTGGGAATGTTTTTCCAAGTATATATTTTACCTTTGTTAAGATTCTATAGCTTTATCTGAGACTTATTAAGCAAAGAACTATTAGCACACAAAGGTAAAGATGAATCTTATCTGCCAAGATCTTAGAGACAAAAGCTGTAAAACAGGAAAATCCATAAGCATCCAATTTATAGTAGTTATAATTAAGAATTCAATTTATCTTTGTTTATTCAGCAAATATATGTGAAGATGTCTCAGATGGGTTACTGACCCTGCTGTCAGTTTTGAACTTTAAACAAATCAAAAAAATCTATGCCATTCATAACTAACTGAGATGCTATTATTGAGATACAAATTTTCTCAAATCTAGCAGATTTGGGAGTTTGCAGCAATTTCAAGCAAAAATAAGATGAGCTTATCTATATGAAGACAGGGTAGAATAGCTGTCTTATTAGGAAGTAATTGGAAATGAAATAAGCAACAGATTAAAACAATAAAGGTCATCTTAATGACAGAGATCTTATTCCATCTGCTTTTCTTAAAAAAAAAATTACTGAAAAGTGGTTTGGGGTAAGAGGTGAATTGATTTTGTATTTGAAGGGCAGATTTAAGGTATATTACATATAACTCCAACCTCCAAGACACACATAGTATAGAATCATAAATAAAATACTGTAGTGTGGTTTTTCTTTAGGATATAACTAGAACCCAATGCAAAATAAGAGTTTCAAAAAATATATCCAGTACCTCATACATGAAAGAAACCTGTCATCCTTGAACTCATTTAAGTGACAGTTAGTAAGCTATTACCCATATCATTGTCTGCTATTCCATTAGTAGCTTTTTATTATATAATGAGAAACAGGCTCTAAATATATCTTCAATCTGATGAGAAATTACCCTACCTACAGCTTATCTTGGTAATATCACCAGATACAGTGTGCCAATAAAATCGCTTGCTTATTTATCTGATCTCTACAGATGATACCATTTCTCCCATTCTAGTCCCTATCCACCCACAGCCTGGGTCTGCAGTTACCAAAAATGGTTTATAACTCCTTGGTCATAATTCTTACATGTTATGAGACCTCCTGGGAATAAGCCCTCCACTTCCCTTCCCCGGTACACCATTAAATGAATATGGCTGCAGCTCTCTGCTGGTCTGATCTGTTTCCAGGCACCACCAGGGTTGCTCCAGCCAACGTAAACTTGACACTAATTCGGCTGCAATCTGCTTTACTTGACAGCACATAAACATTTTCTTCCTTGAATTGAGAATGTATATACATCTTCATTGCACAGCAAGCCTCTGAGGTGCAGATCTGAGGAGATGCAATCTGTTTATCAGTAACATTATGAATATAGGGAGGGAAGCCATTAACCACTCAGGGTCAGAGCAGGGACAGGGAGGTCAGTGATCTTGAAGGATGCCTAGGCTTACTAGTCCTTCTCTGGCCACACCGACTATTCCAAAGCCACTAATGCTTGGCAGTAAGTCTTGAGTTCAGGTCTTCAGATAGCCTGCAGTTATTTTTTGTTCTTTATGCCTTCTCTTGAGCTTGGAATACTGGGTAAAAAACTATTTATTTATTGTATTCAAAGTAAGTCACTCAGTCATGTCATACTCTTTGTGACCCCATGGACTATAGTCAATGGAATTCTCCAGGCCAGAATCCTTCTCCAGGGGATCTTCCCAACCCAGGGATTGAACCCAATTCTCCCACATTGCGGCTGAGCCACCAGGGAAGCCCATTTATGTATTAGGGCTTTGTTTATAATCTTTGTCTTCCCACCAGTTGGGTTCAGTATTTCTAGAAATATTAAAGATTAAGCCCACATGGCTGAGACTTCCCTGGAAGTCCAGTGGTTAGGACTCTGTGTCTTCCACTGCAGGGGCCACGAGTTTGATCCCTGGTCTGGGAACTAAGACCGCACAAGCTGCATAGCACAGCCAAAACACATATACGACAAACAAAACCCACATGGCTTTTGGTGATATGAGAAAGCCTAAATTTTTAAAGATGATCTTCAGGGCACTTAGACAATACACTGCTTTACTCTCCTGTTTACCAACTGAATTCCCAGCAGGTCCCATTCCAGATGAGGTTTTACAGGACATAAAAAAACAGAAACAAAAAACACTGGAAATAGTGAACTCTGTGCAGACGGCCCCAGTGATGCTTTCGAACAGGAACTGACAACATCAGTGTGTGATGTGCCAGGAAGCGTACAAAGCACGATGGAGCCGGGGCTCTTGCTTTGATCCCCTCTGCCATATGCCCACTGCTGTCGTTTCTTTAGACTGTGAAACTGACAGTATTACAACACTGATATGAACAACCTAGGGGATTAAAAATAATCAAACCAAGGACACCAGGAAAAACGATGCTCTGCAATGCTAACTGAGCAGCACTGGCACCAGTGTGGATGTGACATCTTCTGGAAGGCCCAATGCAGGACGAGAGAGGGGAAAGAGAAGGAAAAATGGCAGAAGAACCGAGATGGACGATGAACAAAAAGAGAAGGGAAAACATTTGAGGGGAACAAACATCCTGTAGGGAGGGCTAGGGAGCTCAGGCACAGGGCAGAAGCTAAATAATCATTCTCTGAGTCAACAGAGCCATCCTACGGTTAATACTGGATAACCATCCTTCCTGAGGACTTTTAAAAATGAACGGTGCTGGGGACTTCCCTGATGGTCCAGTGCCTAGGACTCTGAGCTCCCAATGCAGGGGGGCCCAGGTTTGATCCCTGGTTGGGAAACTAGATCCCACATGCTGCATCTAAGACCTGGCACAGCCAAAAAAAATAAAAATAAAAAATAAAAAAAAATACATATATATATATATATATATATATATATATAAAAGAATGGTGCTGAAGCTGTGACAGCAATGGGAATTCTAAGGAAGTTCAGGATAAAAACCTATATAAGTAATACTTTCTCAGAGTTAAAAAAAAAAAAAAAGCAGTATTTTGGACTTCCCTGGTCAAGCTTCCAAAGCAGAGGGCATGGGTTCAATCACTGGTTGGGGAAGTTTCACATACATGCAGTGTGGCAAAGGAAAAAAAAAAGTAGCTCCCAAAAAACTAGACTGACTTATTGACCAAGGCAATGAGAGGCCAAGAACGCATTAAAAAAAAAAAACTATATACACATATATATATACATGACAAAAAGGCATGTTCTCCAAATTCCATTTCTCCCTCAGCCCTCTAAGAAGGTCTCCTTATTACGTGTCCTCCCAGAAACACACAAGCACGCACGCATCATTCCCCCTTTAAACACAACGTATCCTAAGGTACACACTAGGACTTGCTGCTTCTGTTGTGGCAGAGGTCTCCCAGATCACACGGGAAAGCAGAGCTAAGGCAACACAGACTGTTAATGCTACGATTTCTATTTGAACGCGGAGACTGAAAAATTATTTACTTTTATTCTATGGATTCTGTAAGGTAATTAGACGTGTACATGATTCAGGTTAATTTATACACAATGATGCAAATTAAAACTGAAGAAAGGCTTCTGGGGAAACTCCCGCTACTCATTTCAGAAGACCTTTGGGGCAGACTGACTTCTCTTCATTTCCCCACACTTCCTGACAGGAGGCCTGAATAAACACCAGCCAAACTTTCAAAACAGCTTCTTGAAGGCGGACAATCTAGAAAGACAAAGAGACAAGAAACGCACAGTTTTCTCTAAGCACTGAAATATCTCCTCTTCCTGTCCACGCCACACCATCATCTACCGATGCTGAAGTTGTTAACAGTTACCTCCTTTCTCACCGTCAACACTTCCGTGCACAGACTTGAAAACAATGTATAGGATTTACACCATGGCTGTGCGAATACTGTCTAAGTCCAGACCAAGGATGTGTAAATCCAGACCAAGCAGGTGCCACGATGACATTTCCAAGGTCACACATGCCTCCTGAAGAATAGCGCTTCCCCAGCACCAAGCCCAGGTGTCTCTGCTTCTGTGACAACCATCCATACAGCTGCCTGGATGATAGCCATGGTTGGCTTCCACCTGGACCCTGACTTTCTTAGACAATATGAGAGCCTTTCTTTGGCATAATTACCCTTTTGACACCCTTGTCTTAGCTCTCTCCAGTCTTTCCTCCCTCCTTCTATTCCATGTGGGACTTGAACTCTAGGTCACTTGCACTTCTCGGGACTCCCCTTCATTACTCCCCTTCATTACAGTCCAGATTAGGATTTGATCTTCTGAAAACCAGGTCTTCCTTTGCCCTGGTATGGTCCTCATTTTGCTGGAGTAAACTGCTAAATCCCTTCCGAGGAAGAGACGTGGGAGCAGCAAGCTTGCGCATGTCTGAGAACACCTGGACAGTTTTAGTGGAGTGGAAATACAGGTGGAAAGTCACCTTTCCTCGTGAGTGTGGAGGGCTTTCCTCCACTGTCTAAAAGCCTCTTACTACTGGGAAGACAGGGGTTCAGTCTAATTCTCACTTCTTTCACAGGCCAGCCATTTTTTCTTCTCTGGAGAAGGGTTTTTAGGATTTTCATCTTTAATGTCTTTAAGATTTCACCTGGTATGTCCAGGGGTGGCTCATTCATTGTGAGGAGTACTTTGGGGCCCTTCATTTAAGACCCCAAGAATTCCTGGACTGCTCCTGCTTCCTTCTTTCATCTACTTTCCAGGACATTTACTCACTCCTGCCTGCCGTCCATTCAGAGTATACAGACCTTCAGCTGCTCCTGCCCTCCAAGGTGCCATCAGCTCCAAGCCCAGAGTCTCCTGGGGGTCCACAGAGGCCTAACCTTCACTGGGGTCCCTCCACAATTCATCAGATGGTGCCTCTCCCCTTGATGCTGCCAATTTGTGATGAACCCTGTTCTTCTTCCAAAAATGTACGGAAGTATAAATATTTCACTTACTGGGTACTGCCAATGCTCGCTACTACCACCTCTTCTCTCACTGATGTCTGGAAAGGAATCTTAAATTATGAAATCTTCATTTTCATAGCTTTAGATGGAACCTGATAATTCATAAATATGCCTCATAAGGAAAAAGCAAAACTTCTGCCAGTGATGAACTTACCTGTTTAGAACAGCCCATTCACCTGCTCAGTTTCCGGGTCCAAATCAATATCATAGAAACAGGGCCGAGTAGGGAGTCCAGGCATGGTGCTCATCTAGATATGAAATAGCATTAAAAACAAGCTAAACTAGGTCTTTTCCTTCATGTTCCTTTCAGTTAGAAAGCCCAAGACACAATATTATTTTACAGTTGTCCATAAAGTGGCACTCTTCGTGTTATAAATTAAAAACCAAGTCACTGATTCTGTTATGATCTCAAGAGAAAACACTTGAGTCCTCCAGCAAACCCCTCGCCAGTATTCCCTCTGGGCTCCCACACAGACAGCTGCAACAGGAGGCTGAGGGGGTGTTTGCACCTTCATCCCACAATGGCAGGTGCCGGGAGGCTAACCCAGTTATTCAGCCCCTTGGTTCTCACACTGAAAGACCAAAAGGAGGTGCAGGCTTGTCTGCTATTTAATTTTGTTTCAATGAGTCTTGAGATGATACTGGTATTATTTTTGCTTCAGTAACAAAAGATTAGCAATCAGTATCCTTTAACTTGGGCCAAGACATTGCTGGACACAATCTAGATGGTTTTACAATCACTGTTACTACTGGACCAATCTGGCTTTCTAAAACTGAACTTGCAATGCTTGTGGATATTATTTATACTTGTTTCTTCTAAACAGTTGGCTTTGACAAATACCTACTTAGATATAAATTTCTAAAGTCTTGTCAGTGAAAACTCAGTATATTTTAACCTGTAACAACATCCTTTATAAAGAATACATACATACAAGTTTCAAATCAGATCCAGACAGGAGGCGAGACTAAATGGAACTTCTACAACTTTACTATAAAAGTGTCATAGAAAAGGATGAGTCACCTTCCATAACACAAAATACATATACTTTAGAAAACCTGATTCTGACATCTGAGCGTCAGTCAACACTCCTGAGAACATACTATATGGAGCTCATGTTGGTCTTTAGTCTCAAATTCTGTAAGAGAAGCAAGTGCTAAGTGTGGGGATGAGGAAGAAAAAGGGAGCCTGAAGATGACATTATAAAGATGAAGGCCAGGTGCCCACTGATGTAGACACACATGTGCAAGCTGGCAGAAAATTCTGAAGATGTTCCACCAAATAGTAATTAGCCGGATTTTCAGTACTTTTATTCTTTTCCAAGTAGGACTTTTTACCCTTAGATACTGGTCATACTGATAATCAGAAAATATTTAAAAATAAGATTAGATATATATACATATAGGAACTTAGATTTAAAAAAACAACAAAAACCCTCCCAAAAGAAGCCACCACCCTGTGAATTAGTACATACAATGCTCAAATCCTCTGAGCCTCATTCAGGCCCCAACAGCAGTTAGAAAGCAGGAAGAACAGTAATCATCGAGCCATCTAGATTTTGTGTGGAAATGTGTTGGTCCAAGGGGGCTTCTAATGTGAGTGTGTTCTAGATGAGACTGTCGTGGAGCTGGGCAGGCTGTGTTCCTCTCTGAACTGCAGGCCTGACACTTTCAGTTTTGCTTTTGTCTCTACAGACACCCTTCTGCATGCACACATCAAAAGTGACAATACTGCTCTGCTTCTTCAGCTGCTGACAATTTCTCCAGGATCAATGTACGTTCTACAATATCCAAGGTGCGGGATAAATGGTTTAGAGTTCTTATTAAAAGGGGATTTCGACAAACCCTGAGCACTGATGAATGTCATGATCACTGAGGTGATGGTGAGGCCTCCTGCCTCTGGAGGGGCTGAGGGACACTGGCTTGCAGGCCCGTCTGGCCACCACTGTGGCGTGGTGATGCTGCCCAGAGTGCTGCGAGGAGCAGGGCTCACACCTCTTGTTTAGTCGCTCAGTTGTGTCCGACTCTTTGTGACCCCTTGGACTAGCCTGACAGGCTCCTTTGCCCATGGAATTTCCCAGGCGAGAATACTGGAGTGGGTTGCCATTTCCTTCTCCAGGGGATCTTCCCAATCCAGGGATCCAACCAGTGTCTCCTGCTTGGCAGGCAGATTCTTTACCACTGAGACACCTGAACTTTCCTGAGGCCCAAACCAGCAGAGCTGAAAGTAGATTTGGCTTTAACGTTCTGTACTTCTGACTGTAATACTGCCTCCTACCACCTTCTTACTATACTGAAAGAAGCTCCAAAAGGAGATGTATTGATTTCTTTTACTTGCGTACTGGCTTAGTTCACTATTTCAATCCTGTTATTGCAGGTAAGAAAAAGCTGCAGATATATTGGTTGGCCAGAAAGTTCATTTGGGTTTTTCTGTACATCTCAAACGAATTTTCTGGCCAACCAAATAGGCTACTGGGCAGATCTGTGGGGGAAACCTGGGCACAGGATCAATGCAGACTTCGGGCCAGAGTCCAAACTAACTAACAAAGTCAGTCCAAATCATGCCCGTAACCTTTCCTCTACTTCCCAATTAGCAATTTTCCTCCTAAAACATGTATGAAACTTGTAAGACAGGAAGGATCTGAAAATTAATTCATCTCAAAGGGTAAATAATCAGCCATAAAAAGGAACCCATTTGAGTTAGTTCTAATGCGGTGGATGAACCTAGAATCTATTATACAGAGTGAAGTAAGTCAGAAAGAGAAAGATAAATACCGTATTCTAACACACATATATGGAATCTAGAAAATGGTACTGAATAATTTATTTACAGGGCAGCAGTGGAGAAACAGACATAGAGAACAGACTTATGGACATGGGGAGAGGGGAGGGGAGGGTGAAATGTAAGGAAAGAGTAACATGGAAACTTACATTACCATATGTAAAACAGATAGCCAATGGGAATTTGCTATATGGCTCAGGAAACCCAAACAGGGGCTCTGTATCAACCTAGAGGGGTGGGATGGGGAAGGAGATGGGAGGGAGGTTCAAAAGGGAGGGGATATATGTATACCTATGGCTGATTCATGCTGAGGTTTGACAGAAAACAAAATTCTGTAAAGCAATTATCCTTCAATTTAAAAATTAATTAAAAAAAGAAAAAAAAGCAAAAATAAGCCACCTTATCTTTCTTATCTATAGGCTTCATTTACACTTTAAGGGGCAAATTCTTTACTCAAGGATGGTTAATTACCTGAATTTCAGGCATAAGCTCCAGGCCTGTTGATAAGACCCAGGAGGTGCAGAGCCTCAAACAGGCTATTGGGAGGACTAAGTTAGTCTGTAAAAGGTGCCCAATAAAAGTCAGCTGTGATTATATACAACAGTACTGTACATAGCCTATGGATTAGGCCCATTCGGGATTCAGACAAGGTCACACTGCCACCGGGAAACAATTATTATTCAGTACAAGCAGTCATGGCGTCATCCTTGAACTGAGACCAAGATGGTCCACAGCAAGACAATTTATCGTAATGGGTCCGACTCCAGCTTTCTCCTTAGCAATGAACTCTGCTAATCAGGCATTTGTGTAGCATTTGCAGTAATCGATTTAAGAAGCACTGATGAACAAGCGGTCCTCTCTGCTTGCAGTGCTCACTCACCGTTCCCACCAGAGGGTACAGAAAGCCGGCCCCGACGCTGGCGCGGATGTCGCGAATGGGCAGGACGAAGCCAGTAGGCACGCCTTTTAGCTCTGGGTTGTGAGACAAGGACAAGTGTGTCTTGGCCATGCAGATGGGCAGATTCCCAAAGCCCTGGGGAAAGATGGGAACACAAGTGGGAGAAGTGAAAGGCTGGCAATGCAACGAAGAACATCTGGGCACTGTGCTTCTGCAATTTACCTGAAACACCCAACTCCCTTTATGTTCATGTCTACGTCACCACTCTCCTCCAGCTTAGTCATTATAAATTAAAAAAAAAAAATCTTTGTTGGGCAAAGGAGTGGAGCCCTCACAACTATATCCCACAAATGAATATTTCACTTTCATTTATATAACCAATTAAAATGATAGTCTGGAGCAGACGTGAAGATTCGACTCAAGGCAGGCTCTCAGTGCTTTAGTAAGACATTTCATGTTTCCTCATGACTTTTCCACACTCACATACCACCTCATGGAAGATAAAGAACTTGGGACTGGACCACCTAATCCATGCTCAGTATTTAAGAGGGGAGACAGCTGCCACCCAGAGAAGGACAGCAGTGCCTGGCGGGGCTGGGAGAACGCGGGCATTCTGCCTCCAAGAGTTGATGCATAAAAAGAGCTGAAAGAACACACTCACCTGCTTTGTGTAGACTTCTGCTTTGTGCTGGGCTTCAGGGAGCAATTCGATGTCGTCAGCTCCATAGATCTTCTGTGCAATAATCCTGATTTTGTCCTCGACTGGGAGCTAATAAGAGAGAGAGGGGAGGGCATGACTAGACACCCGTGAGGACATGAACCTTTACTTACAGTGGTATTCCAGGTCAGAGTCCCCGAAATGGCCACAGGTGTTTATACACATACAAGGATGGGCAAATAGTTCAAGGTTTACTGGATTAGAAACGTTTTTTTACTACAAGGTCCCAGATTTTATAAGCGGAAACTGTCCCCCAGGTGTCAAGTTGCTGTGTGTGTGTGCGTGTGCGCGCGTGCGCGCGCGCATGTGTAAGATTTTTACTAGGTACATCATAAACAATACTGCTCAAGAGTAACTATTTCTTCATAAATAAAAATAATGCTCTAATACTGACAATCAGTCTCCCATCAAAGCAGACTTGGGATACTGTTTATGAAATAAGACAACTGATACCCATTCACAGAACCCCCAGTGTGTACAGATGCTACCTTTAACACAAATGACTGTCAACTGCTGTTGCTTTGTAGTTATAAAAACAAAATCATCCACATATTTAAACAACAATCCAATGACTTATACGATCAACATACAACAAGGATGGTGGGAAAGGATATGTTTTTCATGGCACTTGTGTAGCGGACAGAGGCCAGTGGTCCAACCAGTGACCTCCGGGTCTAATGAGGAAGCCCAGGGCTGCTTCCTCCAGGGCAAAAACCTTCGGAAGCGGCATCTGGCCTCTGAAATACTCTTGCAGCCCAGCTCAAGGCACTAAAATTCAAGAGCAAACAGCAGAAGGAGAAACTGCCCAAAGGAAATGGGAAAGACAGCTACTCTCACAGGTAACCTGGGTGAGCAAATCACTTAAATTGGGCAGTATGTGACTCCAGGTCCCCTAGCAACTAAGGCTAACATTGGGTGAGTTTTGCTTTCTGAAAAGAATAATTACCTATGAAAATAAGCATTTCCTTTTAAACTAAACTGTGATCATTTACGAGGGGGCTTTGTATAATGGACATGAATAAAGTGAAGCCATTCAACTGCAGCTTTATAAAGATCCAATAGAGATTACTTTCATATGCCTCTTATAACTGGAGCTCTATAAATGCCAAGGTACATTCAGAACTTCTGAAGCAAAAGTACTTTCGTTGAGGAGTGATTTACAACAGACGCTGAATGAGACAAAATGCAACAGCTTCCCGTCTGTCAGATACAAGTTCCAAGTAGAAACGGGTTATGAAGTCCTCATTATCCTACTTCTTCCAGGCCTCCTTCTCACCTCCAAGGACTGGTGTTCCTCACTCAGGCACCGTGGATGCGGGCTTAGAGAGGGTGTCTATAAATGCTCTGTATTTGTGTGCAAATTTCTCGGTATGGCATTTCCCCCAAAGACAGTTGGTTGAACAGTTTTTCAAACCAGTCTATAAAACTAAAGCTCAACAGGAAAATGTCCATGTCAACAGAATGTTAATTAACTGTAATTAAGATATAAGCAGATCAGATCTGCGAGGGGCAAAGAAAACAAGAGACTGTTAAAATTCATGAGTTATAGGGTTTGCTTCCTTCTACCTTTTTATGGCTATTTTTGAAAGTCTATCATTATCTTCTAAAAATCAGGCCAAAAAGCAGCTTAGATAACACAAGCAGAACCAGCTGCAACGTCCATGCCATGCTCCTAGCGAAGCTGGCAGTTGTTGCTGTGGGCAGACTGCTTAACGTCCGACTGCCTTCTGAAGTACATGGACAAAGAAGTGACACCAAAGTACAACCCTATAATAAGAACAACCATTTTGTGAACTAACTTTATTGTACCCCAGAATAAGCAGTCTGCCTATGCCAGACGTATCATAATTTACTCAGTGACAGAAAGGATGCTGAGCCTGCCAGGGTGCTCTGGTTTCGCGCCTGAGTGCTTCTCTGAACCCCAGGCAGCCCCATACCAGGCAGGGTGTGCAGAACCACACTGCTTTCCCCTATGCTGGGAAGCTTTCAGACGACACTTGTGAGCTTGATGTAGCCCAGTGCCAGTTTGCAGTAACATGGCTGGTGCCCTGGTTTAAAGGCTGTGGTTCTCTATGTAAGCCTTTCTCCTGCCAAAAAAAGGGGCTGTACTGTGAGCCTTTTCCAAAGTTAGGACGTGAGCCAACCTCCTGGGGTGTTCTTGTCTGGATGCCCTCCTCGGTCAGAAAGCAGCAATGTACGTTGTTAAGAAAACTGTCTGGAGTTGGGAGTCCAGGCTGTGGTCGTGTAACTCACCTCCACGAGATGCAAACCCACAGGTTGAAGCTGCTAAACATGGCTCCAAACAGAAGCCTAAACAGAAACCTCGTTGTGCTTTTTTTGGTTTATTTTTTTTGCATACAGCAGTTAACCCACCTTGAGGTCGTAGAGGAGCTGGAAGTTGCTGGGGGCCGCAGCTGCCCTCTGGACGGCCTCAGCCAGCGCCAGGGCACCCTTGCCCCCTTCTGCCCAGTGAGTGCACTTCACGGCGTCAAAAGCACCATGTTCTTTGGCGAGGTGGCTGACGAGGTCCAGCTCGGCCTCTGTATCTGTCCTATAAAGGCAGAACTTCATGTTAAAGCACTGAGGATGGGGGAGAGGACAGAATTTGTCATGTTTTTGGCATAAAAACCCATGTGCATTACCCACTGATAAACAGAAACTAACAGTAACACTGCTTGGGTTTGAACCCTGACGCCACAATTTACCAGCTCATGACTTGCAATGTCTTAGGGTCCATGTGGGTATAATCACTGCATTTCATTGGGATGTCATGAGGCTTAGATGGCAAACACACGCAAGGTAGAACATTCCAGGAACATCATAAGGAATCAATAAATACTAGCATCTCAAAATTTTTGTTTCCTATTTTGCTGTGGCTACACCATCAAAATAAGATCAAAACCAGCATGAGAGTAACTAAACAACCCATGCAAGTTCTCTTACAGGAACATTTCCAGGTCACTATGCTTAACAAACTGTCAAGACACTATCCCACCAGACCTGGAGAAATAATGGAACTGTAGGCAGTACTCTTGCCTGGAAAATCCCATGGACTGAGGAGCCTGGTGGGCTGCAGTCCATGGGGTCGCGAAGAGTCGGACACGACTGAACGACTTCACTTTCACTTTTTACTTTCATGCATTGGAGAAGGAAATGACAACCCACTCCAGTGTTCTTGCTTGGAGAATCCCAGGGACGGGGGACCCTGGTGGGCTGCCGTCTATGGGGTCGCACAGAGTCGGACACGACTGAAGCGACTTAGCAGCAGCAGCAGCAGCAGCAGCAGCAGCAGACCCATGACCTTATCTTAGCACAAAAGGCCTTTAGAGACCAGAAAGAACATTTAAGTTCTGGCCCGTGTGTTACTCACTTCACCTGGTGAGGATGGGCACCTACAGGAGCCAAATCTGACTCCGCACCCTCAGCAGGGAGGGTGACAAGTCCCCTGTGACATACGCAGTTCCTGTCATATGGCAGGCTCTCGTCAACAGCTCCCAAAGCAAATGCTTGATAACTGACAGCAACAACTGAAGAAAAGAACAAAGCTAAGAGCTGGGCTGCACATCCACTCCAGGAGACGTCTGCTGGCCATTTCCTACAGTCTCCCTCAACTCTTTTTTTTTTTTTTAATTTATTTTTTAATTGAAGGATAATTGCTTTTCAGAATTTTGTTGTTTTCTGTCAAATCCTGCCTCAACTCTCACACCCCATACTTACTTGAAGGCATTCACGGCCACTACCACTGGCACACCAAACATCCTGGCATTTTCAATTTGCTTCTTCAAGTTACTGAAGCCTTTTCCAACCAGCTCCAGGTCCTGTAGGAATAACAGAGGAAGGTCTGGAAGGTTAGAGAGCAGAAGTTAAAACAGCTGCAGGTTCTTCTTAAAAGAGAAACTGTCTCCTTGAGCCAGCAGCCACTTGCTGTCAGGACGAGCCGACAGAGCGCAGGGGTGATGATGCGTTCCCCAGGTGACCGAGTGACCTGCGACCCTGGAGCGAGCTGTGCTCCTGGCCTGGCTGCCCTGAAAGCTGAGATCCGCCTGTGCATCTGCCTCACCACGCCGCATCTTAGCTGTTTGAAGGACTCAGATGCCCTTAAATCAGTTATATTTACAACCTGTTTTATAATAGATTGTACGTACTTCTATGGCACAATGGTACAAACTGACTGTTCAGGATGGCACAGACGCTGCCGTCAGAAGACAGGGCCTAGCAGACGGTGCACAAAAGAGTCAAACTGCCAGTCACTCAGCCGTGTCCGACTTTTTGCGACCCCATGGACTATGGCCCCCCAGGCTCCTCTGTCTCAGGGATTTTGTAGGCAAGAATACTGGAGTGGGTTGCCATTTTCTCCTCCAGGGGATCTTCGCAACCCAGGGATGGACCCTGGGTCTCCCATACTGCAGGCGGATTCTTTACCCCTGAGCCCCCAGGGAGCCCTGTGCATGGTATCTGTCAGAAAACTTGGAGTCATCAGGGATGCTGCAAAGGCTTAAATGAACTCAGCCATAATAAACCTTGTATCAGAAATGAGATAAATATCTTTAAGAACCAAATACTATGAAATTGAAAGGAAAGTAATTAAGGAAACATTTCAAAATATGCTTCCTGGAGCACTGCTTGCAGCATAAGACTGCAAACAACACACATCTCCTCCAACAGGGGACTGAGCCAGTGAATTATGATATACACACTCAATAAATATGTATCATGCACATGTCATGAAAAGTGAGATAATCTGTATTAGCACAGAACCTCTCAAAGATGTACTAAAACTGTGAAACTATGAAGAGCTTAATGAATGCTATTTTTGGACAAATACAAAACTACATGTGCAAATGCAGGAAATTTTAAATGTTGAGAGAGAGACACTAAACAGGGGACTCATGTCATATATATTATAATCTTAATTTTTTTTTACCAAAGTGTATGTTATTATATAAGCTTAAAATACATTAAGTATTTTAACAATGAAAATATCATGGTCTCATATACAAATATGTACCCAAGATCATGGATAAAACCCAGCAGTAGTAGTGCTTGGTTTTTACTCCATAAAACCATGGGAGAAAGGGTAAGATACAAGCACAAAACAACTGAGATCATTATAAACATGATTTATGTTTTTTTTCCCTTTAATCATTGAAAACTGAGATTAGAATTTAGTTGACATTCTAAAGAGCACAGCTAATTCTTTACCTCTAGTCACATGAAAACCAATTAATATGTAAGACTGATTGAGAACAGTTTTAAATAAGGCGAATTTCTTAAATGAAGACACCAGCTGGGCCAGTGAGGGGCAGTCACTCTAATTAGACACAGGAAAGGCTGCGGGGTGGCAGGAGGGCCAGAACTGTGAATTCCCCTCCTACGCGTGAATCACACAAATGACCATAAAAGGCAAATCATAACTCAGAAGACAGGCAGGCTGAAGGCACCAGCAATGCTTTGCTAGCTGCTTTTGAATTACTTCATTTGGGGGCTGAAAAGTGACCCTGTACTGTCTGACAATTTAAAAGCCTCCAAAAAAGGCAGAGCACTTGAATCAATGGTGATAGCCGCTGACCTTACCATCTCACATGGTGCCCCCACCTCTCTCAAGACCACCCTAAACTGGCGCCAGAAGATGCTTCTCGATGGTAAATGATACGATCATGAGAAGCTATATGCTCACAATTCTTAGAGCCCCTGCTTACTGCTATAAACCATATCAGTTTATGAAAACCTTGCTTAGGAAAATAGCCAGGGTACTGATCCTATCTTGGCCCTTGACTATGAATTTAAATCTGCAGAGAAAAAAGCATTTGAGAAAATCCCCCTACTTGCCTCTGATTTGAATGGCCTTTGCGAATCAACCGGCCAATGCAGGGAAGACAAGGAAACTTCCACTAGATGAGTGCATGGTTCCTTATTTCTCTGTAGTGGGGGGGTATCCTACGAATCATAACACCCCTCTTTAGCAGCAACCCTGGCCTCTACGCTCTGAATGCCAGTAGCACTCCCCACCTCCAGTTGTAACAATCAAAAATAAATGTCTCTAGACACTCCCAAATATCCTAGGATGGAGAACTGCTTCTGGTTGAGAATCAACCACTGGTCTAGGGGAGTGGTTTTACCGATATCCTATGTGGGCAACTGTTTTATGAGGCATTTCTTCCCTGTTTCTTTAGTACAGTTGTTCAGCACACTATGGGCCCCTTGCTCCCAGGAACAGCCCTGGGTCATATGATAGCCCACTCATTTCCAGATATGCCAGGCTGAGAAATGCTGATTCGGAATGTGGTGCACCCTAGGACAAGTGATGAGAAGTGACTGAAGTTACCTCCTCTATGTAGGCCTTGGGAAGCGGAAGTCCAGCAGTAACCTGGAAGATAAAGAAGCAAAATCAGAGGCATTTTTACTTACAGTAAAATTTTAGCTTCTAACGGTGCTTTGCCATCTGTTCAAAGCCAGAAGCTGCATCCTTGGGGTGGGGGCTGGGGGGTGAGGTGGAGGATATACAGCAGTAGAAAGCGATTTCCTGCCATAAGGATTTAGAGCAAATGACCAAAACTATAGCACAAAACAAAAGTCACCGTTGTGAGCAGGGTGGGAGACCTTCATGAACTGAATCAAAGGAGAAGGGACGAATCTATGAAGGCGGGCAGGGGAAGCGATGTGTTTCCCTGCGAGTGAAGCACACAGCAGCGGGGGTGGAAGTAGAGCTGAGTACTGGGAAAAAGGCAGCTGTCAGCCCTGCAAGAGCCACCCGGAGACGTCCGCGGTGGAGTCTGAGATGCGCCCAGCAACGTATTCAGGAGCTGGTCCACCAAGCCAGCCCACACCTTGTGGAGCTGAACTCGGTGCGTGGGGGCTGAACTGGGGCACGCGAGCAGTACAAACAAGAGGGAAACAACACACGAGGATTTTCTTCCTCTACGGTTACAGAGGTACCTGGTGGGACCCACTGTATGCACAGGGAAGTGTGTGAGGGTCCCAGGGACCCCGCTGGGCAATGGACTAAGAAACCTTCCGGGTGCTCTGCTCCCTTTCCTCAGAGACACCACGGTGCTCCAACTCCAAAAGGGGCCTCAGAGAGGCGGGGCACGAAGCTGGGACCTGATCCCACACTCTGGGCCTCACGTGGCTCCAGGAGGTACAGGAGCAGCGGGCCAGCCTCTTGACAGAGCTGTGTGCAAAGCTCTTCTCTCAGTGCGGCCAGGTGACACACCCACATGATTCCTCAGACCGTGAGATGAGGAGGAAGGGAGGTGCAATGGCGTGAGGATGAGTGAGAGGATGGAAGAGGAGGAACGCTGGTTATGATGAGGAAGAGAAAGGGAGTCCGTCCTGCAGCCCAGCAGAAAGGGACATCCTGGGTTAGGAGGGCCACAGGACGTGGAGGACCGGAGAGGTGTGCTGGGCTGTGGCGGTGGTGGTTCTCCCCTTAGTGGGGACCTAAACCTTTCCCGGGGTCCAAGAGGTCAGGACTACTTCCATAACCCTAAGATACTATGGCTCTTTCACTCTCATTCCCTCAGGAAGTCTACAACAGATTTGCCCACGGATTATGTGACATGTGACATCACAACAGATCAAATGCCAAAGATGAGAATCCAGCAGTCTTCGATTAAGCCAAACACTGAAGAGATCTGAAAAACATACAATGCCCAAATGTTGTTTTGGAAAATAGAGTAACTTAAAAAAAGTATTTATGTAAGCATTTAATTATGTTAATATTTGTGCTAAAATTTAATTCCTACTTTGGTAAATATCAATAGACACAACTCACCTAAACAAAAGTTCTTTTAGGCCTTTAATAATTGTAAGTGTGTCAGGAAGGTCTGAGGGCAACATTCTTGAGAACTGCTCTATCAGGAAAAGTCCTGATCACTACACTAAGAAACAATGATTTTCTTCTGCAGATGAGGGAGGTCTTACTGCTCAAGCTACAAGACCAGCTCCCAGAGGATAGGAATTTAAATACTTCATCAACTAATTCCTGAAAAAGAGAGCCGTATTTTCACATGTACATGCTGAAAAAAGGTTACAACAGTGACAGTGTTAGGCATTCAGTCATGTCCGACTCTTTGCTACCCCACGAACTGTAGCCCACCAGGCTCCTCTGTCCATGGGATTCTCCAGGCAAGAATACTGGAGTGGGCTGCCATTCCCTTCTCCAGGTATTCTTCCCGATACAGGGATCAAACTGGGTCTCCTGGATTTCAGGTGGATTCTTTACCGTCTGAGCCACCTGGGAAGCCCAAAAATAGAGCAAAAAGTACAATTTCTAAGCAGTGTGAATAGAGGAAAGCACAGTTTCAGGAGAGCCGAAGGAAAGCCGTGCTCACCTGTTTTCCCCATCACTGGAGGGAGTCCCAGCATACCTGCCCTTCTCCACCTCTTCTCCCCAGCCCGGGCTGTTAGCAGTCCTGCCTGGCACGCTGACCTCCATCTCAAGCTAAATGGTTTGGCTGGCTAGCTGCCAGCAGCACCATTAGAGGGAATGGGAGACTCAGATGTAAAAAGAACAGTCCAAACAGAAAGGAGTTTTTCGGTAAATATAGCCAAGCACATGTCCTTGGAGGGGTTTGGATATCATCAGGTGTTTTCCTCAGAAAGGTAGGCCACGAGGCCAAACTTGGCCCTTTCCAAGAGCTGGGACTACCTGTGAGTGATGAGACGGCCAGCACGAGAGCCATCTGGACGTGCCCTGCTTTGGTACCCTAATAACCATAAGGGTAAGAGCAGCTTAATGAAGGAACAGGCAGGAGTCATCAGCTTCCCTTTAGCCTTCAGAACACGTCTGAGAATCAGACCCTTCGAATCCCTGATTCTCACCGTGGGGCCACCTCCATGCATTTTCAGAGCCCTGACGGTGGCGACAAGCACCACCACGTGCGGGCGGAGACCAGAATACCGGCACTTGATGTTGAAGAACTTTTCCATTCCAATGTCTGCTCCGAATCCTGCTTCAGTCACTGTAAGCACAAAAGCAACTGTAAAAATGCTACCCCAGCTCCCTTGATGCTGAAAGAAAAATGGTCTATCACTGATTTTGCAAAAGTACTTGCCTACAAACCCTTTGGGACCGACAAGCTTGAGTGCAATCCTGTCTGCAATGATGGAGGAATTCCCGTGTGCGATGTTGGCAAATGGCCCAGCGTGAACAAACACTGGAGTGCCCTGTGGAAATCAAGACATCGTGAGCGAAGCTGCCAATCCTGCTTCAAAAGGGATCATTCGGTCAAGGGGAACCAAAATCAGTTGGCATCCAAAAGAAAAACGGCAAGTATGAAGCCACCTCTTTTTATATTTCAGTGAAGTCCCAGTCATAACTGTGAGAAGAATGGGAATAAAGAGACGATCAGGAAAAGAAGTGTCTCTCTAGGGACACTGTGCTTTCCAACCAGTCCAGGACGGCGGGAGTCATTCTGCTCACCTCTAATGTCTGCATGAGATTGGGCTTGATGGCATCCTTCATAAGGACCGTCAATGCTCCACTCACTCCCTACAAAACAAAGGCACGAACGGTTAATTCCCGCCAGGAAAAAAACCTCCCTTTTGAAGCCAAAATTCAACATTCTTAGGTCTTCCATTTTTGGCCATCTTGGACTAATGATTATTTTTACCTAAACTAGACTAGTCATTCATGTACTTATAAGCTACCAATTACTTTAAAGGAGAATAGAGAATGAAAATGACATTCATATGTAAGTTCTGGAGAAATATGTAATCCTGGAAACAAGCCTCTCAGTGAAGCTCTGGTTACTGATCCATGTGGGGAATCCATTTTAGACAGCATGAAAACGCTAGTTCCTAGAATGCTGAAGTATAGGTAACTCTGTGGTGTCTGGACTGAAATGGCTGTAAACCAAATTTAAGGTGTGTCTTGGGGCTTCTCCAGATTTAACATGGGGCTTCTCCTGTGGCTCAGTGGTAAAAAAAAAAAAAATCTACCTGCAATGCTGGAGCTGCAGGAGACATGGGTTTGATCCCTGGGTTGGGAAGGTACCCTGGAGAAGGGCATGGTAACCCACTCCAGTCTTCTTGCCTGGAGAATCCCATGGACAGAGGAGTCTGATGGGCTACAGCCCACAGGGTTGCAAAGAGTTGGACACGACTGAAGCGACTTAGCATGCATGCACGTCCTGTACCTTAAACTGAAATTTACCCAGGAGTTCAACATCAACTCTTATATATCAGGACCCTCTTTTAAGCCATCCAACCATGGATGAACAAACTGGTATCAATGTAAGATAAAGCTATAGATTTCAATTTCCATGAGTTTGTAAAAATTTAAAGCAATTTTTGTTCTTACATACAGAAACTGTGAAAACAAAAAAATTAGTATTTCCCCATTTTTCTGAATTCATCTGACATACCACTAATTGTAGACCAACCATTCTGGTGTGTGTCAACACAAATAGGCTTTTTAAAAAGTAATCTAGAGATTATCTCATTTCAAACTTCATATTACCATGTAGACAGTTCAGAAATAATCCTGACGTGGACAACTAGCCAAGTAGGATCATTAGAAGACCTGGTTGAGCTGTTTCCAATATGGTCATCAGTGTGGATATGGGGCCAATGAGCCTCATGATGACAGGTCTCTGTGCAAGGAGGCCTGTTGCAGGGAGGGGCCGGGGTGGGACTCTAAGCTCAGCTCTAAGGGACTTAGACTTGGGACTGTTGATGCTCTCTGAAACTGAAGTCAGACACCCTCTCTTGGAAATATTCACAGGTTGAATATAAATGCTCAGACCACCTGAAAACTGTGGTCTGCTACTGGAGCACACTGCCTGTCACTCTCTGTGGAAGTGTTTTTTATGAACTTCATATTTATTTACTAAGTAAAAAGATCATATGACTTTATTAGTTAATTGCAGTATCTTAACTACACCATAGTTTGTGTTATCGGTAGCTGCTGAGAGAGGCTGGGAATACAGACCCAGAGGAATCACCCCGGGACCCACCAGATCCTCAGTACTGATGGGCTCCCCTTTCTTGCTGGACGCCACCACCATTTTGCCCAGTCTCTCTCTCATGTCTTCTAGAGAACTGGTGAGAGCCAGGACAGCCATGATTTCACTGGCCACAGAGATATCAAACTGAGCCTGTTGGCAGGGAAAAGACACAATAAGGAAAACTGTGTTAAACCCAGAAGCGTGGATTCTCTTTACATCCTAGGCTTAAACAAATAACTTAAAAGGACAGAATAAAAGAACAGCATATGAAGAACTTACTGAAAATAAATAATCTCCTAAGAGCAAAAAAGTTTGTAATTAAGTATTCCAAGACTTTGAATAGACAGTTTTTAGAAATAAAAGTCCTAGAAGGACCAACAATCCCTCTGGAGGCACTTTGTGCTTATGTGATTATGGTTTCCCTAATATACAAGGACTGACACGGAAGCTTTCACACTAAAGAAACGTACTGTAAGACGGCCACAAAAAAGAAACAATTTTAATCAGTTTGTGTGCAAGGATATTCACTGGGGGCTCTCCACCTCTAGGAGAAAATGCTAGGGGAAAATACACAGGTGACACATGGGATTTATTGCAAAAGCTGTCAAGAGCGCTCAATGCCACACACCTACTCGCTCCCACTTTAAAAGGAAGAAGGTGGAACAACACCCGGCAGAATCAATCGATCGGGAAAGGACGGAGGAGGAGAGAAGCAGCAAGGATCCAGTCCCCATGAACTAATCGACTTAGAAAGGAACAGTTACCGTCCGTGAATGCCCCTTCTCCGTTGGAGCCTGTCCGATCGTGATCTTCCTCAGGAATCTATCATTGGTATCCAGCACTACAGGAGAAAGGGAAGACGCAGAAGAAAGATACAGTAGACACAGCAGAAAGGAAAAAGGACCACAGAGTTAAAGGAACTCGCAGAATTGTAAAGCAACAAATCTAACTTAATGACTATTTGATTTCAAATTTTATGGTAAAGCTAGAATATGGGTTCAAGTTTAGAAATGATGTTCACGTACTGTTAATGTGCAGTAATCAAGGACAGGATTGTAGAGTGGCTGTGTCTACGCTTTTTAGAGAATTCAAACAGTTATTAATAACTAGAAATCTGGACTCTGTTTCAAAGCATATTCCAAATTCCACAGAAAACAGAGCAGGTCACTGTTTCAAAAGGCCAGGGTTTGTGCTGTTCCATGGGATGACTCGCTGATTTTACACAACCCTGAGGACCACAGGGCCATAAACACAGGGCAAGGGCAAGGCCTTCTGAAGCAGGCTGGGTGACACACCTGCTCTTTCCTTAGTATGTGTAGATGGAATAGTTTCCATTCTGATGACACAACATCGATCCAATTGCACACCCTTGGAAAGCATGGCTTAGATCAACCCACTAACTACTCTTAATCCCACCGCCTAGGTCTAACTATGGTGAGCATTTTAATGTATTCCCAATTTTGTTTTTTGTATGACATGCCAAAAATAGCAACAAAACACAAAATGAACAACAGTGGCAAACCAGTTCATACTTTTAGGGTGGATCAGAGGAGAGGCATTTTTAAGGTACTTGATAACATGCTCAATTTCTTCCCATAATACCATATTTAAACACTAAAAGCAGTGTCTTGTACAGCACTTGGAGACACACACACAACCCCATTTTGACGGTGAAGGATGTCATGAGTTGTTGGAGCGTACCTTTTTTTTTTTAATAGTGTCAAGTTCCTTGTATCTAATTTCTATGTAGAAAACAGCCAATGGATATGATCTATTTTTTCCCTTGTCTATTTCTACCTTCTCAGAAAGCATGAAATTACAAATAAAGCGAAGGAAAAGTGAAGGAGATCCCAAATTTTCAAACTGGATCTTTATTCCTCACAAAGTATTATACATAGGGTTAAAGCTACTGAAACAAAGAAGAGAAATATCAGTGTAGTTTTAGATGTTAAGAGAGTTACCTTAAAAATGCCATTAGCTAGCACAGTTATTGAGCCAATGACAATTAAAAAAAACAGTCAATAAATTACTCGTTAGCTGCATTCTGTGCACCTGGATAAAAATTCCTTCTCAGCAGTGATAGAGTTTGGATGGATGCACTGTTGGTACAAAATAAAAAACTAAGCCATGCTGGCTGATATAAAGAAAGGCAACATATGGCAGGGAAACCAGGCAACTCACTCATCAACTTGCTAAATGTTTAGACCTTCAAGGCTACCTACTTTGTTAAAAGAGAGTTTAACAAAATGAGGTATAAATGAGTTGGCAAGCTCCAGAGCTACAAGAAAAATCAAGTCACTTATGCCAGACAAGAATTCTAAGAATAAAGGGCAACATGATTCAAGAAGTGATTAAACATTACTTCTCTACTTCATGACACCGAAACTTGCTGTATAAAATGAAGCTTGCAACAATGTTACTTCTGGTTTCTACATGAACTTCCTTAAAACCATCCTCACACCAATGAACACTGAAGAGCCAGCAAAATGTCCAACTGACCAAACAAAAGGAGGTTTGATTACAGCTAATAAGGAGAGAGACCGGTAGAGGTGGCCAGGAAAAGGAGTAAGTTGCCGTCTTGGCCAGCCCTTGACCATGAACACGAGAACACCCAAGCTCTGGACCTCTCGTTTTACCACCTTTTAGGGAGGACATGGGGTGTGCAGCATAACTGAACCAACGGGGCGTACGCCCTGCTCTGGTACCTCTTTGCCAAGTAATAGTTTCTGGATCAATGTCCAGTCTTGCAAATCTGTTTATCTCTTCATCTGTCAGTGTGGCAGGGTCAGTCTTTTCAATGCCTAGTCTCTGAAGAGATAAAAAAATTTAAAATAAGACAAAGCAAAGCAAATAAAATTTAAAGAAAGATTTTTATCCCTAGCTCCAGGTAGGGTCCCCTCTAGGAAATATAAACCATGTTAAATTCAGAAGGGCAAATTATGATCCCTTTAGCTAAATCTTTATTAATACCACTCACACATGTACCAAGGCATTAGTAACACATTTGTCCCTATTACTGAACACCAGAGGCATTTCCCGAAACCAAAGCCTTATGTAAGCACAGTGACCAAAACATGTCATATTAACTCACCATATGCAAACATATTGAAAAGAAGTGCAAAGCTTTTTCAATCAAACAACTGAGAAGCCCAAGTCAAATGCAAAATCAGAAATGGCCAAAACAAGTAACAATCAATAAAAATCAATGGAAATCACTTTTAATGTTTTTTTAAAATAATAATATGCTAATCTTTTGAAATATATAAAGGCATAAATAGTCTTTTCAATGCAGAGGAAAAGAAAAGACATCACTCTAGCACAGTACATGCTTTTGAAGTAGCCCTATTGTTTACTGCCTTCTTACTGTTTCAAAAGGCACAAGAAACCTTTGTCTCTTCCTCCCCATGGAACTTGGAAATTTGTCTATTTACATTGTGTACCGTGGTCACATCCTGAAATGGAAAATTCCTTTAAAACATACTCTCCTTTTCTCATAACTCTTAGTAAAGCTGAGTGGCCCCAGCAAGCCCTACTCCTCCCATAGTTTCCTTCCTATGCCAACAGGACTTTGTTTTCAAACCTCAGGTGTGTTTTCAGAGTTGGTGCTCACCGGCTTGTCAAACAGCCTCACAAGCCTGGAATATGATATTGTTTACAGAGGTCAGCAAAACCCTCAGTCACTAAGTTGAGAATCTGCTGTTGATAATCCACTCTTATTTATTTATTTGGTTGCATTGGGTCTTAGCTGTGGCATGCAGGATCTTTGATCTTCATTGTGGCATCTTTGGTTGCAGTATGCAAACTCTTGGTTGCAGCATGTGGGATCTAGTTCCCTGACCAGGCATCGAACCCAAATCCCCTGCCTTGGAAGTATGGAGTCTTAGCCACTGGACCACCAGGGAAGTCCTGACAACCGACTCTTGACTAAGCTAAGGGGTTAGACTGAGATAACGAAGTTCAAGACAGAAAGTTTGGCAACCAGGAAACAGGGGACCAATGTTCTAGTTCTAACCTGTCGAGCGGTTCTGTGGCCATGGACAAATCCCTCGTTTTCAAACCCTAGAGCTTTTTAAAGGATCATTTAAACACTGAGTCCAGCCCCTCCCCACACATTGACAGAAAGTTCCACCAACGAAGGCTAAGATCAGTTGCTTGCTCTTTCCACCATACTTGCAGAACACAATTCTTTGACATAACAAGGTAGCAGCTGACTTACCTTCTGCATAGTATTTTTTGGGAGGTGTGAAAACAAGAGAAGCTAAGCAATATCAAATGCAAGGGCAAAATGCAAATAATTACTGCATCTGGGTACAGAGGAGCTTGTGTACTATTCTTACAGCACCAAAATATAAGTTGCAAAAAATTTAAAGTCAGGTGAGTATAACTACTATTGATAACAAGGAAGCACATACCAATTACTGAATGCTTGCATGTGCCAGGCAGTCTAATATTTATAGATGTACAATATTTCTTTCATATGTAAAAGTAACACAGGAATATACTTTCGAGTTTTGTTTTTTAAATTCCCTTGGGCTACCCCTTTATAGTCACACTGTTCCCTGACCCGTAACTGCTGGCACCCACTGACCTATTCTCCATCACTATAGCTTTGTCTTTTGAGAATGTCATATAAATAAATGCAAGCATACAGTATGCAACCGTTTGAGACATCTTCTTCCACAAAACATAAGAGATTCATTGAGATTCATTCAAGTTGTTGTATCAGTTCATTCATTCTTTCATGGTACAGATGTACCAGTTTGTTTATCCATTCATTCACTGAAGGCCATTTGGGTTGTTTCTAGATTTTGCAGATTATTAATAGAGCTGCTAAAAAAATTCATGTTTTTATATGAATACACATAAAAGTTTGCATTTCTCTTGGGTAAATACCTAGAAGTAGAATTTCTGGGTCATACAGTACAGTGTATGTTTAATAACTATATATATGCACTAGAGATTCAAATAGAATACAGAAATAATAATCTTACTAAGCTCCCAATGCTGGGATGAGCAAGTACTGAAACTCCAGAAGCTGCCATGCTGGCATCCTGACTCCTACACCCATGCTGTAAAGGAAGTGTCATTCTTTTTCTTAGCTGAGGGCAGGCTGTCAGATTTCTGCTTTTTTCACTAGAAACTCACAGAAAAATGAGAAATAACTTCTGCCACCAATCTCCACTTGTATATCATGACCTTATGATTACTAAATGAACCTGTCCAAAATAGGCTACTCTAAGGAGAACATCAATCACCTAATTTCACATAATAACAAAAAAGAACAAGGAAAAGGCTTACCCATAACCTCCGGATTTGGATATCAGAGAACTTTCTCACTCCATTTACTGATGGCACCAAACGATTAAAAAGAGCCTTAAAGAAAAGGAGCGCAAGAGTTTTTAAGTGAAAAGAACCCCATTGCCTTGCTACCTGCATTATCAGCACCCACTGGCCCAATAGTAATTCAAACCTTCTGCAAGTGTCTGTGGGGTCTGAGCAGCCTACCTTGTCTGTCTGGGTCTCTTCATGGAACATACGGGCATCGATGGCTGCGGCCACAAGGTTATTAGCTGCAGTGATGGCATGGATGTCACCAGTGAGGTGGAGATTAAACTACAATAGGGTGGAAGCCACATCAGTCTTAAAACTTCTTTGTATCTTTCCAACAGTCAACCTATCGCGACCAAACCTATCCCTATGGTAAAGCCAATGGAAAACTGATGGGGGCACAGCTAGTGGACAAACACCCAACAGCCCTCGAGAGCAAATGACTATCTGTCCTCAGAGGAAACTGTGACCTTCCCTAAGAGACCTGGGATCAACAGCGACACTGGGTGAGAAAGGACACACTCGTGAGCTTTCAACAGTGAGCAAGGAGTGCACTGGAGCTCCACTCCCGTATGCTACTCCCACTTCTGTGGTTATCACTTTGAATTCACTGCATGTTGCTTTTCCCCTCTCTCATGCCATATCTGATCGCTTGCTTAACGTTATTTCCACTGAAAGCCAGGCTTTGAAGTCCTTGTCATATCAAAAAGTAAGCTGTTTAGAAGTTTACAAATTAAGATGTTTTTCTTCTACGTGTTGCTTCTGCTGAGCAAATGAGTCATTTGTCTACCAAGATCTCTGCGACAGACTTTAATTCCAAGAAGGAAAAACTATAACAAAAGGTCTGATTCAGCCAAATCCTGGACTGCATTACCTCTTCCATAGGAATGACCTGAGAGTAGCCACCGCCTGCAGCGCCACCTAGAGGACAGGTCAAGGGTGAGAACTCACGTTAAGCACGCTTCTTCACAACTTGAAAATCAAATGAAAGCAAATCGCTTTTTGTAACTGCCTCGCGTATTATTTACTTACTTTTTACAAATATTTGGACAGATTTGAACAAGTGCTTCTTAATTTTCTTTACCAAGTATTATCTGTTTACTTTTTACAAACATTTGGATAGATCTGAACAAGTGCTTCTTAATTTTCTTTACCAGACTAAACCACTTGCTCTTGTTCATGCTGAATAGTCTCTCAGCTGAAATGTGACTCTAACTGACAAAACCATGAACACATACATACCTACTCATTATCTTTAAAAACAGGTTCCCTGTGATTCCTAACATTTGTTAAAAAACCCAGCCGACGGTTACATAAAGACAAACCTGTTCAATTTCCTACCCTCATAACTGCTATTCTGGCATTTTAAAAAAAGGAATATTTAAAATACACACACCAACATAAACACAGAGACTGCAATTCTTCCTAAATAGGACACATATGGTGGAAAACAGCTTAAGTGCTAGATTTTTGCTGGCCCATACTGGGTTCAATAAACAGGAAAAGGCTCATTCTGAGCTAAAACGGAGTTGTTAAGACAAGCTCAAAAGCAGAACTAAGTCAACGGACTTACAGCTAAACAACAGGCTGAAGAAGGGCAAAGGTGTACCCATATCAACATTTGTTGCAATCATGAGAGTAAGGAGAATATATGATACCCTATCACCAAGCAAATGATGACGCTAACTCTGAGCTAACCCATTATAATTAATAAAAATATAATTTTAATTACAAGAACATGTTTGGAGTATTGCTGCTACCAAACACTGAAAGTGAAATGCAGTTACTGATGCTGTGCTTTCATCTCATCAGAAGAAACACTGCGTTGATGGTATTATCTTAGAGCTTGAGATAGACGTGGGGGCTCTCCCTGGTACTCGATGATAGTGCCTTGACCAAGCTCCTCTGAATTCCAGCTGTTACTGTTGTAAGTGGTGATAAAACTATCTTACAATAGGCATAAACTGCTTAGCAAAAAACCTAGCATGAAGCCTAATACTCAACAAGTGTAGGCTTCTCTTATTCTCTCAGTGTGAAACATCTGTAGGGTTTGTCTTTGTCTCCAGAAAAGTCAGCATGGTGATCAGCAGTTGTGACTGTGTGCTCAGTTGCTGTTGTCTGACTCTTTGCAGCCCCATGGACATTAGCTAGCCAGACTTCTCTGCCTATGGAATTATCCAGGCAAGAGTGGGTTGTCATTTCCTCCTCCAGGGGATCTTGCTGACCCAGGGACTGAACCCGTATCTCCTGCATCTCCTGAATTGGCAGGTGGATTCTTTACCATTAGTACCACCTGGGAAACCCCTGGGAAGCAGTTATGATTACCTTTATTTGTTACTATGACAATCGACTATCAGTCATATAAAAGCACTCCTGGCTATGTATCACCCAATCCAGGAATCCCTGTGTGGTGTCAGACAATGATAGTAGGAATTGGGGTGAAATGATGAAAGCTTTCAGCAGAAGTACCATGATGGGGGTGTATGAAGCCCCATCTAGTGTCTAAACGAGTTGAAGACCACCACCCCCTCATGGGCCAAGGGGGCCAGAGGACTAAAGGAGAGGCAGGTGCCCTCTGGCCACCCAAGTCCGGTCCCATTTATACATTTTATTCTTCCTCCAATTGAAAATAAATAATTTTTTAAAAATACCTTTTATCCCAAAGGTGGGCCCCTGAGAAGGCTGTCGCACACACGCAAAGACATTCTGATGGAGATGGGCGCCGAGGGCCTGCACCAGGCCAATCGTGGTTGTGCTTTTCCCCTCTCCCAGGGGTGTTGGAGTGATTCTTCAAGATGAAAGCAGAAAAGGAAAATTGTTTATATAAATTAAATTCATGTGTATCAGTAGGTCAGATCTAACAGATCCTAGAGAATGACTCTTAGTCTGAATAATCAGAAAGATGAAAGACACGAAAGGGATCTTTTCCAAGAATCTTAGTTGTAACTTCCTCCCAGTTTAAGGAAAAAAAAAACCTCCTGCATTTTAGCTCTTCTGACTGTGAGGGGCAAATATACTTTACCTTGTAAGAGACACTGCTATAATCTTACATAATTTCTCAATTTTAGTCTCAAAAACTAGCTTTTAACTCAGTAGAACAAAAATATAGATGAATGCTCAACAGATCTAAGGAATTAATGATTTGGGAGTATAAAGAAAGGCACTTTCATCTGAAGATCAGGTTTTAAGACTCAAACCTCTTCCACCTACTAGATGAATGACTTTTACAAATTTTCTCATCTCTGCAGGGTTATAATCTACTCTTAAATCACAAGGTTGCTATAAGGATCAAAGCAATAAAGACATATGAAAATGCCCAAACCAAATTAAAAGAACCTCCACAAATACACGCTAAGTGCAAATGCAACCTCTGGCAATAATAATCAGTATTAAGATTCAATTGGCAAATGGACAAAAGTCATACCCGGTTACCACCACATATTTCCCATCAGGCTGGTGCTTCAGCCGTTCCAGCGCTGAGAGCCGAACTTTTGCCTTGGTTTCACCGTACAATTCTACCTCTTCAGTGTGCAGACCAATTTCTCGAGCCAGGTTACCAATGGGCTTTGGCTTGTAAGACCGTGATATATCAATGTCACTTAGAAGAAATACAGAAAATACGAATCAACCTTTATTAATCCCATCGTAGTAATGACTCACTCCAACCCCCTTCAGAAGGGGCATACACATTAACCATCAGTTAAGAACCTAACAATCCACGGAGTTTTTAAACAGTAAACTATTTTACCTTGGCACGGGCGTCTTCAGGTTAAGTTTGTTATACTCGATGATCCACTCCCCTGGCTTAAAGTTCTCCAAGAAGCGCTTTGCACTCTCTACTGTGCTCTAAACAAAACGACACAGACGGAACTGAGACGAGGTGATGATTTTTTTAACCTCCACCTCAATTCTTAATCCTGGTCACTCAAGTTCAATCACAAAATGAACAGCTTCATGATCCGATTATTAACACGCTTCAGTTGTAGGCCAGAGTCTACGAGCAGCCGGGACGCCCTGGGCTGTGGGCCTCGCCCCCCTCAGCTGGTGTGCGTTACGAAGGGCAATAAGCCAAAACAGACCGAGCAAAGCTAGGGTGTTTATACAGTTTTTTCCCCCCTGAAGTTATCACATTCCAGAGGAAATCAGAATCGTGCTACCCCTGATTCCCTTTATTCATATGCCTGATTCTACTTCTTTGGTCTTTCATTTCCTTTTTTTCTTCAAAACAGTCACATCCTTACTCAGATTTTGAGTAGGTTCTATGACATTTCTGCTTGAAGAGAAATGCACTCCCTAGAATTCTATCAGTTTTGTACAGCTATTATAGAAACTTGCACCCACACGCACCTGCATTAGCATTGCCACTGTCATGGGCCCGACGCCACCAGGAACAGGGGTGATAAAGCTTGCCCTCTCCTTGGCTTCCATGTACGCTACATCACCCACAATTTTCTTCCCACTTGGTTTTGTATCATCTGGTCAAGGAGGTTTAAAAAAAAAAAATCAAAGGCCAGCCTCAGAATCGCAATCCTGGTGTTTATTTCTAAGTTATGTGATCAATTATTATTATAATAGCTTGTTCCAAAAACTTAGTTGAGTTTAGGAGTTGCTGTCCCATCTGGGTCAAGTGCCTACTTTACTTTTAAAAAGCTGTGGGGTAACAGGTATTTGCTATTTCCTAGGGAGAGACTGACTCTACCTGCAAAATTCCCCAAGATGCTTAAGTGGTTTTTCAGAACCAGGAGAATCCTTTTGTCATCTGTCAGGTGGCAAATAAGATATCAACTGTTTTGTATTCTTACAGCCAACCACCCAGTATATAATAAGCACCTTTTAAAATGTTAATTTGCCAAGGCCTTCAAAGGAATTTTTTGGGTGCACAAAGCTCCAACTATATCACAGCTGCTAGATACGGTTTCTACAGCAACTGTCAGCATTTGGTAAGCTCCAGGCATGAGCTGGAGGAACAATTCAACATCCAATTCCAAAGACGAGCAGCTACTTAAATGTATGCAGAAAGCAAAGAATATAATTACACTCCCCTTAAAAGGATACAAGAACAACTACGAATCTCAGCAGCAAAGAATAGCTATTCAAGAGAACAAAAATCCCATGATGCATCACTGCTCACACACGAAGCACATCCTACACTTGGCTTCAGAGCACTTCTGGGAGGGGCTGGGGACAGGGCTAGACCTTGAGGCTCTAAGGCTTCCAGGCAGGACCTGGTAGGATCTTAGCCATTTCATCTTTTTGAACAGAACACCAGAAATAAGAAAGAAAGCCTTGCTGCTGCTGCTAGGTTGCTTCAGTCATGTCCGACTCTATGCGACCCCAAAGACAGCAGCCCACCAGGCTCCCCCGTCCCTGGGATTCTCCAGGCAAGAATATTGGAGTGGGTTGCCATTTCCTTCTCCAATGCATGAAAGTGAAGTCACTCAGTCATGTCCAACTCCTAGCGACCCCATGGACTGCAGCCCACCAGGCTCCTCCATCCATGGGATTTTCCAGGCAAGAGTACTGGAGTGGGGTGCCATTGCTTAGGTTCAGCCAAAAACCCAGAATTAAGTGATCTCGGCTCTAGGATCAACTCTTACACGAACCTCGAGTCCTCAGCCCCTATGGGCTCCTGACTCATGAAAAGTCTGAAGGGGCAAAGAAGGATGAACACTACCTATTTCAGAGGCTTGTGAAGACTCAAGAAATTGTGTTTCTTGAAACTGAAAAAAAAAAAAAATTCTCCAAACGTAAGGGTTTCTCTTCCCATTCTAGATGTGGCGGTTGGTTTAGTCGCTAAGTCGTGTACGACTCTTGTGACCCCCATGGTCTGTAGCCCACCAGGCTCCTCTGTCCATGGGATTCTCCAGGCAAGAATACTGGAGTGGGTTGCCATTTCCTTCCCCACCCATTCTAGATACATATTTTCTATACATACTCTAAGGAGGCAGGGGACAGAAATCCTTGCGATGGTTTCAGGTTTCTAGATTATAAGGCAACAAGTTATGGCAACAGGAGAACATTTCCTACCATAACCACAAAGGTTGTTTCAAGATGCCAAGGAAATACAATTCAGGGCTGTCTTTTGTATACGTTTCAACTTTCTAACACCGAAGTCAGCTAAAAATACCCCTACACCTCCTTCTATCTATGAATGTTAGTCCCTTTCTTCCTGTGTTTCTCCATACATACAGGAAATGTATCAATGACTGAACAACTTAATGCTGAACTGGGTGAGCTCAGCTCTGCTCCTTCTTCAAACACTATCAGGGCTGGCTTGAGTGCCTCTGCTATATGTATGGGCTTCCCTAGCGGCTCAGATGGTAAAGAATCTGCCTGCAATGGAGGACACCAGGGTTTTACCCTGGGTCGAGAAGATGGACAGGGTTTCATGGAGGTTGTAACGTGGTCAGTGGAAGCTAAGCCGATCTAAGCGTACGGCTTCAGTAACCAACACACATTTTGGTTACTTATCCCAGCCCCTGAATTTCTGTTTCATCGGGAACTATTAGCACAAAACTACTTAAGATCAGCTGAGGGAATTCCCTGGAGGTCCGGTGGTTAGTACTCTTGTGATTCCCCTGTAGGGGCACAGGTTCAGTCCCTGGTTGGGGAACTAAGATCCCACAAGCCTGACAGAATGGAAAAAAAAGACCCAGCTGAACCTTAAGTCCTTCGTGTGTAATTTGGGGATCCTAGTAACAAGGTTCAGCATAGAACCACTACACTAAATAGACTGAGACTGGATGGGGGGGCAGTGAGGAATCTGTTCCCACTTTTATAACCCTGCCAAATAAAGCACTATTAATCCAGCCCTTCTAAAACGGTCTTTAGTAAGCCAAGCAGAAAGAACACTTTCACATGTTTCTCTGGCCAACACTTTCTTCTCTACACTTGAATCTTAAAAAAAAATATTCCGTAAAAAAACAACAACGCAACAACAAAAAAACACATACCTTAATTCATCCTGAATTTGGAAAATGATTTAAGACATTATCCCTGAATGGACAATGCAAATGATTTAAATAATCAAAATATGAGCTAAGAAGTGGCCTAGCTGTGGAACATGGTGCTTTAAGAATGAACATTTGCAAATGTGGTCACTTTTCCACTGACCACATTACACCCTCCAGGAAACCCTGTCCATCTTCTCGACCCAGGGGTAGAACCCTGGTGTCCTGCATTGCAGGCAGATTCTTTACCATCTGAGCTGCTAGGGAAGCCCATACATATATCAGTCTTTAGGTCCCCCTGCTCATCCATGGATTGGTAACAGCAATCCTGCCCTCCTTGGGGAACAGTAACATCCAGACTTGTTGATGCTTATTCACCTAAATGCCCAGGACCACAAAAAAGTACAGGTGACCCGGAGAAAAGATACTGCTTTGACTATTCATATTTCACCTTCTATGTGAGGAATAAATGTGAACAGGAGGTAAGTTTCATGTGTAAGTCAGCATTTCATGCCAAACTGTGAGACTCAAGAACCCTACCCAGGTTTTCTTCTTTCATCATCTGTCAAATTCAGTCCAAAACAGAAAAAAGCCAACAGCAGAACTATGTTAGAGAAAACGCAAGGTTTTAAATACAATGAGCCTGAATGTCACATTGCAAGTACTGGAAGTGAGGAGTTATAGGAGAGCAATTTCTTTATCACTCGTCAGATAATTACACTACAAGACAATGAGTGATCAATTGTGAGCTACTGTCTTAAAATCATGGTACCGAGAGTGGGAGGGAGGTTAAAAACGGAAGGCTTGACAGTGACTAATGTTCCTGGCAGCTTAGTGTCAATACTTCAAACTTGAGCTGGGAAGGGAGAAGAAAAGAATATTCTTGCTCTAACCCTCTTCAACAATCCAACAGATGAGGGCCTGCTGTCAGCAAGCCCAAGCTGGACATGACACCGCAGAGACCACTGCCCCGAGGCACCCATGGGCAGACGAGTGGAGAAAAAGTAAGAGACACATACGATGAGAGAAACACCAAGTTCTGTGGGATGGGAGGGAGAAGAAAAGCACTTTCAAAGGAGAGATCCTCTTTTGATGAAGGGAAATAAGACAAGGTTTGGAAGGAAGAATGGACATTTCAGACAGAGAAGGGGTGGGCAGGAAGTTGCTGAAAATGAAGATGACAGATGAGTTTTATTTGACTGTGTAGCCCAAGACCTGGGGTGGTGCCTGCCCAATGCACAGAAATGATCGCTTGATTAAAAATTGTTCCTTTTTTAAACTCACAAAGCATGTACACAAGTATCACTAAACTGTCCTTTCAGCTTTTATGTTTGAAAACTTCATCAGAGAACAGCCTGTCCCACTAAAGACGCAGAGGAGCTGCAAAGGAAAACAGGTATGTGTGGGGGTGGGGGGCGGGCGGGGGACATGGTCCACTTTACAACAGTTAAGACAGGTATTCACAAAGTGCATGTGAGAAAAAAGGCTGCAGAGGTGGCTGAAACTAGCATGGGGCTGAGGAGTCTGACAGGTGACCTGGGAGAAAGAGGCTCACAAGTCCACATCAAGCCCCCAAAACCTGGCAAGAGCACGCAGATGGACCTGAGTGGGAGGCAGCTGGCGGTAGGGAAGCCAGGGAGATATTCATGGCAGCGCATCCGGTGGAGAGGGGGACGCTCAGTGGTGACACTGAGACCATAGAAGGGGAAAAAAAATTCATAATTTAAAAATGGGTCCATACGTGGAATGATTGGGAGGGAAACTGAAAGGTTTCAGGCCTGCGGGAAGGAAGAATGGTGATAATATTACTAACCAAACAGGGCCATGGGGAGTAATTTAGGGATGAGGATTCAAGGACAGTTACAGACATGACTATAAAGTTAGCGTTATCCTTGGTCTAGAAAAGGTGCAGGTCAAACACCTCTGCAAAGCCCTAACTGGAGGTCTCTTGGCACTATGTATCCCTCTCCTGGAGTACTTTCAGAGCAGTTTGTAAAGATCACACTACACTTTAACTGTCCTTTGCTAAAATCCACTCAAGGTGAGGCTTCTCTGGTGGCTCCAGTCTATAGAGAATCCATCTGCAATGCAGGAGACCCAGGTTTGATCCCTGGGTCAACAAGATCGCCTGGAGAAAGAAATGGCAACCACTCCACTATTCTTGCCTGGGAAATCCTATGGACAAAGGAGCCTGGTGGGCTAGTCCATGGGGTCGCAGGAGTTAGACGTGACTTAATGACTAAACACCACCCCACCTCTAGGTCATCTTGGGACTGCACGGCACAGTGGCTAAAATCACAGCTTCTTCCTGCCAAGGGGCAACTATGCCATCTACTAACTTCAGGCACCCAAGGGCAGGCTAATCGCTCTGAACCTTAACACTTCAAGCCTAAAACGGGACAAAAGGTTCTTGCTTAGGCTTCACCTTCCTCCCCGCAACACTCACCTGTGACGTAATTGATTCCACAGTCAATGACTATCGCCCCAGGTTTGATCCACTCCCCTTTCACCATTTCAGGTTGACCAATTGCAACCACCAGGATGTCACCTTTACTTATCTAGGAAAAGATGGTTCTGACTTCAGAAACTTAACAGTGACACATTAAAAAAAAACGTAGACGCGGAAAGGACACCCCTAAGTTTTACACGACTTTCTTCGTCATCTGCTATTTTATGCAGGCCGCAAAGTCTCTGACAGCTCTTTGTATACTGTGCTCATTCCTACACATGTCAAAACCTCCCCTTTCACTAGATATTTTACTGAATGGGGAACCTGATGAGAACCTGCAAGGTAGGGAGGCATATAGGCTTAGAGCCACAGGCCTGAAACAACATCCCTGAATTCCATGCCTCTTCCCCAGGATGTGGGAACTACCACCTTCCACAGAGCATTGCTTGGGGAGGATTAAAGAGATGGAGGGCCTCTCCTGGTCTCTCCCCACGTTTACGAGACTGCACTGTCAATGGGATGTGTCTGTATGAGAATTTCTGAGCCCAGGTGTCAAGAACAAGCTGTGACTGAGGTCACAAGACCACTGTCCACATCCTCCTCTAGACACCTCCACCTCTGAGGCCACCCAGTCACATATCTGGGATCTGGCAGCCAGCGGTCAGTCTCAGTTCCTATCCTGCTAACCCCTATCTACTGTGGGATGGACTGGTGGAGAAAAATAGTCAGAACAAAATCTGTATAAATTTGGGCAAGTTTTAAACTTGAATTTGTTTCTTCATCTTGTAAAATAGACAAGAATCATAGAATTGTTAGAGGGGTTAAATGAGATAATGAGGTAAAGTACACGACAATTTTTGGCACTGAAATGTTAGCTATTCCCATTACGCAAGGACCCCCACCACACATGGGAACATGCATGCAAATGTGAGCACGTGTGCGTGCACACACACACATACACAGCCCTTGTACTGCACTCTGGATCCCTTACCTCCTCGTTCAGATTGGCAGTCTTGGAGTGGCAGGTGGTCACTGTGGCATGGTTCCATAGAAGCAAGTCATGCATTGGGGCACCAACGATTTTACTGCGCCCGACCACCACAGCATGCCTTCCGGCAATTTGCACCCCTGAAAGACAAGCCAGCGAGCATCAGAGAACTGGGGAAGCTGCCCTCCTTTGCAAGCCACCTAAATGGGAAAATTCAGAATAAGTGCCCAAAAACAAGTTCTGAGCATCAAAAACAAATCTTCCTAAAACCATCCCTTCTTTGTCAACTCAGGGTTTCAGCTACAAAATTGGGGCTTGTCCATGTGGCCTTCTTGCAAGTGGGTTTTTGAGCAGGGCCTAAGCCAAGATTCATTTACTGAGTCATAGCGGAGTGGGAAGAAAACCTACACTCAAAGCAGAAAGAAACCCTGACATGCTTAACAGCCATATGGAAGCAGAGAGCAGATTACATTACCTGGAAAAAAGTTATAAGAAATAGGGTGCATGTTAATGGAGTGGAGGAGAGAAGTGAGGGAAATTAGATTATATCAGTAATTCTTTAGTTCCTCATCCAAATTTCTCTTTTGGCTTAGGGCCTGGGCCACAGGGTTATTTGCAGAGAAGTGATAAAGGGGAACCTAACTGTAATATAAAGCTTTCTTTTTGTTTACTGAGCTCCCAGTCTTCTGGCACTGTTCCAACATCCCTCAGGACCAACATACTCTCCGCAGTAGAGATGATGTGGGTGAGGACCCAAGTGTGGACAAATGACTGTATTTCATCCCCTGGCCAACAAGAGCTGCCCCATTACTCTTAGGCACAAGGATGGAACAGGCTGGAGCTGCTCCGGGAGACCAAGTAGAGCTGAGAAGGAGCTGCCACGCAAAGGGGAGCAGAGATGAGGTCTCTGCTGAGTCCCTACACCCAGTCCCACTGAAGCCAACTCAAGGCAGTTTGTGTTCAAATTATGCTTCTTGTGTAACATTAACTCTATCCAAAAATAGGGAAGTTTCTATATAATGCTAACATCATGAACATCTAGAAGAAAAGCCCTCAAATTGTGAAGTGTTTATAAGGTACCTTTCTATACTTTTTAGGGTTCAGCAAAGGACTTGAAACTGTACTAGGGCAAATGGTTGCTTCAATATCAACAAGAGGGAATATCCCTGGTGATCCAGTGGCTAAGACTCCTCACTCCCATGCATGGGGATCTGGGTTCGATCCCTTGGTCAGGGAACTAGATCCTACATGCGAAAACTAAAGATCCTATAGGTTGCAACTAAGACCTAGCACAGCTTAAATAAATAAAAATTAATTAATTAAAATCAACAAGAGGAGGTGGAAGCCCTACAGCTGCTGCAGCCTAAGGGACTGATTTCCATTGAGTTGTAATACACTGTAGGCTAAACAAGCAACAGAGGATAAATTTAGTTGTAGGACTGATCAGCAATAGCTGTCCCAAGGGTTATAGCTTGACCTTTCCTTGCCAGCCACAGAAAATTTTTACTTACGTTAGCCAACACTTTCCACTTGAAATTTCTGATCCACTTCCTCTAAAAAGGGCACACTTCCTTGTAAAAAAAATAACCTTTGCTAAAGAGTATTCGTGATGAAATTAAAATGCCAACATGCTGACTAGGTAATGGGGGGTTGGTTACTCAAGGGATCCATTTGCTAGAACTACAATGGCTTGGTAGCCCATTTTGGGGCGGGGACTTTTCACCCTACAGACAATAGGAATTTGTATTACCAAATCGGTTATTTTTCCACACAAAAATAATCTGCTTTGAACTCAAATAACTCTGAGTTCAAATCTTGGCTCTGCTGCCTCTTGGACGAACTCCTCGATCACTCTGAGAATGTCTTCTCAGCTGTTAAACAGTAAGAGCACCTACTTCATAGGGCTGTTGAGAACATTGAGAATTTAGGTCAAGAAGCCCCTAGCATACAGGTCCTTGTGCCAATCAAGCCCGCTTCTTTAGGGCCCACAGCGTATCGCCCCTAAACCTCCAAAGGTATAGACCACGTTCCCCCACAGGGTGCTTTGTTTCTGTTTTTACCTGTCTCCTTGATGAGTTCCAAGCATCCTTTGGGTGTACAAGGGATGAAACAGTTACTAAGGTCCCCTCTAGCAAGTTTTCCAGCACTGATGCTATTCAGTCTAAAACAAGGGAAGTGATAGGTATTTTTACTCTTTAGAAACAAAATGACATGTTCCTCAAATAGGAATATACTTTAATCACAATCAAGCAACGTGGTGCAGAAAGCCAAGCCACACTCACCCGTCCACATCTTTTTCGGGGGCAATAGCATTGACCAGTGTTTCAGTGTTAATGGGATTCTCTGAATCTAAAGGCAGCTGCACTATGAACCCATGCACAGTGAGGTCTTCGTTCAATGATGTGATGCACTTTAACACCTAAAAATCACACCACATACCAGTTTATATACCATGGAGAAATCAAGAGGGTAGAGAAACACTTCACAAGTCAAAAGCCAGGTGACCTCATCCCTGCTCCCCTCCACACACCGAGAGTTTAACTGTAGGTCTCTTGCCTTGCATTCTAGATCAACTCCACCTTAACATAGAATGTCATCTTCAGGTGTCTGGTAAGAAACCCATCAAATAAAAGAGCTAAGAACTTTAATAATCTATTGCTACACAGTAAAATTCATGTTATCATCCTCTAAACCAAGACTTTTGTGATGACAGAAATGCTCTATAATCTGTACCTTAAAATAGTGGCTTCTGAAGTACTTGAAATGTGGCTAGTTCAACTGAGGAGTGGGAGTTCAAATTTTATTTCATTTTAGTTAAATGAGCACATGGGGTTAGTGGCTCCCCTGCTGGACTGTGTGGATGTAGAAAATATCCATGACCTCAGAAAGTCCTTTTTCCCTCCTGTCACGTCACAGCCAATCCCCCACCTACCAGCAACCACAGTTGCAGCTTGACTCACCCGAGATTTGTTCTGCCTATTCTTGAACAGCATGTAAATGAAATATATGTTTTCAATTTTAAAGTACACAAAACGACAGGCCAGTGATCCGTTTTTAATGAACGTCGCAAGTGATTTAGAAGCAAAATACGGGCAATCACACTGCAAGTACCCAACATTCACAGCTGGCACTGCCCCATTTACTGATTTTCAAAGATTTTCTGGAGGCTGAGTCTGCAGAGAAAGAATTATCTGGAGGTCTCTTGTGTGCTGACTGTATCAGCCCCTAAAGTTCTCTGAAACTAAAACCAGTGAGAAAAGCACTTCAGCTGCCCTCTTAACAGCTGACTCCAAACTGCTCACCTCAGATTCCGTGGCCGTTCGGGGTAACTTAATGTGCATGGCTTTGATCCCGATCTGCAAGAATGAACATTTAAAACGGGTACATGGCAAAAGGACTTGAGACATGGGCCTGTTTCCTCTGCAGATGTGACTAAACCAAAGCAAGAGAGGCAGGCATCATTCCACCCTCACATGTCCCGAAGAATGAGTCTCCTGCTTTGACCCCCGCCCCCTTCCCTTGTTAACTGTCGCCACGGAACTGAGGCACATTCATGTTCTCTACGCCTGCTCTTTAGAATCAGATCACTGATTCTAAACACTGCAGGGCCAACTACAGGCCGAAGCTCTGTCACCCATTTCTAACTTGCAAAATAGGTAAACCGAAGTCTGCTGCGGGTGATGAAAGTTTTTGTGGGAGGAGTGCAAGGGGTGACAGACAGGACTCAGAGAAGGGGAGGGGTGGGAGCTGAGGTGGGGCGTTGGCACCATTTTTCTGGGCTTTACCTCCTCAGCAGCCTTCAACTTCACATTTATATAAAGATTAGAGTCATCTCTGTTGCCAACCTGGAATAACAAAGACATGCAAATCGGATGATTAGGGAAAGGCAAACTGTAAGGCAGGGCTTCTAAAATTTCAGTTTTGATAAAAGCAATGTTTAATTATGAGACTCCTGCTCCCGAGAAGTTTTACAGGAGAATAAGGAGGATGGCGGGACAGCATGGAGACACGAACACAGCAGGCATTACCAAACAGAGCAAAGCACGCCTGACCCCCACAGAAAAGACACTTTAGCACCCGCTCTGGGAACTGAGGGAGCAGTGGCCTGCCTAAACCACGGGGAACCGCTGCTTGCCAGCAAGTGTATGAGCCAGAGCAACAGGGCAGGGGGGCGGAGAACTGGCAACATGCAAGAACGCATGGTAGCTCTGATAAGACATCTGTGCCCTCTCCCCACCTCTGGGGACAGGGCAAAGCTCTCAGGCTCAGCCACAGAGAAGAGGAATCAATGAGGGTGAACTATTCCCAGCTCACCCACAACACTTGCCTATGCCAGGCAAAGGGCAGTCTGCTGCCCTCAACACAGAGAGGAAAGAGTACCCAGAAGCCAACTTCTCTGACCCACCATGCTAGGTTTCAACATGGTCCCTGTTTCTTTAATCATGGATATACATAGGTTTCACTGTAATCACTTACCTAAAAAATTTCCTTTACAAATATCTCCCCGTGTATCAGTGCTGACATTTGCTCTTTTCAATGATGAAATGTCCTCTCGGGGTGATTTATCACAATAAGTTTGGTTTCTCCCCAAACTGCAGAGGGAAAAACTGTAGGTCCCTTGACACCAGAGACAGTGATGTGTGGCTGCTTTACACAGGACAACTCTGGAGAAAGCAGCTGGCCCTAGGAACAGAGTAGCTCCAGGCTTAGTCACCTGATGCTGTTCCTGGAGGCTCTCCTTAGGTTCACGGAACACAGGTTCATGGAACATGGCCTCACTCTTAGCTGCAGGTGTCTTTCTAGAGAAGTCTCGGTTTTGCCAGTGCTAAGCTGAATTTCAAGATAGCCAGAGGAGTCCAGTGAGGGGTATTTGGTTTTCTGCACCTAAATGCATTAGCTGCTTACTGGGAGGATTTCCCTAGAATTTTAGGGAAATTTAGGGATTTTAAGCTCATTTTTCCTGTCCTTTTCACATGTATGACCTTTGCCCCTATCATCCAACCTTCATTGATTTGGTTACCAGATTTAATACCTTCCAGGTTTTTAGATCAAATAAGAAAGGGAGGAGTATTTTGTTTTTCCTTATATTGTAAACAAAGAATGTCTCCTGCCATTCCAGTTCCGTAAGGATCATGTCAGTAGCCACCACAGTCACTGACCTGCAAGTCCACCCTGAAAGGAATGCAGGTTGCTGTATTCCATGTTTTGGATATGCGGGCCCCTGAGACAGTTCAAATGTGTATCTTTAGGAAGAATGTCAATGACCCCAGATTCATGCATCTTCTCACACACAGAAAAGCACTAAAATCACTGAGATATCTGATCCTGGTGCCTGCAGTTAGCCTTTCACTGAGATCCTGACTGCCTGTATCCCCAGTCCACACTCACTGATGCATACCGGCTCCTCTCCCGACCTCTTTGGGACAGTTTCTCTGAGCAACTGGAGAGACTACTGCTGTCTCCTGGGGTACAGCCCTCAGTTAGACACTGAGCAAACAACTCACAGCTCTTAGGTTGTATGTTTTTTAAGCAGACCATATTCATAACTACAATTAGTTATTTCGACTTAACTCTGAGATTAAATGGTTTTTATCACTCCCTGCTGTTTTTTTAAAAATAAATTACAACTGTTCTATATTTTATCTTCATCTCTGATGTAGCTGAGATACAACTGTAAGTCACTTTTCCTGGAAAGGTGTGGGCAATTCTCCTGAGTCCGTGTGTACCTGAAAATATCTCTCTGCCATCTTTGCACTCGAAGGACAAATTTGGCCAAGTTTGGAATCACGACATTTTCCTTCAAGGTTGCTGTCTTTGGCATTCAGTATCACAAAAGTCTGAAGTCTTTTTGTTGTTGCTGTTTCTGTCTGGATGTTTCCGAAGGAATTTTTCTAAAACTCCAAAATGACCACTCGTTTTTTAAAAATGCTTAAGAGTTATGAGCATACATCAAAGTCTGATTGTAATCCTAAGGCAAAGGAAAACACCTCTTAGGATCCAGCTGAAACACTCAGTATAAGCATCTAATAGGGAAAATGGTTACACAATCATTCTCAAACTGGACGCAAAAGGAATGTTTAGTTGAAGAACAGTAGATTTCTTGACTGACAGTCAAGTGGGTGGATGGCAGACTGGTTTCCCAGAACGAATCTTAATCCCATTATAGTTTATACAAAAAAAAAAAATCACTTAAGCATTTTATCAGAAATACCAATTTCTTCTTTGAAGGAGGTCAATTACATCATCCAAAAAAGGTCCTATTGAGACAGAAGGGAAGGGGGCAGGGCACAACAGTTAAAAGAACGACACAACCGTTAAAGAACAGGATACCACAAAAATCAGTTAGAATCCATTAGGTACAGGATGGCAGTAGAGCCATCTACTTCCAGTAGAGCCATCTACTTCCAGTAGAGCCTGATTATATGCTCTCTGTAATACATTAGCAAGCTAAATGACACATCACAGGCACCATGACAGTTCCCAGGGTGACCATAAAAGGCCAAAACATGGGCAGTGGCCCAGTTCCTGGAAATCCCTGCCACTTCTCCAAAGTAACTGGAATAATCTTCCTACTTCCTAGCCTAGGAAATTACCCAGCCCTGAGCGCTGAACAATCGATGCTTCGAACTGTGGTGTTGGGGAAGATTCTTGAAAGTCCCTTGGACAGTAAGGAGATCAAACCAGTCAATTCTAAACAAAATCAACCTTGAATATTCATTGGAAGGACTGATGCTGAAGTTGAAGCTCTGATGAAGAGTTGACTAACTGGAAAAGACCCTGATGGTGGGAAAGATTGAAGGCAGGAGGAGAAGGGGATGACAGAGGATGAGATGGATGGATGGCATTAACGACTCAATGGACATGAGTTTGAGCAAACTCCAGGAGATGGTGAAGGACAGGGAAGCCTGGCGTGCTGCAGTCCATGGGGCTGCAAAGAGTCAGACACAACTGAGTGACTGAACAAATCAAATCAAATCATAACAACTACAACAACAGCACATGAACTGAGAACTTCCAGATGTACAGCTGGATTTTAAAAAGGCAGAGGAACCAGAGATCAAATATCTGCTGGGTCATAGAAATAGCAAGAGAATTCCAGAAAAACATCTGCTTCTGCTTCATTGACTATGCTAAAGCCTTTGATTGTGTGGATCACAACAAACTGCTGAAAATTCTTAAAGAGATGGGAATACCAAGCCGTCCTACCTGCCTCCTGAGAAACCTGTATGCAGGTCAAGAAACAACAGTAGAACCAGACATGGAACAATGGATTGGTTCAAAATTGGGAAAGGAATACATCAAGGCTGTATATTGTCACCCTGCTTATTTGACTTATATGCAGAGTATATCATGCAAAATGCAAGGCTGGATGAGCATAAGCTGGGATCAAGACTGCTGGGAGAAATATCAATAATCTCAAATATCAGATGACACCACCCTAGTGGCAGAAAGCAAAGAGAAACTAAAGAGCCTCTTGATGAAGGTGAAAGATGAGACTGAAAAAAGCTGACTTAGAACTCAACATTCAAAAAATGAAGATCACAGCATCCAGTCCCATCATTTCATGGCAAATGAATGAGGAAAAAATGGAAACAGTGACAGACTTTATTTTCTTGGGCTGCAAAATCACTGAGGATGGTGACTGGAGCCATGAAATTAAAAGACCCTTGCTCCTTGGAAGAAAAGCTTTGACAAACCAAGACAGCATATTAAAAAACAGAGACATCACTTTGCCAACAAAGGCCAACATGCTAACAAACACAGTCAAAGTTGCGGTTTTTCCAGTAGTCATATACCACTGTGAGAGCTGGACAATAAAAAACGCTGAGCACCGAAGAATTGGTGCCTTCGAACTGCGGTGTTGGAGAAGATTCTTGAGAGAGTCTTCTGGACACCAAGGAGATCAAACCTGTCAATTCTAAAGGAAATCAACCCTGAACATTCACTGGAAGGACAGATGCTGAAGCTGAAGATCCAATACTTTGGCCACCTGATGTGAAGAGCTGACTCACTGGAAAAGACCCTTTTGCTGCGAAAGATTAAAGGCAGGAGGAGAAGGGGACGACAGAGGATGAGATGGTTGGATGGCATCACTGAGTCAATGGACTTGAGTTTGAGCAAGCTGCAGGAGATGGTTAAGGACAGGGAAGCCTGGCCTGCTGCAGTCCATGGGGTCACAAAGAATCAGACATGACTCAGCGACTGAACAAGACAAAATGGTCTTCCGATTCCTGTTTTACAACATAAAATATCCTGGGAATTCATTAGTTTTTCTTCAGCTCCAGGGAAAAGATTTTATAGCAAGACTTGGGTTGAGAGCAACAGAGTGTGTGACTTTCTTCAGATTGGTTGGTGGTAAAGAAACAGGGAAGTGCTCTAGGAGTCTTGTGCTCAGCTTGAAGTTACCATCCTTCACTTGTGTGGGGGCCTTAGTTGTGAAGAATAACTCAAAGCTACTTTCATGTATATTCCCTGAGAAGGAACCAGGACCCTGCCCCAAGGCTGTGCTCTACTATTGTTTCCAGACAGCCCCTCTCCTGTGTTTCTACATCCCCTCCCTTCCCTGATAAGCAACTGTGTGAATCCGCCCTATGCGAGGCTGAATGGAGCCTATTTCTTACAAACGAGGAATGGGGGACACAGGAAGGATTTGTACCACATGGGACCCCACAGGTTCCTGCTTGGTTTCATTACTGTGTCTACAAGAAGACAGCTCCCATCCTGTAGGTGGGGATAAGATAAAAATGAGGACAACCAGAAATAGATACAAATCACTTGAACTATAGAGACATTACATAAACAGTACTGTCATTCTTTTTGCATCGGATGGGCAGTGTGTGTGGCTGGATTGATTGTGATCAGATTTGCGTTTTGACAAGGGTGGCATCTGCGGGTAAAAGGACAGACTGGAAGCATCCAGATCAGAAGTTTGTAAGCATGTGACTAGTGCCCTAGTGGGGTGGGAGCAGAAGAAATTAAGAGGACGGAAAATGGACTTCCCTGGTGATACAGTGGATAAGAACCCACCTGCTGATGGAGGGGACATGGGCGTGATCTTTGGTCCAGAAAGATTCCACATGCTATGGAGTGACCAAAGCCTGTACACCACAACTACTGAGCCTGTGTGCAGCAACTAATGAGCCTGTGTCCCCTAGAGCCTGTGATCTGCAACAAGACATCACTGCAATGAGAAGCCTGTGCACTGCAACGAGAGAAGGACCAGGCACAACAACAGAGACCCAGCACAACCAGTAATAGTAATAATCGTAATGATAGTAAATTACACAAAATGATTTTTAAAATAAATAAATATACAAAAGGAGGGAAGAGATCTCAAGAGCTTATGATGTGGAGAGCAGAGAGGACAAGACACAGCTCAGGTTTCTGGTCTGAGTATGTGGGGAAATGGTGGTGCCAGTCACCAGGATGGAAAAAAAAACACAAGAGGTCTGAGGTGGCACAGATGTGATTACAACATAATCTGTGAGCACTGCATCATAGAATGATATTGCTCCTGGTGCTAAAGTGCAAGGTTAAAATATTCAACCACTGTTTTATTGGCAAGAGCATAGGAGACAAGTTACAGAACGGCATTTATGTAACAAAAACACTTTGCAATCAATAAGTTTAAAATAGGAGCTTGGAAGCCAATTTTAAAAACAGGAAAAAAAAAACACCTTCGCTACTGCTACAAAAAAGGGCTTTACAGAGACAGATTTCTTGTCTACGACATTTACTCTTCATGCAACAAATAATTCACAAGAATAAGCCAAGAAATAACTGGTCCCACATATGTACCAAGTGTACACCCACAACATATACCTTTGATTCTTAGCAATTTGTAAAAATAAAAAAGGAAAATCCACCAAAGCACAGAACAGACCAGGCAGAACGACAGGCCTTCGGTGCTTTTCTTCTCAACTAAGGCCTTTCAGATAATGTATAGCAATGGAGCGGGGGCGGTATTATTCACTCTGAAATTCTTGGAGAACATGGAACAGAACTTAGCAAGGAATTAAACGATATATATGGAGACACACATACAGAGAGAAATGAGACCTGAGGGACCAGGTGTTTCTGAACGGAATTTCAAATGCAAGCTATCAGGTTCTTGTTGTCCCAGTAAACCCTTTAGACATTCATCTGTACATCTGTCCACATGACATGTATTTATGAAATATCTTCTGCCTTTTTATTGAAGGCCTCTTACTGGATGAACCTGGAGCTCTTGGAAGAAATCTTGGCTAGGAAGTATTCTCCCAAGCAGCCATGGGCCTGGGGGCTCACTTACAGAAAGAATAAAGTAGAAAAGAAGTCTGAGGGCTGAGCATTGGCATTTAAATGGTCAAGGTAACAGGAACACCAAGCAAAAAGATTAGCGAAGGGAGTGATGTCCAGGAAGCCAGGAGTCTGGAACTCAGAAGAAATCCAGGTTTACAAGTTCCTGACCTACAGCTGATATCTGGGGGTCAGATGAAATTGTGCAGGGCAATGGTTCCCAAAGTGTGGATCATACACTCTTGGGGAACCCCAACACCCTTTTAGAAGGCCTGCTAGTGCCATCATAATACTATGTCATTTGCCATTTTCACTGTATTGACATGTGTATCGAGGCTGCAAAAGTTATGGCGGGTAAGACTGCTGATGACTTAGTGAGGATCAAGACAATGGCACCAAACTGTACTAGTCATAAGGATATCCTTCATTGTCACACACGCTCAGTAAAAAAAAGAAAAAAAGAAAAGAACATACACACCAATTTCACTTAGAAGTGCTCTTGATGCAGTAACAATTATTTTTATTAAACCTCGATCCTTGAGTACATGTCTTTTCAATATTCTGCATAAAGAATGGGGAAGCAATCATAAAGCACTTTGGCCATAAACAGAAGTGGCTGTCACTAGGAAAAGTACTTGTGCTTTCTTGCCTTGCAAGCAGAACTGGCCAGTTTTTTAATGAAACACCAAATTTACTCGAAAGAACAACTGACAAACAATAATTACTTGGGCTTGAACATTTGGCAAATATTTTCTCAAAATTGGATAAAGTGAGCCTGCTACTGCAAGGATAGTAACTAATGACAAAATTGGAGCTTTCAAGCAAAAATTGGTATTTATGTACTCCTGTGAGCTTGACAACTTCCCAACACTTGCAGGCTTTTCTGATGAGCTTGTTGGTGACAGTAATGATTATGATTTTTTAAAAATCATGTAATAAAATGTATTAACATTTGGGAGATCTGTATAATTCAGTGAACCATTATTTTTCAGATGAGGAACAAAGAACATAACAAAACCACACACAGGTAAATATCCATTCAAACTGTAACATAAAACAAGATTTTGACTTAACAAAATATGAAGATTCACTGATAACAGTTTCAGATTTCATACTGCAACTGCCTTTTTGAAACTTCACTTCAGTCAGTTCAGTTCAGTCGCTCAGTCGTGTCCGACTCTTTGCGACCCCATGAATCACAGCACGCCAGGCCTCCCTGTCCATCACCAGCTCCCGGAGCTCACTCAGACTCATGTCCATTGAGTCCGTGATGCCATCCAGCCATCTCATTCTGGGTCGTCCCCTTCTCCTCCTGCCCCCCACCTCTCCCAGCATCAGAGTCTTTTCCAATGAGTCAACTCTTCTCATGAGGTGGCCAAAGTACTGGAGCTTCAGCTTTAGCATCATTCCTTCCAAAGAAATCCCAGGGTGTTGGAGAAGTTCAAACGCATCAATTCTTTGGGGCTCAGCCTTCTTCACAGTCCAGCTCTCACATCCATACATGACCACAGGAAAACCATAGCCTTGACTAGACGGACCTTAGTCGGCAAAGTAATGTCCCTGCTTTTGAATATGCTATCTAAGTTGGTCATAACTTTTCTTCCAAGGAGTAAGCGTCTTTTAATTTCATGGCTGCAATCACCATCTGCAGTGATTTTGGAGCCCCCCAAAATAAAGTCTGACACTGTTTCCATTGTTTCTCCATCTATTTCCCATGAAGTGTTGGGACCAGATGCCATGATCTTCGTTTTCTGAATGTTGAGCTTTAAGCCAACTTTTTCACTCTCCTCTTTCACTTTCATCAAGAGGCTTTTTAGCTTCTCTTCACTTTCTGCCGTAAGGGTGGTGTCATCTGCATATCTGAGGTTATTGATATTTCTCCCAGCAATCTTCATTCCAGCTCGTGCTTCTTCCAGTCCAGTGTTTCTCATGATGTACTCTACATATAAGTTAAATAAGCAGGGTGACAATATACAGCCTTGACGTATTGAGTCCTTATAGTACTAAAGAAAAACATCCACATTTATCTGAGAATATCAAAAGAACGCTTCCTTTTACAACCATATGTCTGTATAAGGTCAGATATATATGAAGGTTCTTCACACATTTCAATCAAACCTCGAAGAGCAAGAGACTGAAAAGTGGACAGGAATCCAGCTGTTCCCTATTAAGCCAGACAGTAAAGGGTTTTGCAAAAATGGAAAACAATGCCCCTCTTCTCACTCCATTGTTTCTAAGAGTTACTAAGTCATAAAAATATTACTTAATGGAAAAGGAATACGTCAAGGCTGTATACTGTCACCCTGCTTATTTAACTTATATGCAGAGTACATCATGAGAAACACTGGACTGGAAGAAACACAAGATGGAATCAAGATTGCCGGGAGAAATATCAATAACCTCAGATATGCAAATGACACCACCTTTACGGCAGAAAGTGAAGAGGAACTAAAAAGCCTCTTGATGGAAGTGAAAGAGGAGAGTGAAAAAATTGGCTTAAAGCTCAACATTCAGAAAACGAAGATCATGGCATCTGGTCCCAACACTTCACGGGAAATAGATGGAGAAACAGTGGAAACAGTGTCAGACTTTATTTTTGGGGGCTCCAAAATCACTGCAGCCATGAAATTAAAAGACGCTTACTCCTTGGAAGAAAAGTTATGACCAACCTAGACAGCATATTCAAAAGTAGAGACATTACTTTGCCGACTAAGGTCCATCTAGTCAAGGGTATGGTTTTCCTGTGGTCATGTATGGATGTGAGAGTTGGACTGTGAAGAAGGCTGAGCACCAAAGAATTGATGCTTTTGAACTGTGGTGTTGGAGAAGACTCTTGAGAGTCCCTTGGACTGCAAGGAGATCCAACCAGTCCATTCTGAAGGAGATCAGCCCTGGGATTTCTTTAGAATGAATGATGCTAAAGCTGAAACTCCAGTAGTTTGGCCACCTCATGCGAAGAGTTGACTCACTGGAAAAGACTTTGATGCTGGGAGGGATTGGGGGCAGGAGGAGAAGGGGACGACAGAGGATGAGATGGCTGGATGGCATCACTGACTTGATAGCTGAATGGTGAACTCTGATCACTGACTTGATGGACGTGAACTGAACTGAGAATGAAGCTCTGCTGGGAGTTGGTGATAGACCAGGAGGCAAGAACACTGGAGTGGCAGTGACTTCTCAATGCATGATTTTCCCATTGCTCTCGAGTGAGCTTACTATTGGCATTTTAAAATATACAAATATCTTTAAACTTCTTAGTTTTCATTTCTAATATAGTAAAATATCAATGGATAAATTCATATAAAAAAAAGTTCCCTAAGTCTTAAATTTTTTAGTGTAAAGGGGTCCTCGGAGAAGGCAATGGCACCCCACTCCAGTACTCTTGCCTGCAAAATCCCATGGATGGAGGAGCCTGGAAGGCTGCAGGCCATGGGGTCGCTGAGGGTCGGGCACGACTGAGCAACTTCACTTTCACTTTTCACTTTCCTGCATTGGAGAAGGAAATGGCACCCCACTCCAGTACTCTTGCCTGGAGAATCCCAGGGATGGGGGAGCCTGGTGGGCTGCTGTCTATGGGGTCGCACAGAGTAGGACACAACTGAAGTGACTTAGCAGTAGCAAAGGGGTCCTAAGACCAATGATCAAGAGACGCTGGATAAGGGAAAAGTATCCACAAAGAATAGCTGAGAGCCAGGGCAGGTCCACATGCAGAAGTTGAGCTGAAGAGGAGTAGCCTGCACAGAGGAACTGAAAAGGTATGAGGATTCACAGAAGCCAAAAAAGAGGGAGAACTTTGATGTGCTTGTTGTCTTAAGTACTACTGAGAGATTGAGAAAGGAAGAAAGATACTAGTGGAAACACACTATCATAATACCTGTAAAATTGCCAGGCCTGGTATGAAACCAGGTACTTCCTCCTTCATCTGAATGACTTGGTTCTTCAGTCTCTCCTTTATTTGCCTAGAGAAAAAGGAGTTAAACTGGAGTTAAAACTTAATGCTTCAAGTCACAAATAATATGTATTATTAGATACATTGAAATTGAAAAAACACCTTCACAAAATAGACATTAGGAGAAGGCAATGGCACCCCACTCTAGTACTCTTGCCTGGAAAACCCCATGGATGGAGGAGCCTGGTGGGCTGCAGTCCGTGGGGTCTCTAAGAGTCAGACACGACTGAGCAAATTCACTTTCACTTTTCCCTTCATGCATTGGAGAAGGAAATGGCAACCCACTCCCATGTTCTTGCCTGGAGAATCCCAGGGACGGGGGAGCCTGGTGGGCTGCTGTCTATGGGGTCACACAGAGTCGGACACAACTGAAGCAACTTAGCAGCAGCAGCAGACAGACATTATCTGATGTTGTATGTACTCTGTACCACCCATCAGTTTTCCAGGGCTCAAGCAGACACGGATCTTTTCTAATTCTCACTGACACTGACTGGGCCATGGGTTTGGGACAACTAGTTTAAAACACACTAGTTGAACATATTAAATAGATCATCAACAAGGACAGATAACTCTTCATTATTCTGTAATAGCCTAAATGGGAAAAGAATCTGAAGACTAGATATATATACATAACTGAATCACTCTGCTGTGCACCTGAAACTGAGACATTGTAAATCAACTATCAGTTCAGTTCAGCTCATTCGCTCAGCCGTGTCCCCATGAATTGCAGCATGCCAGGCCTCCCTGTCCATCACCAGCTCCCAGAGTTCACTCAAACTCACATCCATCGAAATCAACTATACTCCAGCATAAAATTAGAATTTTTTAAAAACAAACAAGTTTACAGCATTCAAAATCATACAGGGAACAAACAGAAACTTGGACCAACGCTTTTGGAAGGCTGCTAATACTCATCTTTTTCAGCATTTCCACTCTCTAGAGTGCTATAGGAAAAAAGTTTACAGGAAAGAACTCAAGCTCACACCTCTGCTCAACTTACCCTACCTAGTCACAGGGTATCTACCGAAGCTTGAATGATAATTCAATGAATCCCACTCTGAATTCAGCATGAATTTACAAATTATATCCTATTTCACAAAAGAATTTCCCTTACTAAGTTGAAAGTATAACCTCTTGTGAAACAAAGATACATCAATTTACTAACATACAACTTCTCTACAGTAGGACATTAAGTAATTGCCATTACATCCAGAAGTAAACATTCAAATTAGTCCAAACTGTCCAGTTATGATGCAGTTATTAACTTGAACAGGATCTGTCTCTCCTAAAAGACCAGTTTTGTCATCTGTCTTCATCTTAACTGCAGTGACAAACAAATATGCCCAGATATTCACACCATCTCTTCCCTCATTCTAATTTGGTTACTCACTCCCTCAGCTCTCCACACTTTACACATATCTGGCATAAAAAGGTACAGGAGGACTTCTCTGGTGGTAGAGCGGATAAGAATCCACCTGCCAACGCAGGGGACATGGGTTCGATCTCTGGTCTGAGAAGAGTCCCCATTGTGCAGAGCAACTAAGCCTGTGTGCCATGACTACTAAGCCTGCACTCTAGAGCCCAGAGGACACAACCACTGAACCCATGTGCTACAACTACTGAAGGCTGCACACCCTAGGGCCTGTGCACCAGGACAAGAGAAGCCACTGCAAGGAGAAGCCCATGCACCGCAATGAAAAGTAGCCCCCACTCGCTGCAGCTAGAGAAAGCGTGAGTGCAGCAACAAAGACCCAGCACAACCAAAACAAAAGTAACTTAAAAAAAAGCACAGGAGTAGCAAAGAATAGATTATTTGGGTTAGCCTAGTAAATGGTAGGAGAAGGCAGTGGCAACCCACTCCAGTACTCTTGCCTGGAAAATCCCATGGACGGAGGAGCCTGGTGGGCTCCAGTCCACGGGGTCGCTAAGAGTTGGACATGACTGAGCGACTTCACTTTCACTTTTCACTTTTATGCATTGGAGAAGGAAATGGCAACCCACTCCAGTGTTCTTGCCTGGAGAATCCCAGGGACGAGGGAGCCTGGTGGGCTGCCGTCTATGGGGTCGCACAGAGTCAGACACGACTGAAGCACGACTTAGCAGCAGCAGTAAATGGTAAGAATGTTTAGTGATACAAGAAGTTAGAACTAGGACTGCAAAATATTGTAGCTAGTAGCCTTGTTTTTTTCAAATCCAATATTCTACAAATCATATGTTCAACACAAGTATAAACTGACTATTGGATTTCTTTTACTGGGATTTTAATGAACAGAGGCACAATTCTGCTCTGACATAAGACAACAGGAAACACTAGAGTTGCCAAGTCTTCCCTGGGCTCCCGCTGAAACTCCCCCGCAGCTCCAGCCAGAGTGGTTTCTCCTGCCCTAGGACTGGAAGTGCTGCCCAGGTTGCTGCAGAGAACAAGTCTCCACTCTCTGCTCTCCCCTTCCTTCCCACAACCACTGTCATACTAACACAAAGTGCCAGGCAGAGGCTTCTACTGGTTCTCCTTACCTCTCCCCACCCAAACAAAACCCACAGTGCGGAAGGGAGTCTTAGGAGGGGTAGGTGTTTTAAAAAAACAATTCCTAGCACAATGTGAGACAGTAAGGTGAACCAACAGTGAAAAGATGAACACATCTGAGACTCAATAACCCCCTGAGGTAGGCAAGGGAGAAAAAGCGTTCTTATTCCTGTTCACAGATGCAGACACAGGCGCTAAGCAGTCGGGACAGGTGCCTCTCCCAGGGCCAATTTACAGAAAGAACAACAAGTGCAAAAGGCCCCCAGTGGGTAAATGAGGTCCAAGAGGAAATAGTAATCAAATCAGGTAGATAGTCGTTTATTCTGAATGTGATGGGAAGCCATTCAAGGGTTTTCAGTGGGGCTGACGTGATGGAACTCACTTGAAAAAAAAATTTTTTTTTTTGGCTGTGCCCTGTGACATGTGGTATACCTGTTCCCCAACCTGGGATGGAACCCTCACTCTCATTGGAACAGAAGCATCTAGACCACCAGGGAAGTCCTCAGCCTTACATTTTTAAAGGATTATTCTTGCTGCTGAGTTGGGAATACACCCAAGGGGGAAAGGTGAGAATCAAGGACATCAGCAAGAAGTTACTGCAACTGTAAAATCCAGGCCAAGAGGTGGTGGTAGCTTGGATTATGGTATCAGAGGTAAGCTGGCAAGAAGTATATATTCCAGATATACAAAACATGAAACACAGAGGAAATACCAGGAATACAGGGGACTCTGAAGTTTGAGGGGGTTGTGAGATGGAGCTGGAAAGACTGATGGTACAAATATTTTAAGGACAGGACAGTGAATTTATTTACCAAATCTTATAAGGATTCTAGAATAAGCAAGCATTTGAGACCCAAGGAAAGAATCTAGGGACAAATAAAAATAATACTTAAACTCAGCAGGTAGTAAGCTGCAGGAACCCAGTACTATAAGGTAGTCGAGGTGGAAAATGTTTCAGCCCAGGAAGTTAAGAGCAAAGAACAAAATGTTCTTTATTTTCTATGCTATAATTTAAATGGGTCTAAGGGTGCATTTTTTTTTCCCCTAAAAGAAATTATAGCTTGAGATCACTTATACTGCCTCCCTTAAACTTTCTCTAAGAAGCAGGATCATTTTAAAATTCGCAGGGATAGTTTTCCAAATACAAAGCTCTGTTGAAAAGTTAACACTTAGGCCTCTTTATGAGACATGATCAGAATATCAATGAGACAGTCTAACATGCACATAAACCACAGTAAGCAAGAACTAGACAGCACAGAACACTAAAGCATCAGGTGGAAAATCTGCCCTGGTGAGGGGGGCGGGGCGGGGGCAGAGAAATTAAGATAGTTGTAATTAGGTCTCCATAAGTCCCTCAAAAAAGTTTTATTTTCCTGCCTGGCTTTCTTGTTTGGCCAGAAACTGAAGTACCTTAAAATGAAAGGTGGAAAAACAAACCCAAGTGTCAGGTATGTCTGAAGTTGAGACTGTAAAAGAAAAAGATGGAGAGAAAAATTAACACTCCCTCCCTTGTCTACCTTTATTTTAGGGTCATAAAGCTGTGATAAATTAAATAGTGGGAAGCCCTTTACTTTTTATAGCTCATTTTTAGAAAGTTTAAATGTATAATGGAATAACTTTCGAATCACTGAAGCTTCCTAAATCAACAGAAACTTCCTTGATTGCAGACACCTCTCGTTTCTATCCATGGCCCTGCAAGTTACATGATCCTGGTAAAAATTTTGGGAGCAAAGCGAGGCTAAAGTGGGCATATGGAGAAACATCCTTGATCCCTGAATAGAACTACATATGCTGGTCACACCATCTTCCATCAGCATACCCTAAAATCTGAGGGAAGACATAGCTCAGTCTTGATGTAGGAAAAATCAGAACTAAACTGCCACTGACATTAGCAGGACAAAGTAGCAGTAAACCATTGACGTCTCTCTGGTCCTGAAGGACAGATACTAGTCCTGAGCTGAGAGTCATAGCCAACTAAACGTGAATAGACACAGATGCAGTTTAACTAAGTTACTACTGGCATCTAGTGGGTAGATGCAATTACATATCCTACAACGCACAGGACAAAGCATAGCAAAGAATTACCCAGCCTTCATGGTAACAGTGCCCACGGCTGAGAAACTCTGCTGCTGGCTGATAAAATGCAATGTTTGGGGTTACCTTTTCTTTCTAAGCTGCAAAAATCAAGGTGGAATCATTTATAGCTCAACCTGTTGAAATCTGTTTGAATCTCTATGGATCTGCATGACTTATCAGTTTTTTCCAAGCTGATTTCTCCCACACCCAAGTGTCAAAGACCCTAGTTAATAAAAGTTAAAGGTATACATCCCTATAGAATCTTATTACTCTTGAACAGTCCTAGTCAAAGTCTAACATCCCTAAACAGTCACCTAGATCTCTTGCCTCAAGTCTTGTACAATTACTCCTGAAAAACTCCATTACAAGTTTCAACTCATTCTGTTTCACAGGAAGCCCATTTTTAAATTTTGGACATTTTATGCCTGAGAAAAAAAAGCACTGCCAAAATATAACCCTAACAAAGCCATTTCAACAGAAGCTATAGGCAGGAAAAAGAGGCAGAAAAGGATATTTAGCTACGTGGCTAAGAAATCTACATGATGACAAACAAGCTGCCCAGTCAACAAACACTGAAATGTTAACATAGGCTTAGAGGAATTTGCAAATGATCCTTAAAAGGTCCACAGAATAGGCCTTTAGTAGTTGATCAGAGAGAAAGCAAGAACATTCATCAACATGTAGGGCTATTCTAAACCAGGACACACATTTCTCTTTTTCCCCTTAAGGAGGTTGTTGTTTCAAGATTTTACAATGCAATACAACACAAATGTCTGATTTTATTTATTTTCATTTCGTTCATTTGCTGTTTTATTTTTCACTGAACCTCTCATACTGCTAAAAAATTCTTCAAATTTTTGGGAAAAACATAACATGTAGTTCCTTGTAAAAACAATTGAGGCCACCTAGTGTTCCAAGAAAGGTATATACTTCAAATCCCAAATTAGTTTAATTGAATTAAATATTTTTCTTGTTAAAGAGCATATTTGCAAATGATGTGACTGACAAGGGCTTAATTTCCAAAATATATAAACAACTCATACAACTCAGCAACAACAAAAAACAATGCAATCAAAAAATGGGAAGAAGACCTAGACATTTCTCTAAAGAAGACATACAGATGGTCAACAGGCACATGAAAAGATGCTCAACGTTAATTACAGAGACGCAAATCAAAACTACCCTGAGATATCACATCACGCTAGTCCAAAGGGCCATCATCAAAAAGTATAATGAATGCTGGAAAGGGTGTGAAGAAAAGGGAAACTCCCTACATTGGTGGTGGGAATGTAATAAATTGGTGCAGCTACTATGGAAAACAGGGTGGCAGTTCCTCTAAAAACTAAAAATAGAGTTGCCATGTGATGAAGCAATCCCATTCCTGGGTAGACAGCCAGTGTGTGTGTGTTAGTCGCTCGGTTATGTCTGACTCTGCATCCCCATGGATGGTAGCCCACCATGCTCCTCTGTCCATGGGGATTCTCCAGGCAAGAATACTGGAGTGGGTTACCATTTCCTTCTCCAGGAAGATATCCAGATGAAACTATAATTTAAAAAGATATTCATGCACCCAGAATCTGCCTGTAATGTGAGAAATCCAGGTTTGATCCCTGGGTCAGGAAGATCCCCTGGAGAGGGAAATGGCAACCCCCTCCAGTATTCTTGCCTGGAGAATCCCACGGACAGAGGAGCTTGGTGGGCTACAGTCCATGAGGTCGCAAAGAGTGGGACACACCTGAGCAACTGTACTTTCACTCTTCACAGCAGCACCATTCACACTAGCCAAGATATGGAAACAACCTAAATGCCCATCCGCAAGTGAACAGATAAAGAAGATGTGATACACACACAATGGAATACTACTCAGCCATAAAAAAAGAACAAAATCATGCTGTCTGCAACAACATGGACAGACCTAGAGATTATCATACTAAATCAGAAAGAGAAAGACAAATATCGTGATATCACTTACATGTGGAATCCAAAACATGACGCAAATGAACTTATCTACAAACCAGAAACAGACTCACGGACATAGGACAGACTTGTGGGTGCCAAGGCAGGGCAGGTTGGGGAGGGATGGATTGGGAGTCTGGGAGCAGCAGATGCCAACTATTCTCTATATAGAATGGATAAACAAGAGCCTACTGTACAGCACAGGGAACGATAACCAGCACCCTGCGATAAACCATTATCGAAAAGAATATGAAGTAGAATGAGTGTATGTAGATATATAGACACATACACACACACACACAGAGAACTGAATCACTTTGCTATACAGCAGAAACATAACCCTGTAAATCAACTATATTTCAATAAAATAAATGTAAAAAAATTACCTTCTTGTTGATACATCATTTTTAGTGATAATATCAAGCATTACATTTTATCAGTATACATATCAACACCAGTACTCTTTTATTATGTTTAAGAACAAAATATTTACAATGATTATAATTTTACACAAATATTTACTAAACTTGACAGGTACCTCAAACATATATTTGAAAACTTAATATGAATCTATTTTAGGCTCCAATGAAAAATTTAGAACGTAAAATTCTTCCATCCAATTCTCTCAAACTCTCTCAAAGACCCAAGGGAACAGTGACTTACCTGATACTTATGACATGAAAACAGCTAACTGGTGTTAAGTTGTAATAAACCTCCAAATTCTCAGTGAGCGTAAAGGTCATCATTAATCCATATACACAGTGACAAAATAAATGCTTTTGAGGTCTCCAGATCAAGGTTTATGGATCTCAACATGACTGACATTTGGGCTGGATAATTCTATGTTGTGGGGACATCCGTGCATAGCAGGATGCTCAGCAGCCCCTGGCTTCTCCTTCTAGATGCCACCAGCAGACAGCCACTCGCCACATGACAAGCAAAAATGTCTCCAGACATGTCCAAATGTGGCCATGGAAGGAGGGACAAAACTGCCACCATTTAAGAACCACTGACCTAGAGGAAAAGACTTTGATGCTGGGAGGGATTGGGGGCAGGAGAAGAAAGGGACGACCGAGGATGAGATGGCTGGATGGCATCACTGACTCGATGGACTTGAGTCTGAGTGAACTCCGGGAGTTGGTGATGGACAAGGAGGCCTGGTGTGCTGCGATTCATGGGGTCGCAAAGAGTCAGACATGACTGAGTGACTGAACTGAACTGAACTGAACTAGAGGAAACAAATGGAGCTACAAACTAGACTGAATTGTCCCTGGTGGCCCACTCAGTGAAGAATCCACCTGCAATGCAGGAGACCTGGGTTCGATCCCTGGGTTGGGAAGATCCCCTGGAGGAGGGCATGGCAACCCACTCCAGTAGTCTGGCCTGGAGAATTCCATGAACCGAGGAGCCTGGCAGGCTGCAGTTCATGGGGTCACAAAGAGGCGGACACAACTGAGCTTTATAAAAGGAAGGATTTTAAAGGCAGACTAAAATTACATTAACTTTAGAGAACGATCACACAGAGGAAAGCACGGTCAGAGAGGGTGCACAATGCCAGGTAGTCCCACCTTCCCCCTGCCCTCACACAGGAGTGGGGGCAGCTTCTTCTCAGACCCAACAAATCTGTGATGCCGAGTCAGAGTACAGTATTGCTGGACTTTACATGTCTTTCAAAACGTCAGGCGACCATGTGTAATTAATTAATTCATTCTTATGCGTAATTACACACTAATGTGTTGGGAAGGAATCCAATTTTTAAAAATAAATCTGCAAGCCCAACGAAACACAACTACATCTGGCCTCCAGGGTACCATTCTGTAATTCTCAGCTGGTAGCAAGAGTTAAGAGACGTGATGGAGTGGCTGCAAGTCTCAGGATCTGCAAGCAAGGGCCCAACCCCCAGAATTAGTCCTATTTCAGGACTATCTAACCACAGATCTAAATGTCAGAGCAGATGACATTCAGCAGGCCTCTGGGTCAGCATCCGAGGGGAATGTGGAAAGAGTGTAGAAAATACTGGGGTCTCCACCAGGAGAAGAGGAGAGGCCAACAGCTCTTAGCTGAGAAAAGGCTCAGAGACCTGGCCTTTCTGCTTTTAGAGAAGACTAAAGGACAGTCTTGGAGAAGGCGATGGCACCCCACTCCAGTACTCTTGCCTGGAAAACCCCATGGACGGAGGAGCCTGGTAGGCTGCAGTCCATGGGGTTGTGAAGAGTCGGACATGACTGAGTGACTTCACTTTCACGTGTTGGAGAAGGAAATGGCAATCCACTCCAGTGTTCTTGCCTGGAGAATCCCAGGGACAGGGGAGCCTGGTGGGCTGCCGTCTATGGGGTTGCACAGAGTTGGACATGACTGAAGCGACTTAGCAGCAGCAGCAAAGGACAGTCTTGGGTAGGAACGGCTTAGGTCCGAAAGGCTTCTTACTTACCAAGCAGGGGTCAACATCCAAAGGAAAAATCACTTATCTTAAATCATGCAAGGCGGTGAACCCTCCTTCCCATAACACTGGCAGGATCATGGCCCCACCTCCTTCAAATCTTTACCTACAAGTCCCTTTTACAATGAGTATGAGGTTAATTTCCATATTCGAAATTATAATCCCTGTGAATCAGAAGTCTGCCCCTCTTTCCTGCTCTGGTTTTGAAAGGCTCTGGCAAAACCTTTAACAAAAACACTCCCTATTTCCTGAGGCGCATTAAGCATCAGCAACCCAAAGCTGTACCTCTCCTGCCCAGGCTTGAAGGCAAGAACTTTTCAGCAAGGGAGGAAAAAAAAAAAAGTTTAGCTAACAAAGGAGGGTGATTTGACTGGTCTTCAACCTGTCAAAAATGACTGTGACTCTGAAAATGATTTTCTGAGGTGACTCAGTTTGATTCATTCAACTCTTAAAAGGGAGAGCCAAATCTAGCCAGTGAAAGATTGCAATTCCTTTTAGCAAGCAAATAAAAAGCCCTTGGAGAGGAAGGAAAATACACTGATGAGGGTCTGCCACTAGCCTTAGAACTCTTGGTCAAACAAGTCACTTCTGCCTGCAGTTTCATAAACTGTAACATGGAGGAAGCGGTGACCTGGGCAGCAGAGAAACGCTGACTGTGGCACAGTTAGCTGCCCTCTCCCTCAAGGTCAAAGGCTTACATACAGGGTGCCAGGAGCCACCTTATGCAAAATCATCAAGGTGGGGGAAACTGCACAAAGCAGAGATGCAGTGGCTTTCTGCCCTGTGGGTCAGATGTCAGAAGGTACAGCTGTAACCAGAGACGCACAAAGGACTGCTTCAGAGAACCTCATATACTCATTTAATCCTCTTGGCAACCTCAGGAGATAAACACCATAATCGCCCCCACTACACAGAAGTGGAAAGTGAGGCTGACTGACTTGCCCAAAGCCACACAAGGCTGTCCTTTACCCTATCCAGCCTCTCCAGGAGTCAGCTGGAGAAGGGACCCTCCCCTGTGCCAGGCCAGCCTGATACCCCTTCTTCCAGAGGCTTCTCCATGCAAATGGGGATATAAACAGGGACTGTATACCTCTACTCAAAGCCCCTTGTCCAAATTCCAATCTGTCTTATCACCCCTCCTGGTGGGTGAGGACAGATACATTTTCTGGGATGATAAGCCCTAGTAAAGATTTTGGCTGGTGCCATGGCCACGTAAATGACTGCCAGTCCAGACTGCCACAGTCCACCTACAACACACCCAACAGCCTGATTGGGTGGCCTAGTGAAGAATCAGTGGAAGGTCCCACTTTCAGGAACTCCTGCTTGCTCTCCTGCACAGGCTCTCAGACTCAAGCCAAGGTTGAGGTTGTCACCATTACATGGACCTTCCAAAAGGCCCACACTCTGGAACTCATTATAGGTAAATCCTTCCAAGCACAAAAAGGCCTAGAGGTACTTTATCTACAGGACAAAATGAAAAGCTTATCAATTTCACTGTGGTGAACAAACTCTTTTTACAGAAAATAGTTCTTCTAGCCCTGTAGCTAAACATATAATCAAGGTTCCATTTTATCTTTGAACAGTAGCATACATTCTAATTTTAAGGCTCAAGATGATAAACCAGCATTCACAGGTATGGTTTGGATAAATACAAACACTATCTGTTTATTCAACATGTACTAAGTATCAATTTATTGTAACTTAACTGTGTGTAAAGGACTGCTCTAAATGCTCTACAAGTAATGACTCATTTAACAATCCTATGAATTAGGTGACCAACATATGGATGAGGGGGCTTCCCAGGTGGCATCAGTGGCATCTGAAAAGAACCCACCTGCCAATGCGGGAGACATGAGATGCAGGTTCAATCCCTGGGTTGGGAAGAGGTTGCCCTGGAGGAGGGCATGGCAACCCACTCCAGTATTCTTGCCTGGAGAATCCCATGGACAGAGGAGCCTGGTGGGCTACAGTCCATAGCGTCGCAAAGAGTCAGATACATCTGAAGCGACTTAGCAGGCACTCATGTATACAGATGAGGATGCTAAGGCAGTAGGTAAACCAAGTCGCCCAGTGATCCTGGAGGGAGCACTCCGTGACCAGCTCTGTGGATACCTCCCACAGGAATCTGTGTTACCGGCACATCAATAGGGTCTGCTCCACCCATAACTCAGAGCACCTTCTCTAGGTGGCCTGACAAATGGCAAACCATCTGTCTCTTCACAACCGGCCTTTTTAGAAAGAAGGCTTAATCAAGAGACTTAATCAATCCCTCCGGGGAAGTAAGAGGCTCAACTGCAAAAGGAAAGGTCAAACAAATTGTACAACACTTCATCAGCCCCCTTTGAAAAGCGAATGGTGGTTTGTTTCTGGTCTAACAGCTGTTATCAGGGTAGTTTTTCTGACACTGTCTATTTTCCACCCTCTGCATCATTTCTTTAGGAGTTCCTCCCTGAAGCCAGGGGGCGCTCTCACCACCAAGGTCAGTACACTTTCATTCAGCCTCCCCACTTACCTTCAGCTTCTCTGAGGCCATCACTGCTGACCCCAGGGCAGTCATTTAATAATAACTGGCGAGGTCAAAGTTCCATGGCACAGGCTGTGTTTCTGGTGAAGAATCCTCTTCTCTGTAACACTGGCAGGCTCACAGCCCCACCTCCTTCAAACCTCTCCCCATAGGTTCCTCTTACACGCTCATGTTCAAAATTACAAACCCCATATCCCAACGCCTCAGAAATCTCCACCCCCTTCCCGGCACTGGTTTTCTCTTTGGCGCTTCTCACTACCTCACACCCTGCTTTAACGATTTTTACCACCTTCATCTACCCATCAGGACACAAATTCTACCAGGGTAGGGATGTGGGCTGTCTTGACGACTGTTATACTCTTGTGGCTTTGAAGAGTGCCTGGCTAGTTGGAGGCCCACAGATATTTACTGAATGAATAAATATCCCCAAAGACACCTTGGTCCCTAACCCTCAGATCTCCCCCAGTGTTCAAATCCAGGCTACAACCTTGGAAACTCCCCTAAGGAAGAAATGGAAGTGTTCCTTCCAAAGAGACACAACTGGCAAACAGATCCAGGTTTCCCACAGGCAGAGAAGACATCTGGAATGATGAACTCTGCCCAGTCCAGGCTACCAGAAAGGGAGAAGAAGCAAAAGTAGACAAAAGTCTAGGATGGCCTTCTCAGCAGAATGGGAGGCATGGCAATGAGAGGAAGACCGGTGTAAAGAAAAAAAAAAAAATTGCTTATGAAATTCCTTTTAGGAAAAGTAATAAGCACTCGATGGTGAGAAACACCATGTACTGGGTGAAGACCCTGATTCTAAATCAACCTCTGCCATTAACCAGTCAAGCAACCTTTGGCCAAATCATATCACTTTTCTTGCCTCAACTGTTTCCTCAGCTGCAGGATAGGATGGGTGTGAACTCTACTTTAGAGACTTTCTCACCATGGGATTCTTGGTCTGCCCCATTCTTCCTCCCCCTTCAAAGAAGAAAGCAAAGTGTTATAATTCAAACACTACATCAGGACAGAATCTACCCAGGGAACTTGATGTTTTGCAAGCTTGTCCTGAGAGACTCAACAGGAATCTGATCTGCAAATCTGGGGAATGAGGAACCCTTCTCCTGGACCCCAGGAACCCTGGCTGCACTTACCTTTCCTCTGAAGACTGTCCCTGGCCCAGGAAAAGAGGGAAGGTAGGGAAACCCTGCTGGAGAAGGAAATGGCAACCCACTCCAGTACTCTTGCCTGGGAAATCCCATGGACGGAGGTGCCTGGTGGGCCGCAGTCCATGGAGTCGCTAAGAGTCAGACACGACTGAGCGACTTCACTTTCACTTTTCACTTTTATGCACTGGAGAAGGAAATGGCAACCCACTCCAGTGTTCTTGCCTGGAGAATCCCAGGGACAGGGGAGCCTCATGGGCTGCCGTTTATGGGGTCGCACAGTCGGACACGATTGAAGTGACTTAGCAGCAGCAGCAGCAACAGCAGCAGAGACACCCTACAGCCCCACCAGCTCAAGCTCTAAGACCCACCACCTTCCTGTTCAGGACGCCCCCCTGGGCCATAGCCAAGAGTCCGAGGCCTGGCCCAGCCTCAGCACTTGGAGCTGAGGGACTCCACTACTGCATGAACCAAGCAGGCTGTCCCCCCTCTACAGCTTCTCCTCTCTGCTGTGAGCTCTACCTGCTCCTGGATTCAAGCTTTCCATGAAAGTCAAGGTGCTATGGCTCCATCTGAAAGAGCCATTTTATGAGTACATTAAAGAAAAATCCTCTGTAAGCAGAGTCCTTAGTCTTAGTGCTTGTTTATGAATTGTATTAGTTGGAACTATCTGATTGCTCAACCATGAGGCAGTGTCAAAGGTCAGCTATGTGACTTCTGAGCAGACAAGGGAAAGGAATCCTTCCAGTACCTGGAACAGTCATTTCCAGATCACTGCCATTCTCCTCTTCAACTATGAAACTTGGATTTAAGAGTTAAAGTGAGTCACTCAGTCATGTCCAACTCTTTGTGATCCCAGGGACTGTAGCCTACAAGGTCCCTCCATCCATGGGATTCTCCAGGCAAGAATACTGGAGAGTGTTGCCATTTCCTTCTCCAGGAGATCTTCCCGACCCAGGGTTGAACCTGGGTCTCCCGCATTGCAAGCAGGTGATTTTACCGTCTGAGCCACCAGGGAAGCTCAGCGTAAGAGTTAAGGGTTTAGATAAGTGGTCAAGATGCCTTAGAAGCACAGGATGAGCTTTTAAAAGATTTTTAAAATGTTGAGTCCAGTGGTTTACTGCTAGCAACTACAATTAAATCAGTCTAGTGTAGGTACCAAGCATGGAGTGGATATGTGGAGGTGCTCAGTTGCTCACTCGTGTCCTACTCTTGTGAACCCATAGATGGTAGCCAGCCTGGCTCTTCTGTCCATGGGATTTCCCAGGCAAAAATACTGGAGTGGGTTGCCATTTTCTCCTCCAGGGGATCTTACTGACCCAGGGATTGAACCCCCTCACATACCTGCACGTGCACAGAACTATCTTGGAAAAGATTGGCAATTTCTACTAAAACTGTTCATATATGTGTCCTATCATTCCGCAATTCTACTCTTAGGGATCTAACCAACAGAAATGTATATATCATATGTTCCACCAAAAGACATGTAAAAGAATGCTCATAGCATTATTCAATATTCATAATCAACCAAAATGAGAAACCAAAATGTACGTGAATAAGTAAATAGTGGCATATTCACACAGCATACAAAACAGCGATGAGAGTTAATGAACTACAGCTACACGTAACATGAAATAATCTCAGAAATACAAGGCTGATTGAAAGAAACCAGACACACAGAAGACTTTATACTACTTGATGTCATTTATATAAAGATCAAAAACAAGCAACACTAACCTGCAGTGTTGGAAGTCAGACAGCGATTACCTTTGTTGGAGGGTGGTGATGGGATGGGAGTGAGAGAGGAGTTTCTGGAGTGCCAACAATGTTATTTCTCGCTGAGTGCTACTGAAGTTTAGCAGTGAAAAACTCATTGAGCTATATACCTATGACAGGTGCACTTTTTTGTACGTGTTCATATGTAAATAAAAAGCAATAACAAAAACAAAAAGCTCCCCAAGTGATTTTTATGTGCAGTTTATATTGAGAACCACTAAAATAGGTCTCGAGGCAACTATCACTGTCAAAAGATACTGAATCTTGAAACTGTGAAAAAGATAATGAATCGATCTCTTCTGTATATATTAACTAATTACCAATTGTTAATGGCTAACATGTATTGAACGCTTATTCTGTACCAGGAACAGTTCTAAATTCTCTTCAGTTAGAAACTAATTCAATTCTCTTAATAATTCAATGGCCTAGATATTATCTTTATTTTACACTTGAGAAAATTTTGGCACAGAGAGGTTAGCTAACTCACTTAATGCTAAAAAACTAGTAAGGAGTGAAAGGTTTCCAGGTGTTCTGGATACAGACAGAAATAAGATGATGCACATATCGGCCCTTATGGAGCTTACAAATATGTTTAATTTGCTCTCTACTCAAACCAAAACATATCCAGTGAGCACCTATTCTCAGTAGCCTGCCAAGAAGCAAATCTAAATCATCTCTTCAGTATCTTTAAAATGAAGATTTCATCAAGAAAAGCCTCTGATTAAGGGAGTGGGTTTGAATATAAGCAACCAAACAAAAAAGATCAAGCACAAGCAACGCAATTTAGAAAATCACCTGCAGAAAAGAGCTCAAATGTTAAGTATTGTGATTTCTAATCTAGAAGTTCCGGGTTCCTCCTCACCACTGTGAGAGATTCACCATCATCTAAATTACATCTCACCTTCTTTGTTCACTTCTACCTTCCAGGAAATAATCATTATGGCCGAAGGTGGGTTTCACCACCAGTGACTCTATAGAGTCAAAACCTGTACACACAAAATTAGGGCTTCATGGGGCAATTATTGTTGCCAGCTGCAGCTGTTACCAAATAACTGGTAAAGTCCAAGGTCCCAAGAAAAACCTGCAAGTGGATCACAGAAAATATATCCTTCCCTCTTCTACTTTCATCTCTCCCCCTCACTCCACTCCGGTCAACTCTCAAAACAAAAAGCTGCCAGGTGTTACTCCCAGGGAATTAAGGCTGGCAATCATATCCACTAATTAAGCATCCAGATATCCCCGTAGAGTAGAAATGGCAGAGGTCAAAACGAGTGTAAAATATTGTCAGGACTCAAGAGCCAAAACCAGAAAGTAGCTCTAGGGTCAGGACACAGGAGATAGCTGTTAGAGGAGCATGAAATTGAGGGGGAAAGAAATGTTTATTAGATTTCACTTAGCAAATGATGACTCTGGTGTAGTAGGAAAAAGCTATGATTTTGGATGGAGACCCTCTGACACTAATCAGCCTGGTAATAAAGTCTTGCTACCTCATTAATATCAGTCTCCTCCCCTCCAAATTACGGCGGAAGGGGAGTAACTGGATTTCTGAGTGGGATGCTGCAGGCAACTCAAACTACTCTTCTAGCAGCTGCATTTCTGGGAGAATAGTTGTCGGGCTGAGGAAGAGAACCTGTCCCAGAAGCACAGAAGCCAGCAGGAACGGCCACCAGGTACCCCATCTACAAACGCAGATCGTGTCCGGGGCGCCTTTTTTTGGTTGCAGAGACCCAGTCTTCAGGTGTGAGGGGTTCAAGACTAAATCCTCACTACCCACTCCGCTGGCCTGTCTCTTGCGCTACAAGTCTCCCTCCCGCAAAAAAAAAAAAGTCCTTGGGAACCTGCACACCCTGCTCACAGTCCTCGCTTGCAAACCCAACACGCCCTAACAACAAGGACAGGTGCTTACGCGGAGACCACCTTCCCGTTCAGGATTTCCGCCGGCGCCATGACCTTTAAAAGTCCGCCGCTCACAATGGACACCAACAAAATCGAGGTTCGACTCTACTGCTGCGCGGGACAGCCCAACACACGTGCTTAGCGACCGCCCAGGCCGACACTTCTACTGCGGCTGCGCGCCCGCCTCCACACATAACGGATGAGAATGCGCGTGCGCAGTCCAGACGGACGGAGGCCCCATAGGCAAGCTTAGAGCTGAGGAGTAGAGGGTCTGAAGTGCCGCGGGAGTATGAGGGACGTCTGTGTAGACTGGCTGGAGGACATGATTGGCTGCTGGAAGGATTTTTTTTTTTCCAGAATGCGCCATCGTGTGGGCGGGGATCCGGCTGAATTGGGAATCAGCCTAGAATCCAGACCTTAGGGGGCGGAGTCCAGGCACAGGTTAGCGGGAGACCAGTTTGGCGGGCGCGGGAGAGCGGCGCCGGCTGAGGGCGTGGAATCTCTGCTGGAGGATTCTTACCGGGTTCCCGCGTAGGGAGCTTGGAGGCGCCGGGCTGGCTTGCAGCGGGTAGACGTGCGGAGTGTGGGGAGGCGTCCGGCGTTCTCGCACCCCCTCCCTCATTTCCCCCCCACCCCCACCCCGGCGTGGTCAGACTGGGGTCGCAGTCCCCACCCTTATACTGAATCGGAGGGTCTGGGTGGCGCCCCTGACTGCTTTTCAAATCTTCTCAGGCGAATCTGATGCTTGGCCACGGTTGAAGCCCAGCCCGCTGTTTCAGACCCGCGTAGCTGGAGCGCCGTGTTGGCTCCCGCAGGGTCCGGGTAACCCCAGGACAGCCGTTGCAGGGAGGGTGGTCAGCTTTGCAAGTCTAGGTTTTATCAAATGCCCCCACACAGATCTGGGGTTGGAGAAAGGACATGGGCCTTGGAAAACTGGATAGCCTTGTGACCTCAAGGACGGACACTCCCTCTTGGAAGGCAACTGGGATGTTTGTAACAGATGCTAAAGTCCGCAAGTGCTGAAGTCCGTTGTAAAAAAACAGCGTAGTATTTACGTATAACCTAAGCGCATACTCCTGTGTAAATTACATCATCTGTAGATTACTGATACCTTGTAAATGCTATATAAATAGGTTCTGGCATGCTGCAAATTCAAATTTTGCCTTTGGGAGCTTAATGGAACTTTTAAAATTTTTGACCAGGCTTGGCTGACTGAGCAAGTGGAACCCAAAGATACCGGAGGGCCAACTATATAATAACCTAGAAAATGACCTCTGAAGGCGTACTGTTACGTTATGTTCCATGTGAACGACAGAGATTAAGAGAAAAATGTTGCCCGTAAATTACGGGTAGTGAAAGTTTGTTTTTATAATGCCAAATAAATGTTGACTGCAACTGTCTGGTTTGCTGAGAAAGATAGATGACATAAACCCCGAATTGCAGATTGAGAAATAGACTTTGAAGGATAACTTTTTCAAAACTGCATAGCTGTTGCTGGAATAGGGACCAAACCTGATTGTTTCAAATATGTTGCTTTTGCCACTCTAACAGCCTGGTTTTCAGCTATGATGTATCTGTGTGACCTGTACAATTCATTCACTGAGCGAATAGTTATTGAGTGGCTACTGTGTCAACAACAAAGAGACACTGCTCTAGGGGCTAGGGGTACCACGGTGAACCAATTAATCCCCCCACCCCCACTTCCCAGCTAATATTTTGGGAGTCAATGATCAATTAAAGAAATCTGTACTCTAATTTTAGATATTGAGACATACCATGTTTTACGAATAGGCAAGCTAAGAGGATAGGGAATGGTGGTGGGAGGCAGGAGAGTGCTGTCTTAGAAATGTGTTAAGAGGAAATTCCCTCTGGGGAATCTGAGGTGCAGAAACCTGAATGAAGAGAGGAAGCTACGGTATAAGAGAAAAAGGCAAGGATTTGGTTTGAGCAACTGAAAAAATGAAGTTCCATTACTGAGCTGAAATAAGTTTTTAGATGCATCTTAAATGTCTGATATTTATATAAATGAGATCTGCAATATTTAAATCCATGAAATTGGAAGTGTGCCCAAGACAAGAATGAGTGTAGGTAGAGAGATGACTGAAGACTGATACCTAGGACACTTCAGTGTTTAGAATTCAAGGAGATATGAGGAGAAACCAGGAAGGAATACTGAAAAGAGTCCAGCATGTTATGAGGAAAACTTTGAGAGCATTCAGCCTTAGAAGACAAGAAAGTGTTTCACGGGAAAAGAGGTAACTAATTCTTCCAAATATATTGCAGATTGGTCAAATAAGATAAAGACCGAGAATGGATCATTTCACAGAGAATAAAAAGATAACATTTTTATTCAAATGCTGTTAATGGCAGTTGCTTGAAAAAAGGTGGATCCTTTCTGCAGAAGTTCCATTTTTACAGAAATACTGAGGGTTATTTGAGAATATCTATCAAAACTTTAATGTGGGCCTTCTTTGATCTTGTAAGTCCACTTCTAGAAATTTATCCTAGAGTAATAAGTACATGTATACACAAAGATATATATATAAGAGTGTTCCTCACAGCATCAGTTTAAATAGTAAAAAGCATATCTCCATCAGGATGGATGAAGTTGTTAAACAATGGATATACAGCTATAGATGCTGTGTAAGATAGCTTTCACAAATTATTAAATCATCAAGGCAGGTTATCCAGTAAAATGTGTAATATGATTTCTATTAATATATTCAAAGCAGACTGTCTCTGATTACATTATCAAAAATGACCCCTCACTTAGCTACTTGTTACTTTATCAAGATAACCTATTTTATTCACAGCACTTATCACTATCTAAAATGATTTCATTTATTTATATCGTTGTTTGCTATCTTTTCTTTTTCCACCAGAATTTTAGCTTTATTAGAAATTTCCTGTCTTGTTCATGATTATGTTTCTGCTGCTTCGGGATGTAATTTTTAAAATCTAGTTTTAGAGGAAAAAAAGGATATTTCTAATTTTCCTGGTTTAGTTATTAACTCTTACTGTCATACTTATCAATACTACTTATTTTACCCCTATCTCATTTTTATTCACACTAGGATTACCTGTGTAGATTTTTTAAAATATTTATGCTTAGACTGCACTGTAGACCAATTAAGTCAGAACTTGGGGTAGTGTCAGAGGACCAGTATTTTTTGAAGTTGTCTTTGAGATTTTAATGGGTGGACAGGGCTGAGAGCCACTAGATTAGATGATATTTGAAGTATAATTGTAGTGATTCTAATATCAAGAATACATAATAGGGACATGCTTTCTTCGAATACCAGTTTTTCAAACAAATCATATTTTGCTTTTACTACATTCCATAGTAGATGGAATCATAATTTTTCTCCTCCTTTCAAAGTACTTCTTTCTTTATTAGGTGTAGGTGTTGACCTATTCCAAGAATTTCACAAAAGAAACACCCAAAATATGAATTTCACCTTTGCTGGAATGTTTACTTTTGGTGGGATCATTTTCCTAAGAGTTTGTTGAGTTCTCTCATGCTTGATGAAGCCACTTTATGTTTTCCACTTCATTAATTAGGAAAATAAAGACTAACAGGCCTTTATCACTTTAGGAAGTCCCTTTGCTATTCCCTTGACCTCTGTGATGCGTTGACCTAGCAACAGCTCCTTTGATGTACAAACATTCTTTTGGCAAATAGTGCAGGGCAGCCCCTCATATTGAACAATTCAGATTTCTTCTGGGAACTGAACTTGGAATTGGAATTTTCTCTTGTGCCTGATACGGTAAACATTTATGGTTTTTACTTTCTACTAAATGAAGCATAGCATACTATATTTTTCTAATGTGAATATTGATAGATCTTATGAATGTTGTAAAAGAATTCAGTAGTTATGTACAGACCTAAAATCATAGAATAATTGTGTCATATGGCTGTATTTTATTTTTTCACTTCAGACTTCCATTGTATTTTTATTATATTTTTGGAAGAACAGTATTATCACTTATATGAGTTAACTTCGTATTTAAGAGTGGTGTTTTGTCTTTTTTTTTTTTTTTCCTGTTGGGTTCTTTAGTTGTCCAAACTGTATTTTGGGGGCCTAGTATGTTCAAGCTGGTTTTAGAAAAGGTAGAGGAACAAGAGATCAAATTGCCAACATCCCCTGGATTATGGAAAAAGCAAGAGAGTTCCAGAAAAACATCTATTTCTGCTTTATTGACTATGCCAAAGCCTTTGACTATGTGGATCACAATAAACTGTGGAAAATTCTTCAAGAGATGGGAATACCAGACTACGTGACCTGCCTCTTAAGAAATCTATATGAAGGTCAGGGAGCAACAGTTAGAACTGGACATGGAACAACAGACTGGTTGCAAATAGGAAAAGGAGTACGTCAAGTCTGTATATTGTCACCCTGCTTATTTAACTTTTACGCAGAGTACATCAAATGCTGGGCTGGAAGAAGCACAAGCTGGAATCAAGACTGCCGGGAGAAATATCAATAACCTCAGATATGCAGATGACACCACCCTTATGGCAGAAAGTGAAGAGGAACTAAAAAGCCTCTTGATGAAAGTGAAAGAGGAGAGTGAAAAAGTTGGCTTACAGCTCAACGTTCAGAAAACGAAGATCATGGCATCTGATCCTATCAGTTCATGGGAAATAGATGGGAAACAGTGGAAACAGTGTCAGACTTTATTTTTTGGGGCTCCAAAATCACTGTAGATGGTGATTACAGCCATGAAATTAAAAGATGCTTACTCCTTGGAAGGAGGGTTATGACCAACCTCGATAGCATATTAAACAGCAGAGACATTACTTTGTCAACAAAGGTCCGTCTAGTCAAGGCTATGGTTTTTCCAGTGGTCATGTATGGATGTGAGAGTTGGACTGTGAAGAAAGCTGAGCGCCAAAGAATTGATGCTTTTGAACTGTGGTGTTGGAGAAGACTCTTGAGAGTCCCTTGGACTGCAAGGAGATCCAACCAGTCCATTCTGAAGGAGATCAGTCCTGGGTGTTCATTGGAAGGATTGATGCTGAAGCTCAAACTCCAATACTTTGGCCACCTCATGCGAAGAGTTGACTCATTGGAAAAGACTCTGATGCTGGGAGGGATTGGGGGCAGGAGGAGAAGGGGATGACAGAGGATGAGATGGCTGGATGGCATCACCGACTAGATGGACGTGAGTTTGAGTGAACTCTGGGAGTTGGTGATGGACAGGGAGGCCTGGCGTGCTGCGATTCATGGGGTCGCAAAGAGTCGGACACGACTGAGTGACTGAACTGAGCTAAACTGAGTATGGAATGATAGAGATAAACCAGAAATAGATTCTGCTCTTAATGTACCTTTAATATAGTAGGAGAGATCAGATTTTTACCTCATACAATACTGAATGAGATAACAGTCAAAGGAAATGAATAGATCATATGCTCTTAAGAATTAGAAAGAGAGAGAGATTATTCTCACCTAGCGTAAATCAAGGAAGGAGATGGTACTTGAGATACTGTAAGATCAGTTCATGCTTCTGGGAATATATTTTGGCCCACACAGTAGCTTGTTTCTTAGAAGCAATATAAATGAAACTCGTAAGTTGTTTTTAAAAGAGCATAAGATTCACAAAATGGTAAAGAAATTTAAAAAATAGCAGAGGATAGGATTCTTAAGAAGACCTTCGTCTCCAGTATGATCCTTGTTCCAGGACTGAGGAGCAGTTTATTCTTCCTTTTCAATTCACCAAAACTTAAGTCAGTTCAGTTCAGTTCAGTCACTCAGACGTGTCTGACTCTTTGCGACACCGTGGACTGCAGCAAGCCAGGCCTCCCTATCCATCGCCAACTCCCAGAGTTTACTCAAACTCACATCCATTGAGTCGGTGATGCCATCCAGCCATCTCATCCTCTGTTGTCCCCTTCTCCTCCCACCTTCAGTCTTTCCCAGCATCAGAGTCTTTCCCAATGAGTCAGTTCTTTGCATCAGGTGGCTAAAGTACTGGAGTTTCAGCTTCAACATCAGTCCTTCCAAAGAATATTCAGGACTCAGTTCGTTTAGGATGGACTGGTTGGATCTTCTTGCAGTCCAAAGGACTCTCAAGAGTCTTCTCCAATGCCACAGTTCAAAAGCATCAATTCTCCAGCGCTCAGCTTTCTTTACAGTCCAACTCTCACGTCCATACATGACTACTGGAAAAACCATAGCTTTGACTAGATGGACCTTTGTTAGCAAAGGAATGTCTTTGCTTTTTAATCTGCTATCTAGGTTGGTCATAACTTTCCTTCCAAGGAGCAAGCATCTTTTAATTTCATGGCTGCAGTCACCATCTGCAGTGATTTTGGAGCCCCCAAAAATAAAGCCTGATACTGTTTCCCCATCTATTTGCCATGAAGTGATGAGCCAGATGCCATGATTTTAGTTTTCTGAATGTTGAGCTTTAAGCCAACTCTTTCACTCTCTTCTTTCACTTTCTTCAAGAGGCTCTTTAGTTCTTCTTCGCTTTCTGCCAAAAGGTTGGTGTCATCTGCATGTCTGAGGTTATTGATATTTCTCCCAGCAATTTTGATTCCAGCTTGTGTTTCCTCCAGCCCAGCGTTTCTCATGATGTACTGTGCATAGAAGTTAAATAAGCAGGGTGACAATATACAGCCTTGACGTACTCCTTTCCCTATTTGGAACCAGTCTGTTGTTCCATGTCCAGTTCTAACTGTTGCTTCTTGACCTGCATACAGATTCAAGAGGCAGGTCAGGTGGTCTGGTATTCCCATAGAAGAATTTTCCAGAGTTTGTTGTGGTCCACACAGTCAAAGGCTTTGACATATTCAATAAAGCAGAAGTAAATGTTTTTCTGGGACTCTCTTGCTTTTTTTTTTTTTTTTCTCTTGCTTTTTCAATGATCCAATGGATGTTGGCAATTTGATCTCTGGTTCCTCTGTCTTTTCTAAATCCATCTTGAACATCTGGAAGTTCATGGTTCATATACTGTTGAAGCCTGGCTTGGAGAATTTTGAGCATTACTTTGCTAGCATGTGAGATGAGTGCAATTGTGCGATAGTTTGAGCATTCTTTGGCATTGCCTTTCTTGGGGACTGGAATGAAAACTGACCTTTTCCAGTCCTGTGGCCACTGCTGAGTTTTCCAAATTTGCTGGCATATTGAGTGCAGCACTTTCACAGCATCGTCTTTTAGAATTTGAAATAGTTCAACTGGAACTCCAGCACCTCCATTAGTTTTGTTCGTAGTGATGCTTCCTAAGGCCCACTTGACTTCACATTCCAGGATGTCTGGCTCTAGGTTGATGATCACACCATCATGATTATCTGGGTCTTGAAGGTCTTTTTTGTATAGTTCTGTGTATTCTTGCCACCTCTTCTTAATATCTTCTGCTTCTATTAGGTCTATACCATTTCTGTCCTTTATTGTGCCCATCTTTTCATGAAATGTTACCTTGGTATCTCTAATTTCCTTGAAGAAATCTCTAGACTTTCTAATTCTATTGTTTGCCTCCATTTCTTTGCACTGATCACTGAGGAAGGCATTCTTTAAGTCTATTCTTTGGTTTTTAGAAAAGGAATTGATACAGTAATGATTTTAAGTATCAAATAATTAAAATAAGGCAGAGACTAAAGTTTCATTAGAGATATTTGTTCTTTAATTATTGTCTTCAGTATTAATAAATCTAGAATAAAGTAATAGAGGCATTTCAAAATAGATTTCCAGGGTTAGTAAAGAAAACCAGGGCTTCATACTTTCAGCTCAATATTCTTCAGCTCACACCCTCCTGATATTTTTTGTTCTGTAACTGTTCCATTTTCTGGGAGATAGCACCAGCAAAGGAAACTCATACCCTATTTGCATGCAGCCCTTTCGGTGCACAGCTTCTAAATGCCGCATTTCCCCCACTAGAGTTCATTCTCTGATCTTAAAAAAGAAATCTCCATCTTATTGCTTAATAAAATATATGGATAATAATTTGAAGGGTGTCTTTCTTCTATTTCTCTTATTGAAAAGAAAGATAATATGTGAATTGAACCAGGTAGGGAAAATGGATTTAAGGCAGTATTGAGTTCTTAGGAAATTGAATTTATAAAATTTATAATGTGAGGTTACATTTTATGTTCCTCTGGGACAGAAAGAACACTATGAGCTATCACATGTTACATTGACTAATTTTGGATACTAGCTTTTGACTGAATCTTGAAGGATATAGTTATATTTCCTATAGATTCAGAAATTGAAGGAAATTTGCAAGTCATGTATCTAAAGATATGATTCACAAGTAGCATTTAAGTATGATATTATAAGTGCAAATGTGTATATCAGCAGGCTATTTTCAACCAGGTATAATTTAAGCACTGTTTTGATACTGCCTTTAGAAATTAGATCTGTCTTATTTCCAAGCTACAGGTTCAGCGGGCAGCTTCTTCTGAGGTCTGGCTAAACTGTAAGGATCTGACGTGGAACCTTCGCAGAGACATTGTTGAGGACACTGGCCAGACCTCAGCATCTTTTCCTGACCACTCTATGAAAACTCTTCTTGGAAGCACCTTGGTTCACCATTAGTAGATCTGGTTCATGCTTCTTTTATCTCCAGCATGTCAAGCCCTGTCCAGTTTTTAAACCACGCAAATCCAGGGAAGCTGGCTGCTGCCCAAAGCAAAGGGCCCCGCAAGGCTAAGCCATTGGAAGTCAAACATATATCAGCTTACACATCTCAGAAAAATAGCTCAGGGGTGAGTTGTACTCTGGCATTTATTTAATTTTTTCTGTTCTCAGGAGGAAGAGGTAAAACAGTCTCTTGCACAAGTTAGAGCTAGCAGAAAGGAAATTCAGTTCTGTTTGCCCCCTTGCCTGTGGAGCACCCTTCGAATGCATGACTCAAGACAGGAGTCAAAGATTTCATTTCCACTTCCTGACTTAACTCTAGAACAAGGAGCAATGAAATTTCTGAATCTAATGGAACCTCAAAGTGAATTTTACTTATTTTTTCCTTTTTGGTGATTCTGATATTTCACCAAGGCCAACAATCCCAAAACAATATAAAAAATAGACTATAAAGGGCCTCTGAGTTAATTTTATCCAAGCCTATCATTTTGCAGATTAGCAAACTGAACACTGGAAAGAGGCCACAGTGACTTAAGGGCAGAACTGGGTAGTCTGACTCTCATCACCTTTCTGTTGTCCCATATTACCCCCTTGATATACAGCCTTGTTTTATTAGGGCTGGAGCTGATGAGACTGTTTCTGGAAATTAAATACCCTGTTGGGTCAGATGATATTTTTAAAACCATTAGACAGATCCATTTATTCTTTAGCTTGTAACTCCTAGGAGATGAAGTCTGAGCTGTGGGGTAAGGATGGGGGCTTAGGGGACTGGTTTATTTCCATCCCCTATTGTCTTTAAATGAGAATAATTAACCTAGTTTCTTCCCTAGGAAAGGAAATGTATTACATTAAAAGTAAATAAGTCAGCAGATGAATGGATAAAGAAAATGTGATACATATATTCTTTAGAAGAATATTCTTCAGCCTTTAAAAAAAAAAAGGAAATCCTGCCATCTTCAACAACATAGATGAACCTGCAGGACATTATACTTAGTGAAATAAGCTGAACAAAGACTAATACTACATGATCTCACTTATGTAAAATCTAAAACAAACTTACAGAAACAGAGAGTGGAAGAGTGATTTCCTGAGGTGGTGGGAAGATGGAAATGAAGAGATGTTGGTCAAAGGGTACATTAGTTATGCAAGATAAATAAGTTCTGGAGATCTAATGTTCAGCAATGTGACTATAGTTAACAATACTGTATTGTATACTTGAAACTGCTAAGAGTTTAGATCTTAAATGTTCTCATGACCAAAAAAAAGAAAATGGTAACTGTGTGAGGTGATGGATATGTTAATTAGCTTGATTGTAAAGATTATTTCACAATGTATACAAATTTCAAAACATCACATATTTTATATATAATTTTAATTTTCAACTATACCTCTATGAAGATGGGAAAAAGAAGTAACTGATACAATAAAGAAGGACATTGTTCCACAACCTCTAACTCCTTTCAAGTGCATAAATGCTCACAAATCCCTCTAGAAATATAAAAAATTGTTTTACCATTTTCACAAATTTTAACACCATAAAATATATATTTAAATATTGGTACATTATGAAGTTTTTAATAATAAAATTGTCTTATTATCAACATGTCCTCATTTAACTCTGAACTTTATTTTAAATCAATTATAAAACAAAATGCTTGAGTTTGCAACAAGTAAGTTAAAAAATAGCATGTTTTTAAAAAAAAAATAGTATGTTTTCTTTGGGACTGTGTGTCTGTGTTAGTTGCTCAGTTGTGTATAACTCTTTGCAGTCCCATGGACTGTAGCCTGCCACGCTCTTCTGTCCATGGGATTCTCCTAGCAAGGATACTGGAGTAGCATGCCATTTCCTACTCCAAGGGGATCTCCCAATCCAGGGATCAAACCCATCTCTTATATCTCCTTCATTGACAGGTGGAGGGAGATTGTTTATCACTAGTGCCACCTGGGAGTGAAGTGAAGTGAAGTCAAAGTCGCTCAGTTGTGTCCGACTGTTTGCGACCCCAGGGACTATACAGTCCATGGAGTTTTCCAGGCCAGAATACTGGAGTGTGTAGCCTTTTCCTTCTCCAGGGGATTTTCCCAACCCAGGGATCGAACTCAGGTCTCCTACATTGCAGGCAGGTTCTTTACCAGCTGAGCTGCGTAGGAAACCAGTGCCATCTGGGAAGCCCTACGGAAAAGTATAGAGACTAATACATTTCCCTCCAAATTTGCTTTAGTTGTTCTTTTAAGAAAATAAAACTTCACTGATAAAATTGAAGACCATTTTGTGACTTCTCATCCTCCAGTCTTGGGTTGCATGCATGCGTGCATGCTGAGTCACTTCAGTTGTGTCCAACTCTTTGCCACCCTATGGACTGTAGCATGCCAGGCTCCTCTGTCCATGGGATTCTCCAGGCAAGAATACTGGAGTGGGTTGCCATGCCCTTCTCCAAGGGATCTTCCCAACTCAGGGTTCGAACCTGCATCTCTTATGTCTTGTGCATTGGCAAGCGCGTTCTACACTAGCGCCACCTGGGAAGACCCTCTTGGGGTGGGTAATATAAACAAACAGTAGAATCAGACATCAGGCAGTAAGAATCTTTACCACTCTTAGCTCTAGGGCAGGTCCTGGGGCCTCTGCTGCTGAGCATTAGCCATCTTGGTAAGGGAAGTGAGCGGATCCAGGGTCTGGGGTGTTGAGAGATGAGGGTGTTAGGGTAGCTACTATTACAAGCCCATGTGAAAGTACTGCTGGACCATCCTGGACCTTTTTTTTTTTTTTCAGAGATAATTTCTGAAGTAAGTGTATAGCCTTTGTGTCCATGTTTTTAATGTTTAGATATATGTGAATGCTTCTTATATTGTTTTGGCCATTTTTAAAATTACGTTAATGATATTCTACTAAACCTAACTTTCTACCTTGCTATTTGCACTCAGTCTTTTTGTTGTTCAGTTGCTCAGTCATGTCCGACTCTTTGCGACCCTGTGGACTGTAGCATGCTAGGCTTCCCTGTCCTTCACCATCTCCCAGAGCTTGCTCAAACTCATGTCCATTGAGTCAGTGATGCCATCCAACCATCTTATCCTCTGCCGTCCTTTGACGTCCTTTTGTCCTGCCCTCAATCTTTCCCAGCTTCAGGGTCTTTTCCAGTGAGTTAGCTCTTTGCATCAGGTGACTAAAGTATTGGAGCTTCAGCTTGCATCAGTCCTTCCAATGAATATTCAGGGTTGATTTCCTTTAGGGTGGACTGGTTGGATCTCCTTGCAGTCCAAGGGACTCTCAAGAGTCTTCTGCAACACCACAGTTCAAAAGCATCAATTCTTTGGTGCTCAGCCTTATATGGGTGTCTTCTGTTGGTTAGTTTTTTAGTAGTCTTTTTTTGTTTTATTTAATGGACTTTTAAAAAAATTTGGAGTATAGCTGCTTTATAATGCTGTGTTAGTTTCTTTGTATAATGAAGTCAATCAGCTATACATATTCGTATATCCCCTCTGTCTTGGACCTTGCTCGCACCTTCTGCTCCTGCCATCCTATTCATCTAAGTGACCACATGGAGCACCCAAGCTTAGCTCACTGTGCTATACAGCAGGTTCCCACTAGCTATCAACTTTATACTTGGCTGTGCACATATGTCAATCCCAGTCTCTCAGTTCATCCCCTGTCCTGCCTGTGTCCATGCATCTATCTTCTATGTCTGTGTCTATTCCTGCCCTGAAAATAGATTTATGTTTTTGAGAGTAGTTTTTTTTTATTCATATAAATTTAGGCTCTGCATGATAATTCCTGCATAGAATTCCATTACAAATTAATATATCAATTTTTATACATTTTAATTTTTTATTGTATAAGCAAGCTTCAGCAAGCTTCATATACAGCATCCCTCCTTGTTCATTTCTTCTAAACTATGAAATGAGAAAAGAATTTGAAAGAACTTGTTTATGAAAATTAATTACAGGTTTAATATTTCTTATTTTTATAAGTTAAAAGTCTAATGGAACATAATGGTTACTGTTTTTTCTTTTTATTATTGGTGTTTGAAATCTTAGCAATATTGTGATGTGTTAAGAATTTAGCACATTTTAATCAATTTGCTCTTTTGTTTTATATCTCAGGTACATTGTCAAGTTAATCATGCTTAGTTCATGGTACAATATCATTTTTCTGTACAGGGCTCCTCTTGCTTTACTTTTTCACCATCTCCATTTCTGTCTCATCTAATATATTTGATGTATGTCTTTGGATATATATATGCATCTTTTAAAAATATGTAGTTTTGTTTTGTGAATGGATTTTTTAAAAATATGCATAGGAAAGAACTATAAAATGTATATGCACAGGTTAGGTAATAAAACAAATACCTATAAACCCACCACGCAATATCTTAAAACACTCCAATACCTTAGAAGCTTCCTCTTTGCCCCTTACTAACTGAATCCCTTTATTCCTACCTACACTTAAAAATAGTGGGTATTTTGAGTTTTGTGTCAATCATTCTCTTGCTTTTCTTCCTAGTTTTAGCACTTACATAAGAATCCCTAATAAATATTAATTTTATGTTTAAAAGTTTACTTAATGTAATTATACTATTTTTGTCTTTTTGTTACTTCTTTCACTTCATGAGATTTGTGTCACTTTGTGTGCATTCAGTAATGATTCTATTGTATGAATATACCATGAATTACCCATTAAACTCTTACTTGAAATGTGGGTTGTTTTCAGTTTTTGCTTTTTCAAGTAACACTGGTAATCTTTGCTTTTAACTAGAAAGTTTAGTCCGTTTACATTTATTGATATTATTGATTATTTGGGTATCTTTCTATTAGCGTATGTATTATTTTGTTTCCTTTTCTCTCCTTCTATCATACACAAAACTGATTGTTTTTGTTTTGTTGTATTGCATTTATTTCTTTTTTTCTCATTATATTTTTTTTCTTCTACAAGTTTAGGAGTTATATGCTGTATGACTATTGTTTTAATAGTATATTAGTTATTTTTAAATATATACTCAGCAAAGTTAACAGAAGTTTTTATGGTTACTCTTGAGAAATCTGAATTTTTCATTATAATGCTTTAAGCTGTTTTTCTCCTCTCAGTCTATATGCTTTTATTTTGTCCTGCACTGGTTCTATTCTTTATTTTCAACCCCATAAATCACAGTTTTAAAATTAATGTTTATGTAATTATGGCCACACAATATTTACTGTTATTTTTTATTCACTTTTCTCTCTTGTATCTCAGACTTTGTGAGTTCATTTTCTCTCTTTGAAATTCTCTTAAGTAAGGGCCTGTTGGTGGTAAATTCAATTTTTGTTTGTCTAAAATGTGTTTATTTTACTCTTAATCTTGGAACATAATTTAAGTAGAAATTCTGGCTGGCACTTACTTTATATCTTTGATTTGAACAAGTAGTCCTATCTTAGCCACTACTTTGAAATTTGAAAGTGTGCTTTTGGCTAACCAAGCCATATATGAATTAGAGGGAATTTTAAGATGCAGCCCAGTTGCAGGGATGTGAAAATCTGTGCCGCTTATACTCAGTGAAAGATGATATATTTTTCTTAGTACATTACAGATATCATTTTGCTGTTTCTCAGCTTCTGTTGCTATTGAGAAGTTGCTCACCTGTCTAATTGCTATTTCTTTGTAATTATGTCCTTTCTATTATCTGCTTTTTAGATCCCTTTGATGTTCTGTAGTTTCATTATGAGTGTGTTGGTAAAGAAATTTTTTTGATTTACTTTTGTTGGGACTTGCTGGACCACTTAGATTAGTATCTTTCAATAATTCTGTAAAATTATCAAAGCATTATTTCTTCAAATATTGCCTCTTCATCATTCTATAGAATATAGCCTTCTTGGACTCCAAACAGACATATGATAGACCTTTTCATTTTAATCTCTCTGCCTTAAACTCTCTTTCACCATTTATTTGTTCCTATATGCTCAAAAATTTCCTTCATATTTGAGTTCACTTGTTCCTCCTTGTCTAATTTGCTTTTTAATGTGGTCATTTAGTTTTCAAATTAAAGTTATTATATTTTTTATTTCAAAAAGTTGTTTTTCCAAAATGTTTTCCAATGTTAATTTTTTGTGGTATCTTGTGACTTAGTCATATTTTCAAAAGTTCTCTTTATTTTTTAAAAACATTTAAATATAGTCATTTTGTATTCTCTTTTGCAGATCTGCATTCCTAGTATCTTGGTAAGAATAAAATTTTAAAACCTGATAACTTTAGAAAAATGCATTTTGTTCCTTTAATACAATAAGTACCATGTGATACATTTATATACTTCTTAGGGATTTAGATTAATATATTTTACTTGGTTTCATTTGAATCATATAAACTTTGTTCTTAACCAGTTATGCTAATTAAATTTAGAACATTATATATACTCTTTTGGTAAGAGGAGGAGATAGTGTAATACAGATAAATCTCCCTAATTTTTACTCTCAGTAAAGTATGAAAGAAACACAAAATTGATGTTGATTTACTGAAATCAGATTTAAAAAAATAAATTTGTATAAGATATAAGCATAGCAATTTACTTATAATAAAAATAAAACAAATGCTGGTAAATCTTTCACCAGTGACCTTATAATAGTTTAAGGCTCTGTAAAGGCTTTATTAGGTGTGAATTAAAATTTTCTGACATTTTATATGTGTTTTCTTTCCTATACTTCAGAAATTATGTTTATTAGACGTGCTGCATTTACTCATGGCAGGTATTATAAGTTGTTAACGAATTTTTAGAGAAATGTAAGGTAGACTTTTAGGTTAACATGTTCCTTGCCACTTTTTGAGACCTATTTCATTTGTTAGGATACCACCTCAAAATGAATATTTTAAAGTTGTATTTTAGAGTTACTTATTTGAGTTTGTGAGCTAAGACAGTGCAGTTTTTATTATAGGGTACATGTTTAGCTGATTAATTTGAAATTTCTTTTTGTAGGCTTGTCTTAATCCACCTCTTGAAGTGGTTCCCACCAGGAACCCAGTCAAGTGCAACAAAAGGGCAGCTGATTCAGTCCATCCTGACCTTGCTGGTTTGTTGGTGAAAAACAAGAATCTTTTAGCTGAGGTATATGGATTACTTGAAAATAAAACACCATGGGACATTATATCCTCTGTAGGGAGCGAAACATTCTGATAAAAGTCTCCAAGTATTATCTAAACTCAGTTTTGCTTTTTCACCCTCAGTACTGAGGGGCACTAATGTAGATCCAAATCTATCTTTTGCCAGAGAAATCCCTTTGGAGATGTTACGTATTGCTGCGTTTGAGTGACTACTGAATGACATAGGAACTGCCATGCTCAAAATGTACAGAATAATAATCTGCGTGTGCATGCTCAGTTGCGTCCAACTCTTTGTGACTCCAGGGGCTGTAGACCACTAGGCTTCTCTGTCCACGGAATTTCCTAGACAAGAATACTGGAGTGGGGTGCCATTTTCTACTCCAGGGGATCTTCCCAACTCAGGGATTGAACCTGTGTCTCTTATGTCTCCTGAACTGGCAGGTAGATTCTTTACCACTGTGCCACCTGGGAAGATAATAGTTACATGTATTAAGCATTTTTTTTGATGGAAAGGATGAGTTCTCACTTTCAGTAAAGTGCAAAATGGCAAATATCTACTAATCTTATTAAATATTTGATGAAACATCTGAGTAGTATCAACAGATGGAAAAGAAACCACATTTATAAGAAGTACCTTGACTTTGATACATTTGATACCCTGCAATGAACTAAAGGATACTTAGGAATTTTTTAGCTGAACTCTAGTACCCTAAAATATTTGTTGCAAGAGATTGGTAATCAAGATTGGAATCCCAAGGCTGTTGTCGATGTTAAAGGTAATGTAATGTGGCTGCGAGTCTGTATTGCCACTATGGTTACCTTTAAGTAAAATGTTCTGAGTGCTGATAACGTGGGACATTGAATAATGCCTTTTGAATAAGTAGCTGTCTGTTGTTTCTATATTGGTTTGCTTGGGCTGCCATAATAAAGTGCCATGGACTGGTTGGCTTAGTTAACAAAATTTACTTTTTCATAATTCTGGAGGCGAGAAGTCCAACATAAAGTGTCAACAGGGCTAGTTTCTTTCTTTTTAATGTTTCCCCCAGCTTTATTGCCATATAACTGACATAACATTGTGTAAATTTAAGATGTACAGTATGGTGATTTGATGTACGTATGTGTTGTGAAATGATTACCCCCAAAAGTTTGGTTAATAACATCCATCAACTCGCATAATTACTTTTTTTTTCATGGTGAGATGGTTAGTTTCTTCTGAGCCCTCTCTCCTGGGCTTGTAGATGGTCATCTGTTTTCTGTGTCCTAACTTGGTCATTGTGTCCAGGGGTTCATGTCTATGTCTAATTCATAAAAAACCTTTAAACAGATTTAAAGGAAATATGTAAGTTATTCATATAGAATGAACTCTATTCATATAGAATTTCCAAGTACTTCTTAGAAACAATGTTTTACATGCTCACAAAGCATTTGGTACCTATACTTAGTTTTTGTTTGTCAAAGGTTCCACAAGGTCTACAAAGTTTCTAAAAGGTTCTACAAAGCCTCATTGTGAATTAATTTTAGAGACTATATACATGAAAAAGTATTTCATAGCTCATATTGGCATTTTCTAAATTTAATAAAAATCAGTGACAATTTAACTCCAAGCTTTTTATATATATATATATATAAAAGAACAATTCCCTGGTGGTCCAGAGGTTAGTACTCTGTACTCCTCTGCCGAGGGTCTGAGTTCAGTCCCTGGTCAGGAACTAAAATACTACAAGCTGTACAGCCAAAAGAAAAAGAAAAAAAAATAACCAAACTTCAAAACATAAAATAAATAAAATAAAAAACAAAATTTAAAAAGTATATTGATTGGAATACCTTCAGCTAGAGTCACCTTTCCCTTTCCCAATAACCTATTATTTAATTTTATAGTAACACAATTGTCTTGATGAGACAATGTTTCTATTCATGCATATATCTAAGTCTTTCTGTTCTAATTATCTGTTTGTGGGACATACAAAAATAATTACCATGTGTTTCTGTCCAATAATGGAGAAACAGGTGCAAAAAGCTATATTTAGAAAAAGGCAGATACAGAAGGGATAAATATTAAAGAATTCAGTTGGTGATTGGATTGTCTAGTTTAGGGAATACGATATTGAGCTAAAACTCTTTGCATAGTGCTAGGTAGGCTGCTGTAATAATAAAAGTTATGCAGGGAATTCCCTGGTGATCCAGTGGTTAGAACTTGGCACTTCCACTGCAGGAGGCCTGGGATAGATCCCTGGTCTTGGAACTAAGATCCCAAGGGCAGTGAGGCTCATCCAAGGAAAAAAAAGGTCTAACAATTTGTTGACTGATAATATGTATGATAAGGCCTACTGTCTTAAATTTAAGATAAAATTAATGTGTTTTGCCAGTATTTTTAATTTGATTTTCAAGGAAACTTCGATTTGTGAGGGCAATATGACTGTTTTTTGCAAATAATTTTCTTCCCTTAGTTTAGTAACAAGGCAAATAATATAAACCTGGTAAATGCACCAGTTCTGGAGGGGGTGAATGGAGGCGATATAAATTTTGCAGCTAAAGAAAAAATCATGAGAACCAGTTATTATTAATTTTAGTTGAATCGCAAAACCAATACAATATTGTAAAGTAATTAAAATAAGTAACTTTATAAAAAAATAAAACTAAAAAAAATAAGCTAGTAAACTAATAAATAGCATTTTAAAATATTGAAGAAAAAATAATTTTGGTTGAACTTTTTATTGAGATAATTATAGATTCATTTGCAGTTTTAAGAAATAATACAGAGATATTCTTTGTAAACTTTGCACAGTTTCTCCCAAATTTTACAAAACTGTAAATGTAACAGCCTAAATATTGACATTGATGCAATACAATCCACCAGTATTATTCAGGTTTCCTCAGTTTTACTTGTACTTATTTGTGGGTATTATGTTCTAAACAGTCAGTCAAAACACTGAACAAGTAGTTTTAACAGCACAAAGATCCTTCCCATTGCCATTTGATATGCACATCCACTTCCTTCCCATCCCAACTCCTGGCAACCACTAATCTCTTCATTTCTAAAATGCTGTCATTTCAAAAATGTTATATACTGGAAAAAAAAAGTTATATACTGAAAAGCTAAACATATTACCATGTGACTCAACAGTCACACTCCTAGGTAGAAACACAAGAGAATTAGAAATATATTCACATACAAACTTGCAAATGAATGTTCATTTTAGCATTTTCTGTAAAACCAAAAAGTAGACATAATACAAATATCCATTGATGAGTAAATACCCAAATGTGGTATATCCATGCAGTAGAATATTATTTAGCCATGAAAAGGAATGAAGTACTAACTGATGCTCCAACATAGATGAACCTTGAAAACACTATGCTAAGTGAAAACACGCCAGTCACAAGAGACAGCATATTATGTGATTCCCTTTATATAAAATGTCCAGAATAGGCAAATCCATAGAAACAGAGAACAGATTAGTGATTGCCAAGGGCTGGGTTGGAGGTAACTACTAGTGGGTATGGGATTTTTTTAAGGGATAATGAAAATGTTCTGGAATTAGATCACGATGATGGTTGCACAACTGTGAATATACTAAAAACTGAATTGTATACTAAAAGGGTGAATTTTAGTGTGTGGATTATATCTCAATTTAAAAAGTATAAAAAAAGAAGTTCAATATGGTTACACAATTCTATGAATATACCAAAAACCAGTCAGCTGTGTACTTTAAATGAATAAATCTATGAATTATATGCCAATAAAGCTGTTTTTTAAATGTTTTACAAATATAATCATGAATATACAACCTTTTTAGATTGTCTTGTTTCACTCGGCGTAATTTCCTGGAGATTTGTTCAAGCTGTTATATCAATAGTTTGGTCCTTTTTATTGCTGAGATTGTGGTATGTATATACCACAGTTTGCTTAACCATTCACTTGTTGACAAATACCTGGATAACTTCTGGTTTTTTAGCTATCAAAAGTAAAGTTGCTATGAACATTCATGCACAGATTTTTGTGTGAACATAGTTTTTCATTTCTCTTGGATAAGTGCCCCAAAATATAATAGCTGGGTCATATGGTATTTGCATATTTAGTTTTATAAGACACTGCCAAACAATTTTCCAGAGTATCTGGATCATTCTATCTTTCCACCAGCAACATATGAGTGATCCAGTTTCTTTGCATCCTCACCAGGATCTGGGGTTGTCCCTGTTCTGTATTTTATATATTTTAATCTTAATACGTGGGGAGTGTTATCGCACTGTGGCTTTAATTTGCATATCCTTAATGGCTGGTGATGGTGAATCTATTTTTATGTGCTTATTTGCCATCCATATGTTGCTGGCGGGAAGATAGAATGGTCCAGATACTCTGGAAAATGGTTTGGCAGTGTCTTATAAAACTAAATATGCAAATACCATATGACCCAGCTTCCCTGGTGGCTCAGAGATTCAAGTGTCTGCCTGCAATGTGGGAGACCTGGGTTCGATCCCTGGGTTGGGAAGATCCCCTGGAGAAGGAAATGGCAACCCACTCCAGTATTCTTGCCTGGAGAATCCCATGGACGGAGGTCGAGCCTGGTGGGCTACAGTCCACGGGGTCGCAAACAGTCGGACACGACTGAGCGACTTCACTTTCACTTTCACTTGCCATCCATATATCCTTTCTGGTAAAATTTCTGTTCAAGTCTTTTGCCCATTTTAAAAATTAGATTGTTTTCTGAGAATTTAGAGTTCTTTATATTAATATATTCTAGATATAAATCCTTTGTTGACAGTTTTTATCCACAAGCTGTATCTGAGTTTTGGGGCACCTAAATTTAGTTAAGTTCTGAATATATTTCAGGTTTCATTATGTCCAAATCCAACATCAAACTATTAAAAAATTTGGGTTCTTTAACATAAATGATAACAGGCAGACCTCTTTTATTGTGTTCCACTTTATTTCACCTCACAGATTCTGTGTTTTTTATAAATCGGAGGTCTCTGGCAACCTTGCATTGAGCAGGCCTGTCGGAGTTCTTTTCCTACCAACATCTGCTCACTTTGTGCCTCTGTGTCACATTTTGGTAACTCTTGCAATATTTCAGACTTTTTCATTGTTATATTTGTTGTGGTGATCTATGATCAGTGATTTTTGATGTTACTATTATAATTGTTTGGGGGCACCATGAAGTGTACCCATATAAGATAGTGAGCTTAGTTGGTAAACATTGGGAGTTTTGACTGCTCCATTTACCTGCCATTCCCCATCTCTCTTTCCTCTCCTCTGACCTCCCTATTCCCTGAGACACAACAATATTAAAATTAGGCCAATTTATAACCTTACAATGACATGTAAGTGTTAAAGTGGAAGGAAGTGTTGCACATCTCTCACTTTAAATCAAAAGCTATGGGTGGGAGGTAGGAGGGTGTTCAGGATTGGGAACTCATGTACACCCATGGCGAATTCATGTCAATGTATGGCAAAACCAATACAGTATTGTAAAGTAAAAATAAAAATTAAAAAAAAAATCGAGAGCTAGAAATGATTAAACTCAGTGAGGAAAGGAAGTCATAACCCGAGACAGGTTGAAAGCTAGGCCTCTTGCCCCAAACTGTCAGCTTAGCTGTGAATGCAAAGGAAGAGTTCTTGAAAGAAATTTAAAGTGCTATTCTGGTGAACACACAAATGATAAGAAAGTGAAACAACTTTATTGCTGATATGGATAAAGTCCTTGTGATATGGAGAGAGATCAAACCAGCCCCAGCATTTCCTGAAGCCAGAGCCTAATCCAGAGCAAGGCCCCAACTCTTTTCAGTTCTAGGAAGGCTGAGAGAAGTAAGGAAGCTACAGAAGAAAAGTTTAAAGCTAGCAGAGGTTGGTTCACAAGGTTTAAGGAAAAAGCTGTTTCCATTACATAAAAGTACAAGGTGAGGCGGCAAGTGCTGACATAGTAGCTGCAATAAGATCCAGACGATCTGGCCAAGGTCAAGATGAAGGTGGCCACACTAAACAACAAATTTTCAATGTAGACAAAACAGCCTCTTGTTGGAAGAAGATGCCATCTAGGGCTTTCATAGCTAGAGAGGAGAAGTCAGTGCCTGGCTTCAAAGCTTCAAAGGACAGGCTGACTCTCTCTTAGAGGCTAATGCAGCTGGTGACTTTCATTTAAGGCCAATGATCAATCCCAGTCTTAGAACTCTTGAGAATTATTCTAAATCTGCTTTGCTTGTGCTCTGTATACTGAACAACAAAGCCTGGATGACAGCACATTTGTTTACAACATGGGGTAACTGAGTATTTTAAACCTGCTGTTGGGTTTTACTGTTGAGAGAAAAAAAGAGTCATTTCAAAATATTATTGCTCTTGGTCACCCAAGAGCTCTGAGGGAGATGTGCAATGAGGTTAAATTTGTTTTCATGCCTGCTAATACAATCTCCATGGATCAGTGGTCTGCCGTATCTCTGAGGTATGCCTGTAATGCAAGAGTGGTGTTTTTGTTTTCTTTTGTAATTCATAAAGTCATGACTTTTTAATCAAAATATTCCTCAATCACAGTCTTTCATTATACAGGCTGTAATTTTTTCAGACTTTCCTGAATATTCCACATGTATCAAACTATCTTTAAAAATTTTTTATTATAGGTAATTTACAATGTTGGGTTAATTTCAGGTATACAGCAAAGTAGATTAGTTATACATGTATCTACTCTTTTTTAGATTATTTTCCTGTATAGATCATTGTAGAATATTGATTAGAGGTCCCTGTGCTATATAGTAGGTCCTTATTATCTATTTGGTATATGAAAGTGAAGTCGCTCAGTTGTGTCCGACTCTTTGTGACCCCGTGGACTGTAGCCCACCATGCTCCTCTGTCCATAGGATTTTCCCAGCAAGAGTACTGGAGTGGATTGCCATTTCCTTCTCCAGAGGATCTTCCTGACCCAGGGATTGAACCCAGGTCTCCCGCATTGTAAGCAAGACGCTTTACCGTCTGAGCCACTAGGAAAGTCCTATTTTCTATATAGTAGTGTGTATATGTCAAATTCAGTCTCCCAATTTATCCCTCTCCTCCTTACCCCTTGGGAACCATAAGTTTAATGCTGATGAGAATAAGATTACATATTCTAAACCCTTTGTGTCAATTTGATATGATTTTTTAAAATTAATTAATTTATTTTTGCCGGTGCTGAGTTTTTTGTTGCTGCACACAGGCTTTCTCTAGTTGTGGCTCGCAGGCTTTGTTGCCTCACAGCATTTTAGGGATCTTCTCAGACCAAGAATCAAACCCATGTCCCCTGCATTGCAAGACAGATTCTTGACCACTAGACCACCAGGGAAGCCCTGATAAGATTTTTAAAGTGTATTTAACATTGGAATCTACTGTTAGGAGATTCAAAAATTCTCATTTTATTGTGTAATGTATAATTTAAATGCTCATAATGATTTAAAATCATGGATTTTCTAAAACCAAAATTATAAATGACTTTAAAATAACACTTTCCTCTTCTCATTAGCTAAGAAATCTTCGAAACAAACTTTTCATAAAAGAAACTTCATTGCAAGAGATGAAGAGTGAGCTAGAAACTTACAAAGAAAATAATGTGCAACAGTCTTTCCAGATAATGTCCCTGAAAGACGATATCAAGGACTTAGAGGAACTTATTGCTTCCCTAACCAGAATTAAATCTTTGAAAAACACCAGTATTCAGAGTCTTGAAAGAGGCAACTGGGATCTAACTGAAAGAATTACAGAACTAGAAAATCTTCTAAGGTAGGAAATTTTCTAGTTTGTTTTCAAAAATGTCATTCATTTTTCATAAGCTTGCCAATATTATATGAACTTCATATTCCTGACTGATCACAGAATGTAAATCTAACAAAATTTAACATGCCTAACTCAAAATTAAATTTTCAATTGAGATATAATTTCCATTCCATTAAAATTCACCCTTTTGCAGCATACTAGTAGTTTTTAGTATATTCACAAGGTTGTACAAACATCACCACGCTCTAATTCTAGAACACTTTCATCAACCTCTAAAAAAATCCATGTCTACTAGTAGTTACTCCCCAATCCACTCTCTCCAGTTTCTGACAACCAGCAGTCTACTGTCATTCTCTATGGGCTTGCCTTTTCTGGACATTTCATATAAATGAAATGTTACAATGTATGGCCCCTGTGTCTAACTTCTTTAAATTAGCACAGTGTTTTCAAGATATATCAATGTTTAGCCTGAATCAGTACTTAATTTTTTTATGGCTGAATAATATTCCGTTATAAGGTTATATCACATTTAGTTTGTCCATTCATCAGTTGATGAACATTAGGTTGTTTCCTTTGCAAGTTCAGTTCAGTTCAGTCATTCAGTCATGTCCGACTCTTAGCGACCCCATGAATCGCAGCACGCCAGGCCTCCTTGTCCATCACCAAATCCTGGAGTTCACTCAGGCTCACGTCCATTGAGTCAGTGATGCCATCCAGCCATCTCATCCTCTGTTGTCCCCTTCTCCTCCTGCCCCTAATCCCTCCCAGCATTAGAGTCTTTTCCAATGAGTCAACTTTTCGCATGAGGTGGCCAAAGTACTGAAGTTTCAGCTTTAGCATCATTCCTTCCAAAGAAATCCCAGGGCTGATCTCCTTCAGAATGGATTTGCAAGGGACTTTATGAATGTGCTGCTATGTACATTGTTGTGTGAACTCTTATATGACTGTAAGTTTTATTTCTCTTAGTTAAACGCCTTAGGAGTAGAATTGCTGGGTTGTAAAGTACTCGATGGAAGTGAGTTTGAGTGAACTCCAGGAGTTGGTGATGGACAGGGAGGCCTGGCGTGCTGCAATTCATGGGGTCTCAAAGAGTCAGACACGACTGAGTGACTGAACTGAACTGAACTGAAAGTAACTCTGTGTTTAACTTTTTGATGTTACTTCTGAGTGACTTCCAGGCTATTTTCTAAAAAGTTTTGATGAAGCTTAAACCTTTTTTTTCTTTTGTCATTTTGTGTCTTTGGTGTTATAGCAACGAAACCTAATCTAGTATCTCAAAGATTTACACAAATGTTTTAATAGTTACTGTTTTAATACTTGAAAATTTATCTTTGATCCATTTTGACTAATTTATCTATTCATTCATTTTTGGCTGGCTGGGTCTTCATTGCTGTGTGCTGGCTTACTCTAACTGTGGTGAGCAGAGGTCACTCTCTAGTTGCGATGTGTGGGCTTCTCATTGTGGTGGCTTTTCTTGTTGTTGTAGGTGTGTGGGCGTCAGTAGTTGTGGTTTATGGGCTCGATTGTTGTGCCACGCAGGCTTAGTTGCCCCATGGCAAATGGAATCTTCTCAGACCAGAGGTCGAACCCGTGTCCCCTGAATTGGCAGGTGGATTCTTAACCACTGGACCACCAGGGAGGTCCCCACCACTTTCTTTTAGATTAATCAAGTTTTTATTACTATTTTTCTCCTGTGTTATGTTTAAATATCTTTTAAATTATCATTAACTTTGTACCTTAGACCTTGTGATTACAATGAAAGTCTAGATTAGTGCTGTCATGTTATCTGAAAATAGAAATCTTATAACAATGTAACTCTACTTACACATCTTATGCTCCTGTACTATTGTTATGATACATTTTACTTTTCCAAATGTTATAAATCTCATAAGATATTAACTTTCAGTATTAATTTGTATTGACCCACACACTCACTCCTGGTGCTCTTCACTCCTTTCTACAGCTCTGTGTAGCCACCAGGGATCATTTTCCTTTATCCTGTAAAATTGCCTGTAGTTTTTCTGCAATTTAATGCAGTTCTAAGGATGAATTTTTCCATTTTTCCTTCTGAAAGGGTTTTGTTTGCTTTTTTTTTTAACTGAGTATAGAACTCTAGGTTGCCAGTATTTTTTTTTTTCTGCACTCTAAAGTGTTCTTCAGTTATCTTCTGACTTACATAGTTTCTCTTTGAAAAGCCAGTGTTCAGTCTTATAGCTATATGTTAGAAGGTAATATATGCTTTTTCTCTGACTTTTAATTGGTAGAAATTTGATGGTGATATGTCTTGGTGTGGCCAGCTTTGTATCTATCCTACTCTGGATTTGCAGAATTTACTCAATCTATCAATTGATTTTTTCATCAGGTTTCAAAAATTCGTGGGAAGTATTTTTTAAAGTATTGTTTCTATCTCATTCTGTGTCTACTCGAATTCTAAGGCTATAATTACAAGGAATGGCCTTTTGAGTGTGATCTACATGTCTCCAATATAATTTTATGGAATTATATTTTCTCTTAGATAATTCAGATATTTTCTCTGACCTGACCCATATTCACTAATTCTGTAGGATGCAAATCTTCTATAGAAAAGAATATAGCAAACATGGAAGGTGGACTGAAACTTTAACTTAGCTTCAAGGTAGAAAATATTACCAAACCTATCAATTGTTAATCAAAACAAGAACCAAATAATTAGTTGTTTGTATTTGATAATAAAACAAGTTTTTACATATGCTGTTTTCTATTGTACCATTTCTAATTCCTTACCTTTCTTGAAACTCTATCCAGGGATTCAGTTGAAGAGCCCATGCAGGTGTTACTAAAATGGAAATACAGTTGTCCTTCATCCCTTGTGCCTCAGGGTCTGCAGGGGATGGTTCTAGGACCCCTGAGAGTACCGAAATCTGCACATGCTAAATCCCTTGTATAAAATAGTACAGTATGTGCATATAACCTATGCACATCTCTTGTGTACTTTAAATCAACTCTAGATTACTTGTAATAGCTAATCCTATGTAAATGGTTGTTTGTGTAAGACAAAGTTAAGTTTTGCTTTTTGGAGCTTTCTGAAAAAAATTTTTTTAATAGTTTCAACTCATGGCTGCTTGAATCCATGGATGTGGAACTTGCAAATACAGGCCCATGGTATTTGTACCCTTGTGGAACCTCCTGATCATCACAATATTATCATAGTAGCAGAGACATATTCATACTTAAATTTCCTCTTGAAAAAGAGTGGTTTCAAAATTGACTTCTCCCAGGGGAACTACTACAGATTTAACATGGAATCATTCTTCCATTTCTCTGCCATTTCTCATCTCTTCCTAGAAATAATCCGGGAACTTGCACAGCTCTTTTCATAGGAATACATTTTTACTTGGTACCCATATTTAATTTATTTTAATTTATTTCTTATTATTTCAAGTTTGAAAATTTGGTTTCATGATATTGTTGCCTACCAATATCTTACACAGAGTACATCTGATTGAAAGAAAAAGAGCAGAGCGAAAAGCAGACCTTTTGGAGAAAAAGTTAGCAGGTGCTAACAGATTCACCCCTTATATGAGTATGAAAGAACAAGAAGATCCCTTGGATAGTTTCATGACAAAGGTGAGAACAAATTTTGACTGATTTTTGAAGAAAAAGGATTTTTGTTACTTTATGTTATTCCAGGAGATAATTGGCAAATGTTGAGTGGTCTGTTGGTCCTCTTCTTGTGGAGGATAAAAGGAAGCAGTACAGCATGGTGAACTGAAAGCATTTCTGAGTATGGAGAGAAAGTGCAAGGCAGATCTGAAGGTCTCTGCGATACTAAAGAGGAGGTTAGAGGGAATGGAGCTGTGAGAGAACTGGGAGGAGGTGGTGGTTAGAGAGTGAAAGATTGAAGTTTTAAATTTCTGGTATGGGGTAGTTCCTGCCACTGACAAAATCTGGGTTTTGGATTTGGGTATAAGGATTGAATAGGGGTGTAGAAGAAAGTCATTGAAACTGAGGCACAAGGGTCACAAAACTAAACTGGTGGATCATCCACACTGGATATTGAAATCTAGATGTATGCATGAGTTGGGTTTAGCAGGAAGAGATTAGCCTGGTCCCTTCAGTTCAGTTCAGTTCAGTTGCTCAGTCATGTCTGACTCTTTGCAACCCCATGAATCACAGCACGCCAGGCCTCCTTGTCCATCACAAACTCCCGGAGTTCACTCAGACTCACATCCATCGAGTCAGTGATGCCATCCAGCCATCTCATCCTCTCTCATCCCCTTCTCCTCCTGCCCCCAATCCCTCCCAGCATCAGAGTCTTTTCCAATGAGTCAACTCTTTGCATGAGGTGGCCAAAGTATTGGAGTTTCAGCTTTAGCATCATTCCTTCCAAAGAAATCCCAGGGCTGATCTCCTTCAGAATGGACTGGTTGGATCTCCTTGCAGTCCAAGGGACTCTCAAGAGTCTTCTCCAACACCACAGTTCAAAAGCATCAATTCTTTGGCGCTCAGCCTTCTTCACAGTCCAACTCTCACATCCATACATGACCACTGGAAAAACCATAGCCTTGACTAGATGGACCTTTGTTAGCAAAGTAATGTCTCTGCTTTTGAATATGCTATCTAGGTTGCTCATAACTTTTCTTGCAAGGAGTAAGCGTCTTTTCATTTCATGGCTGCATAATAGATAGCAATTCGCAAGATGAATAGAAGTTTTATGGAGGAATATTGAAGGAGGATGGGAGATGAATTACTGTCAAGGAAGTGGTAAAAGTTTATTCTGAAATCCATAGACTATAATTGTTTATTATATGCATGCTAAGTTGCTTCAGTCATGTCCAGCTCTGCAACTCCATGGGCTGTAGCCCGCAAGGCTCCTCTGTCTGTGTAATTTTCGAGGCAAGAATACTGGAGTCGGTTGCCATGCCCTTCTCCAGGTTTATAATATTCTGAATGTAAAATAAGGTCCATCATGATCCAATTAATGTGAGGGGTTCCACTTAAAAAATTCAGCAACTACTTTCAGAGTTTAAAGTAATTCCAGTTTTTAATTACGTCTTTCAAGTAATTCACAGTAACACTTTCTATGTTTTTCACTTCTCTGTCAAATCTCTGAAAAACTCTCCCACACCAGTCTGTGTAGCTCTGACCTTTTCTTCCACTGCTCTTTTTTTTTTTTTTCTGCTACCTTTTTTTCTTTCTTTCTGGGCTTTTAGTGAGACAAACCCATCATTACTTCAACAACTCTAGCTTCCCTTCTATCTTCAAGTTTCACATGACAGAAAGTCCAGAAAGTAAACTTATTTACTCAGTTTTCAGAATTGAAGGTGAAAAGAAGAATTTATAAAGGCAGATTCTTCCTGGGAGAGGTAGGGTGAAGGAACAGTATTGCGTTATCTTCTATTTTTTCCTGTTTACAATGAAAGCAGGGCGCTTACAAGGGATAGGTTGGGGGGAAGAAATGTGACTTATCTGTGGTCTTATATTATCAAAGCTGTTACTATTAAATGATGTTCTATAATCATAATTAAGTCTTTATGAAAATATCCATTTCCCTGCCAACTTTTCACTTAATAGTCTTAGCATTCATTGATGATCCTTGCCTGAATCAGTTATTTTGTTAGGAGAACCAAATGCTGAGCTGTGATATTCTATCATTCCTCCTATATTTATTAAAGGGCTCTGGTGGCTCAGAGGTTAAAGCGTCTGCCCGCAACGCGGGAGACCTGGGTTCGATCCCTGGGTCAGGAAGATCCCCTGAAGAAGGAAATGGCGACCCACTCCAGTATTCTTGCCTGGAGAATCCCATGGACAGAGGAGCCTGGCGGGCTACAGTCCACGGGGTCACAAAGAGTCGGACGTGACTTCACTTTCACTTCACTTTTCTATATTTATTATCTCAAAATATTCTGTAAACAGCTCCTTCATAAACTGGAGCAGTTGGTTAGCTACTTGTCTAAGTTAAACTTCCTTTGTTCTCAAAATACTTTCTCCATAACATCAGTTTTTTTGCCCTTCCCACATGCCTCCAAAGAGGTATTTTAATACCTCTTGATGTTCTAGTTTACTCTTATGAGTATGCTCTTGTCTCTCTTATAACTCTGTAACTCTTTGTTTCTATAGAAAGCCTTTTCTCCTCAAGTTCTATATTATGACTATACTTATATTTCAAGAGGACAGAAATAGATGTCTCGATATTAAATTCTAAATAAGAAGTTTAACACATGTGTTCGTATATTTAGGATAAGGATGAAGCTATCCTGGTCAAAAATTTTGAGAGAGACAACACTTTTCACTCTGAAGGACCAAAAGATGGACAGAAAATTTGGGATAAGTGTCAACAAGATTTGATCCGTGAGGAAAAACAAATACCTGAGTTAGACAGACCTCCACGTTCATACAACTGGGAAACTAAAACAGCGCGATCCCACTATCAGAAATTCCTCAGTCAACTGTCTGCTCTTCCCAGCAACAGTGTTGAACCCACACCAGCCATAGGGGAAGCTGTGAAAGGCAGCATTCTGGAGACTGGTGAAAATGAGCAATCTTGGAAGTCTGTAAGTGTATCGACAGATGAGTTCCTCTTTCAAATTAGTTTTAAGATGTGGATTTTCAAGTTAGTTGATTCAGTAAACCTTGTGGCTCTGATTTTACTTTTATTACTATAGTGATAAGAGGGACAAAGATGTCCATTATCTCAATAGGGGTAACATAGTGAGTGGATTTAAGAGCAGAGAGGCTGGGTATGAATTCCAGCTCTGCGATTACCGAATGTGTGCTCTTAGGCAGGTTATTTATGCTCTCTGTGCCTCCATTTTGTAAATTTTGGCAGGAGTGGGAGTGGGTTTAGGGGGATATAGTTTGTGTACCACAGAATGGTTGTAAGGATTAAATGGATTAATACATAATAAATGCTTAGTACAGGTCAGTGTAAGCTCAATGAATGTTAACTTAAAAATAGTGGTGTGGTGAGGATAATGCTTCTGTCATGACCAGACACTGGTCAGTTTAGTCAGCGCAGTGACGTAAATTATCAAGTCAGTCATTTGTGTGAATTTACTGGTCAAGTCTATCAAAAGATTGATCCAGCAAGATCAAGTAGATATATCTCCTTTATGTTCAAATTATTGTAGTAAAATTTCATCACTCTTCATCCTAACATTCAAATGAAAATAGGTATTGCTGAAATTCAGTGTTAGTAAAACCTGCTGCATGGCAGTGTGCTTATTGTACAGTTACAATCTTTTTACACTCTCTCTCTTAAAATTCATTTACTATTTTATTTCTCAGTATTCACTAAAATGTCCTATTTTTGTATATCAAACCTTTCTTTTTTTTAAAACCAGCTTATACATGTCGAGTCTTCTTAAACATCTTCCCCATTTGTCTGTTTAGTAACTTAGTGTTCAGTTCAGTTCAGTCGCTCAGTTGTGTCCAACTATTTGCGACCCCATGGACTGCAGCATGCCAGGCCTCCCTGTCCATCACCAACCTCCCGAGTTTACTCAGACTCATGTCCATTGAGCTGGTGATGCCATCCAGCCATATCCTTCTCTGTCATCCCTTTCTCATCCTGCTGCTGCTGCTGCTGCTGCTGCTAAGTCGCTTCAGTCGTGTCCAACTCATAGACGGCAGCCCAGGGGGAGCTCAGGCTCCCCTGTCCCTGGGATTCTCCAGGCAAGAACGCTGGAGTGGGTTGCCATTTCCTTCTCCAGTGCATGAAAGTGAAAAGTGAAAGTGAAGTCGCTCAGTCGTGTCTGACTCTTCACAACCCCATGGACTGTAGCCTACCAGGCTCCTCCACCCATGGGATTTTCCAGGCAAGAGTACTGGAGTGGGTTGCCATTGCCTTCTCTGCAGCTTCCTGCCAGTTACCTGTTTTACACAGGGTGGTGTATATATGTCAGTGCTACTTTCTCAGTTTGTCTTACCCTCTCCTTCTTCCACTGTGTCCACCAGTCCACTCTCTACATCTGCATCTCCATTTCTTCTCTGTAAAGAGGTGTATCAGTACTATTTTTCTAGATTCCATATACATTAATAAACAATGTACTTCTTAATATACTTTTTTGAAAAGATTAGAGGGAAATGAATTCAAAGAAATGACTCTCTAAAGATGGAATTTTAGCTACTGTGTCAGGGAAGGGGCTGTTGGTGAGATTCCTCAATAATTATCTTATAGACCATTTCCTTTTCTATTTTTTGCTTCTCTGCATCTATAAAGTCAATCCTAAAAGTGGAATGGGAATAGGTAGGATGTTTTTCAGGAGATTTTGATTCTATTTCACTACCTCTTCACAGAACTGCTTGTAATACCCATACCCATGCTATACTATTTCTATACCTGCTGTGCCCCAGAGTATAAATTCACTCACTCACTATCGAGTCTGTCATTCCATCCATTCATGCATTCATTGATCCCAGATAGTTTGATCACTCAGTTTTTAAAACCTTCCAGCACTTGGTAAAGTGGTATTGGCAATGCACTCCAGAGCACAAAGATGAATCCAGCTTCTACCTCTGCTCTTGAAAATGTAGTTGACAACGACTCATTTCAACATAAAAATTGTAAAATATATTATGTTAAAATTTAAGAACATATAAACAGCACATGCTTTCCACAACCCTTGAAACCACGCTAAAAGATTTGATGAAAACAATGATAATCTTCTCTAACCTTCTTTCTGCCTATTTCACCTCAGTAACCAGTGTGTCTATATCTTCTATAACTATTGCAGTGATTATGGAAATATATGAGTCTATACATATATGTAAATGTTGACATTTTTACAAAATTGGGACTGTACTAGTCAAAATACTCATCTTACTTGATAAGTACTTCATGGTCTTTCCTTAGATCAAAAGATATAGGCTTAACTCATTCCTTTACAGTTGCATAATATTGCATACGATACATATAACTTGTTTAACCAGTTCCCTATTAAGAACTATTGATGGTCATTCTCTTATTCGCACTTTTTATGCCACTACAAACAATGCTGAGATAAGTCTGTTCATACGTATGTATTTCCACACCGGTGCTTTCTCCCTCTACGGTGGGTGTGTGTGTGCTCACTTAGTTGTGTTCTACTTGGCTACCCCAGGGACTGTAGCCCACCTGGCCCCTCTGTCCATGGAATTTTCCAGCAGGAATCCTGGAGTGGGTTGCCGTTTCCTAGTCCAGGGGATCTTCTCGACCCAGGAATTGAACCCGCATCTCTTTGCATCTACTGCACTGCATCCTTTACCGCTAGCGCCACCTGGGAAGCCCCCTCTCTCTATGGGATTGAGTTCTAAATGTGTTCAATTAATGTATGAGTTCAATACAGTGTATGCATATTTTTTTTTCCTTTGGTCGCATCACATAGCTTGCAGGATTTTTGTTCCCTGACCAGCGATCAAATCCAGGGCCCTGGCAGTGAGAGTGCTGAGTTCCATCCACTGACCACCAGGAAGTTTCCTCAGTATGTAAAAGTTTAATGGCTTCCTTGGTGACTCAGATGTAAAGAATCCACCTGCAATGTGGGAGACCTGGGTTCAGTCCCTGGGTCAGGAAGATCCCCCCAGAGAAGGAAATGGCAACCCACTCCAGTAATCTTGCCTGGAGAATCCCATGGACAGAGGAACCTGGAGGGCTACAGTCTATGGGTCGCAAAGAGTTGGACACGACTGCACAGCTGAGCTCACACATGCACGCATGCACCACCTTATTGAATTTACTTATTAAGTCCAGTAATTACTAGAGTTCTAGGGTTTTCTTGACACAGTTGAATATTATATTGTTTCATAGGAAACAATGTGTTTCTTTTAGGTTTTCAACTTATTGCCACTGAGTTACAAAGTAGTGTTTAGAATTCTTTTCATGTTTTCTATATCTATGCATTCTGTATGTTTCTCCTTTCTAATATTGTGTGTTTTTACTTTCTCTCTTTCCTCCTTAACCAGACTTGCCTGGGACATCTATTTTATCTTTCCAAAGAACTAATGATTCTTTCTTATATATACTTTACCAGTTTAGTTTTGATGTATACATAATGAAAATATATGGTATCTTTATTAAATCTATACCCCTTGTTTCTCTTTTTCCTTATGTAAATATGCTTGTTTTGGGGGGGATTCCCTTGTTTTAATTCATAAAAACAACAAAGGCTGTAAATATTCTTCTGTAAGTTGTTAAGTATGATTTTATATAAAGTTCTTTCACTGCATTTTATAAATGTTTATAATTTTCTATTAATTTTCATTTCTTCTTTGAGCTGCAGTTATTTAGGAGAATGTTTTTATCTTTTATACTTATATATATATGTATTATGCATACATATATTAAAAAAATTAAATATACCACGAGTCTCCTATTGAAAAGCAGCAGCCCACATCTGTACTTCCACGTATCCTGTTTCCCAGAGGGAACTACTTTTAACCATTTTAGCTGTTGCTTCTGGTAGTAAACTCCATTTTCTTAAACAATTTGCTTATATTGGTGTGTGCTGTGCTGTGCTTACTCAGTGCTCAGTCTTGTCCAACTCTTTGCAACCCCAAGGACTGTAGCCTGCCAGGTTCCTCAATACATGGGGATTCTCCAGGCAAGAATACTTGGGTGGGTTGTCATGCTCTCCTCCATGGGATCTTCCCAATGCAGGAATTGAACCAGGATCTCCTGCCTTACAGGTGGATTCTTAACAGCTGAGTTATCAGGGAAGCCCTTATATTGCTATATCCTGAGTTATTTGTTTTAGACATTATCTGTTGACTTCCTATTATATGATAGATGAAGGTTTATCTCTTTTCCCCTCCACCTTCTATCATCCCAGTATAGCTATATCAGTATTTTTAGCTAAAGCCATAATCAGCATTTACTTCACTATGACACTAAATAATGTTTACAAAATGCCCAGTATTATACTCCTGTGACATTTCCTTTCTTGTAGTAATGTGTGTTTATTTTTCCTAGAGTTAATAGTTTTCTTGTATTTCCATAGGTATAATTTTCAACATTCACTTATTAAATTTTCCCCAATACTGTGTCAGATGATCTTATAATCTACAAAAATCTCCCATTCTTTCTCATCCAGACTCCTTAATTCTCTTGCATCAGTCTGGACTGTTTGCTTTGTGGGCCTGGGCACAGCTATAATCCTGTGACTTTTCTTCTCCAATCTCTTGGTTAGGTTGCACTGTTTACTGAATCTTTTGTCTTCCTTTCTGTTGATTTACTTTCTTATTTTGCTGGGGCACATCTTCTAATAGATTTCTAAGAAATGGTATCTTGGAGGGAAAAAATTCTTTGAATAAATTACAAGGTCTTTTTTGTTGTTGAGGATCAGTTGATAGTTGGGTTTAGACTTTATTTTCACACAGAGATTTGAAGGCATTACTCCATTGTCTTCTGATTTCCAGTGTGTTATTAAGAAAAATGGTGCCATTCTCATTCTTATTCCTTAATATGTTACTTGTTTTATTTTTTAATGGATTAAGACATTTGTAATAACATTTTAAGTAACTTTTTTCTCATTATAAAATTAATCTATGTTTATTAGTTTTGTATGTTTCTCTTTCCTAATAGTATTTTCATTTTCTCTTCCTTTTTTAAAAGTTAAAAAATGTATTTATTTATTTATTATTTTTGGCTGTGCTGGGTGTTCATTGCTGGGTGCAGGCTTGCTCTAGTTGCAGCAGGCAGGGGCTATTCTCTAGTGGTGCTGCACAAGCCTCTTGTTAAGGTGGCTTCTCTTGTTGTATATCATGGGCTCTAGAGCAAGTGGGCTTAGTAGTTTCAGCACACTGGCTCAGTAGTTGCGGCTTGTGGGCTTAGTTGCTCCATGCATGTGGAATATTCCAGGACCAAGGATCAAACCTGTGTCCCCTGTATTGGCAGGCAGATTCTCAACCACTGGACGACCAGGTCAGTCCTCTTTTCCTTCTTTAACCAGCCTTGCCTGGAGTATCTATTTTCTTATTGGAAGAACTAGTGATTCTTTTAAATATATTTTATTAATATATAGTGAAAATATGTGGAATCTTTATTAAATTTGCACCTCTCTGTCTCTCTTTTCTGGTAGTAACTTTATAAAGTACAAAATAGTAGAAAGGATACAATTAAAATAGCCACTAATTCTACCACTTTGAGATAACCAGTGTTAACATATAGGTATATTTTACTATGACTATTTTTCATGAATATTTTAACATAACTGAAATAGGCATCGGAGAAGGCAATGGCACCCCACTCGAGTACTCTTGCCTGGAAAATCCCATGGAAGGAGGAGCCTGGTAGGCTGCAGTCCATGGGATCGCGAAGAGTCGGATACAACTGAGCAACTTCACTTTCACTTTTCTTCCATGCATTGGAGAAGGAAATGGCAACCCACTCCAGTGTTCTTGCCTGGAGAATCCCAGGGATGGCGGAGCCTGGTGGGCTGCTGTCTATGGGGTCGCAGAGTTGGACACGACTGAAGTGACTTAGTGGCAGCAGCAGCAGCAGAGATAGGCATAATTTTTCTTCATCCTGCTTCTTTCATTTAACTATATCATTAGCATTTTCTCTTAGTAAGTGTTTTTGAAAACTTGATTTATAAGAAATGTATTAATCTGAATGGAATCCTAGATTTCTAATTTTAAAAAAATTGGTATGTAACAGGCAACGAAGGTTCACTGTATAGCAGAGGAAACAGTAGTCAATATCTTATATAACCTATAATGGAAAATAATCTGAAAAATAATATATGTGTATATGTATAGCTGAATCACCTTACTGTGCACCTGAAATACTGTAGGTCAACTGTAACTTCAATAAAGTGTATATATTAAGGGAAAAAAACCCAAAAGAAATATATTCATTCTTAATATATGAAATGTGTTAATTAATCACATGTAATTTAATTATTTTTTGACATTTGTATTTCTTCATGTTATAAATAATGTTGTAGAGGATATCTTTTTTGCTTGAATCTTTATCTAAATATTTTATTATTTCCTAGTCATACCTTATTAGAAAAGTTGAACTAATACAAGCTGTCACATGGTGTTTATAAATTGTCTGCTTAACTGTACCCTTGTTAGCACTGAGCCATCACTTTTACTGTCACATTTTATTTTCCGAATTATCATAATGCATATTATAATATGAAAACTATCTTATTTATATAAGAATTAAGTCTATAATTTATCAGTAGATCTGGTATGCTAGCTTGGAATACCATTTAACGCATAGCTTCTTTTTTTCAATGCTGTTGATTTCTGTAAAGGAAAACTCTCAATCTGAGATTTCCCAGGTGGATGAAGATGGCAAAACATTCAAGCAGCTAGATAAAGACAACAAGCAAGAAACATTACTGGACATTCAGCAGAATTTTCAGACTGTTACAACTCAAAGATTAGAGGAGAAAATTCAGAGACTTCAGAAACAGCTCAGTGACTTGAAATTGTCAAACAAAAATATGAAAACTCAACTGACAAGAGTAAATGTCCTTAAAGTAAGTAAAGGACATGAGGCTTTCAAAAATTCACTTAAGTTTTGTTCTGTTATTGTTTTTGCTGTATGTTTTTCATTGAACTTTAAAAATTATTTTACACCCATAAAATAATATATATAATATTAAACATATAGGATAATAAAGTTAGATGTTGTAAATCCACCACTCATCTTAAGAATCAGAGTATCTTTGGATCTTCACGACATCAAGCTTCTGTCGTAGTATTTCGAAAGTACATTTTATGCCTGAAACCAAAGATGCACTAGACACTTACTGATCAACTTTTTTTTTGCCAGTTTATCAAGAATATCTAATCTTACTGTATCCAGTTATTCTCTACTTCTGTGCTTGATTACCACAAACTAAGACTCTTGGGGACATGGAATGTGTGTTAAACCTCTTTAAATCCCAAATGCCTAGTTAATAAAAGTTCTCATTAACTATTGGTTATTGATGGACATAGTGGAGAAATGTCCTCTTAATTCATAAACTGTGGAATTTTCTTTTTCTACATATCCAGCTCGTAAAAGAAAAAGAAAGAAAAAAAAAAAGAGACAGGAAGAAAGTAAAAAAGCATGAGTTATCATGCATTAGGCCCGCTTGTTACTTAGACTTCTGAGATCTAATCGTAGTCTTCTCCCTTTCCTACAACCTCTACCCTCATAGGACAAAACAGTTGAGAAGCTCAGGGAATCTCTAACAAAAGTTGAAGCAATGAAAGGGAAGGCAGCTATGGAAACAGACCTGAAAACTACAGTAGACTCTGATGAGCAAGAAGCAAGATGGGATAAAAAGAAGATCCATCAAATGTTAGAAACTGCCACTCCTGAGCTCAGCACAGCAAAGAGCACACTTGAAGAAGTACCGGGAAAACAAGAAGAGGTTTGTTTTCTTTGAATACTATATGAAAATTCTCTAAGTTGAAGTGATAAACACCCACCTCAATTTAGACTGCCCTAACTTAGACAAAAGAAAATTGATTGCCTTGTGGAATCATAGTTAAACAACCAGAACTCCGAGAAGGCAGAGATGTACCTGGGCTATGGATCAGCACCTGGAATCTTCAATATAAGGTCTTTGTCACCATTTCTTCTTGGCATCTGTCAGTCAGCTTCTGTCTGACTGACAGCCACAGGGTTAGAGTTTCTGTGACAGGAGAGAGAATCTCAAGAAAGGGTCTTAAGAGCCCTGAACAGTTTGGATGTTAGTGCTTTTCTGTTTTCTTCTCATCACAGTTTTGAATGCATATTTGCCATTTATCTATTCACTTTAAAATCCCTTTAATTGCCGTGCCTTCTCAATTTCAGGTGTTTCTACTTTAGGGCACTTAGGGGGCAGGGTTTACATACTAGGTTTCTTAACTCAATACCACCCTCTTCTGTTGACATGGTGAGTGCAGCTTCTTAAAGTTTACTTAGGAAGTCAAGCCTTTTATTTTGGGGTGGGGTTTATGTGATGTCTGTTTCTGCAGTACTCTCTTGTTTATATAAGTCCCTAATTTCCAGTGCTTGCTTTTTCCTTTTCCTTTATCACTAAGCCTCCTCAGAAACCTTGCCCTCTAGAGCTGCCTTTTCTGCTCTCACATACTTTCATGCACCTTTCTTTTCCTTCCACAGACACCGGTGCTCTGATCCACCAGTTCTCAGACTTGTTTTTAGTATTTCCTCCTTTGTGAACTGTCCCATATCTGGGACACTGGAGGAAACTAGCTGCATACTCCAGCTTGGGTTCTGAACTAGCCTTTGTTAGTTTAGAATATTTATTTCCCCATTTATATGCAGAGTGAAGTCTGTGGTAGTCTCTACTTGTGCTTTAGGCATGATTTATGGATGATTTTATCTGCTCTCCTGTTGATCACTCTAGAGAAAAGGCGGAGAGATATGTACTTCAGGGACTCTATTACCTACAGCAAATCAGAAGCCCCCAAAATAATTACCTCATGAAGAAAAAGCAGCAATAAAATTAAGTTTATCCTATAAAATTGTAAAACTAAAAACAAATCTTAAAATACAAAAGTAAGTTTAGATTTCTTATAAACGAGTTTTTTTAGTTTAAAAATACATTTGAATGTAGAATATGTTATACTTCATAAAGAAATGTTTAATAAAACTAAATTTCTTGATATTTCATTGTACATAGTAAGGTGATCAAAACTCATGACATATCTTGATTTTGGGGGGTGGGGGTTGATTCTTTGTAGCTTGTTGACTTTCGAGAAACTATTATGAAGATGTTGGGCTTTAACATGAAAACAGCAGACAAGAAAATCATCAATCACCTAAGGCTTATTATACAAGTATATGAAGCATCTGACAAATCAAAGATGGCTTCTGAGAGTGAGACTGGACAGGATAATGAATAAAGAATTTCTGCCAACAATAACTCACAAATATGGACATTTCCTCTAGCATCTTGAGTATGGTTACATTATGAATAAAATGCATTTGAAACTTGGTTAAATCTGTTCTCTCCTTTGATATTTGGCAATTCACTTTTCTTTGTTGCAATCATGTTCTGTACATTTATTTGTGGTCTGGTCTGGATTGTTATTATAATGTATAGTGTCTAATTATATTTATTAACTGTATTTTAAGCAGAATTAACCCTTAGTTAGAATATTCATATCTACATTAATGGCTTATATCTAGAATGAATGGTTTTTTGGGCTCTGCCCCCTTATGAATCTAGGTAAAGTTACAGCCTATAATCTGAATCTATTTTATCTATTTGATTAACTGAGAGTTTGAAAATCAGATATGAAATGTTGAAAGGTAGGAAACTGATTAAGAATTATTAATAATGTGCAAGACTATATTGTTTATTTTTCTTAGTTAATAGTGTCTGCCAGTGTTTTCCTAATTGTAGATAGATCTCTAAGTTAATGATGTTTTAATATATATTATTCCTAAATTTTACTTAGAACAGGAAACTGTTCATCTTATAAGATAGTTTTAGATTTATCCAAGATGTCCTCTGTAGGAACAGGTCAGAAGCTGGACAGGCCTGTGGACGCCCAGTGCCTGCTATTGTCATTTGAAAAGATCTGTGGAGCTTAGTTTTAGAGGGATCTTCAGGGTGGAAGAAGTGACATTACACTGGACCTTATAGTAGTTTTGGAAGAAAATGATTCTCTTGAATACTCATTCAAGGAAAAGATGAGTGAACTTCTAAAATGCTCACATCCATGGTTCTCAAATGTGTGCCAAGTCACTCTGGAATACCACAAGATCTCAGCATGCCATGGAGCATTTAAAATTTTAAAGGGAAACTGACATTTGACACTTGTTAGGAAAGTACTTCAACTATTAGCTCCTACTAGCTTATAGTTTGAACACTGGCTCACTCTTCATTCCTTTTGATGATATATATTTTTAATAAAAACTGCCCAGGGCTTCTGAGGACTTTCGAATTTGTCGCCAAATGGGGATCAGCAGTTGGTGGTATCACTACCAAGTAAGGTGATTCCAGGATCCCTGGAGGCAATGTAAGAGGTTCACTTACTTTTTTTTCTGAAGAATATCCTTAAGGAAAGGTAGGGACACCCTGCACAGAGCCTCCACCTACAGCCCAACCTGCCCAAGCTCTAAGAAAACCACCTTCTTGTTCAGGATTCTCCCAGGGTCAGTGGTCGGCGGGTCTGTCGGGTGACTGCTCCAGCCTCAGCTTCTAAGAGCTGGAAGGATAGCACAACCCCATGAGCCTGACAAGCTGCCGGACCCCTTCCTCCAGCTCCTCCTTTCCGAGAAACTGCGAGTACTACCAGCTCCAGGGTCAAGTTCTCCATGAATATGAAGAGTGGCAAGGTCTGGCAGTCTCAAAGAGTCAGTTCATAAGCATGTTAAAGAAAATTCATCTTTAAGTACAGAGTCCTTAGTCTTAAGGCTCCTTTATGAATTGTGTTAATAGAAACTTCAACCACAGAGCATTGTATAAGGTCAGCTATATAAGCTCTGAGCGGAGGAGGGAGAGGAACCCTTCCAGTACCTGGAACAAGTCTTTTCTAGAACTGCTTTTGTGACCAAATTGCTGCCACTCTGTTCTTTAACAAGAAATGAATTTAGACTTAAGGATTTTAGACAAATAATTTTCAACCTTCAAGATGCAGCAAAATTATCTAATTTAAAATAATACATTTTCTGGACCTATCTGGAGATTCCAGTTCAGTGCATGTGGTGTAGGGTAAAATATGGACATGTTTTCAAAGCTGTTTAAGTGTATGAATTGGTAAAACTACTTTGGAAAAGTTTGGCAGTGTATCAGTTTCCTACTGCTGCAGTTAACAAATTATCACAAACTTTGTGGCTGAATCAAATGTTTATTATTCTACATTTCTGGAGGTCTCAGAGCTATGTTCTTTCTGGGGAGGGGAGAGAATCCATTTCCTTATCTTCCCCAGCTTCTAGAAGAATCCCACAGGCTATGCTCATTGCCTTCTCTCTTCAAAGCCAGGGTCTTGAGGTTTGCCAAGTCTTTCTAACACTACTATTTCTCTTATTCTCCTTCTGCCTCCCTCCTCCTCTCTTAAGGATTCTTTTGATTGCATTAGGTCCATCTGGTCAATCCAGAATAAAATCCCTGTTTTAAGGCCAGCTGATTTGTGAGTTCAGCTCCAGATTCCGGGCATCCCCGATCGTGGCAGAAACACTTCCGGGCCAGTTTAACGGAGCTTGTGGCCATATAAGAGCCAGCAGGTACAGCCACCAGGCACTTACTGCCCAAGGAAACTTCCTCACTGCAAGGCGCCTGTTGTCCTCTTCCCAGAAGGGCTTTTAGTGCCCCTTCCCTACTCTGCGGAGAAGGCAATGGCACCCCACTCCAGTACTCTTGCCTGGAAAATCCCATGGGTGGAGGAGCCTGGTAGGCTGCAGTCCATGGGGTCGCTAAGAGTCGGACACGACTGAGCGACTTTCCTTTCACTTTTCACTTTCATGCATTGGAGAAGGAAATGGCAACCCACTCCAGTGTTCTTGCCTGGAGAATCCCAGGGAGCCTGGTGGGCTTCCGTCTATGGGGTCGCACAGAGTCGGACACGACTGAAGCGACTTAGCAGCAGCAGCAGCAGCAGCAGCAGCAGCAGCAGCAGCAGCAGCAGCAGCAGTCCCTACTCTGAGCCTTTGCAGCGCTCCAACACACCCTAGCGACAAGTGCAGCTGCAGAGGCGACTTCACCTTACAGTGCAGCATTTCTACTCAAGATTCCACTGGGGAACGAAGCCAAACTCCCTCTCCAATGCGTTCAGTTCAGTTCAGTCGCTCAGTCGTGTCCAGCTCTTTGCGACCCTATGGACTGCAGCACGCCAGGCCTCCCTGTCCGTCACCAACTCCCGGAGCTTCCTCAAACTCATGTCCATTGAGTCCGTGATGCCATCCAACCATCTCATCCTCTGTCGTCCCCCATTTTCCTCCCGCCTTCAATCTTTCCCAGCATCAAGGTCTTTTCAAATGAGTCAGTTCTTCGCATCAGGTGGCCAAAGTATTGGAGTTTAATATTCAGGACTGATTTCCTTTAGGATGGACTGGTTGGATCTCCTTTGGAACCGTCCATTCCACTACAGCGCCTGCACATTCCTCAGCTGCTGGACCGCCGGAAGCATTTGTTTTTGTGGTTATTTCTCTGTGAAAGAGAAAAGAGGGCGGGGGAGATACGGAGCTGATGATGACTGGCTGAAGGAAATGATTGGCTGGTGGAAAGACCATTCCAAATCGCACCTTTGTGTAGGCGGGGAACCAGTTGAATTGTGAATCAGCCTAGAATCCAGCCGGTAGGTGGCGGGGCAGGGGGTGGAGTCGAGGAGCCGGCTCGCTGGAGAGCAGTCTGGCCGGCACTCGAGGGCAACGCGGGCTGCGGGCGCAGGACTTTTCTTGGAGGGTTCTGGCCAGGCTCTCTGGTGGGGAGCTTCAGAGTGTGGGGCTGTATCCAGCGTTCTCGGGTCCCGGCACCCTCAGACTGGTGTCGGGGTCCCCAGCCCGATACTGAATCGGAGGGTCTGGGTGGTGCCTCTGACTGTTGAGAGAGTCTGATACTTGGCCAGGGTTGAAGCCCAGCCAGCTGTTGCCGGCCGGCGGAGCTGGAACGCTGCGTGATTTCCGTCAGGGTTCTAGTTAACCCCAGGTTGGCCAGTCAGGTGGTCAGCTTTGCAAGTCTTGGTTTTGTCCTATCCCTCACGCAGATCTGGGGTTAGATGCCACGTGACCAACGAGAGCGGACACTTCTTCGTAGGCGTCCACACTCTGGAGAAGTGAGATTGGGCGTTTGCATAGATAGCAGGGCTGGAGGACTGGGGAGCAGTGCACCGGTCCTGCAAGTTGAGTCCGTTGAGTGCTGTCTCTGCTTGAGGAACTTGGCTGGTTTCTTGGGCGCTCAGATTACAAACGGTTACCTTGATACAGTTATGTAATTTATTTGTTACTCTGATCACGTTGCACCAAATATCTGGGTTTCTTTTACAGACCATGTCTTCAGTTCAGTTCAGTTCAGTCGCTCAGTCGTGTCCGACTCTTTGCGACCCCATGAATCGCAGCATGCCAGGCCTCCCTGTCCATCACCATCTCCCGGAGTTCACTCAGACTCACGTCTATCGAGTCCTTGATGCCATCCAGCTATCTCATCCTCTGTCGTCCCCTTCTCCTCCTGCCCCCAATCTCTCCCAACATCAGAGTCTTTTCCAGTGAGTCAACTCTTCTCATGAGGTGGCCAAAGTATTGGAGTTTCAGCTTTAGCATCATTCCTTCCAAAGAAATCCCAGGGCTGATCTTCAGAATGGACTGGTTGGATCTCCTTGCAGTCCAAGGGACTCTCAAGAGTCTTCTCCAACACCACAGTTCAAAAGCATCAATTCTTTGGCGCTCAGCCTTCTTCACAGTCCAACTCTTACATCCATACATGACCACAGGAAAAACCATAGCCTTGACTAGACAGACCTTAGTCGGCAAAGTAATGTCTCTGCTTTTGAATATACTATCTAGGCTGGTCATAACTTTTCTTCCAAGGAGTAAGCGTCTTTTAATTTCATGGCTGCAGTCACCATCTGCAGTGATTTTGGAGCACCAGAGAATAAAGTCTGACACTGTTTCCACTGTTTTCCCGTCTATTTCCCATGAAGTGATGGGACCGGATGCTATGATCCTCGTTTTTTGAATGCTGAGCTTTAAGCCAGCTTTTCCACTCTCCTCTCACTTTCATCAAGAGGCTTTTAGCTCCTCTTCACTTTCTGCCATAAGGGTGGTGTCATCTGCATATCTGAGGTTATTGATATTTCTCCCAGCAATCTTGATTCCAGCTTGTGTTTCTTCCAGCCCAGCGTTTCTCATGATGTCCTCTGCATATAAGTTAAATAAGCAGGGTGACAATATACAGCCTTGACATACTCCTTTCCTATTTGGAACCAGTCTGTTGTTCCATGTCCAGTTCTAACTGTTGCTTCCTGACCTGCATACAGATTTCTCAAGAGTCAGGTTAGGTGGTCTGGTACTCCCATTTCTTTCAGAATTTTCCTGTTTATTGTGACCATTTCTTAGGATGGTGTAAATCAATGGCAGGGCTCATTTTATTGAACTTTATTCATTTTTGTTTGTTTAGGGGTTTTGGTAGATAGCTTTTGGTTATTGTTCAGTCACTCAGTTGTGTCCAACTCTTTGTGACCCCATGGACTACAGCACGCCAGGCCTTCCTTGTCCATCACCAACTCCCTGAGCTTACTCAAACTGATGACTGTGGAGTAGGTGATGCCATCCAACCATCTCATCCTCTGTTGTCCCCTTCTCCTCCCTCCTTCAGTCTTTCTCAGCATTAGGGTCTTTTCCAATGAGTCACTTCTTCACATCAGGTGGCCAGAGTATTGGAGTTTCAGCTTCAGCATCAGTCCTTCCAATGAATATTCAGGACTGATTTTCTTTAGGATTGACTGGTTTGATCTCCTTGTAGTCGGAGGGACTCTCAAGAGTCTCCAACACCACAGTTCAAAAGCATCAATTCTTTGGCACTCAGCTTTCTTTATAGTCCAACTCTTACATCCATACATGACTACTGGAAAAACCATAGCTTAGACTAGACGGACCTTTGTTGGCAAAGTAATGTCTCTGCTTTTTAATATGCTGTCTAGTTTGGTCATAACTTTTCTTCCAAGGAGCAAGTGTATTTTAATTTCATGGCTGCAATCACCATCTGCAGTGATTTTGGAGCCCAAAAACAATGCAAGGGCCACAAATATGGAATTAGAGAATCTCTTATTAACTGTTTTATTGAGATGTAGTTTACATACTATGAAATGAACCAGTTTTAAGTAAACAGTGCAATGATTTTTAACATATTTATAGAGTTCTGCAACCATCACTATAGTGGAATTAGGCAATTTCCCCCCACCCTGGTAATAGTCTTTACTATTCTCAAAAGTAAGTCTAAGCAGACATTTTGGAAATACAACCTAAGAGCCTCTGAAAATCTAAGTGCAAGTCATTTTATACTTGAGCAGGTGAAATAAAGAGGAGAATTGAAGCAAATATTCCTAGAAGTTGCAGGTAGTGAAACTTTTGTGTATTGTAATATGAAGTAGATTGTAACCTTTCCAAGTGTCTTGTTTTATGAAGAATATGGCATAAATCCCACTTTACAGATGACAAAAGAGTTTGAAGAATAAGTTGCCTAAAGCTACATATTTGTGCCTAGGCTAGGCCCCAACCCTGGATGCTTCATCTGCTTTTGCCACCTCATTGGACTGATTTCCATTATATACGACCTGTACAATTCATCCATTTATTGAGAAAATAATTATATAGTGACCACTATGCCAACAACAACCAAAATCACTCCTTGAACTGCTGGAGGTACCATAGTGAACCAGCTAAGTTTCTAACTTCAGCTAATATCCTGATGAGACAATGATCAGTTGAAGAGAGAAAGTGAAAGTGTTAGTTGCTCAGTTGCTTCAGACTCTTTACAACTCCATGGACTGTAGCCTGCCAAGCTCCTCTATCCATGGAATTCTCTAGGCAAGAATACTGGAGTGGGTTGCCATGCCCTTCTCCAAGAGATCTTCCTGACCCAGGGATCAAACCTGGGTCTCCCACATTGCAGGCAGATTCTTTACCATCTGAACCTTGAGGGAAGATTCATGATCAACTGAAAAATTATATATATATAATATATATATTCTAATTTTAAATATTGGGAGATACTATTTTCTTTGTTTTGGCTATGCTGCAAAGCTTATAGAGTCATAGCTCACCAGCCAGGGATTGAACCCAGGTCCCAGCATTGAAAGCACGAGTCCTAACCACTTGACCACCACCCAAGACATGCTATTAAAAAAAATTGGTAAATTAAGAGTATAGGAAATGGTGGTGGAAGGCAGGATCTGATTTGAACAAAAATCTGAGAGGAGAGAAAGTTGGACATAAGAAAAAGAAAGCAAGGATTTGGTTTGAGCAACTGGAAAGATGGTGTTGCCATTTATTGAGTTGAAATCTATTAGGTAACATTGTGGAAGTACCAGGTTTTGGGGTTAAGATAATTAATTCAGCTTTAGATATATTTCGATGCCTCTTAGTCATCCATGCAGTGATGACTAAGAGAAAGAGCAAATGTTATCTGACCAAGGGAATGGGTGTTGGTAAAGAGAGGACCAAGAACTGATCCTTTATGACACTTCAATATCTGAAATTCAAAGAGATGACAAGGAGCCTGGAAAGAAGATTGAAAAGCCTAGTTCATTGTGTTAGGAAGAAAACCAGATGAGGATTCAGCCTTAGAAGACAAATAAAGAAAGTGTTTTGTAGAAGAAGGGGTATGTCAAAGTTACAGATGGGTCAAATAAAATGAAGACTGAGAATGGCCCATTTGTTAGAAAGATAATTAAAGTCTTTTGATCTAAATGTTCACGCTGGCAATAGCTATAGAAACAGAAATCCCATGTTGGGATTATTGTTCTTAAAGGAAGAAGAAAGGAAACTTGAGCTGTTCTCTTTGCCATGTGTGGACACTACAAGCAAGGAAGTGGGGGCTTACCAGGGACTGAATTGGCTGATACCTTGATCTTGGACCTCAAAGTCTCCAGAACTGTAAGAAATAAATGTTCATTGTTTAAGCCATCCAATCTATGGAATTTTGTTAGCAGCCCTAGCTTTATTAGATGGTAAAGTCATGTTTTCTAACAATGTATTGTATGATCTCAGTTATTTTAATATATCCATAGGAGGCCTATCTAATGACACCATCAAAAATTACTTCCTCATTTACCTTGCCTGAACACTGTTATATTATTCTTTCCTACCTATGGCATTTATCACTATCTAAGACTATTTTATTAATTTTTATGCTTATTTACTGTCTTTCTTGCCATTGTAGGAGGTAAGTTCTATCACATTTTTGCCTTTGTTATTTTCCTTTGTATCCCCAGTGCAGGGGTATGTAATTTTTAAATACATTGTTTTAGGTGAAAAACCCAAACAAACAGAATTCCTGTGGTGGTTTTAAAATAAGGCCACAAATTCACTGATACTGTTCCCTGTGAAGCCTGGTGGCTGATTCTCCTCTTCTTGAGTGTGGGCTGGATTTAGTAACTAGCTTCTAATAAGTAGAATATGGCAGCAGGGGAGGCATGTCAGTAGGTCATAAAAGGCATCCATCATGACTTCCTCCTTCTCCCTCTCTTGGCTCATTCATTCTGGTAAACCATCTGCCCATATCACGCATGCATGCATTCTCAGTCACTTCAGTCCTGTCTAACTCATTGTGATCCTATGGACTGTAGCTCACCAGGCTCCTCTGTCCACGGGATTCTCCAGGCAAGGATACTGGAGTGGGTGGCCATGCCCTTCTCCAGGGGATCTTCCCAACCCAGGGGTCTAACCCACCTCTCATGCATCTCGTGCACTGCAGGCGGATTCTCTACCCCTGAGCCCTATCATGAGGACGTATCAAGTGGTGCTTTGGAGAGGCCCATGGGGCCAGAAACTGAGCTCTACTCCCAAAAGCCAGGGGAGAGCTGAAGCATCCTGCCAACAACTATATGCATGAACCGCCTTAGAGGCATTTTTTCCTGGCCCCAGTCATGGCTTTAGATGTTTGCGTCTCTAGATGATAATTTGACAGTAGTATCACAAGAGACCCTGAACCAGATCATTCAAGTAAGCCACTCTCAAAATCCTGTTAGATAATACATTTTTGTTGTTTTAAGTCACTATATTTTGGGGGCAGTATTGTTATCAACAGTAAATAGTAACAATTTTTTGGTAAATATTGTATTCTATTTTCAGTTCAGTTCAGTTGCTCAGTCGTATCCAACTCTTTGTGACCCCATGAATCACAGCACGCCAGGCCTCCCTGTCCATCACCAACTCCCAGAGTTCAATCAAACTCACGTCCATTGAGTTGGTGATGCCATCCAGCCATCTCATCCTCTGTTGTCCCCTTCTCCTCCTGCCACCAATCCCTCTGAGCATCAGGGTCTTTTCCAATGAGTCAACTCTTCGCATGAGGTGGCCAAAGTACTGGAGTTTCAGCTTTAGCATCAGTCCTTCCAGTGAACACCCAGGACTGATCTCCTTCAGGATGGACTGGTTGGATCTCCTTGCAGTCCAAGGGACTCTCAAGTCTTCTCCAACACCACAGTTCAAAGGCATCAATTCTTCGGCACTCAGCTTTCTTCACAGTCCAACTCTCACATCCATACATGACCACTGGAAAAACCATAGCCTTGACTAGATGGATCTTTGTTGGCAAAGTAATATATCTGCTTTTGAATATGCTATCTAGGTTGGTCATAACTTTTCTTCCAAGGAGTAAGCGTCTTTTAATTTCATGGCTGCAATCACCATCTGCAGTGACTTTGGAGCCCTAAAAATAAAGTCTGACACTGTTTCCACTGTTCCCCTATATTCTATTTTAGTTAATAATTATTAGTTCCATTCCTGAGAAAGTCAGTTTCTCACTGCCTGAGGGTTTTTTTAAAGCTCATTTTATTATATTGTATATTTATTTATTTTGGCTGTGCTGAGTCTTGGTTGTTGCTTGGGCTTTTCTCTAGTTGTGGCAAGTGGGGGAGCTATTTTGTAGTTATAGAGCATGGGTTTCTCACTGCAGTGGCTTCTCTTGTTGCGGAGTACAGGCTCTAGGGCACACAGGCTTCAGTAGTTCTGGCTCGTGGGCTCAGTAGTTGTGGCTCCTGGGCTCCAGGGCACAAGCTTAATAGTTGCGGCCCACATAGTGCTTGGTTTCTTTTCACTATGTGGCGCATATAGTACATGGTTTCTTTTCAAAAACTCTTGTGCTTCTTTGGCACATTTTTGTTAAATTACATGACATACATCAAGCTGTGGTTCAGAGCATTATGTCAGGATTTAGAAGTCTTGTATTCTAATACTCACGTCTATCATGAACTGTGATTGTCACCCCAAACTTGTAGTTTTTTTATGTGTAGCATAGAAGTACAAAATCTTAGAAGTGTAAACAATATTAAAATTCATATGCTAGTTTTTCAGTCAGCATTCTTTACAGGTATTTCTCTATGTCTGTTTCTACATTTATAGTGACAAGGACTTACTGTCCCCTCCACTGAAGCCATTACATTTTCAGATAGCTCAAATTGTAATAAAATTCTTATATTTTTTTAAAAGCTAAAACCTACTTCCTTCTAACTTTCATCTTTTTGATTGCCTTTAAAATTTTCCTTCTCTATGCTCAGTTACTGAATTCTAGAAATGATTTCCCAATATTATCATTTCTAAACCTGTTAGCATTCTAGTTTGATGACTCATAAGTCTTTCTTTCTATGTGGGTTTTTTTTGTCCTGAGTTTTCATACTATGACTGTATTTACATTTCAAGAGGAGAAAAATAGATGTCTTCATATTAGATTCTAAATGGGAAGTTTAAAGTGTATGTCAGTATATTTAGGAAAGATGAAGCTATCCTTGGGACTTCCCTGATGATCCAGTGGTTAGAACTCAGCACTTCCAATGCAGGGGTGCAGGTTCAATCCCTGATCAGGGAACTAAGATCCCACATGCCATGGGGTACAGCCATAGAAAAAAGGAAAAAAAAGTGAAGCTATCCTGGCTGAGAACTTTGAAAGAGACATTTTTTACTCCAAAGGACAAGAAGATGGGCAGAATATTTGGAATAAATGTCATCAATATTTGATCCATAAGGAAAAATGAATATCTGAATTAGATACACCTCCTTGTTCATTCCACTGGAAAACTAAAACTATGTAATCCCACTATTAGAAATTCCTTAGTCAGTTGTCTGCTCTTCTCAGCAAGTGCTGCCCCATACTAACAATGAAGGCAGCTGTGAAAGAGAGAATTTTGGAAATTGGTGCAAATGAGCCATCTTGAATGTCTATAAGAGTATTGACAGATAGATGAGTTACTCTTTCAAATTTGTTTCTTTTTAAAGATCTAGATTTTGATATTAGCCAGTTGATAAACTCTGTGGCTCTGAACATTAAGTTGGATTTTGTTCCTATAAACGTAAGTGATAAGTATCAGGAAGTGTTTTTTTCTTTTGCTATTGAGAAAGGACGATTTTCCGTAGGAAATTCAGATGCTCACTCAGCAAATGGAGCAGCTGCACATCTTTATGAATAAAATGTTTATGAATCATTCCAGGCTGAAAAAAGTAAAGGGAATAGAAAAGACCCTTGAAATATCTGAGAAGAAAAATTTCTGAGAGTTTTTTTTCAAGAAAGATTTGTCTTAGTTTTTAAAAAGCCTTTTCTGAATGATAGATGTTAATTTGGGTAAACAAAATGATGATATATCATTGTAATATTGATAACTAATTTTGTTTCTTGTAGAAAGCTGATAAAATTATTTCAGTTCAGTTCAGTCCCTCAGTTGTGTCGAACTCTTTGTGACCCCATGAACTGCAACATGCCAGGCCTCCCTGTCCATCACCAACTCCCAGAGTTTACCCAATCTCATGTCCGTTGAGTCAGTGATGCCATCCAACCATTTCATCCTCTGTCGTCCCCTTCTCCTCCTGCCCTCAATCTTTCCCAACATCAGGGTCTTTTCCAATGAGTCAGCTTTTTGCATCAGGTGGCCAAAATGTTGGAGTTTCAGCTTCAAAATCAGTCCTTCCAATGAACACCCAGGACTGATCTCCTTTAGGATGGACTTGTTGGATCTCCTTGCAGTCCAAGGGACTTTCAAGAGTGTTCTCCAACGTCACAGTTCAAAAGCATCAATTCTTCTGCACTCAGCTTTCTTTATAGTCCAACTCTCACATCCATACATAACTACTGGAAAAACCATAACCTTGACTAGATGGACCTTTGTTGACAAAGTAATGTCTCTGCTTTTTAATATGCTGTCTAGGTTGGTCATAACTTTCCTTCGAAGGAGCAAGCGTCTTTTAATTTCATGGCTGCAGTCACCATCTGCAGTGATTTTGGAGCCCAAAAAAACAAAGTCAGCCACTGTTTCCCCATCTATTTGCCATGAAGTGATGGGACCAGATGCCATGATCTTAATTTTCTGAATGTTGAGCTTTAAGCCAACTTTTTCACTCTCCTCTTTCACTTTCATCAAGAGGCTCTTTAGTTCGTATTCACTTTCTGCCATAAGGGTGGTGTCATCTGCATATCTGAGGTTATTGATATTTCTCCCGGCAATCTTGATTCCAGCTTGTGCTTCCTCCAGCCCAGTGTTTCTCATGATGTACTCTGCATATAAATTAAATAAGCAGGGTGGCAATATACAGCCTTGACGTACTCATTTTCCTATTTGGAACCAGTCTGTTGTTCCATGTCCAGTTCTAACTGTTGCTTCCTGACCTGCATACAGGTTTTTTAAGAGGCAGGTTAGGTGGTCTGGTATTCCCATCTCTTTCAGAATTTTCCACAGTTTATTGTGATCCACACAGTCAAAGGCTTTGGCATAGTTAATAAAGCAGAAATAGATGTTTTTTGGAACTGTCTTGCTTTTTTGATGATCCAGTGCATGTTGGCAGTTTGATCTCTGGTTCCTCTGCCTTTTCTAAAACCAGCTGGAACATCTGGAAGTTCACAGTTCACCTAAGTGAAGAAAGTGGAGTGAATGAAGGTTGCTCAGTCGTGTCCGACTCTTTGCAACCCCATAGACTGTACAGTCCATGGAATTCTCTAGGCCAGAATACTGGAATGGGCAGCCTTTCCCTTCTCCACGGGATCTTCCCAACCCAGGGATCAAACCCAGGTCTCCTGCATTGCAGGCAGATTCTTTACCAGCTGAGCCACAAGGGAAGCCCTAAATGAAGAAAAGCAGCTATAAATCCTTAAAGTGATGCTTCTATCTTCACCAAAAAGCCTTCCCTTTTGTGTATCTTATGCTTTTTGATTGTATACATATTTGATATTTGCTACGAGAGCACTTATATATAATTCTTAATGTACTTATAAGGATGATTATAAGAAAAGGAACTCAAAGGAATGACTCTCTAATAGTGGAATTTATGTGCTGTGGTTCCTAGATATGGTGGGTATTGGGTGCCGGGGCCTTTGATGATACCCCTTAATAATGACTGTGTAGAATATTGTTCCTCTACTTTCTTTTCCTTGCATCTACAAAGACAATGTCAGATATATCACACTTTAAAAAATCAACAGACTATTCTTTAGAGCATTTTTAGGTTTACAAAAAAACCTGTACAGACTAATTTCTCCTGTTAATAATGTCTTTTTTAAAATGTGATATATTTGTTACATTTGATGAGTCAGTTTTGATACATTGTTATTAACTAAAGTTCTTTGTATTGTCTTGACAAGTAATGATATGTAATCACCATTCTTGTATCATACAGAACAGTTTTACTGCCCTAAAAATGTACTGTGTTCCATCTGTTCATGCCTTCATTACCCTCAAACCTCTGGCAACCAGTGATCTTTTTACCATCTCCATAATATTGCCTTTTCCATAATGTCCTATATTTGGAATAATATGGCAGCAGCCTTTTCAGACTATCTTCATGCACTTAGCATTTAAGCTTAGCATTCACAATATGCATTTAAGCTCACTCCAAGTCTTTTCATAGCTTGATAGTGCATTGCTTTTTATCACTGAATAATATTCTATTGTACAGATACACTGGTTTGGTTATTCATTCACCTGTTGGTGAATCTTGGTTGCTTCCAATTTTTGGCACTTATGAATAAGCTACTATAAACATTTGTGGGCAGGTTTTTATATGGACATACATTTTCTACTCATTTGGGCAAATGCCAAAGAGTGCTATTGTTTGATTATATAAAAAGAGTATTTTCAGTTTTTAAAGAAACTGTTAAAATGTTTTCCAAAGTGGCTGTTCCATTTTGCATTCCCACCAACAATGAATGAGAAATCCTGTTTCTCAACATCCTCACCAGCATTTGGTGTTCTCAGTGTTTTGGATTTCAGTCATTCTAACAGTTGTATAATGATATTGCATTATTTTAATTGAAGTCCCCTAAGGATATATATGCAGAGTACATCATGAGAAATGCTGGACTGGATGAAGCACAAGCTGGAATCAAGATTGCCAAGAGAAGTATCAATAACCTCAGATATGCAGATGACACCACCCTCATGGCAGAAAGTGAAGAAGAACTAAAGAGCCTCTTGATGAAAGTGAAAGAGGAAAGTGAAAAAGTTGGCTTAAAACTCAACACTCAGAAAACTAAGAGAAAACTAAGATCATGGCATCTGATCCCATCACTTCATGGCAAATGGATGGGGAAACAATGGAAACTGACAGACTTTGTTTTTTTGGGCTCCAAAATCGCTGCAGATGGTTACTGCAGCCATGAAGTTAAAAGATGCTTGCTCCTTGGAAGAAAAGTTATAACCAACCTAGACAGCATATTAAAAAGCAGAGACATTACTTTGCCAACAAAGGTCCGTCTAGTCAAAGCTATGGTTTTGCCAGTAGTCATGTATGGATGTGAGAGTTGGACTATAAAGAAAGCTGAGTGCCAAAGAATTGATGCTTTTGAACTGTGATGTTGGAGAAGACTCTTGAGAGTCCCTTGGACTACAAGGAGATGAAACCAGTAAATCCTAAAGGAAATCAGTCCTGAATATTCATTGGAAGGACTGATGCTGAAGCTGAAACTCCAATACTTTGGTCCCCTGATGTGAAGAACTGACTCATTGGAAAAGACCCTGATGCTGGGAAAGATTGAAGGCAGGAGGAGAAGGGGACAACAGAAGGTGAGATAGTTGGATGGCATCACCGACTCGATAGACATCAGTTTAAGCTCTGGGAGTTGATGATGTACAGGGAAGCCTGGTGTGCTACAGTCCATGGGGTCACAGATTTGGACACGACTGAGCCACTGAACTTACTGAACTGAACTGAAGGATATATGAGGTAAGTATATTTGTGTTTGCTTCTTTGCCATATCTTCTTTGGTGAGGCTCTCTTCAGAACCTTTGCTCATTTTAAAGTTGTTTCCTTATTGTTGAGTTTTAAGATTTCTTTGTATATTTTGGATACCAATCTTTTATCAGATATGTATTTTTGCAAAGATTATCTCCCAGTTTGTGGCTTATCTTTTCATTTTCTCACTAGTATCTTTCACAAAGCAGAAGTTTGTTTAATTAATACTTTTTTTAGAAGAGTTTAAGGTTCACAGCAAAACTGAGAGGAAGATAAAGATATTTCCTACCTACCACCTGCCCCACATATGCATAGCTTCTTCCATTATCAACATTCCTTATCACAGTGGTACATTTATTATAACTGGTGAATCTACATTGATACACCATAATCATCCAAAGCCCATAGTTTACATTATAGTTTACCCTTGGTGTTGTACATGAAGTAGAAGTTTCTGGTTTTAATGAAATCCAACTTACTAATTTTTTCTTTCATGAATTATGCTTTTGGTGTTGTATCTAAAAAGTCATTTCCAAGCTTGAGATAACCTGTATTTTTCCCCATGTTTTCTTCTAGGAGTTTTAGAGTTCATGTTTTATGTTTAGGTCTGAGATCCATTTTGATTTATTAATAATTTTTGTGAAAAGTGAAAGTCCCGTGTCTAGATTTATCTACTTATTTTTGCATGTTGATATCCAGTTGTTTCACATTATTTTTGAAAAGATTATCCTTTCTCCATTGAATTGTCTTAGTTCTTTTGTCAAAGATCAATTGACTATTTTTACATGGGTCTATTCTTGGCCTCTAGTAAGTCCATTTTTTCACCCCTACTACATTGTCTGATAGTAAATCTTGAGTTTGGTTATTATTAGTCCTCAAACTTTTTCCTTCTCCTTCAATACTGTATTGAGTCTTTTGCCTTTTGATATTAACTTCAGAATCAGTTTGATGATATCCACAAAAATAACTTGCTGGAATTTTGATTGGGATTGTGTTGAATTTACAGTTTAAGTTAGAAAGAATTGACATTTAATAATATTGAGTGGGGTCTTTTTATGCATGAACATTGTATATGTCTCCATTTATTTAGATCTTTGATTTCTTTCATACAAAGATTTAATTTTCTTCATTGTGACCTTGTACGTGTTTTGGTAGAGTTATACCTATGTATTTTATTTTGGTTAGTAATAATTTAAATAGCATTGGGCTTTTAATTTCAATTTCCAGTTATTTATTACTGGCATATAGGAAAGCAATTGATTTTTGCAATGTTAACCTTGTATCCTGTGACCTTGCTATAATCTCTTACTAATTCCAGGGTGTTTGCTGTTGTTGTTGTTGATTTGTTGATATTCTCATACAGACAATAATATATTTCTGATCTGTATTCATTTTATTTCATTTTCTTGTCTTACTGCACTGGCTAGATCTTCAAGCACTGTGTTGAGTGAGAATGATGAGCACAGACATCCTCTCCCCAATCTTAGAGGGAAAGAATTCAGTTTTTCAATATTAAATATAATGTTAGATATATATTTTTGGTAGATACTTTTTATCAGGTTAAGGAATTTCACTCGTATTTCCATTTTTCTGAGTTTTTATCATGAATGAGATTTGAATATTGTCAAATATGTTTTCTGTGCTATTGATATGATAACATGATTTTTCTTTTCTAGAATGTTGATATGATAACTATACTGATGTTTGAATGTTGAACCAGTCTTGTACCCTTAGAATAAACCCTACTTGGTCATGGTATATAATTCTTTATATATTGCTAAGTTTGATTTGGTAATATTTTGCTAAGAATTTTTGTGTTTATTCATGCTGTATATTGGTCTGTATTAGGTTGGTGCAAATGTAATTGCAGTTTTGAACTGTGAATTTTAAATCATTATAATTCAATTCAAACACATCTTTATTAATCAAAATAGGAACCATTATAATTAACACATTTTAGCCAACAAGAAATAAGTTTGTTTATTCCTATAGCATAAACATCCATGCTTCAGGATTCAGTGAACACTCGGAAAGCATTTTCTGCTTCCTGCTGGTTGTGGAAGCATTTTCCCTGCACAAAGTTGTTGAGAAGTGGTAGTCAGTTGGCAAGAGGTCAGGTGAATATGGTGAAGGCAAAACTTCATGGCCCAATTTGTTAAACTTTTGAAGCATTGGTTGTACAGTGTGTGGTTAGGCATTGTCATGGAGAAGAATTGGGATCATTCTGTTGACAAATGCCGGCTGCAGGCATTGTAGTTTGCAGTGCGTCTCATCGATTTTTGAGCATACGTCTCAGATATAATGGTTTCTCTGGGATTCAGAAAGCTGTAGTGGATCAGACGGGCAGCAGACCACCAAACAGTGACTATGGCATTTTTTGGTGCAAGTTTGACTTTGGGAAGTGCTTTGGAGCCTCCTTTCTGTCCAACCACTGTCGCTGGTTGTTGTATAAAGACCACTTTTCATCGCACATCATAATCTGATCGAGAAATTGTTCGTTGTTGTTGCATAGAATAAGAGAAGATGACATTTCAAAATGACAGTTTTTTTGATTTATGGTCAGCTCATGAGGCACCCACTTACTACCTTTCCAATTTGCTTCAAATGCTGAATGACATAGAATGGTTGACACTGAGTTCTTTGGCAACTTCTCTTTGGTAGTTGTAAGAGGATCAGCTTCGATGATCCTCTCAATTGATCACTGTCAACTTCCAGTGGCCAGCCACTGCATTCTTCATCTTCAAGGTTTTCATCTCCTTTGCAAAACTTCTTGAACCACCAAGTTTGGTTCACTGTACCAACCTGTATGTTGGTTAGCGGTTCCTGGTCCACACGCATTGTTCATGTTGCAGGTTGTTTCTGCTGCTTTACAACCCATTTTGAACTCAAATGAAAAAATCCTTTGAATTTGCTGTTTCTTTAACATCATTTCCATAGTCTAAAATACATATAAATAAGTAGCAAGTAGTGTCATTAGCAAAAAGACATAAAGCGAGAAATGTGCATTAAGATAATGTATAAGATAACCACGTTTATTTAAGAACCACGTTTATTTATGTATTCTAATACCTAGTGGCAAAGTTCAACAATGCAAAACCACAATTACTTCTGTACGAACCTAATAGTTTTCTTCTTTGCTATTGTCTTTGTCTTGTTTTGGTGTCAGGATAATACTAGCTTCATAAAATGAATTGAGTCAAATAAATCATTGTGTTGTACACTTAAAACAGTGGCATGTGAAAATTTCATCTCAAATTTTTTAATAAGATGGAAAAATACTTTAATTGGGAAATAGTCTTTTCCATTTTTTTGAAGATATTGTGTAGAACTGATGTTAACTCTCTTTAAATGTTTGGTAGAATTCTCCAGTTAAGTCATCTGAACCTGAAGCGATTTTTGGAGAGGAGTGTTTAAATTATAAATTCAATTTCACTAATATTTATAGGGCAATTATATTATCTATTTAATATTTGATGAGTTGTGGTGGGTTTTGTTTTGCAAAGAATTGGTCCAGATCATCTAAGTTTACACATTACTTTACACATGGACATCACCAAATGGTCAATATCAAAATCAAATTGATTACATTCTTTGTAGCTGAAGATGGAGAAGCTGTATACAGTCAGCGAAAACAAAACCTGGAGCTGACTGTGGCTCAGATCATCAGCTTCTCATAGCAAATGCACGCTAGCCAGGTACAACTTAAATCAAATCCCCTATGAAAATGCAGTGGAGGTAATGAATAGATTCAAGGGATTAGAACTTATAAACAGTGTGCCTGAAGAACTATGAACAGAGGTCTGTAATATTGTACGGGAGGCAGCGAACAAAACCATCCAAAGAAAAAGAAAAGCAAGAAGGCAAAGTGGTTATCTGAGGAGGCCTGACGAATAACTAAAGAAAGAAGAGAAGCGAAAAGCAAGGGAGAAAGGGAAAGGTATATCCAACTAAATGCAGATTTCCAAAGAACAGCATGGAGCAACAAGAAGGCCTTCTTCAGTGAACAGTGCATAAAACTAGAAGAAAACAACAGAAGGGGAAAGATGAGAGATCTCTTCAGGAAAACTGGAGATATCAAGGGAACATTTTGCCCAAAGATGGACACAATAAAGGACAGAAACAGTAGAGACCTAGTAGATGCTGAAGAGATCAAGAAGAGATGTAAAGAATACACAGAAGAACTGTTCAAAAAAGATTTTGATGAACCAGATTACTGTGATGGTGTGATCAGCCACCCAGAGCCAGACATTCTGGAGAGCAAAGTCAAGTAGGCCCTAGGAAGCAGTGCTGTTAATAAAGCCAGTGGATGTGACAGAAGTCCAGTATAGCTATTTGAAACCCTAAAGGATGATGCCAACAAGGTGTTGCATTCAATATGTCAGCAAATCTGAAAGACCTAGCAGTGGCCACAGGACTGGAAAAGGTCAATCCTCATCCCACTTCCCAAGAAGAGTAGTATAAAAGAATGTGCTAACCATTGGACAGTTGCACTCATCTCTCATGCTAGTAGGGTCATGCCTAAAATCCTGCATGCTAGGCTTCAGCATTATGTGAACCAAGAATTTCCAGATGTCCAAGCTGGGTTTAGAAAAGGAAGAGGAACCAGAGATCAAATTGCCAACATTTGCTGGATCATAAAGAAAACCAGGGAATCTCAGAAAAACATCTACCTCTGTTTCATTGACTATGCCAAAGCCTTTGACTGTGCGGATGATAATAAACCATGGAAAGCTCTTAAAGAGATGGGAATACCAGAACATCTCACCGTCTCCTGAGAAACCTGTATGCAGATGAAGGAACAAGAGTTAGAACTCAGTATGGAACAACTGATTGGTTCAAGATGGATAAAGGAGTACAACAGGACTGTCTGTTGTCACCCTGTTTGTTTAATCTCTATGCTGAGCACATCATGAGAAATGCCAGCCTGGATGAGTTACAAGCTGGAATCAAGATAGGCGGGAGAAACATCAACAATCTCAGATATGCAGATGATACCGCTCTAATGGCAGAAAGTGAAGAGGAACTAAAGAGCCTCTTGATGAGGGTGAAGAAGGAGAGGGAAAGAGCTGGCTTAAAACTGAATATTAAAAACAACTAGGATCATGGCATCCAGCCCCATTACTTCATGGCAAATAGAAGGGGAAAAGTGAACGTACAGATTTCCTCTTCATAGGCTCTAAAATCACTACAAATGGTGACTGCAGCCATGAAATCAGAAGACATTTGCTTCTTTCCAGGAAAGCTATGACAAACCTAGACAGTGTGTTGATTACTCTGCCAACAAAGGCCCATATATACAGTCAAGGCTATGGTCTTCCAACTGGTCATGTATGGTTGTGAGAGCTGGACCATAAAGAAGGCAGAGTGCTGAACAATTGATGCCTTCAAATTGTGGTGCTAGAGAAGACCCCTGAGAGTTCCTTGGACAGCACAGAGATCAAACCAGTCAATCTTAAGGGAGATCAACCCTGAATACTTTTTGGAAGGACTGATGCTGAAACTCCACTATTTTGGTCATCTGATGCTAACAGATGACTCATTGGAGAAGTCCCTGATGCTGACAAAGGCTGAGAGCAGAAGGAGAAGAGGGCATCAGAGGATAAGATGGCTGGGTGGCATCACCGAAGCAGTGGACATGAACTTGGGCAAACTTTGGGAGATGGTGAGGGACAGGGAGGCCTGGCGTGCTGCAGTCCATGGGGTCACAAAGAGTCAGACACGACTGGGCAATTGAATAACAACAACAGGAATTCTCCAGTTAAGTTATCTGGATATAGAAGGTGTTTTTTTTGGGAGGGATGTTTAAATTATTTATTCAATTTTCCTAATACTTATAGGGCCATTATATTATCTATTTAATATTTGATGAGTTGCGGGTTTTGTTATTCAAAGCACTGGTCCATTTCACCCAAGTTTTCAACTTTATGTGTGTGGAGTTGTTTATGGTATGAATGTTTGCATCCACCCCCAAATCATATGTTGAAACCCTAATGCCAAATGTGATGGTACTGGGAGGTGGGGGCTTTGGGAAGGGATTAGGTCATGAGGTAAGAACACTCATGTACTGGATTCATGCCCTTATAAAAGAGATTCCAGAGAGATACCTCATCTCCTTCGTTGTATATGGACCCAACCTGGACTTCCTAGTCTCCAGAACTGTGAGAAATAAAATTATGTTGCTACCCAGAGTGTGGTGTTTTGTTGTATCACTCAACTGAACTAAGAGAGTAATATCCCCTTGTTATTTTTCAGATGTGGGCATTTCTGGGCAGCTGACTCCTTCTGTTCCAATTCTGGGATGTATGAGATATAAAAGAAAACCCAGGCAACTAACCATGCTGTTCCTCAGGGCCCAAGGTCCCCAGCTGGTCTGTTTTATTCTCTCAATCTATTAGAGTCTCCTTATGGTTTGTTTTATATACAATATCCAGAGTTTTAGTTTTATTTAAGTATCAGGAAGAATAGGAAAAAGTATATCTACCCTACCTGCCCAGAGTGCAAGTCTCCATCTTCAGTTCTTGATATTTTTGTGTGGTTTGTCTTGCTAAGGTATTGTGGCCAAATCATTTTTGACAAGATAAAGTGTTACCATTACTATAAGATCATTGTTGTACATTTGGCAAATCTTAATTACATTCAGTGGCCTGAGATGCTTGGTGAATATGACTTTTGAACGTGTGGAAATGTTTTGAGTATTGATTTAGAGCAAACTGTTTATATAATAGTAAAAGTTTGCCCTAATTTCATTTGTGAGTAGATATTTGTACATAAAACTTTGTTTGACAAATAAAATATGATCATTTAATTCTTCAAAGGCAGTTTACAGGCATATCTGCTTTTGGTTAATTATAGGTGTCTCAACCTTGTATTTGATTTCACAGATAAATGAATAAGTAGAAGCAAAACACTGCAAACAGTTGAGTATAAATATGCACTAAGATAACAACTTTAATAATTAAACTTATGCCTTTAACTCTTCCTGACAAGAATGTCTTATCCATTTCTCATTGTTATATTGATTGGTCTAGTAACCTGAAATAAGTGTTCTGAGATTGTTAGTCTGTATTTAAAATCTTTCCAATTTAGTCAGAGGGAGTAACCAAATCACACACATATCTTTTTCTGTGGAATAAATATGGCTATTCTGGCCTCTGAAAAAACCCATGTTCTATTTTTGCTAATAACTTCCCCTTCTGTGTTCACATAGCTTTTATTGCAATGTTTTCATAAACAATATATTATCATACATCTAGAATTGGTTATGTATGTTTCACAGACAGTTGAGAGACTTCTTGATACCTTCAATGTTCATCATCACTGATTGTAATGAGTAATAGAGAATGTAGACGCTTGGAAAAACGTTGGCTTTGAAAACGCAAAGCAAAAGTGTTACACTAGTTGGCAATGTCAAGAGGCCCAAATATGAATTTAAGTTAGAGTTTTATAAAGTAATATAAGTTCTCCTTTTAATGCATTTTAATATAATTTTCTTTAGTATCCCTTAACATCCTCTAAGCCAATAGTTCTCCATAATTATTTTAAAGTCAATATCCTTTCTCTGTAATTTTACCATCTTCCATTCTTCTAATAAGCACAGCTGTAAGTTGAAATGATTTTAGAGAACTGTGAGCAAAAATCTAATACCAAAAAAAAAAAAACCTCTTGTCATTTTGAAGAGACAAGCATACTAGGTAATTGACAGAGAATGACCAGGAACATGGACATGGAAGTAGGTCAAACAGATTGAATTGTTAAGTATTTTGAATGCACTGTAAATGAGATTTTGAAATCAATATGCCATTTTGGTTGCGTCCAATATGGACTTTTAAAGATAGAGGCAGCATAGAAAGATATGTAACACTGCTTTGTTCAGCCTTGCTAATACAAAGGAAAGTGCTGTGTGTATTACGTTCCCCAGAATCTCTTGAAAAATGCAAACTGCACTCTTCTATAATTCTGCCTTTAGAACAAGGTGTTTACAATTGTATATGAGATAATAGTACGCTAAATACTGTTGCAATATAGACGATGCTAATTTTCATCTTGTAACATCTGTCTTTTTATTGTTATTATTTTGGGGTTTTCTTTAACAACTCTTGACTGGGTACAAACTTACTGAGGTTACTCCATCTGTTATTATGCTGCATTCAAATGTAGGGATTCTAAGTAGCCCTGACTGAACCTCAAGGAATTGATATTCTAAGTGTAACAGATACTTTTGGTTTCATACCCAGTAGCCATTTCCTTTTTGTTGTCTTCTATGGTCCCATACGCCAGGCTGGATGAAGCACAAGCTGGAATCAAGATTGCCGGGAGAAATATCAATAACCTCAGATATGCAGATGACACCACCCTTATGGCAGAAAGTGAAGAAAAATAAAAAGCCTCTTGAAGAAAGTGAAAGAGGAAAGTGAAAAAGTTGGCTTAAAACTCAACATTCAGAAAACTAAGAGCATGGCATCTGGTCCCATCACTTCATGGCAAATAGATGGGCAAACAGTGGAAATAGTGAGAGACTTTATTCTTTGGGGCTCCAAAATCACTGCAGATGGTGACCATAGCCATGAAATTAAAAGACACTTGCTCCTTGGAAGAAAAATTATGACCAACCTAGACAGCATATTAAAAATCAGAGACATTACTTTGTCAACAAAGGTCCGTCTAGTCAAGGCTATGGTTTTCCAGTAGTCATGTATGGATGTGAGAGTTGGGCCATAAAGAAAGCTGAGCACTGAAGAATTGGTGCTTTTGAACTGTGGTGTTGCAGAAGACTCTTGAGAGTCCCTTGGACTGTGAGGAGATCCAACCAGTCCATCCTAAAGGAAATCGGTCCTGAATATTCATTGGAAGGACTGATGCTGAAGCTGAAACTCCAATAATTTGGCTACCTGATGTGAAGAACTGACTCATTGGAATAGACCCTGATGCTGGGAAAGATTGAAGGCAGGAGGAGAAGGGGACAACAGAAGATGAGATGGTTGGATGGCATCACTGACTCAGTGGATATGAGTTTGAGTAAACTTCAGGAGTTGGTGATGGACAAGGAGGCCTGGCGTGCTGCAGTCCATGGAGTCGCAAAGAGTCAGACACGACTGAGCAACTGAACTGAACAGCCCCATATATGTTAGGGTGCCACCCTTTCTTTGCAGTCTTGTGCTCAGTGAAGAGGTAAAATCCCAATAGGTACAAGCTAGTCAAAGTGGCCCTTTCCCTTAGCCAGTGATTGGCTTAGAGGTTGAATTTGAACCAGTTTGGTCAACGAGACATGAGAAATGTGCTGGAGAAACTGTTTTTCCTTGCTCTCAAAAAAAGATGGAGGGTAGAGATTATCCTTTTTTCTACCAAATATCCTGTCTTATTGTGACCCTTGGGCTGCCGCTGTTGTCTAGAATCTGAGAGGAGCTGACCTGAGGACAAAGTGAAGCACACCAAGTATGGCAGAACAGAAGGTGAAAAGATCAGACTCAATGACGACATTGAGGTTCCGATCTGGAATGAAAGTCACAGCTGCCCTATACCTAGACTTGCTAAGTGACACTGCCCGTTTCCAGGGATTCATCCATTTCTTCTAGGTTTTCTTTTTTTTTCTTTTTTTCATGGTATTCTCTTACAACTGTTATCTCTATGATATCAGTTGTAATTTCTCTTCATTTCTTATTTTGTTTGAGTCCTCTTTCTTACCATGTTATTGACCAAGGGATTTTTGCAGAAACTGATGCCTGTGGCCTGTCTCTGGTCAATAATGTATTAATGAGCCTGGCTAAAGACTTGTCAATTTTGTTTATCTTTTCAAAAAACAGCTCTTGGTTTCCTTAATCTTTTCTGTTATTTTTTGTCTCTATTTTATTTATGTTCTCTCTGATCTTTATTATTTCTTTACTTCTACCAACTTTCAGTTCAGTTCAGTTCAGTTGCTCAGTCATGTCCGACTCTTTGCAACCCCATGAACTGCAGCATGCCAGGCCTCCCTGTCCATCACCATCTCCTGGTGTTCACTCAGACTCATGTCCATCGAGTCGGTGATGCCATCCAGCCATCTCATCCTCTGTCGTCCCCTTCTCCTCCTGCCCCCAATCCCTCCCAACATCAGAGTCTTTTCCAATGAGTCAACTCTTTGCATGAGGTAGCCAAAGTATTGGAGTTTCAGCTTCAGCATCAGTCCTTCCAAAGAACACCCAGGACTGATCTTCTTTAGCATGGACTGGTTGGATCTCCTTGCAGTCCAAGGGACTCTCAAGAGTCTTCTCCAACACCACAGTTCAAAAACATCAATCCTTTGGCGCTCAGCTTTCTTCACAGTCCAACTTTCATATCCATACATGACTACTGGAAAAACCATAGCCTTGACTAGACAGAGCTTTGTTGGCAAAGTAATGTCTCTGTTTTTGAATATGCTATCTAGGTTGGTCATAACTTTCCTTCCAAGGAGTAAGCATCTTTTAATTTCATGGCTGAAATCACCATCTCCAGTGATTTTGGAGCCCAGAAAAACAAAGTCAGCCACTGTGTCCACTGTTTCCCCTTCTATTTGCCATGAAATAATGGGACCAGATGCCATAATCTTCGTTTTCTGAATGTTGAGCTTTAAGCCAACTTTTTCACTCTCCTCTTTCACTTTCATCAAGAGGATTTTCAGTTCTTCTTCACTTTCTGCCATAAGGTTGGTGTCATCTGCATATCTGAGTTTATTTATATTTCTCCTGGCAATCTTGATTCCAGCTTGTGCTCCTTCCAGCCCAGCATTTCTCATGATGTACTCTGCATAGAAGTTAAATAAGCAGGGTGACAATATACAGCCTTGGCGTACTTCTTTTCCTATTTGGAACCAGTCTGTTGTTCCATATCCAGTTCTAACTGTTGCTTCCTGACCTGCATATGTTTCTCAAGAGGCAGGTCAGGTGGCCTGTATTCCCATCTCTTTCAGAATTTTCCACAGTTTACTGTGATCCACACAGTCAAAGGCTTTGGCATAGTCAATAAAGCAGTCGATAAGGCCAACTTTAGGCCTTGCTTTTTTCTAATTTCTTTAGGTAGTATGTTCGGTTGTTCATTTGAGATTTTTGTTGTTTATTGAGGTAGGCCTGTATCACTGTGAACTTTTTTCTTATAACTATTTTTGCTGTGTCCCATAGATTTTGGAAAGCTGTGTTTTTATTTTCATTTGTCCTAAGGTGTTTTCTGATTTCTTCTTTGATTTCTCTGGAAAATTCTCAATCCACTGCTTCTGTGAATGCCAGTAATGGCCATCCTCACCCCCTTCAGATGCAGTACCAGGTCCAAGCCTGCTCTGACTGCCACAAATGAGCATGCTCTTTGGCACTGGTGGCTTTCACTCTAGTGGAGAGCTGCCCTAGAACAGGGGGTGGCAGAATGGGCGGTCAGCATGGGCTGGACATGCACGAGGGCAGTCATGGGAAACTGACCAGAGTGCTAGGTGATTTCAATCCGCTTCCTGCGCTTGCTTCCTCGGTGTGTATGCCCAGCAGTGGGATTGCTGGGTCGTATGGCAGTTCTATTTCCAGTTTTTTAAGGAATCTCCACACTGTTCTCCATAGTGGTTGTACTAGTTTGCATTCCCACCAACAGTGTAAGAGGGTTCCCTTTTCTCCACACCCTCTCCAGCATTTATTGCTTGTAGACTTTTGGATAGCAGCCATTCTGACTGGTGTGAAATGGTACCTCACTGTGGTTTTGATTTGCATTTCTCTGATAATGAGTGATGTTGAGCATCTTTTCATGTGTTTGTCAGCCACTTGTATGTCTTTGGAGAAATGTCTGTTTAGTTCTTTGCCCACTTTTTGATTGAGTTGTTTATTTTTCTGGAATTGAGTTGCAGGAGTTGCTTGTATATTTTTGAGATTAATTCTTTGTCCATTGCTTCATTTGCTATTATTTTATCCCATTCTGAAGGCTGTCTTTTCACCTTGCTTATAGTTTCTTTTGTTCTGCAGAAGCTTTTAATTTTAATTAGGTCCCATTTATTTATTTTTGCTTTTATTTCCAATATTCTGGGAGATGAGTCATAGAGGATACTGCTGTGGTTTATGTCAGAGAGTGATTTGCCTATGTTTTCCTCTAGGAGTTTTATAGTTTCTGGTTTTAGGGAAGTCAGGTTTTGACAGTGAGAGGGAATTAGGCTTTCTGTAGAACAGCTAAGAGAGGGCCTTGTTATGCTGATACTTGAAAACATGGGCTTCAGACAAATGAACTCAAATCCATCTGACACATTTTTGCTATCTAACCTTGGACAAGCTGATTAATCTGCTTGGGTCTCAGTATTATCACTTATAAAATTTAGCAGAATAAATTAGGACCTATTTCATAGGATTATTCTGAGGATGAATGAAGTGTCATTTGATAAGTATTTGCTAGCATGCCTAGCACATTCTAAGTAAATTACAGTTATTAGATAATTTACTCTCCTTTCCAACAATTCATCTGAGTAAAGACTCCATGAATTTTCTTTAACCTAAACTCATGCAAGCCTATTTCTGTTCTTACCGCCCAGACATTCTGACCCTTTGAAGCAAGAAAATTACCAAAAGGGAGTCTGATTCTATTTTGCTCTAGCCTAGACTTCACCGAATCTTCCCTCAACATTGCCACCAGGATGACCCTTTAAAATGTGAATCTACTTTTTACTTTCCTGCTGAAGTCTTTGAATAGCTCCTTGCCTCCAAAACAGAGTGAAAGCTCTTGAGCTTGCCATAGCAGGTCTGGCCTCTGGTGATCTTCCCTCTGTTTTATGTGTATGTGAATTTCCTCCCAAGTAACTGAATACAGGACCTGCCTCATTTATTTCTGTCTTTTCAGTGTTTTGTTTTGATTTGGAAATATCTTCTCATGGCTCATTATGTTAAATATGTAAAAGAAATACACTCTATTACCTCTGTTTTCTAGATACACTGTTGCCCTAATAGAAGGAAACCAAGTAATGTTAATAGTTTTTTAACATCTTTTGGGAGATAATTCATGTGACTGTGTGTGTGTGCGCGCATGTATTCTTTCTTCTCCCTTTTAAAACAAATGGTAGCATATTATTCATATCATTCTGCACTCTGATTTTCCCCTTAGTATATCAGCAATCTTTCTATCTCAATATACAGCACATTTTCTCAGTCTTTTTTTTTTTTTTTGCCATTACATGGTGTTATTCATATCTTTATACCTCAACATCTGGCACATAGATGATAAATATTGAGTGAATGAAAACAAAAGGACACCTTCATGCCACTCTTGGAACTAACTGAATAAGCATTGTTCATTACATCCCATAACTATAGGTTGTTTCATGTTACATGAATCGCACATGACAAAGACAAACCATAGAAGTCTTCTGATCTAACAACAAATAGAAACAAGTAGAAATCCGACTTGTCTTATTCTTTCCCATCCATTAGAGGGAGACATGAACCTGTGTGTAAAGCCAACATGTGGATTCTCTAACTAGAAAATCTGAACCAACTCTATAGCAGGTGGTCCTTCATAGAATCTTAGTCCTTAATAAAGCTACCCAGGACTGCAGGATCTGGGATGATAAAGGAAGTCAACTGCAGGAGGAGAAAGCATAATACTAGGAGGGAGGACATAGGTGAGTTCTGTTCAGTTACTAACAGCAAGACAAATTCATCACCTCTGCCCAGTGCTGTGCTAGTAAACCAGCTCTCAAAAAAACAGTCCTGCTTTCTTGTAATAATGTTTATAGAGTCCCTATGGCATCCCACTCCAGTACTCTGGCCTGGAAAATCCCATGGATGGAGGAGCCTGGTGGGCTGCAGTCCATGAGGTCACTAAGACTCGAACACGACTGAGCATCTTCACTTTCACTTTTCACTTTCATGTATTGGAGAAGGAAATGGCAACCCACTCCAATGTTCTTGCCTTGAGAATCCCAGGGATGGGGGAGTGTGGTGGGCTGCTGTCTATGGGGTTGCACAGAGTCAGACACGACTGAAGTGACTTAGCAGAGAAAAAGATAATACTCAAAGTGAGCCAGGAGCCAAAAACCAGAGAATAGTCAAGAAGCATCCACATCAGTCAAGTTCTAAAGGAAACAGACCTGAGCACCCCTAAGGGTTTCTCTGACCAAGAGATAGCTGTAGTGTAACTACTCACCAGGCTGGTTTCAAGCTATTACTGGTTAAACAACTGAATTGCATATTCCTTGGGCATTTAATAATAAGCTCTCCTGAGTGTGGCTAGGCTCCTGCCTACTGTTTGCAGTGCTTTGTTGGGCCTTAGTTATCTTGCCTATAAAATAGGGACAATAAATCACCCATTATACAGTGGACACACTAGCACTTTGAACACTTCAAAGTGGTGTTCCCTAAACATCCTAGATTATAAAATCACCCAGGAGCTTTTGGAAAATGCACATTTCCAGGACCTGTCCCAGAGCTCCTGGTTTAGAGTCTGCTGGGGAGGAGGCACCTGCGAGTCTACATATTCCTTTAAATTTTTAATTGATTTATATTAACAAACTGTATTGTGTTAGTTTCAGGCATACAGCATAGTGACTCAATATTTTTATGCATCATGAAATGACCACCACTGTAGTTTAGTTACCGTTTGTCACCATACAGAGTCGCCACAATATTATTGACTAAGTTCACTATGTGTACATTACATCCCATAACATTTATTTTATAGCTGGGGATTTGTATCTTTTAATTACCGCCACTGGATTTCATCTGCCTCCCCAAACCCTGTTCCTCTGGCAACCGCCAGTTTGTTCTCTGTATCTATGAGTCTGTTTCTGTTTTTTTGTTCATTTGCTTTGTTTTTTAGATTCCACATGTGAGGTCATCCAGTATTTGTTTTTCTGTAACTTATTTCACTTAGTATAATATCCTCTAGGGCAATCCATGTTGTGTATATGGCAAGATTTCACTCTTTTTTTATGGTTGACTAATATTCATGTGTATGTGTGCATATATATAACACATTTCTTTATCCATTCATCTACTGATGGACATTTCAGTTGCTTCTATATTTCCATATCTTGCCTACTGTAAATAGTGCTGCAATGAACATAGGGGTACACGTATCTTTTTGAATTAGTATCTTCATTTTCTTTGGATAAATACTCAAAAGTGGATTTGCTGAATCATATGGTAATTCTATTTTTAACTTTTTGAGGAATCTCCATACTGTTTTCCATAGTGGCTGCACCAGTTTGCATTCCTACTAACAGTACACAAGGGTTCCCTTTTCTCCACATCCTTGTCAACACTTTTGCTTCTTATCTGATGGATAATAGCCATCTCAACAGGTGTGAGGTGGTTTCTCATTGTAGTTTTAATTTGCATTTCTCTGATGATTAGTGGTGTTGAGCACCTTTTCATGTTCCTGTTAGCCTTTTGTCTTCTTTGGAAAAAATGTCTATTCAGGTGCTCTACCCATTTTTCAAATGAGCTGTTTTTTGGATATTGCGTTGTATGAGATCTTCATATATTTTAATTGACTCCTTATTGGGTATATCATTTACAAATATCTTCTCACATTCAGTAGGTTGCCCTGTCATTTTGTTGGAAGTTTCTTTCACTGTGCAAAAGCTTTTCCATTTCATGTAGTCCCATTTGTTTATTTTTATGTTGTCCTTGCCTGAGGAGATGTATCAAAAAATATTGCTGAGACAGATGTCAAAGAGGTCATTGCCAACTTTTACTTCTAGGAGCTTAATGGTTTCAGGTCTTACGTTTAAGTCTTCAATCCATTTTCAGTTTATTTTTGTATTTGATGTTATAAAGTGGTCCAGTTTCATTCTTTTGCAGTAGCTGTCTAGTTTTCCCAACAGCATTTTTTTGTCTTTTCCTCACTGTGTTTTCTTGCCTTTTTTGTTAAAGATTAATTGACCATATGAGTATAGGTTTATTTCTGGGCTTTTTGTGTGTGTGCCACACCACATGGCATGTGGGATCCCAGTTCCCGGACCAGGGATTGAACCACCTCCCTGCTCCCACAGTGGAAGCATGGAATCGCGAATGCTGAACTGCCAGGGAAATCCTTGGGCTCTGTTTTGTTCCAGTACCATACACTTGATTGCTGTAGCTTCATAGTATAGTTTCAAGTCTGGCAGACGATCTATAGTTTTATTATTCTTTTTCAGTATTGCTCTGGCAACCAGGGTCTTTTGTGGTTCCATACACATTTTAGGATTATTTGTTTTAGTTTTGTCAAAAATGCCATGGATATTTTGATAGGGATTGCATTGAATCGATAGATTACTTTGAGTAGTGTGGGTATTTAAATGGTATTGATTCTTCCAATTCATGAGCACAGTGTATCTTTCTATTTATTTATGTTGTCTTCAATTTCTTTCCTCAGAATCTTATAGTTTTCAGAGTACAGGGTTTATACCTTCTTGGTTAAATTTATTCCTAAGTATTTTTTTATTTCTGATGCATTTGTATAATAAATGGGGTTGTTTTCCTTACTTCTCTTTCTGATGGTTTGTTATTAGTGTATAGAAATGCAACAGATTCCTATGTATGAATTTTGTATCCTGCAATTTTACTGAATTCATTTGTTAGTTTGAATAGTTTGTTTGTTTGTTTGTTTTGGTGGAATCTTCGGGGTTTTCTACATATCATAGCATTTGCAAATAGTAACAGTTTTACTTCTTCTTTTCCAGTTTGGATAACTTTTGTTTTTCTTGCCTAAATGCTATGGCTAGGACTTCCAATAATATGTTGAATAAAAGTCGTGAAAGTAGGCATCCTTGTTCCTGATTTTAGAGGAAATGGTGTCAACTTTCCACCACTGAGGGTAACGTTAGCTGTGGGTTTGTCATAGATGGCCTTTATTATGTTGAGGTATGTTCCTTCTATACCCACTGTGTTGAAAGTTCCTCTCATAAATCAATGTTGACTTTTGTTAAGTACTTTTTCGGTATCTATTAAGGATTTTAAGCCATCCTTGGCTCCCTGGAATGACTCTCTCTTGATCATGTGTATGATCCTTTTAATGTGTTATTGAATTCAGTTTGCTAATCTTTTGTTGATTATTTTTTTCATTTATGTTCATCAATGATATTGGCCTGTAATTTTCTTTTTTGTGTATGGTATCTTTGTCTGGTTTTGGTAGCAGAGTAATGCCAATCTTGTAAAATAAGTTTGGAAATGTCCCTTCCTCTTCAATTTTTGGACTCATTTGAGAAAAACAGATATTGACCCTTCTTTAAATGTTTGGTAGAATTCACCTGTAAGCCATCTGGAGCCAAACTTTTGTTTTGGGGGAATTTTAAAATTACTGATTCAATTTTATTACTAGTAATTGGTCTATTCAGATTTTACATTTCTTCCTCATTCAGTCTTGGAAGATTGTATGTTTTGGTGAATTTATCTCTTTCTTATAGATTTTCTGATCTGTTGGCATGTGATAGTTCATAATATTCTCTTATGATCTTTTATATTTCTGTGATGTTGTAAATTTCCCCCTTTCATTTACAATTTTATTTATTTGGGCCCTTTCTCTTTTTTCCTTGATGAATCTGGCTAAAGATTTGTCAAATTTGTTTATCTTTTCAAAGAACCAACTCTTAGTTTCATTGATCTTCTATTTTATTTTAAAATTTTAGTCTGCATTTCATTTATTTCCAGCCTGCTCTTTATGATTTCCTTGTTCCTACCAACTTTGGACTTTGCTAGATCTTTTTCTAATTTCTTTAAATGTGAACTTAGGTTGTTTATTTGAGATTTTTCTTGTTTATTGAGGTAGGCCTGTATCACTGTGAGCTTCTTAGAACTGCTTTTGCTGCGTCCCATGGATTTTGGAAAGTTATGTTTCCATGTTCACTTGTCTTTGGGAATTCTTTTCATTTCCTCTTTGGATTTTTCAGTAGCCCATTGATTATTTAATAGCATGTTGTTTAGTCTCCTCGTTTGTGTTTTTTTCCAGTTTTCTTCTTGTAATTGCTTTATAGTTTCATACTGTTTTGGTCATAAAAAAATGCTTGATGTGATTTCAGTCTTCTTAAAATGATTGAAACTTGGGCTTCCCTGGTGGTCCAGTGGTAATGCCAATGGAGGGGACACGGGTTCAATCCCTTGTCTGGGGAGATTCCACATGCTGAGGGGCAACTAAGCCTGTGCGCCACGGCTACCGAGCCCATGCTCTGGAACCTGTGAGCCACAACGATTGAGCCCGCGGCTAGAGCCTGTGTTCTTCAACAAGAGAAACCAATGCAATGAGAATCCCTCATTCCAAAATTAAAGAGTAGCCCCCACTCACTGCAACTAGAGAAAGCCCACGTGCAGCAACAAACACCCAGCTCAACCCCAAATAATAAATAAATAAATAAAAATTTGAATAAAAAATAAGTGAATTTAGTAAGGATCTAAGGTTATTAGAAAAAGGTTTTATCTCTGTATAATATCAATAAGTAATTTGAAATAAAAATTTGAAAAAAAGTGATTGAAGCTTGTTTTGTGACCTATGTGATCTATCCTGGTGGCTTTAACAGACCAGCTAGGGCTGGAGTGGATGCAGCTCAGAGAAGTCCCTGGGAAGCACCACACTGAGGCCATCTTAGTAGCAGTCCTAGAACTGGTGTAAGCGCAGACCTGGGACAGCACTGGGGTACACCACACCCAAGGCTGCCTTAGTAGGGCATCTGGAGCTGGAGCAGGCATGAGGGGTTCCTGGGGGAACTTAAACAATGGCGCTTGCCAGCCCCTCTGACCCCAGAGAGGGCTGCAGCAGTCCCCTGCCTGTTCAGCAGAAGTTCTAGGCTTAGTCATTGAATTTCCTGCTAGTATAGTCTAGGGGTGCTGTAAATTGACAGTGTTTTGCTCTGTCATAGGATTGGCCAGTTTACGGTTGGGTCCCTCAGTAACAAACCTCCCCACTGCAGGTTGCATGTGCAGAGGATATTCCTGTCTCTCCATCTTTTCTGCTGGTTACCGTGGGGTTCTTCATGCAATTGCTGTTCAGCCAGCTCTCAGGTCTTCATCAGGAGGAATTGATCTACATGTAGGTGTAGATTTTACACAGCTCTGGTAGGTGAGCTCAGGGTCTTATAAGCTGCCATTTTGGACCCCTGCTGGGGATCTGCATTTTAAACAAGTGACCCAGGTAACTCTTAGGATACAGGAAGGTGGGGAAATACTGCTCTCAATTAGTCTGCTATTTTGGCCACCGGTCAGCAGGTTTTTCTCTGACCTCCTTCACAATGGGGCTTGCCTGAAGAGATGTATTTAGAGTTCTAGGACTAACTCCAGGTAGGTATGTAATTTCTGTACTCCTCCTCCACCCTCTGAGCCTATACATTTCATATCAGGAAACTTGCTCCTTGCACTTTCCTAGGCCAAGGCTCCCTTATATCCAAGAAGTCCCTTGTACGAAAGACTGCTCTGTTGTTTTAAAGCTGTCATTTATTGGGAATTTACCAGGTGTCAGGCATGTTACGACTCATTCTTTCTTTTCATGCATTCAATAAACCTGTGGAATAGGTTCTTAACATGTTCTTCCCATTTTACAGAGGACAATCCAAGAGGCCAGGAAAGTGTTCAAGCGCAAATGACTGGAAGTGGTTAGGTTGAAAACCTGACCCAGGACCCACTGACCCCAAACCTGGACTCCGTCCTGTTGAGGGCTCTTGTGGTCTGCCTACACAGGTGCCTTTGTGCTGACTGTCCTATCTCTGGAAGTCCTGTGCTCTGAATGCAGATGCCAGAGGCCAGAGGAGAATAATGAGGGATTCTGAGTGAAGGTTGCAAAGTTGGGCCTGGGCACCTGCAGAATTTGAAGGAGACCCAAGGGGAGGTCAGTGCCCTAAGTGTCTGAAACTCAGTGAGCTCTGGTAATGAACTCTGGGGGCAGGGGGTTAACATAAATCTCTCTCTAAGAGGAACTCAAACACTCAGGGAAGAGAATTCTCATCCTCTGAATGTCCACAGAACTCCCACTTTCCACCATTCATTTGTCGTTTATCGTTCAAAATAGTTCTCATAGGTCATTTCTTAGGCATTTGTCTTCTTTACTTGTTTTTCAGTCTCTAATTCGTGTCCGACTCTTTGTGACCCCATGGACTGCAGCACACCAGGCTTCCCTGTTCTCCACTATCTCCTGGAGTTTGCTCAAGTTCATGTCCATTGAGTCGGTGATGCCGTCCAACCACCTCATCCTCCTTAAGTAGAGTATAAAGCCTTAGGGAAGTCAGCAGTTCAGAGAGAATAGGCATTAGACTAAAGCAGATCTAGTTTCAACCCTCTGTCCTTACTTCACTAGCTGTATGATATTGGGCAGGTTACTTAAACTTTCTGAGCCTTAGTTTTCTCATCTGTTAAGTGGGAACATCAGTCATACCTACCTTGTAAGATTGTCTTAGGATTAAATGAAATAGTGCAGATAGAGTGTTTACAAGAAATTGCTGAATAAATGGTAGTCACAGCCTCCTCCATCTCCTCCTTCCTTCTCATCATCTGAGAGCAAACACCTTCATATGCCTTTGTGTTTCAGGCAGGCTGTTAAAGCACTATTGTTCTTCAGCGTTAATGGGGCATTTTCACAATGATACAAATGCATAAGGTCAAGAAGCATTATAAAAAAAAGTGTTTTATGAAAGAATAAATGTAATGTCGAGTGTCAGAGTAATTTTAAGGTGAAAAAAACACTAAAGAAGCTGTCAGTGATGTTCTCTTCCTTGAATGGAATTTTAGACTGACATAGAATGGGAAGGGCAGAGGAAAGGGAAAGGGTCAGACTGACCTAAGTCTAGAGACGCCAGCAGTAGCAGCAAGGAGGACATTCAGAGACCCCAGTACTTGGAATGTGGGAAATGAATCTGCTGACGGGAGGCATATATGGACCTATATGATGAGTCAGGTGACTGGGGTTCCTGGAACTATAAACCTGGAGAACTTGCTTCAATTTCTGTATCTGCAGAATGAGGATGAAATCATTGTCTCAGAGCTGGTATGAAACTGAAGCATTACGTGGACACTTAAGTGACCTATTAACTGTAAAGTGAAAGTGAAAGTGTTAGTTGCTCAGTTGTGTCCATCTCTTTGTGAACCCATGGACTGTAGCCCACCAGACTCCTCTGTGCATGGGATTTTTCCAAGCAAGAATGCTGGAGTGGGTTGCCATCCCCTTCAGGGGATCTTCCCGACCCCAGGGATCAAACCTGGGTCTCCTGCATTGCAGGTAGACTCTGTACCATCTGAGCCACCAGGGACTACTATTAACTATAAAAGTGATCTGTAATCTGTTATCCTAGGGTAGCAGTTCTTAGTAAGCTGTGGCTGGTGGATGGAAGAGTGGGTGAGAACAGGCTGAGGAATGCTATGGCCTGGACATGGGCAGAACCTGAAGGAGAGACAAGTGAGAAAAACTGCTTGGATGGATAGGGGAAAAAGTATAGACCTGTAGAAAGAAGAGGGAAAAAGGGGGAAAATGCAAGAATTCTAGTACATTGGACAACACTGATAAGACCTCAGAAGCTGTATGTACTATCTGGAGAAGATTTTTTCCTGGCTGTAATTCCCAGCAAAGGAGGAGACTGAATACTGGAGAGGACCATTTATTTCTCCCATTAGGCTCATCAGATCAGGTAGTAAGTAACATATGTGAAAGCACCTTCTCTCTGTACACAAAAGACAGGATCTGTAGTTTTATAAAAGCCACTACTGCAATGCGCATCACTGGAATGTTAGTTGATGTGGCTCTAAAGGACAATGTGGGACATTTCCAGTAACTTTCCATGATGTGAACAAAGAATTCAAACATGTCAAATACATTTACAAGAAACAAAAAAACAAAATTAGTTTTTTTGAATTCTAAACTCTATGGAATCAGATAGTCTTATTAGAATCTGTGGCTTCTTAAGCCATGTATGTCTATAACCTATCTCCTTTTGACCTTATTTCTGGGAATATTACACAGGCAGACCTGTTATTATTAATAATACATTATTCTAGAACCGTGAACTTCCAGATGTTCAAACTGCTTTTAGAAAAGGCAGAGGAAACCAGAGATCAAATTGCCAACATCCACTGGATCATTGAAAAAGCAAGAGAGTTCCAGAAAAACATCTATTTCTGCGTTATTGACTATGCCAAAGCCTTTGACTGTGTGGATCACAATAAACTGTGGAAAATTCTGAAAGAGATGGGCATACCAGACCACCTGACCTGCCTCTTGAGAAACCTATATGGAGGTCAGGAAGCAACAGTTAGAACTGGACATGGAACAACAGACTGGTTTCAAATAGGAAAAGGAGTACATCAGGCTGTATATTGTCACCCTGCTTTTTTAACTTCTATGCAGAGTACATCATGAGAAATGCTGGGCTGGAAGAAGTACATGCTGGAATCAAGATTGCCGGGAGAAATATAAATAAGCTCAGATATGCAGATGACACCACCCTTATGGCAGAAAGTGAAGAGGAGCTAAAGAGCCTCTTAATGAAAGTGAAAGTGGAGAGTGAAAAAGTTGGCTTAAAACTCAACATTCAGAAAACTAAGATCATGGCATCCAGTCCCATCACTTCATGGGAAATAGATGGGGAAACAGTGGAAACAGTGTCAGACTTTATTTTGGGGGGCTCCAAATTCACTGCAGATGGTGATTTCAGCCATGAAATTAAAAGATGCTTACTCCTTGGAATGAAAGTTATGACCAACCTAGATAGCATATTGAAAAGTAGAGACATTACTTTGCCGACAAAGGTCTGTCTAGTCAAGGCTATGGGTTTTCCAGTAGTCATGTATGGATATGAAAGTTGGACTGTGAAGAAAGCTGAGCGCTAAAGGATTGATGCTTTTGAACTGTGGTGTTGGAGAAGACTCTTGAGAGTCCCTTGGACTGCAAGGAGATCCAACCAGTCCATGCTAAAGGAGATCAGTCCTGGGATTTCTTTGGAAGGAATGATGCTAAAGCTGAAACTCCAGTACTTTGGCCACCTCATGCGAAGAGTTGACTCATTGGAAAAGACTCTGATGCTGGGAGGGATTGGGGGCAGGAGGAGAAGGGGATGACAGAGGATGGGATGGCTGGATGACATCACCGACTTGATGGACGTGAGTTTGAGTGAACTCTGGGAGTTGGTGAAGGACAGGGAGGCCTGGCGTGCTACGATTCATGGGGTTGCAAAGAGTTGGACACGACTGAGTGACTGAACTGACTGACTGATGCCAAAGAAAAGTAAGGAAGCTGCATTTCTGGAATTGCATTCGAGTCATTTGTGACATTGCACATTACAATTTCCCACCATTTCTAACCATTCTGCAAGATGTTCTTTCTCAGCTGGGTTTTCAAATTCATGCCAGTGACCTCCAGGGGCTAGTTACTTTTCTAGCTCAAGATGGAATTTCTTCAATCAGAGTTGAGGCTGAGGTCAGGAACGTTTATTCTTCACATTGTTTGGTTTCAGTGGATAAAAAACTAGAAACTCAAGGTCTGCAAGAGATTTGTGCAGAATTTAAGTACCTTTCAGAAGAAGAAGACAGAACAAAAAGTTAATTTACCTGTATATTTGCAAATGTCAAAGACCAAGACTGAAAAAAATAAGGATGACTTATAAGGAATTGGCTATACATGCTGACTGCCCAGGTGGTCCATTTCAACTGTGGTTACAGTAACCTTGTCCTCTGGTCTGGGTGACCAGGTATTAGGTTAGGTCTACCTTGCAGCTTATGTCCTTGGTCACCTTAGTAGAGGCTCTAGTCAAACACATGTCAATAAGGAATAAAGTTATGTAAATATGCACACAGGTGGTCAGGCCTAGAAAAGAACTTGGCAAAAATTCATTCAGCGATATCCGAGTTCTTCAGGACAAATATCCCTGAGTTTCTACAACAAGCAAGAAAAGCATCGCAGGATAAGTGGAGAAAGTGAGGTATTATCAGGTAGATGGTAGATAGATGGCACAGGGCTGGAACTTTCACTCTGCCACATGCACTTGGGTGATCTTACCAAAAGATCATCTCTCTGTGCCTCATTTTCTCCATAGTGAGCAGAGATGGCCACAGGGATGTTATCTGGATTAAATGAAATAAAGTGAGCCAATTTGTGGAGGCCTGCCCATTGTATTGGGGCTAGAAAGATGGCATAAATATTAGGTTCACTTTAATTTCTACAGAAGACCTAATCCTGAAGAGCTCTGTCCAAATTCAACTTTCAAATATCAAGTTCTATTTTACAAACCCTGATTTATGAGCAGCTGAGGTAACCTCTAATACATTGCATTAGTAACACCACCTTCCCAATTCATCGCCATCAAATGAAAGTGTTATTGCTGGTTCAATGAACCTTTCCCTTCTCTTTTATTAATCTTATCACTTTAGGGTTTCATCTCTTGGATCCTCTTAAAACAGCAATTTATACCGACGTAATATGAAAGTGCCTGATCCTATTATACTTTGGAACACGTAAGAGCATCCCAGAATTGAAATCCTCCCACCTGCCCTCAGGCTGAGAAGAGAAAGAGTAATCATCCCAAACCATTTTGTAGCATGATACTCTTCAGGTCATCGATAAGTCTCCTTCCCCTTTACACTTTTGCACATCAGCTTTTGCTTTGTCCTTGACAGCATTTATTTATTTAGCCCCTTGGTAGTTTCTTTGCTACAGAAAATCTCTCCCCTTTACCTCTGATCTTTCCAAGTTGAAGCCTTCATGAAACATTTGTTGAATGCCTGGGTTGTATTAAGTGGGTGCCATGGGCAGGATGCTGCTGTGGTCGGGGGTGCTGCAGATGCAAGACGGGCATGGTGCAGTCACAGTGCAGGCAGTGTTGACAAGCAGGCTGAGTGCTAGGGGAGGTGGTGTGGACGTTCTGCTGGACTTTCACAGTCTTCCCTTTACTTAGGCTCTTGGCTTCTCCAGACAGAGAAGGGCTGGGATGAGACGATGAGGGAGATGCACCCCACTGGACATGCTTCCCTTTTTCCTACAGCAAAATGCACCGAGTCTTACTCTGACTTCCTTTGCTTTACCAGGTGACATTTAGCTCATCTTGCAAGCTCATCTCATGAATGTAATTATAAATGCTAGTAAAGTTAATATTACACATCTTATATAACTGAATTGTAACCATCCAAAGCTTTAACCCCAAAGGAAGTTAAAGGACTGAAGTCCTCACCATTCAGTCCTTATCGTAGGATATTTGGGAGAGGGAAAAGCCTTTCTATGTTGTACCATGTGGGTGCTTCCTTAGGTAGGTCATAGGTGAGGTGGAAGTGACAGACCCTGCTGAAAAAAGGTACATCCACAACGCTAGATTTCAGGTGCTACTTGGCCTCGTTAATGGCATTAACTGTTTCAAGAATTCCTTCTTGGTTTTAGCCTTGGTTCAGGGGGAGTTGGAACAGTCACCTTCCCCACTCACTGCATTCAGCTAGGCAAGTTTTCATCCCTGAGGTACTATTATCTTTCTTGATCCACAGGGTGAGTCAGAAGGAAATGTACTCACTCCCATTCATTCTCTTTCCTTAATATTTCCTGTAGTGAGGTTTCCTTGAGTGACAAACAGCTTCTGTGGGTGTTTGAGGGTCTTTAAAAAGAGAACATGTTGTTCTGGTGAGTGGAATGACTTCTGAAGGAAGCATCACAGCAAACAGGGAGCTCTAGTTCCCAGAGTTGAGCAGAAGCTTTTTTCACCGATGGCAGGAGCCTTTAAGGTGGGGCTTGTCTGCAGGAGATACAATGTTCTGGCATTCAAGACATCTTCATTTCCTATTGATTGAAGCCATGGTGCGGAAGAAAACCGTCTTGAGCTCTCACTGGCCTGGATTCAAGTTCTTCTCAGCCATTGACTGGCCATTTTCTCAATCATAAAATGGGGCTAATTCATAATAGAATTGACACAGAGGCTTGTTGTAGAATAAAATTATGTATAGAAAGTGGAAAGTCACTCAGTCAAGTCCAACTCTTTGCGACCCCATGGACTATACAGTCCATGGAATTCTCCAGGCCAGAATACTGGAGTGGGTAGCTGTTCCCTTCTCCAGGGGATCTTCCTATCCCAGGGATCAAACCCAGGTCTCCTACCTTGCAGGCGGATTCATCACCAGCTGAGCTATGAGGGACTCCCATAGAAAGTGGAGCATGGCTAAATGCCCAATAAGTGGTAGCTGTTTATGAAAGCATTGTTGCTACTGGGTTCTTTTCTTACTATGCATGACTTCAGGTAGCTGATATAAGCTCTGTGAGCCTCTCTCTGTTACCCTGTCTGAGAAGTGGGGTCAATGAGGATTAAATGAGATGCTGTGCAAGCACTTAATGCACTTTCTGGCATGATGCAGATACTTAATAGATGTCAGTTTTCTTAACTGTTCCATAATCTTTGTCTCCTCATTGGCCCATGCATGACTGGAATTCCTTCATAATACTTTTCATTCTGGGATATCTGTTGACAAGTACACAAATGGAACTGATTTAAAGACAAAAACAAAAACACACTATCCTTTAAAATTTTATCCTTAAAGTGGAATGGAGGAAAAAGCACATGGATATTAGGTACTGGAGAAATACCTTGGAAAGGGAACAGGGGAGCAAAGACTGGCAAAGATAAGCATTTTGTCTTCTACCATCCTCCACAGGGTGCATCTTGCCAGCTATACACTATCCTGTCTAAACTTCTCAGCCTCAGCCTCAAGGACCAGGAAACTCTGCCCTACAGCTTGAGAAAATCCAGGAGTCCAAGCTTTAATGAAACTTGGAGGTGAGGAGAGTACAAATTTTTGATAACCATTGTTTATAAAGTAGGTGACTCTCCATATTTGGAGCGTGTCTCCACCGCCTATGGACTTGATTCTCACAAGCCCAGAGCACACTAGCGTCCCTCTAGGCTATTTTTGGTTAAACCCAAGCATTTAAGTCTGTAAAAGTTTCCTTCCATATGCCCCTTTGGTCTTCCTACACCTGCGATCTGGAGCCGCAACCGCATCAAGAACCGTGTCCGTTTGTCACGTGTATAGATATTAATGACTTAAATTTACTAGTGTGCACACTGTGGGATACTGCCTGGTCGGGTGGGTGAGAAACGTGCAGACCTGGGAAACTGGAACTACCACCAGGGGGCGCTCGCCTGCGGAGAGAGTTTGGTCGAGGAGCCGCCGGGGACTGGGGGCGCCTCCGCAGAGAAGCACAGTACCACCTCTCCGCCTCGGATCCCCTGGGCTTCCTTGCAGTAGATGAGCTTGAGGAGCTTCCCGGGATCTTGCTCTAGGGCGAGACGGCCTTCCCAGCCAGCCCTTGAGAGATGAGAACCTTCACCCTCCACCTCCCGACCCGTGCTACGAGGCTTTGCCTCTACAGGGGGACAAGGCTGCTCTTGCCGCTGGGGACTGGGCAAATCCAACCCCTCACTTAAAGAGGCAGAGTTCTCTATTTAATGACACCGAAGCATACAGATCCTCTCGGACTCAACGTGGCTCAGGGTCTGGGGAGCCGCCCGTCAATGCGAGGCCCCTAGCCCGGCAGCTTCAGTTTCAGCATCACCTGTTAGGAATGCACAGTCGCAGGCCCGCGCCCCAGATCTCCCGAATCCAAGACAGGGGAGGGGCGCCGTGTGTGCTTTGTCGCCCCTGAGAGTGACAGTGAGGCGCTGGACGGTGACAGCCCCTGCCCCGGGGCTTCCTACTTCGCTCAGGTGAGCGTGGGTGGCGAGGCAGGCAGCCCGGATCCTCCTGCGATCTCCCGATCGCAGGCTAGGTGGTCACGTGGGTTCTCGGCATCTCCACCCCTCCCCGCCCCCGCGCCGCCTCGAGTCTATAAGAGGAAGGAGACGCTCCTAATTAAGTCATTCGTGATCTTTGCAGTGTGTCGGACTGCTGGCCCTTCGGATACCTACTCCTTGGCCCCTACTGCTAGGCCGCTGGGAGCGCGGAGGCTTCGAGAGACGCCTCTGGAAACTTGCAGAGCAGATAAGGGGCGGCGGGAGCCCGACCATAAGGGGACTATCCTGGGCTGCGACTGGCATCCAGTGCTGCGGGTGCAGGCGGGCGTTTGGGGTCTGGGCTGCGTCGGGTGCGCTCGCTCTCCGTTTGCGGGGGCACAGAACTAGTCCGGGGAAAGCACGTGCCGCGGGTTAGTGACTGCTAGGCTGGTGTGCACAAGGAAGGTAAGTGCCCCTTTTCCCCAGGTGTGATTTAATTGTCTGATTTAATGTTTGAAATCCAATGGTGGGAAAACAGTAATATTGAAAACAATAAAAGCACCCTCTAATCAGCCCCCCACCCCCCGAAAACTGCTGGAAACAGACATTTCATGTTTTGACTAAATGTTCTCAAAAGGCTGGCGTATTAACTAATGAGTTTGTGCCTGTAAGCTCCGGGTTCATTGGGTTAGTAGATATTTTCGAAGGAAAAACCTCTATATTCTCTAGGAATTTCCCGACCGTGGATGAAATGGTGACAGGAAAGTTGACCAGGGCACTTCATGCTTGAGTCTGCGAAGACGTGCATGTATCAGGCAGGTAGCTAGTATTTTTAAATGTATTTAACTGGGAGACCTTAGTCATACCAGAAAAGCAGAGTTAACTTCTTTCCTGACGGATCGAGCGAGATTGAGATCACCTGGACCGTTTTATGTGCTTACCCGGAACCCCGCCACTGTTCTCTTAACCCGTTGTTTTCCCGTTCCTGCCTAATTAATATTGGATATTAAATTAAGTCAAGGGAATATTATTTTTGTGAAAAGCTAAACTTTGGACTTGGGTGAATATTTAGGAAAATAAGGTTGACTTAATTTTACTAGCTTCATAAAAAGCAACTTTGTGCTTTGTGTTGGCACACAACACTTTTGAGGAAAGATTGTATTGTTAGGTTTCTAGAATTTATGTTGATTTCCCTGGTGGCTCAGGTGGTAAAGCATCTGCCTACAATGTGGGAGACCTGGGTTCGATCCCTGGATCGGGAAGATCCCCTGGAGAAGGAAATGGCAACCCACTCCAGTACTTTTGGAAGATGCCCTGGAGAAGGAAATGGCAACCCACTCCAGTACTCTTGCCTGGAAAATCCTATGGACGGAGGAGCTTGGTAGGCTACGTCCATGGGGTCACAAAGAGTTGGACACGACTGAGCAACTTCACTTCCATTGGGAATTTTAACTTTTGTTCTAAGTTTGCAGACTCACAGTGGCAGTTTTCCTTTGTGTGTGGGGAAAGAGGTTTGTTATTTAGAAAGTGAACATGTGGAAAGATTTGTGCTGTGAGTATTGTAAAAAGTAAATGTACTGTGACCATGAAAAGAACATTACACACTTATTCTTTGGCTCATATCTTTGTCCTGCAGAAAAACCTATGTTTCTGCCTACATTCTAGAAGAGGGGCAAATGTTTGGATCTGTTTATCAACAGGTGGTAAAGCATAAAACTTAGGATTCCATTTTATGTTCAAGCTTTTTTTTTAAAATTTGAGTTACTAAATGATTTTTATTTCAAAAGTCACCAGTCTCCTGTAACATTTAAGACATACAAGTCTCTGAAGTGAATTTAAAAACCATTTAGCACATCTTTCATAGAGGGACACAAATGAATCATATCACCATTTACATTTCTCAATTTATTTATAAAATGGAATACATAGATTCAGCCCTTCAAAATATAATTAGCACTTGATGTCTGTTTTAAAGAATATTACACTACAGTTTTCCACACCTGTGTATCCAACAGGTAATTCAAGATGCATCTTTTAGTAATTTAAAATCATGTTTTGAGTCATTTTATATAATATCTATAAATAATAAAATAATAGGATACTGAAGGCTGAACTTGAACCATTTACTGGCATGTTTTTTGGTAATTACATTTAGAATCCTTGAGAAATATATGCTTAAATTTTAGACTTCATCATTCAGCACCAAGCACACTGTTTTAGACATATAGCATTTTTGAAAAGTCAAGCTTATTACAGTACAATTTACATAGAGTAAAATCTGGCCTCTTCAGATCTATCACATTCTGAATCTTGACAGTTGCACCCAGTCATATAATCCCCTCCATGATCAAGGCATGGAACCCTTCCATCAGCCCCAGAAGTACCCTTTCTAGTTGACCCTCTCCACTCAACCCCAACCCTGGAAATCACTGTCTGTCTGCTGACTATATCGTGTTGCTCTTTAATATATTCTTACTCAGAAATAATTGTTGCCCTTTCCTTTTCTCAAAGAAAACCTCAGTTCCCCTCCTTTTTTGAGGATGAGCCAGGTTGTCATATTTTTGTTTTAATCCTGTCCCCTTGGGATAAATTGAAGCAAAGACAAAACTATTTTGAAAATGGGAAACCAGAGACATGTTAGATTTATACTGGGCTAGTAGATTTAATTCTTAGCAAATTCGGATCCCACTGTGGTATAAGCCTTTGGCTACGGTGTGCACCATTCATTATTCTGAACTGAAATACAAGCCCATTTGAAACATATTTATTACTTATGTAATATTAATAGAATATATGGTTTTTTATAATCTTGCCTTTAAGAGATACTTTTATTATATTTGAGATTAAGAAGTTACTTGAAATTACATGTTATCAAATAATGAGAAGCATAAGAATTGCAAATGACAATTTGTAGTCATTTAAAATAAAATATAGAGTGATTGAGACTACATAGGTTAAAATATTTAATAATCTTCTTAATAGGGGCTAAGGTCTGTGCCTAATTTATTTGTAGATGTCAGTTTTTTTCTTTTCTTTGACCATGTCGTGAAATCTAGATTTCTCTGTAGGACATAGATATAAAATCTTTTATAAACCAATATTTGTTTCCTGTTTAATTATTCATTTCAGTAAGCAGGAGCCTGTAATCGCTAGGCATTCCTAATAAAGATACGTCAGATTGATGTCGTTTTCCTGTTTCCTTGGTGTTGTGAAAAACAAGAGCCTGTCTTTTAAATATGCATACAACTTGCCCTTCAGAGAACTACAGTGGTAGTAACTAGCATACACAGACTGGCAGGTTTATGAAGCACCAGCAAATAGGATAGTTGGCATTTCTGACTGGAACAGTTACAGCTCTTGATAATAGCTAAGGGCTTTAAGAAGGGAATCCTTTGCAGGTGTACTTGAGAGAGGACAGAAGAATGAGGGTTGCCTGGAAAGACAAATTACTGGACTCCTATATTTCCACAAAGCAGGACTGCCGTTTTGCTGATGAATGTTTTGTGTTCTACTAGCGAACCCCGGACTGGCAGGAGAGTTGAATGTGCTCAGCTCTGCAATGTCATGTCCTTTTGAATATCTTCACCCACAGCTCTCCTCCACCCTCCTCCAAATATTTTAATATGGTTCGGTTTCCTAAAAGTGGAGCATTGTCACTGACGGTTGGTATTGGGAAGCAGCACCAAGACCTGACGATGAAAGAGAAGATTGATGGGTTGGCCCTGCACAGCCCCACCCCTGCCCTTACAGTGTGATAACCGTGGGGCTGAGGCTTTGTCCTCTTCCTGTATTCAAGCCCCAAACATCCTATCTCCTGTCCAGCTCAGTAGGCTACGAGGGAAGTTAGTTTTCTCATTTTGGAAAATACCTGTACGTGGTCTTGTTGCATGTGAGTTAATTATTAATGATGATTGCATGATGATTTTAGAGTGCTTTTTATTTCTAATATCAAACTGAGAGCATTAATACTTTTCTTTGGGAAAGATACATGTAAGGCTAATGGTTGGCAAGTAGCCACCTATACACATCAAGGACACTTGACACCTAAGACATACTCTTCATCTTTAAATTCCTTCCATTGTCTGCTTTGTGAATGTGAATTTACGACTTCTGCAGGTACAGGTGTGGGGTATTAGTGCTGAATGCTTGGACAAGTGTGATGGGAAGACTGAAAAATACAGCATAGGAGCATGTGGTATTTTGTGTCCCACGCAGGCTACTTGCAGCTCAGCTTTTTGGGCAGTGGCGATGGACTGTCAAGAAGGTAAGAGTAAAAATTAGGAGGCAGAAATCTTCAGGGTGGCCAAAAGGGCATTTGAACCTAAATTGTCTTGAAATCCTGTCTAACACTCTAAGCATATTCAGTGGCATACTGAAAGACTGACCTCATCCTCTTGGATATGGAATGACACCTTGTGGGATGCTCTCACGTACATCATTTCACTTCATCCTCTAAGCACTGTGAGAAGGGGAACCCATGTGAGGTCCCTGTTTTTACTGACGATGTGGGGATTCAGGGAGTTTATGTGATTTGTCTAAGGTCACCTGGCCTTCAGGCGCAGCTGGGCATTGGGCCCAGTGTTCTGCTCTGTCCTCTGGACAAGAATATATATAAAAACAGGCCTGGTGGTGACTGCCTTCTGATTTTTTTTTTTTTAACCAGACTTAATAGGCACTTTGATAAAAATCAGTCTAATCTTTCTAGAGTGTCTTTGTGCCATTTCTAGGGCCTGCCTTTTTCTTTGCCAAGGAATCACTGTCAATATTTGGAATTTTAAAAACTTTAAAAAAGTTAAAATTACTTTTTAGTTTAAGAGCCATAATGCATTCCCCAGCTAGTACATTAGAACACTGTGTATAATCCCAAGTATACAAAAAGCTTTCGTGCTGGACACAGACGTGACCTGAGAGGGTTCCACACAGGTGTGTGTGCTGGAGGAGTGTGAGAGAGAGAACTTTGGGCAGAAGACAAGGGCTGTTCATCATGAAGGATATGGGCCACTTGTTTTTAGGCTATGGTTAGGAATTAAAACCAGCACGCAAAGAAATGATTACTTATAGATTTGGGATGTCTGGGTACACATTCTTTTGTTGGCCTGGTGAAATTCTACACCTGCCAGGCCCAACAATTAAGGTGTTTAGAGACTGTTTTTCTTTGTTATACCAGAGCTTGAGGTCACGGAGGCAATGCTTGGATGTTCAAACCAATGTGTCAGGAAAATCCAGTTGGTACGTTGTTGTAGAAATTTATTCTTTTGGGAATTCTTTCCTTCAGTCAGTTTATATTCCTGGTTTAGAGCAGAACTGCTTAAATGACCACAGGCTGTTTATTCGCTTTTCTAGACCTCCAATGGAGAAGACTTTCCTGTTGCTACCTGTTCTCTTGGGTCCCAGGTCTACTGCAGTGATTTAAATTCATCACCCTTTGTTGTGTCTTTGCTTAAGAAGGAAGAACCCTTTGCATAGCTACCAAGTTATTAGTTACCCAAGACTCCACTGACAAGTAGTTGTTATGTGAATCTGGATAATTTAAAAGATACCCAGCCAAAACCCAGCACATCCTCTTAAGCACTGTCCAGCAACCAGCTATCACATTAATTATCATGGGACTGGGGTGTGTGTGGAAATCCGAGAGAAGTTAGTATATGTATAAAACCCATATTTTCTAAACCAAGTTGCTGTGGTGTCCAATAGATTGCCTGGATGAATCTCCTGGCATTTGCTATTTTGCGGTATGCATCTGACAGGTCATTTCAGCATTTCTGGGTCGAGAATGAACATTTCAGTTGTAGGTGTAAAAGTTCAATGGAATTGATTCTTTGCTCTTGAGAGAGATGTCATTTTCATTTTAAATGATGTTTTCTCTTTCTAACTGGATAATGGGGAGTGTTATTTCAAGTTCATGGGTTTCCTTGCTACTATTCATCACTTTGTGTTAGTAGAAACTTTATGGTTTTAAGAGGCCTAATGAAAGGAAAAGATAGCCTTGGTTTTCTGATAGTTTAGTGGGTTGGCTTTTCTGAGCTACTTAAGCTGAAATGCCAAATACATTTCTTTGGGGCAATGTAAAGTTGAGACAACATGAAAGTCAGTCCAACTTTGATTGGCCAAAATGTTCAGAGAATGATTTTTTTTCGTTTAAACAATTTAATTGGTTTTTAAAAGTTGAGTATTATGTTGAAGCTTGTTTTCAAATTCGTATTTTAAAATCTGCTTTCCTGCTTAATTTCTTGAATATAATTTGATCTTCATTTGATGATTGAGAATGTTGAATTTATCCTTATGTAAGTTTACTGTGAGTAGTGTTCTGTATAAGAAATAGGCTTACCCAGAGGCTCAGCAGTAAAGAATCCGCCTGCCATGCAGGAGATGTGAGTTGGCTCCCTGAGTTGGGAAGATCCTCTGGAAAAGGAAATGGCAACCCACTCCAGGATTCTTGCCTGGGAAATCCCATGGACAGAGAGGAGTCTGGTAGGCTACAGTCCATGGGGTTGCAAATGAGGTGGACATGACTTAATGACTAAATAACTGTATAAGAAAGTTGGGATACTCACCATGGTGATCACACTAAACTTTGGGTATGCTTTTTTAAAATTATTATTAAATTGTGTAAGCCATCTTGTTTTCTTCAAGTTCAAGAAATAAAAATTTAATACTGTAAACCGACTATGTGCATGCATGCTAAGTCACTTCAGTTGTGTCCAACTCTTTGGGACCCTGTGAACTGTAGCCCCCCAGGCTCCTCTGTCCATGGCGTTTTCCAGGCAAGAATACTGGAGTGGGTTGCCATTTCCTTCTCCATAGGATCTTCCAGACCCAGGGATTGAACCCGTCTCATGTCTTCTGCACTGGCTGCTGCTGCTGCTGAGTCGCTTCAGTCGTGTCTGACTCTGTGCGACCCCATAGACGGAAGCCCACCAGGCTCCCCCGTCCCTGGGATTCTCCAGGCAAGAACACTGGAGTGGGTTGCCATTTCCTTCTCCAATGCATGAAAGTGAAAAGTGAACGTGTAGTCGCTCAGTCGTGTCCAACTCTTCAAGACCCCATGGACTGCAGCCTACCAAGCTCCTCCATCCATGGGATTTTCCAGGCAAGAGTACTGGAGTGGGCTGCCATTGCCTTCTCCATTGGCAGGTGGCTTCTTTACCACTAGCGCCACCTAGGAAGCCCCAATCAGCTATACTTCAATATTGCTTCCAGATTACATTATGTATAAATACAATTTTTATGCATGCTACTTAAGTATTTTGTTCTCAATTGTATACTGTTTAAGTTGTGTTTTAAAATACTTTAAATGTCTTTTGATTAAATACTTGCCCACATAAGATGCTCAGTTCAGTTCAGTTGCTCAGTCGTGTCCGACTCTCTGCAACCCCATGAACCGCAGCACGCCAGGCCTCCCTGTCCATCACCAACTCCTGGAGTCCGTACAAACCCATGTCCTTTGAGTCGGTGACGCCATCCAACCATCTCATCCTCTGTCATCCCCTTCTCCTCCTGCCCCCAATCCCTCCCAGCATCAGTCTTTTCCAATGAGTCAGCTCTTCGCATGAGGGGGCCAAAGTACTGGAGTTTCAGCTTTAGCATCATTCCTTCCAAAGAAATCCCAGGGTTGATCTCCTTCAGAATGGACTGGTTGGATCTCCTTGCAGTCCAGGGGACTCCCAAGAGTCTTCTCCAACACCACAGTTCAAAAGCATCAATTCTTCGGTGCTCAGCTTTCTTCACAGTCCACTTTCACATCCATACGTGACCACTGGACAATAATTAGCATTATGCTTTATCCTGCATATTTTCTTTTAGGAATCAGGGATTGTATATGTTGACTGGGAATCTAAGTAGTTGAAATATGGAATCCTGTTCTCATGATTAATAAATACTCATAGATATTTTTTAAAACTTCCTTGATCTTATATTTATCTTCAGCTACCATTCTCTCTCTGGTCCCTTGTGGTCAGTCAGTGTTGATTGGAAGTGGTAGCACCTTTGTATTAGTTCCTTGTTATTTTACCTGGTCTCCCCGCCTTCTTTACTGGGGACCATGGCTCCTTGGAGGCAGGGTGCATGTCTTGGGATTCCTTTAGATCCTCTGTATCTGCTTAATACCATGCCTACTAGAAGTGCTCCATCTTTGATTAATACTCTTTACTGGCTGAAAGCATATATTTTCGACACATTTCTTCATTTTTTCCTTGTTTTTAATCTGCACCATGTGGGATCTTAGTTCCCTGACCACAGATCAAACCTGTGCTACCTGCACTGAGAATGTGGAGTCTCAACCACTGGACTGTAGGGAAGTTTCTTCATATTCTTTTCTTACAATAGATATTTCTAGCATTGTATTGGAAGGTGAATAAAATATAGCGTGTGCTTTCAGGGAGCTTAAAACCTAATTGTATGTACTTCCTACTCTCCCACTCCACTCTTACAACTTCCAAGAAGGATTCAGTGTAGTTCTCATCTAATAGGGGTGCTAGTGTGAAAAAGGTGTTAAGGCATAGAATGCCAACCACTTCACAATGTACTTTGTGTATTTCTTATGGATATGGCAGGTTTTCTGTAGGAAAATGAAGGAGGTTAGAGTGGAATGACAGAGAAGGCAATGGCACCCCACTCCAGTACTCTTGCCTGGAAAATCCCATGGACGGAGGAGCCTGGTAGGCTGCAGTCCATGTGGTCGCTAAGAATTGTACATGACTGAGCGACTACACGTTCACTTTTCATTTTCATGCATTGGAGAAGGAAATGGCAACCCACTCCAGTATTCTTGCCTGGAGAATCCCAGGGACTGGGGAGCCTGGTGGGCTGCCGTCTATGGGGTCGCACAGAGTTGGACATGACTGAAGCGACTTAGCAGCAGCAGCAGTGGAATGCCTTGACCATTAGAAGAGTATGGCTTAGAAGAGGCTGGTGCGGAGCAAAGGGCTGCTCAGAGCTGGATTTTTAAGAATGTTAATCTGGCCTCTCTGTGGCCCTGGAGAGAGCTAATTGGAGCAGTGAGGAACCTATTTAAGATGCCCAGGTAAGAAGTAGCAAGAGCTTGCTCCAATAGTGGCAAAAGACTTAATGGGGGGAAAGGCATAATGGAGAGAAAAACTCATGACGATGGGTTTGATGAAAGGCAGCTAGATGAAGGGGAGAAGACAGATAACTGTAATGGGCTTTGTCATTGACACAAATAGGAAATGAGTGGCTTGGGGAGGAAAATGATGAATTTTTCCATGGATATTGTACCAGTTGGTCTTCCCAGGTGGCACTGGTGGTAAAGAACCTGCCTGCCAATGCTAGAGACGTAAGAGGCTTGGATTCGATCTCTGGGTCAGGAAGATCCCCTGGAGGAGGGCATGGCAACCCACCTCTGTGTTCCTGCCTGGAGAATCCCATAGGGGCGCAAAGAGTTGGACATGACTAGCGATTTAGCATGTATGCATGCGTTGTACCATTAGCCAGTGCTCTATAACACACTGCCATCAAGTTCAGCAGCTTAAAACGACAAACATCTCACATGGTTTCTGAGAGGAATCCAGAAGCAGTTAAGCTAGGATATTGTCCAGGGCTGCAGTCACCTGACCATTAGACTGGGGCTATAGTTCCTTACTGGCTGTTGGCAAGAGGCCACTGTAGGGCTACTTAAGTGTCCTCACAATATGGCAGGTAGCTTTCCTGCAGAAAGTGATCCAAGAGAGCAAGCCAGATAGAGGCTGCAGTGCCTGCAGAAAGTGATCCAAGAGAGCAAGCCAGATAGAGGCTGCAGTGCCTTTTACACCCTAGTCATGGAAGTGCGTACCATCCATTCTACCGTAATTTATTCTAGAAGGGTGTCACTAAATGTAGCCCATACTCAAAGGGGAGGTTAGGCACCATCTTTTGAAGGGAGGAGTCTTGAAGACCGTGGATATTTTTTTAAAACCACCACAGATATATTATTTTGATGACAAATGGAGTGAGCATTCAAAGGAAAATGTCAGGAAGAAGGAATTGGGAGCTTTAGAGAGCCGAGCTGCCTGCATATGGAGGTAGGTGCCAGCTGGAGCTGGAAATATTGAAAATGGAGAACTTCTCTAGGCAAATTTCTTAATGATCTCTCTCAACCAGTCTCATTATTAAAGGTCATTGTTCCCTTCCCCAAATTATATTATTCCAGGTATTTAAACTTTTTTTTAAGTTTTCCATTTTAAATTTCTTGTATTATTTTGTTTTTTCTCCAAGTTTATCATGAAAAATCTCAGTTACAGAAAAGTTGAAAGAGTAGTATAATGTCCATATATTCACTATCTGGAATCAGTAATTATCAGCATTTTGATTTATTTGCCCACTTTATCTATCCATCTGAATATTTTTCTGAACTACGTATTGAGTGGCATTCTTTGGTAAAGAAGGGTTTCCCCCTCTATCTTGGGATAAACTACAGGTCCTCCTAAAACGGCAGAGTACAGGTTTAATTCTTTTCCCCTGATTACTAATTATGAGAGTGAGGAACTGAGGTAACAGTCACTTGCAGTGGTAGCGGATGATTTTATTTGAACATCAGTAAGGACTCGTAGTCCAAAGCATATGTAATTTTGCTAGTTATTGCCAAGTACCCATGGAAGTTGTGCCGTTTTGCATTCTCACCAACAGTGTAGAAACCAGTCCATGTTTTTCCCGTAACCTTGCCAAGAGAATCTGTTGTAAAACATTTGAGTTTTTGGCAAACATCAGTGAGAAATGATATTTTGGTACAGTTTGATTTGTATCTCTTTGTTGAACAAAGTTGAACATCTTTTTATGTGTTTTAAGAGCCATTTGCCTTCCTTTTTATGTGTTCTGTTTGTGTTTTTTGCCTGTTTTCCTAATGAAGTTTGGGTTGTTTTTTTTTTTAATCTTAATTTAAGAGCTCTCTCTATATACCAGAGACATTAGCCCTTTGTTTCTAATATGAGTTGGGAGTATTTTTTTTCCAATTTGTCATTAACATTTTGAGTTATGGTGTTTTTTAAAATTAGTTTTTTGTGGAATATAGTTGATTGACAAGGTTGTGTTAGTTTCTGCTGCACAGCAAAGTGGATCAGCTATATAAATACACATTCACCCTTTTTAAAAATTCTATTCCCATAGAAGTCAGTACGGAGTATTGAGTAGAGTTCCCAGCGCTATGCAGTAGGTTCTTACTGTTATCCATTTTATATATATATATAACGTACATATGTTGATCCCAGTCTCCCAATTTATCCTTCCCCCTTGATAACTGTAAGTTTTCTACGCCATTGATTCTATTTCTGGTTTGTAAATAGATTCATTTGTACCTTTTTTTAGATTCCACATATATGTGATATCATATGAAAAATATGAAATGCTTCAAAATTTGCATGTTATGCATGCACAAGGGCCATGCTAATCTCTGTATTATTCCAGGTTTTAGTATTTATGCTGCCAAAGTGAGCACTGACTTATGCTGTGTTTATGATCTGCAGATATTTGCTTTCATGAGTTTATGTCTTGCCTGGAGAATCCCAGGGACAGAGGAGCCTGTTGGGCTGCCATCTATGGGGTCGCACAGAGTTGGACATGACTGACGTGACTTAGCAGCAGCAGCAGCAGCATGCACATCTTTTAACTGCATCTGGATTTTGAGTCATAGTTAAGGTTTCCCCTACACCCGTATTATAAAGGGATTTATCTGTGTTCTCTTCTAGCACCTGTGCAGCCCCTTCCTCCTCCCCCATTCCTGTCTTACCCTCTCTCCCTTCCTCCTCCCTCTCCTTTCTTTCCAATTCTGTCTTAACATTTGGAGTTTATTCTGGCGGACATGTCTTTTTCCAATGATTATTCTGTGTTCAATGTTTTTGTAGCGATTTGAGACATCACCTTTATCATATGACAAATTTCCAAAAACTTTTGACTTTTAAATTTGCTGTTTGGGGATTTTCTATTCTGTTGCATAGCAGTGTGTTTCTCTCCAGTCAGGAAAGAAACTACACAATAAGTTCAACAGGAGAAGTCTACTATAAGAATTCCCAACTGTGATGGGAGATTAAGTGTAAGATGTAAGAAACTCTATAAAGCACCCAAGAGCCGAGGTAGAGTACCCAAGGAAGGACAAACCGGCGGGGTGGGGGTGTTCAGACCTCCTTGGAAAAGATAGTTTGGCCACTAAAATGTCCACTGGTTTTCCCAGACAAAAGTGGTCTGGAGTTGCAGGTGGGGAGCAGGCAGTCAGCATTTGGTGGTGTGGGCATGCCCTGGAAATCCAGTTGCCTGCCAGAGCGGAAGGCCTTCAGAGCATGCAGGTGCTGGTGATGAAGCTTGCACAAGGGACAAATTCTCTAACTCCTCAGGCCGTAGTCTGAATAGGTCATTGCAGAAAGGTTCTTGCCATGCCAGGGCTGCATGTTTGCAGTGGGATCTCGTTCTGGTCGCACAGGCTCCACTGGCTGTTCTCACCCACCATGTCAGCCTCTGCCCCTGCCAGAAATCACAGCGGCCTCTTCCTCCTGCAGTCCCTGCAGCGCCCTCTACTGAGAAAGCTTAGCACTGGGCTCAGTTTAAATGCTTAAAGGAATTCTATTTCCATAGAACATACACTACATATATTGAAGAGTGCATTAGAAGGTGAGAGGCAATAAATTGATCCTTGACAGGTGCATTGGCCTATGTATTCCTTTTTTTTATCATTGGCTATTCATGATATATTTGAAGATCTGTTAATGCTAGTCATGCTTACTGATCTACCCTTTGAGGTAGGTTTTTAAAATTTTTCTGTAAGAATTTAAAAATGAATTTATCTACTTCTAGGGGGAAAAAAACTGGTTGGCATTTTTACTTAATCGTATATTTTTTAAGTTTGTTTGTTTTTTCTCCAGAGATTGAACCCAGGCCACAGCACTGAGAGCCCAAAGTCATAACCACTAGGCTAGCAGGGAACTCCCTGTGTTTTTTAATTTTTAAAAGTATTTTATATTAAATTCTCATGGTAGAAAATTCTTATAGTTAACAACAAAAGCTTTATGGAAGTGAATGAAGGGAGAGAATGAATTCCATGCCTTTTATTCCTACCCCTCTGAGGTTGTGTGTATATTTTTCAGGATGTATTTCTGGGTCCATATAAGTGTGTGTGTGTAATAAAAATGTGTCAACCTTTTTCACAGTATGCTTGTACCTGTAACTTAGAAATGTCTTTTCTTTTTTCTTTACAGCCATACCTGTCCATGACTCTGAGAACATTATAATGTTCTTTTGTGCTTCTCACAAGGGGTTTTCCTAGCTGTTACCTACTCAAGACATGGATGTCAAAAACTCACCATCTAGCCTTAACTCTCCTGTCTCCTATAACTGCGGTCAATCCATTCTACCCCTGGAGCCAGGCCCCATATATTTACCCTCTTCCTATGTAGAGAGCCGCCATGAATACTCAGCCGTGACATTCTATAGCCCTGCTGTGATGAATTACAGTATTCCCAATAACTCAGAAGATGGGCCTGGTCGACAGACCACAAGCCCAAATGTATTGTGGCCAACTCCTGGACACCTCTCTCCTTTAGCCATCCATTGCCAGTCGTCACTTCTGTATGCAGAACCTCAAAAGAGTCCTTGGTGTGAAACCAGATCATTAGAACACACCTTCCCTGTGAACAGGTAAATCCAGTCTTCATTCTGAATTATATTATGGCCGATATTCAGATTGCTTTATGACTTAGTGAGAAGAAAGATATGTGTTATACAAGGTCTTCATTATCACATAGAGCACCTAGAACATCTGATGTTCTGAATTCTAGGATATCTATTCTGATATTCTAGTCCTTACTAAAAAGTTGAGCTTTTAGATCTGTGTTGTGGGGGAGAATTCACTTCATGACTATCTTTGGAAAATATTTAATTTAAATCACTTTCTTCTTGATGAAGTGATTTGAGTTTGAAAAAGGAATTTTTATTTTCAAGTTAGAGCCTTCCTATCTTGAAGTGAAATCACAACTTAGTGTTCATGACAAATTATGTCCAAGATAAAAGTAACCATTGGTATTACAACTCGATGAAATGCTAGACAGGTGAAAAGACAAACAGTGGTACAAATTTTTAAACAGTGAACTAAATAACATTTTATAAAGATTGACAGGAAACTAATGTGGACTTTAGTTGAACATTCTGAAACTCTAAGTGCAAGGTAACATCAGGGATTATTTGCATTCAATTTGTTATACGTACACACACGTATATATTTTGTGCTATGTGGCTGTGGGATCTTACTTCCCCAACCAGGGATTGAACTCGGATAGTTTTAATGATAATCATGGCTACAGAGGGCAGAGTTAGTATAGGCAGAAGCATGAGGGGGCATAACTTTACACAAGAACCCAAGTACTAAGTTATGGCATATTTGGTATTGAAGTTTATTACTTTCAAATTCATAAAACTTTGAGAAAGCCATATTACACACTAATTTTATTTTTCTTCTTTTTTAAAGAACTTTTTGATTGGTAAAAGAGAATATGAAAAATGTAGATGACTTTTTAAAAGTAATGTCTTCACATTCAACTTTTAAAGGAAGAAATATCTTATTTCTGAGGACAAGTTCTAATCAGAGCTCTGCTAATATTTGGGTACATTAAACCTCAGCATATTAAATTTATACATCAATCATACCTCTGCCATGTCCTTTCCAAAGGAAACATGCTGTAGCAAAATTAGGAACTAGCCCGGTGTGTTCTTGGTGTCTGCCGGTGGCCCACTGTGGGTTCCCCCTTCCTCTGTGGTAAGCCTCTCCACCCTGCATTGAACACCTGCTTTCTTCAGAGCCTTCTCAAGGGACAGGCATGTGTTTATGCTCTCCCCCTCTCCTCTTCTCTTCTCCTTCGCTTTCCCCTTTTCGCTACTGCTCCCACCCAGACTTGATGTAGTCACTGATTACAGAGATGTACACATTGATGGCTATAGCTAGTTCTCCATGGTAATCGGTGTTCATCCACACTGTGTGGATGGGTGTAAACTCACCTATCCACTTTCAGACACCAGCGATCCCAACAGAGCGACTCTTAATAGATCTGATATCAGTAACAAAGGTTTTGCTTGATCAGATCTCTTGGAATATATTTGTTATGAAGCCTGGAGGGCAAAGAGATACACGAGGCAATGTTCATGCTGTTCCTTTTTCTAGAAAGGCCTTGTTTTACCGTCAATGTTCTTTTACAGTGAATGTTCTCTTTGCCCCTAGGGAGACATTGAAAAGGAAAGCTAGTGGGAGCAGTTGTGCCAGCCCTGTTTCTAGTCCGAGTTCAAAGAGGGATGCCCACTTCTGTGCTGTCTGCAGCGATTATGCGTCGGGATATCACTATGGAGTCTGGTCATGTGAAGGATGTAAGGCCTTTTTTAAAAGAAGCATTCAAGGTACAAGAATGTTGTTAGCTGCTTTTTTTGTTTTCCACTTTGCTTTTAAACAATGTTGCGGATGACCTGGCAGAAATTTTACCTTTGTTTGGCCTGCTTGGTACACAGAGTACTTGGTGACTGTTTCAGAGGATCATGTGTCTTTGGGGGTGGGGGGATTGTTTCAAGTATAGAGTACTTTATCTTTCACTCAGATCTCTACCCCCAAACCCAAATGGATCTTGCACCACCATCACCTGTTGCCGTCTTCCTAGGAGGAAACATAACCTTTGTGAAGGCTGGAAAAAATGTGTGCCCATTAGGAACTGTGAAGATTGTTTCTTCCTTTGACTTATGTTTAATATCTAGCATATGTAACAGTTGAGATGGTGGGCTGGCTCCTGAGGAAGAGAGAATATGTTTTATGCAGTCAGTAGCTCAACTAGTGGAACCTCCTTTACATTCCTATTTTCTGGTCTGAGTTTAGACTGTTTCCCTTTCCTTCTCCAAATTTCTGCTAGGCTGGCTTTTTGTTTCTGTGATTTTGTTAAATCATCTCTTTAATCAATTTCAAATTGTACGCACCTGGTTTCAAGGCCAGTCAGCCCCTTGCCACACGTTTCCTTGCCAGGCCTAATTGCTGCAGGCACTTTCTTGCTTTCCTGTGCTCTTAGCTGTCTCTCTACCCCCATAACTCCTCCCTTGTCAGCCCTCCTTCCAGGCAGTGTCCTGTGTTCCCATCTCAGAGCTCCCTTCCCTTTTCTGCCAAAGCCTTGTTCTTAACCGGTTAAGGAAAGCTACATTAAAGCAATTCATAGTGTGTAAGTGGCAAAGTGGCAAACAGCAATTTACTGAGTTAACTCACCCAGTGAAACTCTAGGTTGACAGCATTTTACCTCAAGCAGAGAAGCTGATGTAATCTAGAGGGAGATGAGGGGTAGAATGTTAGTAGATAAGGAATCACCTTCCTCTGAGTCCCTGGGAAATTCACCCTTCATAGATGAGGCCCTGTTTGTCCTCAACCCTCCACTTAGTAGCTCTGTGACTTGATGTCCTGGCCTGGTTTCTCATCTGTGAAATGGAGGTAGTTATTAAAAAACTGAAATGTGAAAATGTTTGTGAAATGTAGTTATGTGAAAATATTTGGTCAATTCTAAACACTGCAAGAGTAGAACTACTGGCAAATTCAAGTTATTCTAATTTTTCTTTTAACTCTTTTGTTTTCAAATGTCAGCGTCTTTTCTTTCTGCCTGTGTTGTTTCTCTTCTAATCCTGCTGCTGCTGCTACTGCTAAGTCGCTTCAGTCGTGTCCGACTCTGTGCGACCCCATAGACGGCAGCCCACCAGGCTCCCCAGTCCCTGGGATTCTCCAGGCAAGAATACTGGAGTGGGTTGCCATTTCCTTCTCCAATGCATGAAAGTGAAAAGTGAAAATGAAGTCGCTCAGTTGTGTCCGACTCTCAGCGACCCCATGGACTGCAGCCCTCCAGGCTCCTCTGTCCATGGAATTTTCCAGGCAAGAGTACTGGAGTGGGGTGCCATTGCCTTCTCCACTTCTAATCCTAACCTCATTTAAACCCATCTCCTCTAAAATCTTCATAGTTAGGTGGATGAGGGCCTCTGCCATTTCCAAGCTCCTTTTCTTGTCAAAAGGAAAAACAACACAGAAAGGAAGCTGATGTCATCAAATATTATCAAAACATAAATCATGTTTGGCTATTTTTTCTTTTATATACACAGAACTTTTCTGCATTTAACATTTTCAGTGCTTAAATATTTTTTTGTTATCATTGTGCTAGTAGATTATCAGGCCAGGTCCAGTTTCCTGTGATATATGATAAGAACAATTTAGATTTTCTGAAATTCAGAACCAAACTTTTGATATGATGACAATTCTCTACTTTGTTGAAGTTCTAGAATTTTATATTCTAAAAGGAAGTTTTGATCCAAAACAACTAACTACATCCTTAAAGGAAAGAATTTTTCTTATTTGCTCCTTGGGAAAAATCTCTATATGGACTATATTTCGTGAACCCTGAGACTGCAGCTGATAACGATAAGTTTAGTGTGCTTTCCCCACATCATTCCTTCCTAATGCATCAGCAAAGGAGTTGTTAGGAAAGGGAAAAGGAAGGCCATATCCTAAAAGTGCAAATGGTAACGTTAGTGCTCTTACAATTGCTGAATGCCTAATTGATTATTTCTTTGGACTCCGCCTATTTTTGCTGCCCTCTGGTATAAATGCATTGCAGTAACTCAAAACAGCTACTCAATTTTTTTGGTATGTCGAATGGAATGAGAATCAAATATATTTTCATAAATTGAAAAAGAATAAAACAGATTCTTTTGGGTTTCCCTGGTGGCTCAGCTGGTAAGGAATCCTCCTGTAATGTGGGAGACTTGGGTTCGATCCCTGGGTTGGGTAGATCCCCTGGAGAAGGGAACAGCCACTCGTACCTGTATTCTGGCCTGGAGAACTCCGTGGATTGTATAGTACATGGGTTCACAAAGAGTCGGACACTTTGAGTCAGACTGAGTGACTTTCATTTCACTTCGTTTTATTAAAACCATTTTCATTGATTTAAAAGATATAGGACCTTTTTTTTTTTGGTTTGAGATATAATTTACATACAACAAAATTCCTCTATTTTAATTTTATAGTTTTTTTTGGTCTTTTTGCAAAGCCACAAGGCATGTGGGATCCTAGTTCCCCACCAGAAATTGAACCCACGCTTCCTGCAGTGGAAGAGTGGAGTCTTAACCACTGGACCACCAGGGAAGGCACAAATTTTACAGTTTTATGAATTTTGAAAATATATGTGGTCATGTAACCAACACTGAAATCAAGATACGGAACATTGCTATAACCTCAAAATATTCCTTCATACCCATTGCAGCCAATTTCACCCAAGCTTCCCAGGCTCTGGTGACCTTTGATCTATTTTCTGTCCTTATAATTTTGCCTCTTCTAGAATGTTATATAACTGCATCTTAAAGTTTGTAACCACTTGCGTATGGCTTCTTTCACTTATCATGATGCTTTTAAGATTTATCTGTGTTGTTGGAGGTATTAGTAGTCCATTCCATTTTGTTACTAATATTCCAGTAAGTGTACCCCACTTTGTTATTTGTTCTTCTTTTTGGTCCCATTGCAAGGTCTGTGGGATCTAAGTTCTCTGACCAGGGATAGAACTCTGAGAGGGAAGTGCGGAGTCCTAACCACTGACCCACCAGGGAATTACATGTTTATTTGTTCATTTGAATTGTTTCTAGTTTTATGCTATTTTGAATAAAACTGCTGTGAACATTTATGCATACCTCCCTGTTTAGACGTATCTTTTTGTTTCTTTTGGGTAAATACTTATGAGTAAAATTGCTATTTGTATGATAAGCTCCCTATGTGGTGCTAGGGGTGAAAAATCTGCTTACCAATGCAGGAAATGTAAGAGATGCGAGTTCGATCCCTGCGTCAGGAAGATCTCCTGGAGGAGGGCATGGCAGCCCACTCCAGAATTCTTGCCTGGAGAATCCCATGGACAGAGGAGCCTGGTGGGCTACAGTCTGTGGGGTTGCAAAGAGTCAGATATGGGTAACCATTCCCTTCTCCAGGGGATCTTTCACCTAGGGATCGAACTCGGGTATTCTGCATTGCAGGCACATTCTTTACTGTCTGAGCCGCAAGGGAAGCCCACACATTCATATGCATTCATTTATTCAACAAACTATAATTGAGTACTTTGTATGGATTCAGTTCAGTCACTCAGTCATGTCTGACTCTTTGTGACCCCATGGACTGCAGCAAGCCAGGCCTCCCTGTAAAGCTTTATATCTTAAAGAATTAGCTTCATGATTTGCCTTGAATTTTGCTTTGCATCTTTCTTAGCTCTGTTCATATAGAGTAGTATGCTTCTCAGACTGTTGCACGGAGCAAGAAGACCGTTTTGATATGTGCAGTGTTTGGTGCAGTTCAAGGAGGACTTTTTTCTTTTTGCCGGAAATGAATTACTATGACCTTCTTGCACACGGCACTCTCTAGGCTATTGTCTTCATATTATTGTGTTTTCCGATCTTTTTTAAAAAATTAAAATGCTTTTTTACAGCAAACTCTGAGACCAACCTCTCAATTCAGTTCAGTCACTCAGTCGTGTCCAACTCTTTGCGACCTCATGAACCACAGCATGCCAGGCCTCCCTGTCCATCACCAGCTCCTGGAGTTCATCATCCATTGAGTCGGTGATGCCATTCAACCATCTTATCCTCTGTCATCCCCTTCTCCTGCCTTCAATCTTTCCCACCATCAGGGTCTTTTCCAATGAGTCAACTCTTTGCATGAAGTGGCCAAAGTATTGGAGCTTCAGCTTCAACATCAGTCCTTTCAATGAACACCCAGAACTGATCTCCTTTAGAATGGACTGGTTGGATCTCCTTGCAGTCCAAGGGACTCTCAAGAGTCTTCTCCAGCACCACAGTTCAAAAGCATCAGTTCTTTGGCACTCAGCTATCTTTATAGTCCAACTCTCACATCCATATATGACCACTGGAAAAACCATAGCCTTGACTAGACAGAGCTTTGTTGGCAAAGTGATGTCTCTGCTTTTGAATATGCTGTCTAGGTTGGTCATAATTTTCCTTCCAAGGAATAAGCGTCTTTTAATTTCATGGCTGCAATCACCATCTACAGTGATTTTGGAGCCCAGAAAAACAAAGTCCGCCACTGTGTCCACTGTTTCCTCATCTATTTCCCATGAAGTGATGGGACCAGATGCCATGATCTTCATTTTCTGAATGTTGAGCTTTAAGCCAACTTTTTCACTCTCCTCTTACCCATCAAGAGGCTCTTTAGTTCCTCTTCACTTTCTGCCGTAAGGGTGGTATCATCTGCATCTCTGAGGTTATTGATATTTCTCCTGGTAATCTTGATTCCAGATTGTGCTTCCTCCAGCCCAGTGTTTCTCATGATGTACTCTGCATAGAAGTTAAATAAGCAGGGTGACAGTATACAGCCTTGACGTACTCCTTTCCCAATTTGGAACCAGTCTATTATTCCATGTCCAGTTCTAACTGTTGCTTCATGACCTGCATATAGGTTTCTCAAGAGGCAGGTCAGGTGGTCTGGTATTCTTATCTCTTTCAGAATTTTCCACAGTTTATTGTGATCCACACAGTCAAAGGCTTTGGCATAGTCAATAAAGCAGAAATAGATGTTTTTCTGGAACTCTTGCTTTTTCGATGATTCAGCAGATGTTGGTAATTTGATCTCTGGTTCCTCTGCCTTTTCTAGGGCTTGGGGCAGTTCCTCTCGGCGGCGCCTGTCCTCTGCGACCAACCTCTAGTTGTTCCTTAAATACTTATTGTTGTAAACCTCATAAAATCAGTGAGGATAACATCATGTACTGTTCTTTGAGGCTTTAGAAGATATGTAAAAGATTGCTCCTGCTATGGAAAGTATTGTGGCATTACATTTACCTTCTAACTGTAAAGCATTATGTTCAAAACTACAATAGAAAATCTGATTAGAAATATATTTGGTTTTTAAAATTTAGTTTTGAATATGAGTGAGTATAAAACCAATAACAAATTATATATCCCTTAAAATGTTTTATGGTGGTGGTGGTTTAGTCGCTAAGTCGTGTCCGACTCTTGCGACCCTATGGACTATAGCCCGCTAAGCTCTTCTGTCCATGGGATTTTCCAGGCAAGAATACTGGAGTGGATTGCCATTTCCTTCTCCAGAGGATCTTCCTGACCCAGGAATCGAACCTGGGTCTCCTGCATTGCAGACAGATTCTTTACCGACTGAGCTATGAGGGAATTGCCATAAACATAAAACATAAATAAAAATGTTTTATAGCATGTCTTATATTACCCCCTATTCTTGAATGTGTATAGAACCTGTGTATATAATGGGTGACTGTGTTAGTTAGGTTACATTTTATGGCAAATGGTGATGGGATCGCCTCTCGTGATTATGCTGTGGTTACGTGAGACTCCATCATAGCAGTCTGGGGAGAGCAGTGGGGAGATGCACTCCTCCTACCCTGGAAGAAAACAGACATCCTGTTGTCAAGTGCTTCTGGGCAAGTGCCTCTAGGAGCTAGGAGCAGTGTCCAGACTATAACTAGCAAGAAAATGGGGACCTCACTCCCATAACTGCAAGGAATTAATTCTGTCAACAACTTGAATGAGCTTGGAAGAGGACCCTGAACCTCAGATGAGGCCACAGCCCCGTCAACACATTGGTTGCAGCTTTGTTGGGACCCTGAATAGAGTAAACTTTTCCTTGAACTCTCTATTCATGGGAACTATGAGATAATAAATTTGTTTTATTTTAGGCTTTTAAAGGAATTTATTATGCAAAATGAAAAAGCAATAACTTTAAGATTATTGAACTGAGCTTAAGTGTTTTCATTTGTAAAATTGGGATCATAGCTCTTTATAGGGAAGTTATATGAGTAAATGAGGTGCTCATGAAAAGAACCTGGAAATCAGTAGGAGGTCAGAAGTGTTGATGTGTCAGGCAAAGAAGACATTGCTTCCTGTACGTGGCCAGGATGGAGTGTCACTTGAGAGAGTGGTTTTTGCATCTCTCGGGTGCCAAGCCAACTCAGGGCGTGACTGGCAAGTCACAAACAACTGAAGTTCAGTTTATGTTTTGTTGAACAAATGTTACTGGAATCTGGAATCTACCTGAAAGGAGAGAGGATTATAAAGTTCATCATAGTTCAATCATGGAGCTCTGTCTTTTTGCAGTGGTCTTTAAAATCTGGTGATTATCAAGTAGTACTTCTTTCTTTCCTTGTTTAGTTTGCTGATTTTTTTATATTCTCTTATTGACCAGTGTAGGTCTCTTAGTTAGCTATGAATTCCCACTAAAAAGGCATGTTAAATCCCCCCCCGAAAGTGTATGCAAAAGAGTACAAGGAGTTTAGTTTGCTGACCGGACACCAAGTACTACTCTTGAGGAGTTTTGTGACTTGGAGCGAATCAATTTCAGGTGACTGTCTCACTTTCCATGTCCAAAGAAGAGTATTTCTAAATATATTTCTCGAGAATTCTAAGAAGATGCAGAGAATAACCTACAGGTCAAGATGTAGGATATCAAAACATTCCTAGATTTCCTTTACTCACTGATGAGGCACTGATGAGACGGCACTTCATTTTTACACCTGTTCCTGTAGCTAGAAGCTGTTTTCCTATCTCTCAGCTGGGTGGCTTTAGCTGTGTTGTTGACCAAAAAAGAGAATTATCCAAAATATTATAACAATAAACCTCCCCTTTTTTTTCTCTGTTGTAGGACATAATGATTATATTTGTCCAGCTACAAATCAGTGTACCATAGATAAGAACCGACGTAAAAGCTGTCAGGCCTGTCGACTGCGGAAGTGCTATGAGGTCGGAATGGTGAAGTGTGGTGAGTGTTCCCGTCCCCTTCTGTGGTATGTGGGACATGCTGAGAGCCAGGTCAAACTGGGGACAGTGTGAGGACCTGAAGACATGGAGTCTAGGTGAGAGGAGATTTAGGGCGCGGTAATATCTTCAAGTGTTTGCATGCTGTCCCACGGCAGGGGCGTTGACTTAGTCTCTGTAACTCTGGAAGACAGAGCTGGGGTGAACAGAAACAAGTTGCAGGAGGCAGATTTGGGCCCCGCTTTAGGAAGAACTTTCTCCAGGTCAAATGGTCTGACACCAGAATAGGCTGCTGCATGAATTAGAGAACTCTAGCCACTGAAATGCTCAGATGGGCTGGATGACCGTCCACCTGAGGCCTTGAAAAGTCCCAGGATGAAGTTCTGGTACATGTTCACAGTTAAAGCTGTGACAAGAAGGTAGACTATATTGTGGGTTACTTGGGATGACTCATGCCTGTCACTCCGTTAACTTTCTAGAAGTGGAAAAAATGTATATGCAGGAGTCAGAAACATGATAGACCGATGGAAAGCACATAGAGCAAGAATTTTGTTCTAAGATGGTACGTGTGCATATATGTGTGTATACGCAGATGTGTGCATGCGTGAAAAGACAGAGGGAAATGGGAACACTAGTGTAACAACTGACAATGATGCCTACAGTCTGCTTCCTCCACCCAGCTAACTCAGTTCACTTGTCTGTGCACATTTGCTTGTTTCTACGCACTCATGTCAACTCTGCCTAAACTTTTCTTATTCTTCTGCCGGCCAGTATTTTAGCAGTAGTTTGGTGTAATTTCTCTCTTTGTAACTATTTGAAAAAAAATTTTTTTAAGTCCTCTCTTTTCTGATAATCTCTTAGTAGCTCTGCCCTCAAACATTCTGTGTCCCATCCTCTAGTTCAGGATTACAGCAAAAGTTCTTTTAATTAGTTCTCTGGCTTCCTAAAGTCACTTATGTTCTCCATTTCCTCTGTAAAACATCCTACCAATGACCTCCCAATGGGTATTGGTTACTTTCATAAACGCCTCTTCAGCTATATCCTTATCAGTAACCACTAACTTCTTCCCAACCTGTTTCAACTCATTGTAATTGTTGAGTCATATAATTTAAGATTTATGCAAGCATATGAAATATGAGTAGGAAAAGATAGTAGTTCTGTGAAAGCTTTGAGTAAAATGTGAAGGACTAACAGCTATTGGGTTAGGTATGGGTCAGATTAGGGCAAAATCATCATAAACCTAGAAAGAGTCTGCATTCAGAGTGCTTTATGAGTGTTTAAGTTTCTTGCTCTGTTTTAAGAAAGCTGAAACTGAAAATCTAGAGACAGCATAACTTGTGACTTAAATTGGCAGAAGTGTTTAAAGAGAAATCCCTTGGCCTTCTAAGTAAAGACTGCAAATATATATATCATGTTTTAAGTAAAACAGTATTTTAAATGGCATATTTTAAATAAATGATTTCTAATATAATCTTAGGAAAAGAATGTTTCCAATGTGCTAGAGTCTGTTAGTGGCTGTGGTTCTCCTGGTTTGGGACCGGGGCAGTAGCACATACACTCCACCTGTAGGGGGCAGTATATGTGGTGAGAGGAACAGGAGGACTGAATCCCTGCATAGATGAAATCTCATTTTTTTGTCTCATCACTTCTTGCTAACTGTGACAGTGCTTAAATGACCTAACCTTTCTGGCCCTCGTTTTCCTTATCTCTGGATAAGGATATATCTGCAGATATATCTGCTTCACTGAGTTTTGTGAGGAATAAAGACCTAGCACAGTGTGTGGCGTTGAATATTACTTTCCCTTCCTTTCTCTCCCTCTCTCATTGAAAAACACATCTAAGTTAGGAGCACTAGAGTTCAGGGATATACCTAAAATTCTCCTGGAAAAGGTCACTGAATTTGACCCAAAAGTCACTGGATAGAACTAAAAAAAATATTTGCATTATCTTTGGAGATTACAGAAGAAATGAGATGGGTTGATGTACAAACAGATGGGTATTTTGGCTCTTTACTGACCACGAGGAAAGACCATTAGGAGTGAATTTCATTAACTGTGGCTTTTCTCCTTTTCCAGCCCTCTTGTCTGCCCTCCTGAGAAAATCCTTCATCTCGATTCTTCCTTCGATCTAATCTCAGAGGATTAGGGATTCTCCCTGTGTTCTAGATCTTCCTGCGTGATTCCACTTCCCCCTTTTATTCAGAAATCCTTTCCCTTCAGTCAGCACCTTTTTCTTCTTCATTTCCAATCTTGTCCTTTCCCCTGAGGTATTATTAAGGTTGTTTAAATGTTAGAAGGATACCCACCCAGGCTAGCTTTAGAGGAAAAGCTTCATTATAAGAATATACTGCAATGCACATAGCCAGCAAACTGATCTGAATAACTATATCTGGCCTGTAGCCCTCTGTTGGGACATCAGCTCAGTATCTTTTGATGCCATCCCTTTATTTGCCTGCTCTATAGATACTTTCATGCATTGGAGTAGGAAATGGCAACCCACTTCAGTGTTCTTGCCTGGAGAATCCCAGGGACGGGGGAGCCTGGTGGGCTGCCGTCTATGGGGTCGCACAGAGTTGGACACGACTGAAGCAACTTAGCAGCAGCAGCATAGATACTTGAAAGTGATTTGTTGGGGAGGTGATATAAAATAGTAGTTAAAAGCAGCAGCTCTGGATTCGGACCACTGATTGGGTTTTGGTCCTGCTTCGGCTATTTTCTAGCTTTTCTACCTTGGGCAAGTTACTTGAGCTGTTGTGCCTGGATCCTCCCCTGTATGTTGAAGATGGTAATACCACCTGTCCTCTCAGGCAGTTGTCAGAAAGGGATAAGCTATGTACAGTAATACACAAAGCCTGGCACATAGAAGCTTCCAGTCTATGATAGCTGCTATGACCATCATTTACCATTGTTGTTGTCATCTTGTTTTTGCTGGGGCTCTTTCTAACATGGAGCGCTCCTATTTGATAATTTCTCATTAAGCTCACTCAGAGACACACTGAGTGACTCTGCCTAGATTACAGGGTCAAAGCCATAACCCTGGGAGTGTCCTTGGTACAGAAATGTGAGTTCTTTGTCAATGGCTTTATTTTTTTACCTTCTCAAATTCATTTTATTCCAGTGTATAGAATACAACTTGATTTACCTTAGGAGCTCTATTGATAGATTCTAAGGGCTTTATTTTATTGATCCTAACTTAGAACAGGGTCTAGTACATGGAACTTTGTTGGGGAAATTTGGTCAAATAAATTTGAATGTTTGGATTCAAAACCTTTCACTTTGTATGGAGTCTGTTTTATAAACTCTTTATCCTCATATTCTCCACAGAAGAGAAATGTGTGATTAGAAAGCCACTTTTTTAAGCAATACATTTTATCCCATTTTACCCCAGAAGTATAATTTATCTTTAATAATAATAATAAAAAGTATATAATATCATATGTAAATAAATAATAATAGTTCTCTATGTGATTACTGATAAAATGAATTACATTCTAGGCTTTTAATTCTTTTCTTGAATATTTTGTTTGATTCAGTAATCCCTAGATGAATAGAGCCTTTCTTTCTACTGTAATTAGCCAAGAATAAGAGAAATTCAGATAAGTTTTCTTGGAAGTAAATAAATTTGCTCATACTGCCTAACTCATATTTCCTTTTATAAATGTGAACAATTGAATTTAGTGAACAAAGGCAATCGTGGTAGTATAGAAAGTAGGCATTCTGATTTTAAGTTCTGGATTTTTTTTAGGGAAAATTTATATAAATGTTGTGCCCATGCTAATGACATCCTGATTTATGTCTTTTTATTTATTTATTTTTTTCTGATTTATGTCTTTTTAAATTCCATTTTACATTTTTTACATTTTACACTTATATTTTTTACACTTATCAATGGATATTTAGAAATATTTTGCCTATATATATATAGGGCTTTGGGAATTATATTTTTGTTACTGATTTTTTTTATTTTATTGTGGTAGGAGAATATGATCTATATAATAGCAGTTTTAATTAAAGTTGACCTGCTGCTGCTGCTGCTAAGTCGCTTCAGTCGTGTCCGACTCTGTGCAACCCCATAAACAGCAGCCCACCAGGCTCCCCCGTCCCTGGGATTCTCCAGGGAAGAATACTGGAGTGGGTTGCCATTTCCTTCTCCAGTGCATGAAGATGAAAAGAGAAAGTGAAGTCGCTCATTTGTGTCTGACTCTTAGGACTGCAGCCTACCAGGCTCCTCCATCCATGGGATTTTCCAGGCAAGAGTACTGGAGTGGAGTGCCATTGAAAGTTGACCTAGTATGTAATAATTTTTTTAAATTGTTTTGATATATATGAGTTTAGAATTATTTATCTTTCTTTTATAATCTACTTATGAGACCTTAATAATGATTTTTGTCTTAAAGTTTGTCTGATATTGACAGTAACTCCAATTTATTTGGTTAACTTTTGCCAAATCTTTTTCTGCTCTTTTACTTTCAGTTTTTCTCTGTGTTAGATGTATCCCTTAATAACTAGCCTATGTTGTTGTTCAGTTGCTCAGTCATGTCTGACTCTTTGTGACCCCATGGACTACAGCATGCCAGGCTTCCCTGTTCTTCACCAAGTCTCAGAGCTTGCTAAAACTCATGTCCATTGAGTCACTGATGCCATCTCGCCATCTCATCCCCTCTCCTGCCTTCAATCTTTCCCAGCATCAGGATGTTTCTAATGAGTTGGCTCTTGGCCTCAGGTGGCCAAAGTATTGGAGCTTCAGCATCAGTCCTCCCAATGAATATTCAGGACTGATTTCCTTTAGGATTGATTGATTTCATCTCCTTGCAGTCCAAGGGACTCTCAAGAGTCTTTTCCAACACCACAATTGAAAAGCATCAATTCTACAGCACTCAGGTTTCTTTATGGTCCAACTCTTAAATCCATACATGACTACTGGAAAAACCATAGCTTTGACTAGAGGGACCTTTGTCGGCAAAGTAATGTCTCTGCTTTTGAATATACTATCTAGGTTGGTCATAACTTTTCTTCCAAGGAGTAAGTGTCTTCTGATTTCATGGCTGCAGTCACCATCTGCAGTGATTTTGGAGCCCAAGAAAATAAGGTCTCTCACTGTTTCCATTGTTTCCTCATCTATTTGCCATGAAGTCATGGGACCAGATGCCATGATCTTAGTTTTTTGAATATTGAGTTTTAAGACAACTTTTTCACTCTCCTCTTTCACTTCATCAAGAGGCTCTTTAGTTCCTCTTTGCTTTCTGCAATAAGGGTGGTGTCGTCTGCATATCTGAGGTTATTGATATTTCTCCCTGCAATCTTGATTTCAGCTTGTGCTTCTTCCAGCCCAGTGTTTCTCATGATGTACTCTGCATATAATTTAAATAAGCAGGTTGACAATATACAGCCTTAATGTACTCCTTTCCCAATTTGCAACCAGTCTGTTGTTCCATGTCCAGTTCTAACTATTGCTTCTTGACCTGCATACAGATTTCGCAGGAGACAGGTAAGGTGGTCTGGTATTCCTATCTCTTGAAGAATTTTCCACAGTTTGTTGTGATCCACACAGTCAAAGTCTTTAGCGTAGTCAATGAAGCAGAAGTAGATGTTTTTCTGGAATTCTCTTGATTTTTCTATGATACAACGAATGTTGGCAATTTGATCTCTGGTTCTTCTGCCTTTCCTAAATCCAGCTGGAACATCTGGAAGTTCTCAGTTCACATACTGTTGAAGCCTAGCTTGGGGAATTTTGAGCATTATGTCTAGATTTAAAAAATATATCTAATCTCAAATTTTTTCAGTTAACTTATTATTTGAAATAAACTTATTTGTGTAAGTATGTAAAAAAATACACAGACACACATACACACATGCAAAAAAGCTTAAGGATGTATTATAAAAATGTATTATTTCTAGTCAGTTCCTACTTTTCCCTATCTTCTGCTTGAAGAAAATTCCTAATTTCATGGTTTGGAAACTGAACTCTGTTAGTACTCTTTAAAAGAAAGATGGATTTAGATTTAGAAATGGAATAGATGGTCTTGAAAAGGAAACCTAAAGATCATTTGGGCTGTTGTCTCTCAAAAGTCATTATTGATTTTGCTAATACAGTCACAAATGTAATATCTTAATACATGCCTCACAGGCTCCAGAAATAAAAGTCAGACTCCTGTACTAAGCCATATTCTATGAATAGACACAGGTCTTACAATGATTTCTGTTTTCATCCTGGTGACTGGAGGAACCTGATGCTGCGTTGGGGAAGAGACGGGGAAAACACTGTGTTATCTGCTCTCTTTTAGGCTCCCGGAGAGAAAGGTGTGGGTACCGCATAGTGCGAAGGCAGAGAAATTCTGATGAGCAGCTGCACTGCCTGAGCAAAACCAAGAGGAACGGTGCACCCATGACCCGAGTGAAGGAGCTGCTGCTGAGTGCCCTGAGCCCAGAGCAGCTGGTGCTTACTCTCCTGGAGGCCGAGCCGCCCCACGTGCTCATGAGCCGCCCCAGCGCGCCCTTCACTGAGGCCTCCATGATGATGTCCTTGACCAAGCTGGCCGACAAGGAACTGGTACACATGATCAGCTGGGCCAAGAAGATTCCGGGTAGGGCCTTCTGAGTCTTAGCTTTAAATTTATTTGTAGAAAGACCTGCTCCTAACCTTTATGGGGCACGAATACAGAATGGAGGTCTGCAAGCTGTGTCTTGAGTATTTAGTGGTTTGACAGCTTGATTTATAAGCTTTAAATGGAATACGTCCCTTTTCTTATCTTGACACTTGTGCCTTCAACACATGTGGCCAGGTTTCAATTTAGAATTCTTGAATTCCTCTGATTTCTGTACCAGAAGGAGTTGTATATGGTGGGCCCCTTCTCTTCCTGTCCACCCCTGTTCCCCGCTCCACTGATCCCACACTGCCTTGCACACACCAAATCCTACCTGTTCATATCTCCTACAGACATTAGCTGGTTTGGCTATATCTCAAGCCTAGATATGTTCTGGGAAGATAGACCCAGGGAAGAGACCCACCCATGCTCTGGATGTGGGCGTGGGGCCACTTAGGCAGGGAATTTTAAGGTCCTGAGACCTGGAGCATGGTCTAAAAGAAAGAAATCTGGGCTCCACCTTAACCCATCTCCTGGCTGTGAACTCATCCCCTTGGGAGGAGAGGTGTGGTCAGGTGAGGGTGAGGTGGGGCACAGTATGACCTTTCACAGTATGAAAGTGAAAGGTTTCTCCGATGCTAAATAGGAATTGTAAAATTTTGTTCCAATAAAGAGAAAAATCAGTAATACATACATAAATGAATAAAATGGATAAATAGAGTAAATCAGCTATAAAAGTAACATGAATCATCAATAAACCTGGAATGCTTTTTAACTTGATAAAATTAAAAATGGGTTTGGTTATTCCTGAATTGTCATTTAGAACATGCATTTTCTATTCTATAATCTGTTCATTTTCCCAGACCAGTTTGTAACATATACACCCAAGGTAGCGCATGGTCACCATCTAGTTATCATTTGAATTGGTATTTCCATGAAAGAATGAATCAAGGATTCTAACATAGATTGACAGCAACCCATGCTTCCTCTGGAAGGGCTTCTCCATGTACATCTTTCCATTTGTCTAAGAAATGAGGTCTCCAGGCTAAGTCACTAAGGATGATTCCCGTGGCCCAGAGGGCAGTAACTACATTAGGCAGATTTTGAAGATTGAGGGATCTGGGGGAAGAGCACCTGGGTTAAGGGTCTCAGAGAATAGGATTCACAGGGGTCATTTGTTGGCTTCTGAGCTTTCTGAGAATTTTCAGGTTTTTCTACTTCAGTTTTGATGGTTTAGCATCTTCTCCTTTGCCAGAATGATGTGTTGTTGTTTTTTTTTTTTTTCCTGAGCTCTTTCCCATAGGAGACAATACTGGTGCAGTTTCCTCTAGCTTTTGATCTATGTGTATGCCAAGCCTAGTTTTCAAGACCCCACCTGGAGAGTGGTGATTAATTACTTCTGAGAGCTGTGTAGCTTCTTTGTGCCAAAGCAAAACAGATCTCTTAAGCTGCATCAGTCCCTCTTCAAGTCTGGTGTTTGGGAAATTTTTCTGAAAGCTTAGGCATAGTCTGAAGTTGTGGGATTTTTTCCCCCACTTTCTCAGCTAGCATAGTCATTGTGTAGACCAAAAAAAAAAAAAAAAACCACCCAAAAAACAAAAAACTTAGTCTATCAGCTAGTCTTGGCTTTGTTGAAGATCTATAAGTATGAAAAGCTTGATCTTCCTTGGGCAGGCTTATTGTCTGTAACTGTGGGTGAGGTTGGAATGTGTACACATACCAGGAATGTGAACTGAGTATGTAGGATGTGGCTTTGGAAAGGATTTATCCATCCTTCCATTCAGTTCTCCTTTGTTCAGATTTCTGTTATAATTGTTCAAAGAGTTGAACCACATATGTTCTCTGTGCCATAGTGTCTTCATCTGTAAAATGAGGATGATGAGAGATCTCACCTCTAGGAAATTCTCAGAGGTAGGCATTGTTGCCCCCATTTTTTCCTGTAAGAAAAACAAAGACTTAAAAGAAGATTAAATAACTAGCTGGGATGAGGCCGAGCAGGGGTTCTAAGCAAAGTCCATTGCACTCCAAGGTCATTTGTTTGTTGACTATATTTATATTATACGGCTTCCTCCTCTTATCATGACTTATGGAGGAAGCCCCAGTGATCTCTGCTTCTGAAGTTTTCCCTTAGGGACCTGTTTCTGTTGTTATGTGTGTTCTTCAGCATAGAATAGCCCAGAAACAAGTGCACCCACTCAGAAGAATGATTCTAATACTAGATGGGAAATGGTAAGCAATTGGAGGAACTCTTTCAGCTGGAACTTTGACTTTCTCCAAGAGCTGGTCCTGTTTTCTCTGCAAGCCCCCCACCCATCACCCCCACTATCCTGTCCCCTTACTCCTCCTGCCCCCATCATGGGCTGGGCCAGACAGGCAGCCCCTCTGGCTGGCATCTGAACTCTATCTTTCTCGGTAGTGCAGAGGGATTACTGGGATATAACTAACAAAGGTCAGTGCCAGCTTTGTCTTCTTCCCTAGCATCTGTCTGGGAACTGTATAAACCTAGCTAAATAGTCCTTTGGAAATTCTGAATGATGTACATTTCTCTCTAGAAGGTGTTTGAGACTAGAAATTGTGAGTTACTCACTCTGAATTCAGTATTTTCTTCTCATCAGCTATTAACCACATCTTTAAAATATTGATTTCCCCTGCACTCTGGGTGATTTGTGTTTTCTTAGCTTTTCAAAACTTGCTCTTTTTTTTTTTTTAATGGAATCAGGGAGCTGAGGAGGAGGGCGGGTATGCTTACAGCCTCTTGCTTTCCCCAGGCTTCGTGGAGCTCAGCCTGTACGACCAAGTGCGGCTCTTGGAGAGCTGCTGGTTGGAGGTGCTCATGGTGGGGCTGATGTGGCGCTCCATCGACCACCCCGGCAAGCTCATCTTTGCTCCAGACCTCGTTCTGGACAGGTGAGACTCAAATTCCTTGTATTTCTTCTCCAACTTGAGTGAAGTGCCAAGTGAAGTGGGAACAGAGTCCTGAGTTCTGCAATGAAAACCTCACTCCTGAAAGGGCAGGTAGGAGGAGGAGAAGGTCGTGAGCTCCTTCACTGGGTCAAGAACCTGAGAAGGAGAGTGTGAGTGCAAGGCTTCAGTGTCCTGTGGCTCATTCTTTCCTGTGACGCAGCAGCGCTCACTGGCCCGACCACACGAGGGCCTGTGTCCTGAGGGTGTGTGGGTACTCAGTGTGAAGCTCACCTGAGGTCTTCCTGCATTACAAAAAATCCATTTTTAGGTTTTAACTTTTAAGCTGTCCTGCTGTTCTTTCCACTAGTAGGGGCCATTTACATCTCCAGCTATCTGGACCAGTGGTAAAATTCTTATGAATCTACCAAGTTTATTTTTACATGCTTTAACTCACTCTAACTACACATATTATATAGCATTTTGGGCAAAGCAATGGAAGAAATGGTTATTAAAACCAGATGAAAGTTGATGGAAACTGGGGAATGATAGTGTTAATGCTATAATTTCTTGCATTTAGTTTTCTTTTGAAGATGGTGTGGAAAAGAAACCACTTTTTAATTGACTTAGTGAACTGTACATGGAGGGAAAGCTGGAATGTACAGCAACACTGAAGCTTTTTGGTAGGAAAAGTAGAACACGTTCTTGGTGTTGTATTTGAACAGTTTGAGAATCTCCATGGAAATTGATTTTTGTCTTCCTTGTATTGAAAAAGTGCTAGTGTTGAGTGTTCAGTCACATTGGACCCTAAGCCTGTAGGGAAAGGATGGCTACTGCTGTGAATAGGGGGATCTGCCCCCAGCTCTTGGCACTACCTCTTTAGATCTTCAGAAGCTCCCCATGCATACCTTACTCAGATGAAAAGTAATAGCCAGGGTGTTAGCACCTACTCCTCCTGTTGTCAGGGATGATGGCATTGACAAAGAGTGCTGTTCTAAGTGACGGAGGTGTTTTGGTGGAGAGCAGGGCCTTTGGGAGGAGCTGGAGCATGGACTATGGCTCTAGCAGGAGCAAGCCCAGAGGGAGGTTCTGGAAGCCCAGACCCTTTAGTAGCAATCAAAGTAGCTAACTTATTGGCCTATATGTGGCAGGCACCATCTTAAGCACTAATGTCTTAGGTCATTACATCTTCACGGTAGGCCTTTTTGAGTGAGCACCATTATTATCCCTTTCCTTCAGATATGGAAGTGGGACGTTAGGTAAATTGCCTGCAGTTATGGTGATGGAGCTGGACACGGGGACTGGCTGTGAAGTTCACCCTCTTACCAACAACAGTACATGCCTCTCAGCAGGATAGAGAACTGGATGAGAAAAGAGGAGGAGGCCAAAGGCAAAGTAACTTTCTGCTTTATTCTTTTATCTTAGAACAAGTCTATTTTACTCTCTGGCCATTTCAGGAAACTTCTTCCTCCAGCTGGCATTTCAAGGTACCATGTTGCAAGGCGGGCTGAAAGGCCAAGCACCCAGTTGCAGCATCGCTGACATTCATTCCTGCGTTCAACGTGTTCCACTTGGAATTTAGATAAAGGTGCACACGCACACACACACGCACACACACACACAAATATACACACATAATTCCCTAGAAGTTAGTGCTAGGAAGAAGTTCTATCCTTTGGTGAACTAATACATTTGCAGACTTTGGGAATGGGTTTGCTTTTTTGTGCTGATTTCTAAAGTGTTGCCACATTTAGAGTTTATTTTCAGTGACTGTTTCATTCCTGGCTTTCAATACAACAAACTCGCCTCTTTGTATGGGTTCAACTCCTATATGTAAATAGGTTACTGTAAATTGACACAAACCCCAGATAAATTTTAGGCCTACCTGTTGGTTGAGTAATAGAAAAAGAAGTAATTTTTCTTATATATTTGTTTTAATTAGACTCACATTAGAAGAGAAGAATTGATAGAAATTGTGTGTATTTGAGTGTAGAAGAGGAGTTCTTGGGAATTGTAAATGCATTCACATTGAACAGGCATTTTTCTTTGAGTGTCTACTAGTTGTTAATTTTGGTTGCAGTCCCTTCTTGTTTTGAGCACTCTGTAAAAGTCTAGAATTTCAAGTCTCAGATTCTTAGTACATCTATTATATATACAGCATAAATATATTTTAGTGTAATGGGTATATATCTGGAGGAGTTGCTTATTCCAGCATGTTTAAAAATTTTTGACAATTCCAGAAGTCAAATTATTTACCATAAAGGAGTTCTAATGGGAATCTTTTCTGCCATGTGAATAAAACTTTTTCACACTACTTGAAAGTAACTGTCTTTTGGTGGATTGTCCTGTCAAGAGTTCCTCTATGTGGTAGTATGACCATTTAAGCAGTGAATACAACTAAATTAGCCTATTTATTTGTGGAGACTAAGACCATAATTTCTGTTTCCCTTTATTCTTGTTGAGGCTTCTGCAGTGTAAAAACTTGAACCTACTGAGGATGAGAGAAAAATCCAGGTATCTTAGCTTATTTCTAACAAGGTAGCTATTTAGGTAATCACTAGAATCCCAATTCACGTGAAGATCTACCAAAGAATTTGAACTTCTACTTATTTGAGAAATTGTATATGCTAAGACATTATGTGTCCTTAACATCAGTAGAAAACTGTCAAATGTTATTATGAAGTCAGAGGAAGTAGATGTTTATGGGGTTCTGTGGACTAACAAATATAAATGTGCTGAGTTTTCATTCATGTTAGGTATTTTTTAATTGAATTTTCTTTAAGAGACCCACAGAATTTTCCACTTCTAAATTTTTATTTTCCCTTTGTACTCAGATCATTCCACCTTAGTTGAATATTAAAGTCCTTCCCATGTGTCTCCCAACCCCACTGCCTCTGACACAGGAAGACAAGTTGTGGTCCATTAGCCACACGTGTACCATCAATATAAAGCAGCAAGCCCCAAAGGACATCTCTTTCAAGATGTCCTTGGTATCAAACGGAATATTTTTCTTTTGTTATCAAATAATAGTCTGCTTGAAACTACTACTTTTATTTTTATTTAGCACTGGTTTATGGGTAAATGGGCTTCCCTGGTACCTCAGCTGGTAAGAAATCTACGTGCAGTGCAGGAGACCCTGATTCAATTCCTGGGTCAGGAAGATCCCCTGGAGGAAGGGATAGGCTACCCACGCTACTATTCTTGTTCTTCCCTGGTGGCTCAGCTGGGTTCGATCCCTGGGTTGGGAAGATCCCCTAGAGAAAGGAACAGCTACCCACTCCAGTATTCTGGCCTGGAGAATTCCATGGACTATATAGTCCTTGGGGTTGCAAAGAGTCTGACACGAGTAAGTGACTTTCACTTTTTCACTTTCACTGTGGATTAATGGGGTGTAAAAGTAAATTTCCATGAGTAGTTTTGTTTGATATATTGTTTTGATATTTTAATATCCAACTCATATACCTACTAGATTGACAACTCATATACCCAGTTGGTTGAATTAAAATCTTTTAAACCTGTCTTAGTATCTTACTCATAAATCAGTGTCAATCCATAGTTACTTACAGGATAAATGAAATAGGTCTTGTTGATATTTTAAAGTCCTGCCTCACTATTCTGTATAATTCATCTTAAAGTAGAACTTTAATTAGGGTGTCCTTTATAAAGTAAGGGCTTCCCTGATAGCTCAGTTGGTAAAGAATCTGCCTACAATGCAGGAGACCTGGATTCGATCCCTGGGTTAGGAAGATCCCCTGGAGAAAGGAAAGGCTACCCACTCTAGTATTCTGGCTTGGAGAATTCCATGGACAGTATAGTCCATGGGGGTCACAAAGAGTTGGGCACGACTGAGAGACTGTCACTTTATAAAGTATTTTACCTTATTGTCTCTATGTTTCTCATATTTCTTTTCTAAAAATTTGTTTGATTTCTACAGCCTGTGAAGTAAATAAAAATATTCTAACCTTGCCCGCCCTCAACCCCAAATGAGATGGTTGGCTATGACACTTGCTGGAGAAAGCAATCAGACCTAGTTCTTTACAGTGGCTTTAGGAATTCTCTTTTCCCATGAGGTACATATGTTCTGATTTTTGTGAGTAGCAGCATTCATCAGGGCTTAAAATACCATGTGATATAAGTTCTCCCTCCATTTTTGAAATGTGAATTTACACTTAAAATACTATGTATTTTAATAAGGAAACAGTGCTAACTTCAGTATTTAGGGATGTGTTCTTGGGCTCAGGTGACAGCTTCTGCAAAATAGGATTAATTTCTAAGGAATCCTCTTATGCTACTTGGGGAAGTGGACATGTGCGTGTGTGCACATGTGTGCCCATGACTTCTCTGAGTTTCACAAAAGAGTAAAGAGCCAAACTACTTACCTGTCAGTGCAGGACTTGTTGGACTTTTTGTTTTTGGCCCCAGAGATATTTTAAAACTAACTTTTCTCAGTATCAAATGTCCTTAAACCCATCAGTTACAGTTTCCAATAACTCGTTATCCTGGGAAGAGTGATTTGGTGATTGGCTCGAGGGGCATTCAGTGAGTAAGCATTCCTTGTGCCTCTGCTGTGTTCAGGGCATGCGTATCCTTACTGGACAGTTGCAGCAAGCTGCCTGGGAAAGGCCAGAGCAGGGGAGGGCTGGGGTTTCCTATAGGCTTTGGCACCTTTGGCACTGTGCCTCTCCAAGTGAAAGGCCTCTCCAAAGTGGCCTTTCCCTTAGAAGTGACTCCTAAGGGGCATGATATTTTATCATTTAAACTGTACACTTTCAGAAATTCTAGACTGGTTGCTGAAGATACCATGCTTGTTTGCTAAAGTGTGCAGTGTGCGTACTTGTAACTTTGTATAGTGAGTTTGCAGGAATGTGCAGGATGCTGGTGAGTGGCCATCATAGCACCAAATGGGAAAGACTTTACCAATTTGGCACCCACTGGTGTCAGTTCACTGAACTCTACAGAGGCCCTTTCTCCAAACACTACCGTCTCTGGAAATGTCCTGGGTTGGGATTGGAGGAAGGATGAGGGACTAGCCAGTTCTTTGAAGATCTCAGGTCCCCTTCAGGGGCTGCTCCAGAGACTGAAAATGAAACTTTCATGATTTCACTTTTACCACAGCTGCCCTTTGCTGTGTACTGCAGGCTTTTAGAAGCAAATGAAACTTTCATGACAAAATCATCTAACTGCTTGCTTGTCAAGGGCTTATCATAGTTCTATGACTGATGATAATGTACCCTTTTTGGGGCGGAGCAGTGAGGTGGAATAATATGTGTCTGGCTGGGGTGAATTGAAGCTGGTATTTTCTTGATGCAGTTCAAGTAATTTACTTCAAAAGTATGCTTATACAGTTCATTTCCATAAGGAGTGCTCAAAAGAATTTTGATTATATGGTCCAATGTTTGTCTAAAGCTTTTGCTTAAAAATAATCTTTGACAAGCCAAAATTACTACGTCTTCATTTCTACCTTTCTTTCCTGATTCTGATCTATCTTCTGTAATTTTGATTTCTTTGTATGTCATAGTAGCTTTTATTCAAACTACATTTAAATGTCTGTTCATTGCCCCACCAGTTTCTAACTGACCACCAGGATGTGAGAGTTAAGCTCTAGATATAAAGTGTTATTTCTTTTTGGAATATTTGCTTCTGTTATGTTCAGTCTTTTCTCATTAATACTTGAGAGTCTTTTGATGAGAACATGAACTGTCTCTTTTTAGTAAAATATGTCACATTTTGAGGGTTGGCTGAAATAGTTTAGATTGAAAATAAACAGAAATGGTTTTCCTTTAAGAAAACATTTGGTGAACAGGTAGAAGGAAAATGTACTTCCAGTGCACACTGTTGCCTAAATAGTATTTATTCAGATATTTGGTTCAGGGACTTATAGGAAATGCCCTGTTTTCCTTATATAAAAATTATTCTGGTAATTTCATATTTCTGGGTGTGCTCTCATTACTACCTTTTTAAAGGGTATATTAGATGAAATTTGAGATTAAAAAGAAAATACTCCTTACTTTTGATGGTTACCCGAAGCTATATGTTTCTTACATTTCCAAATGGACTTTTGTAGGGATGAAGGGAAATGTGTTGAAGGAATTCTAGAAATCTTTGACATGCTCCTGGCAACGACTTCAAGGTTTCGTGAGTTAAAACTCCAACACAAAGAATATCTCTGTGTCAAGGCCATGATCCTCCTCAACTCCAGTAAGTAACCACACAGCTGGGCCATGTTTTATGGGGGAGAGATGCTGTTTCTAGAGTCGTCATGGTATTTTATTTAAAAAGGGGAAAATGGCTTTCTTTCTCACTTCTCTGTTTCATTTATAGGGATTTAAATTGTACTTAACTTTTGGTAATTTGAATATAAATTATTCATTAGGTGAATTACTGGTGGTAGTTTAAAAAGTGGCTCAAGCCACTCCACCGGAAAAGGAAAAAATGAACTTTAAAATGTTTGCCTTGCATCGTTTTGTGTGTTTTTGACATTCTGATTTATTTTATTGTGGTGTCACTGACATATTGGGCTTCCCAGGTGACTCAGTGGCAAAGAATCTGCCTGACAATGCAGGAGATGCAGGAGACTCAGGTTTGATCCATGGGTCAAGAAGATCCCCTGGAGGAGGAAATGGCAACTCCAATTTATTTATTTATTTTTTAAGTAAAGATGCTTCAGTATTCTTGCCTTGGAAATTCCATGAACAGAGGAGCCTGGTGGGCTGCAGTCCATTGGGTCACAAAGAGTCAGATAGAACTTAGTGACTAAGTCCCCACACAACTGACATAACGTGGTATTATTTAACACGTACAACATAAATGATTTGAATTTGTGTAATTGAGAGATGATCACATTAAGTGTGTATGTCAATTCCAATCTCGCAGTTTATCGCCCTCCCCCCATATGGTAAGTTTGTTTTCTACATCTATGACTCTATTTCTGTTTTGAATTAATAAGTTCATTTGTATCATTTTTTAAGATTTCACATATAAGCAATTTAATATTTGTCTTTCTCTGGATGAGAGGATGAGATGGCTGGATGGCATCGCTGACTCGATGGACATGAGTTTGAGTGAACTCTGGGAGATGGTGATGGACAGGGAGGCCTGGCGTGCTGCAGTTCACGGAGTCGCAAAGAGTCAAACACGACTGAGCAACTGAACTGACTTAGTATGATAATCTCTAGGTCCATCCATGTTGTTGTAAACGGTGTTATTTCGTTCTTTTTAGTGGCTGAGTAATATTCTGTTGTATATGTGCACCATTTCTTCTTTATCCATTCATCTGTAGATGGGCATCTAGGCTGTTTCCGTGTCTTAGCTATTGTAAATAGTGCTGCAGTGAACATTGGGGTTGCATGTGTTTGTTTGAATTATGGTTTTCTCCAGATATGTGCCCAGGAGTGGAATTACAGGATCATATGGTAGTTCTATTTTTATTTTTTAATGAACCTCTGTACTGTTCTCCCATACAGATGCTATAACGATTTATGTTTGCAGCAACAGTGTAGGGGAGTTTCCTTTTCTCCACACTCTCTCCAGCATGTATTATTTGTAGACTTTTTGATGATGGCCTTTCTGACTAGTGTGAGGTGATACTTCATTGTAGTTTTGATTTCGATTTCTCTGATAATTAGTGGTGTTGAACATCTTTTCATGTGCTTTCTGGCCATCTGTATGTCTTCTCTGGAGAAATGTCTGTTTATATCTTCTGTTCATTTTTCAGTTGAGCTGTTTGTTTTTCTTTGATATTGAGCTTCATGAACTGCTTGTATATCTTGGAGATTAATCCCTTGTTGGTTGCTTCATTTGCAAATATTTTCTCCCATTCTGTGGGTTGTCTTTTTGTTTATGGTTTTCTTTGATGTGCAGAAGCTTTTAGGTTTAATTTGGCCCAAATTAAATTTAAGTAAACAAATTTGTTTTTGCTTTTATTTTCATTACTCTAGGAGGCGAATCAAAAAAGATATTGCTGGGATTTATGTCAGAGAATGTTCTGCTTAGGGCTTCCCAGGTGGTGCTAGTGGTAAAGAACCCACCTGCAATTCAGGAGACAGAAGAGATATAGGTTTGATCCCTGTGTCAGGAAGATCCCCTGGAGAAAGGCATGCCAGTCCCCTTCAGTATTCTTGCCTGGAGAGTCCCATGAACAGAGGAGCCTGGTGGGCTGCAGTCCAGTTACAAAGAGTTGGACATGACTTAGCATGAACGCATGTGTTCTGCTTATATTTTTCTCCAAGAGTTTTACAGTGTCCAGCCTTACATATAGATCTTTGATCCATTTCAAATTTATTTTTGTGTATGGTGTTAGAAAGTGTCCTAATTTCACTTTTTTACATGTAGCTGTCCAGTTTTCCAGCACCACTATTGAAGATACTGTCTTTTCTCCATTGTATTTTCTTGCCTCCTTTGTCATGGATTAGTTGACCATAAGTCCCTGAGTTTATTTCTGGGCTTTCTATCTTGTTTCGTTGGTTTACATTTCTGTTTTGTGTCAGTACTATACTATTTGATTGCTGTGGCTTTGTAGTGTAGTTTGAGGTCAGGGAGTCTGATTCCTCTAGCTTTGTTGTACTTTCTCAGGATTTCTTTGGTTATTCAGGGTGTTTTGTGTTTCTGTATAAATTTTGGAATTTGTTTGTTCCAGTTCTGTGAAAGATATCATTGGTAATTTGATAGGGATTACCTTGGGTCATCTTGACAGTATTGATTCTTATGATACAAGAATCCTTCTATATGGATAGTTGTGCCATGCTTAGTTGCTCAGCTGTGTCTGACTCTGCGACCCTATGGACTGTAGCTCACCAGGCTATCTGTTCATGGGGATTCTCCAGGAAAGAATACTGGAATGGGTCACCACGCCCTCCTCCAGGGTATCTTCCCAACCCAGGGTTAGAACCCAGGTCTCCTGCATTGCAAGCGGATTCTTTACCCTCTGAGCCACCAGGGACACCCATGAATACTGGAGGGAGTAGCCTATCCCTTCTCCAGGGGATCTTCCTGACCTAGGAATCGAACTGGGATCTCCTGCATTGCAGACAGATTCCCTGCAGCTGAGTACTAGGGAATCTCTATGGATAGTTACTTTCATAAAATTAAAAAAAAAAAATTGAAAAGTACTAAGCCCTAGTATTTTATTGTTATATTCAGTTGATTTAAACTTACTCTATTAGTTGCTGTAAGAGTTTCCAAATGCTTACCCTCAATTTTTACTTCTCTCTTTGTGTACTGGTAACAGGTCATACTTTGTGTAACTCTGGTATTGAGCAGGAAGTATTGTCTGGGAGATAATTGGATCAGGGTACAGGGACAGGGTGAGGGGAAGAAGTTAGGTCTTAAAGGAGGGGAGTGGGGGAATGAAGAAATTTGAAGGTCATGTGAAGCTCAGAAACCCTGAAGACAACTTTAGGTACTTCCTTGTTGGTTCTCAATCTGGCCTTACTTATAAGACAAGACATTTCCCCTGAACCCAATGCACTCTCTATGCCATATCTAGAAAACAAACATTTGTGAGTAGAAATAGTAAATCATTGGACAAGTGAAAATTGTAGGGGAAGTCAAGAAAACTGCTAAATGTTTTGGGGCTTTTATCACTTTCTTGACATTGACTGTTACCATTCACCTTCTATAGAATAATTTGAGGACGCGGCTTACATCAGTGATTAAGTTGATGTGCATGTAGGTAATGACCAAGTGGGACATTTGAAACTGATTGTGGAAGGAAATCAGCTTTTTCAGATCTTGTCTTTGAATCTACCTACTTACATTATCTCAAATGTTTGCTGTTGTTTGTCTCTGTTAAAGGGAAGATTTCCTTGGAAAGTTCATTTGTACCTTGGCACAAGAGAATTATGAAATGCCAAATTATGGGACTTCTGTCACTTGCAGAAATAACTTAGGACTCTTTTTCTGTGTAGCAGAGTGCTCCTTGGAAAGCAGTTGCTTCTTGTTAGAACACTTTGATGTGTAAAGGCTTCTGTTTGGCGAGGCTCCTTACAGACGTTTTAGCCTCTGAGACATCATATTGTGTTGTTAGGAAGCTAGAAGCATCATCTGTGCAAATGGGAAAGATTAAGGCTGCGGTATTCCTCCTGCAGCGTCTCACAGAGCTGCCATGTGGAGGGAATTACAGAGGGTGAGGCCGGCATGTGATGTAATTTTCACTCATGGTGGTAAATGGGTAGAGTTTGTTTACAGTAAACCCAAATTTAAGAAATCTTCTTTAAAAAGTTTTTTTGGCCTGGTGGTCAAAGTGAATATATTCTTTTCAAAGTGAATATATTCTTTATTTATATTTTTTTTTTAAGCTGTGGCACATGGCATGTCAGATCTTCATTCCCTGACCAGTGATCAAACCTGGTCCCCTGCAGGGAAAGCACAGAGTCTAAACTCTGGATCATCAGGAAAGTCCCAAAAGTGAATTTATTCTGTTCAGCATTACTGTTTAGAAAATGGGGTTCTCATTCTATTGGAAAATTTCCACTGTTAGGAGAGGTCTTTGCTAGATTTTAAGCATTGCAAGTTACAGGCTATTTTTCCTTTTGATTATTTATAACATTAACTTGAAAACAAATACAGGGGCAGAATCCACTCAGGCACCTTAAATTTAAGAAACCCTACAGAATATATAAAACAGACACAGGCCACAAAGGACAGTGATTCCCAAGAGAAGAGACAGAAAATGAGTCCTTTGATCGACCAGTTTACTGCCTAGAGCCAGTTTCCAGGTTGTAACACAGGAAGAAGTGACCCAAGTGGATACCAGGGGTCTTCCTGAACTGAGGGGACAGAGTTGTGAGTTTGGGGAGGCTAAGGCAGCTAGGATTTGCAGGGGACAGTACTGGCGAGCAAAGAGCTGGCCAGAGAGGCTTTCGAGATCTCCAGAGGGTTCCTTTCAGGTCTTCAGCTGAATATCAATTTCATGCTTATTATGATAATAGCTAAGGACAGGGAAAGAATCATCAGAAAGAAGGAGGCAGAACAACCCCTAGAAGTTCACACAGGGCCAGGAATAGTTCATGTTCTCACCAGCCACAGGGAAAAACTTGAGCTCTACTGGATGTTGGCTGAAACAACACTCAGAAAGGTGTTGTTTCAGGAGTGAGGTAACACGAGCCCTAGAATAAAGGCTGCTCTGGTCCTACCAAATGAAACTTAAAAACAGGTCTGAAGGATCAAACTATTGCCAAGTAACTTAACTGCACCCAAGAATAAAGTGCCAGACAATTTAAAGGAATAGAAGAATATACAATACCTAACAGGGTAAATCAATCAAATGTTGGCAGGCATGCAAAGAAGCAGAAAATATGACTTAAAATGAGGGAAATGACAATAACTGGAAAAGATGCCAGATGATGCAGATGATAAAATTAGTCAACAAGGACATTAAAACAATTATTATAACTATATTCCTTATTTCTGAGGAGTACTAGAGAGGGAAAAAGCTGGCCAGAGAGGCTTTCAAAATCTGCAGAGGGTCCCCTTCAGGTCTTCAGCTGAATATCAGTTTTGTGCTTATTGTAGTACTAACCAAGGACAGGGCAAGAGTCACCAGAAAGAGGAAAGCATGAACAGGTTGGAAGAGACATAGAAAATATGAAACACACTCAAACTGAATTTCTAAATGTGAAAAGTATGTTTAGATGGATTTACATCCTAGGAAGATCCTCTGGAGAAGGGAAAGGCTACCCACTCCAGTATTCTGGCCTGGAGAATTCCATGGACTGTATAGTTCATGGGGTCACAAAGAGACACGACTGAACGACTTTCACTTTCACATCCGATTAGGCATTGCAGAAGAAAAAAATAGTGGGTGTTAAGTGATAGCAATAGAAACTATCAAAAAAGAATGGAAAGAAGAAAAGTTTAAAAAAATGAACAGATTATTAGGAAGCTATGGGACAACTACAGTTATTAATATATGTGAATTTGGAGTCCCTGAAAGCAGAGGGGTAAAAAAATACTTGAAACAATGGTTGAAATTTTTTGAAATTTAATGAAAATTATAAACACACTGGGATTTCTTTTTCCTAAAGAAAAATCAGTTGGATTGATTTTCTGAATATTCATTGGAAAGACCGATGCTGAAATTGAAGCTCCAGTACTTTGGCTACCTGATGCAAAGAGCCGACTCATTGGAAAAGACCCTGATGCTGGGAAAGATTGAAGGCAAAAGGAGAAGAGGGTGGCAGACAATGAGATGGTTATATAGCATCACTGACTCAATGGACATGAATTTGAGCAAACTCGGGGAGACGGTGAAGGACAGGGAAGCCTGGTGTGCTGCAGTCCATGGGGGCACAAAGAGCTGGACATGACTTAGTGACTGAACAACAATAAACACACAAATCCAAGAAGCTTGATGCATCCCAAGAACAGGAAACATGAAGAAGACCACACTAAGGCACATCATTTTCAAGTTGCTTAAAATCAGTGATAAAGAGAAGAATCTTAAAAGCAACTAGAGAATAAAGATATTACATACAGAGGAACAAAGAAGAGGGTGACATCAAATTTCTGTTCTGATGCAAGTGGATGGGGCAAGGGAGCACATTTTCAAAGTACTTTTAGAAAAAAATTGTTAAAGTAGAATTCCTTTTAGTATACATGCTGCCAAAGCGAGCACTAAAGTAGAATTCCTTACACAATGAGAATGCCTTTCAAAACACGAAGGCAGGGGACTTCCCTGGCAGCCCAGTGGTTAAGACTTTGTCTTCCAGTGCAGGGAGTATGGGTTTAATCCCTGGTCAGGCAGCTAAGATCCCACATGCCTCACAGCCGAAAAACCAAAACATAAAAATGAAAGAAATATTGTAACAAATGTAATAAAACTTTAAAAAATGGCCCATATAAAAAGAAAAATTGAAAAAAATGAAGGCAAAATAAAAACTAAAAATAAAATATTTTCAGACATACAAAAACTCAAAGTATTTATCACTAGCATTATAATATTAGTGGAAGTCTTTCAAGCAGGAGGAAAATGATACCAGATGTAAATATGGATCCATGCAAAGGAATAAAGAGGTCCTGCAGATGATAACAATGTCGGTAAATATAAATATAATGAATTTATCTTATTATTTAAGACTCTTTACTTTCATTTAAAAGATAATCTAATGTTTATAGCAAAAAACAATCATATATTGTGGGTTTATATAGAAGAAAAAGAGATGAAAAGACCACAAAGGGAGAGAACAAATGGAACTGTAGGGTGGTATAAGGTTTTTATTTTGCACATGAAATACTATAGTAGTACTTGAAGGTAAACTGTAGTAAGTTAAAATGCAATCACAAACCCAAATGCAACCATGAAAATAACAAAGAATTAGAGCTAATACCAACAATGGTGATAAAATGGGACCATAAAAATTAGCCAAAAAGAAGCAAAAAAGGCAGTATAAAGCATAGATAGGACAAACAGAAAACAATAAACAAGATGGTAAATTCTTAATCCTAACAATAATTATATTAAACCTCAATTAAAAGGAGAACATTTTCAGATTGGATAAACAGCACAACTGTTTACTACTAACTAGAAGCTCATTTAAAGATAGAAATTAATGGTAAAGGGTGGGGAAAGATATTACATTCTAAGACTAATCAAGAGAAAGCTGGAGTGGCTATATTAATGTTAGAAAAAAGTAAATTTTAGAGCAAAATTTCTAGGAATAAAGAAGTTATTTCGTAATGATAAATGAGTCAGTTTGTCAAGAAGATGTAAATACCCTAAACATTTATGCACCAAATAAGAGAACCTCAAACATTATGAAGTAAAATCTGATAAAACTGCAGGGAGGGGACTTCCTTGGTGGTCCAGTAGTTAAGAATCTGCCTTCCATTACAGGGGACACGGGTTTGATCCATGGTCTGGGAACTAAAATCCTACATGCCCTGGGGCAACCACTGAGCCTGCACTTCACAACTGGAGAAGCCCCCACACTCCACAAGACCCAGTGCAGCCAAAAGAAATAAAAAGAAAACTCATCAAAATTTTAAAAAAAGCCTCAGGGAGAAATGAACAAATCCTTTATTATAGTTGGATATTAATGCCCCTTAATAATCAATAGAACAAGTAGACAGAAAATCAGCAAGTGTAGAGAAGGCTTGAATAACACTGCCAGCCAACTTTACCTAATTGACATTTTAAAAGCACTCAACCCCCAAACAGCAGAAGACACATATTTTGTAAGTGTTCATTGAACATTTACCAGGATAGACCATATTCTGAGCCATTAAATAAATCTGAATATATTTAAAAGAATTTAACTCATACAAAGTATTTTCTCTGACACTATGGAACTAAATTAGAAATTAGAAAGATCTTGGAAAACTTCCCAACACTTGGAAACCAAATAACATATATCTAAATAATCTGTAGATCACAGGAAAAATAATCAAAATTAGCATTTTGAACTAGCTGAAATGAAAGTAGAACACAGCCAAATTTGGGGGTTGCAACTTACTCAACAGTTGAGGGAAATTTATAGCATTCAAGGCTCATATTCCAATAAAAGGAACCTCTCAAAATTTTTCTTGTTTCCTGAGGTAAGCTTATATTGCTATAAACTTCCTTCTTAGAATTATTTTTGTGGCATCCAATAGATTTCAAATCATGTGTTTCCATTTTCATTTGTCTCCAGGTATATTTTTATTTCCTCTTTGATTTCTTCAGTGACCCATTGATTTTTTAGTAGTAGCTGTTTAGACTCCATGTGTTTGTGTTTTTTTGCACTTTTTTCTTGTTATTGATTTCTATTCTCACAATGTTATAGCCAAAAGATGTTTGATATAATTTGAATTTTCTTAAATTTATTAAAACTGTTTTCTGGCCTAGCCTGTGATCCATCCTGGAGAATGTTCTGTGTGTACTTAATGAGAATATATATTCTGGTATTTATGTACACCAATGTTCACTGAGGGCTTACCTAGTGGCTCAGTGGTAAAGAATCCACCTGCCAATGGAGGAGACATGGATTCAATCCCTGGTTTGGAAAGATCCCCTAGAGAAAGAAATGGCAACTTACCCCAGTATTGTTGCCTGGGAAATCCCATGGACAGAGGAGTCTGGCAGGCTATAGTCCATGGGGTCAAAAAAAGAGTCAGACACAACTTAGCGACTAAACAAAACAAAACAAATGTTCACTGGAGCCTTATTTACAATAGCCAAGATATCAAAGCAACCTAAGTGTCCATCAATAGATAAGTGAATAAAAAAATGTCATGTATATGAGTGTGTGTATATATATACATATATATATGTATATATATACACACATAGTAGAATATTACCCATATATTAAAAATTGAAATCCTGCTATTTGCAACAACATAGAAAGATCTAGAGGGCATTAAACTAAGTGACATAAATTAGAGAAAGAGAAATACTGTATGATCTCACTTATATGTCGAATTTAAAAAGCAAAACACAAAAATAAACTAAATGCATACTGAGGACAAACAGGTGGTTGGTGGAGGCAAAAGAGCATGAAATAACATGTGAAAGGAATTAAGAGGTACAAACCTGCAGTTATTAAATAAAGCAAGCCATGGGGAAGCAATATATAACATTAGGAATATGGTCAATAATATTGTAATATCTTTCTATGGAGACAGATGGTTACTCAACTTATTGTGGTGATCATTTCATAATGTACACAAATGCCAAGTCGCTATGCAGTACACTTGAACCTGACTTAGAATTGTGTGTCAACTATATTTCAATTAGAAATCAAGGTCTGAAGCGAAAGACTTCAGCTTTCAACCTTAAAGAGACTTAGGAAAAGAAGAGAAAATGGAATCCCAAGTAAGCAGAAGAAAAGAAATAATAAAGGCTATAGTGGAAAACAATGGAACAGAAAATAGAAAATAATAGATGAAAATTAAGAAAGTCAAAAGCTTATTCTTTGAGAAGATCAATAAAACTGATAAGCCTCTAGCCAGACTGATCATAATAAAGGAAAGAAGACACAAATTACCAATATTAGTAGTGGGACATATAACGTTGTTATTCTTCAGATATTAAAAAGAATAATAAGATAATATTATAAACACTTTATGGCAATTCACTTGAATATTAGAAGAAATGGACAAATTATTTGGAAGATACAAATTATTGAAGCTCAATCAAAAAGAAACTTAAAAACTCTGAATAACTATTTATCTATCAAAGACACTGAAGTTTTAGTTTAAGACCTTCACACAAAGAAAACTCCAGGCACAGATGACTTTTCTGGAAGAATTCTACCAAACATTTAAGAAATAAATAATACCAAGTTTATACGTATTAAAACTGAGGAGCCAAGAATAACTTTCCAACTCATTACTCTGACAGTAACCCAGACCAACATATTAGAAGAAAAGACAGGTGAATATTTCTCATGTACACAGATGAAATAATTCTCAAAGGTTTTTAAAGAGTAGAATCCAATAGTATATAACAAACAAATGTGACTTTTCCAAGAAATACAAGGGTTCTTTAACACTTAAAAATCGATCAGCATAATTTACCATGTTCACAGAGTAATTAATGAAAAATCACATGATTTTTCCAGTAAGTGCAAAGGAAAGCATTTGACAAAATCTATGCCCATTCTTGCTAAAAACTCTCAACAAACTAGTAAATGGGAAGAAACTTCCTTAACCCAATCAAGGGCATTAATGAAAAACCTATAGCTAATGCTATACTTGTTATCAGGAACAAGGCAAGAATATCCACTGTCATGAATTCTGTTCAGTGTTTTGCTGGAAGTTTCAGTGCCACAAGGCAAAAAAAGAAGTAAAAGTACATCCATCAGCATTATAGAGGTAGAAGTAAAACTCTTTATTTGAAAACATGATAATCTGTGTAGAAAATTGTGTGTGTGCTCAGTTGCACAGTCGTTTCCGACCCTCTGTGACCCCATCCGTGGTCTGTAGCCTGCAAGGCTCCTCTGCTGAGGGAATTTTCCAGGCAGAATACTAGAGTGGGTTGCCATTTCCTACTCCAGGGGATCTTCCTGACCCAGGGATCAAACCCAGGTCTCTTGCATCTCCACATTGGCAGGCAGATTCTTTACCATCTTTCTACCCATGTGAAAACTATTAGTAAGAGCTTACAACAGAGTGAGTTTAACAGGATTGAAGGATATGGTGGTGGTTTAGTTGTTAAGTCGTGTCCGACTCTTTCGATTCCATGGTCTGTTCCCGCCGGGCTCCTCTGTCCATTGGATTCTCCAGGCAAGAATACTGGAGTGGGCTGTCATTTCCTCCTTCAGGGGATCTTTCTGATCGAGGAATTGAACCCAGGTCTCCTGCATTGTAGGATATAGGGGAAATATATAAAAAATAATTTTATCTCTATATGGTAGCAATGAACAGTTGGTATTTGAAATTAAAAATCAATACCGTTTATAATAGCATAAACATTATGAAACCTTAGGATAAATTTGACAAAAGGTGTGAAACTGCACACTGAAAACTGTAAAACATTGCAGAGAGAAATTAAAGAAATTCTAAATAAGTGGGGACAAACGTTAATGGGTTAGCAGGTTCAGTATGTTAAGAGGTCAGACCTCCTCACAAATCTCTAAATTCAACTTGATCCCAAGAAAATCTTAGTGGTAATGAACTAGATACAATGCTTTTGGTCTAGAATAAGGTTATACATGCGAAGAGTTGACTCATTGGAAAAGACTCTGATGCTGGGAGGGATTGGGGGCAGGAGGAGAAGGGGATGACAGAGGATGAGATGGCTGGATCGCATCACCGACTCGATGGACGTGAGTTTGAGTGAACTCCGGGAGATGGAGATGGACAGGGAGGCCTGCCGTGCTGCAATTCATGGGGTCACAAAGAGTCGGACACGACTGAGCGACTGAACTGAAGGTTATACACTCTTACAGTTAATGAGGTGTCTGATCCTTACCAAGCTTAGGAGAAGTACATGTTCCTTTCTGTGGGGAGAGATGGGATGAGGACAGTACCACCTGGACTTCCCTCTCAGCAATCTTCCTCCACCATGCAGAGGTAAGATGTGCGAGCACCTAGAATTGCTGTATTACATATACTCAGTCTTTGATGTGGCTTCTGAAACTCAGAGACAAGAGCAATGTTGCATTTAACACAAACTGTTAAAATATTGTTAAGGTGTTTTAGAAACTTGAAGGTGTTATGTGAGTGTTGTGGTTAACGTAATAACATATCCAAATTAAGAGTCATGGGACCAGCCATTCATCATCCAGAAACCTGAAAACTAGAGAAGTCCTCCCTTGCATAGAATTAGAGGCTACTGAATCTAGGAAACACAGTGGAATCAATCTACAGATAAAAAGTCTTTTGAAATATTTAAAATTAGGAATAAGATCTATTTATCTAAATTATTTTAGGACTTATCAAGCTTTTGTAACTTTTTATTACAAAGTTTTCATAAGGATGAAACTTTTCATTAAATGAAATAGTTAGAACCTGTTTATCCTATTTTGCATAAACAGTATTTTCTTATTTTACATAAAGAAAAATTTTAAGAGATATCAACTCAAGCTCTGGTTCACTCATGACATGGGTGGATAGAGAAGGCCATGGCATGAAAGGATCCACAGAAGGACACTGAAGAGGTCAGATGGGTCTTCTCTTCTTGATGGAGAACATGGACACAGAGCAGTGCGGTCATCAGCCTGCTGGGCCCATGTCACTGTCACCTTTCAACACCAGTCCATGCTCATGGTGCTGGGTCAGGAGGTGGTGATAGAGGAGATGGTTGTATCTTGTTCAGTCACTAAGTTGTGCCCAGCTCTTTGTGACCCCATTGACTGCAGCACATAAGGCTTCCCTGTCCTTCACTCTGTCCTGAAGTTTGTTTAAACTCAAGTCCATTGGGTCAGTGTTGCTGTCCAACCATCTCGTCCTCTGTCACTTCCTTCTCTAATCTTTCCCAGCATCAGGATCTTTTCCAATGAGTTGGCTCTTAGCATCAGGTGGCCAAAGTGTTGGAGCTTCAGCATCAGTCCTTCCAGTGAATATTTAGGGTTGATTTCCTTTAGGACTGACTGGTTTGATCTCCTTGCTGTCCAAGAGAATCTCAAGAGTCCTCCCCAGCAACACAGTTTGAAAGCTTCAATTCTTCAGGACTCAGCCTTCTTTATGGTACAACTCTCACATCCGTACATGACTACTGGAAAAACCATAGCTTTGACTAGATGGACCTTCGTCAGCAAAGTAATGTCTCTGCTTTTTAATATGCTGTCTAGGTTGGTCATAGCTTTCCTTCCAAGGAGCAAGTGTCTTTTTATTTTCATGGCTGCAGTCACTGTCCACAGTGATTTTGGACCTCCCAAAATAAAATCTGTCACTGTTTTCCACTTTTTTCCCATCTATTTGCCGTGAAGTGATGGGACCAGATGCTTCCCGAAAGCCAGAACATTTTTCCTTTGGTCAGTGTTCTGAAAGCTTTATTAAACACTTTATCTGTTCTGATTTATTTGCTTTTGCTCAAGGTGAGCTTATATCTTCATCCTTTGAACCCTAAGGATGTGGCAAATGTTGGGGGGGTGGTTGCCCAGCTCTCCCCATGTGCTGCTCAGAATGTCAGCAGGTGGGCTGGTGGAAGGAGCACACAGCTGTTCCCAGGCGATAAAAAGGAGAGGAAATTGTGTCCTTGACTTTATTTTATTTTCCTTGGTATGTGTGTGGTGTTGTGCCAAGATCTTGACTTTTTTTTCTGTATTTCTTTAGTTTTAGGAAAAGTAATTTGATTCTAAAATGAAATCTGATGTGTTTACTCTTAGGGGCTGGAGGGGATTAATTCTTGCCATTTCTTATGTGTCTGGGCAGTGAGTGTCCTGGGGGTGGGGGCTTTGGGTCTTGTCCCTTGCCCCTCCCAGGGCCTGCCACTTAGCAATTACTGTGTACATACATTTTGATGAGTCAGAGCGTACATGAATGTCCAAAGTGCAGGCACAGCATTGCTGTCTGAAGAGAGTCAGGCAGCAAGGTCGCTATTCTGCAGCCTTTAGGTCCTTCCCAGGATGATTTTATATAGGTTAATCTTTCTGTATGTAAAATCTTTCCCATGTATAAAATTGATATAGCACATGCCTTTACAAAACCGCAGGGACTCCTATCCCCAAACCCCTCCTCAGTGATGGACTCTGAGCCCTGTGTCTAGCTGTACTGGCTCCACAGCGTGTAGAAAGTCCAGAGCTTGCTCATTTATGAAGAACATGACCCAATAGCCAACACAGGTTATTTGACGGGAGCCTTGGTCAGACATAGGGAGGAACTGAGGAGCTTTCTTTTTTTGTATTTAAGTTTTTTGTCTCCTTTGTGTCTTTGTTGTTGCCACAGCTTTCTCGAGTTATGGCAGTCGGGCTTTGCATTGCAGTGGCTTCTCGTTGCAGGGCATGGGCACTAGGGTGCATGGGCTCAGTAGCTGTGGCACACAGGCTTAGTTGCCCTGTGAGGAGAAAGTGGCTCAGTTGTATCTGACTCTTTGTGACTCCATGGACTGTAGCCCATCGGGCTCCTCTGTCCATGGAATTTTCCAGACAAGAATACTAGAGTGGGTAACCATTCCCTTCTCCAGGGGATCGTCCCAACCCAGGGATCAAACTGGGGTCTCCTGCATTGGCAGGTAGATTCTTTACCATCTGAGCCACCACGGAAGGTTAGTTGCCCTGTAGGATGTGGAATCTTCCGGGACCAGAGATCAAACCCATGTCCACCCACTATATTGGCTGATGGACTTTTAATCGCTGGACACCAGAGATGTCCTGATTTTAAAGCGTAGTGTCATCTAAAGCATAAAATTGAGTGGTTTTTAGCATATCTATAAGCTTGTGCCCCTAGTGGCTCCGAGGGTAAAGAATATGCCTGCAATGCAGGAGACCAGGATTCAACCTCTGGGTGGAGAAGATCCCCTGGCGAAGGGAATGGCAACCCACTCCAGTATTCTTGCCTGGGAAATCCCATGGACAGAGAAGCCTGGTGGGCTGCAGTCCGTGGGAGTCACAAAAGAGTCAGACACCACTTAGTGACTAAACAACAAAAAATATTCCGTTATATGGATGTATATTTTATCTATTTGTCAGTTGATGGACATTTGGGGTATTTCCACTTTTAGGCTATTATGAGTAATATTGCTGTGAACATTTGTATAGTAGCCAAGTATTTTTACATTTTTACTTTTTGTCACTTTAGACCAACGTATGTACAAGTACACAATTTTGACTCCTTTTAGAATCCAGAGATAAGATTTATTTATGTCAGTAGAAGTACATGGAGCAGAATAAGCTAAAAAGGGTAGTTACAAGAAAGCACTTGTTAATGCAGCTAGGGTCAATTTTAAGGAAGTTAAGCTTAAAATATTTTTTGCTATATTTTCATTTAATTAATAATTTTCTGTGTATGTACCAAAAATATGCATTAACATGCATATTTATCATTTCAATTATAATATGTGATTGACTAGAAGTTTGAATCTATGTAAATTCAGCTAATTCTTCGATGCCAGTCTTTGCAGTCCATGATGGGGATAGAATGGCATGCAAATGGACAGGGTCTGTGCCCCCACAGTACTTATGGCCAGTCTCGCTGAGGGCCAGAGCATTGAGCCTGTGGCACAATGTGGTGCCCTCTGCTGAAAAAGCACGTGGCGTCTGAGGAGCGTCAGCTTCTATAGGGAAGTTCATAACCAGTAGTTGTGGCACACGGAATGTATGGAATCTAGAGGAGGAATGGATGCAGATAAGCTGGAGGAGGGGGTGTGGGAAGAGGAGGTGGAGTGGAGGAGGGGAGGGGAGGAAGGGCGGGTCTAAGCTGACCATTCCGCATGGTCAGTGCGTCAGCTACGGTTCAAGCTGAGGCATGCTGGGAACTGAAGATGAAAAGAGCAGAGAGGCCTGGTACCCTGATAATGGCGTTAAGTGATTTGGACTCTACCCCAAGAGCTGAGAAGTCATTGAAGGGTGCTTCGTGATCTGCATTTTCCATTTTGGTCACTCAGGGCATGTTGGGTGAGGGTGGGGGCAGTAAGAGGGCAGGTCATCTGCTGTGAGGGACAGTGGGAGACTTGAGGATGCGGAGGAGTCAGGAAGAGTCACTGTGGGGAACACGGTGAGCAGGTGGCTTGGAGCAGCAGCTTCTGGGCCAAAGATGAGTATCTTAAATCTGCATCATGAGACATCATGGAGGGACATGCCCCCAGGGACGTGGTAAAGCACTGCACTGGCATGGTTGTGGTTCAATATGTCCCTTGCCTTAATTGAACTGGGTTGAACTGGGTTGAACTGAGTTGAAATGAGTTGCCTTAATTGAACTGAAAATGCCAATAAAGTAGAGAACAAAAGCTTCCCAAACAAACTCTGTGGATGATCCTTCGTTTTCATCACAGTCAAAAGTCAGCAGCTCCCCTGTTGATTTCATGTTATTTGCTATTTATTCTTTGAAATCCAAAGCCTGGAAGAGAAGCTAATTACTTCCCTGTTGCCCAGAATAAAAAAGTCAGGGTTGGTAGGAGAGGGGGATGGTAGGGGCAAGGATACACAACTGAGCAGTTGTTTTGTAACTTTCAGGAGGCCAGGTATTTCAGTTCCTAGAGTCAGAGGGGAATTAAACACATGGCCAGGCAGGAACGGGGAGGTGACCTACCTCCTAAGGTAGTTGTGGGGACCTCAGGACTCATGTGCTTGTAAGCTTTGCTCAGTGAGGAGCTGAGGCTGGAAGAACCAAGTGACTGGTCAGGGGCCAGAGAGCAAGAGATGGTGAATATAAAGCAGGTCTGTCTTATTGCAAATCGGTGGTCTTCCTGCTCCACCAAAGCGTCACCTGAAGTGAAATGCTGAGAGTCTGGACAGAGGTGAGGTGGCAGTGGCCCTGCCGTGTAAGGGGTGGGCAGCTGCCTAGCAGTGGTGATTAGTTTGTAAACTCCCCTTAGATCAGTGGCCCTCCTAGGGACTAAGAGTTGGATTAACCTCACTTTCCTGGCCATCTCCATATGGGTATTGTTGCTGCAGCTGAGAGGTACCATGCCGTGGTGTGAGGCAGCTGGATACATTTCCTACTGTGGCATGGCCACACTTATGGGCCTGGCAGCCCTCTGAGAGGCTGCTGAGTCTGCCTGCATTCAGCCATCTTTCCCTTCCAACTCAGTGATGGGCTGGCTCTTGGTGGAATAGACAGCATACAGAAGTGAAGCCATGCTTTTAAGGCTTCACCAGACACGCAGATGTCAGAACAGCCGAGACCACTTTGGCCTCCTTCCTGGAGAACATAGAGGGAAGATCTCCTGGAGGAAGGCATGACAACCCACTCCAGTATTCTTGCCTGGAGAATCTCATGGGCAGAGAGGCCTGGCAGGCTATAGTCCATAGGATCACACAGAGTCAGACGTGACTGAAGCAGCTTAGCACACACATGCCTAATGGCTGAGCACATGACTTCTGTTTTCTCATGGCAATGACCCTTGGCTTTTTAATTCTTTGTCCAGGTATGTACCCTTCAGCTACAGCATCCCAGGAGGCTGACAGTGGCCGGAAGCTGACTCACCTGCTGAATGCCGTGACGGACGCTCTGGTCTGGGTGATTGCCAAGAGCGGCATGTCCTCCCAGCAACAGTCCATGCGCCTGGCTAACCTGCTGATGCTCCTGTCTCATGTCAGGCATGCCAGGTACCATCCCTGTGGGGTCTGCTCCACTGGGTGTGTGGTGGGAGGGAGGGTGCAGATGCTCACAGAAGGATAAAGAGTTTTGGAAAAAGGGTTTTGCAAGTTCAAGATGGATAAGGTGGAATTGCCACCTTTAAGGGAAAATGAATTCCTGAGAGGAAAGGCAGGCATCATCTCTATACACGCTGATGGCCCGTATAGGATGTGGTCATTATAGCAGCTTTATAGTGTCTTGTTACCCTGCCCAAGCTCACTCTACTTGCCGCAAAATAGACGGCAAGAGATGAGGTGTTGAGGTAGGGAATACAACTTTAGGCTGACCAAGAACATGCAGTCTAATGTCTCAAAATAACCATCTTTTGAGGGTCTGGATGCCAGGTTCTTCTAGAGATCAGAGGTGGTGGGAGACAAGGAAACAAAGTAAAAAGACCATTAATCTTGCAAACATCTCCTAGAATGCAAACCTCAGGCAGGGCATGTGTTAGTGTCTTCCTTCCTGCCGCCTACAGGTGGACAGGGTCCTGAAAAAAGACACTTTAGTAAGTCAGGCAAAGGGGCAGGATTCTCCGAGACAGGTCATCATGTGTGATTATAATAACAAAAGCAACAGAAAGCAAGTCAAAGGAACAGTTCCAACATGGAGCCAGAATTGGCTTTTCCCTGCAACATTGTGCTGGCTTATCTGGTTTTTAGTTGCTGGGGATTTTAGCTTGTTTATGGATTCTGAAAGGGGCAGTTAGTTCCTCCCCTAAAGTGAGCTGCCCCATCTTCCTGAACTACACAGGGCTGGGGTCCTGAGGTGTTTTCTTAAAGAGGTTAAACCCAGCTTCTCTAGATCAGCTCTGGGGCTGGTGATCTGGGGTGATCACAAAGGCTTCCCTAAGAGTTGTCCTTTTCTTGCTATAGAAAAGGATATTATATATCCTTGCAACACATCCCCTGCCCAAGGTTTGCCATTCTAGGAGATATTTGCCAGATTAGTGGCCTTTTTATTTTTGTTTCCCAATATCCCCCTACCTTTGATCTATAAAAGAACCTGGCATCCAGACCCTTGTAAGATGGTTATTTCGAGACATTAGTCTGCCATCCTCTTGGTCAGCCTAAAGTTGTATTCCCTGCCTCAACACCTTGTCTCTTGCCGTCTATCCTGCGGCAAGGTGAGCGAGCTAAGGCCTGTTAACAAGACACCATAAAGCGGCTATGACAACTGCATTCTGTAAGAGCCATCAGCGTGTGTACTGATGATGCCCGCCTTTCCTTTCAGGAGATCATTTTCCCTTCAAGGTGGCAAGTCTACCTTATCCATCTTCCAATATATCAGGATACTAAGAGAACTAGTGAGCCGTGTAGGTTTGGGAAGGCAGTGCATGGGTAGAGTGTATCCAGGAAATGGACATTGTGTGTGCTCAAGGACGGAGATGGTGTCTGATGGTGGCTTCATGCCGGTGCCATGAGGCTCAGTGCTGGCCATCACCTAGGAGGAGGGTGGGGTGCTGGGGCTGGAGGAGGGGGGAAGAGGAAGGAAGGTAAATGCTCCCTTGAGGAGGAGGAAAGTCTAGGGGCGGTGAGAAAAGACAACACACCTGACGGATTTCAACAAGGGGGACGAAGTGGAAATGAGCTCTGCTCTGTTTACTCTTTAATGATTACTCAGCACACGACCATTTACAGAGCAGAAACAGTCCACCCTCATTAATCACAGATTCTCTACTTATGAATTTGCCTGCTTGCTAAACTGTATTTGTAACCCCCAAATCAATACTCAGGGTGCTTTTGAGGTCATTCGAGGACATGTGCAGACGGGCAGAAAGTTTGAGTTACCCACACGTATGTTCCCAGTGGAGGTCGTACCAGGTGCTGCCTGCTCTGCCTTCTCATTTCTGCTCTCAGAGTGTAAACAAGGGTGTATTATATGGTCTGTTTAGTACCTTGTTTCGGCATTTTGTGCTTTGTTGGAGATTTCATAGTCTAAAGAGAATCCCCAAGAATAGTGCTAAAGTACTGTCTAGTTCCTAAGTGCAAGAAGCCTGTGATGTGCTTACAGAGAAAATGCATGTTAGATAAGTTTCATTCAGGCATGAATTTTAGTGCTACAGGCTGTGAATGAAATGTTAATGAATCAATGATTCATGTTAAATAAGGCCCTTTAAGCAATAACTCAGAAGAAACAAGATTATGTATTAATGGGCTGATGAAAGTGTTGGGACCAGAATCTCTCAGAACCTAACCCTTATTTCTCCCAATAGCAACGGTTCAGTGTTTTCAAAGACCATGAAAATGTACCTGTGGTGTTCAGAGACCCCATCACACTAGGGGTCAAGTTGTTGGGGTGGGTGGTGGGACACCATCGTCCACAGGACATTGGCTTCATCCTCACCTGCAGATCATTGGAGGAGCCAGATGCAAGAACCATAGAGCAGAGGGCTGGGGGTCATCCTGGGGTGAAGGTGAGGACCAGCTCCATGGGGGAGAGTCGGGGAGATGTCAGGCTTCCTGTGGCTGCTTCAGGAAGGAATCTCAGCCCCTTTTGTCTCTCCAGTAACAAGGGCATGGAACACCTGCTCAACATGAAGTGCAAAAATGTGGTGCCCGTCTACGATCTGCTGCTGGAGATGCTGAATGCCCACACGCTTCGCAGCAACAAGCCTTTGGTCACAAGGTCTGAGCGCAACCTGGCGGAGGACAGTGAGAGCAAAGAGGGCTCCCAGAAACCCCAGGCTCAGTGACGCCCAGCCCTGAGCTGTGGTCAGGCTGCAGAGAAGGTCAGAGGCTGAAGCGTGAACTCCAGCACGAACCGCGAGCCCTGTCAGAAGGGGGCAGGCTTCCTTGGCTTTCTGCTATGTGCTCCTTCCTGTGGCTCCTCGATGCCATCCTTCCCCGACCTCCCCATCTCCTGGGAGTCAGGGTGCAAAAGCCAGTACTCCTTGTCATCAGAGGCAGAGTTTGAGTACAAGGTTTATGTCTGGCTTGGCCTCATGGGGTCTCATTGTGGTCACTCCATTACTTCCCATCTCCCTCCTACTCTTTGGAAAATATCTTAGGGATTTTGGAGTGACTGGAGGAAACTGACTTGGAAGGGCTGTTTGGGAGAAAGGGGAGAAAATGTAGGACACACACAGAAGGGGACTAACCTTTTCTGTGCCACTTAAGCTGCCCTTTGATTCCTTTGTGTGCTGCCTTCTGGACCACTTGATTGTAGGACTGAAAACCACAATGATCATCAGCTAACTGGCCTGTGAAGATGGATGGTCATACATTGCAATGATTCTGTCCAAGGCCAGAGGAAACGTGACCTAGAGAGCCAGTGGTCAGGCTGGGGTGGGAGCCACATTTTTCCCCCAAGACCTTGCTGCTGCCTTCCTGCAGGTTCACCCCTGTTGGTTTGCATTCAGAGAGCCTGTGAATTATTTGGGGTGTGTGTGTGTGTTTTCACCTCCATGGAGAAGAAATGTGGAGATGTAAATACTCTGCTCCTGGAATTGCCTTTCTTAAAACTCTTGTGTCCCAAGGAGTTCAGCATGTGTGCTGGAGAAAGGACCAGTGTTTGCAGGAATGGGGTTTCTCCTGTGGGTGTGGGTCACAGCCACCATGCTTCCCTGGGGCAGCCACAGCTACCACATCAGCCACCCAGGGAAGACAGGAACACTGCAGGCTGTGTGTGTGTGAGGTGTGCTGATCCACAGGATGAATAGCTACACACACGTCAGCATCAGCGTGTCAGGTTCAGGATCAAACTGTATAGACGGGATGAGCACACCACTTGAACAAGATTGTGAGCTCTATTAGAAAAGAGAGAGAGTTAAGGTAATTATTTATAGCAAGAAAAAAGGCTTTTATACCCTAGGGCTCTTTTAAAATATTTTCTTATCAGAACATTTATATGGTGGGTTGGGTGAAATAAAAACTTAGTAAAATATTAGTTCTTATTCCAAGTGGAACATAAATAGGACACAATGATAAAGCACCTCTGAAATTACACTTTTAACTCATTTTTAAAAAATTTAAGTTTTCATACAAATTTTCAGGAGCATAGTGAATGCATAAAGTGAGTTTACATCTGTACTTTGGAAGAGAGCAATTAGATAATCGTATGTGATTTTTGTGATGTTTTAAAAAATTACCCTGTGATAGGAGATTAAACACTTTTTCTTTTTGAAAACAGTAAATACAGAATGTGCTCACCACAGTAAATCTAAGTCTTTAGGAAGATTACATCCAATAACATAAGGTTGGTTTCCGCCAGTGTGATCTTGAATAATTGTTAATTTTGATATTGATGCAGTTTTACTAAAAATGTTGAGCAAAGCTGAATCAGAAACACGTGACCATGTACCAAGAAGAACACAGTGTTGTGTTCTTATTTTGTTCTATATTCTGAGGGGATTTGAAATTATTCTTAGTGACTCAGTGGTGCAGCTTTAGTACAGCAGATAGTTCAGATTTTATAGGAACCAGGGAACCAGTGTTTTTTAGGTCAGTTTTCTTTCTTTCCAGTCAGTTTAGGACCCCTTATGGCAAACAAGGCGATGGAGGCTAGAGAGTGGGAAGTGGGAGGCAAAGAAGGCAGTTATTTGAAGAACAATGATTTGCTGATGAATTTCTCTTAATTGTATTTATAAAAAGATGACCAGTTTGAAAAAAAAAAAAACATTAAAAAAACAACAAAAACAATACAGAATGAGGTTCAAGCCACCATCCCATGACTGCATAGTGAAGTTTTTCAGGCTGGATTTTGACGCCAAGGAAGGCATCCGACTGGTCTCGGGGGTCCAAGCACCTGTCTGTGCCAAACCCTGTCTGTCGCCCACATGGTGCTTGCTGTCATGAAAACTCCTTCAGTGCCCATTGCCCACCTCCCACAAACACTCCTGTATGCTGCTTGAGGTTGCTTGTTTCACTGCATTTGGATTTAGCCTGTGAGGAGGATGTTAACATTTTTGGTCATTTCTTCTTGGCTGTGGTCTCACCTGGTGTGCTGGGGATACAGGTGAGTCAGTCCAACCCGAGAGGCTGCCCTGGTGCAAGGCTGTCTCTTAGACTGGCATCTAGGCCAAGCAGGCAGTTGAGATAATATGGTATGTCGTTTAAAGGTGTTCTTTGTTTTGTTTTGAATACCCTAAGGCCCTTTCCCCTTTTCAGATGTAGTGTGTACATCTGTTCCCAGTCACTCCAAATTCTTCCTCTAAGGATTGCAAACTGAAAAATCAGGCTGCTGTTTTTATGGGTTTTGAGTAAACCCTCCATGTTTGTTTTAAAGATGAACCATTTCTCTTAAATAGTGCTTTCTCTTAAATGTCTTCTATTTGGAGGGTATCTAATCACCCAAAGTGTTTCCCTGGTGGCTCAGACAGTAAAGAATCTGCCCACAATGCGGGAGACCTGAGTTCAATCCCTGGATAGGGAAGATTCCCTGGAGGAGGAAATGCCAACCCACTCCAGTATTCCTGCCTGGGAAATCCCATGGACGGAGGAGCCTGGCGGGTTATAGTCCATGGGGTCACAAAGAGTCGGACATGACTAGGCAACTAACACCAACCACCCAAATGGTCCATGGGCAACTTAAAATTCTCCCATAGCTAAGCACAGATTTCAGTGTTTTCAAGTTCAGTTTTTAAAAGGAATTAACTAGGGAGAATAGGACCTGTGACAACTGTAAATAAGAATTAACTGAGTATTGGGGAAAAAAAAATTACCCACCCAACTACATCTTATGTCTTATGGAAAAGGGATGCTCAGCTTTGCCTTAGATTCATATGGTGAGATTCCTTTCCTCCACTTTGATCATTTAATGTGGGAAACTTACTTGTGGGAGATAAGTGAGATTTGAGCTAAATTCCAAAAACGTGTCTAATATAGGAATCATATAGACAAATTTTAATAAAATAATTAACATGGAATATCCTTAATACAGAAAACACAGTGTTCATGACAGTGTTCACGCAGGTTCCCAGGAGAGCTGGCAGCCCCTAAAGAGAACCCTCATGACCCCCCTGGGAGAATGCACCGTGAGTTGTCGTCATTCTGACTCTGTCTCCCTCTGCCCTCACCACATCCTCTCTGTCTGGCCTCAGGCCTCTCACATGCTCAGTGTCCACCAGGACTAACTACACAAAGGATTCAACCCTAAAATAATTCCGAACTGATTTTTCTTCAAAAATTGTGGTAGGAACAGAAAATTAAGTTGTCAGCTTAAAAACATTTCTGGAGGGTCTTAACTGTATTGAAAAATAATGCAAATTCAACAAAAGCTCTTCAGTGAGACAGTCTTTATCTGGGTTCCTTCCTTTGCTAACTCAACTGGAAGGGCAATTATTTTTAGTTTCATAAAAAAAATTTATTAGTTCCCAATTCTTGGCAGAACTATGTTATATATGCATATATATAATATATATATATATAAGCTAAGTTGAAGCAATTCTAGAATGTTCTAGCATGTGAAAACAGTTTGGTTATTTTAATCTGCTAAGAAACTTGCATATATTAACACTTTGTCAAATTCAAAGGTGAACCGTCAGTTTCTAGTCTATTTTGAAACCAAACATTTTTATATAAGATTTGACACATGTCTTTAAGCTGCTAAAAAGTCTTAAAAGGACATTATAAAGGTTATATGAAGGAAATGATAAAAATACATTAATACCTAAAAATACTATTTGTGGAACAGGGACTGTGTGCCAGACGCAGCGCTCAGTGCCTCATACATTCATATTTAATCCCCATACTAACCCAGTTTTCTGGCTGTGGAAACTGGAGTTCTAAGCAGATTTGCTCAAAATCCTATAGGGAGTAAGTGACAGAGCTGAACATAGGCAGTTGAAGTTCCAGTGCTGAAAGTAATTGCAACTTTAAAAAACTAAAGGAAAAATATTTTTAGACTGCAGAATCCATTTGTCAAATGCAGTCTGACGTGTGTGGCTACTCTGGTTTCAAACTGGGGCCTGCTTGTGGCCTCATTTCCAGAACACTCCTGTAGACAAGGAGCTCAGTCCCATCTTTTATACATGTGTAAAGCCCAGAGAGGTACACAGACCTGCCCAAGATCATACAACTACTTATGGCAGAACTTGGACCCGAATTCAGGTCTTCAGCCTGCCTGGCGAGCACCGCTCCTGCTATAGACTTGCTTCCGCAGGAGTCTGCTGTGTGAGTGGCGTCTCGGTGCACGGAGCGAGGCCTCGGTGCATGGAGTGGTGTCTCGGTGCACGGAGTAGAGACGGTTACGTTGTGGTTCCTTCTACTGTACCATCTACTTTCTCCATGTAGATGTACAAAGCTTTATAGAATAACAGCCCTAGAAACAGGTGGGAAAAAAAGATGAATTCTGTCATCCCTGCTCCCATCCTGGGCTTCTAAGCTCGTGGGCAGCACTGTTGTCACTTCCTCCTGTCTGCTACCATTCCCCAGATGTATGGCTGTGAGGTAGATTCCCTGGAACCCTACCTGTGTAAAATTCTCACACCTTTCAGGCACCAATGCTTCCTCACTGAGTCTGGTCTACTGCAGCACTTGAACGCATGCATTTATTCGTATAGCTCTCCAAGTTGCTGGAACTTTAGCTCCCGTGGCAGCTGGAAGATGTGCATTCTCTGCAGTGTTATCCTTATAACCCTTTTTGTTGAATTGGAATCAAGGATCCTTTTTCTTTTTTTGAATGCTTGCTTACTTGTGGGGCCAATCAGTGTGATGGGATGGTGGGCTTCCTTTATGGGAAGGACCGAGGTCTGATGCTGCTAGCCCTCTCTCTGTGCTGGGTGTCTAAGTGCTATGACTGTACGTCCTGTAACTTTGTTATTTGATGATCCTGTGTACCTCCAAGCCCGCTATAATTTACGATTTTTTCTTTTTCCAGATGAATGCTTTGTACCATTAAGCAGGCTTTTAATTATGGGCCTTTTGGCAAATGAATGTTTGCTGTTGTGTGAAAGCAGATTTTGTTTATCTGCTTTCCATTCCTCCAGGTATGATTTTTTCTTTGTTGTGTGCCTTTAATGTCTATGGAACTGTTGCAGAAAGAAGTTTAATGTGACATAAGCTAAATAAAGTGTCTTTTTTTTCATAGTTTTGGTTTTAGAAATGTATTTGTTGGGAATATGAGAACTTTCAATGATTAGGCTAAGTCATCAGTGTTCCCAATCTATTCTGAATTCTATTCTGTTTTAGGTTTGCAGAGCTTTTTAAGAATTTGATGAAAATCAGACACTCTTCCGGGAAAAAGGCACATAAACAAAATGCTTACATATTGAATTAAGAATCTCTGACTTAACCTTGAAGACTTTTTAAACAGCAGTAATTTAATCTTTAGTCAGCTGATTTCACATTTGTGATTTATGAACGAAGGCACTGTGTGATCAAGTAAAATGCAGCTCACGAATATAAAAATCCTGCTATGCAATGCATCAGTTTAGGGCGTGACCTTCTAAACTTAAAGAAAAAGTGGTGGTAATATTTTCACTTAAATTTCCCTGTAGGGTTATTGTAATCTTTGAAAAGAGATGAATTATTTTAGAGTTAGAAGAGACTTGGAGGTTGTGTGGTAAAATGAAGATAGAGTCCCTTCAGCTGGTCCCTTTATGCAAAGCTGCTGGTGAACTGCGCACATCCTGGAGCGTCTGAGCCACAGCAGGACCACCAGCGTTGAAGTCTGGGCTTCATCTACTGACAAGCTGCCCTGGTCCCCTGAGGTTTGTGCTTTGCAGAGAAGAGCAGTATTGGGATTGCTTCAAGTCCATGTATCTCCTGAGTGTTAAGAGATGCAGGTTAGGACCAGGTAACCAAGCAACTGGATCAGTAACTTTTGTTTTTAATATTCTTTTCCATTATGGTTTATCACGGAGTATTGAATATAGTTCTCTGTGCTATACAGTAGGACCTTATTTACCCATTCTCTATATAAAAGCTTATGTCTGCTAACCCCAACCTTTCACTCCATCCTTCCCCCAACCCCACCTTTGGCAACCACCAGTCTATTATCTGTCTGTGATTCTGTTTCATAGGTAGGTTCATTCATGTCGCATTTTACATTCCACATTTAAGCGATACCATATTGTCTTTCTCTTTCTGACTTGACTTGGCATGATAATCTCTAAGTGGTACTCATGTTGCTGCAGCTGGTGGTGTTTTGTTCTCTCTTACAGCTGAGTGATACCACATATGCACCACACCTCCTTTTTCCATGCATCTGTTGATGGACATTTAGGTTTTTTGATGTTTTGGCTACTGTGAATAGTGCTCCTGGGAACACAAGGGTGCATTTACCTTTATGAATTATAGTTTGTCTGGATATATGCCCAGGAGTGGGATGGCTGACACCTCTATTTTTAGCCTCCCTAAGGAGCCTTCATACTATTTTCCACAGTGGTTACACCAATTTACATCCTCACCAACAGTGTAGGAGGTTCCTTTTTTCCCACACCCTCTCCAGCATTTGTTATTTGATTTTTTTACTGAGGCATAACTGATTTACACTGTTGTTAGTTTTAGGTGTTTAGCAAAGTGAATCTGTTATACATATATCCACTCGCTTTTAGATTCTTTTCCCATATAGGTCATTACAGAGTTCCCTGCGCTATACAGTAGGTCCTTATCAGTTATCTGTTTTATAGATAACAGTGTGTATGTGTCAATACCAATCTTCCAATTCATCCCTCTCCCACCCTTACCCCTCCATAACCATAAGCTTATTTTCTAATCTGTAACTATTTTGTTTTTGTGGATAAGTTCATTTGTAGTTTTTTCTAGATTCCACATATAAGCCATATCATATTTGTCTTTCTCTTACACTCAGTGTGAGAATCTCTGTCCATCCATGTTGCTACAAAAGGCATTATTTTGTTCTTTTTTATGGCTAATATTCCACTGTGTACACATACCCCGCATCTTCTTCACCCACTCCTCTGTTGATGGACATTTAGGTTGCTTCCATGTGCTGGCTATTGTGAATGGTGCTGCAATGAACGCAGGGTGCACTGTAGACCTTTTGATCATGGCTGTCAGTGTGAGGTGGTACCTCATTGTAGTTTTGATTTGCTTTCCTCTAGTAATGTTGAGCATCTTTTCCCATGCCTATTGGCCATCTGTATTTCTTCTTTGAAAAAATGTCTATTGAGGTCTTCTGTCCATTTTTGGATTGGGTTTTTTTGGTTGTTGAGTTGTACGAGCTGTTTGTATATTTTGGAAATGAAGCCCTTTTTGGTTGTATCGTTTGCTAATACTTTCTCCCATTCTGTAGGTTGTCCTCTTGTCAAATGGTTTCCTTTGCTATGCCAAAGCTGGCTAAGTTTGATTAGATTCTATTTTTATTTCCATTGCCTTGGGAGACCTAAGAAAACACTGGTGCCCTTTATGTCAGAGAATGTTTTACCTATGATCTCTTCTAGGAGTTTTACGGTATCATGTCTTAAGTCTTTAAGCCATTTTATTTTTGTGCATGGTGTGAGGGTGTGTTCTAACTTCACTGATTTACATGCAGATGTCTAACTTTCCCAACACCACTTGCTGAAGAGACTGTCTTTTTCCCACTTATATTGTTGCCTCCTTGGTGGAAGATCAATTGATCGTAGGTGTGTGGGTTTATTTCTGGGCTCTCTATTCTGTTCCATTTGGATCAGTAACTAATCATTACACACTCTGTTTGGGTGGGAAATAGACAGTGGTGCTGGAATTGTAGGAAAGGCAGATGGCTTTGTCTGTTAACATTCATTAAACACTATGTGTTAGTTGGCTCTGGAGGGAGCTGGGGATAAAAAATCTGAGTGAAATGATCCTTTCACATCCAGCTTGTGCTGCCCTCATCACCCCTACAAAACAGTAGAATATAAATCTTAGCTCAAAAATAGTAAAACCCATAAATCCCCTCAAATATTTTTAAAATAATTTTTGCTCTATGGAGGATTACGCATGACATTTAATGGCTTTGTAAATATAATCCACTATGACAAAGGTATAGCTTTTTTGTTTTGTTTTAATGAGAAACATCTGAGTTGTACATACCACAAACAGCTTCAAGTTTCTGCACCAGTCCCCCATGGTCAAACAATTAAAACCTGAAGCATCACTTTTAAGTGTGAAAAAGTCTTATAAAATTAACTTACAAAAATGTCCCTATCAAGTCCGTGGTTTGGCATTTACTGTACATTAGTCAAAAAAGCTCAAGCTAAAATTTGTTTTAAAAAAATCAAAGTTTACATTATTCATACAGATTCTGCATTGTTAAAAAATATGCACAAATAACCACATCCATGCAATATAATTTCTTTAAAAATTTAAAGCAGTATAAAGAGCAGACCTAAGTACTGAACAGATCATTTTGGTTTTATAACCTGTAGCTCAAGATTGCTGCTGATGGAAGTAAAATTAATTCTAAACAAACATCTTAAATATGATTGTTTCAATCAATCAGCCAAGGGTGTGTGAGTTTCTGAACCATTTCCAAGGTGGAATCTGCTTGTTTCTATAATATATATACTATGTGATGAATACTACTGTTCACTGACCGTATTCACTACGTTTTAATAATGTGGTTTGACAAATCAGAATTCACAAAGTGCTTGGCTCTTCAGGAAACTGCTGTTTCCCGAATCCAATCAATTGAGCTTTGCCAAACTGCCCAGAGTGACTGCTGCCCAGGGTCCCGAGAGAGCTCTCCCAAGTTAAGCCCAGAGGGAGGCATCCACAGCTGGTGGCCCTCGGACCAATGCTCAGTGTCACTCACAGGTTGGACACCAAGTCAACAGGCTGGCGGCGTGGCACTGCGGGCCAGGGCGAGCCTCTATGTCGGAGGTGGCCCGTTGGTATACCGCAGCATGGGGTAGAAGGACCTGGCAAAGTTGTTAGCCTGAGTGCAGCTGTAGTCCTCTTCGGAGGAAGGCAGCAGGCAGGCCAGGAACAGCAGCAGCAGCAGGAGCAGCTGGAGGGGCAGCGCCGCCCTGATCACCCGAGAAAGGAAGGAGCGCTGCGGCTTGGAGCTCTCGGGGGCAGCGGGATCGGGCACCCTGGCAACAGAGGAGGTGAGAGCTGACTGGGAGTTTCCGGAGACCTCCCATCACCTGAGCCCCTGCCTGTGTAAAGACCTGGCTAAGACTCCATGTTCCCAAGGCAGGGGGCCTGGGTTTGACCCCTGGTCAGGGGACTAGAGCCAGCATGCTGCAATTAAAAGATTCCAAGTTCCGAAACTAGGAGCCGGCACGGAAGAGAAACCTAGCCCTACCCCTTCTAAATGTAGAAAGCAGTTCTTACAAAGACCTTGAGAGAGGCACTGGCAAGCCTGCTGGGGGAGAGTTTAGGGCAGGAACCCACTGCTGTTGCTGTGATGCTGTTACCTGCTGGTGGGCTTGTTCTTCTCTTTTGTAGTTTTCTCTGCTTCCAACTGCTGGATAAAAATAATCCAATTAGTAAATGGAAGATAATTTAGTTCTGTGAATGATAAAACATTCTTTCTTCTTAAGTTATACATGTTTCTTAGGTTGTCCTCCTGCCAAGCTTTTGAGACTAGAGTAATATGTTCGAGATTACACTCTGAGGCAAGAAAATATTGGGTTAAACTAGCAAGAGTAACACTTTTCCCGCCTGTTGAGCTGTTGCTGATGGAGAGATCAAGAAGCCCCTTCAGCAGTGCCCGGAGGGCTGCCAACTTCCACAATCCCAGGGAAGAGTACTGAGCACAGAGAACAGCTTTTCAGTCAGGTCTTTCAAAGTTTTTTTTTTTTTTTCCACTCAAATCTTTGGAGTAAGCCACTCCACTGATCAGCAGATTGAAGCAGAAATCTGCACTACCATGACATACTGGAAGGGGGCTTGGAGGTCCAAGTCCCTGTCATCTCAATAACTTTCAATAGTAACTAGTGTGGTTCCCCTGAGAAAGGGGCTCTCACCTTGGCTTGGGGAGCTGGTGCAGACGCTGCTAGAGGCTCTCCGTGGTCTACCTCATCCACGCTGGGCAGAGGTGAGTCTGGGTTCTGAAATCCACACAAGAGTAGGAAGGCTCTGAAAAGTCTCAAGAGCACAGAACCTGCTTCCTGCGGTTTCTTCACTGTACCGCTTACCCCTCCCCGACTCTCATCTTTCTAGAAAGAGAGGCTCTTCTAGTGTACTCACTCCCTGCTTCTAAAATGGCCTTTCTTAAGACTAGAGGGACTGTAAACAAGGTGAGGCCAGTCATACGCATTAAAAACCCACAGCCCCCAAGAGCAGGAAAGACAGCTGGACACGTGGTGTAATAGCGTGGCCACGTGATCTGGGCTGCACAGGAGGAGAGGTGTACTCTGGGATGGAGCGGAGGGGCTGCTCTACATCCGGTGAGTCACCTGTTCTGGCTGAATCACAGTTTAGAGAAGAAGGTAGACAAATCAGAGTGGTCAGAAGACAGCGACCAGGAACTGGCACGTGAGACAAGCGAGGGCATGAAGGCAGAAATGATGCAGGGACTTGGCTTGTTTTCCACATGCCCCCCAGCCACACTGATGGGTGCTGCTGTTACCTCATTATAGATGACAAAATGACTTTAAAGAGCTTTCATAACTTGTTGGCAGGGCTCCTCCCTCCCCTAGCAGGGCCATAACGTAGCTTTTTCGTTTGCATCTAACAGGACAATTTCATATTTAAGAGCAACAAGGGGACTCACCTGGCTTCGCTGCAAGGACACTAAGTCTTGGGACACTTGCTCAAGTAACTGTTTGAGTTTCTTCTCGATAACATGGACCTTCTCTTCAGCCTCAATGTAGTCTTCTCCATGCCCCTTGATAAGCAGGGTGCTGGAAATCTCTTGTAAGGAGTTTACTTGAGGCTGACGTTCCACTAGCTCCTTTTCCAGTTGCTAGGAATAAAAAAGTGTGTAAAACAGTTGCTCATCAAAAGGGAAGCGAGTGTGGCCGGAATCAGCTTTCTCAGTGCCGGGGAAGTTCCGGGATGGATGGTGGCTGGTGCTCATCCAGAACACCCCCTTCTCCTATTTGCTGGTCCCCAAGCCTGGCATCATCTAGACAGGAATGGAGTGTGAGCAACTTGCTATTTTTTCAAATTCCTTGTCATTCTGGAGACATGATGCTGGGGAAATTAGAGGAAATGGGAAGACTAGGCCCTCATCCAGTAATGGCAGGAAGTCGAGAGAAAATCTAAAGTGGATAAATTGAGAGAGCACAGCTTATGGTTAGAAAGAGAGGGAGCAAGTGAATCTGTTTGTATTGTCTTGCTCGATGTCTAAAGTGGTAGCCACTGGACAGTATGTGTCTACTTAAAGTAATTAAAAGTCCCCTGCTCTGGAGAGTGGGGCTTTACAAAGATTTTAATACAAAAAATATTTTTTAAACAGTGATCAGCATTTCGATTAAATTTAAAATATTAAACCACATATAAATACATGGATAAAAATGTCACCCTGAGTGCAAGTGAGAATATATGGGTCTCATCTTCACTTGTTGGTGAAATACACACAAACACAACTACCCCCCAGGAAAAAGACTGTGTGTGGATACAGAAAATTCAGAGAGCTCACCAGGGCTGCAGGGCAACCAAACACCGTATTTCTTCCCAAATGAGCTCTATTCACAAGAGAGAAAGACTTTAAACGGACTTAAGGTTCCCAGGATATTGCTAAACACCTACAGCCCCAGTTCTAAAGCGGTTTCGACTTCCTGCTCCGGACCATGGCGCTTCACCCTTGCGTTCATCCCACTTCAGCGTAGAGATGCCAACCCGGAACATGAGGGCAGAACACTAGTGGACATTGTTTCCAGAAATACCAGGTGAGGCCACTAGGTACTGAGGTCCTGCACAGGCCAGTGGTAGCGCAGGGTCCCTGAGGAGGAAACTTACCATGAGTTCTTCCTGACATGCCAGGAGAACCTGGGGGTCTGCCTCCGGGTCAGTGACATGAGCCTTCTGCCGCCGGCTCTCAGCACTCGCTAACCACAGCAGCAGGCTTTGACTCAGCTGGTGAAAGTCCTTAAAAACAACAGACATCAGAGCACTGCCCTTTCTCAGTCTGTGAAGGCAGGTGTGCTGGGAAGCAACTTGCTATTGATAATCCATCAATATCACTTGCTCTTCTGGGTTATATTCAGAGATTAAAAGGGCCAGATTTAAACTAGATGCCAGGGCCCCCCCAAAGGAGGGGAAGCAGGACAGGAAAGCACTTGGCACATCCCAGGAGGCATGCTAAACTCTGCCAAGTGCAAAGTGTTAGCTGGAAGGTGGGTGTCAGCATGCCCCACACAAATTACTCAATGAATGCGCTGATTCAGTGATCAAGGGAGACCCCTCAACTGAACAGACTATGGCCCAGGGACAGGGCTGCACGTGGGCTCGGTGGTGGGCTCCTGTTCTCTGAGACGGGGCCAGAGCTAACCCGGGCTGGCCATTTACTATGTGTCAGGTGCTGGGACAAGGTTACACACGTGGAGTTGTAGAAAATACCCTGTGAGGTAGGCACTGGAATTATCCCCATTTTTCAGATGAAAAAACCGAGGTCTAGAAGGTTCAGTGCTTTCCCCACAGTCACACAGCTACTAAAGCTACAGAGCTGGGTTAAGCTGCTCCCTGTTCCAGGGCCAGATCTCTTAAATCACTCTGCTATCCAGCCTTCTTGGCAAAAGGACAGACATGGTGCAGTGCTGGTGTGACATTTCCAACCTACTGGAACGCTTGTTGGAACCCATATACTATGGGTGGGCCTGGGCGGCAGAGTGGGAAACGCAGGGTGAGCATCAGGTATCTGAGAAGACAGCCGGTGGGCCTCTTGGGAGACAAATGGTAAAGCACATGCTTTTAAGCACAAGCCATATTTGGCTGTGCCAGAGCCGCCTGACGATGATAAAAATACCTCTTCTCCCACCCACGTGGGCCTGGCTGTGCCCCGGACGAGGCCTTGGGCACTGGCTGGGTGCTGAGTCGGCGTACCTGGCACTGCATGAGCGACTGCCGCAAACCCTCTCTCCAGCTCTCCACCGCGCCCAGGGCCGTGTTCCAGCGCAGGGTCAGCTGGCTGACTCTATCTTGGAGTTCTTTGGACTCGGCGCTCTCGCTCTGCAGAAATTCTTTGCTGTTCACGTTGACAGAGACCACTAAGGCCTTGTAGGTGTCAAAGGCTTTCAGTATCTCCTGCCACAGAGGGAAAAGGCCGGGTCAGGCACTCTGAAAACAGTGATGTAGGGTTCATTTTGAACCTCTGTGGGGAACAGATCTTCCAGACAGTCCTCTGAGCTTTGGCCCTGGATACCAGAGGCGCGTGGCCTGTGACTGGCTGACAGGCATCAGGTGAGGGAGCTGCCATACAAGGTCACAACTTGGCTGGCCAGCTGGCCAGGCCCAGGGCGGTGGCCTGTCTCCTGGTGGACCAGCTATACTGGAGGCGTGAATGGACCCCCTGACCTCTATTTGGCTTAATAACATTTCTGGATCAGATTAGAAGTCTTCCAGGTAAAACACATGAAGCTATCCAGCATTTGCCTCTTAGGTATCACAAAAGTGTTATTTCTTAGAATGAATGGTAACCCCTGATATATCAAGGCACAAAGTAAAACAATAGTACAAATGTGAAGACTGCCTGGATATCCCAAAACTCCTATCCTGGGTCCTCTTAGGAGACCAGGCTCATGTGCAGAGCACCCCCAAAGTGGAGGGCTCAAACCACCCCTCTCCTAGGGCTAGTTCTGGTGGGGCCAGGGCTGACTGTGTGGGTGCCAGCTCTGCTATAACTCCTGATCTGAGTTACAAATCAGGCTACAGAATTTGTCAGTGGGTAAGCTGTCCTCCTCCCCACCCTCACCACCACCTCCAGTGCTGCCTGCACATAGTTTGGACAGGTATTTCTAAGCTGCCTGCCCATGGCCACTGGTGCCTCCATAAGAGTCTAGGGGTCCCTCTGTAGTCAGATCAGAGCTGCACCTCCCCAGCACTGCTCTGGGCTTTGGGATCCTTTGAAGATGCTCCTCTGAATTAAAATACAAATCTTCATCCGTCTCCTTGCTGGTTACAGAAGTGAAACAGGAGAGACTATTGAGCACACGCTGCGTGCATGCCACCCCTGACACAGCTAGCAGATGTGACGTGCTAGTACACACAGCTAGTGTTTGCACGTGCATTCTGAAGTCCTCTTCTCCGCCACACTCTCACTCACCTTCAGCTTCTTCACTTGGAGTTCCATTTCCTGCATATCAGAGGGAGGTTCTGCCAGCTTTAATGTCTCCAGCTCTGCTCCAGTTTTTTCCAGCCAAGGGGTGATGTTGCTGATATCAGAGTTCAGCTTCTGCAGGCTTTGTTTTTTTCTGAGCTTATTGTGAAGTTCTTGTGCTTGGATCAGTTCCCATCTGTCAAAGGCACCTGGAATAAAAAAGCCGCCAATAAAAAGAAGCAATAATGTAAACAGATTTCTCTGCTTCCAACTAATTCAGGGTCATGGTGATAAAACCTGGAGGTGATGCTCCTTGCGGGAGGCCCGGGGTTTGGGGGCTAGCACTTCCCCTGAGTGTGGAACAGCACATTTCCTCCGCTCTGGTTCAAGGCCTGTGACAGTGTACTCTCACAGGGCCTGGGACAAGGTGCGGAGTGGCTAAGAGGCCCAACATGTTGCCAAGATGCTCTGTGGCCCCATGTTGAACACTCCAGTTCATGATGTATTTAAGATGCTCTGTCCTCCTGTCCATGCATGATCAGGTCAATGCTATGAACTTGACTTAGTTGAGTCATTACTTTTACGAGAAAAGGAGACACCTGACACATACTTTGATCGTCATCTTCATGTCTGATCTTTACACACAAAGTCATGCAGGTACAAACAGGCCCTTCATCATATGAGGCTCATTTTGTCAATATTTAAAGAATAGTTGTGAAAGTAAAGTGAATAGCCTAGGAACTTGTTCATAAATAAAGTCAGCTGGATCCAAAATAACATTGGCTGCTCTAGGTCAAGTTCAGAAGTTTGGTGAATGAGGTAATTGGTCAGTTCCTAGTTAACGTTCTGTTGAGCAGAGACTTAGAGTAAATGTCCAACCAACCCAAGACATAGTCTCTGCTTCTGAACAACTGCCTGATCTAACTGTACCTGGCTGCTGCCCAGTGAGGGCGGCCAGGTCTTCGTCTTCCTGCTGTGCACCGCCAGTCAGAATCCCTGGATCTTCCTTGCCACCTTCAGTCCCTGGAGACAACAGCAGTTTTACCTAGAATGAGACAATTTTTACATTACCATCTGTAAATTTTAAAGGCTGTCTGAAGACTGTCTTGGTTCATACTAACAGGTAAGAAATGAAGATACAGGAGCCCTTTCCTTCAAAGGGTAACTTGTTGGTAATACAGAGGCACCTAAGTGTATGGGTAGCATTTGTAAGGAGCAGAACTGATGGCAAAAGTCAAGTCTCATCAAAGGCCCAGGGAGGGGGAAGCAGGTGAGAGGTCAGTGTTGGGAACAGAATGGCCTGATTTAATGTGAGGCTTCCTAATGCTCCCCTACTGAACTGTGCAAAAAGACCAAACAATTGTTGAGCCTACCAGACTGTACTGTGTTAGCACTTTTACATTTGCACAGTTTTTTTTTTTTTTTTTAACAAAATTTTCGTTATCCCTCCCAGTCACTCTGTAGAACTGGTTGGCATTATCATCACCAGGAATCGGAAACAGAGCACAAATTTGCCAACTAGGGCCCTTCGTGACAAGCCTTTACCTTTCAGTGCACACACCGACTCTTCTGTTATCACAGAGCTGATTGCGCTGCTACCTCAGGCCTTCCCCAAAATAAACGTATCTTTTTTAGAAAAGTCATGTTTTTTTGGATTGTGTCCATATGGTCTATTTGCGTGGAATGAAAGGAAAAAAAAAAAAAAAGCCAAAAACCCCTCAGATTTGTGGTTGCAGACATATCCAAAAAGGGTTGAGCTTTTGAAAGTGAGCAGGAAAGAACACAAGCATAGTCACCTACAGAGGCCACACCACATGCCCCGGGTGTAAAGCAAAAAGTGAGGTGCGGGGGTCTCTCCCTGGGGCCATCGGGTCTTACTGCGCACCACAAAGGGACAGAGTTAAAATGCTAACTGCTTGCTGAAGGGTTTCTGAATTGGGTACGGACAACCCATTATCAAAGACTAGGCTCTGACCATGTTTAGGCAGAATCTTCTCTGCTGTCTAGCAACATTCACTCCTACATGCAGAGGGGACTTTGAGATGAATCTAGTGATGCTCACCTCACTTTTGGATTCTCTAAGAGATGACACTAAAAATGTATGAGACGTTTTAATTTCGACTTGCTGGTACTGAGGGTGATCTGGGGCCAACATTAAATCCTAGGCTTGGCTGGCCCCCAACAGCTGTGTAACCAGAGCGTGGCAAGGACTTACGTTGCCTGAGGAACTTGTAACCAAGAAGAAACAGTCACCGGTAGAACAACAAGAACAACAAACCGTATACCGTAGTGATAATAATGCTGGTGACCACTTCTGAGGGCCTTATTTATATTTTCATACACATTAATCCTAGCAACAATTATGTAAGGTAGATTTTTGGTTTTAAATGAATTTTTATTGGAGTATAGTTCCTTACAATGTTTGGTCAATTTCTGCTACATAGAAAAGTGAATCAGCTGTATGTATACATATAGCCCCTCTTTGTTGGATTTCCTTCCCATTTAGATCACCACAGAGCACTGAGGAGAGTTTCTTGTGCTATACTGTAGGTTCTCATTATTTATCTATTTTATACACGGTGGCTTCCCTGGTGGCTCAGATGGTAAAGAATCTGCCTGCAGTGCAGGAGACCGGGTTGGATCTCTGGGTTGGGAAGATCCCCTGCAGGTGGAAATGGCTACCCACCCCAGTATTCTTGCCTGGAGAATCCCATGGGCAGAAGAACCTGGTGGGCTACAGTCCATGAGGTTGCAAAGAGCTGGACATGACGGAGCGATTCACACACACATGGTAGTGTGTATATGTCAAGCTCAATCTCCCAATTCATCCCATTCCCTCTTTTCCCCTTGGTGTCCATATCTTGTTCTCTTATGCCTGTGTTTCTATTTTTTCTTTGAAAATAAGATCTATACCATTTTTCCAGATTCCACATATATGCGATATTGTATGATATTTGATTTCCTTTTGTGACTTTATGTTAAGGCAGGTTTATCTTCAGGTAAGGAAGGCTCACAGAGGTAAGTTTAAGTGTTTACAGCCCTAGGGCAATTTCCTCGTAGGGCTGGGAATCAAACCCAGGTCTACTATTTGTTGTTCAGTCCCTCAGTTGTCCCCATGGACTGCAGCACGCCAGGCTTCCCTGTCCTTCACTATCTCCCAGAGTTTGCTCAAACTTATGTCCACTGAGTCAATGATGCCATCCAACCAGCTCATCCTCTGTCTATAGGAAGTCACAATTTTTTGACTAGAATGTATGTACTGTGCTTAGTCACTCAGTTGTGTTCAACTCTTTGCGACCCCACAGACTAGCCCGCCAGGTTCCTCTGTCAAGGCAAGAATACTAGAGTGGATTGCCGTGCCCTCCTCCAGGGGATCTTCCCAACCCTGGGATTGAACCAGGTCTCCTGCATTGCAGGCGGATTCTTTATCAACTGAGTCACCAGGGAAGCCCAAGAATACTGGAGTGGGTAGCCTATCCCTTCTCCAGGGGATCTTCCCAGCCCAGGAATTGAACAGGGTCCCCTGTGTTGCAGGTGGATTCTTTACCAGCTGACCTACCATAGTCAAGGTGAAGATATCAAAGGTTTGGGAGCTCAGGAACAGCTCAGAAAGGCCACCACTTTGCTTCTCTGCTGTTTACACAGATGACTGACTCAACAGTAATAAGTATGGTCATCCTATGTCAGCACTCAAAGATGGTGTTTGGCCAGACACCCATCTCTAAGTCTAGTCAGTTGTGCCAGAGTCCTCGTGAAGTATGTCACCATGGCAAAACCAACCCCAAATATGCCTGGCAGGTGAGCACATGCAGTATATACCAAAATCTCTCTCTCTTTAAAAAAGTTTTAACTGTAACTCATGGACATGGGTTATACTCTCAGTGGGGTCAAGACTTACATAGGCTGGTTTATAAGGGGTGCTGGAATCAGAGGGGATGGGCTGAACACTCCTGTCACCTCCCATTTGTTTGTAGCGACGCTTGGGACAGGAAGGGCTGTCAGGAACATGCCACGAAGGGCCTTCAGAAATGGATTTGCCTGAAACAAAAGAATGGCAAGTGACAGTCCATTCTCTCCAACCAAAGGATTCATATTTAGTTACACAAAGAAAGGTCATGGGTAATGTGGCATCAGGTTATAGTATAATATGAGTTCTGCAGCTTTCCTTGCAAAGCATGCATGTTTGCAAAATGTCAGTATGTCCCAGAAGGGGATGAAATGAGACTCATGCAACTGAGCAACACTAGGCCTTCACTAGGTGGGTTCACGATGGAGCACAACAAACGTGATCTGCTGTGAGATGAATGGCCTTTTGGAGCCGGGGGCCCTAGCGGCAGGGGCGCTGGCAGCAAGGCTGGGTCTGAGGGCCGAGAGAACTGAAGATCTCTCAGGAGTGCGAGGAAGAGTGAACATCAGGGTAGATTCAAGGACCCCAGGGGTGCTCGTGGCTCTAGCCAACTGCTGCAGGTGGGGATGGGGCAGGGAAGGAAGAGCAAAGCTGAAAGTCAGGGAGACGAAGGTGTCTTCTCCTGCGGCAAAGGCAGCGGTACCCTCACCCCCCACTCCCCACCCTCTTCCCAGGAAATCACCATAAGCAAGGTAGTAGTTCCAAACCAAGCCACCCTGAAGAAAGCTTGGCCCGTGCCAAAGGACTTGAGTTAGGTGGAGAGAAAAATTTAAAAAGGCACCGTGAAGAACTCCCTTCCGCATGGGCCTGAGGGGGAGGAGAAGGATGGTGTGGAGACTGCACTGGTCTGGAGGGTTTTGCATGGAGCACGAAGCTACGTGTGAGTATGGCCGTGCGAATACACCATGACGAAGGACCAAGGCGCATGGTGTCCACAGAAGGCAGAGGTCAGACATGACATGGGAGCGAGGTTTAGGATGCCGTGCGTGCCACAGGACGCTGCCATGTTGAGACACATGCATGGGCAGGGGCCTACCAGAAGACGCTTTCAAAGTTTTTGTGGTCATGTTAAGATATGCCTCAGGATTTTCAAGGATTTCTATATCTGAAAAAGAACAATGTCATTTTCCTCACTGCAGGCGCTGTAGATGAATGTCCAAGTATTAAAACAGTAGAAACATTGTCACCTGGGAGGAGAAAAGTAACTATCCTTCATCTGTTTTATTTAAAAGATTTTAAAAAACAGGATTTTTTTTTTTCCAGCCAACTCCTAACCATCCAAAGTAGTGGTGGGGGAGAGGAACTGCATAGAAAGGACAGAGACAATCCCTGATAACTCTGCAAAACTCAACTGAGAAGTCCACTGATGAGCCTCCAATATCCAGAGCCATCATCAAACAGCCTTCACATCCCAATGTGGATTTTATTTTTCCTCATTCCATCAATAATAGGAACGAGCCAGCTCTCAGGGTCAGAGGCGGGCAGGACAGACACAGGAAGCCACAGGATGTCTGGTCAACCACAGGCTGCACTCTGACTACCAAGAGCTGGGCGTGTGGCTCGGGCACTAAGAGCTTGGCCACCTGGGTCCATACCTGACAGTGCACTGTAGTATGGGCCCTCCTCGTCTTCCTCGTGAGAGGAGGAGCCCCCCACATCGCCTGTGTGGTCCCACTCCAGTGGGATGGAGTCCACGCTGACAGGGGTCTCACAGCCAGAGCGCTCGGGCCCCAGCGCTGGGGGCACCAGTTGACAAAGGGACTGTGGGGATGAGGGCTCCTCACTTGCTGCCCTTTTACGCCAAGAGTCGTCTCGGATCTCTCTGGGGTCTTCCACGTCTGTCTCGTTCTCAGAGGCCTCCTTTTCATCTTCCAAGCCCTAGAACAGGGGTGTCCAGTTTTGAGAATTAACCAAATCACAGCCTGTTGCCATAATGAGGAGTGTTAGCAGCTAAGTCTGCCCAACTAGCAGCTCCTGAGAATGGCCACCACCAGTGTTTCTGAGGAGACTTTGAAAAGAATCAGGTCCCCAGGCCCTGTCTATGGTTATTCCAATTTAGAGTATCAAGTGTGGGACCCAGAATCCATAGTTTCCAAAACTCTACCTTCTTTCCTTGGAAAACTGGAAACTTGATCATCTAAGTTAAATATCTTTATATAGAAGATAAGGAAATGGAGGACAAAGTTTCACTGATGGTTAATGGTAGGTTCATCTAAGAATCAGAAAATTAAGAACAATTTTAAAGGCCATTAGCATGTTCTAAAAGGAAATTCACAACATCATGGACCAGGCTCTTTCTTCTTATCCCCCAATCTTACTGTTCCAAATACATAATTTTATTCCCCTATGTTACAATTACTTTAAGAAAAATGGCTCTATATGGTTATGCTATAAAATGAAGGAATTGAGGGTAATTTTTAAAGAAGTTGGAGACATAAAGATAGAAAAGGTGGCCAATCGTGTTGGTCAGTGGTCACCAGCGAAACTTCTGGCAGAGGCAGTGAACTGTACATAATGGCCTTGACTCCACTTGAACATCCCAGAGGCGCCTCTCTCCAGGGAAACATCACAACTTTTTTGGAAAGCTGGTGCTTTTTGTGCTCAAAGGTGAGAATAAAGCACCAGAAAGGCACAAATATTAAGATAGAGGAAAAAGCCGATATATCACCAAGTTACTGCCAGAAGCAAAACCAGGACAGCTATCGTCATATCCTGGGGGTACGGACACAGGCCAGAGAAGCTCTGTGCTGAGGAACCCGTGGGAGACAGGTAAGAGGAGCAAGAACTTGCAGGAGGGCCATCCTTTCCACTGGGAAATAGCAGCTCCTCAGTAAGTATGGTTCTATATTAATAAGAGTGGAAAGAACATTTTTCAACTCAGCTTCTTAAAGCAGACTCGCAGACACAAGAGTACTGAGGTTACTAGTGAGGAGAGGGTAGTGCAGACAGCAACATCGGGGTAGGGGGAGTACGAGGCACAAACCATTAGGTAAAAACAAGCTTCAAGGATACATTGTACAACACGGGAATACAGCCAATGTTTTATAATAACTATAAATGGAGTATAACTTTGAAACACTGTGGATCACTATACCAAACACCTGTGACATATAATATTGTACAGCAACTATACTTTAATAAAACAAAAACACAGGTTTTTTTTAAAAAAACAAAAAACAAATTACTGTTAGCCATAACATGGTAAGTTTCCCAGTCTTTAAAAGTGGAGTCAAGGAACTTCCACGGTGGTCCAGTGGCTAAGACTCCACGCTCTTGCTCCACGCTCAAGCCCGGGGCTTGATCCCTGGGGTTAGGGAGCTAGATCCCACATGCTGCAACTAAACAGCCTGTGTGCCCATCTCAGATCCAGTGTGGCCAAATAAATAAGTATTAAAAAAGTGGAGTCAAATATCAGCTTTGGGCGGCCCAGAAGCCCCCTGTGGGAGGAGCGGTCCCCTTACCGGCGCATGGGAGGTGAGCCTCCGGTGGAACCGGGAGACCCTGCCAAACACTTCCTGGCAGTAGCGGTGCAGCTCCTCCAGCTCGTCCTCAATCAGCACGGCATCCAGGGGCTCACTCTTTTGAATGAGCTGCTCCCCAAAAACGATGAGCTGATCAATCTTGTTGGTATTTAACGTAATTTCCTGCTGGAAACCCTGTTTAGAGGATGAAGAAGGATTTCAAACTCTAGCTCCACCAATTTTGAACTAAGTGACTATAATGAGTTAAGAATTTTAAATGATCATACACGTTTTTTCTTCCCCCTTTTGGGCACTGACATTTCCAATTAAAATAATTCTAAAGGTCTGGCACAAATGGACATTTACTGCTTTTGGGTGTGAGAAGTATCTGTTCCTGGTCTTACTGTTTCTTTTTTATTAACTTATTTATATTTTTATTGGAGTATAGTCGCTTTACAATGTTGTATTAGTTTCCACTGCACAGCAAAGTGAACTGGTTATGTGTTTACACATATCCCCTCTTTTTTGGGTTTCCTTCCCGTTTAGGTCACCACAGGGCACTGAGTGGAGTTCCCTGTGCTAGACAGTAGGATCTCATTAGTTATCGATTTTATACATAGTATCAACAGTGTATGTATGTCAATCCCAATCTCCCAGTCCATCCCACGCTCTTGAGAGAGAGTTTCATCCTGCTTCAGCCCACAGGTGTACTCAGACTTGAGTGCTGGAGAAACAGCGTCTTATGAATGAAGTTCTCTTTGGAACCTCAAGAGTGTTCTCCCCTTGGACGATTATAAATGACAAAGAGAATGAAGGGTCTCGTTCCAATGACCCCTGGACTGTAAGGAATGGTATCCTTGCTCGTGATAACCTGGCAGGACACAGGTGGATGTGGTCTGGCTGCTCTGGCAGCTCTGGAATCTGCTCTCAGGGTGTCAGGTGGAGTTTGTTCTTGGCCAGCTCTCCGCAGGGTGCACTCTGTGGGGAGGAGCCAGGGAAGCAAGCCTTACATTCAGCTGGCGCATCTTGTCGTCAGCATCGCTCTCTGAGAAGTGCTCCACGTTGGTCAGCTGTAGGTCCATCTCTGTGAGCCACACCAGGATGCTCTCCCTGGTGCCCTCAAATTCCTCCCTTTGGTTGGTGAAATGCTACAAAAGGGGGAGAAGGTCACATTTGTGTTGATGGCAGAACAGGAGTTCAGGCAGACAGCAAGGTCACTTTCAGGGCAGGGGAAGGGGAGCCTGGGGTACCCCCAGAGGCCCACTCAGCATGCAAGGGGACCCCTGCGGGGTCAGGAGCCTGGGGTCTGGTCCTGGCTATGATACCAACAAGCCCCCTAACTTCTCTGAGTCTAGTGTCTGCTGGTAAATGAGATGTGGGAATGTCGACCATGATCTCTCAGGTTCTTTCGGCGTTGGAAATTCTACAATCCTCTAGTCTACGTCAGTGATTTTCCTAGTCTGTCCTTTGAGGAGCCACCTTAAAGTCCAGGCCAGGCATTTGCCTGTTTCTACCTGTTAGCTTTCTATGGGAACTTTTGCTTGCCAAGGATTTAGTAGCTTCAAGATGGAAAAGTACCCATCTCGGGGTTGAACCTGGACTAGCGCCCCATCTGCCTTCACTGATACAATTCCAAGTGTCTTTCCTCAAAGGAAGAAAACCCAGATTTATCACCTCCAATTCAGGAGGCCTCTTGGGTTACCACCTCAGAGACAGGCAGCTGATTCTCAGACAAACACTGTGCCAAGTGAAGGTTTTGGCTGGTCACAGTCAAATTAGCAGGAGATAAAGAAATTAACACAAGGGAGTGTCTGAAAAGCTAGCCAATTTCTTCTCCCTGAGAAGGTTAAAAACTAAACAAAACACACACCCAGATTTGCCTTTTCTTAGAATGGCTTTAAGAGCACTCTGCCTTGAGAATAGAATCAAGGATTAAAATTACTTCCTGCAGCCACCACCCACACCGGTCCTATCAGTTTACACCTGGACTCACAAAGGGCTGACATATGATGTCTTAGGAGTCACAGAACTCTAAGGTGACTGTTTCTACCCCAGAGCCAAACCCAACATTTGAGGTTCATCAGTTGCTCTAAAATTGGGAGAACAGTCACTGTCCCCAACCCCCTCACAGTGCAAGAGCCAACAGGATACATGGGCAGATGGGCAAAGTGGGCCTCTTCTGAGATTAAGAGGTACCTTCACCAGACCCAGTGACAAGGCTGCCCCAGACCCTGGGCAGTGTGGGTGTCACCCTTGAGGGTGACAGAAGCTGAAAAAAGCAATGTATTTGGTAACACAAACCCCATAAACAGTTTCAAGCCTATTCTGAAGCAAATAACTTCTTAAAAAAAAAAAATTGGGCGGGGAGGGCAGCTTTCATGGCAGCTTTGGGCTTAGACAAAGGGGAAGGCTCTGCGGGAAGAATGTTAAGACAGCTTAGGCCTCAAGAGACACCTTCTACCCACTGCTTTTGTTACAAGCCTGACTGATTTCAAGTATCAGCTTCCCACAACCCCCAGCATCTACAAATGACCCGGTGACGTAGAGGGGGTTACTCTGAGTCTCCGCAGGATGGCCGTGACCCGTTTCTGGAGGTTGTCCCAGCGCTGGTTGCCCTCATGCACCATCTGCTTCAGTTTGCTGGCCGTGTCGGTGCGGTTCTCGCGGGCCAGCCGCCGGTACTGCTTGTTGATGAGCTCCAGCTGCGTCAGCCTCTCATGGATCTGCCGCTGGAAGGCCTGCAGCATGGTGAGGGGGGCGTCAGTGCCACAACTCCAGGGTGCCAGGACACCACTTCCAGGCCCCAGGCCACCTGCCTCAAGTGTCCATCCCCAAATGAAAGGCACGATTCACTAGCTTCACTCATTTTTTTGATGCTACCAGAGAACAGCCTTTAGAGGTCATGGCTGGGTGGTTGGCATAAAATAGTAATGCCCTGCAAAGCCGCTGGAGCAGCCGATGCAGACTGGGGACTGGGCAGCCCTGCCTAGAGGTAGGAAAGCCTCCCACTCATGGGAAGACCCGGTAGCCATCCCCGAGCCCTGCGAGTCCCGCTTCTCAGGACCACTGGTTGGAAGGGGCGGTGGGGGCAGGGGAGGGGTTGGGTCTTTACCTCAAACCTCTTCAGCTCCTCTTTGGCAACTGTGTACAACACCTCGGAGGAATTTGGACAGGCTGCTGTCCTCTCGGCGGCCTTGAGCCAGTCCTCAAAGCGGGAGTAATCGTCTAGAAACTTCTGCCACAGCCGCCACGTCTCCTCAATTCTAACAGAAGGAAAGAACTCAATGCAAGCTGCCCATTCCAATCAGAGCTTTCGTACAGCTTCTTGTCCCTTGACCGGTCCCACTTCCAGCCCCGGCCCCATGCATCGGCACTAAATGTCTGGGGGTGGGGGGCGGGGGTGATCCTGCTACCCCTTCCAGGTAATAACCAGAGACATTGCTTCGTGGTCAGGACACCCTTCTTCTGGGAACACCGGGCCTCTCCAAACTCCAGCTTCACAGTGGTCACCCAACAGGAGACAGGCGTCTTCCACCACACAGAGCTGGGACACTCAGTACAGTGTAACCCGCGGTTACACCCACGACACAGCAGAGCCAGGGAGAGACATGACCCTGATCATGCTTTCCTTGGAAGATTTCTTTAGTAAGGACTGGCCACACTACTGAGCCTTCCCCGCCAGCACTCAGCACGTCCCTCACTGAAGCTAACGGTCACTGTTACATAGGTCAGACGGGAACACGGAGTCGGCAGATCACACTTAAGTCACCCGGGGGCAGCTCAGCCCTTACTTCATCCGCCGCTCCATGGACATGGCGCAGATGTTCCTCCAGCGCCTGTCCAGGCTCCTGGTGGTCTGCTGGATGGAGTCGCACTCGGTCTCGTTGGCACAGGCATCCGAGTCGTGCAGGAGGACGTCACAGATGTTAAACACAGACTCCACCCCTGCGCTGTGCTGCTCAATGTCTCGCTGCAGGTCCTGCAACAACAGGAGAGGAAGAGGCACTGTGAGGGCTGGCCATCAAAGGACACCCCTCCTTCCAGCCTAGGGGACACAGTCCTGCGTGCATTTCTACCTGGGATTCCGCAATATAGGCCAAGTCACCTTTGTGCAACCCCTGTGCTACAGCACCTGACAGGAGGCCTAACTGTGGGCAACTGGGGGATGAAGGCATTGAACTGACCAGGCGAAGGAGGCAAAGGAATGGGGGTCCCCTTCCCTGACAGCCCACCACCCCAGACTTTGGGGTGGCATTTGATCTACTCCACACCATCCAATCTCAAGGGCCTCCAGTTTAGATTTGGCTTTCGGAAGGTCTTCCTTGGAAAACTATCTTGAACAGGACCTAAGACTTGAGCAACACAAACTCTTAACCTTTTATGGGTCACAGGATTCTTAAATCTACCAAGAGTTCTGAGCTATCTTCATACAGTCGACCCCCCAAATTGTGCACACAGTGGCACGGTGCCCACAGCCTCCCCACAAGCACATCCTAGGGCTCCATGGGCTCAAGGGAAGAATCTGGGGCAGAGATTTTGCCCTCCAACTCATGGGGGAAGGGGCGGGGTCTCTGGGGTCTTGTCCCGTGATGGGGAGAGCACTGCTGATTCAGGAAAATGAAGGCTCTCACCAAGAGAAAGCTCATGGTCGCTGGAAAACTTGTTTAAGAATAAACATAGCATTTTCAGTTATCACCTAGGGAGTATAGCTTCTGCACACAAGGGCAGGGCTGGGTGAGGGCGAGGTGAGCAGCCTGTTTGTCTTGTTATTCTAGATGAGTTAGTCCTTTCCTGATATCCAAACTCTGTGATAACTGTCATGTGGCCATGCCACTCATCTGACTACCCAAACTACACTGCGAAACAGACAAAGTTAAATGAACTGCTGGATTCAACAAAAAGTTCCCTGGATTCAACAAAGTTCATATTTAGAGGGATTATTTTATAAACAGTGTCTACCATTGTCTACAGAAAGGCAGCCTGAAGTTTATTCCAGGTCATCTCAATATTTAAAAATTTTGGAGCTTATGACTGGATTACTAGATAGGACTAATGTTTTCCTATTCTTCTTCTGATAAATGCACATTTGTCTCATGCTGTGTCCAGGTGGAAACAAAAGAACAAAATGCCAACACTCAAATCAAGTTTTAAATCAAGCAGTTCTCAACACAGATCCTAACTTATGAACAGTGGGTACTTCAAAGTTACATTCAGAAGAAAATGTGTTTTTTTTTTAGTTCGTCACCATATGTCCTATGAAAAGAGACATGCAGGTGATTTTCTTTAAGCTCTGTAGTCTAGGATAAATGTCTGAGATGCTGTAATGGGGGCAGTCATTTTGGGGTCAGTGGAAGACTAGCCTTATTAGGTTTAATAGAATTTCAGATTTAGGAATTCTCACCAGTTCACAGAATTGCCGCAGGCTTCCTTAAAATTTACGGCTATTGATAAGTCCCTTTTAACTGTTTTGCCAAATAAGGAATCTTAATGCTGGTGTTAAATGAATAATACTGACAATTACCTTTCAAAAATGGTACCTGCCCCCGACCTTGCTTGGTAGGATTTGACTGAAAAGCATTGAGAAAGTCTAGTCTATGGATGAACATAAATGCCATGTATTTTAATAGCCTCTTTGGAGTTACTCTAGCTTCCCTGGTGGCTCAGAGGTTAAAGCATCTGACTCCAATGCAGGAGACCCGGGTTCGATCCCTGGGTGGGGAAGATCCCCTGGAGAAGGAAATGGCAACCCACTCCAGTATTCTTGCCTGGAGAATCTCATGGACAGAGGAGCCTGGTAGGCTACAGTCCACGGGGTCGCAAAGAGTCGGACATGACTGAGCGACTTCACTTTCTACATTTTCTACTCAGCTTATACTGAATGAAACAGCTAAAGAAAACTGATTAATATAAAGGGTGGATGATGGCAAGAAACGGGCTCTCCATTGCTTTATAAAAGACCATGAACATCTTGGCAAAAAAGGAGCCCCAAGTTTTTCAAAATTTCCCAAACTTCTAAAACACCACAAAATGGCCAACTGTAGTGTGAACTAGTCATCTTGCAAAGTAGAAAATAAATAGTGGACTCTATTTTAAAACACAGACTGGTGAAGTCCTAGACAAGTGACATTTTGCAAACTGAGATAATCCCACCCCTAGCACCTGTGGTGAGGCCCCTGGTTTCAAAAGTGTTCAAATGCAGAGATGAATCTAACTTAAGAAACATCCTAAAACCACGCGAAAGACTGTTGCCAACAATTCTGGAAACACGGGCGCCTGTTTGCTTTGTGTTTCTGTTCCTGAGCAGGTGGCACAGAGCACTAGAGCTGAAAGAGGGCTAAGGGAGACGGGAAGGCAGGAAGCTAGGGCCGAGAATGCAGCCGGGAAGAATGAGAACACACAAGGAACCAGGAAAAGATGAAATAAAGAGCAGAAAACGGGAAAACCAGGGTGAGAGGGCAAAAATCACGGGGTGTGTTACGGGACCCCAGGTAGTGGCTCCAGACTATCTCCTGGGAGGCGCTGGGGGTGTCAAGCAAGTCCAGCAGGGTGGTCTTGGGAAGTGGTTTGGGGGTTTTGCAGAAAGCTGACATGACCCACTGGGGAGGGGACTATTGGTAATTATAGGGTGCAGGATAATTAACTCCCAGGCCACCATCAGGCACCTCCACAGAGAACCAAGAAGCCAAAGAAAATTGGAGAGAAATGCTGAAGACTCGGTGAAAGTGGTTCATGGTTTAAAAACGTCACAGAGGTGGCCATTGCTTCCTTTGCATTTTGAAGATGATACATATTCTACAGGAATAACAATACAACCCTTACTACCTAAAGAGTTTCTCATAAAGAAGAGAAGCAAAAAGACTTCTGTAAGGTCTGACCCATTCTGCACCAGGCTCCCAAGGATATTACGGTGAGGGACCTCACGGCTCAATCACTTTGGGGACCTGAGGGCTTCTGCAGAAGGTGGGACTAGGTGATCTCAAGCTTGGGTCTTATTTCTGGAAGTAATCAAGCAATTTATTGTGTTTAAATTAGTAGCAGCGACACAGGTAAAGTTTTTTTCTAATGGCCCATACTTTTTTGTGGGGGACACATTTTTTGGTTTTGGGTGGAGCATTTAAGGTCTAGGTTAAGTTATACTTTTTTTAAATTTTAAATAAGAATATGAAAGGTTTCCTCAGGACATCTGTGGTAGGCAGAATATCAGCATTTTAAGAACCAGGTCCTTATCCCCAGAACTGTAGCTATGCTAGGTTACACGGCAAAGGAGAATTAAGCGTGCCAATCAACCTTAAAACAGGGAGATTATCCTGGATTCTCTGGGTGGGTCTAATGGAATCTCAAGGGTCCTTAAAAGTAGTAGAGACAATTGGAGGGAGAAAGGCAGAGAGAGGGGCAAAGTTGCTGGCTTTGAAGATGGAGGAGGGAGGCACGGACCAAGAAATGAGGGCAACGTCTAGGAACTCAAGGCAAACAAACGGGTCCTCCCCTAGAACTTCCCCTGGTGGCTCAGATAGCAAAGAACCTGCCTGCAATGCAGGAAACCTGGGTTCGATCCCCAGAGAGTTCCACAGACAGAGGAGCCTGGCTGCAGTCCATGGGGTCACAAAGAGTTGGACACCATTGAGTCAGTGAACAATACTAACAGTCGAACCTCCAGAAAGGAATGTAGCCCTGGCAAGACCTTGACCTCAGCCCTGTGCCAGATTTCTGACCTCCAGAACTATAAGATGATATATGTGCATGAACCTTCTAAATTGGTAGTAATTTGTGACAGTGTAATAGGAAATTAATATAATATCTGATTTCTTTAGAGCAATGTGGTCCTGAGCACTAACTCCATAATTTGTTTTATAACCAAAGGATAAGAATTCCATGATGGTGATTCTAAGTTCTATGAAGAGGAAAACTTCAAATTAGCCAGATTAAAATTATATACCATTTCAGAATACCGGAACAAACACGGCCAAGAGAATGGCAGCTGCTCCAAATTATACACTTTCGGGAATAAATTCCCTGCAATTTAATGATGTTTGTCACACGTCAGATTTACAAAATGTTAACACATTTATATAATCAGCACCTGCCAAATTTAGCCAGTCATTCTTCAAGGGGAAAATGTTGTCAGCTTTGGTTCTATTTAGCTGAAAAAGCTCACCAGTCAGGGCAAACGGTTATATGTACGGCCTGTCTATGAAGAGACTATTCAAAGAAATCCAACCTAATGGGTCAATCTTGCAATTAAAGCTGATAATATTTAGTAGCTGTGACTATACTGAAAAGGCATGAAAATCTCTGTAGTGTCCATTAACATGGTGGTTTTATCAATATTCATTTCTCCACAAAAGAAAGATGGAATATAGGTGACCTAAATGGAAAAGATATACTTAAATTTCTGAGACTAAGTGGAAAAACCAGTATTTTTACTTTGGAGCCCTGCTAAATCATACTAGTTTAAAAATCAGAGAATAGGCATTATTCAAACAGTAAAATGTAATAGCATTAAATAAAGATCTAAGTTGAGAGTATTATCAAATACTTAGCTCTATTTCAGGGGAGCATGAAATGTTGACCTGCACATCAAGGAGTGGCCTTCTGGCCTTGATGATAAGCTGATGAAAAAGGTTCAGCCCCCAAGCAGCTGTGATATATGGGTGAATCGCCCCTGCGTGGTGAGTTACAAACAAACACCAAGGCTTTGGAGGAAACAGGAAGAAAACATACAAGTCTGTGAACTTGGTGGCGACCATATTACTTTATATGGTTAAAACCGAATGTATTCACAGGGCTAAGAAAAACAAGAAGGAAAGCTACTAAAATAACATAAACTTATTTTAAAAATAGAGAGAAGCCTGGGCACTGCATATGAGAATGAGTTTCTGAACATGAACCCTTGGAGGGCAGGAGAGTGGATTTGACAAGTCAGTGAGACCAAAGAGTACCCAGCAGGTAAGGGGGCAGGACTCAATGGTGTTCAAACTGTGGGATTTCCAGGGTTGGCTATGAGGGGACAGAACTGATGGCAGAAATGTATAGAACATCCACAGGACAGGCTTCCTCCGCATTCCCCACCCCTCGAGCCCCTCACTTTTTTGAAGCTCTATCAGACCCATCAAGTATTGTCCCCCATGAAGACCTTCTTTGGTTGCAAAATTATTATTTTTTCAATTCATTGCCAAAACTATGTTACCAAAAAACAAAGATCAAAGTTAAGGAAAATAAAAAATTTAAAAAACCCTTATTTATCACTACAATTAAGGTCTACATCTTAAACATTATTCAAAATATTTCACAAGGAGACACATGTATGATAGGGTGTAGGTGTAAGAGACAGACGCCTCACACCTCCAAGGACACAGACAGGTGGTCAGCTTTCTCTGGAAGAAACAAACCAATACCATGGATGTGAACCCGCTAGAACACACAGCCAGCGTGAGACAGGTCTGAGTGAGTGGGCCCAGAAAAAAACCCATTCTGCACTTCCCCACCTGCTGCTCAGCAAGCCTCTTCTGGATCTCTTGATCGTCACAGACATCATAAACCACGGGCTTAGAAAGCTCAGACTCAATCCGAGCCAACCAAGTGCGAAGGTTGCTCATGTTTTTGTCTAACTGCTGAATAAAAGCGAAGGTCTCCTTCAACTTCTTCACCCTAAATATATTTGCAGGGGAAAAAAAAAAAAGAGAGATGGAAAACAAAAGCACAATGTTTAGCGGTGAGAAAAATGCACCCATAAGCGTGTTGGAGAGTAAAAAGGAATCATCATTGGTTACTGATTTTATAGCAGGGACAATGCTCATGTCACCAGATACAAGTTTTCACAGAACATGGGACAATTTACAAAACTGCTGTTGCGGTTGATTTTTAAACAGACTAAGAGTTAATCTACCCAGGCACATGTAAAATCCTATCATTTCCAAGATGGGATCCCCTGAGACCTAGTACATCTTTCCGGGGCTCCAGAGGAGTCAGGAGATGCCATTTCTTTCTTTCCATCTTAACATCACCACACGTGACTTCTGTCCAGTTCCTGTCTTGGGTCTCACCGAGGTCACAGCAGTCAGGGACCTTCCATCACGGGTGAAGATGTTACACACCTGGCTTACTGGGGGTCTTTGGCCCTAGATGCCTCTCATGAGACCCTCTCCTTGAGTCAGCACACAGCATGTGCCAAGCCCCACCACATCCAGCCTGAGGCGCTGGCGGTGCTGCACACAAGGAACCAGCCCATCGTGGGGCAGCTGTCTGAGCCAAGAAGGGAGGGGTGGACACGCCGTCAGCAAGCACAGTTCCAGCTCCATTTAACCCAATCAATCCACCTGGCTCGGCATGGAGTAGACGTGAACTAACACGCTTGGCATCAGCGTACACAGAGAGCTCACGGGCACGTCAAAGTGCTGTCAAGGGGGAGTAATGCAGAGGCTGAGGGAAAATGAACTCCAGATAGATCCCCACAGACAATGTGAAAATCCTCAAGCAGAGCAAGTGAGGGCTTGCTCTGGTAATCTGTGGGTTTTTAATCCCAGAGACTTGAGGTAATGGCAACAATGGAAAGTTCCCACTTACTGATACTCACGTTATGAGGTGCTATCAGAACTGCATCCCACGGTGCTGGAAAGAGAAACTGGGGCACTGACTGTAACTCACAGGAAGTGCCCCGCCCACCCCAGCCACCAGCATCTCTTCCTTGACTGCCTGTGAACAGCTTCCTGCTGCCCCCTCACCCTCCTACCAGCTTCTGGTTCTGTAGCTGAAGTATACAGCATCCAGTCCTCATTCAAACCCTTCCACAGTCCTCGCCTACCCTGACATATCAGTTTAAAACCTTGCCTTTCAATTCCTCAGGTGGTCTGTCTGCCTCCAGCCCTGCCCTCCACAAACCAGCTCCCCTTTCCTTCTCCCGCAGCTTCTACCACTGTTCTGAGATGAGCTGGGGGCTTCTCGCCCATGTGCTCCCACAAGCTCCCTGAGCTCCCTGGGGCTCTCCGGCATTAAGTGTGTTCACATCCCTCGTTCGCTGTGCCCATCCAGGCAGAGTCCACAGCAGCCAGGTGGCACTCTGCGTGCACCGCACACCCTCAGACCACCTAGTGGCCAGGAGGTGTTTACAAACATTTCCTGAATGAATAAATATGTATGAGCACCTCTAGTCCACGTGACTACCTAGTAAAACCATAGACTTACGTATTACCAGAGAGTTGGTTTTTATTATTATGTTCTTTTTTGCACACAACTGACAAAATCAACCTTGTGTGTGTGTGTTAGCTGCTCAGTCATGTCTGACTGTTTGTGACTCCATGGACTGTAGCCCGCCAGGCTCCTCTGTCCATGGGAGTCTCCAGGCAAGAATATTGGAGTGGGTAGCCATTCCCCTCTCCAGGGCATCTTCCTGATTTCAGGGATTGAATCCTGGTCTCCCACATTGCAGGTAGATTCTTTACCATTTGGGCCACCAGGGAAGCCCAATCAACCTTGGGGAGTGATTTCTAGCTTCAGTTCTATTTCCAGTTAGTTTTACAATTTAGGAAAAATCCTTCTACCTCAGCCCCTCACCTCCAGCAGGACTCTCAGGTCCCCTCAGCTTCAGGAAGGTGGTGGCATCTGGGCAACGTGCAGGCCAGAGCCTTGGAGTGAGCAGACCCCAGTCTGAGCCCCACTGCACCATCTATAAGCTGTGTACCCAGCAAGGGACCTAACCTTCCTGATTCCCAGGTTCCTTGTTAACCAGCAAATTATCAGCTTTGTAGGGGTTTCTGAGACAAACAAGGGGATGCACGTAAAGCCTTTGGCATAAAGCAAGCACTCACTCTGTTCACTCACTAAGCTCTTATGACTGATGACTGGGATCACACACTGCTACAATAAGGCCTCATTTATATGGCATTGGCCCTCACATGGTCCTTTTATAAATATTTTATCCCCGTAGTGCCATGAGGAAGGCAAGCTTGGAAGGAGTCCAAGGAGCCTGGTGATGAAGAGCACACACTTTGTGTTAAGGGTCTGGGTATGAGTCCTGGCTCTGTTTAATCTCATGTGTAAAACTGTGTGAACAGTGGTACCTTCCTCCACTGGGTGGCTGAGAGGACAGAATGAGATATAAATACATGAAAGGCAATTGGCACAGTGCCTGACAGAGATAAATGCCCAGAAATTCTGGTTGTGATGATCTGAAGAAGGTAGATTTTCCAAATTACATTCTTACTGCAAATACCACAACAAGTTTCCTTTAAAGCCATAAGATGATTTATTAAAAAGGAAGCAACGGAATCTGGGGCCAGGCCTGGATGCAGCTGTAACCTGGATCCTTCCTTTATTCCCCTGGCTTTAGAGTTAGACCCTCCTCACCCCAATGTCTTGTCACCCTGACTGCCCGGGGAACAGAAAGAACACTCCAGACAATGCCAGAGCAGTTGGGAACCCCAGGCCCCATGGGACAAAGTCTTCCATGCAGTTTGCAAGGGGCTACCCTCCTGGGAAGCTCCAGCTAGAGAAGCGCGGCCCTGAGAGCTCCCTGTAGGTGGGGAGAGGTGCTCAGGCCAGCGCCTCTGCACAGCTCCCTGCTTGCCCATCCTTCCCCTCTCCTCTCCCAGAACGGCAGCCCCGACTGCTTCACCCAGCACCTGACCCTACTCCATCATAAGGATCTCAGTTTCTTTATTTTGAAAGAAAAGGGCTAGAATGCAACTTTTAAATGAAGAAAGCTAACAAGTAACGAAACAACCTAGGAGCAAAAAGAGCAAGATGCAGTGATCCTGAATCCGGTTAAGGGTGAGGTGTGCAACAAGTAGAGGGGGGAATATGGGAAGGTGGATGCATGATTAGCTTGGCACCCTCAGGACTAGGGTACTCCAGGCCAGTGGCGCCCAAAATATGCGGCTCAGGCCCATTGGTGTCCAAACAAGTTAGGTGTGGGAATAAAATACTAGACTTTCTCTGTTATCCCATTCTTTTAAAATTCCTACATTGGGTATGCTTTATAGTTCACAAACTATATCACTAAAATGGAACATCTACAGAAATGCTGACATCTAAATGTGTCAGGCTTGTTGTCCTTTATATATAGTAGTTAACTCATTTAATCCTTATAACAGTGCTGTGAAATCAGTATAGAATCATGCCCATTTGACAGATAAGGTAACTGAGGCAATGAGGTTAAATAATTTGCCATGGTGACATAGTCATTCAGTGGCAGAGGAAGGATGTTAACCTGGGCAATCTGGCCAGAATTGCTGTTCTTTAGCACTTTTCTCATGATGGCTCATATAAACCTACACGTGATAACGTGCACATATGCAGGGGTACAGGATGGTTGTCATCGCTGTCAGGGAATATGACCAGGCTTCGGGACACAATGCGGGGTAGGAACCCACCTACTAAATGCTGCATTTTGAGTGCTCACTTTGCCCCTTCATGATTTCCTTTCAATAAACTTTAACCACTGACTTTGTCTGGGGTCCTGTGAAGATCCTGAGGATTCCAAGATAACTTATTCCCAGGGGTCATGATCTAATTTGACATTATAATACAATATAGGAGGTGCTCAATAAATATCTTCTGAATGAGCAAGTGACATTCACACATCCCTTCAAGCTTGTGTTTTTCATAAAAGAGATGGTCATAATACATTTTAAAGGAAAGAGGTAAAGATCAGAGCACCTTCGAGCCATCCAGCCACAGACAATCTGCTGGTATTCTACGAGTCACACACGCTCCTAGACCTTGGTTCTATATTAGACATGTGAAGAAATCCAAGCATACCCATCACATGCATGCTTGGGGCAAAAAAAAAAAAAAAAAAGAGGAAGGGAGAGGGTGGGAGGGAAAGGAAAAGAAGCTACAAAACATTCAATCAGTCAGGACTTAACCTGCTTCTATGTCCCAACATCTGACCAAATATCCCCAAATGCAAAATATCCCCAAATGCCCAGTGGTATAAATGAATGTTGTTCCTCAGATTATCATACTAAGACTTACTCTGAGAACCATCAGATGCACTGCTTAGTTTGTATGGTTCTATTCTGTGCAGGCAGTAATATAATTATCTAATCATCACCTTTCCCAGGTCAGGAAGTACACGTCATTTGCCAACCCAGGCAACCGACCTCCTAGTTAGGCCTTGTTAATTTTGCTCTTGGAAAATTTTAAATCTCGAGTTAATATTGGGAACAAGGAAATCCATTCAGAGAGCAGACTGTTGGCACAGAGAAGCAAGCACAATTCTGGACTGCATCAACCACCCAGGCAGCTTAAGTAGCTCACCATCTCGGCACTGGCCCATGGTTCACCCCAGATGTGCTTGACTAATACCAATCACACATATATTCCAACAAATCATGTTTCTCTGGAAAAAATAAACACAATTCCCTGAGCTGAATTCCAGTTCTGAGGACTGGAAAGCCAAAATATTTAGGTGCAAAGAGGAAGTTTTTCAGCTATATGAACTATTGGAAGACCTGAATAAAATTAACACATTTTTATATAATGCCAAACAAAATAAGATGTTTGCCAAAGAGTATACATTTTAGAAGTTCTTCTGTGGGGCTTGTGGGTAGAAATGCAGAAAATAATCAAGGTGAATAAAGTTTTCCATCTAGCAATGGATGGGAATTTAATACCTATGAACCCTGTTCTCTCTCAAAAATAAAAATTAAGCCAGGTAAATAAATGTCACTTCATGAGTCAGGCCTAAATCTTAACGTGTGAGAGAAGCTTTAAATATCAAATTCATGTATATGGAAGATTTTACATTGCAGTCCTATTTTCTCCATGCAAAAGGGTCTACAGTTAAATGATTAAGGTCCTGGATTAGCATAAGCTAGAAAAATTCCCATGCCAATATGTACTGTATAACTTAAAAAGGAAAACTGAGATGGTTGAATATCTGAATTTGTACTAAAACGGACACTCAGACTCGTGGGCAGCTGTCAGTTGCTAAAAACATTCTATGAATTCTGTATAATTGCATCTTTGTAAACAACTAACCAGCCCTGTAGTAAGATAATCAATTACTCCAAGATCCTGAAGCCCTGATTTGAGGGCAGGGACATCACATTTGAGCTAATCGCCTCCTTGAAGCCGGGGGACTTCCATTTTCCCTACAGCATAATCACTTCTCTTGACCAGCTTGTCAAAGGCTGGCTGCAGACACCGCACGGCATGCTGACAGTGGAAAGAACCCATCCCCCGATGGCCGAGCACACACACTCCGCAGCCACCATCTCATCGGTCATTTCTATTGTAACAAACATGGGAGCGCGAGAGAGACACCCAGAGACAGCAGCCGCCCCTCCCAGATGCAGAGCGGATGATCTAAACGGCACTTACTGTTGATGAGAAAAAATCATTCCTTAGGTTGAGCGGAACCTCCAAGTTCCCGGCTGCACCTCCACCTCCCGGGGACGAGGCGGCCCCTCCCCCGCACGGCGGCCTCTCCATTCACTGGTTCTGCATCTTCCCCAGGCAGCCCTCCTGCAGGCTCCCAGGGGCTCGCCTCGCCGGCCACCACAGAACAGTGCCCAGAGGTGAGCAAGTGACCTGCGACGCCGCTAACTGCAATTTTTAAATCTTAGTTTTCTCCCTTCTAGTAAACAAACATCTCCAGCTCCTGCCTGTCTCTCACACACACAGTCTTTGTTCTGACGCTACAGGATTGCAATGCCAGGGAAGAAAGTCCCTGTGTTATCTATGGGTTATTTATGAAGTGCTATAAACCCAGGGAAGAAACATTTAGATTTGGGGAGCTGGAAAGGAGGATTTCTGTTCTCATCAAATTAAATGTCTCCGTTTCAGGTTTAAAAGCAACGGTGTAATCTGAAGCCCCCAGGTCCAACGGGAATGGCTTTCTCCTAAAGAAGAAATTGCCCCAGGAGATTTTCTGCCTTGCCTTTTCAGTCCTGTACATCCTGGCTTAGGAGGCACAGAGAATTTATTTAGTCCATTTCTTTGCTTTTTTGCAAAAACAAAAACAAAAACGCCATCTTGTTGTACAAAAGCAGTTCAAGATTTGCAGAGGAAGAAATTTTGCAGTTTTCTTTGCTAGTTCCCAAGGTTTACCATAATGTGAAGTTTTGAAAATTCCTCTACATCCCTATTCACGGTTCTTGATGTGAACCTGAGTAGCTTTGCTTGGTGGAGCACCATTGGTTTGTGTCCAAGCCCCTTTTAGGCTCAGTCTCAGCCTTATGGAGACTCGATATCAATCATTTTTCATGAATCCCTAGAGCCCAACATTTAGTCATTATTTCATCCCGACTTGAACACATTCTAAACCAGTGAAATTAGGAGTACAGACTGGAAAGAGTTCCCTCAAATGCAGCATCTAACTTGGGTCCACATGCCTGGCTGTGCATGGTGACCTACACCACTCAGACACTGGACCTATCTGCTGCTGGACACCAGGCTCCTGAGGCTCACGGTCCCTGTGATGGCTGCTGTCTCCTTGGGGAAGATCCCTGACCCTCACAAAGGCATTTCTGCCGGCCCTGAGAGCAGCAGCCGCCAGCTCTAGAGGTGGAACGATGGGGCTGATGGGAAGGAAAAAGGAGACGGGGGAAGCCGACCTCACATCTGGCTCTCTCTGTGCTAAAAACCTTTAAGTCCTTCCAGTCCCACTAAATCAGGCAACCTGCTAAGACCAGAGCAAGTCAGCTTTATGACTAGCAACATTGTTTGCTCTTCCAGAGTAACCTTGAGAAAATACAGATAAAAGGAGAGCAATGAAAAACGTAGCAGTTTAAAAAGGCACACATCTCCTTGCCCATTCTTCAAGGGATGGAAACACAATCTTAACACACAGTTGCCATGGTAATAACTGCTGTGCTTAAATGACATTTTAATTGCTACTAATATAAAACAGGTGGGCTTTTCACATTGGTAGGAAATTTATGCTTCATTGAAAAGTTTTTTCATGGACTTGATCTTGCTAATAGCAGGAGAGCTATCTAGTCTAATTACAAAGGGACCATAAAGTAGTGTGTCTGAGTGCATCCCTCCTTCATAACAGTGGCCTAAGGATGCCAAGTCTATTAAATGATGCTACCATCAAAGAGAGATGAGAAGAAAGGTAACAACATTTATGACATTTTTTTAAGAAAAAAAAAAAAGTTCCTGTATTCTTTTTTCCATAATGAACATTTACTAAACAGAGATTAAAAAAAAAAAAAAATTTAAAACCACCAGTGATACCAACACCCAATAGATACCAATGGAGATACTCTGGGGTATGTCTTTCCGGTCAGCCGTCTCATCTCTTTTAGGCATGCAAAGCTTTCACCAGATTATCCTCACAGGCTGCTAGAAAAGTCTTTAAAACTTTAAAGACTAACCCCATGTCTCCAAAGACGCTCCATCAAGATGAACAATTAGACAGTGACTCACTGAGGACACAGGGCCCCTGCTTCAGGAGGCACAGAGAAGGCTCTGATTAATAAAGGGGATGGAGGCTCTGAGAAACAAAAGGAGGTGGATTTTTAAGGAGTTTAGCTACTGGGATTTTGAAATCAAGGGTACACATAGGTAAGATTATGTGTTGAGCTGAAGCTTTCTTTGGCATCAGTCTTGTTGATGGCCGAGAACCTTCTTTTCAGAGTTTTAGTCTGTGCTGCTGAAGCAAGGCAATTCTGCATCCCTTGGTCCACCACCCAACATCCTGTGCCTTAACTGTTATTTTTAATAGGTAACCCAACTGACCCAAAACACGAATCACACATATTGGTGGTTCTGAAAAACAGCTTCTGTAATTTAGCCATCTCTTCTGCATTCAGGTTTCACTAGATCCATTTTCAATGACATTATCAAAGAAAACATGGGCAAGAGGCATAGCCAATGTCTACAATTAAAAAAATTAACTCATTTAATCTGTCACTGAGCATAGTTGGATATAATTAATATATCATCAAATCAGTTTGGGTTCACACCATTCACTGAAAAATACATAGTGGTTCAAATGACCTTTCTATGAAAGAAATTAATAACATATTTGATAAGAGTTTAGATGTCACAAATGTAAGAGGCCACCCAGGGGCCCATGAAGAATGCTAAAAGCTCCTGCAGCAATTCTGATCAAGCGTCTGTTCTGTGATTTTTAGTGCCCACACCAGGGGCTTCCCTCATAGTTCAGTCAGTAAAGAATCTGCCTGCAATGCTGGAGACCCAGGTTTGATTCCTGGGTCAGGAAGATTCCCTTGGAGAAGGAAATGGCAACCCACTCCAGTATTCTTCCCTGAAGAATCCCATGGTCAGAGGAGCCTGGCAGGCTACAGTCCATGGGGTCACAAGAGTCAGACACGACTTAGCGACTAAACCACCACCAGGGCCTAAGTGACCTTATGTGAGGAAGTTGGCATTAAGACTGACTTAAGCACCCCGGCCCCCCTGATTATTTGGTTATTTCAGAAGATGTATCCTTTAGACTCTTTGCTTTAAGAATTTTACAGAAGCTGAAAAACACTATGCATGCAGGGAAAAACCATGGTTTGGGTCAAAGTACCTTCCCCCTACCTCCCGGATCATACACTAATACTACACACGTGTATATGGACGGAGCCATCATTGTCCTGGTGCTTTTTTATCCAGAATCTAGCCCATGGTTCATCAACAAGGAGATACGCTACAGAGGCCACAAGGTTACCATAAGTGGCAAGTCACCCGGTTGCTCGCTCCATCTGTGATCCCCAGACCTGAACCATTGGCAATACCTTGGCACTTGCTAGAAATACGCATTCTCGGCCCAGAGAATGGTCACATTCCCCTACCTAGGGAATCAGAAGCTCTGGGGGTGGGGTCCTGCCATCCATGTTCTCAGGAGCCCTCCAAGGATTCTGCTCCATGTTTAAATCTGAGAATCACTGCTCCAGATTGGAGAAGGAAATGGAATCCACTGCAGTATTCTTGCCAGGAGAATCCCAGGATGGGGGAGCCGTCCTGGCTGCCGTCTATGAGGTCACACAGAGTTGGACACGACTGAAGCGACTTTTTTAAAGTCATGAAGCTGGGTGCCTGTGTATGGTCTCCCTCCAAGTCTTATTTTTAATAAGAGACGCTGTCTCCTGCCACAGAAATGAAGCAGTGGAACACTGCGGGCAGGACAGGCATGATTAAATGATGTCCAGAATTCTTTGGACAAATGGGGTTATTAACGGACCCTGCAGGATTGCAGGTTCTCCTCCGTGTGGTTTGACTTCTGCAGCCTGTGCAGACCCTCTCCTGCTTTTCTGATGGTGATGTGATGAGTGCCAGTGATCAGACAAGGAGCTGATCTATTAATACATGAGGTCAATTCATGGCAAGTTCAAGCTTGCTGCCTCAACCCACAGATTCACCTGAAGTGTCATGGTAACTAAATTTCCTAGACTATCAGTCGTATGTCTCACCCTGGCCTTTGCTTTAAGGTAAAATCAGTTATTCTTTTCTAGTTCCTCAGTTCTGAATGGATTTCAACATGGTCTACTCATTTTGGTATAACAAATCAGAAGGGTCTGGGTTTGCAGGGAGGCAATACGACTGTCTGAGTTGAAATCCTGGTTGCCTCATATGCTGACTATGCAATCGTGCCAAGTTACTTTAGTGCCTCAATTTCCTCATCTGTAAAATGGGATAATGGCATCAACCTTTCAGAATTACAGTGATGATTATGTGGAATCAGACATAAAAGGCACACTGTGAAGAATACAGCCAGCAGCCAATATATTTGCTATTATTTTAACTCCTTATTTTGCTCCTTCTAGAAAGACCACTGAAATTTCACTGGCTGTTTTTCCTTCTTTCGCACCATGCAACTGGCTGAAGACCAGCAGTTAGAGAGGAGGGAGGAAAGCAAGCAGTCTGTTTAACTCTGAAGTGATAGAACCAAAGCACGCATGAGTAAGAATGCATAGTCACTCTAGCCCTCAGGAAGCAGGATCTAGATCTAGCTCCTGAATGATCTAAGAACAGGTATGATGTCCTCATACCTTGGATTAGTGCCAGGTGCCCAAGAAGACTTAGGAGATAAAGACAGTGATGACAAAGGCATACCAGTCACAACTGACCCAACAGAAATGATCACATTCTTATGTCCTGGAACATCCATTCAACAAATTATCTGAAGCACTGTTCTAAGCACTGGAAATAAGACAAAGATACTGGTTTCATGGAAGAAAGACCTCTCACTGTTAGACAAAAGCAAGGGAATCCTCGAACACTCAAAAAACGTGCCACTTAAAGTCTTCTTATGGAAAGACAATGATAGTAAGTTACTATCAATGATAGCATTGATAATGATAGCATTCAATAAATGCTCACTGTTGGGCCTGTGACAAATTCAAGACACGTGTTGTCATTCATTCACACAGTGGACTCTGATGTAATCAGTGCTGCTGCCGCCAAGTCACTTCAGTCATGTCTGACTCTGTGCGACCCCACAGACGGCAGCCCACCAGGCTCCCCTGTCCCTGGGATTCTCCAGGCAAGAACACTGGAGTGGGTTGCCATTTCCTTCTCCAATGCATGAAAGTGAAAAGTGAAAGTGAAGTCACTCAGTTGTGTCTGACTCTTGGCGACCCCATGGACTGCAGCCTACCAGCCCCCTCCATCCATGGGATTTTCCCGGCAAGAGTACTGGAGTGGGGTGCCATTGCCTTCTCTGTGAGAAACTGAGGCCTAGAAAGGTTAAATCACTACTCAAGTTTCCATGGTAGGTAGAAGTCAGATAAAGTCAGGACTAGCTCAAAATCTGTGCTCTTACTTGAGTTAGCACCATGTTATTCTTGAGTTAACATAGATTTCCCCCCCAACCCCACCCCCAACTGGTAGTAAAGAGATGTTAAATTTAGCCCAAGTTATGCTGCCAGCCAAATCACTCTAGTATTTATCTTCAACAGACCCTCAGCTGCTAAAAAATCATGAAAGACTCAGACTTTATTTAGGAGGCCAAGTCTTTAGTTGAGATTTAAGCTTGTCTAAGACTTAGCTCCAACCTACCTCTCTAAAAGCTTCATCTCCTATTCCTGAGCCAGTGGAGCTTCTTATAATTTCCTGAACAGTTTCTATTCTGCCCTACCCTGTACCTTTTTGCTTATAACGTACATTTCTCTCTCTCTGCCACCAGGAACACTCAAATTCCACCCCCTTAATAAAGACCATCTGGGAACACTGCTCTTCCATCAGGTTCTTCCCAATCCCCACCCCCACTCCAGGAAGATGAGATTTGAGTTCTCAGACCACTTGACTTTACAGCTGCTGGCATGTCTGCTCCCATTAACATTAACTGACTCATCTTATTGCACTTCCAGTGTGTAATTCTCATAGCCTGGTGCCTCTGCTTACTGAACTAGGTTCACTTAAGGTTTAGGGTAAACGATGGGGTAAAAGAAAAGGATTTTTAAGAGTATTCTGTTTTCCGTACTCCCCAGTGTTTCATTTATCTTACAGGATTCTCCTGTACGGTCCATGTTCTACATGTGGTCAAAATATGTGAGCGTTCTGTTATGTAACAGACTTGCTCAGCCAGTGCAAACAAAGCTGCATGAATGGCCCCAAAGCCAGGTGACTGTTGTTTGTGTGCCAGGTTACAACTGAAAAACACTTTGGTTGGGGTCTCTGTTTGGACAGAGAAGACAGAAAACATTTAGAAGTCCTGGGCGGTATCGTCATCATTATTTGTGAGGGGAGATCAAATGGTCAGTCTTGTTTCTGATAAGCACTGGACAGCCTTGATTTACAGTCACAGCCATACCTCCGGATTCCACGTCTTAGGACCAGATGCCCACTGGGGACCTAGCACACCCAGCACAAACCTGCAGAGGGGCCCTGCCTTGAATGAGCCCAACTCCTCTGATGGTGGTGATTAGAGGGAGGGGAACCTTCAGGGACCCCCAGAAGCAGCCCCCAGAAAATCAGGCCAATGCTTTGACCTACTTGCCACACACAAGCAACAACAGGCTGGCATAACTTCATCTTAAGACTTCACACAAATCTTAAGGTAGTGTTAGAATTTCTAAATAATACCTCTTCCTCAAGGACCAACTCTCATTTAAACCAAGTCTAAGTCATGCGAAATTTTAAGCTAAAGAAAAAAAAAAGGTGAGATATACTTGTTATCTCCTTGCTTCCCTGCAAAGAATCTACCTGCAATGCAGGAGACCTGGGTTCAGTTCCTAGGTCAGAAGATCCCCTGAAGAAGAGCACAGCAACCCAGTCCACTATTCTTGCCTGGGAAATCCCACAGACAGAGGAGCCTGGCAGGCTACTGCCCATGGGATCGCAAGAGTCAGACATGACTTCATGACTAAACCACCGTGCTACAATATAATCCTCCTATAATATCAAAATAAGAATTTCCATTCATTTTTATCAAGCTCTACCTTTATCTGTAAGTTCAGGAAACTGCTGGGTTACCTTAGAGGAAGATGGGGTTCAGTTTTGCGATCTGTGAGGTAACCACTGTAGCCAGGGAGTAGGAACCCATTTTTAGGCCATTCCTTACCTTGAGCCAATGACATCAAAAAGATGTTGCCAACGGTCATTGATTTTGTTGAGTTTGTCATCGATCTCAGCTGCTCTTGTCTTGTTGCTGGCCTTGATCAGCCGGTCGCCCATTTGCTTTAATTGTAACTTGTTTTCACTAAACAGATTTATTTCTTCCATGCAGTCCTGGCAGAGGCACCAAAACACAAAGCTAGAATCACTACAGAAAATTCATTTCTTTGGCAGATACAAACACACAGTTGTGCCTCCTGAAATTTCTTAAAAAATAAAAACACTTCTCTCACCTGTTAATGCAACCCTTTAGTGAGCAGCTAAAAAGTCAAAAGTGCATGTGTAATACATAAAGCAGTAGTTACTTTCTTAATTCAAAAGCCCTGGTTTCCCTCACAGTTATTCTAATGCACTTGGGAGCTGAGGACTACAGGGTATAACTAAATTAGCCTGATATATCAGCAAGAGTTTTCCTGAGGTTTAACTGAGTGGCACTTGGGGTGACTGTGACGAGAAGGTTCTTTCTTCCTTTCCTTATGGGAATCAGCGACCACTTCACAATTATGAGCCCCACTGCTGTTGGTCTTTCTCCTTTGGCCAGGGGATCGTCTTAACAAGTTAGAAAAACCATAACCCACCTAGGGTGTGAACTGAGGCTTAAGAAGCCGTGAGCCCCTTTTTCTTCCTAACCAAGAGAAAGCAATGCCCTAGTACACAGCACCCTGCCCACCAAGGACAGCCCACCTTTCCCACCTCATTGGAAATATGCCTACGGCATACACTTCTGAGTCTGGGAGTGAGGAGGGCAGAGAAGACCATGGTGGTCATAACCGCACCCCTCTGGGAACTCCTGCTCACCTTCTGGAGCTTTTCAATCATTTCTTCAATACTAATATCTGCTGTCTGGAGAACTTTGTTTTCCATCTGCACCAGCCATGCACACAACTCTTTGTTTTTTTCGTTGAACACAATCCATGAATTGAGTCTATCTTCTATCTCCTGTTTGCGTATAGCCACCTGGAAATGACAATGCATTTGGCAGCTGAGTATAGGCAGGAAGGAAAGACTTTCTCTTCCTCCCCACCCCCCATCAAAAGGACTATGGATTCCATTCAGGTGATCCCAAGGACTTAAATTATTATGTTTTTGCCTTTTAAAGACTTAGGGTTTGAGGTCAACAGAAGTTTTACACCTTTGATAAATGCCTTAAAAAGCGACAGTAACAAAAGATTGTACCTGAAGTGTAACTGACCAAAAGGATTCACCTTTATCCAAAACAGTTTTAATATAATGCGGTAATCCATTATTGCTGCTGCTAAATTGCTTCAGTCGTGTCTGACTCTGTGAGACCCTATGGACCGTAGCCCTCCAGGCTCCCTCTGTCCGTGGGATTCTCCAGGCAAGAATACTGGAGTGGGGTGCCATGCTCTTCAATTTATTATTACCGCATTTTATTAAAAATTAGAAACAGGAAGTTTAGATGAATGTATTTTAACCATCACCTAAATTTATTTTGTTCTTTACTCTTTAAGTATAGATTTATTTACTGCTTGCTACATGTTACTATTTTGTTTTATGATCCAAATCCTTTCTTTTTAAAAAATGATCAAGTCCTTATTCTTACTTAAGGCCAATGTCCCACCTGTTTAATTTAAAAACTATCATCTTGGTCACAATATAAATCTTATGTATATAGTGCAAATGAATGACAAAAATCAACATCACTTAAATGTTTGAGTGGTATATTTCAAAAACAAAGCAAAATTTAAAAAATGCATATCATTCATTTAATCCGCCTTCCCCATATGCACCACTGCTCTGGATAGAAACCATGGAAATGGAATCAAATACTGGTCTGCAGTGAGCAGGCTGACCCCCAAATACCCAATGTTCTGTTATGCAGAAGCAACCCCCAAGCTGACATCAGCAAAGGATCTTCCTCCTTCCAGGGTTCAAATTTATTACTGAATAAATATAAATTTAAAGAATGCAAATCAGCCTCTTTAAATGTACACAGTATTCCCAGGTCTTAGAAATCTTCAGAATCCTAGAGATAAAAAGGGTAACCTTAAAATTTTTTTTGGTTAACTTTTAACATCCCACTTTACAAATGCGGGAACCAAAGTTGAACTCCTAGGCATTTTTCAACTATACACAAAACAAAAAAACCCCTCTGCTCTTTTCAGAGTGAAGCAAAAGTAGCCAATGCTTCTACATCCACCCAACCAAATGTGTTGAGAGGGCCAAAAAAACTATCGCTAAAACCCAAGTTTTGTATTTCTGTTTTTCATAGCATCTATTCAACTCAGCTTCTAAAAATCCTGGCATTTTGTATAGCATCATTCTGACTGGATTCCTGATGGTAACAATTAGGAACATCTGGGCCCCAGTCTTCACTTCTTCCTTAGCTTTTAGGGTATCTTTTACATATTCTCACTTTTCTGTTATATAAAATTTGAATAAAAATTCTAAACGGACTATTCTGAAATAGTCTAAAAGGACTATTCTAAAATTCTAAAAGGACAGGTATATCATGAATATTAAATACTAAAATAAAGAAGGAAAAACATTTTTAATTAAAACGCACTCAGAAGTGTCTGAATTTTCAACTTTTATGTACATCTCTTCATTTACAAAAATTAAAGACTTAACTTTTCTTAGAATTAAATGTTCTTAAGACAAAAGATCTATTTGAACCTTTTAATTCCAACCTGATCCTGTCATCTACTTACACCGTGTAATACCTTAACTACAACTCAATTCTTAATAAGTATAAGTGATTCACTGAGATAGTAAGTGTAGCAGTTGACTCTCTTTCACAGAGGTTTAAAAGCCAGCTACTTGAAATAAACACTGGATTGCATGTGAATGCAGAATGCGCTGATAAAATGCCCTGGAGCCCGGCACTCAGTACTACTCCTGCTGTGTGCTGGGCCCACAACAGATATTGCAGAGATACAGCTCTAAGGCCAGCCTGGACCTCTTTGCTGAAGTTCTGATTCTCAGACAAGGACTGGTACTTGTCATCTCTACACGACCGAGAGCAGAGTGCACACAGCTGCTCAAAACTGCAATCCTCCCCTCCCCCTTGCTCTGAAGGTGATTTTTTTTTTTTTTTTTTTAAAAAGCTCATTAAGAGTGTGCAAAGTTCCAGCACTGAGTGCTGGAGAAACAAAGGGTCAAATCTGTTAAACCTTGTTGCTGGCTTCTCAAGGAACAGCACCAGCCCAGGCTCCAACTGAAAAGGGCCTCCCGGTTCAATGAAATTAAGCTCCTTTCTACTTTGTCTGGCCTTCGGAGACATTTCAATAAACTTCAGAAGAGCCGTGCCCTGCAGTTAACTGACTTACTCTTAAGCAGAGGTCCTCCCATTGTCTGTGCAAATGTTCTATTTGCTCCTTCAAAACCATCACGTCGTCCACCAGAATGTGCTGGGTTAGGTCGGTCTTCATTGTGTGAAGTTCTTTCAAGTTCTGAGTCCAGTTAGCTAAAGACTTCTCTAGTTCCTGCATTTAAACACAAGAAAGAAAGGGGTAAAAAAAGAAAGAAAACTCTTCAACTCAAGCTGCTGTTGTTTCCAAACCTGTAGAAGCTAATCCTTTGATTGGACCCTGGGGGAGGGGAGGCCAGGAAAAGGGGTGGGACTTTCTGAATGAGAAACAGCCCAGGGCCAGCCTCTGCGGCTGTGGTTGGCCAATTCCTCAGCACCTATTTTCCCAAAGCAGAACTCTTTTCTACCTTTATTTTCACTTCCTCAGGTATTTCAGACTTTTCTATACTTAACTCTATGTTAAAATCAAGTAGGTCTTTACCTTTATTTAGGGGAAAGTAAAGTATTTTTGGAGTCTCACAACAATCTCTCTCACCTACATACACTTAATCCTCAAACTGTGTTACAGACTGTTGTATAAAATGTGATTTCCCTACTTTTAAAAACACCTTAAGAAATTCAATAAGCATTGTTGCTTATTGAAATAACAATAAGCATTGTTGCTATGTGGCAATCATATAACGACAGCTTCTCTTAAGTGAATAATTTTGGTTAACTTTCAAAAAGAATAAATATAATTGAAGGAAAAAAAAATTGTTCCCTAATGATCGCCAGAGATGGGTTAGCAGAAAATTTCCTCTGGCTCTGGAAACAATTTTTTCTTTTTAAATGAAGTATTGGTCAAATTAAAACATTTTTGAATTCTAGGACTTAATCTAGATAATTACTTTCACGAGAGAGAAGGTAAAATGAAACAGCCCAAACATTCAAGAAACCTCCAGATTTTTATTGTGCTTCTCATATTCTGTATTTTGGCACATTTGAAGGGTCTCTATTCATACCTGTCTATTGAAATCTGAAAGAAGAGAGTATTTCATTTACATCAGTAATCTGTCTGAGGGGTGGCAACAGTAAAAATGGGTTAATTCTGATTGATTTTTAGAGTTCTAAAAGCTACACTGGCATGAACTTGCCAATAAGGATTTACATTGAATAGAATGGTTCAGAGGGTTCTTTTTAAAGGTTGCATGGAGATTTAGGAAATAACATCTTTTTCAGAGGAGAAATCATCACTTTAAACTTCCGTTGCCTACTTCTTGCTTCACGATTCTAGTAAAGTGGATGAGAGCAGGTTCTGCTGTGGAACATTTTTTTACCAGCTTCATCACCTGAAGCAGGAAAGCCACAAGCAGAGGTTTGCCATTCACTGACTCTCAAGACCGGAAGATGGTTGCACTTCAGTGTTTCCTGATCAAAAGTGCAGGCTCAGACGCCTGCCCAGAGGGGTGGCCGGTGTAAGTAATCCACCGCCCGGTTTAAATCAATTTTGGTTTGGATAACCCGTCTTCTCCCACAATTGAAAGGATAATTAACAGGTGTAGAACTTTTGAATATGGACATTTTGGGATTCTTAATAAATACTGCCACATTGTGTTCTCAAAGAAATGACTATCTTTTTCCACATATGGTTTGGTATCGAGTTTTATATATTTGGGGGACAAGTTTAATATGTGTAATAATTCCTGCTGCTGCTGCTGCTAAGTTGCTACAGTCATGTCTGACTCTGTATGATCTCATAGATGGCAGCCCACCAGGCTCCCCCGTCCCTGGGATTCTCCAGGCAAGAACACTGGAGTGGGTTGCTATTTCCTTCTCCAATGCATGAAAGTGAAAAGTGAAAGGGAAGTCGCTCAGTCGTGTCTGACCTAGTTATGTTTAAATTTGTTGTTCTTTAATTACTTGCCTGAGATGCTACCCAGTTCTTCACCTTTATCCTTCCCCAGATGTATTTAGCTTATTCCTACCAACATTTGCAGGTTTCAGACACAGGTAATTCTTTAGAGGAGCCTTCTCTGAGTCATGGGATGAGGTTGGGACCCTACGCACACATGCTGTCATATGTACCCATATGGTGGGACTCTGGTCAACACGCATCTCTCCAGTAGCCTAGACTATCAGCTCCACACTGGATGGAGCCGTGATCACATTTCTCACCAATGCACTGCCCACCTAGCACTTACCAAGAGACCTAGCAGAAAGTAAATCCTCAAATATCAAAATGTATGATTGAAAGAAAAGAATTTGGCAGTATGTCTCAAGAGCTTTAAAATGTTCCTAAATATTAAGTGCAAAAGCAAGGAATCAAACAATATATTGGGTAAGGTCTATTGAGGTAATCTATTAAGGCTGAAAAAGTTCACTTATTTCTATAAACATTTCAAAACTCACACTTCCATTTTAAAAAGAAAATACTCCAGATTTGCTACCAAAACTAATTGCAAAAGAGAACATGTCAGGTAAGTTTGCCTTTCTTGATTTAACAAGATAAATTTTCTATACTGCAAAAGTACCTGTGAAATTCCAACTATCCATATGGAATATGATGGAAAACTTGACTACATAAAGTGGTGCACTGCACAGGCTTTGACTGAACTCTAACACAGCACAACAGCATTTAAGCCTTCCTGTGGATTCAATTATTGTTGGGATGGTCAAGTCCTATTTTTCTACACTACCAGCTGGGTAAAAAGAAGATCAAAACATGAATCTGTGTATATGTGTGTGTGTGTGTGTGTGTGTATGTATTTGTCTGTATATGCATAGAGCATCTTTGGAAGAAAATATAACAAGTTGGTAACACTGCTTCTGTGGAGAGAAACTGATGGGAAAAAAGTTTTCATGTATACTTTTTCGAATTCTGAACCATGTGACCACATTACTTATTCAAAAAATATTTAATGAAGAGGTACAAGCCTCCAGTTATAAAATAAATAAGCCACAGAGAGGTAATATATAGCAGAAGAAACATGGTCAATAATATTGTAATAACTTTGTATGAGGACTGATGATTACTAGACATCATGGTAATCATTTCATAATGCATGCAAATGTCAAATCACTGTGTAGTACACCTGAAACTAGTATAATATTGTATATTAACTATATTTCAATAAAAATTATTTAAAAACTAAAACTATCCCATGGATTCAATCATATGACAAGTTTTGTGAACACTGATGCCCACTATAGCGATAATAATTTTCATAACAGTTTATAGTTAGCATATAAAATATGATTGAAGGCAGGAGAAGGGGCCAACAGAGGATGAGATGGCTGGATGGCATCATCGACACAATGGACATGAATTTGAGGAAACTCTGGGAGACAGTGAAGGACAGGGAAGCCTGGCGTGCTGCAGTCCATGACGTTGCAAAGAGTCAGACACGATTTGTGATTGAACAACAACAACAAATAAACCATACACATATATAGACACATATAACCATGTAAAGCAACTTCCCCATATGTCAACTTGGCTGTGATGGGAATGTAATTTTCCAAGGAGGAAAGTAAAGTTTGAGTGGTTACGTATTTTCCCAAGTGACTTAAGAATGATAAACACAGCTCTGGACAGGCTTTAGGTTACTTGGGATCTCTCTGGAAAATGGTCATAGGTTGAATGAACTCAATGCTCTTGCCCTCTCTCCCCAATTCGTTGCACAGAAAAATAGAATGCTGAGGCTATGGAAATTGAAAGGATCCTAGTGGAAACTGAGAATTGTCCTACTTGGGAGAAATTATGCCTCCTCATGGGCTTTCCGTCTAGTCAAAGATATGGTTTTTCCAATAGACATGTATGGATGTGAGAGTTGGACTATAAAGAAAGCTAAGCACCGAAGAATTGATGCTTTTGACTATGGTTTTGGAGAAGACTCTTGAGAGTCCCTTGGACTGCAAGGAGATCCAACCAGTCCATCCTGAATATTCATTGGAAGGACTGATGCTGAAGCTGAAACTCCAATACTTTGGCCACTTGATGTGGAGAACTGACTCATTTGAAAAGACCCTGATGCTGGGAAAGATTGAAGGTGAGAGGAGAAGGGGACGACAGAGGATGAGATGGTTGGATGGCATCACCGACTCAATGGACATGGGTTTGGGTGGACTCTGGGAGTTGGTGATGCACAGGGAGGCCTGGCGTGCTGCAGTCCATGGGGTCTCAAAGAGTCAGACACGACTGAGTGACTGAACTGAACGTGGGCTTATGGTTCACGTTTTGCACAGGTTTCTGGACTTGATGGGAGGAAAGTCTATGTGTCAGCTCAGAGGGACTCCAAGTCCTCTTATCTGTTACTTGAAGTCTAGATCCAAACTTAAAGATATAGAGATGATAAAAACTTTGAAAATCAGGGATAGTCAGGAACATTCTTAACCTAATAAAGGCATCTACTAACACATGACCAGCAAAAATCATACTTCATGGTGAAATGAAAACATTCTCTTTAAAATCAGGACTGACACATAGGGGCCAGCTATCAATGCTTCTACAGCACTGCTCTGGAGGTACTGACCAATGTAGATGGAACAGAAGTTTAAGAATTAAAATAACCAAAAAAGTCATTATTCACCAATGGTAATTGTTCATAGACTTCCAAAAGAACTGACACAATTATCAGCATTAATAAAAGAGTTTACCAAGACAGTTAAATATAGTATCAATGCAGAAAAGTCAGTCACATTTCTAGGCGTCAATATAAACAAAAAATATAATTAGAAAAAGACAGTATTTTCAATAGCTTTAAAAGTAACACATCAAGAAATAAATCTAACAAAAGATGTACAATACTACATAAAGAAAGTTATGAAACACTCAGCATGACTAAAAGGAGAAATATGCCATATTTGAAAACAGGAGGACTCGATGTCAAAAAAGATGTTAATTTCCTCCAAATTACTCTATAAATTCAATACAGCTCCACTGTAATGCTTATCAGGATTTCCATTAGTTTGACAAGCGGCTTCTAAAAGCTGTGAGAAACCAAAGAACCAAGGACACCCACACTCATGTGAGAATGAGGGATGGATACACCACACCTGAAACGAAGATTTATTCACATAAAACACAGTACTTGAGATGATTTGGTATAAATGCTAAGATAGGAATAGAGCAGAGAACCAAGAATTAAACCATGCATATATGGAAACCTGATATTGGACACTGGACTAATCAGTAAATGGACAACAGGATAATAGGCATCTATATGAACAAAACAAAAATCAGTGCTTCAGTGAATAAAAATACTCTGTAAGTGTAAAAAGTAAAATTTGAAAACTTTAAGAAGGAAATGTACATCTTTATGACTTAAGTACAGAGTAATGGTACTGCTTATATAAAGTTTAAAAACAAAATTAATACTTCTATATTCCACCGAGATCTACATATACATGTAGTAAAATGATAAAGAAATGCATAAGAATGGTAAAACACCAGATTTAGGACTGTGGATACCTCTGGGGACAGGGAATACCTTGGAGATCATACAGGGCATTTGAACTGTATTTGTAATATTTTATTTTTCTGCTGGCTGATAGTTTCATGGAAGTTTGTCATATTATTTGTTATGTTTGAATTTTTTTGCATGTTAGAAATTTTTACAATGAAGAAAAAAGGTTCAGGCAGGAAGACACTAATTTCCAGCACAGCTTGAAGTAGGAGGCTACTCAATTCTTTCTAATTATTTTCAATTAGATCCCTGAAGTAACTAAAAGAAGGAAAAAAAAATTAAACTATATTCCATTAGGCTGTGGATGTCTTTCCAACATCAAATCCGCAGAAAGGAAAGAGATGGAGGGAGTTCCTAACCTGGAAATTTAACTGGTCCAAGTTCCTATTGGTGAGTTTGCCTTGTCTTCTGCAAAGCCCTGACATACCCAGGAATTTTTGCGAGTGTAGTATCCATTAAGCAGAATATAGCTTGGAAAATATTACAGAAACATTGTATTTGAGCAAAACCCCTAACTACTGTCCTCTAAAAATTAATTCTTCAGTCAAGCTTTAATTTCAAACACAAGGCCATTTGATAAAGGAAGAGCTTTCAATGTAATCTCAGAGGCCGCATCTTATGTTACAGAGGAGAAACAGAAGGACGATTTGAGGGCAAAATCCCCCAAAAGAAGAATTTCTGAAAAATCTTTCTAGCCTTCACACATGAATCTCAAAAAGCATGGATTCTAGTTGTTTCAGCAACCAGCATGGTGTATTACAGAGAAGGTAGAAAAAATATTTTCCAAGTGGACCTGAAAACTTGTTTCACACAGACAATGAAAGACAAACACTTCAACTTCTCAGAAAACAGCTGAGTGATTATCTTGAACACTACTTCAGAACTCAATACCTTAATCAGTTCTTTTTCTGTGTGGAGCTCCTCATGAAGTTCTGGAAGAGGGTCTTTACTTTGTGCCTTTAAAGCGTGCAGCTTGTTTTTCAACTCCTTGATTTTCTTTTCACACTGGTCCCAGGTCTATTTGAAAACAGTGGTAAAATTGGTAAGTACTTTGCTGTTTAAGAATGAATTATAGGAAAAGGATAATTAACTTAATCCATGTAATTGCTCTATTAAATGTGTCTTTGTAAATCACGCAGACACTGAGGTCCTTGTCTTAGCCGACAAAGCAGCTGGGATGACAAGATGTTCTACGCCTCTCTGCAGGGTTATGTGTGGCTCATCTCAACCACTGGGTTGCTTTTTGCTTAGAAATACTTCTTCCTCCCTCCCCATATCTCTGATCTAGCTAACTTGTTTCTATTTTAATTTTGGAAAAGTTCACATTTCAAAGGCTACTGGAAAGATTAATTTTTAGCATTTCCAGTCTTGGCCATACACTCTGCTAACACTGAAAAGCAAAAGCACTCAACCACTTTTCTTGTCTTTTCTAGTGCCGTCCCTCTGCTCTCTCTCCCCCTTCTAGACATAGCTTGGCTTTAGTGACCCTTTCACAGTCAAGTTTCATTCTATTTCTCACCACTGTTCTGACTGCCACCTCCTGCTTGGAGTGCTTTAACGCTTTTTCAATTTCACTATCTCACTGTAATTATAATAAGCTTAGGAGACAGGGCAAGTGTTAGTATCACATTTAAAATGGGAAAACTGAAACTCAGAGAAAACTGACTGGTCCAAGTACATACAGTTAGAAGTAGGATGAACTGACAGAGTAGTGTTGACATGCACACGCTACCCCGTGGAAAATAGATAACTAGCAGGAAGCTTCTGTATAGCACAGGGCGCTCAGCACAGTGCTTGTGATGACCAAGTAGGGTGGGAGAGAAGCTCAAGAGGAAGGGGATATAGGCACACACGCAGCAGATTCACATGGTTGACAGCAGAAACTAACACATCATTGTGAACAAATTATACTCCAATTAAAAAAAAAAAAGTGAGTCGATCTAAGGCTACAGTTTCCCTTGTGGATGCCTTTCTTTCATACTAGATCTTTTCCTTAAACCTTACATTACTGAACAATAGTTGCCTGTATTTTTTTTTTTCCAATTCTGCCTGTATTTTCAAGGGAGATTATAATTCATTAGGATAAATTTCTATTCCTGATATTACTAAAATCACTCTCCCGAAATTACTAAAAACAGACAAACACAGACTCAAACACTATTCTATTCCTCAGTCCAACTGACATTTAAATATCCTTGGGTTGGCCCAACTATATGCTAACCCGCACTTAAGGAGAAGCCACTTGATCTAGCAACATCAACCCTCTGGAACATACCCAAGAAGAAAGTGAAGAAACAACACTGTGAGTCCTTTTCACTTCCACCAAACCTTCACTTGCGTTTACAAACATGGCACGTGCTCAGCAACGGTCTGGGAGTTAACTAATTTCATGCAGTTTGTACACCAAATAAAATTCAGATACTTTATTTATAGGAGAGATGTTCAGGCCCTAACTCAGCACATATTTATTCTTTATTCAGAAAAATATCTCTGACAAGCTTGGTTATCTGGTTTTGATACACACACAACAGATGAGAGAAAAGAGTAGGCTATAAGGAGTAAGTATTCTCAGAGAAATAAAAAGTAAAAATAGACAGCTTAACATTAAATAGAAAGAAAGAAAAACCATAAAAACCACATAAGAACTCAAAAAGCACAACAACGCAGGAGTTAAGCCCAAAGCAGCTCAGAATTTTTAAGAACAACTTGGGATTTTTTAACATAAAAAAATGAAGGATTTTTCTAATAATCACTCAGAAGAAGACATTTTGGTTTTTAGAGGTATAATCATAAATTATCTGGGAAATTTAGTTACATGGAAAAGTGGATTCTTTGAAGGTAGCAGAAGGATGAAGCATCACTATATTTACTTTCATATACTAGATTCAAAGACAGACTACACGTGGAATGTTAGCTTTGGTTACTGAACTTCCGTTGAACATGAGTTAGTTTCCTGTTTCATAAAGGTAAGTATAAAATAGCACCTCAAGTATTTAGATATTAACATTAAGCTTTTCCATTAACATTATATATTACTATTTTAGGTAACTATCATTATTTGTGGATCAGCAGGACCCGACCTAAGGTCCCTTGGAAGACCTACAACATTGTGATTTCCTAAAATCATTGCCATCTTTGCAGAGCAAAGAAAAATTCTATGTTACTACATTTAAATACCATGAAAGGAAAAGAAAATGTTGAGTTACCTCTGCAGTGCTCTGGAACCGTTTAATCATTTCTCCAAGTTGGAGTTTTGTGTCCTTCCAGTTGTCCTGAAGTTGACTGATTCTCTTGTTAATTGATTCTTTCGTTTCCAGGTTAGCTGTGTTCAGTAACTTTTCCCCAGCTTCCAAGGTTAATGCATAGGTAGTATGCCACCTCTGGAAATGAATTTCTTTATTCTTTAAAAAAAAAAAAAAGGTAATTTGCTTAAGCCTTTGATGTGATCAAAATATGACTCTTTGCATGTGTTTGTATTTCATTCAGAGCCTCTCTTAAATGTTAAACTAGATATAAATTAAACAAATCTGGTTAGAATACACACACACACAAACACTCATTCACATCAAAGGCTGATATTTAATTGAGTAGACAGCACACCACCAAATGATGTGTTCTTAAAATAATTTTCAAGCGTTGATAAAAGGTGTATAAAAATACACTTCACAGAATAAAAGTCTACAAGATAAAGGAATTCAAGAATATTAAGAAAATGACTGAAGTATTAGATCTGATACTAAGAGCAAATACCATCACCATTATGATATAGTCAGCTTACTTCTAACCCACATGAGTAGAATGTGTACATTATGCTAAACAATACATTACCATATGTAAAAAAGAAAGCAAGTGAGAATTTGCTATGTAACACAGGGAACTCAACCCAGCATTCTGTGACAAGCTAAAGAGATGCAATAGGGTGGAAGATGGGAGGGGGGTTCAAGAGGGAGAAGACATACGTATACCTGTGACTGATTCATGGTGACGTGTGGCAGAGGCCAACACAATATTATAGAGAAATTGTCTTCCAATAGTTGTATTTTGTTCTATACTTCTCAATATTGCACAATTATAATCTTTGATAATTACTAGTTACTCAAAATATATAAAAAAATAATTTTTTTAAAAGGAGAGAACATACTATCATGTAAGAATCGAATCGCCAGTCTATGTCCGACGCAGGATACAGCATGCTTGGGGCTGGTGCACGGTGATGACCCAGAGAGATGTTATGGGAGGGAGGTGGGAGGGGTGGGGAACATGTTTGGGAATGCATGTATACCCGTGGTGGACTCAGGTCAATGTATGGCAAAACCAATACAGTATTGTAAAGTAAAAGAAAGTAAAAAAAATAAATTAATTAAAAAAAAATAAAAGGAGAGAACAAATAAAAAAGGTAAAATATAAAACTAGACACTTTAGCACTTAAACACTTATATACATCAGTGTTTGCCCTAAAGGGATAGCTTTTAAAAATTCTCTTTGGATATCATATAGATTTCCCTTTAAAAGGGACTAAAACCAAGTATTTATATCACAGAAATGAAGTCAAAACTATACAACTGATTCATATTTCCAAAAGCATTTGGTTTCAGAAGAAAAAAATGGCTTTTATTTCTGTTGTAAATATGACTTCCTTTATTTTCAAATTTCTCAAGGGAGACATAATATAGGCATTTTTCAAAATGGAAGCTGACATTTTAAAAAAATCAATCGAGCATTTATTTACAAAGATAGTTTCAGCAATACTTAGGCTAGCCCACATGCAAAAAAGAGGAAATTTCCTGGTGGTGCAGCGGTTGGGACTCCAAGCTCTCACTGCCCAGGGCCTGAGTTCAACTCCTGGTTGGGAAACTAAGATCCCAGAAGCCATATGACCGAAAAATCAAAACATCAAAACAAACAAAGAAAAAACTCCATGAAAACCAAATGAAAAAAACCCCTGCAATTCAAGGAACACTGCCCCTCCACACTTGTCCTTCTAATATTCAGTATTGCTGACATAGCCACTGTTACAGACGTCTTTTAGCCATTTCAGATTGATCTCATCAAAAGACATGCTTCTCATCCAGTCTCCCCTGATTGGTCAGCAGCACAATATTCACCAAGATCCTCGACCTCCAAACCTAGAGTCACCTGGACTTAGATTTTTATTTACCTGCCATATCCAAACCATAAGCACATCCTGTAAGCGTCACCTACAAACAGCCTTGTGATCTTCATTGTGATCACCCTTGTCTTCTCCATCCTAACAACTAACCAAGACCACTGAAACAGCCGTGAGTTACGGCAGACTGTATTTTTCACAGAATGGCCACAACAATATTACCAGCCCCATATGCTCTCCCCACATGCTCTTCTAGAACCTTGCCCCTCCCCATCAACTGGTGGTACCTCTACCCCCTCCTCGTGAACCCCGGTGGGCACATGTGATGGCCTTGATTAACAGAGGATGGCAGAAGTGGCTGATGTCCAAGGCAAGGTCTAAAAAGCTGGTGTAGCTTCTCCCTGGCTCTCCTTTCCGTGGGACATGCACCTTTGAAGCCGTGAGTTGGATGTAGGGAGTCCAGCTACTGGAAGCTACCACATGTAGAGTCTGCAGGGAATGAAGCCCAAGGAGCCCCAGCTGCTCCACATCCTAGCTGTCTGAGCTGAAGTTCAGTTCAGTTCAGTTGCTCAGTCGTGTCTGACTCTGCGACCCAATGTAGCACGCCAGGCCTACCTGTCCAACACCAACTCCCGGAGCCTGCCCAATCTCATGTCCATTGAGTCGGTGATGCCTTCCAATTATCTAATCCTCTGACATCCCCTTCTCCTTCTGCCCTCAATCTTTCCCAGCATCAGAGTCTTTTCAAATGAGTCAGCTCTTTGCATCAGGTGGCCAAAGTATTGGAGTTTCAGCTTCAACATCAGTCCTTCCAGTGAACACCTAGGACTGATCTCCTTTAGGATGGACTGGTTGGATCTCCTTGCAGTCCAAGGGATTCTTCCAACACCAGAGCTGAAGTACTAGACATGAAAGTGAGGGAGCCTTCAGATGAGTCCAGCTTCAGCCGCCATCTGACTCAAACTGCCTGAGAGACTCCTGCCGAGAGCCACCTAACAGCCCTGACAACCTCCAGAACTATATGAGAGAATAAGAACTCTTCGCTGTCTTGCAGCAATAAATAGAGGTAATACGCTGGGATTCCTGCTTCTGTGACCCCACACCCACCCCCAATCCATCCCCCTCAGAGCAACCAGAAGACCTTTAAAAATACGAATCACATCATGTGGCCTCCTTTTCCAGTTTCAACAGCTTCCTATTACACCCAGACTGTTACGCAGCTGTCACGCCTCTCTCCAAAATGCTCCTCCATGACTGCCTCTCAAGTCCATTTTCTATCATTGCTGCCTACTGGCTACACCCATCCTATGACCCTTCTTTCTTCCTCTTTTTTGCTAAGATTGTTGCCATCTTAGGGACTCAGGAAAGTTGCTTCCTCTGTCTGAACTGCTCCCCAACTGCTCTGTCTGAACTGCCTCCAACCCTCAACTCCTTGCACAGCTGGCTCCTTATCACTCAGGTTCCAGTTTAAATGTCACCTCCCCAGAGATTACCCAGTCTAAAGCAGCCACTTAGTCTCTCCATCATCGGCCCTATTTTAATGACCCACATATGCCATGTTGCAGTCCGATAGTTTATTTTTTAATTTGTCTGATCCCCCCACCCCCAATCAGACAAACTAGTATTTTCTAGTTTATTGATTTGTCTGATTGCCACATGAGAGCAGAGGTCTTCTATTAGTCCACACAACATAACCAGCATTTAGAACAGTGACCAGCACAGAACAGGTACTCAATTAATATTTGACACCTAGATAAACAAATGAGGCAAGCACAGGACTTCTGAAGAGTGCTGGTTTGTTTAACTGTCCCTCTAATGTGACGCATGGTTCAATGACTCAATGAAATATGCCCTGGGAATTGCCAACTAATTGTTCTAAGTCCTATGTTCATCAAGCAACTTTTGTATTGGAAACGCTGTTGTCGAGATGAATTTGCCCTTCAAGAGTAAGCAAGAATCTGGGACTTCCCAGGTGGTCTGTGGCTGACTCTGCACTCCCAATACAGGGGGCCTGGGTTTGATCCCTGGTCAGGGAACTAGACCTCACCTATTGCAACTAAGAATTTGCAGGCTGCAACTAAAGATCCCAAGTACCACAACTAAGACCTGGTGTAGCCAAATAAATAACTATTTTTTATAAAAAAGAGTAAGCAGGAGTCCTATTGTAAACTACTACTGTGCTAATCATTTATATATTTGTTAGTGTCTTAAAGGTCTGTCAGGCTTCCCCAGTGGCTCAATGGTACAGAGTCCGCTTGCAATGCAGGAGATACAGGAGACGCAGGTTCAATCCCTGGGTCAGGAAGATCCCCTGGAGAAGGGAATGGCAACCCACTCCAGTATTCCTGCCTGGAGAATTCCATGGACAGAGGAGCCTGGTGGGCTACAGTCCATAGGGTTGCAAAGAGTCGGACACGACTGAAGCACAAGGCTGTAAAGGTATGTCACCCCAAACTTCTGCACTCCCCCTACTCATCCCCAGTCCATCTCTGTGCCCACAGCCCAGGAGAGCCTCAGCATTTCTGGATGAATGGATAAGATTGGGTTTCTGACCCCACAAGGCTGAGGACATGGCTGAGTAAGGTCCCCATGACCAACTGGCCTCCCCACTGCAGAGAGCACACTTGAACATCAGAGAAAACACAAAACCTGAAGCAAACAAACATCTTTCAAATAAAGGCACCCTGCGGTTCCCACACTGCTGCTGGGCTCACACTACCTTCAGCTCATGGATCAGGCTTCTCGTTCGGTGGAGGCTGTGGCAGTCCTGGCTCTTCACTGCGGACAGCAGGTGGCTGGTGTCGGCGAGGAAGCGGAGCAGGTCCCCCTCGGAGGTGGTGAAGGACCGCCACTGGCGCACCAGCTCATCGACGTCGCTCTTCCTCTGGCGAACGCCCTGGGCTGCACTCTGCCACTGCTCCTTGAGCCTCGTGAACTTCCAAACAAATTCTGGTCTTGGGGGAAATAGATGATTAGAGAATTCTGACATCTATGGGTAGAAAAAAATAACTATCAACGTGTAATAGGAACTCAGATTTGCCCTTTTTACCTAGAAAGACTACTGTAGATCTGAGCACCATCCAACTTAAACATGATGGGGAATGTGGGGCTAGAGGGGGCAATGTGTGGGATGGTGAAAGGTACTGAGCAGAAAAGAGCTGCACAGGGCCTGGTATTTTGCTGACACACATGACCTCAAACAAGCTGTTTTGACACAGATTATACCAAGTGCTTTACGGAAAACTAAGCATGGCGTCAGTGGCAAACGGATGAATAGGTAGGTCCCTTGTAATGTTATTGATTACTTGAAGGTTATACACTACATAATTGCAGCAATAAAGAACATGCTTTCTGGAACTACTCAGATATTTCTTTCCCAGATAAATAACACCCTTCATGTGAGAAATAGGGCCTTTTATTTATTATGGGAAAAATCATGCTAATCAGATCAAAAGTAGTTAATCATCTTGAAACTGGCTTGAATTTAGTACCTCAGAGGTAGGAAGAAATGGGTTTGTATTTCTTAGTTATGCCGAGAGAAGATTCAGAAGCATATGGGGAATGATGGGAGGAAGCGAATGCCTATGGAGATGTATGGAGAAGTCATTTAGGAGGCCAGGCCCACTCTGGGCTGTTGTTGGCAGGGGCACCAGCTGTGTGAGCAGGTGCAGCTAGTGCCACCAGGCTGTCTGAGGGCTTCTGCTCAGCCCGACTGGAACTGCCCAGAGACCCCATCCCATGTTCATGACATAGAGAGAAGTCTCTTCTTTCACAACTGTGACATAGCCACCTACTGAGAACAGTCCTTTGAAATTTATTTTTTAAATAGCAAAATATCATGAGGCTGAAGGTAGAAAGAAAACATACTATAAAATGACGCTTTGGAATAAAAAAATTAGTTAACTGGACTTGGCAGAAATGTGTTTGCAAATCATCTGATCTGTTAAGCTCACCCCTCTACCACAGGGAAAAGGGGTCCTGATGTTTTTATGGCCATGAAGCAAGACTTTATCCTAATATATAGCCAGAAGACTGGCCCCATAGCGCTCTATCAATCACAAGGCCACAGACATTGATGTTAAGATTTATGTGGTGGAAGGCCCACCCAGTCGCATTGCCTTCCACATTCTCACAGCCATCATGAATCCTGGAGAGCTTACCTCTTCTCTATTTCTACTGTGTCCAGGAGTTGTAAGCATTGGGTGACATAAGAATCGGCAATTGTCTGGTTTATAGAAACTTCAGCTTCTAACATCTGTACATGAATTAAAATGTAAAATATGAGTGAAAACTGTTTTCATGAATTTCCTAATAAAGTCTACGGAGGATATGTGAGATAATTTATTTTCAAATGATTTGAACCTAACTGCAAAAAATGCTTAATCATCACACCTATAAATACAATCTTAGAAGCAAATAGGTCTAATAATAACTACATATAAGACCCATTTATTGGGCATCTTTGATTTGAGTTGTTGTTCAGTCGTTCAGTTGTGTTCGATTCTCTGAAACCCCACGGACTGTAGGCTGCCAGGCCCCTCTGTCCATGGGATTCTCCAGACATGAATATTGGAGTAGGTTGCCATTTCCTTCGATTTGAGAGGCACTCAGTAAAACAAGCATTGTTTCACTTTTTCTTCAGCTTAGGACTCAAGTAAATACTATTAGATCCATTTGCAGAGGAAGAAACTAAACTGTTCAGCAACTAACTCAAAGTTTTCATTTTCAGATTTCATTTTCAGTGGATGACCTTACTGTAACAATGCAGACTTAAATCAGTTTAATCAAAAAGTTACAGTGAACTAATCATGCATAGTTTGGAAATGCAGGATCTGCCTATAGAAGGATTTTCAAACATACATCAGTGAAAGTATGGAGAAACTCCTCTGCAAAATTATTTATGTTAGAGTTATACCAGGTGCCTCAATACTTTATAGAACTACTCAGTGAAAATATGGAGAGAAGCTGAAGTACTTTAACACGCTCTTGGTGAAGTGGCACCATGTTCCCATTCTAAGAAACCAATGCTGGGCCAGAAGTTCCACCTACTGCAGAAAAATCTAGGAGTTTCAGTTCAGTTCAGTCGCTTAGTCATGTCCGGCTCTTTGCGATCCCATGAACTGCAGCACACCAGGCCTCTCAGTCCATCACCAACTCCTGGAGTCCACCCAAACCCATGTCCATCGAGTCGGTGATGCTATCCAGCCATCTCATCCTCTGTCGTCCCCTTCTCCTCCTGCCCCCAATCCCTCCCAGCATCAGGGTCTTTTCAAATGAGTTAGCTCTTCGCATGAGGTGGCCAAAGTATTGGAGTTTCAGCTTCAGCATCATTCCTTCCTGAACACCCAGGACTGATCTCCTTTAGAATGGACTGGTTGGCTCTCCTTGCAGTCAAGGGACTCTCAAGAGTCTTCTCCAACACCACAGTTCAAAAGCATCAATTGTTTGGAGCTCAGCTTTCTTTATAGTCCAACTCTCACATCCATACATGACCATTGGAAAAACCATAGTCTTGACTAGACAGACCTTTGTTAGCAAAGTAATGTCTCTGCTTTTCAATATGCTATCTAGGTTGATCATAACTTTCCTTCCAAGGAGTAAGCATCTTTTAATTTCATGGCTGCAGTTATCATCTGCAGTGATTTTGGAGGCCCAAAAAATGAAGTCTGACACTGTTTCCACTGTTTCTCCATCTATTTGCCGTGAAGTGATGGGACCAGATGCCATGATCTTCGTTTTCTGAATGTTGAGCTTTAAGCCAACTTTTTCACTCTCATCTTTCACTTTTATCAAGAGGCTCTTTAGTTCTTCTTCACTTTCTGCCATAAGGGTGGTGTCATCTGCATATCTGAGGTGATTGATATTTCTCCCGGCAATTTTGATTCCAGCTTGTGTTTCTTCCAGCCCATGTTTCTCATGATGTACTCTGCATATAAGTTAAATAAGCAGGGTGACAATACACAGCCTTGACGTACTCCTTTCCCTCTTTGGAACCAGTCTGTTGTTCCATGTCCAGTTCTAACTGTTGCTTCCTGACCTGCATATAGATTTCTCAATAAGCATGTCAGGTGGTCCAGTATTCCCATCTCTTTCAGAATTTTCCACAGTCAAAGGCTTTGGCATAGTCAATAAAGCAAAAATAGATGTTTTTCTGGAACTCTCTTGCTTTTTTGATGATCTGGCGAATGTTGGCAATTTGATCTCTGGTTCCTCTGCCTTTTCTAAAACCAGCTTGAACATCTGGAAGTTCACAGTTCATGTATTGCTGAAGCCTGGCTAGGAGGAGTTCAGTCATTAATAAAACAGAGTAGCAAAACAATATTTGGAAATTTATGAAATGTGTGAGAGTTTTGCAAATGATCAACTGACAAATGAATTTGCTTAAAGACATACATTCTGTGTTTTGGGATTGAAGATTGACAGGTATTCTGCATATTTTTACTTAAATTTCTCATCCCCTAACTACTGCCCCAGGGAGAGGGGGACAGAGTGGCAGGGCATGGGTTTATTTACCTCATATGTCTTCTGCTGTTCTAGAAGAGCAGGAAGGCTGTCAGCCATGTTTGCCTTGAGTGTCTCTTCTATCTTCTCCAAAAGCTGGATCCACTTTTCACAGCAATCAAGAAACTTTTCATTCAATCCAATTTCTTGAAGCTCACTACAAAGGTTTAAAAACAGAACAGAGCCACATAACAATGACATTACTGCGCTCAACTGTCAATTTTACCATAATTGAAACAGAAGGCGGGAGCTGGGCTGTTCTGACCTGCAGCGTTCCAGTGCCGTCGCCGTGGCCCGGATCCACTGCCGGTTCAAGTTTTGTAATGTCTTCATAGCTACGTCACTAAGTGGGAGCTTGAGGCTCACTTCATTCAAATGCTCAATACCAGGTGACTGGGCCGTCAGTGCCAGCACATGATTCTATGAAAAAGAAATTAAATTCCAGATTTTTGGATGCCACTGAGATACCTAGATGGTGAAAAAGCCTCAGAAATCCTACAGGCCTTTCTTATCTCAAAGATGAGGGAAAGCTGGAGCTTAAACAGGTAAATGACTGGCCCAAAGTCACACAGCTAGTTAGTGTCAGAACTGGACCTGAATCTAGACCTGTCAATTCTGTGACTTCTCTAGAATAAGCTGCACACATGGCCAGAATCAACACAGCCCAGGAAACAGAGAGTGATCTCGGATTCCTGTCTTTGAAGAGGATGGAAATAAGCTTCCTTTGTTTTTAAAGGATCCACCCTGGACCTTCAAGTCCCATTTAGTCTGCCAACAACTTGACTTTCAACAGATCATGCAGTTTATTTACTAAGTAAATGAAAATTCAGTCTCTGAAATAACCCTAGCAAAGCATGGTATTTAAACATCCATATTATGTTGATATCACAGGAAAGCAAACTCACCAAAATTTTATTTTTAAAACAATATTCTAGGGACAGCATCTAGGTCAACACTGTATTCAGCAAACATCCTTCACAATATCCATGTTCTCACTATAGAACTCTGCTCTAAGAGTCTAGGTGAGGGTCAGCAAACTTTTTCTGTTAAGGGCTAGATCATAAATATTTTAGCCTTTTATAAGCCATATGATCTCTGTGGCAAACATTCAGCATGAAAACTCCCACAGACAGTACATAAACAGCAGAAGGCCATGGCTACATTAGAGACGCTTTATGTACAAAGCCAGGTGGGGGCTGCATTCAGACCTTATGTCATAGTTTGCTGGCTCTTAATTTAAGTTATGAATATTGGTCCTTAGGATCAAGATCCAGAATTCGTTAATTCTTCATTCATCTATGTTAACTATACTAAACTTACTAAGGTAATAAAGAAGGGAAAAATACCATTAATTTAATAGGGTATTTTACTTTTTGATCTACTAACCAAAAAAATTCAATTAATCACAACATCCAATTGCTAGATTATTCTAGTTCACTGAAACTAACTAGTAAAGGCTTAAAGATTTAAAAGTCTACTGAAACTATTGAGGCATATTACTAAAATAAATTTCATGACCCAGCATTTCCATTCCTGGGTATATAGCCAAAAAAACAAACAAACAAACAAAAAAAAAACCACCTCCAAAACACTAATTCAAAAAGATATGTGCAACCCAATGTTCATAGCAGCATTATTTACAATTGCCAAGATACAGAAGCAACCTAAGCGTCCATCAACAGATGAATGGATAAAGAAGATATGGTACATATATAATGGAATACTACTCAGCCATAAAAACGAACACACATTTGCATTTGCAACAACATGGATGAATTTGAAAGGCATTATGCTAAGTGAAGTAAGTCAGAGAAAGATAAATACTGTATGATATCACTTATGCATGGAATCTAAAAAGCACAACAGACTAGTGAATATAACAAAAAAGAAGTAGACTCACAGATAAAGAGAACAAACCAGAGGTTACCAGTGGCAGGGCCAAGGGCAATACAGGAGCAGAGGCGGGGGAGGTACAACTATTGGGTTTAAGATAGACTCTAGGATATATTGTACAACGTGGGGAATACAGCCAATATTTGTAAAAACTGTATATGGAAAGTAATCTTTAAAAATTATATTATAAATTTAAAAATTAAAAAGGGAAATAATTGAGAAATAAATTGTATATATTTAAAGTGTAAGAAAATAAAATAGATCTCTGTTGTCATACTTTTCTAAACACTAGGGAAAATAGGACAAGAATGAATGACACATTAGTGACTGTTGTTCAAGGGTTAGGATGAACATAGATTCTTTCATGTGACAGTAAGTCGCTTATTTTTTATCCTATGGTGAGCCTGAGCCCCTAGAAGTAACAAACATTGGCAATACCAGGAATAAGTCAGGATTTCCTTCTTTTTCTTGCCGGTAGAGTTTATCCAAATTCTCTTCTTCATGTGTAATGAGACCTTTTAATGATTCCAACCGGTCCCCAAAATCCTTGAATTGTGATAGAACAAACTAGAACAAGAGAAGTTTTCATCAGAAAACAATTTTCATGTGCATCTGCAACAGAAGCAAGCACAGCCTTGTGATAAAAGTTCACGTTGTTTCCAGCCCTAAGGAATTCGTCACCAGCTCATTATCTTGACTATCCAGAACATCTCTGATATTTACTTTGTGCCTTCGGTAAAGTACTAAGCCTTCACAGGGGTGAACAGACCACCTGCTTGACAGGGCCATATAGAAGAGTCCTGCTAGTTAAGTGTTTTCCCCACTGTGTGATACTGGAGCTCCGTGGCCTTCTGTTCATCTTTTTGAGAGTTCATGAACTAAAGGCTTTTCAAAAAGAGAATAAAATATACCACAAATGGCCATGCTTAAAGCAGCCATTCTATGACTCAATTACCCCACCTGAAGATTCAAATACTGTGTGATCTGAACAGTATATAAACTATATCACTTTAACATGTTCAATAAAGAAGAAATGTGACTGAAGAATCACATGACTGCAGAATCATGTCAAATGTAGATATGTTTAGAGCGTCTTTATTCTGTTGTTTCCCTAATGTGCAGCCCGCAAAGCACTGATAACTATCACTTCACAAGATACTAGGAACTGTGCGGAGTGTGCAAGTGTCCAAGACTATAACTTGAATGGAAAAAATAAGAAGAACCTCAAATTCATTTGTTTTCACAAGCAGCATCTTTTCCAGGTAGGAAGCTCTCTGGAGCGAGTGCATTTGACCAGACAGGAGCACGTGGGTGTTGGGCTCTGCAGGTTGTGGGAGTCGATCCAGGAGAGCGGAATTTTGGAGAAAGGCCTCTTTTGTCTTCTGTACCTCACACTGCAGCTCCTGGAGGAGAAAAATGATTGTAAAACATTCCTCTTCCTTTCCCAGAACAAATCCCCACCTCGTGCCACTCCATCAACATCTAGAAGAATTTCTGCCCTGAAATTGTGGGTATGGCTTTTTTTTTTTTTCACTGTTTATTTTGTTTATTATTTGGCTGCACCAGGTCTCAGTTGTGGCATGTAGATCTTTAGTCACGGCATGTGGGATCTAGTTCCCTGAACAGGGATCGAACCTGAGACCCCTGCATTGGGAGTGCAGTCTTATATGGTGGACCACCAGGGAAGGCCCTACTGTTAATTTTAAAGACCCAAAAAAGCTAACGCTTCTTTATGTGATGCATATCACTGGTGCTAGCTTGAAATTTGTCAGTTCAGAGATAAAAGTGACCATGGATAAATAAAGCTGGGACTTCTAGTTCACAGAAACTGGAGATGACTTTGGTAGAGTCTTATGAGTTCTATTTCTAATCATCGAACACTTTAGGGATGTGCTTTAAGGCATTTAAAGGATCAATCCAACTGTTTTCTCTGTTTGAGACTTTGTAACATAAATGGATTCATATGCAGGGAGTGTGGAATCTCACTGACCAAGCCAATTTTAGGACTGATTTTGGAAATATTGCATCTAAGTGAATTGCTGTTTGTTTGTTTGTTTTTTTTTAAAACAACAGATTACGTAGAAGTTGATCAGAAATATGATTCATATCTGTTGAATTCTTGTCTCTAATTGATATTTCTTTATTTGACCTATAGTATCAAAAGATACAAAATGTATCTGGTCACCTAATCTAAAAGTATTTACTTATAGCGATTCATTAACATAATAGAATAAAACCACAGAGAAAAGTATATAACTCTTTAAATATTAGTCTAAAAATCATTATTTCCACAGAAAAGCCTTATTAACACGGGGGCGAATCTATGATTCTTTCTAAATCAAGAGATTCAATATCTACTTCTTAGATGCCCACATTCAGCTGATACACTTCTGCTTTAATTGGAGACTTTGTACGAGGCTTCTGCCTTAGAGAGTTACCTGCTAGAGTGAAAGAGGAAACTTGGAAGGAGGTGGTCAGGTGCCCTTGACTCAGCTACCAGCTGCCTGACCCTCACCTGCGAGCCATTGCCTGGCTCTCCCAAGCCCACCTGTCCCTGCCTTGCCTGTGTCCTCCATGGGCTGCTCGCACACCTTTCCTGCCCCTCCCTCCCTGTGGTCTGGCTACTCCCTGGTCATGGCCCTGTCCATCAGGCTGTCTCATCCTTGGTTTTCCCCGTAGGCCTACCTTTGCATCCTGCAGGGCCGGGGGCAGGACCTCTGCCAGGTTGTTCCCAGATGTGTTGATGTTTGCGATCTGTTGGTACTTTCTCTCCTGCGGCTCCAGCCTTGCTGCAGCTTCCGCGTGAGCACTGTTACACGCCTGCCAGAGTTGTAGCAGGCTCTGGGCCCTCTGCAACTGGTCTGCGATGTCTTGGTTTACCTGAGTCCACCTGTCAGGGCAAAATAAGAAATAGGACCCCCATCCATCTCTTCCTTTGCAGCAAAAGCAAATGTATATTCTATCTATTAAGCTAACAGCAGATGAATTAACAAGACGCTGTTCAATGCCTTTTCAAAATGAATGCTATCATCAGTATATAAACAGAATTCCAACAGAATTTCAAGTTAGGATACTTCACTGACTTTATAATTCTCAACAAAATCTGCAAAATTTGTGACTGGCAGGAAATATCTATTGTATTATGAACATCCTCACCGGCAAAGGTGAGGAAAAATACCAAACTGTTTACCTGATGAAAATTTCTCCACATGGGAAGGGCTCCTGTTTCATAAAACAGGTCTTTAGATAGGCCTTATTTAAAATGTATTTATGTCAAATTTATTTTCTAATTACAAAAGTAATAGGTTCCTTATATAAAAGTAGAAATGAAAAAAATATACTTTTCTACTTCTCAGCAAAGGGTACTTATTTTCTACTATGTTCTACATTTTCTAACATTTTACTGGTTTGTAGACATATGTTTTGTTATAGGACTAATTTCTTTGTGAATTGAGAGAAAAAAATGGCAGATATTACCTGGTACTTGATAATATTTTGTTCTTTAGAGGAATGTTAATTTCTGTATATTCTCTTACTACTTAGGCTGATTTGCAGCAGAAAGTTACTTACTTGGTGCAAACTGATCTTAATCATATGAGAAAATTGTTCCCAAGTGTACCCTTCAAAGGATGCTAGCACACTTTCTATGAGGGCAGGCAGCTGTGGAGTACTCAGGCCCCAGATTTACATAGCTGGTTTCCATGAGGACCAGGCTAAAAAATAAAATCACCTTTGGATTCCAGGTGAACATAACTAGAGCTGTTGATTAAACCTAGTTAGATACCTCACTTTTAGAGTAGATACCACCAAATTATGCTGCTGCTGCTAAGTCGCTGCAGTTGTGTCCGACTCTGCGAAACCCCATAGATGGCAGCCCACCAGGCTTCTCTGTCCCTGGGATTCTCCAGGAAAGAACACTGGAGTGGGTTGCCATTTCCTTCTCCAATGCATGCATGCATGCTAAGTTGCTTCAGTCACGTCAGATTCTGTGTGACCCTATGGACAGCAGCCCACCAGGCTCCTCTGTCCATGGGATTCTCTAGGCAAGAATACTGGAGTGGGTTGCTATTTCCTTCTCCAAATTATGAACAATGGCAAATAATAAAAGTATTCTTGCATCCATGAAAATTAGCTAATTTTGTGGGGCTGGCACATTCATTGGTTGTATGAAATTTTTTGGATCTCAGATGTACTGTCAAACTGTTAAAAAAACTAAAAATCATAATAAGAAAAACATTTTCTGTAATACAATTTTCATTTTATTAAAATTGAAAAGTTAAAAAAAAGGTAGAAATTAAAAATTTGTTTGTAATCCATAATATGGACTGTAACATTTTGCTTTCCTTTCCTACTTAAAAAAATTTTGCCATGTTATTAATTTAAAAAATGCCTAATTTTAAATGGATGTACATAATGGTCTATTTTTTAATTGCCAAATTCCAATTTAGTATGAATATTGAAGTAATTTTCAATTTTTCCTTCCAAATATAACACTCAGATACAACTTTATTCAAAGGTTTTTTTTTCTGTATTTAAAGATATTGGTTTTACACTAGATTTTTTAAAGAGAATTATTGGGTCAAAGAATATAAATATGTAAATATTTTTAAGATTATAGGTATATGTTCAAGCTGCTTTCTGGAAACATTATAACATTTACATTCTCACCCAAAGCAAGTGAGAATGATTGTTTCACAATATCAGTGACCCCACTAAATGGGTAGAAAAGGTGAAAAATGGCATAATTGCTTTACTTTTATGTATGTCACAAATTTTCTCAAAACCATCTGCTTTAAAAATAAGATTCCATCCAATTATAAGTACAACATATGCTCATAACCCTCCACAAAACATGTATGTTTAAATCTATCCACTCCTATATTGAGATTATCTACCTATCTACCTAGCTTCCCTGGTGGCTTAGAGGTTAAAGAGTCTGCCTCCAATGTGGGAGACCCGGGTTCGATCCCTGGGTCAGGAAGATCCCCTGGAGAAGGAAATGGCAATCCACTCCAGTACTCTTGCCTGGAGAATCCCATGGACGGAGAAGCCTAGTAGGTTACAGTCCACGGGGTCGCAGAGAGTTGGACACGACTGAGCGACTTCACCTTCACCTATCTACCCACCTATCTATGCAGAGGAAGTAAAAAAAAAAGATCACCTGATATCTCAGTAGTCTAGAGATAACTATTGTTGGCATTTCAGTGCCATTTCCTCAGTCTTTTTTCAATATGACTGCTGATATATTCTTGTATTAACAATTGAATGAGTCTGTGCAGTGGTGACAACCCAACCCCTTTAATAGCAACCTGCACCACCACCAAATGTTTTGAGGGTGGTCCCAATACTGTATGTGAAATCAGATACGTGTCTGCGTTCCTCTTTACCCTCCTTTCTCCCCCTCCTTCCACTAAAGACTGGATCAAGAGCTCAGGACACCACTGCAGGTGCATAAATGTGGTGTCGTTTATTCAACACTTGTTCCAAGTTGGTTCATAGGAGAGGCTGAATGTGCATGAAGGACGGAGAAGATCACTGAGGGTGGCTTAATCTCATCAACACTGTCTAGTGCAAATTGGCTTTGAGCCAACTTTCGTACCCCATACAGCAAAATCCTCATAAATTAAGCAGGGCCACCCTCCTTAGTTAGCTTCCCTGGTGGCTCAGAGGTTAAAGCGTCCGCCTCCAATGCGGGAGACCCGGGTTCGATCCCTGGGTCGGGAAGATCCCCTGGAGAAGGAAATGGCAATCCACTCCAGTACTCTTGCCTGGAGAATCCCATGGACGGAGAAGCCTAGTAGGTTACAGTCCACGGGGTCGCAAAGAGTTGGACACGACTGAGCGACTTCACCTTCACCTTCACCTTCACCCTCCTTAGAGGGAGCTTTCAATCATAAGCAGGTCATCAACGAATCCCTCTGAATCTCACAAATATCTCCTGAGAGGTACTCTAACATCCACTTTCTTCCACCTTATAATGTTCCTGGTAAGACAGGTTGCCCTTCTGGCCACCCCTCAGTCTGTTTCTGCCTGCTTTTTTAGTGCCTGTGAGGATCACATTGGGCATTTAGCCTCTATCCACTGAAAGTGGCTATACTTGGGCTGTACTTATTTCTAGACTGATTATACCAAACACTTGTACAAGGCAAGTACAATAGCCTTCACAATACCAAATCTTACATGAACTAGATCCTTCCAAGCAGAAGAGACCAGAATAGTATGAAACCAGTTACCTCAGATGATTAAGAAGTCTTAAATGAAAAAATCTTATTTATCTTTTTTAAGAAGATAAAAAAAATCTGCTCTATCATTCAAGTTGCATCTTGAAGCGTACCTTGTGTGAGTATTTTGGCATTTCTCTTGAATTATTTCAGCAACCGAGGGGCAGTACTCTTTGAGTTTTCCAATCACCTCCTGGAGTTTCTTCCAACTCCCTTCACTGCTCTCAGCTTCGTCTTGAAGAGTCTAGGAGGACAAAGCAGGTATGTCAGCTTCAGAATGAACTGGCCTCATCCAGAGATACTTGCCACTATATCACAATAATATTAACACTCAAACCTTAATAGGATAGCCGTAAATTATTAGAAATATGAAGAAGAAAACCAAGAAGGTACTCTTTCATTTGAGGCTAGAACTTAAAATTGTACACTTAAAAAAAAACCCAACACCCCCAAATCAAAACATTTAAATCGTAAAATAATATGAACATGAAAGATGAAGAAAAATTCATAACATGTATTTACAAAGTTTCACTCATTGGGTTCATGTAATTCATTTTGAAATTACAAGTTATACTTTTGATGCTGCTGTTTAAAATATTGTTTCATGTTTCTCTGTGGAAAACATAACAGCAACTATGTCACATCTATGCTTTCTTCCACTGGAGATTTTCTGCCAATAATGCACTGTGCCAAGATCTGGTTAATTTACCTGAAGGTTCTGCACCTGGCACCTTAAGGCCTCTAATGATAAAACCACAGGCTTGCTGTGTTCCATGCAGTACCAGAATCGGATTGTCATCATATTCACTTCATCATAGAGTTTATCATAGATTTTCCACTCCTGTAAAACAGACTGCATGGAGGTCTTGAGCTCATTGACCTATACAAAAAAGTAGAAACACATTTAGGAAATCATCAACAAGAGGCTTGCTCAACTCTTTATTTCTCTTCTAAGGACTCTACCACTGTATCCAAGTTAGGTATTTTAATTTCAGAGTGGAGCTTTGATGATTCACTGAAGGTGGTTAAGTGAACAAGAAATATCAAAGGTTAAGTTTTAGAATGCTGCTGCTGCTGCTGCTAAGTCACTTCAGTCGTGTCCGACTCTGTGTGACCCCATAGACAGCAGCCCACCAGGCTCCGCCGTCCCTGGGATTCTCCAGGCAAGAACACCGGAGGGGGTTGCCGTTTCCTTCTCCAGTTCATGAAAGTGAAAAGTGAAAGTGAAGTCGCTCAGTCGTGTCCGACTAGTAGCAACCCCATGAACTGCAGCCTACCAGGCTCCTCCGTCGGATAGGTGAATGGAAAAGAGCTCTGAGACCAGAAGGATCAGCATGGAGAGAGTTCAGCCTCCAGAGGGGCAGACCAGGGAAAAAACACCGAGTGAGGAATCAGAATCTGAGATTTCACATTTCAGTGACACCCTGTTAACTTTCTGAACTTGGGCAAGGTATCTAATCCTTAAGTCTGCTTTTTCATCCACAAAACAGATAAAAGAAAACATAAAGAAAGAAGTAGTATTGGTGAAAATGCTCTGCAAACTATAAAGCATTATAAATGTAAAGGGTTCCCTGGGTTAACTGGCACTTAAGTCTGGTTACTCCTGCAGAGCAGGTATAAATTAAAGGGGAACATGCTTGGCTAAAATGATGAGCAAGTGCAAAGTGGGAAGAGATGCAATGGTGGCTGCATTTTATCCTTCAGTGTGTTTTGGTAATTATGGAAAGTTGAAATTTGAAGCATTTAAATGATTCCTGACACAACTGAGAATTGTGTAAGTGTAAAAATTTTTATGTATTATGTAGAGAAGAACACTTATATTGCAACAATAAAAAGACAACCAAGTAAAAAATAGGCAAGAGATTGAATAGACATCTCTCTAAAGAATATATACAAATGACCAACAAGCATATGAAAAGACACACAACATTCACAATCATTAGAGAAATATAAATCAAAACCACAAGACACCACTTCACAGCCACTAGAAGGGCTATCCTCAAAGTTCGATAAAAACTAATGTTGGAGAGACCAGGGAAAAATTGGAACCCTCATACATTGCAATGAAAACATAAAGGTGTGCAGCCTCTATGGAAACATTTGCCAGTCCCTCAGAAAGTTAAATTCTATATAGAGTTACCAAATGACCCACTGATTCTACTCTTAGGTATATACCCAAGAGAACTGAAAGCATACATTTGTGGAAAAAACCTACACACAGTCTCAGCAGCGTAGGAGGTTTCAATGTCTTAATCTCCATGTCAACACTTGTTATTCCATCCTTTTATTACAGGTATCCTTCTGTGGGCTGAAGCATTTTGAGGGTAAGAACCATTTATTTTCTTGTTTATCACTGTACCCTTGGCAGTGAGCATAGCGCCTCACAAAAGATATGTTAACAAATGACTCACAGAAGATATGTTAAGCTCATCCCTACTTTCCTGCCTGAGTTCTGGGGGAGGAATGAGGCTGAAGGTTACCTATGGATTTCATTTATACAGGTTACTCCCAATTCTCTCTCGAAACAAATGCTTGAAAGTAGATTTCAGTAAATGACAAATAATCCACAATAAGGACTCTGGGAAACAAGGACACACTTATAATAGGCTACTGTTTACAGTCTCTCCCTCCAATTGTAGGGAGATGTCAAAGGTGAAGAGTCTGAGGATGACTGTCCTTTTTCTCTTGGCGCTCTTCTCCTGGAAGGGGTAAATGAGACTTTGACACGCCTTTGATACAATCAGCAGATGGCGTCCACACTCTTCCACGCTTTCTCTTCACCACATGCCATTTCTCCCCACCTCTGGAGCTTCTCCTGTGCTGACCATGTTTCCAGCTTAATGGAGGCTACATGGGACAGAACCACACCCCACCACCCCTGGGGTATCTCCCTGAGAGTGGGCAATCTGAGCTGCTTCTTCATGGCTGTTCCTGTATATCTGACCAGCAGACAATGCCAGCTGCTCTGTAGGGTTTGCGGGGTAGGCTGGAGACACTTTTGAGTGTATTCGTGTATTAGACAAAACAAAGATAACCAAGTGAACTTCAAGCTTGCCAAAGATGTGGGAATTTGGTGATTTTGCCTCTAATTATCCAGTGAAGTCAAAAAAAAAAAAAAGATTTAAAATATGTTTCTGTACTTCAGTATTTTTCTCAGCAATTTTTCAGGTTTTGGTATACAGCAAGTATTTACCAATAAACAACAAATAAGATAAAAGAAGGATATCTGAAAAGAAATGGTACACTTTGAATGAATTCTAGTACCTGATTCATAACATTGTTTCTCTTTTGAAATAGTTCATCAATTTTGGATGCTGTGTCTTCCAACAATGGCACTGTCCCACTCTCCAAAGTCAGGTAATTTTGTCTCAACTCATCCAGTGCTTTGGATTTAATTGCAAGTTGATTTTCTATATCCTGGAAAGGCCAGAGGGAAAAGGTTTTCATATGTGCAATATTAATTAATTGCACATTAATTAATTAATGTGCAATTAGTTTCATATGTACAACAAAATAATTAATAAGGGTAAGAGGAGTTTGCACTTTTCAAGTAAAAATGCCATTAGAATATATAATAACATTACACAAAAGACATTTTAATCATATGCCACTCAATTTTTACAACGAAATTTTACAATATGAATTTACACAATTACAGGATGAATTTTTACAAATATTTCCATTATTACGTGGCTCTAGACTTTAGAAGAGTCTAGGTAGCAAGCCCTTATCATCATGGAATGGGAGAAAGAGTCTAGGAGATATAGTCTCCATTCCATATCTGCCCTGTACTGGCTGTTGGACTAAGCATAAAGTCATCAAACCCCCAACCTGCATTTTCTCATCTGGAAAATGGTGATGACATCCCAGGCACGAATAACTTAGCACTCCAGTGAAACCAGGGTGGCCTGCTGGGGGTGCTGCAGGACTGAGTTTCTAGTCAGGAGTTGTATGTGAGGAAATGGCAACCTGTTTCAGAATTCTTGACTGGAAAATCTCATGGACAGAGGAGCCTGGCAGGCTACCATCCATGGGGTTGCAAGAGTCCAAGATGACACAGCGACTGAACAACGGCAAACAACAAAGGGGAAATGGGTAGTGGGTAGTCGGAAACAGGATAGACCATCTGAAAATGAGCACCGCCATACTGTGGTGTTGCCACCCATATTCTGCCGAGTATCATTTTGTAACCTTCTAAGTAGAATTTGGGTCTGAGCTGACTTTCCACCCAACAGTGAGGAGGGTCATGTCTTCGTGTAGGTGGTGCAGAAGCCGAGGACCCTGGGGACAGCTCCCAAGAGGAGTGACACAATCAGGGCAGTGGGGAGGAAGGGTGAGGGGCCATAAAGACTGAGTGCCCTGGAGAATGATGACTGAATGAAAAAAGGGCACAGCCAACACACTCCAGTCCAGATGGGACTTAGACAGGGTCTCCAAGGGAAAAGCACCCCTTTTAGAACACACTACACAGTAGGCAAAAGAAAACCATTTTCCTCTGAAGAAACAGAAGGAAATAATAAAAATCACGGAGACAGAATAATTTTGTAAACAGTAGATAAATTAATAAAAACACAAATATTGGAAAACATCTAAATCAAAATTCCCTTGCAACTTTTTTCTTTCTTTTTTTTTTTAAATTTTGGCCACACCATGCAGCTTGTGGGATCTCAGTTCTCCTACCAGGGAGTCAACCCAGGCCACAGCAGAGAAAGCACCAAATCCCAACCACCCAACCACTGGACTGCGAGGGAACTCCCAACATTTTCTTCTTAAGAATAACATTCAAATCTCCTAAGAACCACAATAACCATGAAAATACCTTTTTCTGCTCATCAAAACAAAAAAAAAAAAACAAAAAAAACACAGCATTTTGCAATTCTGTAAAACACATGGACACGTCTCCATTTTATATAAGAAAGTAAGGACCTGGGGGTTGAGGAGAACCCTGAGAACTGCAGCAGCTTGAGTTGCTCGCTGGGGGAGGAGTGGTAGCTACCGGCCCGAGCTATGCACCTTCTCACCTGACAATCCAGGAGCGTCTTCTGTACCGAGATCACACTTTCAGGTTTTTGTAAAGTTTTCAGTCTCTCCTCTTGGGCCTCCATCCAGTTGTTCAGAATCTGTATTTTGTTTTCATTCTCAGTGATACTTTCCAAAAGTTGTTCTAAATGTTGTATCTACCAGTTATGAATAAGAAAATAAAATTTTCTTATTTTCAACTACGTGCTTTAAAATGTGAATGTCATGATATTTTTAAGAGGATACTTTTGTTTCTTCTCATATTTCTAACATTTTACATAAGATTTCCCAATAATTTTTGGAATAAAGATTCCTATAAACGGAAATAATAATTATAATCTCCTTTTTAAAAAAATCTGACATTTGAAATGAAAACTAACCTGCGAAGAATACTGGCTGTTCTGGAGTGCCACAGTATCTTTGGGAAACAGACTCATGTTGCTAACACTCAATATTTTTTCACTGCATCATCTACTGATATATGCAAAGCTTAAGAAAATGTTCTTTTTTCCAGACTCTCTTTATTAGACTCACTTTAAAACTGTCAGTATAAAGAATATCACAAACAATGCATCAACTTAATAAAGTAGTATTTTTTCAGTCAGTCTGTGAGTCTTCTCATTTCTAATGCTCACAATGTTTGTGAGGTTACAATCACAGTACATATGAAGTTTAATACTCCTTTTCATATGCCACAGGCACATGCTGTGGCATGACTTGCATTCACTTAAAAGGCTGCCCGATATCTCATCATATGGACACCATATGATTAATTATTAATACTTCTCTCAAGTTGGAAATTCAAGCAGTCTACATTTTTCACCAGAATAAGTAATGCTGAACACTCTGTGCACGTATCTGTTCCTTTTCGAAGGACTATCTACTTTAGATGAATGTATAAGAAGTGGATTGCCATTTTAAGAAGTAAGATGATTATCATGGTTCTTGAAATTTTCTGAAGGCTTTCCAAAAAGGTATTGAAGCCATTATCTGCAATGCACGCATGCGAAAGCTTTGGGCTTTTATCTTTATCTCGTTCTAGTTTAGTTTAGTAAGCGTATAATGTTATTAATGTTTATTTCAGTTGTCAAAGCTGTAACCTTTCCATGTTTATTTGCTAATTATAATTTTCTCTTCTGTAAATTATCTGTTCATGTTCTTTGTTCATTCATGTACTTAAACTTAATTGTATAAATCTATTTGTATGCATTTTGTACACAACAAAGAAATCAACCAATTTCACTATTATATATAATATTAAATATTTTCCCAAGAGTAGATTTCCTTAGTCTTTTTAGTCATGGAATAAAAATCTAACAATAAGTCATATACATTTTTCTTCCTTTTTATAGTCCTTCTAAATCTGAAATAGCTTTGCTGCTTTTGAATATCTACTTTCAAAGAAAATGTCAAAACCTCTGACCATTTAGTAGCCTCATGCAATACCTGACGTCTTCCTAAATAACATGTCTCCTCTTTACTTGCCTAATTCAATTTCCCACTCTTAAATGCACCAATGGAGAATGCTGAAGCTCTGGATTTAAAAGGGGCTAGAACTGAGATGATTATTAGGTTTAACTGTAAGTTAACCACACAAATGTCCATTTATTCTTTTATTCTCAGTTTATTTATTTTTGGCCACTCTGTGCAGCATGCAAGATTTTAATTCCCTGACAAGGGACTGGATCTGCACTCCTTGCAGTAGAAGCATGGACTCATAACCACTGGACCACTAGGGAAGACTCATAAATGTCTTTTTAAATTTTTCAGAAAGTGGAATTTTGTGAAGGCCAAATCATATATCAAACTATGACCATGAGCTCACCTTGCCATTCAGGGCTCCATGGACCCGCTGCCACTGGCGGTTCATCTCTCCCAGGTGCTCTGCAAACTCTGTTCTCTCATAGCGCTTACTTTCTACATCACAGGTGCTTAACTGAAGTAATGACTGGTTTACAAAGTCAACTATCCATTGTTTATAGTCCATTTCCATTCTAAGCTCCTAAAACAAAGAAAACAAAATTAAACCACCAACGACCGAACTGAAATAGGTTAGAGGAACTGGGCCTCCCCTTTGTTGTGCTGTAGGGGACCCCAGGCTGCCACTGGGTCATCCAGCAGTACCTGTCCGGACTTACATTTTACCCCTCCCCAACCCCACCAGGTGTCTGCTTTGAGTGGAGAGCCTTATTGGGAATTACACGTTTCTGGAACAGAGAGACTCATGGCTTTCAGACAGACTGAAAAATCAAAGATGGCACCATGAATGGTAGTAGAATCATAGGAACCAAAATCAAGACCAAATATCTGCCAAGGGGTTCCTGTAAGAGGTTTCCTGAGAGCTACATTGGAATTCAGAGTCATTCTGTAGGCTCATGGAAATGACCAGGTGGGAAGCCTGAAGTTAAAACTCTCAGAAAACCCAGGACACCTTTAAGGAACTGTGCCAGTTTAGGCAGCTTCCCTGAGGACTGTCTCGGAAGCCTCCAAGTTTGGATGACTTTAAGTTCTAGAGCAATCCTAAACCCTCCTAGGGCCAAGCATGTTTCTTTCAAGACTAATACTTGTTGGGTTTATCCTGCAAGTTCAAGCACCTCCTTTGGAGACATCTAGGGGGAAAACCAAGTTATGTGCTAGGTTGCTAGGGCCTGTGAGAAAAACACACATAGTCCCTCCAGATTCTACTACTCACTGAAGTTAGGATGGGATAGGAGTTAAAAAGAAAATCCTTACTAATATCTTGGTTTGTGGTTAAGCCATTCATTTTCTGCCTGTCCTAAATCACTTCAGTTGTGTCTGACTCTTTGCAGCCCTATGGACTGTAGCCTGCCAGGCTCCTCTGTCACTGGGATTCTTCAGGCAAGAATATTGGAGTGGGTTGCCATTTCCTCCTCCAGGGGATCTTCCTAACCCAGGGATTGAACCCACATCTCCTACATCTCCTGCATTGGCAGGCAGGTTCTTTACTGGACCAGAGGCTAGATCTATTAGCCTATGAGGTCTTAGGAAGCAATGACCAGAGTCCTCATTCATCTCTGTGTTCCTAGTGGCAAACACCTTGCTGGCACACAATAAGTATTTGCATGTGGCTTGTTAAATGTTAGTTAAATCTACTTGAAATTGAATATCACAGAGAAGTCCACATTCCTGTCTATTTGTAGAAGGATATCAATTTTTCCTTATGCATTCTCTTATCCAAGGGACATTTACTTAATACCTATTGGATGCCAGGTACTGTGCTAGGTGTGCTGTTTTGGGAAGGTAAAGGAGAAGCTCCTGCTCTCAAGAAGCGAAGTCAAGGTGGGGAGATGGGCAAGTAAGGAAATATTGGGTTGGCCAGAAAGTTCAGTCCGGTTTTTCCATAAGATGCGATAGAAAAACTGGAACAAACTTTTTGGCCAACTCAATAATTACAATACCAGGTGATAGGAACTATCGATAGCCACCATGCAGACACCTAATCCTGGAAAGTAAACTGATCTGGCTGGGAGAGTCAGATTTCCAAATGAGGAGACACTTGAACTGACTCTCGAAGGATGACTAAGAAGATTCCCATGGCTAAAAGTGGGACACTAGAATTCCCGGGCCGAAGGTACAGCACATACAAAAACATGAGTGGGAGAGCCCCAGGAGCAGCGGAGGGACCACAAAGGACTTGGTTCAGGCAGAGTTCAGGGTTTACATGGAAAAATGAAGAGATGAGGCTGGAGAGGAAAAGAGAGGCCAGTTGAAATCTTGGATTCTGTACTGTGGTGATGGGAACTACCAAAAGAATCTGGGCAGGACAAGAGCGAGTATACTAACTTCTCTCTTTAGAGTCATCCACCATCCTATTCCCCACCGATAGAATCAGCCTTTCTAAGTTATATTCTACGTGTCTCTTTGTTCAGTATTTCTTTTCCGACAGACTTGCCTTCTTGATTTCATGAAATGGCTTCTGGCTTTTTTTAGATAATTACCTTGTACTTCTGAAGAAGATTTTTAACTTGAGATGCAGAACTCACTGAATGCTCGGAGTCTTCATCTTCAGTTTGATGTTCCACATTGTTCATCCAGTCAATCATTTCCATGATTGCTTTACGAGACGGCAATTTCTCCATCTGAAGCTGCAAAAACAAAATGATTTTCATTTAATTACCTGCAGTTAACAAAATGAATCAGGGCATCACTGACGATGATATCTAGTTTGATAAAAGGTCACGCCACATAATTACGCACGTTACTCATGAAAACAAACCCAGCATTCAAGCTCAGAATAAGTGACCCCAAAACAATGACAACGACCTTCACATAAACTAACACAGTGGTGCAGATAAACTGGGAAATAAAGTAATTAAGCCTGATTTCTCTCTTAAGAAAGATCCCACTGGAGGAGAGTCCAGTAATTAAGGTCTATATTCAGTGGTGCCAGAGAAAAATAAGGTGGTGTCAATGAAAATTATTGAGTCAGAGAAATGATTTTAAAAGAGTTGTGTGTTAACAAATGGATGCTAATTCAAATGCTGGGTCTTTGAATACTTACCTGGTGAAGTTTTTCTTGAATGTCTGGAAGTTGAGTTATGAGCACTGTCCATTTTTGTTCAAATTGTGCCAAAGAAGCTCTCAGTGTTGCCGTATCAGCTTCCTTCAGGTGAAGGAGTTGGTTCCCAGTACTTAGAACTGCAGTCTTCAAGGAGGACTTTTCATCAACTTCCTTTGAAAACTCCTAAAAGCGAACAGTTTTAAAATTTAGAAACATTTAAGGACTTCCCTGATGGTCCAGGTCCTGATGGCTAATGCAGGGGACATGGGTTCGATCCCTGGTCTGGAAAGATTCCACATGCTGCACCTTCTGAGCCCATGCACCCTAGAGCCTGCGCTCTGCAACAAGAGAAGCGGCCATAATGTGAAGGCTGCACACCTCAACTAGAGAGTAGCCCCTGCTTGTCACAACCAGAGAAAGCACACGCGCAGTGACAAAGACCCAGCACAGCCAAAATTAAATAAATAAATAATAAAAAGAGAGACTTTTACTATATAAATATGGTATGGAGTAATTAAGAATCAGAATAACTGGTTAGAGTTCAAAGCTAAATAACTGAATTCAAATAGTAAATATTTATATGTATATGCACATATGTATACACACACTCACACATGTATGCACACACACATTTTTCCTAAATGTCAGGCACTGTTCTAGGCATTAGATATATGGTGGGGAACAAAAGAGATGAAATTCCTACCCCTCGAGGGGCTTATAATCTAATGGATTATTGTTTTTAAAAATAGCCAAATCATTTCAACTTTAAAAAGAAACTATGGAACACAGCACGAAGTTCATACTGAGTGAATTAAATGCAACCAATTTTTAACCAAAATATTTGAAAATATTCCTGTGTACTTATAAGCTTTTTCCAAGTAAATTTAAGAAATATTTTCATTTTAACATCAAAATGAGTGATAGCTACAAAATATGAAAAGTGGAGAAAAAACTAAGAGAAAAGACAAACAGGTCTTGGAAGTATAATTTATATTACAAAAGTTACTACTCTTTCTTAAAAAAAAAAAAAGACCTGAAAATAAAAGAACAATAACATTTTAGTGGAAATATCAATTCTGTAAGAACAATTTAAAACCATGTATTTATTAACTAACATTTATGAATTGATTATCTTGTGAGGTTTTGGGATGGAGTTGGTGGGAGTGATATTTTCTGTACTTATGAAACATGTTCCACGTCAGAGTAAGTTTTAGATTTATATATATTTTATAGGGCCAATTAAAAAATATACCTTATCGGTATTATAAACATATAAATCAACAATATAAACAAATAGTTCTAAGTCTGAAGAATACAGCTGCTATTAGCCCAAGTCTTACTCCTTATCCACACATAAAGGTTATAGAGATGAAACACTTCAACTGCCATAATTTTCCCCTGCTATTTATAGTCAATCAATAACTATTCAAGCATATTCTATTACAACTTACAAAAAAATTGTTTATGTTGCTTCTGATTGTGTCCAGGTCCTGAGACACATTGAGGGACTGCTCTTTCCAATAGTTCAGAGTTTGCTGAGAAGACTCCAACCACTTGGTTAACTGATCTGAATCTCTGTTATAACTAACAGGAGCAAAGCGAGAGAGAAAGGAAATAAGAAACAATATCCAACACCCGCAAATTTTCTTCTGTTTCACTGTATGATTTCTTGTGTTGATCAACTCTGGTACTCAAAAAAAAAAAATCATGATTTTTTTTTAAAGGATTATATACTCTGTTTCATTCCAGGCCCCAAATCTGAGGCTTCTGTCATTTTCTATGATTCTATAATGACTAATCAAGAACAAAGAGGCATTTTAAAGTCTAAAATATTCTTTTAAAAATTTATGACAGCTATACCAAAATAAACCCACAGGTAAGGAAAGAGATTATTTTTATTCATCAAATGTCCTCTATAGATTTGTGTACAATACAAATATAACCAACATTTATTATAAGCTGTTATTATTTATTATAAGCTATATAACAGCAAACTGCTGTTCACTGGATGCCAATATATCTGATAGAATGAAAATATCCAAGCAAAATGCTGTCCCTCTGGTAAACATCTAAACTTCTTTAGGTTAAGACAGCCCCCTAAGGGGCAGGGAAGAGAATCAGGTTAAACATTCTGTGTTTTCTACCTCCAAGGGGTTCAAGAGTGAAATAAGTCAGACAGAGAAAGCCAAATAGCATAAAATAATCATTTACATGAAGATTCTAAAATATGATAAAGATGAACTTATTCACAAAATCCCCTATGATTACCAAAGGGGAAAGAGGGGGAAGGATAAATTAGGAGTTTGAGATGAACATAAACACAATACTATTAATATATATAAAATAGATAAACAATAAGATCCTACTGTATAGCACAGGAAACTATATTCATTATCCTATAGTAAAGCATAATGGAAAAGAATATGAAAAAGAACACATACATATATTACTGAATCACTTTGCTATATACCAGAAATTAACACAACATTGTAACTCAAGTATACTTCAAGAAAATTTTTTATAAAAGATTTGAGCTGTTAAAGCAAAAAAAAAAAAATTCTTTGAAGAAGTCCAAAGACTTTTTCCAAACTATTCCATTAGCTAAAATTATTTTTAAGATGTAAAAAAATTTTGGAAGAGTGTAGGAAAGAGCAACATGATGACATAAAGGTAACATGTATATAATTTTATAACATAACTCCTAGTTTCTATAGAAAACTGATTACACATTATCCTGAGCCATACGAACCAGCATCAGAGGCTCTAGATCTCATTTAGCCTGGAACAGGGACCCAGCTGCCTTAGATGATCAAAAATTGTACCACAGGGGGATGACATGTGAAATGTGGCCGACTGCAGAACCCTTCTGAGGTCTTATTCCACAGCAAAACCTGACACCAATCAATCCCTAAGAAAACATACCTGAGCAGATGCTTGAGAAGCGTTTGCAGTCTGTGTAGTTCATGATCAATTTTTTTGTTTAGGGACAACCACTGCTCTTCCAGTTTTGCAATCTGGCCCTCTAGTTCAGGACAGTTTACAGATGCAACCAGCTGTTTACCTTCATTCAGAGTCTGGTAAAGCCGGGCATGCTTCTCATCCATGTTTCTTTTTATTTGCTAATAAAAATAAAGTCATAGATTGAATTACTGAAAATTAAATCAGCCAATCAACTCACAAATATCTCATGAAAAACCTACAGTTGAGGCTACTGAAGAAATAATAACACACAGTCAATATGGAAAACAGTTTGGAGGTTCCTCAGAAAACTCAAGATAGAATGATCCAGCAATTTCACTTCTGGGCATATCATCCCTGGACAAAACTATACTTCTGGGCATATCCCTGGACAAAACTATAATGGGGGGAAGATATGTTTCCCCCATGTTCATAGTAGCAATGTTCACAATAGCCAAAACATGGAAGCAACCTAAATGTCCATCGACAGACAAATGGATAAAGAAGACGTGGTGCACGTATACAATGGGATATTACTCAGCCATAAAAAAGAGTGAAATAATGCCAACTGCAGCAACATGCCTGCAACTAAAGATAACCACACTAAGCGAAGGAAAGAGGAAGACAAATGCCATGTATCACTTATATGTGGAATATAAAATATAGCACAAACAAACCTATGTCCAAAACAGAAACAGACTCACAGACAGAAAGAATAGATCTGTGGTTGACAAGGGGGACAGAGTGGAAAAAGAAAGATGGATTGTGAGTGTGGGATTGGCAGATGCAAACTATCATATTTAGAATGTATAAAAAAGGTTCCTAATGTAGAGCACAGGGAACTATATTCAATATCCTGTGATACACCATAATGGAAAAATATGTATATATTAAAAAAGAATATATATGTGTATGTAACACTTTGCTGTACAGCAGAGATTGGCACAACATTGTAAATCAACTGTACTTCAACAACAACAAAAAGAAACAATAATACTTTCCTAATCCTCAAGACTCTTGCAGTCTGCCTGAGCATAATTAACGGATTATTATCTTTCATGACGAGAGTGTCTAGTACATTTCTCCTGCATGGACTTATACATACAGTAGGAAATGAAAATTCACAGATTTTAGAACTGATCATTTAATTCTTTCACCTGGAAACTAAAACGGTGACAGTCTTCAGGGCACAGCGAGCTTGCAGAGAGGGTTTGTGTGACCTAAGGATTACTCTGAAAATCAAGAAATTTTACATAGAAATCAGGATTTCCTGTGACTCTGGGAAAACAGGAAGATCTATTATAGCAAGCTCCTTTAGAAGAGGCTATTCTCCTGGGTTCTCCTCCACTGCTCTCCCCACCAGCCCTCAAATATCTATCCACTCAGCTGCCCTTATTTCTGTTCTCTTGTCTGGGACCCTGGAAGCATTTTACCTTGTGGGCTAGGTAGGAAGGGGTTATTCTTTAGACACAAATAGTAGGGGGAAAAGTTCACTGTGAGATTCTTCTGAATATAAGGACTCAAGAAGCAGGAAAAAGAGGACTTCAGAAGAATAAATTAAAGCATTACACTGCTAATTCAATTTCATGAAAAGAAAAATAAAATTCTTCAAAACTGCAAATACAATGATCCCCTGAGGAGAACTCTCTAAAGGCAATTATCTCCCACAGTTGGGTTCAGCTTAATGACATATCCTGATAGTTACTTAAATTTAACCTTAAAAAATAAATTATGGTCAAACAGAACATTTGCCATTTTCCAATTAACTTAAGCCTTTAAAAAATTATTAAAAATTCTACCTCCAATCCCTTTCTACCACTCTAGTTACAAATCCCTCTTCCTGCTTGAGTCTGCAGGCTAGAATAAACTGTTTAATGTTAGTTTAAAAAAATTAATGGTTCTAATTTTCTAAGCCTTCAGTGCAAGACGCTTCATCTTTAGAGCATCTCTGAGAAGTTTTAATGTCCTCATTTTGTCCCCGAGAGTCAGGCTGCACTAGTCACTTGGCCCATGAGGTGACAACCAGCACTGAACACGGCCTGTTCAACTCCAGAGGTCACACAACTGACCGACCCTATATTCCCAGCCCATAGATGTCCACCAGTCAAGATATATCCAAACTTCCGCATGACACAGAAGACTGATAACAACCTTAGGACCACTGTCAGTGAGACGGGCTTCACTAGATTATCTGTCTTCTTTTAGTCTGGCAGATGTATCTGAGAGTCTTAGAACAGTTATATCATTTTTTAAACTATTTCAAGCTTAACAGAAACACAGGTTATAGTTTAAGGCAAGGGTCCCTAACCTCCTGTATGTAAAGACTGAGGATCTGAGGTGGAGCTGACGTAATAATAGAAATAAAGTGCACAATAAATATAATGCGCTTGAATCATCTTGAAACCATCTCCTCACCCAGTCTGTGGAAAAACTGTCTTCCATGAAACTGGTCTTTGGTGCCAAAAATGTTGGGGACCACTGGTTTAAGGTATACAGCTACTCTTGGAGAAATAATCAGGCTTCTATAAGGTTGGCTAATGTGAACTGTTTCTTAATCCCATGAGGTTTTAAAGCTATATTTTCCACTGCATTCTCTCAGCTGTTTAGATGGCACCTTCTGCCCCACTAGGCTAACAAAGAATTAAAGAGCAGCTTCTTGTCCCGGAAGACTCAGATTTATGTTTGAGTTTGGCTCAATATGTGAAGATGGCGAAGAGATCAACTGAAACTTTCAAGACACCTAGAGAGCATAACCACAGCGTTCCAGCCTCTGGAAAATGCTCCTTGTAGGAGCCTAAGTGCCTCCAAGGAATGGTGGTACCCTGCCAAGTAATTCACGTTTTTATTTTTCATCCAGTCTGGTTAGGCAACAAACCTGCTTTTGAAGTTTTAAAGTGGATATTTGATAGCACACACACACACACACACACAACTAACCACACAACCAGATTCTGACCACAAACATTCTAAAGTAAAAACTAAGCATTTCAAGTTTCTGTCAAAAATACTTAGAACCTGTTCTTATCTTGTAGGTCACATTCTCAATGCCACTCAAAAACCACGCTAAGGTTGTATCTTTTCTATGGCATTGAAATCTGAGACACAGAGACTTCGATCATAACAATACCAAACATTACACAAGAAAAAATTTCAAGTCTGAAGTCTCTTTATAATGCTGGTGGCAGGTAACAGATTGTTGTTTTCCTCATAGGCTTTGTCCAATCAGGGCTTCACTTGTCATAAGACTAAAAATATGTTCAGAGGCCCATAGTTTGCAAAGTTCTTCTCATACTTTAGCTCATGTCCACACCTGCTGACATCCACCTCCAGAGACAGGTAGAACAAGCTCGATTACCTACATTCTATAGATAAAGACACTGAACCTTAGGGACAGAAAGCTGACAAAGTGCTAAATGAGAGACAGTCAGGACTCAAACCAAGGTCCCAACCCCACGTCAGGCACATGGTTACGAAGAGACGCCCACAAGCAAATCTGCAGTTCTCCCAAATACGTCTCCCTGTGAGTTGTTTGAAGAACATTTCATTTCAATTCAAATCATTCACTTCAAAATCAAGTACTTCAGTCAAACCACAATAAAAACACAAAGTGCTTCAGACCATGACTTTGATGGCTTAAGTGGAAGCAAAATACCTGGTAATATGAAATCCTTTCCACTAATCTTTCCTCCGTCTCTTCTACCAAACTCACAGAGGGCAACGTAGACATAAGAATTTCCAGGTCCTTTTCAAGAGAGGCATAGTTTTCATCAAATTCTTCCCATTTCTAGAGAATTAAGAACACATGATTACCAGGGGACTTAGTTCCAGAAAGGGATGAAATTAATCTCCCAAGCAAAAATGAACTCTGAGACCATACAAAATTAAAGCACAGATTCCAGGGGTTTCTGAGATATAACCCACACTAATGACAGCTCAGAGTCTGGTGGGAAACAATTCCACTTTCACTGCAGTGCGGAAAAGGTTTTAAAAAATCCAGGTGGTACTAGGGTTTTATGTTTGTCTCGGCAGCTCGAGTAGGGAATAATAGGATTGAGTTAAAATGATACTCTCAGCGTACGCCTCTGTGGAAATCTCAGAGGACTTTTATTATTTGGAAAGGAAGGTGCTAACGTTTGAAGTTTTTCAACAGAAGCTCATGTTAGGCTGTTCCTTACGCTCCCTGCGCCAACTCCCAGCCCACTGAACATGACCCAACTCATTACACTAGCATGCTGCTCAAAGGAGTGGTTTGAGATGCTGTGAGCTTACACTTCAGCAGGGGAGCACTATTGCCTTCGCCAGAGTCTGCTTGGTCCCAGCACTCTGATTCCAGAGAAGCCCACCTCTGGGGCCTTAACCCTCAACAGAGCTTATGAGACAAAATACTACGTGCTGGAAAACGAACCACCTCACTAATTTTCCTACCGAGTGAAACAGTGGGTCACCTGAAAGTTAGGGACACTTACTGGACTCATGGAGTCTTTTTCTTTTTCTTAACTCATAATTTATTTGGCTGTGCTGCATGGCATGTAGGATCTTAGTTTCCTGACTAAGGATCAAGCCTGTGCCCCCTAACTTGGAAGCCCAGAGTCTTAACCACTGGACCATGAGGGAAGTCACTCATGGAATCGTTTTCTTTTTATAAACACCATGAACTATTACTATAAATACCAACTTGACATACTATTAGAAAATTAATTTTATTAGCATAAAATAATTTCATATCTTATCACATTAAAAAGTTGAGTATTTCTTTATTTTATGTAATAAATACCCACCGTGTTTAAGAAGTTAAAGGTGGAAAAAACCTTAAAACTGAGAAAGAGCTTTATGTAACTTTTTAACTTTATGTAACTTTTTAGTTTTCTTTTTTAAAAAATTAATTAATTAGTTATTTTTTGGAGGCTAATTACTTTATAATATTGTATTGGTTTTGCCATGCATTGACATGGCTCTGCCACAGGTGTATACATGTTCTCCATCCTGAACCCTCCCCCTACCTCCCTCCTCATCCCATCCCTCTGGGTGATCCCAGTGCACTAGCCCCAAGCATCCTGTATCATGCATTAAACCTGGACTGGTGATTCGTTTCACATATGATATATTACATGTTTCAATGCCATTCTCCCAGATCATCCCACCATCGCCCTCTCCCACAGGGTCCAAAAGACTGTTCTATACATCTGTGTCTATTTTGCTGTCTTGCATACAGGGTTACCGTTACCATCTTTCTAAATTCCATATATATGTGTTAGTATACTGTATTGGTGTTTTCCTTTCTGGCTTACTTCACTCTGTATAATAGGCTCCAGTTTCATCCACCTCACTAGAACTGATTCAAATGCATTCTTTTTAATGGCTGAGTAATACTCCATTGTGTATATGTACCACAGCTTTCTTATCCATTCATCTGCTGATGGACATCTAGGTTGCTTCCATGTCCTGGCTATTATAAACAGTGCTGCGATGAACACTGGGGTACATGTCTCTTTCAGTTCTGGTTTCCTTGGTTTGTATGCCCAGCAGTGGGATTGCTCGGTCATATGGCAGGTCTATTTCCAGTTTTTTAAGGAGTCTCCACACTGTTCTCCATAGTGGCTGTACTAGTTTGCATTCCCACCAACAGTGTAAGCAGGTTCCCTTTTCTCCACACCCTCTCCAGCATTTATTGCTTGTAGACTTTTGGATAGCAGCCATTCTGACTGGCATGAGATGCTACCTCATTGTGGTTTTGATTTGCATTTCTCTGATGATGAGTGATGTTGAGCATCTTTTCATGTGTTTGTTAGCCATCTGTATGTCTTCTTTGGAGAAATGTCTGTTTAGTTCTTTGGCCCATTTTTTGATTGGGTCATTTAAATTTCTGGAATTGAGCTGCAGGAGTTGCGTGTATATTTTTGAGTTAGTTGTTTGTCAGTTGCTTTGTTTGCTCTTATTTTCTCCCATTCTGAAGGCTGTCTTTTCACCTTGTTTATAGTTTCCTTTGTTGTGTAAAAGCTTTTAAGTTTAGTTAGGTCCCATTTGTTTATTTTTACTTTTATTTCCAATATTCTGGGAGATGGGTCATAGAGGATCCTGCTGTGATTTATGTCGGAGAGTGTTTTGCCTGTGTCTTCCTCCAGGAGTTTTATAGTTTCTGGCCTTATGTTTAGACCTTTAATCCATTTTGAGTTTATTTTTGTGTATGGTGTTGTAAAGTGTTCTAGTTTCATTTTTTTTTTAAGTCATTGGCCAGTTTTCCCAGCACTACTTGTTAAAGAGATTGTCTTTAATCCATTGTATATTCTTGCCTCCTTTGTCGAAGACAAGGTGTCCATAGGTGCATGTATTTATCTCTGGACTTTCTGTTTTGTCCCATTGATCTATATTTCTGTCTTCGTGCCAGTACCATACTGTCTTGATGACTGTGGCTTTGTAGTAGAGCCTGAAGTCAGGCAGGTTGATTCCTCCAGTTCCATTCTTCTTTCTTAAGATTGCTTTGGCTATTCAAGGTTTTTTGTATTTCCATACAAATTGTGAAATTATTTGATCTAGTTCTGTGAAAAATACTGTTGGTAGCTTGATAGGGATTGCATTGAATCTGTAGATTGCTTTGGGTAGTATACTCATTTTCATTATATTGGTTCTTCCAATTCATGAACATGGTATATTTCTCCATCTATTTGTGTCCTCTTTGATTTGTTTCACCAGTGTTTTATAGTTTTCTATATATAGGTCTTTTGTTTCTTTAGGGAGATATATTCCTAAGTATTTTATTCTTTTCATTGCAATGGTGAATGGAATTGTTTCCTTAATTTCTCTTTCTGTTTTCTCATTGTTAGTGTATAGGAATGCAAGGGATTTCTGTGTATTGATTTTATATCCTGCAACTTTACCATATTCATTAATTAGCCCTAGTAATTTTCTGGTGGAATCTTTAGGGTTTTCTATGTAGAGGATCATGTTGTCTGCAAACAGTTAGAGTTTTACTTCTTCTTTTCCAATCTGGATTCCTTTTATTTCTTTTTCTGCTCTGATTGCTGTGGCCAAAACTTCCAAAACTATGTTGAATAGTAGTGTTGAGAGTGGGCACCCTTGTCTTGTTCCTGACTTTAGGGGAAATGCTTTCAATTTTTCACCATTGAGGATAATGTTTGCTGTGGGTTTTTCATATATAGCTTTCATTATGTTGAGGTATGTTCCTTCTATTCTTGCTTTCTGGAGGGTTTTTATCATAATGGATGTTGATATCTGTCAAAGGCTTTCTCTGCATCTATTGAGATAATCATATGGTTTTTATTTTTCAATTTATTAATGTGGTGTATTACATTGATTGATTTGCAGATATTGAAGAATCCTTGCATCCCTGGGATAAAGCCCACTTGGTCATGATGTATGATCGTTTTAATATGTTGTTGGATTTTGTTTGCTAGAATTTTGTTAGGGATTTTTGCATCTATGTTCATCAGTGATATTGGCCTATAGTTTTCTTTTTTTGTGTGGAATCTTTGTCAGGTTTTGGTATTAGGGTGATGGTGGCCTCATAGAATGAGTTTGGAAGTTTACCTCCCTCTGCAATTTTCTGGAAGAGTTTGAGTAGGATAGGTGTTAGCTCTTCTCTAAATTTTTGGTAGAATTCAGCTGTGAAGCCATCCGGTCCTGGGCTTTTGTTTGCTGAAAGATTTCTGATTACAGTTTCAATTTCCGTGCTTGTTATGGGTCTCTTAAGATTTTCCATTTCTTCCTGGTTCAGTTTTGGAAAGTTGTACTTTTCTAAGAATTTGTCCGTTTCATCCACGTTGTCCATTTTATTGGCATAGAGTTGCTGATAGCAGTCTCTTATGATCCTTTGTGTTTCTGTGTTGTCTGTTGTGAAATCTCCATTTTCATTTGTAATTTTGTTGATTTGATTTTTCTCCCTTTGTTTCTTGATGAGTCTGGCTAATGGTTTGTCAATTTTATTTAACTTCTCAAAGAACCAGCTTTTGGCTTTGTTGATTTTTGCTATGGTCTCTTTTGTTTCTTTTGCATTTATTTCTGCCCTTTTAAGATTTCTTTCCTTCTACTAACCCTGGGATTCTTCATTTCTTCCTTTTCTAGTTGCTTTAGGGGTAGAGTTAGGTTATTTATTTGACTTTTTTCTTATTTCTTGAGGTGAGCCTGTATTGCTATGAACCTTCTCCTTAGCACTGCTTTTATAGTGTCCCATAGGTTTTGGGTTGTTGTGTTTTCATTTTCATTCGTTTCTATGCATATTTTGATTTCTTTTGTGATTTCTTCTGTTATTTGTTGGTTATTCAGCAGCGTGTTGTTCAGCCTCCATATGTTGGAATTTTTAATAGTTTTTCTGCAGTAATTGACATCTAATCTTACTGCATTATGGTCAGAAAAGATGCTTGGAATGATTTCAATTTTTTTGAATTTACCAAGGCTACATTTATGGCCCAGGATGTGATCTATCCTGGAGAAGGTTCCGTGAGCACTTGAGAAAAAGGTGAACTTCATTGTTTTGGGGTGAAATGTCCTATAGATATCAAGTCAGTCTAACTGGTGTATTATATCATTTAAAGTTTGTGTTCTCTTGTTAATTTTCTGTTTAGTTGATCTATCCACAGGTGTGCGTGGGTTATTAAAGTCTCCCACTATTATTGTGTTATTAATTTCCCCTTTCATGCTTGTTAGCATTTGTCTTACATATTGTGGTGCTCCTATTTTGGGTGCATATATATTTATAATTGTTATATCTTCTTCTTGGATTGATCCTTTGATCATTATGTAGCGTCCTTCTTTGTCTCTTTTCACAGCCTTTGTTTTAAAGTCCACTTTATCTGATATGAGTATTGCTACTCCTGCTTTCTTTTGGTCTCTGTTTGTGTGGAATATCTTTTCCAGCCCTTCACTTTCAGTCTGTATGTGTCCCTTGTTTTGAGGTGGGTCTCTTGTAGACAGCATATATAGGGGTCTTGTTTTTGTATTCATTCAGCCAGTCTTTGTCTTTTGGTTGGGGCATTCAACCCATTTACATTTAAGGCAATTATTGATAAGTATGATCCTGTTGCCATTTACTTTATTGTTTTGGGTTCAAGTTTATACACCCTTTCTGTGTTTCCTGTCTAGAGAAGATCCTTTAGCATTTGTTGGAGAGCTGGTTTGGTGGTGCTGAATTCTCTCAGCTTTTGCTTGTCTGTAAAGCTTTTGATTTCTCCTTCATATTTGAATGAGATCCTTGCTGGGTACAGTAATCTGGGCTGTAGGTTATTTTCTTTCATCACTTTAAGTATGTCTTACCATTCCCTTCTGGACTGAAGAGTTTCTATTGAAAGATCAGCTGTTATCTTTATGGGAATCCCCTTGTGTGTTATTTGTTGTTTTTCCGTTGCTGCTTTTAATATTTGTTCTTTGTGTTTGATCTTTGTTAATTTGATTAATATGTCTTGGGGTGTTTCGCCTTGGGTTTATACTGTTTGAGACTCTCTGGGTTTCTTGGACTTGGGTGACTATTTCCTTCCCCATTTTAGGGAAGTTTTTAACTATTATCTCCTCAAGTATTTTCTCATGGCCTTTCTTTTTGTCTTCTTCTTCTGGGACTTCTATGATTCGAATATTGGGGTGTTAAACATTGTCCCAGAGGTCTCTGAGGTTGTCCTCATTTATTTTAATTCTTTTTTCCTCTTTGTTTCATTTCTTTCTACCATTCTATTTTCTACCTCACGAATCCTATCTTCTGCCTCTGTTATTCTACTGTTGGTTCCCTCCAGAGTGTTTTTTATCTCATTTATTGCATTATTCATTATACACTGACTCTTTTTTATTTCTTCTAGGTCCTTGTTAAACCTTTCTTGCATCTTCTCGATCTTTGTCTCCAGGCTATTTATCTATGATTCTATTTTGATTTCAAGATTTTGGATCATTTTCACTATCATTATTCAGAATTCTTTATCAGGTAGATTCTCTATCTCCTCCTCTTTGGTTTGGTGGGCATTTATCCTGTTCCTTTACCTGCTGGGTATTTCTCTGCTTTTTCATCTTGTTTATATTGTTGTGTTTGGGGTGGCCTTTCCATATTCTGGCAGTTTGTGGTTCCTCTTTTTGTCGAGTTTCCTCACTGTGGGTGGGGTTGGACATGTGGCTTGTCAAGGTTTCCTGGTTAGGGAAGCTTGCGTCGGTGTTCTGGTGGGTGGAGCTGGATTTCTTTTCTCTGGAGTGCATTCAAGTGTCCAATAATGAGTTTTGAGATGTCAATAGGTTTGGTGTAACTTTAGGCAGCCTGTATATTGAAGCTCAGGGCTATGTTCCTGTGTTGCTGGAGAATTTGCATGGTATGTCTTTCTTTGGAGCTTGTTGGCCCTTGGGTGGTGCTTAGATTCAGTGTAGGTATGGAGGCATTTGATGAGCTCCTATTGATTAATGTTCCCTGGAGTCAGGAGTTCTCTGGTGTTCTTAGGATTTGGACTTAAGTCTCCTGCCTCTGGTTTTCGTATTCTTTACAGTAGCCTCAAGACTTCTCCATCTCCTTTCGAAGACAATGGGCTGTCTTTTTGGGTGCCTGATGTCCTCTGCCAGCATTCAGAAGTTGTTTTGTGGAATTTGCTCAGCATTCAAATGTTCTTTCGATGAAGCTGTGGAGGAGAAAGTGGTCTCCCTGTGCTATTCCTCCACCATCTTAGGACCGCCTCCCTTAACTTTTTTCTTTGAATCAGGACAGAACTGGCATAAATATACTTCAGCAACAGAACATCTGGGCTTGTCCTCTTCAGGATGCACAGTTTCAGAACCATTGATGTTTCATGAATGATCTCATTCAAGATCTCAAAGTGCTTCCCATTTTGTTTATTTGTACACAGCCCTTGAAGGCAGAAAGATGCTGTGCCATCCCTAATTGACGTATAGGAAATCTCAGCTAATATTTCACTGGGGGAGCAGCAGTAGGAGCTGGAACAGGATACATGTTCCTCATTGCTGGTTCTCACTTAACTACTGCTTAATAATAACCAGATACTTGCTTTCGAACCTAGAGGTGGTGGTTGAAAATCCAGAAGTACAAAATGTATGAAAGCCACATACCTGCAGTAAACTCTGTAGCTTTATTCCATATTGATGTGACTTTTCTTCTAGTAATTTAACTTCTTTGACTTGTTCTGCCCCAAATGTTTCTTTCTTTTGCATTAAAGAAGGAAGCATTTTGTTGGAATATGCTTGGATCAAGAGCATGTCAGCAACAAGCTTCTGGAAAAAAAGCTGTGAAATGAGATGTTGACATTTATTTATTTTTACACTGTGAAAAGCCTTAAAATTTAAGTTTTTTCAACATGTTATACTGTCATATTTACTTTCTACTCTGAAATTCCAGGACAGCCATGTAGAGCCCAAATCATGAGAAAACAAGCCAAAAATTGCCTATGTATCCATGTCATCAAGTACTAATGGAATTTTAACAAATCACAATGAAAAATTACCCCTGGTAATATTTTCCCCAAAACTATCAGTATTAAAGGGCCAATATTATTAATTAGGCAATTAAAATTTCCAGTGAGATCTTCCTATATCAGAAATTCCAAGTTTTAAGAAACTTTAAAAAAAAAATTTTTACCAAAATGCAGATGCTGATTTGGCTGATTGGTTTCAAGACAATAAATTGGATGAATAGACATGTGAGTCCAAGAGATTCACATCCCATATTCAATAGCCAGGGGTTTCTAAACTTTGGTTCTAACTTCTACTCAATACAATGGTTAAATAAAGGAAATTTCTTGATGGGGGTCTATTGGGATTCTGGTTGGTCAAAGCTCCTAGAATAGCACTTTAAGACCTTTAAAGAGAAAGGCTTTCCTTCACATGGTTCACCGTTTATAGCCAGCTGCCCCCTCTAATTATTTTGAGGGGCCTCTTATTAGGTGAATCCCTTTTCTTATTCCCTGAAAGGGATACATAAAAGGGTCTACAATAAGCTTTGAGACATTCTATATATCAGTTAATATATTTTCTCCTCTCCCCCTCCATTCTTTATATAATATTTACCTTTGGATTTTTCTTAAAGTCTACTTATCAAAAACCTGGACTTCAGCTTGTTGAAGGCAGGAACTGTACCCTACACATTTATTATCAGCACTTAAATTACTACATATCTCTTGTTGGTTATCATGAGGTTTTGTTTAATGAAATGAATGGAAAACAAAAGGATTTACTGTAGCATTACACTACATATACATTTGTAATTTATTTATTTCTTTTGATTTCAGTTCTCAGTAAGGCCTTTCCTAACCTCCTGAATTCAACTCCCTCTATTCAATGCTCTTAAAGTATGTATCTCAATTTCAATTTTAAATTTGTTTGAATGGCTCCTTGATAAAAATGTCTTCTCAATCAACTAAAAGCTCCATAAATGTTAAGAATTATGTCTATTTTCACCCACAATTATATTCTAGAGTTTAGCAGAGTTCCTGGTACATGGTGTAAGACATGTTTGTTTAAAGAATAAAGGAATGATGTATATTTCACCAAGGAAGGACATGTATGTTCTCTGTTCTCATTCAGAATAACTTACAGTCTATGAAAAGGTGTTCTGACCCATGTGTCTTACCTTGTGATTTTGTATTTGAGCCTGCAGGGCAACTTTACTTTTGGTTTGTTGTAAGTGGTCATGAGCAAGCTTTTCCTTTCCGATATGCACCAGTTCCACCATGCCTTGCAACAAAGCATCTTGCTGCCTTTCAGTGATGAAAGGGCAGCTGAGTTCTGTGTACCTGGCTCTCAGGAGTCCCCATGTACTGTCAAGAACATCCTGAAAAGAAAGAACAGGTGTGCACAAACATTTCCACCCAACCATGAAAATAACCCAAATAAAGAACATATTTAAATTTCCATGGTGAGCTTCCCAGGTAGCTTTGTGGTAAAGATTCCACCTGCCAATGCTGGAGATGCAGGAGATGTGGGGCCTGGGTCAGGAAGATCCCCTGGAGAAGGGAATGGCAACCCACTCATATTCTTGCCTGGGAAATCCCTTGGACAGAAGAGACTGGCAGGCCACAGTCCATGGGGTCACAAAGAGTTGGACAAGACTGAATAAGCACACAGTGCATAAATTTCCTTGCTAGAAGAAAAATGCCTAACTTTTTATAATCATAGTAATTTATGGATTGAATATTTTCTGCTCAGACATACCTCTAATTTGTAAACCTCCTGGAGTAGAACATAAGGTAAATGAAGCCTCTCTCCTTCCTCTCTTAGTTTTGCCACTCGGCTCTCAGAGTTCTGCAGCTCCACTGTATATGCATCCATTTTCTAAAGAGAGAGACAACACACAAAAAAGCTGTTTAATAAGTCAGGAGTATACATCGTCACTTAAAAAGAATTAAATGATATAGAAAAGAACTAAGGGAAAAATGACAGTGCCACTTCTCCATCCTCTCTAGTTCTCCCCAAAGATCCACAGTTGATTGTCTATTTCTAATGTATTCAAAGCATGTACTGAGAAGAGGTATACATTCATATCCTGAAATGCACTGGATTGCACATGTCATTGGATTCTACAGTTTGCACGCCTTACTTATCAGCTCCTCAGCATTTAGTCACAGCAATACAAACTAATCTACAGCCTTTTAAACAGACACAGTAAGGCTGCTCACTGCTTTAGTAACAGTCGGTTCAAAATGGACTTTTGGGCTATTTAGGGTCTTTTAATTCAAGCAGTGCTGCCAGGTCTCTCCTCAAATATTCATATACATATTTATCTTTATGCACTTGTCTTATTTCTTTAGGATAAGTACAAACCCAGAAAGTAGAACCGTGGCCTGAACACACTAGGTCAATTGACACTTGCTGTATAAGTGAATGGAGCTGCTGGGTGAAGAGCATTTAGATTTACAATTCTGATATGTAGCCAAATGATCTCTAGATGTTGGGAGTAGTCAGCACCCCTCCCAAGAGGATGAGGGTCTCATTTCTCAACAACCTTCCCAACACTGCACAGACTTGTGTTTTACGGAGTGATTCACAAGCACAGGAAACTTATGGTGCTTGTGCAGACTTATGGAGACTTTTACGCAGGAGACTCTCTGGTTCAAGGTTAAGTCAGTTTGAATGATTTTCACTTGATTACCTGAAGCTGTTCATCAATAGTCTGGCCACTAATTTCATTCAAAGATTGTTGCAAAGATGTCTTATTCTTAACAAGTTGATCATATAATCGTTTTATTTCGTTCTGTATAAAAAGATAAATGGAGAAAAGTGAGAATCTCATTTAGAGCTTTGGAACCTTTTAAAAAATTTAGCTGTCCTTTAATTTCTGAGCTATCAGAAATTTCAAACATATGTCAAGATAGGGGAAGCCCTGCATTATCATCATCCATCAGCCTTAGCAATTACTGATGACTTGTAGCTGGTCGTCACTCTTCTGCCCCATCCCCTGAGCTTTTTTGACCGCACCTGACTTCCCTTCCCTCAGATTATTTGAAGCAAGTCCAAGATATCATATTATTTTATTAGTATATATTTCAGTATGTATCTCTACATGACAAAGATTCCTCCCTTTAAAAATATCACAATAATAATTCCTTAGCATTATTAACTACCCAGGCAAGGTTCACATTTCCCTAATTGCCTATATTTTCTCCTTTTGGTTTGCTTGAATTGGGATCTAAATGAGGTCCAATAGGTGCAGTGGATTCATGTGTCTTAAATCCCTCATAATCTGCTGGCCCCCTGCCCATCTCTCCTTTTTGTTTCTGAGATCTTTTTGTGTGTGGGGGGGAGGGAGGCAATGGTAGAAAAAAAATGGGCTACCTATCCTGTACTGCCTGTATATGGCTGACTGCACTCCCTTCGCGCCACTTAGCATTTTCTTCCCTTGTGTCTATATGACTTGGATTCTAGAGACTTGATCAGATTCAGGTTTGATTTTACAGTGAAGACTCCTTCCTAAGTAGTGGTGTGTTTCATTTCCTTTTCATTAGACAATTTCTAGCAGCTTCCTAACTAGTCCAGCTGCCTCAAGTCTCTGTTCGAATCCTCATTAGACAATTGCCAGCTGGATCTACCAGAAACGTACACGGACTGTAATACCTTTGTTCCAAAACTTTAATAGCTCCTCCTTACCTGGGAATCCTCCCAGGTGACACTTTTAGTGGTTGAATGTCATACAGGAAAGAAGCATTACTTTAGCTCAACCTAACAAATTCATACCTGAGATTTTGGAAAGGACCTCGCTTTCAAATGGTCTCCAGCCATGAGCAGCTGAACTAACTTAAAGACCTTCATAGAAAGAGTCTCACTGCTTTCCTTAGCAATTCCCATTCGTGAATGCCTCTGGATAGAGGAACAAATGAAAATCGGAGGTCCGTTCTGTCACCTAACACTACGCCAAAGCAGCCCAGCGCCCAGACTCGTACCTGATAACTGCGGGTGTAGTCGAGGCCAGCTTTCAGAGCCTTGCTTCTAGAGGCAGCTCTGGCCTGGGTGTGCTCCAGGTAGACTTGGAGGTTATCAAAACAGTCAAGGAACTGGCTGGCATTCTTGCCAGGCTGAGTCATGGCTTTTGAAAGATCATTCTTCTTGTCACTCATAGCTAAGTAAAGTTTTTTCAACTCAAGAGCCAGTGTCTGCAAAGTGGAGAAGAAGAAAGACACCGTGAACAAGTTCTGACCTTAAGAGAGGTTTCAGTTCTGGCTAACCAGTGGGCTGCCTGCAGTGACAGCCAACACACATGCTTGATGGATGCTCCCTACCTCGTAGTGCACCTGCTGGGTACCAACATCCCCTCTGAAAAGCCCAGGTGTCTGCAGCATCTCCTCCACACTACCCAGGCACTGGACGAGGGTCTGAAACAGTTCGAATAATTTCTTATCCAGATTCGTGTATGTTTCTTCTGACATGTTTTCCTGAATCAAGAGAAGAAAAGGAAAAACAGAAATCACTAAGATTCTTGGCCTTCCTAAGCATATTTTCCCTGGTTTCCATTACAGTTTACCAGTCATGTTATGTTTTTTAAAAATAATTAGTCATTTCAAATACTTTGTGAACTAGGTAGCAGAATAAATAAATAAAATTAAGATGTTAATTCTGAGAGAAACAAGTTTAAGAAACTCAGTGTTAGGTATTGAGTTGACTACTGAATAGAATTAAAAGGTAAATCGAAAGATGGACTTCTTTAGTGGGGCCATCCAGCTGGAAGTGTGAAAGTGAAAGTGTTAGTCACTCAGTCGTGTTCAACTCTTTGTGACCCATGGACTGTAGCCCACCAGGCTCCTCTCTTCATGGAATTCTCCAGGCAAGAACACTGGAGTGGGTTGCCATTTCCGTCTCCAGGGGATCTTCCTGACCCAGGGATCGAACCTGGGTCTCCTGCATTGCAGGCAGATTCTTTACTGTCAGAGCCACCAGGGAAGTGTGGTCCCAGATAAATTGTACTACCTCTCTTCCCACTGTTCTCTGTCTCCCATATTTTAATGTAGGAGAAAGTGGGTTAATGACACCAAGGATGGCCTGAAGAAAGAAGTCAAGAAACTTGAAGGGGTTCATTAGAAAGAGGAACAGTATCTTAAAGACAGGGATGGTATAGCATGGTGACTGTAAGTAAATTAGGAGCCTGCCAAACCTATTAATCACCCAATGTGGGCTGTTTCCTACTGTTTTCTTTGATGGACACCTAAGCTATCCAGCACACCATCTCAGTGTTAAGCCTACTCAAGGTTGGAAACCCTGCTGCTACTCCCTCCCTCCACCTCTCCTCAGCCTTGCAATCCCAGAGCCCCACTGCAGACAGTATTAATAGATCATGATCCTTGTTCCTGCCAATCCTAGACTCAGGTTTAGAAGCCTCTGTACGTGGAATTCTATGCAGCCACTACCAAATTTACCAGAGTCAGTAACAGAGATAAATTCTATTTGCAATTCTAGGACTCCTTCAGTTGTACATCCTATTATTTGTTCAGTAAGGAAAATTATGGGCTTCCCAGCTGGGTCAGTGGTAAAGAATTTGCCCACCAATGCTGGAGATGCAGGAGACGCACGTTCCATCTCTAGGTCAGGAAGATTCCCTGGAGGAGGAAATGGCAACCCACTCCGGTATTCTTGTCTGAGAAATCCCATGAATAGAGGAGCCTGATGGGCTATAGTCCATGAGCAAAAGAGTTCAACATAACCTAGTGACTGTGCACACTCCTTGGATGCTGGTTCTGAGGGTAAGTTGAAGAATCCACCAAAGAGGATTATGACCAATTTACAGTATCACATTTCCCCTTATTTTTGTTATTGCAATGAGGAAAATATATAATAGGCAGCTACTACCTGTGCCTGAAGATTATTTGCTTCTTGACGCAGGTCTTCAAGCTGGGTGGTGTAAGTTTTCAGTTCTTCGGTTGTTGGGTATCTAAAGTTATACACAGTCACACTGGGTAGAACACTCGTATTTGTGGTAACCTACATTTGAAAAAGGGAAATACTATTATGAAAAGTTTCAGATCCTATTAATGTAAAACATCAAAAATGCCTTAACATGCTATCTTCTGAATTTATCTTCTTGGTAAGTATTTTTGTCTATCTTGTCATTTAAAAGAAAAAAGTGATTTAATTAAAATTTAAATATTTTGGACAGCTTTGAAAAGTCATGACAGGCTTTACTTAGACACTTGAGGGTCCATTTAGATTAAAAAAAAAAAAGGGAAAAGAAACGATAATTTGAAAAATAGGGTAAATCCACTAATCTTTCAATCTGTGGCCATGCTACTGGACTTCCACGGTTAGCTCTTTCTTTCCCTGTTTACTGGCATACTCCTGGCACACAGCCAACTCTTAAATAGTATACAGTAACCTCCAGGGGCAGATCTGCATCTTGATTTGTTATTGAAAAGCCAAATTAGTACTGAAAATGAGCTGTGACTTCAGAAGGGGGAATGACTCAGAGTTAATTTCTTTGCTAAATTGGAAAACTAACATATAAAGGAACAGGATGGGGTGGTAGATGGACTCTGCTGGGGTGGGAGGGTGGAGAAAGAGGGATGGTATTCTATTCTGGAAAAAGAACCACATACATGTTATAGCGTGTATGACAAGGGGAAACCAAGACTAAAGTCCTCCCAGTGAATTCAATTCAACTTTAATTGGTCAAATAAGGTTCTTCACAGAATAGAAGAGAACTGAAAAAGTTCCCACCACACTGGGGAATTGGGAAACCACTGGTAACCATTGCCCGGGTAGTTTGAGTGCAAAACGGAAGGCACAAGCTTGACTGCTGGGAGCAACTGTGCTATTCTGTTCAAGGGCTCCCTGTTTAGAGAGACACACATCAGTAGCTGGCACAGTAAGACAAACATCATAATGGCAAAGATCAGGTATGCTAAGGTGTGTTGGTGAGAATACCTATAGACAGGTGCCATCGGCATAGGGACCAGCACACTGCAGATTTCAAATAATCTCTTTATGAATGAATGACACTCATATAGCACTATATCATTTTCAAGTGTTTTCTTTAAAATATATATTATTCATTCCTTTATTCATTCAATATATAGTAACCAAGATTTTACGATGCTCCAGTTTCTGCTCCAGGCACTCACATGTGAACCAGGCAGACACAATCTTTCTTCTCATGCTGTCTAATGGGGAATACAGACAAACAAGCGGGTGTATAGTTTAGTAACAGCTATGAGCGAGGAAGCCCATGGTGCTACAGAAGCAAAAAGGGAAGTGCAGATTTCCAGAAAGATGAAAAGAGGATAGCCAAGTATGAAAATCTATCTGGCATCTTTGCTTTCTAAAAATAAATAAATCGCTTTCTGGAAATAATGCAGAACACACATGTGTGTTTAATGAATGCTTGTTGGCTTTTCAAAGGTAAACACATTTATTTACACTGTGTGTACATACACACTGACCTGGGGCTGTACAAGCTGAGAAAGAGGGAGCCTTATTTTTGATGAGAGTTCATGGTGTAAATATTGCCACTTATCTCCACTTTGGCCCTGGGTTGACCAAATCAAGTCTGGAGCATCATTTTTGGGGCTAGATGTCTTACTGCTTTTAAAGGAAAACAAAAGGTGAAAAGAATAATCAATGTAAAAAAATTATATTACATCCAGACAGTGTTTTATAAGTAATATTAAAAGAAACATTAATTCTCCCAACTACAAAACTACTTTAAAATTCTTTAAAAAATCTTTAAAAATATTTTACCTTGCAGATGATGTCTGAGTTGTATCTTTATCATGCTGGCAATACTGGGGCCATGTTTTGTTAGCATTAAATTCTATGAATTTGATTAAATCTTTTTGTTCCATTGGTTTTAACTCCAAAACCTATAATTGAATAAGATTCAAATGGTCCAATCAATCAAGGTTTTCATTTAGTACACAAGGGTTTCTTCTGTTGAGATCATCAGATTTGAAACCACTTCCTAAATCATCATTTACTATCTCTTGTTCTTGTTAATATTTATTTTTCAAAACTTATTCAAAATCTTTAGACAACAACCAAGCATTTTTTAACATAATACTACACACAAGGAAAATCATCCCAAAAATACAAACACATTTTGAAATAGGGAAAGAAGTGCTGCAGTTGCAGAGGTATATACCTGCTCAGTTTAAGATGCATGTTAACAAAGCAGCCAAGTTCAAGTGTCCCCAATGGTAGCAGATGAAAACAAAGTAGATACTGCAGCAAATGCTCAAAACTCAGACCTGCTGTACACACAGGAACACCTACACATCACACTTTCTATTCAGTCATGTAAGAAAACACTCCAGTGGCCTTTCAGTATTTCTTATAGCTCAATGGGAAATTCCATATATAAAACTTCATTCTTGTCCTTATATCTATTGGGGGCTGAAAATACCTGTTGCTGCTGGAAATCTTTTTGTCTACTGAATTGTGGCCTTTCAGTAACAACAGATTCAAATTCAGAAAGGTTATCTGGTTGGAGAACTTTCTGACGCTCTGAAGATTTCTTTAGTGTGGTAGAATGCTGCAAAACATTTTATGATGGCAGACTGTTTAAAATGGTGATCCATTTCAATTCTAATAATGTGACTACACAATGGAAAAGTTTTATATGAAGTAAATGACTGTATCTTATTAATTATAATAATTACATACTATAATTTAATGTACTTATTTCATAACAACTTCAAAAACCACTATATTTAATAAGTGGTAATTTTATTATTTCCTCAGTTTAATTCATCCAATAAATTACTAAAAGCCAGAAAATCTATTGCCCTTTTTTCTTGAGAACAAAGTGAAATAAATATCAAAAACAGACATAGTATTAAGCTTATGAACTCAAATTTCCCCTATGTCTGAAACATAAGTAGATTTTTTAAGAGAGAGAACATATTAGGATAAAAGGGCTTCCATACAGCCTGTATATCTGCAGCCAATTTTATTTCTGTAAATAGAAGTCCTTTAAGTAGAAACCACCATCTCATTAAGAATGGCTGTGAATTTAACATAGTAAGATTCTACTCATAGGATGCACATTTGCACTTATATACACAGAATGCTTTTAAAAGTCATAAGAATACTTGAATTATATGATACTTTGATCAGTATATATAAATATTTGTAAATGGAAAACAAAAGTACCTGTGAAACAGGTTTTTGTGTTTCTGATGTTAAGTTTTAAGCATGTCTAAAAAGGCTTCATTTTTCTAGTCAACCATGATTTCACAGTTCCTTTCAAATACGAAGTTCCTTTAGAATTTATGATGAAAAGTTGCATAGCCAACAACCAACCCAGTCAAACCAACCCTAATCAAAGCAACACGATCACTAACAACAACCTAGATGAGAAAATTACACAGCAAAATGAAACCAATGACAAAAGCCAGGAAGCCCATCCCTTAAAGTTTTAAGAGGCACAATTCTTTTTCACTTACTGTAATTCCTCTGTAGTTGTTTCCTTCCCTGCACCCAGAGTCCCTTCCTGATAGATATGCCTGTATTTACATATACATACACGTCCACACATAGTCATATTTTACCTGGTCCTCACTGTATTTCTCCTGAAGCATCATTTGGACTTTTTCCAAATTACATTTCACAGTTTTCAGTTTCAAGGAAAGTGCTTCAGCCTCCTGTTGAGTGGCTCCACTGTCTCCCAGGCCCTGATCTTTGCAGTTCTCTAACAGAGAGGCCACCTTGTGCTCAATCTCTGTTAGCATAGCCTAGGAAATAAAATCATTTCATTAATCATAGTTTTGGTCTCAAACAAGCGTTACACTCCAAAATAAGTTAGATTCACTGTCTCTACACCTAAGTGTATATAAGAAGTTCCAGAAACACAGGTTGATAGGGACTTTGTGGGGGGAGGAAAAAAAACAACTTCCACGTAATTCCTATGTGTTTCAGTAGGGGTTCAGCCAAACCAACTCCAAATTGGGTGTGAATAAATAAACTAAATTGGTTGTATCACAATCTAAAACAAGTGATGCTATATTCCCCTTAGAAAACAGAGCTGAACACATCCAGTACAGCATAGTGGTTAGGACCATAGATACTAGAACTAGAACTTCATAGCTGGGAAAATCTGGGCACTTTATGTTGCATGGGTATACCTCTAGTTATCTGTAAGATGGGGATAATAACAGAACTTACCTCCGGGGTCACATTGGGAAGCTAGAGTTAAATCCATATACTCTGGCCAGTGCTTGATACGTAGTCTGTGCCTACTATTATTACTTCCCACCTTATTCCTAAACTTTTTCTGTTGCAATTCAAGTGTTGAGTAGTAATTTTAAAAAATACTTCCACAGAACCCTTGGAAAATTCTTTCCTTTGCTCTTTTCTTGTCTTTCTCAAGCCAAATAAGCTCCCCAAATATCAGAAGATGATTACAGGAAGACATAACTTGGAACCTAAAACACTTAGTCATTGATACCACTGGTCAACTTAACACCAGTGTCTAAAAATAAATCAGGAGGATGAAGTAAGTTTCCCAGTAAGTCATCATCATTGTTTTCCTCCTCAAGCGATCAAGTTTGCTCTCTCCTTGAGCTATGGAGCCGCAAAAGTCATGCCAGCTGGCTGGGCACACAAGTGTAGCAGCAGCAGAATGTAGAATCAGACACATTCTAACACTGGGATTGCTTGTGTTAAAGTCATGTGTGCTAAGAACAAGTTTAATTCTTTGAGAGAAACTTAAACCCTTAAAACAAATTTTCAATAACATAGTTATAATTTCTCATCCAAGTAAACTACTTATATCCTTGCATAAGACTCTTTTAAGCTTAAACAATGTGTACTTATAGATTTTAAAGTGGCTGAAAACAAAGTGTACTATAATTTTGTGCTTTTTGTCCACTTGGCTATTTTATGTATACATTTTCATGGGTCTACATATATATGTTTCATGATATCTATTTTAATAGCTGCATATTAGTACTCTATGATTATCTTCATCTCCTTATTGTTAAGCCTTTAAACTGTTTCCGGTGCTTCATTTTTGTAACCAATGCAGCCATAAATATTCTTCTCCTTTTAGGGTTACTTTCAGAAGATAAATTTAAAGTAATGGGATTAATAGGCCAAAGAAGATGGACATTTTATCTGCTAACAGCTGACTTCCCCAAATGCTGAACTAATCAGGCAGACATTAGTGGATCTATTTCTTCAGAGTTTTCCCGGATGATATAATTTTTGTCAAGATAATGTAGGAAGAAAACAACAGCTGTTTTGACTCATGCATCTTTAATAATCAAGGCTGCACATTTCTTCTCAATATTAAGTTACGGAATATAATTTTTTCTTGATTGATCTGTTTGTTCCTGTCCTTGGATATTTCCCCTCTGGGAACTTAATGTTTTTACAGAGCACTGTAAGGCTTTTTATGTTTCAGTGTTAAAGTCTATATGCCATGGTGTTATATAGATGAGCCAGAGATGGCCCGTGTATATGGATCTATATGTTGTTTATTACTTCACAGCAGAAATATTAGTTCATATTTCACCAGTGCCAGACTCAAAACTGGACCCCCCACATCTAGTCATGGTTAAGACAAACTCTGGAACTCTAAAGACTCCAGCCTCTGCTTCCTTCAGATTCTCTGACATTATCTCGACACACAGCCCCTCTGGTTTCTCTAACCCCTAGGAGTTCCCTTGTCTCCGCCCCTTCTGGGTGGTGGCTCCACCTCCACTCCTTGCCAAAGCCTCTAGAAGGTCTGGCAGGAGACTTCCCAGTCCCTCCAGACCCCACCTAAACGCTGCCCAAGTAATGCTCACTGCGCGCGACTGCCACCTTGTGGTCATGTCTTTTCCTTGAGCAGCCCCCACATTTTTAAATTCACAAGAGGTCCAAGGACCAGATACCGGTAATGATCAAGGACTTGACTATGGGGTCTACCCAGTCAGCAGGACCATCAGTTGGCTGACAGCACCTGAAAGGCCCTAAGTGCCCGGGTCTCAACATCTGGAATACCGAAGGTTCAGCTTAGAGGGGGACTGCTCTGCGCCACTTACACTGTCTTCTCCAGACTCTCCTGCACGTCTTTCCAGTCAGGCCACATGGTAGTGCCTGTATCTGAGTGAATCCAGCCCTCGGGAGCTGACTTTTGGGTTGAGAGGTGCTGATTGCCCGGGAAAGGAGGTCAGCTTGCCAGGCTGGGTCCTACTAGGCGGACTCCGGAGGTAGTAAGAATGTGGGTCTGAATGGGAAGGGGAGGAGCGTCGGCCTCGGGCCAAGGTGGGTCGTATGCCCAGCCCCACATAGTGGGTGGAGCTCCCTGTGGATGGGCCAGTGGTTTGAGGCACTCTGAGAGGAAGTCCCTGTCCCTGGACACCACTGCGAATAAGCCAATCAGGTGGAGATGTCAGGCCAAGGTGGGTGTAAGTGCCTTTGAGGGAGGTGCCTTGGCTGAGCTCTTGAGGACACTCAGTTCTGCTCCAGCAATGTCAGTCTCGCCCCTCCCTGGAGGGATCCAGAGATCCCAACCTTTGCTTGCCAGCAAAGCTTCCTCTAAATGACTCCAGGCAAGGAAGTTTACATTCCTGCCCCTCCCCAGCCAAGGGTGCCTGTGTTCAGTCATGTCTGACTCTCTGTGACACTCTGTCCTGTAGCCAACCAGGCTCCTCTGTCCATGGAATTTTCCAGGCAAGAACACTGGAGTGGGTTGCCATTTACGCCTCCAGAGGATCTTCCCAACCCAGGGATCGAACCCACGACTCCCGCATCTCCGGCAATGGCAGGCGGGTTCTTTACTGCTAGCGCCACCAAGCCAGCAAGAGTAGGAGCATTCATAGTAAAATGACAGCAAAGCCCTTTTCTGCTGTATCTGTAACTCTGCAAATCAGGATATTCAGTTTCATTTCTGATGAATGAAAATTTTAAAAACTGAATATTATGAATAAAATTAGTATTTGCTGAGCATTTTATATATACTTTATACTCCAGACACTGATTTAGATATTTTATCTCGTTTAATCCTGACAAAGTCTTAGGAGATGACCTATTTGAGGAAAAGGAAGTGAGAGGTAACTCCCTCCAGTTCACAGTTAATGTGACCAGATCTATACTCTAGATTCTAAGATCTTCTCCACTACTGCCTCCCCAAATACTCTGCTTATGTAAATTATTTCAAAGAATTATCCTGAGAACAAAAAGTTAAGGCCAAAATAAACATAGGGGTCGGAGCAACAGGAAGAACCAGACTGTTGACTGGTAAAGAGACAGGCCATGAACTCAGACCCAGCAGTCTTACCTGGCACCCTACCAACTGCTGTTCCACCACCTGTTGCATGTCCGCGTCTAATGTTTCTGGCTCAAATGCCACGTTGGCTTGGTGCAGCCACAGCTCCAGCTCAGCCACCTGATTCTTGCAGACATGGAGGACTTGCGCAGGCTCGGGCCTCACTTTCTCCACCGTGGCCTCAAAAGCTCCTTGCTTGTCCGAAAGGCCAGTAGCTGCAGCCTTGATGGGAGGTGTGGCACCCTATGAGAAATCCAAGATAATCCAGCAGTGAAAAACTAGGAGTCCAAAATATTCAGATTCGGACTTGTAAAGACCTGTAAACGTATAGCATTTCCCCTAGTTAAAAAGAAAAACAAAACAATAAGGGCAGAAGAAGTAAAAACAAAAAGAAACGAAGGCACCTTCACAGGCATAGCAACAATCACGTGACCTGGCGCCCCAGGTTTCCAAGCAGCCAATCTCCACGAACACAGGCGCAGAGTTCCTGGGCAGGGAGGACGCAAACAGGCTGGCGGTTCATTAAACGGTGGGTCCCAGGAGACAGGTGAGTGTGCGCGAGAGGGTGTGCATGTGGGTGTGTGTGTCTGAAACACTGCAGCGAATTGGCCAGTGTTTAAAGTTGCGTGACACATGATTAAGCAATGCTTACATTGCTATGCCCTCTGTTCAAACAGAAAAAAAAAGATCTTTACACACTGGCGGGGACACAAGGAAAATATATTAATACCTCACACTTTTAACTTAACATCTTAAGTGGTTAAGATGATAAAATATTTTAGCTTTCCCTCCTCCCTGCTATCACTTATCTTTCTCTATTAAAAATAGCTTGAGTCAAGTGATAAGCTTCATTAGGGTAATCTGGAAACTTTTCTTGTATTCTTCACTCTCTAAAGTTACTTTTCAGCTTCTAGATACTAAAATATTACCGTGTTAAGGAATGGATGCTTACGGTATAGTATAAAGAAAGCAGGATGTGTGTGATGTGTTTTTTTTATATTCAAACAACTAGGTTGTTTATCAATCCCATAGAAAAATTTCTCCCAGGTACCAAGTAAAAGTATTCTGGTAATTATATGATAGATACTTCCAATTTGGAGGCAAAAGATGAACTGATACAGATATTTGCTTCCCACATCTTTTTCCAAAATACTGAAACAGCATTATTGACCTTTCTAGAGGAATTTTTTTAGGAATAAGGATTTGTGTTTTGCTTTACCAAATTAGTGATATCTATTCAGGGCTTCCCAAGTGGCTCAGTGGTAAAGAATCCACCTGTCAATGTGGACAGAAGATACTGGCGAGCTACAGCCCATGGGGTCGCGAAAAAGTCGGACATGACTGAGCGACTAAACAACAACATAAACACTTTATTCATTCTGATTATGAGGAAATGACAATGTTTTCTATATAAGGCTTTGCTAACTACATCTCAGCATCTAACAAGGCATAATTTTGGCCAACTAAGAAATGAGAGTTGCTCACAAATATATACCCTATCTCAACTCAAGTACCTATTTCATAATATTTATGGAATTTTGTTTAAACACAGAACTTTTGGTACAATAGAGGCAGACAAAATTGGTAAATGGTAACAAAAATATGCAGGATATGAAAATACCACTCATTTTCACACACACTCTGATGAGGATTATAAGAGCTGGTTCAACAGAAGGGTCCTCTGAATTGTGCTCATTCCCCTTGACCATCTCTTTACCTCACAGATGCCTGCCTTTTCTGCCAAAATGCTACTTCTCCTCTGCTTTAATCAGAGTTTTCTTTAAGAATCACCTTCCTAAGCAAGTCTTCCCAGTACCGTGTTTTCCCTATAGCTAATACGCAGTCGGATCCATATTTAGATTCACCCATTTCATTTTTCTTTTTTAATTCTGATCTTTAAAAAAGCAACTCATATGTGAGTTTACTGTCAGACATCAATTTCTAGTCATCTAATTGCTTCCTAGTTTTCAGATTTTTTCAGATATTGTTATATCTCAGTGGCAACAACTTTGCAATCCTCCTTTTTGTCACCTGAGATAAAAATCTGTTAACAGTGATTGATTGATTGATTAATTAATCTGTAATAAGAGATTTACCATCTGCCTTTCCTATTTATTCAAAAACATTATTTAAGCGCCTACAACTGCCACAGATGTTAAAAAAAAACAAACGACAAAATCGAGTTTCTTTGCATTCTCTAACTCACTGAATTAATGAGGAAATATGGAAGCTGGAGTACTAATCTTGTTTTTATTTGCTAGTTATTTGAACTTGGAAAGAATCCAAAAGTAATGGAAGACAAAAAGATTATCTGTAACAGTAGAACTTTAATATTTGAAGGTGGTCTGGGAAACGTGCCAGGAATCAGTTCACACCTTATTTTATAGCCAAAGAAACCCAAGTGTGTTTAATGTTTAATCAGTTCACACCCCTCCCATCCCACCACATTCTGAGAAACTCAGGCCTAGACATAAATTACTTGCCCAAGGTCACACAGTTCCAAGATCTTTTAATTCTGAGTCTATATTTTTTCCCGCAGTAGTTGGCCCACTGAGTATCTTCTTCAAATGATAACCCCAAATTTAAAAAGTAGAAATTATTTTAATCAAAGTTTTATAACTGTATATTTTGGAGGGCTAAAAATACATGATCACAAATATGTCTTGTTAGAGAATTAAGTCATCTCTAAAGCATTAATATAAATTAATAATACCCAATCTTTTACTGGGTTCTAGAGCTAAGCTACTGTGCTAAGACTATCTCATATTTTATGCCACAAGCTCATTATTCCCAGTGTACAGATGAGGAAATTGAAGCTTAGAGAAGTTATTCAAACTGCCTATGGTCACTGGATTCAATCCTAGACCCAGGATTCAATCTCTGATTTTGTTATGCCTTGGGGTCTACAAGTCCACATTTTTGACATAATTCTGGCATTCAAGTTAGCCTCTCAGTCAATGAGTGTGACAGTACTTGATTTCTGTACAACACATCGCTGATTTGAGTACCAAGATCCAGTTAAAATGCAAATGAATTTTCTGGCTGTAGCAGTATTTCATGCCAAAATACTAAACCTTTAAATACTTTTCCATCAATTCTACAAACATCTGCACACACCACCCCCTTTTATAAAATGCAAAACTGCCTGGCTAAAGTGCCTAGCCTGCTAAGTCGCTTCAGTTGTGTCTGACTCCTTGCGATCCCATAGACTGTGGCCCACCAGGCTCTTCTGTCCATAGGATTTGTCAGGCAAGAACACTGGAGTGGGTTGTCATTTCCTCCTCCAGGGGATCTTCTGGACCCAAGGATCAAACCCGCATCTCTTTCGTCTCCAGAATTGGCAGGCGGGTTCATTATCACCTGAGAAGCCCCAGAGTGAAGGATCTGCCGTTCTCTGAGGTTCAAACTCAGGACCTTCAGGTTATGAGAGTGATGTGCTGCCTACTGTGCTAAGAGGCAAGATTTAGGTAGAGTGCCTGACCTAAATGCATCTGCACAGATACTAAATATGCCGCTGGGATGGTGTGGTGGCAGCTTATTTGGTGAGCCCAAATCTGCCTCAGTTTTACATCTTTAAATACTAAATATTCAAATTAGGAAGGCAGACTGGAATATTCTGAGTCTGCCTCCTTGCTCCTCCATTTACTAACTGTACTTTTACACCCTGAATTTTGATTTTTCTTTTGTAAATGTATGGCACATGTTAACCTACCTTATTTAATCTGAGGATTAGAGAGAAAACACAAATGCCTTTACTGTAATAGGTAGTTAATTAATATTTGCTCTCCTCCACTTCTGTCACCCCCATAAGTTGAATCTACAGAAAAAAGAAGGGGATACTAATGGAAAGGCTGGTTCATCCTGGCAAGTGGTGAACCATGATTAGTCTGTACTATGCTTAGTCTCCATGTAAACATCTGATGGCAAATCTTCCAGTTCTCCAGCGTGGCAGCACACATGAAGGTGTTAAAGTTCACAAAGACCTCTTGCTTGGTGATATAAAATATTGCAAACACAGAAAGCCTGTCCTCTCTGGGTGCTAGTCCAGGGATTTTGGCAGATGGCCCATCAGCAACAGGGACCTACCTCTGGTGTTTGGTTGGGGCTCAGGGAAAATTCTGGGCCTTGCTCGGTGTTCAGAAGGTCTGGTTCAAGAACCTGTGCCATGGAACTATCACATGTGCTTATTTTCCCAGCTGCCTCCTGTAAAGAAAAGAATCAGAGGTTCAGAAAAGTTCCTGCCCTGAAGCTATACAAGCCCTTTCTGCACCTGCTCAGTTTACAAATCACCTGCTTACAAAAATGTCTAGACTAGTCAAGTACATTGAGGGGGAAAAAGTCTGCTAATTAGGGGAAAAAAATCAAGTTCTTCAAGTTTATCTTTATTTGAAGACTTAAATCTCCAAAGCTCTGTGGTTAATGAGGAACACATAAGAAATCCAGAGAATTAGGTATTTAAATGAATTATTATGAGAATTAAACAAATAAGATTATGTGATAAAAGTCCTATTTTCAATAATGAAGGAAAGATGAAACTTTAAAATTTGGGAACAACTATCTTATCCAGGCACTTCATGAAAAACATAACCAAATCTCTATCTCACTGCTAACAATGAATTCCAATTGTATCTAATATTTAAATGTAAAAGATACACCATATTCTTGAAGAAAATATGAGTGAATCTGTTTCCATTCTAAGAGTGGGAAGGAACTTTTAAAGCTTGACAATAAAGGGAAAAAATGTTAGTATTAACAACATAAATAACATATGCCACAAAAAGACATCATAATCTAAGTTAAAAGAGAAATAACAGATTGAGATGACATCTCGCAAACTGTTAACATCTTTAATGTATTAATTATTTTTACAAATAAATAAGGAGCACATCAACTTCTACGTAGAAAATGACAAGTGGCATGGATACATGATTCATAAAAAAAGAACATGAAAGCCAATTCACACCTGAAGTGATAGACAACATTCTTAGAATATATGCAACTTAACCCACTGGCTATTTTTAACTAAGGTTGAAAATATCCAATATTAGCTTGGGGTCAGGAAAGAGGCATTTCCATGCATTCTGGTAGAAATAAAATTATTATCTTTCTAGAGGACAGTTTAACAATGCGTGTCACATTTTAAATGGATGTACACTTTGATACATTTATTAGGTTAATCAAGGTTAGGCAAGGGGAAAACGAAACTTCTACAAAAGACCAGTGTGGTGGGAAAAGTATCCATATTGTAATTAACCAATCTTGACTGCTCTACTTACAAGCTGGGTGATATTGCACAGATGAACCTGGACTCTCTGAGCCTCACCTGCTTCATCTTTAAAGTGGTAACACAACCCAGCTCACTCATTCCTGTGATTAGTAAACAAGATGATATATACAAAGCACCTAGTAAGTCCTAAGAGCTCCATGTACTGAAAACAGTAACTGCTATTAGAGAGGCATGAACCAAGAACTAAAGGTAAAACTTAGATAAAACTGGGAAGGTAAGTTGGGATCATGAAAAGTCTGGAATGCCAGGCTCAGAACACTGCATTTTATTCAGTAATCAGAATCTAGGAAAGACTGGAATTTAAATGAACTGCTTCAGGAAGATCCATCAGTTAAGTATAAGATGTATAAATGATTGGAGGCTACAAATCCACTTAGAAGAGTCCTCTTAAAGTCTAGGGAAGAAGTTAACAATTGCTTGGAATAGGATGATGACAAAAATAATGGGAGAAGAAGGATGTAAAGACTGAATGGACACCACTTGAGCAGTAGCCATAAAAGGCCAGACAAACGAGGCACCTGAGATGACGCTGAAGTCTGTCTCAGATACTGATAAGACAGTTGTGCCACTGACAGACATCGAGAGATTATGAGGAAGGGTAAGCTTTGAAGAAAAGTTGGTAAATGGTTTTGAGAAAACACATTCAAAAAGAGAAATGTATTTGGATGGTAGAAATGTGGAACAGATTTACAGGAAAAATCAAGACCAGAGATTTAATTTGGGAATCTGTGGCATAGAGGCGACTACAAAACTTATGAGAGGAGAAACTGCCATGAGACAAAACAGAGAAGAAAGAAGGCGGTAAACCACTGGGGGAAATGCCCACTATGACAGATGGGTAAAGAGAAGGAGCTGGAAGAGGGGCTGCAGATAGATGAGACAAGAACGTATAGAATTAATAAAGCCAGAGGAACACTGCATTTCAAGAAGGAAGGGGTTGCTACTGCTAGAGGTCAAGAAGGATCAGGGCTAATAAAAGGGCACTTCAACATGCAAAATACTAATATCATGGCATCCAGTCCCATCACTTCATGGCAAATAGATGGGAAAACATGGAAACAGTGATAGACTTAATTTCCTTGGGCTCCAAAGTCACTGCAGATGGTAACTGCAGCCAAGAAATTCAAAGACGTTTGCTCCTTGGAAGAAAAGCTAAGACCAACCTAGACAGCATATTAAAAAGCAGAGACGTTACTTTGACAACAAAGGTCCATCTAGTCAAAGCTATGGTTTTTCCATTAGTCATGTATGGATGTGAAAGTTGGACCATAAAGAAAATTGAGCGCTGAAAAATTGATGCTTTTGAATTGTGGTGTTGGAGAAGACTCTTGCGAGTTCCTTGGACACCAAGGAGATCAAACCAGCTAATCCTAAAGGAAATCAACTCTTTAATACTCATTGGAAGGACTGATGCTGAAGCTGAAACTTCAATACTTTGGAAACGTGATGCAAAGAACTGACTCATTGGAAAAGACCCTGATGCTGGGAAAGACTGAAGGCAGGAGAAGGGGACAACAGAGGATGAGAAGGTTGGATGGCATCACCAACTCGAAGGACATGAGTTTGGGCAAGCTCCAGGCGTTGGTAATGGACAGGGAAGCCTGGCGTGCTGCAGTCCATGGGGTTACACAGAGTTGGACACAACTGAGTGACTGAACTGAAAATTAATATCCAGAAGTCAATGGCAGTATAAATATAGCAAGGGGCAAAATCTCAATTACAAATGGAGCTAAGAAAGAGGAGCACCAACTAAAGACATTTAGCCATAAATGAAAGAGGAAGCACCATGAAATTGATCTGGAAACCAGGATCAAGAAATTCAACACATTAAAGTAGCATATTGAGGGCTTTCCAGGTGGCTTAGTGGTAAAGAATCAACCCGCGAATGTCGGAGACGCAGGTTTGATCCCCAGTTCAGGAAGATCCCACAAGCTGCGGAGCAGCTAAGCCCATACGCCACCATTATTGAGCCTGTGCTCTTAGAGCCCGTGAGCTGCAACTACTGACCGGTGCCCAGAGCCTGGGCCCTGCACCAAGAGAAGCTGGGGCAGCACTAACAGAGTGGCCCCCAATCCCTGCAACTAGAGAGAAGCCTGGGTAGCAAGGAAGACCTAGCACAGCCACAAAGAAACAAATAAATGACAAAGTAGCATAATCAGCCCAGTACAGACGTCAAAATGTAGAAGATAAAGTTCCTGCTTCTCATGAAACTGTGTCAGATCGATGCTTAAAACTGTGATAAATTATAATAACTGAGGTTCAGAATGCTATGGGAAAACAAAGGGAAAGAACAGGGGGTTCTTGGAGGTGGTGGGAGTTGAAAAGTGTCTTTATGGATGAGTAGGAAGGAAGTCCTTAGGCAGATATGGAGAGAAGGGTACCCGTGGAGGCAGAGCAGTTTCTAAAGAGATGGTCTGGGCTTTGGGAGGGATAGGGCAATGGGGGAAGGAACTTATTAGGGAAGGGAAATCTGAACACTTTGGTAGAGAGGAAAGGACACAACCAAGAGGCAGAGATTGAAGACCCTGGCATAAGTGTCCCCATGCCAACTATCAAAGAAAGGATTGGCCTGGGAGCTGGGCAGGGTCAGCCCTAGTCAGGAGGCAGGTGAGGGGGGAAGTGTGGATCATAAAGATGCAGAGATCCTTTAGAAGCAAGAGAAAAACATCGTCTTCACATCAGCATGAAATGATTTTCTAATGTGAGTGCCTTTGCCCTCTATTTTGAGAGACTGAAGAAGTTTATAAGCTCACAAGGAGCAAAAAGTTGTTATTCATTCACTAAGTCAAGTCTGACTCTTAGTGACCCCATGGCCTGCAGCATACCATACTTCTCTCTCCTCCAGTGTTTTCCAGTTTGCTCAAATTCACGTCCATTGAGTTGGTGATGCTATCTAACCATCTCACCCTCTGCTGCTCCCTTCTCTTTTTGCCTTTAATCTTTCCTAGCATCAGGGTCTTTTCCAATAAGTTGGTTCTTTGCATGGCCAAAGTATTCAGCTTTAGCTGCAGTCTTTCCAATAAATAATCAGGGTTGATATCCTTTAGCATTGATTGATTTGATCTCCCTGCTGTCCAAAGGACTCTCTTCAAGAGTCTTCTCCAGCCCCCCGATTAGAAAGCATCAGTTCTTTGATGCTCAGCCTTTACAGTCCAACTCTCATATCTATACATGACAACTGGAAAAACCATAGCTTTGACTCTAAGAACCTTTGTCAGCAAAGTGATGTCTCTGCTTTTAAATATGCTGTCTAGGTTTGTCAAAGCTTCCTTCCAAAGAACAAGCACATTTGAATTTCATGGTTGCAGTCAACCATCTGCAGTGATTTTGGAACCCATGAAAGTAAAATCTGTCACTGCTTCCACTTTATCCTCTTCTATTTGCCATGAATTGATGGGATTGATGCCAAGAGCTTAATGTTTCGCATGTTGAGTTTCAAGCCAGCTTTTTCGCTCTCCTCTTTCATCCTCAACAAGAGGCTCTTTAGTTCCTCTTCACTCTGTCATTAGGGTGGTGTCATCTGCATATATGAGGTTGGTTGGTATTTCTCCCAGCAATCTTGATTCCAGCTTGTGATTCACCCAGTCTAGCATCTCACATGATGTACTCTGCATATAAGTTAAATAAGCAGGATAACAATATACAGCCTTGACATACTCTTTTCCCAATTTTTTTAACCAGTCCATTGTTCCATGTCCAGTTTTAACTGTTGCTATTTGACCTGCATACAGATTTCTTAGGAGACAGGTAAGCTCTGGTACTTGCACCTTTTTAAGAATTTTCCACACTTTGTTGTGATCCACACAGTCAAAGCCTTCAGTATAGTCAATGAAGCAGAAGCAGGAGCAAAAAGACTTATTTCATTAATTTATCTTCCACACTACTTTGTTCAAAAAGAGAATTCTCACCCTCAACTGCTACCCCCAAAAGAGGCATGTTAAATGCTTTAACCACATTGGTCAACCTTTTAGCTGCTCCTTTAACTGTTTTTTTTCAGTTTGGATTTTCACTTGAGGTTTCCTTAGGTATGTACTTACAGGCTTCCCTAGTGGCTCAGTGGTAAAGAATCCACCTGCCAATAGAGGAGACGTGGGTTTGATCCCTGGATCAGAAGACTCCCTGGAGAAAGAAGTGGCAACCACTCCAGTATTCTTGCCTGGAAAATCCCATGAAGAGGAGCCTAGTGGGCTACAGTCCATGGGGTCACAAGAGTCGGACATGACTTAGGGACTCAGTAATAACATTATCACTGAGCTCACAAAAGAAATGCAACTAATACTCAGCTGTCTTTGCTTTGTGCAGAGGTAGCGCTAAGAAGTTTAAAAAATTTCACCCATATAGATTCCCTCCTGAAACATTCTTTCAAACAAGAAACTCTTTGCTTTGACTTGCTATCCCTGCCCATCCCCACCCCCAAGAAATGTGACCCACACAGTATTACCTGAATGATTGTTCCAGAGGACGAGGATGCCCTGTCCTCCTCCACGTCCTTGTCGTATTTCCAGAGTAAAGACGGGAACCCGGAAGACGGCTCTGCTTTCTTATCTCCACTCTAACACAGCAATCAATTGATTAGCAGAGGGAGGTGATTTCCTACCATCATAACAGCATCCTCCTTATCTCTTTTATGTAACACTCAGCTTACCAGGCAGTATAATTGCAGTCCTTCATTCCACCCCCTCCTCCCCTTTCCCCGCTATTTATCATTGATTTCTTTGGCTAACTACATCACAGGAGTCCAAATGTGGTTGCTCTTCCTAAAGCCAAAAAAATATTCTTAAAGTTGGGAGTCAGTTCACGTCCTACAAAGGGGACCTTTAAAACAGCACTTTAGGAATTTCATCTGCTTTGGTAAATGTAATCTCAAAGGCTCTTTAACAACATGTATTTTTTTGACTGATGTCAAAGACAAACAATGATTATAAACATATCAGCTCAGAGGCAAATCCAGGTCTCGAATTAGAATCATACTGAAATGTACTCTTATTTTGGCTCCAGCACCTCCTTCATTTTCAAAATTTTCTCTGCTATGAAGAGATAGAATCGGATCACAAAGCTGTCTGACGGTCAGAGTATATAAGCCTCACTCCTCCTCATCTGAGCACTCAGCCCACGTGTCCCATTGATATAGTGAAGGACTACAGGCTATTCTGTGTGACCGTGGAGCTACTGAGCAATCTATGAAATGTGCAGGAAGAATGTCTGCTCATTACGTAGGCGACACTAAAAACCGTCAGTTGCTGCAATTCTCTTCCCTTTGGCTCAGACCCATTACTGCTTTAGTTCTTAAAGTATGAAATGGAAATTGACATAATGAGAAAACTGGTAAAGGTCTCATTCAACCAGTTCTGATAGGAGAAGTAACATAGTAGGGTTAGTTGCTAACACCGTTCTTTGTGTCCTTGGCAGTGCTGTCTGACTGCAAAAGTAATTCAAATACGGAAAGATAAAGCCACCAGGAGTGCCAGCCAAACAGCAAAGTCTCAAAACTCCAGAGAAAGTACTCAGAAGTCAGGATATGACAAAGAGCTTCATCTTCTCCCTTCTGCCAACAAGTGTGTCTGAATTACATTTATCCCACTCCAGCCTGAAGTAGGTGTAGATGCACTTAAACATTAATAACATAAGATAACTACTTCAGTCACCCTTACAAAATACTGGCATCGAATTTAAAAAATCCTTATGTTTCCATTCATTTTAAGATCTTCTCATTGACCTTTTAGAGATTACGCTTCTAACAAACTTGAACGAGAAAATCATTTTCCTTACTTCACTCTTCAGAGAGCTCTCTTCTGCCTCTTCCTCGAGTGCTGGCAGGAAGGACACGGAACCCGTTCTGTTCAACTGAAAGGCACAGCACAAAGACCTGCGGCTGGGTTGCTGTTCAACGTCATCAGGATCCCGGTTCGGCTGCTTTTTTATGTAGCTAATTTTTTACTCACTTTATCCAGGATGCCCACCCACACAAGCAGCCTCTGGGTTTAGCAACTCTCAACTCATCCAGCCAAATATCATGACTCGGTCAAATCTTAGATCCCTTTCATTTGCATTGCCTTCTGTGGCCCCTCATCAAACAATTCAAGAATGCGATTCACTGATGTAGATTCAAAGTGGGCTTTGAGAGGTGCTGGGCCCATTTCTGAGTTTGCAATGGGCTCACAGCTTGGTAGGAAGACACTTCAAAGGGTGGCTGCCACCCACCCACCCATGGGATTTCATAAGCACCTTCTTAGGTAACTTGGGCATAAGAATTCTGGATTGAGTCCAGCACAGACACACCCTGAGAATTAATATTCACTTGTGACTATCTCAGGCAGAGTATTTCCATTTGAAGAAATTTCTTTTCTATAGGCCATAAATATAGAGGCCATAGGTTTTCCAGATGAAAAATACTACCAATTTAAAGCTCTTGTGGAATGTGGGACCATTGTTAACTATAGCCATACCCACCTTCCACTCAGAAGCATCCTTCTCAGCCCCTGCATTCTCCTCGGATGCCCCGACTGACACCACTTCCTGTTCTAACTCTTGCTGTTTTTGTTGTAAATGCTGGTGAAGGTTTAGTATGGCAGCCTTCAAGTCCACCAGCAGGTCTTCTTTCTTCTGATTCAAGCTCAGAATCTGCTTTTCCATGTCTTCGATTTCTCCCTATGCAGAAAGAATGTTTGCATTGGTTTGGGATGTCTAATGCCTTTGCCACAGAAGCCTGCTGCATTTGGTGCAAGGCCTGAAGTTTTTTCTATGCTGAGAGCTTGCACAGCTATGAACTAGTCCCTGGTACAGCATAGTTCCCTTCCCTCCAGTCGTTTCTAAATGATCCAGGGAGGGTTTATGATCTCCTTCTAAGATGCCTTAGCCTCACCTGACACCCTGTCAATCAATTGCTGGAGGTCAAGTGGTGGCTCAGAAATCTGTAACAAGCCCCATCGCTGACCATGGGGTATAGCCAGGGTTGCCTCACCTCAGTGGCCATAGGACTGACCAGCCAGAATCCACAGGGGGTAAAAAACCACACTTTAACAAACTTCCAGAAGATCTGTATGCAGACTAACATTTGGGAACCAGAGAGAAAACGAGGCTAGAAATCTCACACTTTTATTGTCACTTTTGAAGCCTTCTTTAGTTTTACTAAATTCATTTGCTTTTTTTCTTATAGCCAAAGCTTCCTACCATATGGGAATAAATAAGCAGATAAAGGTGCTGTGAAGTGTAATTTGTTATGGGGATGATGAAGAGATGATTCCAAGCTTTATAAGGTTAAAAAATTTGTGTGACTGATATGTGGGAATAAAATGTCATACATGGGCAGTAGAAGTGCAGACGCCCACTGTCTGTCTAAGAGGATTACAGAGTCATAGAATCCTGGATTTGGACATCCTCCTCTCCAGTACTCTGAAAGGCATCATTCAAAGCCTGAACTGTATCAGAAGACAGCCCTGCTCCTTTTTAGCAGAACTTCATGTACTGAAATTTTGTTCCTAACATATTCTTTAAACCCTGTGTTCATTCATTCCTTTTTTCCTCATTTCTCCTTTCCATCCATCTATCCTAGAGACATTGATAGAATCATCATTTTTTTTTTTTAAGAGACAGAGAAACTCCACCTATGAGTGAAAGTTCTGAAGTCCAGAGAAAGAAGGTGATTCGTCCAGAGCTGCAGCCAGTGACAGAGCACAGACCTGGACTTCTGACACCCAGCCCCCATGACTCCAGTGCTACCGCACACGTTCTGACACCATACCCCTATTCTGTCTGAAGTGAAACTTCTTGCCATTGCTTTGGGAAATGATAACTTAATTCAATCTGAGTTGGCTGTGGTGTGTCCCTTTTCAATAAGCACTAAACTTCAGAGGTACAGTGCCTCCCAACAGATATAACACTACAGCCGTTAGAACAGCACTTAGAGAAACAGACCAGTCTCCAGAGCCACTGGCATTACGGAGGTAGAGAAGGGCACAAAGCTGCCATTCTCAAAGCGGCATTTGCAAACCCCAGGAGGTCTGCACTCTATGAGGTCAAGATCATTTTCATAATAATACCAAAATGTTACTGGCCTTTCTCACTGTGTTGACAGTATATCACATTCACTGTGTGATGTAGTAAAAGCTGCTGCTGCTGCTGCTAAGTCGCTTCAGTCATGTCCGACTCTGTGCGACCCCAGAGACAGCAATGGTGGGTAAAACTACTGACGTCTGGTAGGAACCAAGGCAGAAACATCAACTGTATTAGCATTACTAGATGCTTCATATCTAGTAATTTAGCATCATACTAAATTTAGTAATTTAGTATCATGAATTTAACTGTACAAAAAGCCAACTTCAGTTAAGAATCCTTGGTAAAGAACATGTATTTTTAATACTCTGTTTGACAAAGTGGGAAGCCTGCATAAAGCACTTCTGTTGTACACCCAAGTTTAATGGTTGAGGAAAAGCACTCCTGTGATTAAGTTTCAAACTGACCTATCCATTTTTTTTTCATGGAATACTATTTTTACTTGAAAAAAAGACAGTTGTTAAACTATACATACATATGTATATAATACACATAAAGATTTTTCTGAAGAGGTAACATCTGTAGATGTTAATAAATGTGAATTCTTTAATATTGGCTACTGGGATGTGTCATCATTTGGAGGATCTACATAACAAGTCAAATACGTGTTTTCCAAATGATCAAGCATGATGCTGTAAAATGATGCATGGCTGGAGATCCATTCCAAGTATAAGACAGACTGATGGATTTTAATGTAAGACTATGAAAGTTCACTGACATGGCTCCAAATTCCATTTCGCAATGAACCTGTGAGTGATTCTACTTGTCAGAGTTTAGTGTTGTTTCAAAGGATGTCCAAAATTATTCAAAAGCATTATTAAAATATTTCTCTTCCAATGTATGTGTCTTTGAGAGGTTGGATCATCTTTATACGCCTCACACAAAACTATATATCTCAAAAGATTGAATGCAGAACCAGGTGAGAATCTAGCTGTCTTCTAGAAAGCCAGATCCTCATTAGATCTGCAAAAATGCAAAACAATGTCACTCTTCTCACTATATTTTTTTCCTGTAAAATATAATTTCCATTAATACTTAAGGGGTTACTATCAATATTTTAAAATAATAGATATATTTACTTTTCTGAACTTTAATATACACAAAAGCTCCTTGGAGTTCTTGAATTTTTTAATGTAAAGGGAAATTTGACACTTTTATAATACTGAATCACTAACACATTGAGTCTGCCTTATTGAGTCCAACACTTAATAGCTTGTGTCATCTTAGACTTCCCTGTACTTCACTTTAGACATTAAAGAATTTGCCTTATGACTTGTAGAAAGAAAGTGGTAAAACCTGGTTTTGAATACCACAGCAACTGCTTGCCTACACCAACTTGATGGCAATAGAGAGGTAACATGCAAACCATTGTACCTGGGCCTGTAGGACATTGTTAATTATGGCATATGGTGAGACTGCTTAGTATATGGAACTCTTTATTACAACAGCATTCAGTCTTTACCTCTAAAGCCCAGCCTGCATCCCTATGTCAGAACGCTAGCTGGGAAGTCAGGTTGTCCAAATACCGTGTGTTATATCAGCTTCTTTGGTACCAGCCAAATGCACCAAGTTGAGGCTAAAGACACTTGAAGAGACTTCCATTATGATAATTATATAATAACCTATTTAATGAAATAGGCATAGAAAGTAATCATATACATCAAATACCTTCAATTGAAAGAGAGAAGTAGGAAATAAACTGTATCATCAAAAACGTTTCTAGATACCAACAGCTTAGAAGTGAATGAACTGCTGGACAAATGAGTGAGACAAATGAAAGAAACATACCTGTACTTGTGACAGGTTGGCAGCTGGGTCTGTTGACATATGTTCATGGGAGAATTCAGCTGGATAATTATTTAAGATCTGCTTCAATTTTTCTATTTCTTCATTGCATTCATTTGTCTGTTTTATGACTATCTATAAATAAACCCCCAAGAAGAATCTGTTACAATCCAACAACTAGACCAATGGGTTCCTTTCAATACCTATCCCTGTTCCAAACTCCAATCAATTCTATCAAATACACAACTACACAGTTTTTAATAGGGAACGGTAGTCTAAACACAGAGAACAACATGTGCAAAGCTGGCACCTGACCGGCTTGCTCTACTAGATGCCAGAGCACCTTGGGCAATGCTGGGAGTTGAATTAGACATATATTTGCTCTTAAGTTATCCCAGTGTAATGGGCTTATTCTGGGAAGCATTTGATAGCATGTAAACAAAATGGCAATGGCAGCCCACTCCAGTACTCTTGCCTGGAAAACCCCATGGATGGAGGAACCTGGTAGGCTGCAGTCCATGGGGTCGCTAAGAGTCGGACATGACTGAGCGACTTCACTTTCACTTTTCACTCTCATGCACTGGAGAAGGAAAAGGCAACCCACTCCAGTGTTCTTGCCTGGAGAATCCCAGGGGCAAGGGAGCCTGGTGGGCTGCCGTCTATGGGGTCGCACAGAGTTGGATATGACTGAAGCAACTTAGCAGCAGCAGCAGCAAACAAAGTGGCTAAGTTTTATGAAACTATTGATAGTCATGTAAGACATTTAATACATATCCCCTGTCATATTTCTACACAAAGAGGTGACAATCCTAACTGAGAATGGAAAGGACAAGTGATTTGAGAAATGATAGATTTTCCTGGTACAGACACATCCTCACCTGGTACTCTTTGGGATCTGTGATGTATGTTTTTATGGTAAGAGGTTGAGGCTTTAGAGTTTGAAGAATAAGGCAGACCAGAACAATATCTGGAATCTGGTGTTAAGAGCTTGAACCTACCAGTGTGCTAAATGATACAATCAAAGTGTGATGAAAGTCAAAGAAACGGACTTGAAAAGAAAGTCTGGATATTTCCTTGGTATGCTTCACAATGAAACTAAATGCCTTTTGAAACTACAAAGTTTCTGGTCAACACAGAATTCTCCCTTATATTTTCTTTAACATTTAACTATAATTTTAGCCACAGGCTAGAAATGAATAACTATGTTCACTGCACACACCTGTTTCCCAGCCCTCAGTAATGAGCTACATCCCATTACTCCCCTCAAAAGTAATTTGTCTTATTTTCTACAATGAGAGCACTTACAATATCTAACTAGAAATTAAAAGAAATGCACCATATTCTATGATTTTCATTACTATCAGTTTACTTAGCTTTGAAATACCTGAGAAAATATCTGATTTCCACTAACACAATAAGATGGAAAATTTTAGCAGCACAGCTTGATATCTAACTTGGTACAAAACCTAATTTCCTCTTCTATTTCCCCCTTTTATCTTGTGAAGGAGTCATTTTAAAGCATAGTCAGGACTGTTATTTTCTTTTTCTAACCGAGAGACCAATAAAAAACAAAAAGATGAAAAATAGATCAAACTTTCTATCATTGCTTTTTGTTTTCTCTTTATATTATTAAAAAAAAAAAAAAGTACATTAAGTGCCAGGTCTTTTTTCTCCCTGTGGATGTTAGGAAATAACGTCACCCAGATCAGTAGCTAGGCCAGAGAGACTGTGAGCTAAGACTCAAACCAGAGATACAATATCCTCAAATCTTAGGAGAACAGAGTGATCACCAAATGTGAATGAAACTGAAGAGGGAGAAAGAGATAGCAGTTTTCTTTCTATAACCAGGGGATAAGTGGGAAGGAGGAAAAATCACTTTTTCTCCTACCCTGACCCCCTAATCAACAACAGTAGGCAGAATGTGGGAGTCTACCAAGAGGGTTGAAAAGTCCGTGGCTCTTTCAGGAACTTTTTTCCTATAGGAGTGGTTGTTGATTTAGGAACACAAACCAAATGGGGTCGCAAAGAGTCGGACACGACTGAGTGACAGAACTGAACTGAACTGAACCAAAGTAAAATGCAATTTCTATAGATTCTTTGGCTTGAGATCAATCAAAATGTAAGAATAAAAAGAAAGCCCTCAGGGAGAGGCTAGAAGATGCCATCAGTTAGAAAGAAGAGACTCTAATATGAAGAATACTACTAGGAGGCGAGAAACCCAAATTTTTGTCTTATTTGTACATAAATTAATCCTGACACATGTTAACTCTGGTATTTTATCAAATCACCTAACCTTGGGACACTAGTCTCCTAACGTGTAAAAATAAAATGGCAAAGTGCCTACTTCACCTGCATCATGTTGGTAATAAAATGAAATGATTAAAAGGAAAGCAACTGAGATGTATAAAGAGATTAGTGTTGGGTCCGTCAGCCTCATGTGACTCCAAGTGCACTATGCAGGGTGACTCTTTTCCCAGAGCATTTTACCCATGTAGATCTTTGATTATTAAAGAACCGAATGAAACAGACCGTAACTATGCTTCAATGTCTTCAACCAGAACAAGGGTAAGAGCTAAGAAAAAATCATGTTAGTTCCATCTGAACAATAAAATACTCTCTTATATCAATGCTGGCTCCTGGATAATAATACTGGAAGAGACCAAAAAGAATCAACACAGGCAGTGTCTTACTGTCGTGGGAATTTGATCGATCCAACCTTTAAAACTGGAAACAAGAACTTAGGAAGATGGCAATGACGACCCTGTATGCAAGACAGGGAAAGAGACACAGATGTGTATAACGGACTTTTGGACTCAGAGGGAGAGGGAGAGGGTGGGATGATTTGGGAGAATGACATTCTAACATGTATACTATCATGTGAATTGAATCGCCAGTCTATGTCTGACGCAGGATGCAGCATGCTTGGGGCTGGTGCATGGGGATGACCCAGAAAGATGTTATGGGGAGGGGAGGTGGGAGGGGGGTTCATGTTTGGGAATGCATGTAAGAATTAAAGATTTTAAAATTTAAAAAATTTAAAAAAAAATAAATAAATTAAAAAAAAAAAAAAACTGGAAACAAAACCAGCTTTTGCTGAACATTTTCATCCAACAGGCTGGCTGTCATCACAAGCCACTCACCTTTAACAATTCATTTTGTTCCTGAGTCACGTTTTCCAACAGTTTTATGTCTTGTAAAAGCCGATTTGTCCGCTGAAACACAGGCAGAGGTTTCATTCCTGTCTGGGGTAACCTCAGTTCCACTTGGTAAGACACGATTGCAGCAATGGTTTTCTTCATGGGACGTATATTTTCCAGTATCACCTTAGATAAACATGGTACACAAGTGGGGGACAAAAAGGCCACTCTTAAATCAATTAAAAATTAAACTTTTGTCCTTACAGTTTTGAAACAGTTTCTTAGCTCAGGTTGAAAAGAACTAATATTACTTGTGATCTGGTAGTTAGGGGGTCTCAGGAAAGAATGCCCGGGGCAAAAGTACCCTCCAGCACAACATGACGCATTTGGACAGCCTTTCCTTCCTTCTCCCCTCCCACCTCTGTCTGTAGAACCATTGTTTTGCTTTCTGTGTTGTCGCCAGGCAGTGAGCCATGTAAGGTAGGTACTGCCCCCTTACAAACTCTCACAGCAACTGCACCCAGCACAGGGCTTCCCACTAACAGACCCTCAAAAAATGCTTACTGCACTGAAGGGATAACTATCCTGTCAAATTTCTTAAGTCTCAAAAGTATACTTCTATTTCACTTTAATGACATCCTGTCCATAGAAATCTGGATTTACATAGTGAATAAATTACAAGAGCATATTCACTTTACTAAGCATTTCATATACATTATTTCCTCTAATGTTCATAACTGTCCTAGGAGGCAGAGATCAAAACAGGTAAGGAAATTGGGTTCACAGAAGTTAGAAGACCCACATGGGGACACACCACGAAGAAGCAGGGTTGGGATTAGAACCCAGGGCTGCTTGAGCCCAAAGTCCACACTCTTAACTGATAGGCTGAGGGGGAACCAACATCTGCCTGCTGTTCAGTATGTCCCAGCTTCTGCGCTAGAGGCTCTGTACATGTTATAATTGTCCAACATAATCACTGCATAACCACTGCATAGTCATGAAAGCAAATCCAAGAAATATTAACCAATCGTGTAAAGGCAAAGGGGCACAGCAGCTGAGGCTGGAACCCAATTCTCCTGACTCAGAGAGTAAGGAGGCGTAAGCTCCTAGACTATTAAACAGTTAGGTTTGACTTGAAGGAAAAACTGCCAAACCTTGGAGTTTTAGGAAGAAATTAACTGAAAAAATAACTTATAGGAAAATGATCTTTATACAGAGACCACTATGAATAGGATTTAAAACATGATATTTATAGACATTTTCAACTTGATCTTGCTCTTACTCACATATTATTACATATTTTAAAATAAGCATAATAAGTACTAAGAGAAAAGATTTTTAAACAGGTCTATGCTTACCTCTCCATGCTTAAGATGTTCTTCAGGTGAAAAGTCAAATATCTCTTTGGATAACAGGATAGCTTTGATTTTTGAAACTCTCTTCTCCATTGATTTTACTTCTGCTTCAATGGCAACCACATCCTAGAATTTCATAAACAAAATAACACACTCATGCAGTGTATGTTAATCATCTTTATAAAACACAATTTGTTGCCATTTATTTTCATGTTTAACCAAAACATGTTTGCCACTTGTAGCTCTTAAAAATGAACAAAGTGCTTCACAGATAAAGTAGATTGTTTTCAGTAAAAATACTGTTCTGTTAGTAATGGCATGTAACACCACAAACCACTGCATATAGTTGCTGGTTAAAGATCCTCGAGAGGCCAATATTTAATTATTTATGCTATGAGAACAAAAGCAGAATGCATCTGAACCAATTTTAAGTAAACTGTCAATTACGTGCATACTCTTTAGATTTATCTTTGGAATGTGCTCAAACACTTGAATACAAGTGGGTCTAATGTTGAAAAAAAATTCTTACTACTCTAAGTAGAATGATACGGTCACCCTTGGGAAACAAACACACAAGGAGCTAGAAAATTGACAGATTTTCTTGCCAATTCCCTAACTAACTGTTGTTATGTGCAGCATCATTAAAGTACCTTATAACCTACTCAGGTTAACATAAACAATAGATCATTTGTCCAGTGACTATTCTCCTGTCAATGTCAACCTCTAGAACATGGCCAAAACATTAAAGTAAAAATGCTGCAATTTTTGCTATCAAACCCACATATTTAAGAACATGTGCTATAAAACCTACATTTTAAAGTCCACTCACACTGTAAGAGGGCCTTCAGATCTCTAGAGCTTAATGCAAATAAACTGCAGCAAAAATAAGGTATGCTTAATAATGAAGGGAATAGAAAAAACTACATAGAAATTGACAAAGGGTTTCAAATTATAGCAATTTAGAGCCATTCAATACAGGACAAACATAACTCTACAAGCAAATGAAGCAGTAATTATAGTAATTTATAGTGATGTCTTCATATTATGAGAAGTTCAATCATATTGAAATTATTTTCTGCACCTTACATTTAAGAAAGTATATAAAAGTATATAATGCATTTTATGGTAATTTCTGTGAAAAGTTGTAGACACATTTAACAATTTTGGAATAAGAATATTTAACAAGTATGATTCTCTGACGTTACTTAAGTGTATTGCAGGGAATGTAACTGAGAAGTAAAAGGTAAATTATTAAGACTAACTGCATCTGCCTTTGCCGTGTGACTCCATCCTTAGATAAATGCCTCACACGTTTCAAGCTAAAATAAATAAAATTATTTAAAAGTCCAGTGGCTCATATATAGCATCCCCTCAATAAATATTTGCTATAGGTCACGGAAGTCTTGGGAAGTTGTCTGCTTTAATTCCCTCTTTGCTAATTTGTGCTTTTAAATCAATAATATCTCCTCTCTGACAAAGAGAATACACTGAGCATATTTGACCAAGGTTCTTCCCTTTTAAAAGACCACTTCTGAACTGCGAATGGGGATATGATTTTTTATTGTAGTTTTACTATAGGGCACAAAGTCAAGTATCATTCAAAAAATAACATAAATTTAAAAATATATATCAGATCAATGTGTCTTTGTAGGAACTGATTGGCAGCATAACTCTAATTTACCAAATGAAATAAAAACTTAAAATAAGAAGTTACATCTTTATAGTGCCAACTTACATCAGCCATTCGCTGAATCTGTGGAAGATTTTCTGTGATTCTTTGCTGTAAAGCTGCTACTTGATGACTTAACTCTTGTATGGACTGTGCTAAGTCATCTGTCTCAAAAATCGCTGACAAGTCTTCGAGATCCGTAAAAACTGAATGTAAAAGAGTGTGCTTCTGTTCTGAATCTTCCAAAGCCATCTAGATAACGGAAAACATAAAAAATGATAGAGAAACATCAAGATATTAGAACAAGGTAATCAATATTTAAAACAGAGGAAATTCTATAACTATGTATGGTGATAGATGTCAACTAGACTTAATGTGAGTGATCATTTTGCAATACATACAAATATTGAATAATTCTATTGGACACCTGAAACTAATAAGTGTTTTATGTGAATTATATCTTAATTAAAAAAAATTAAATCAGAGAAAATCTGGATTTGTCTCAATATTTCAAACTCCTGTTCATTTCTACTTTCGTGATAAAACACTGGAAAAGACTTTGATGCTGGGAAAGATTGAGGGCGGGAGGAGAAGAGGGTGATCGAGGATGAGATAGTTGGATGGCATCACTGACTCAATGGACACGTGCTTAAGCAAACTCCAGGAGATAGTGAAGGACAGGGAAGCCTAGCAGGGTACAGTTCATGGGGTCACAAAGAGTCAGACAGAACTGCACAACAGTGAAACTGAACATTCCTCTCAGTGGCAGTAGTGACTATGGACTGTCTACCCCATTTCAGTGGGCTTGCAGCAGCTATCTTACAGCACCTAGCCCTGCTCCTCCACCATCATTAACAGAATCAGAAACACCTGACCTGTAAGTCCATCCCTCTATACATTTGGAATTAAGGCCAGGAAAGCCATTCAGTTGGCTGATTTGTAATTTTGGGAACATGGGCTTCGGAGAAATATATAAATGAAGCCGAGATGAGAAATGAAGAGGCAGTCCTGTGGCTTGCCAGTTCTGGTGCCAGTCTCCTCCTTCGCCTTACCACATGGAGTCACTGACTTCTGTAAGACAACCCTATATAGCTTGAGGTGACTTGAATAACTTGATACCAAAGAGTTCTAGCTGATAAAACCAAATAAAAATGGAAAACATCCATTTTTAAAGTCTCTCAGTCTCTCTTCCTTATAATTTTTCTTTTTTTCATTTTAATAATTACAATCATTAACTTTCAAACTTAAGATATCAAAATATCTCAGCCACCTGTTGGAAATGTTCAACCCGATAATGTTGCCTTCGGATAATTTCATAAAAAATAACTGACATGAGAAAGACCATGCAACTAGAAATCTAGTCATTTCCAGACTAGAATCAAGTCTAAAATTAATCAGGTTACTGACTTCATTCAAAATCCCAGCAGAAGAAAACTTTAAGGAAACCAAAACTAAAACCAATGCTTTTTCCAATAATACTATTTACAGTAGCATCAAAAAATACACAGGTATAAATTTAACAATTTAAAGAGAAATTAAAGAAGACCAGAATAAATAGAGAAACATCATGTTCTTAGATAGGAACAGTAAATATGGCTAAGATGTAAATTCTCACCAAACTGATCTAGATTTAAGTCAATCTCACTCAAAATTTCAACAGACCTCTGCACAGATACAGTAGCTGATTCTAAAACTTATATAACTTGTATGGAAATGCAAAAGACTCAGATTAGCCAAAACAAATTTGGAAAAGAAGGACTAAGTTGAAGAATTTATGCTCCCTGATTTCAAGACTTACTACAAAGCTGTAGTAATCAAAGTTGTATCATATTGGTAAAAGAATAGACACATGGATCAACAGAATAAGATGGTCCAGAAACTGACTCACATATATGACAGACAGGTCATTGATTTTCAACAAAGCACTGAAGTAAGTCAAGGGTGAGTCCTTTCAAAATGTGGTGCTAGAACCATTGGCTACCCAAAAAGAATAAAAGTGAACCTTTTATTGAACCTTTTATATGAACCTTCACTTCATAACATACTAAGAGTTAAACCTATAAAATTTCTAGAAGATATGAGGAAATCCTAGTGACCTTGGGTTAGAAGATTTCTTAGATACAATACAAAAGAATAATACATAAATGAAAAAAATATTTATAAATTAGACCCCATCAAAGTAATAACATTTGATCTCTGAAATATAACATTGAGAGAATGAAAAGACAAGCCACAAACTGGGAAAAAATATTTGTAAATTACATTTCTAATAAAGGACTGGATTTTAGAATACTGTATAAATCACTCTTATAATTCAATAATAAAAAGACAGACAACCCAATTTAAAACTGGGCAATAAAGAAAAACTGAACAGACTTCACAAAGGAAGTGTACAAATGACAAGTATACAAATAAATGCTCAAATAAATTAATCATTAGTTATTAAAGAAATGCCATTTAAATCACAATGAGATACCACTACATGTCACTAGCGTAAAATATAAAAGACAGAAAATATCAAGCGCTGACAAAAATACATTATAATCAATTAGAACTCATTAGTGGGAATGAAAAGTGGTACAGCCATGTTGGAAAATAATTTGGCAGTTTCTGATCTAGCTAAATACTGTAAGAGCCAGCAATCTGTGAAAACACATGTCCACACAAGGATTTGTAAATCATTGTTTTCAGTAGCTTTGCTCATAGGGATTCCCTGGTGGTTCAGGTGGTAAAGACTCTGCCAGCAATGCAGGAGACCTGGGTTCGATCCTTGAATTGGGAAGATCCCCTGGAGAAGGGAATGGCTACCCACACTCCAGTATTCTTGTTTGGAGAATCCCCACGGACAGAGGAGCCTGGCAGGCTACAGTTCATGGGGTCACAGAGCTGGACACGACTGAACAACTCACACACACACAGGCAGTCCCCACCTCCTGGCACTCATGTCCTTATAATCAGTTCCCTTGAAAGTAGACTGAGCTTACTGATACACTTCTAAGAAGATATGGTGGAAATGATGAGCTGTCACTTCCAAGATTAGATTGTAAGAGACCATTTCTGTCTTGGGAGCTCTTCAATATCTTTTAGATTGTTCATGGTGAAGGAAGCCAGCTGCCACACCATGAGGCAGTCTTGCAGAGAGGTTCATCTGTCTGCGAATGGAAGTGGATCTTCTGAGGCCTGCCAACAACCACGTGGATGCACTTGGAAGTGCATCCTCTGTCTTCCTTCACCCAAACTGAGCCTTCAAATGAGACCACGCCCTTGGCTGACACCTTGACTGCATTCTCTTAAGAGGCCTTGAGCCAGAAGCACTCAGGTAAAGCCATGCCTGAATTTCTGACCCACGTGAACTGTGAGATATGAAATGTTTCTTGTTTTAAGCGGATAACTTTAGGAGTAATGAGTTGCACAGCAGTATATGTATATAGCCCCAAACTTGAAACATCCAACTCTCCTATTCAGGGCTCTCATCCAATCTTTTCCAAATCCTACTTTTGCTGCAGGCTACTAAGGGAAGTACAGGGCTTCCTGGTGGCTCAGTGGTAAAGAATCCACTTGCTATTGCAGGAGACCCAGGTTCAATCCCTGGGTTGCAAAGACCCCTGGAGAAGGAAATGGCAACCCACTCCAGTATTCTTGCTTGGGAAATACCATGGACAGAGGAGCCTGGCAGACTACAGTCCATGGGGCTGCAAGAGTTGGACAGGACTTAGTGACTAAAGAACAACAACATTCTACAGTAGGACAAATATTTTCCAAACAGGAACAAAGTGAGGTACTCACATGTAACTATTTATGACTTATCTCCCATTTGGGGATTTACTAGGTTACATTCTGTGGGTATCAGCCTGCATGGCCCCTTGTCCCTACTTCTCCACCAAATAACCTAAATTCTACTCAGTTACAGCTCCTAAACAAAGGCCAGCAAAGAAGGGTGTCCTGAACAGTTTGAGAGACACTTCCACACTTTTACACTGTGTCAGAAGAAGGCAGTAATAGCTCAGCTGTTTTGGGGTGAGTTCATTCTTTTGTGTGTGTGTGTGTGTAGCAGAGTTTTATTAAAGTGAAAAACGGACAGAGAAAGCTTCTGACATAGACATCAGAAGGTGGACGGAGAGTGGCCCACTGAGTTCATTCTTGTACAGTTAAAAAAAAAAAAAACTCCTAAGAAGAATTTGAGAAAAAACAAGCATCATTCCCCTCTTCCGTCTTTGCAAAATTCTTGAAAAGGATAAAAATACAGGTGATTTAGAACAAAAAGATGAAGGACTTCCCTGGCTGTTCAGTGGTTAAGACTCTGAGCTTCCAGGATAGAGGACATGGGTTCACTCCTTGGTTGGGGAACTGAGATCCCACATGCCACTCATGGTGCAGCCAAAAATAAATAAGTGATTTGAAATAAAATACAAAGATGGCATGATTTGGATATGTGGACATCAACCCAAGAGGTGGGGGCAGCAATTACAGGCAAGGGTAGAAAGAAACAAGTAGGTGAAAATGCAATATCTTTGTTACAATTGTTACCATAGGGGAAAAAGTGTGGCAACAAATCTCCAACACCAGGGAGGTATGAAGTCAGCTGTTACTCAGGGACACACTGTGTTACTTAAAAGATATAAAAAAAAGAGCTAGATCAGCTTTTTTTAGAGGTCTGATTACTCTAAAAGCTGTTATAGGATAAACCTTCTCCTAAGAGATTCTTTCTCATGGCTGAATAATACGAGAGAAGGGAAATATCCCTTCACAATAAAGTTTAAGCCAACTCTTGGCATCCAGAAGATTTCTAGCAGTCATGGCCCTGAGTAGGAAAAGACTTTTATTTGTTTTGTCTTTGTAGGTTAGCATGGAAACGCAGGGCATCTGTGGAGCACCAGGAAGGAGATAGGAAATTTAGAATCATGGCGTGCTAGTACTGGAAGGAACGACAGATTAGTTTTCTAACGCTATATAACTAATTACCACAAACTTAGCAGCTTAAAATAAAACAAAATTATTATCTCATTGTTTCCATGGCTTATGAGTCCAGGCTTAGGTGGGTCTCCTCAGCTCAGGATGCCACAAGGCTGCAATCAAGGTGCCATCAGACTGTGAGTTTCTCTGCCAAGTTCATTCTGATTGTTGGTAGAATTTAGCTGTAGGACTGAGATTCTAGTTTTCTTGTGGGCTGTTGACGTTGGAGGCTACCCAAGGGTCCTGGCCTTGGGGTCCTTTCATAGTATGCTATGCTATGCACGTGTGCTCAGTTGAGTCCAACTCTTTGCAACCCCATGGACTGTAGTGCACAAGTCTCCTCTGTCCATGGGATTTTTCAGGCAAGAATACTGGGGTAGGCTGCCATTTCCTCCTCCAGGGGATATTGCTGACCCAGGGATTAAACACTTGTCTCTTAAGTCTCCTGCATTGGCAGGTGGGTTCTTTACTACTAGCGCCACCTGGGAAGACCTCTCATGGTATGCGGTCTTACTTATTCACTCCGGCAGGAGAATCTTACTCTAGTCTGTTACCAGGGAGTTTTAAAATCATATATCCATGATCAGTCATGTATTCATGGGAGTGACTATCCCATATACTTTTATCTATATGCTGTAGCTTAATCAACAGAGTGACTCTCCCATCACATACTCATACTCCTGCCCACACTCAAGAGAGGGGGATTATACAGGTCATGTACACCAGGGAACAGGACTACTGGGAGCTGCCTTGGAATTCTATGATCAAAACCATCACCACCATTCAGTGCCACATTCTCACTTCATGAATGGGGAAAACCATGGCCCATGGAGGACACAGTGACTTATTCAAAAAATCATGACATACTTACGAGGACACAAAGAACTAGATCCTGGTCTCCAAAATCCCTATCTAGAGCCTGCCACTCTCCCAAACTTCCTTCTGCCATTTGGCATGCTTCAGGATAAGGCTGTCTTTTATAGGAAAGACGCGGGGAGGAAAGCGTCACGATGGTCAGGCTAAGCCATTAATCATTATATACATTCTATGACACCCAGCAAACAATGAAAGAACACTCACCTGAAGGGTGCTAGCATGGTGACTCAGTGTCTTTGAAGAGTCATAGTCTGAAGGATCAGCCAGCAAATGACTGGTATTTTCTATCCAAGCCTCAGTACTCTTCAAAAGATCATGATATTCTTCCATCTTAATTGTGGCCTGTGAAAGAGAGGCAGAACCAAACTCAGTCTGATGCCTCCTCCTTGAGTCAAATGATTCTTAAATAAAGAATTGGTTGCTGTGAGTCAGTGGTGTCAGGCCTAACAGGGCTCCCTGCCCCTCAGCTGGGCCACTTGCCCACCCCCTCCAGCTTTCAATCCTTCAATCTATAAACTGAATCCCGGCCACAAGTGGGAAGGATTGAAGAAGTGGGAAGGATCCCAACACTACAGGCCTCAGCAAGGGTTCCAAGCTAGTTTTGCAACTGGCCTGGTTCCCATTTTATGCTCCATTCTGAAAACTGGGTTTCCATTTTGTTTTCCTGTACAGGGCCTTGTCCTGCAGCATCTAAGTCCTTCTGAGAGTAGGTTCCTGCCTTGCTCTTGCTAGATCACATGCACAACTCATCCACCATGATCCTTACTTAGGGGGAGGGCGGGGGTGTCTTGTTCCTAAATGATGTTCTCTTTCTGGTTCTCTCCAGGGACATTTGAGATTGCCTGCCTCTTTTACCTCTTGAGAAGTCTAATTCTCACCCAGAATCCTTGTGTGCTCTGGCTTATTTTTAAAGCTTTTTTTTTTTTTTTCCCCATGTGGACCATTTTTAAAGTCCTTACTGAATTTGTTACAATATTGCTTCTGTTTAATATTTTGGTTTTTGGTCACAAGGTATGTGGGATCTTTGCTCCCTGAGCAGGGATCGAACTCACACCCCTTGCACTGGAAGGCAAAGTCTTAACCACTGGACTGCCTGGGAAATCCTATGTGGTCTGACTTTTGGATTCTGGGCTTCCCTGGTGGCTCAGACGGTAAAGCGTCTGTCTGCAATGCAGGAGACCCGGGTTCGACCCCTGGGTTGGGAAGATCCCCTGGAGAAGGAAATGGCAGCCCACTCCAGTATTCTTGCCTGGAAAATCCCATGGACAGCGGAGCCTGGTAGGCTACTGTCCATGGGGTTGCAAAGAGTCAGACACGACGGAGCCATTTCACTTCACTTTATTATCTCATAGTTTCCATGGCTCATGAGTCCAGGCATGGCTTAGGTGGGTCCTCAGCTCACGATGCCACAAGGCTGCAATCAAGGCCCCATCTTGAGCTTAGGTTTCTCTTCCAAGTTCATTCTCATTGTTGGTAGAATTTAGTTACAGGACTGAAATACCAGTTTCTCCAGCTGCGAAATCTGTCCCCTCGATGACCACTTGAACCTATGGTATGGCTCTAGCCTCAGGTCCTAAAACTGGCAATTCAAGGGAAACCAGCTGCCTCTGAATACGTATTTCTGTTTTAAACCCATTTCACTACTATCACTGGCTCGGTGTAGCTATCATGTATTGTTACAGCCATACCTTGTTTAGCTGTGAGGTTCTAGATTCTGCCCTCTGTGATACTTGCTGATATTGCTGGAAAGGAATCATCAATTTATCCATCCATTCTTGAGCTTGTCCTGGGTCCTGTTCAACAATGTCCTGAACTTCAGAATCCAGCTCATTTAGCTTGGAATGCCAGAGATCAAGCTCATCCCACATTTTCTGCAGACGAGAAGCATAAGTCAGTTGGGATGAAGAATATGTTAATTTCTAAGTTTTCACACAGTGTCTGTACTTGTAAGTGCTTCCCAAACATGACAGAGACAACACTGCAGTCAAAGGTTTTCACTTATGCCCAGCAACAGCATGTGACCTGAACTGGAAGACACTTTATCCGAGGTCTCTTAACTCTGCTGCTGCTGCTGCTGCGTCACTTCAGTCGTGTCCGACTCCATGTGACCCCATCGATGGCAGCCCACCAGGCTCCTCCGTCCCTGGGATTCTCCAGGCAAGAACACTGGAGTGGGTTGCCATTTCCTTTTCCAATGCATGCATGCATGCTAAGTTGCCTCAGTCATGTCCAACTCTGTGCAACCCTATGGACAGCAGCCCACCAGGCTCCTCCATCCATAGGATTCTCCAGGCAAGAATACTGGAGTGGGCTGCCATTTCCTTCTCCAGCTCTTAACTCTAACTGTATTCATTTCAGTACAAATTAGCTGTAAGGGGGCACAAAGTCCTGGGCATTTTCAGAGATGAATGACACCAAACAAGGTCAACATAACCCTAACCTAATCTTTCCAGAGTGATGAGGTAACATTTTATTTAAAAGGGCTTGGGTAAATACCTGTCTTAGACCAGTATATATATTCTTATAAATGTTAAAAAAAATGATAAAAAGAAAATATCTGCTCTGACTCACAGTAATGCAGAGTCAGGAAACTCTAGCCACATGTATTAGTAGCAACTGCCTTTGGTTCAAGAAACCAATAGACTGGATTCAAATGTAGACTTGTCTAGGGTGAGGAAATTTCAAAGGCAACATTCAATTATTACTTAATATCTGCATAAGAGCATAATTTCTAGAAATGGAAAAATCTGGTTAAGTTGCTTATTGAGAACCCAGGATTTTGTCCAATGGCAAGCCATATTCTGACCTATTTTTATTTTTAATTTAATTTTTTATCCCTTGACATCACATTTATTTGGTTTAGAGGGAGCTACAAAGCAAAGGCAGGTATGATCGTTTGTGAGCAAATTCTTGTTCACCTTATTTTAAAAGAATATACACACTCTAATGTCTTCTTAAGGAAGAACACATACAACAGGTACAATGATTTCTTTCAATATTTATAATTATTTGCTTCTTTTTACCAAAAGAAACACAATCAGATTAAATTAGAAACTAAAGGAGAGGTTTAACTGCAGGGAGGGAATAGACGGAAGGGGAGTGATAAGAAGTGAGACTTCTCTGAGGATAACTTAAAAAAAATTGAGGTAGAACTGATAACATTTTATTTGTTTTAGGTGTACAGCACAATGGTTCACTATTTCTATTTACTGCAAAATGATTGCCACAATAAGTCTAATTAAAATCCATAATCCTGGGTTTTGGAACCAAAAAAAAAAAAAAATCCATCACTATACCTAATTACAAAATTTTTTTCCCCTGTGATAAGGACTTTTAAGATGGATTCTCGTAACTATTTTTAATATTTATTTGGCTGCGCTGGGTCTTTGTTGTGGCATGCAGGATCTTTAGTTGCTTACTTGCAACATGTGAACTTTTAGTTGCAGCATGTGGGATCTAGTCCCCTGACCAGGGATTGAACCCAGGCCCCTGCACTGGGGGCACAAAGTCTTAGCCACTGGACAACCGGAAGTCTCTCTCAGCCCTATTTTTAAAAGTTTCCATTCATAGTAGAATGTTTCCTTAAAATGTAAAACAGACTGTTTTCCACACTCAGGAGTTCACTTAGAAGTTAAGAGGCAGAATATTATGTTTCTATACCATTCTAAAACCTAAGACATTCTGCATGGGAAATAAATTTGAAATTTTTATTTTTTTCTGTTTTCCTTTGGCAGTCTAAAGACAAGCTGTTAGTCCTATTCATATCCTATTGAAATATTTTTATATGTCAGTTTTCCCAAGATAGGCCTTACTTTTCTTCCCTTGTGAAAAGGCTGGTTCACAATCACAAGCTCTCAGCAGTTTGGGTCTATTCCCACCACAGAAGAAACATCACAATTCTTAAATGCAACTTTCTCCATCAAGGCATTGCAGGTGACACTGTCAGTGAGGAGGCCCCTAAATCTGGGTTAGGATCCCTGTGATGGCTAATGAACAAGGAATACACCAAATGCTGAAGGAAGTTAAGGAAGGAAGTTAAGGGAGGAAGTTACCTTTTGAATTTCTTGAGCTTTCTCAATATTTTTGCTTTTCTGCTGTAGCATCTTTTCGACATTACGAAGCCCATTATTAATTTCGTCTATTTTTTTACTCATTGTATAAGACGGTGAGCTTTTCAGAACTTCGTTGCTAATCTGTTACAAGTGAGAAATACACAACGGAGATGTTTTCCACACTCTATTCAGAGGTTCAAATACTAAAAGGGGCAGTCAAACAAGTTTGAAATTTTACTTGTACGCATTTCTTAAGGTCTGGGGAAAATTCCGAACCATACTGACTACTGCCAAAATAAGACGGTAGATTAGCGGACTAGGAAATGGCAGCTGGGTTGATCTGAACTTTTAAAGCCAACCTAAAAAAAGAAAACTGACCAACAACATTTTGCTCAATGTAATCCACAGTGTGTATGACAGCTGTGTGCTGTACTGGGCAAAACTAATGGGATGACTGTTAGAAATAAACTCCAAGGGAGCGAATGATAGGAAAGAATTCCTAGGAGAAAAATTATTTATTATACAGTCTCTCCGTTTTATGAGAGAATCCTCTGCACTGATCTGTTTTCAATAAAAGCAAACATTCTTAATCTGATGTAAAAAATGTAATCCTCACCTTAATATTTATTTGGGTGAAAAAAACTTCTAAAGTTAGCTGTTTCTTGCAGCAAAAAAGCTTAGTTTTTCTATGTGAATGTTTCTAGTATATGTTTTCCTAGCAATTAGAAATCTAGCTGTTAAACAGTGTATTTTTCTTTAATTGGAATGATTTACCTAAGAAAATAACTTGTGCTCAGAAAGATAATAAATGTTGAATGTATCATTTTTCAAATGCCTGATAGTTTGAGTTCTTGGTTTTTTTTTTCCCCCCTTAAACTATGTTGATAAAGCTTTCTCCAAGCAGCCACTGAATAACCAGTGAAGTGAAAGTTGCTCAGTCGTGTCCAACTCTTTGTGACCCCGTGGACTGTAGCCCGTCAGGCTCCCTCAGTCCATGGGGATTCTCCAGGCAAGAATACTGGAGTGGGTAGCCATTCCCTTCTCCAAGGGATCTTCCCACCCCAGGGATCGAACCCAGGTCTCTCGCATTGCGGGTGGATTCTTTACCATCTGAGCCACCAGGGAAGCCCAAGAATACTGGAGTGGGTAGCCTATCCCTTCTCCAGTGGACCTTCCCAACCCAATGAATCAGATAATACTTAATGCTTTTGTATAATCCTTTTAATTCACTTTTTAAAACCACTATATTTGTACAGCCATTGAGGCTGAACCTTCCAATGCAGATACCATACAGATACAGAAACTGAAACTGAGGCTAAATAACTTGCTTAAAGTCACACATCAAGATAGTAGGTGAACTCATCACAAGAAGCCTGAGCCATCAGACACCAAGGCCTCATGCTCTTTTCTCAACATAAGGTTGCTAGAGTTTAGATAATAAGTGATAGTTTATATAATGATTTTATCCCACAGGCCATACCATAGTCAAGATTTGTAGAAAAAAATTAATCCTGTATTAGCTTTTTATTGCTATATAACAAATTACCATGAAATGAAGCTTTCTGATATTTTAAGCAGTTATTCTCCAAGCAGAAATGCTTATCATTTTCATACACTAGGAGATCAAGAATTAGGTGAAGTATGCAGCCATCTGAATTACACAGAATGGTATTGTGTCTACTGCATGGGTCCTATAAACATACCATGCAATAAAAATCAGTTTACAGACATACACAGATATAAAAATTACAGATGAAACTTTCAACCCTAGATTTAAAAGGTAAATTTGGATGACTAACTCACTTTGTTAAGGATTTTCACATGAAGTAGTCAGGAAAACCAATTTAGTTTCTCTCAAAAACATTTATATATTTTCTAACAATACATGAATCTTGGGGAAGTTTCTCATAATAGATTATCTCCTGTGTCAAATAAACAAGATTTGCTATAATATTTATTAGGAGTTTACATGTTTTCGATATGGGTTAAATTTTCCAAAGAAATCTGTCATAAGTTTGAAATCTGTTTTTTCGTGTGTGCAATTAATATCTACCTTATTGAATTATAGGCATTTTAGGCTTCAAAAGGCAATACAAAAATCTTTCTGCATTCTTCAGGACCAAACTGAACGGTGCCCTGTTGGATTGGGGCAGCCTTTAAATGACATAATAAAATTAATTGTCTTGTTAATCTCCTATGTCTCCAAATACTAGGGAAATTTCCTATTCTTTCTTTCAACCTGGACTTTCAGGTATAAAAGATTTGTTTGGGAATGCTGTGTGAGAATTATGTTACCATCATCATCAGAAAGGCACTGTGTGTTAAGTGCTATTCCTAGTGAGTTATGAAATGTGTATTCTTATTGCTCTTGGTTGCAATTTCAAAATGTTAAAGGTAAAGTATTATTCATGTTCAAAATTTTGCAGTGACTTTCCAGAAAAAGGAAAGCCAAGTAAAAGACGATATATAACTCTATTTTTAAGTGCAAGAGAAGAAAAACTAAGCATCTTGACATCTAAAAATAAATAGACTAATTCTGTTACCTGCGTCACTTATTTAGAGCAGCATTTAATTCACAAAAAATTATCACTCAACTAAACTCTATAAAAACAGACATAGTTGGAATCGGGATAAATGAAAATGTGATATTAAATGATATTTTCTTCTTTATATTCATTCCCCCTCCACTCATTCTCCTCCATAAATAATACCACGAATACAAACATTATTACCTTCTCATCTACGTCTTCTAAAGCATTTCTGCATTCTTCCACCTGGGATTCAATCTCTGCAGGGACTATGGTGTACATTTCAGAATACTTGATTCGCAGTTTTTCCATAATATTCTCAAAAGTTAGCTTCCCTTTCTTAAGAATGCTTTGAAGCTCCTAAAAAAATCAAGAGAGTTTCAAATGCTCCCAGACAGAGAAAAAGTTTAACTTTAAAAATGAAAGCTGCTTTCCAGCACATCCTTATGATTTAAATGAGCAAACTTTGCATGACAAAACCTCACTATTGATACAAGCTGATTAAGCCTGAGAGATCTTCAGTTCGGTTAGATGATGCTTTCTAAATTGTAAAGAATTAAACTTGATATCTCTTCATAGTGTCAAACCATTGTCCTGAAAAGACATTACAACATCTCCTGCTTCTAAAGTACCTCTAAGATTTAAGTATATCTCAGTAGCAGTCTTGATCTAAAAAGCTGCTAGTAGCAAAAAGTTTCAAAGATTTTTTAATTATTATTAACTTGTTGCCATTTCTGCTTCTTCCTACATTAACATCACAATGATTCAAGGCCACTAAAAGCCCTGTGTTTGAAGCAGAAGTGTCTGCTTTCAGGTAATTAGACAGCCCAGTGGAGCTCAACCTCTTTCAAAAGGGAGGGTTCCAGTTCCCTGTAAAGAATGTGAGTTTTTAGGAGATAAAAGAAACCTGAACAAACCGTCTATTGGTAGTGGCCTAGAAACAGAATCTGATCTGCGTTCTCCTGCACTAATTATAAAGGAGAAACTCATTTGTTTGGGAAAGTTTCCCAAAGATAAAGTAGAAAAATACTTCTTGACTTTCCTGTGGCTTTTGGGGGTTTCTTTCCTTTTTACAGTAGCTAGTCAGTAGCATTATTTGTGTCAATGGATTGAGCCACCACACTGAAGAATGATTACAGTTTTGAATGACTCCCCGATGTGTCACTGCTTTCCTTTTCTTAACCCTCAGCAGAGAACAAATCTAGAGAGGAAAAGTCAGAGAACACCACCATTCTGACAAATGTGGGGTTCAGATACAGTGTGCTCCCGGTTTATCTAGACCTCGCTGGGAGTATAGATCTTCATTCAGAGCTACCCCAAGATGGCTTCCCCATGAAGAATGCTTCTGTGACCCAGAGTAAGCTTCCTTTTTCATTGAAAACCAAAAGCTCTGCAACTTTTGAACAAAGCTTCATCACTTTTGCCTGTTACCACTGAATGGAATGAAAAGAGATGGGTCTGAAAATGACCCTTAGCCTATGTATAGACTGATATTTAGTTGCTAAGCTGTGTCCGACTCTCACAACCCCATGGACTGCAGCCCACCAAGCTCCTCTGCCCATGGGATTCTCCAGGCAAGAATCCTGGAGTGGGTTGCCATTTCCTTCCTTCATTGGCAGGTGGATTCTTTACCACTGCACCACCTGGGAAGCACTTATAGATAGTGTGATATAATAAATATATTTAGAGTTTTTACATATTAATTTTTATTGGAGTATAGTTGTTTTACAATGTCATATAGGTTTCTATTATATACCAAAATAAATCAGCCATATATATAGAAAAATTCCCTCCCTTTTGGACTTCCTTCCTATTCAGGTCACGACAGTGCATTAAGCAGAGTTCCCTGTGTTATACAGTATATTCTCATTAGTTATCTATTTTATATAGAGTATCAACCCCAATCTCCCAGTTTCTCCTAAATATATTTAGTCTTCATCCCTAGTTCCTGGCACAGCTTCTAAAACCTTTGGAATTTCCTGGATTGGGGAGAATGTCTTTTGTTATTTATAACAAGCCTTTTCCAACCCTAAGGGAGTTTATGGTAATAAGAAGACCTTGGTGGGTGGGTGAAGGGTGGGGGTGTGTAGGGGATGACAGCTTCAGGAAGGGGGTTGGTTGCCACGGGAACCAGCCATGTGATTAGAGGGTTGGAACTTCCAAACCCCTAGAGGGGAGAAGGGCTAGACTATGTTAATCACCAACTGTCAGTGATTTAATCAACCATGCCTATATAATGGAGCCTCCATTTGCTGCTGTTATTCAGTCACTCAGTTGTGTCTGATTCTTTGCAACCCCATGAACTGCAGCACGCCAGGCTTCCCTGTCCTTTACCATCGCTGTGAGCTTGCGGAAACTTATGTCCATCAAGTCAGTGATGCCATCCAGCCATCTTATCTTCTGTCATCCCCTTCTTCTCCTGCCTTCAGTCTTTTCCAGCATCAGGGTCTTTTCTAATGAGTCAGTTCTTCACATCAGGTGGCCAAAGTATTGGAGTTTCAGCTTCAGCATCAGTCCTTCTAATGAAGATTCAAGATTTATTTCCTTTAGGATTAACTGGTTGGATCTCCTTGCAGTCCAAGGGATTCTCAAGAGTCTTCTCCAACACCACAATTCAAAAGCATCAATTCTTCGGCATTCAGCCTTCTTTATGGTCCAACTCTCACATCCATACATGACTACTAGAAAAACCATAGCTTTGACTATATGGACCTTCGTCAGCAAAGTAATGTCTCTGCTTTTTAATATGCTGTCTCGATTTGTTCCACTTTTCTTCCAAGGAGCAAGCGTCTTTTAATTTTGTGGCTACAGTCACCTTAAACACGGTTTGGGGTCGCTCTGGATTGATGGACACATCAAGGTGCTGGGAGAGTGGTATACCCAGAGAAGGCATGGAGGTTTCATGCCCCTCTCCCCATACATTTCTTCTGGTTGGCTGTTTCTGAGTTGTATCCTTTACAATAAACCAGGAATAGCAAATAAAGTGCCTCCCTGAGCTCTTTGAGCCATTCTAGCAAATTTACAAGCCTGAGGAAGGAGTCATGGAAGTCCTGGCTTTATAGCCTGTCATTCAGAATTTACCAGTGGCATGTGAAGTGGGGGAGTCTTGTGGGACTGATCCCCAAAGCTGGTGGTCAGTACTAACTCCTTGCAGTTAGTGTCAGAATGGAATTGGTGTCCCAGTTGGTGTCTAGAGGGTTGAGAACAGGTTAGTGTGTGGGTGGGGGGAAAGCACCACACACTTGGGGGCAGAATGTTTTGAGTAAAAACAGTTCCACCCCATCAGAGATAAGGTATTACATCCTTCTAAAGTGAGCAGTTTAACATACTATACAAGAGTAGTCACAGGCCCTGTTCATCACACACACCTGAAATGTAGTTGAAAAGGGGTTGCTTGGTCCACACTGGCCTATTCCCAACCTGGTCCCAATCTGCTCTCTGTGCTCCAACCATGTGGATCTCCTGTGGGTCTGCCACACCACGCCATAGGGCCTCTGCACATGTTTTCCTTTTCTAGGTTCCCTCGACACTAGCCATCGTATTACCTTCACTCTAGTAACTTTGGATCCAAGATTTCAGACCTGTATCAGCCACATTCACTATCATTCCTCACTTACCTCAAGCTGTTCTGCCTTTTCTGGACAGTCTTGTAATTCCATATTTTGGAAAGAGATTGTGGTCTGTTGAAATAAATTCTTCAAAGTAGTTATTTCTTTCGTAAAGGAATGTCTTTCTTGGATTTCATTCTGCATCAATTCCTTATTTTTTCGGGCTTTCTGGAAAAGCCTAAAGTAGAGCATCAAAATAAGATTATTCCTTTCTTCTGTTTTTCTCTAGGCAATAATTTTAACAATTAACAAGATGTCTATAAAGCTGACAAAAGACCTTTTTTCTCCTGAGAGAAAATGACCAGTTTTCAAGATTTATAGACTATATGAAAACTGAAAGTGTTGGTCACTCAGTCACGTCTGACTCTTTGCGACCCCATGGATTGTAGCCCGCCAGACTCTTCTGTCCATGGAATTCTCGAAGCAAGAATACTGGAGTGGGTAGTCATGCCCTTCGCTATGGGATCTTTCCGACCCAAGGATCAAACCCGGGTCTTCTGCATTGCAGGCAGTTCTTTACTGTCTGAGCCACCAGGGAACCCCATATATAAACATATATCAAGTTCTATCACTCCACCAAAAACCTCTCTAAAACTTTCATCTCAGAATACCTTCTCACACTTTACCTTCCAACTGCCAGCTCTATCCTCCTTTTTTCCATTTAATCCCTGAGTTCAACTGAATATGACCAGAGGTGCAAATGAAGGAATGAGTGGGCTCATAGGGTCAGAGATGACCCCACTGGTCTTTCTATCTGAGCTGCCCCTGCTTGCTATGGATGCAGCCATCATGTTTTTTGGAGGAACTTAAGTCGTTAAAATCTTTCCTCAGGGCTATCTGGTATTTCTAGCTACAAACATATTACCTCCTTTGACCCAGTGATCCTACTTCTTGGCATCTTTCTTGATGAATTAATTCTGGAATGAAATTCTAGCATAATACTCACTGTGAGCTTTAGTCAGTGGTGTCCTACTCTGCAATCCCACGGACTGTAGCCTGCCAGGCTCCTCTGTCCATGGAATTCTCTAGGCAAGAATACTGGACTGGGTTGCCATTTCCTTCTACAATACTCACTGTAGTGTTTTTACAAAAATAAAATAGATTATATTTAATTTTAAGGTTCTGTATTAGGGGCTTGGTTACGCCTGAGCGACTTACACACATGCCCACATAAATACATTATTGGGCTTCCCAGGTAGCGCTAGTGATAAAGAATCAACCTGTCAATGAGCGAGATGCAAGAGACATGGGTCAAAAAGATCCCCCGGAATAGGAAATGGCACTCCACTATTCTTGCCTGGAAAATACCATGGACAGAGGAGCCTGGTGCGCTACAGTCCAAGAGGTCACAAAGAGTTGGACACCCCTGAGCACTACTACTACTACTAAATACATTATAGCATATCTACAAGGTGATATAGTTATATTTCAGAGAACATTTAATAGCATAGGAAACTGAACAAAATATGCTGATAGATGGCTCAGCAGAATACAAAACAGGAAGGTACTATAATCACAATTAAAAATATATATATAACCATAGTAAGAAAGTTGAATGATTGGTAGTAACTGTCACTGAATGGTAAAATTAAAGGTGATTTTTATATTAATCTTCATAATTATCCACATTCTCTAAACTTCATTTAATGAATATGTATTGCTAAGTTAGAAAAACAGCAAACATTAAAAAATATTTTTGAAAGATTCACCCACAGTAACACCAAGATGAAGAAGGTGTGCTTGTTTTAATTATCATTAATATTAATCTTTTCTATCCTTTTCACACCTATCAGTGTTGATGCAACTCAATTCTGCCATACCATCTATCCTTGTTCTATAATATTTTTATATTCTAGAAATTCAATATTTTCTCAATTTTTAGCCTGAGTTATCAAGCCCATTTCCTTAGTAGTTTTTCATAAATCTTACTTGTGGCATCGTTCTTGCATAGACATAATCTCTTGAGATGCAGGAACACTTTCCACAGCCCCCACGCCTTCAGGAGTGTTCTGGATATTTTTTATGCGCTGCAGAAGAAGGGCCAGTAACAGCTGTTGCTGCTCCACATTCTCCTCGTATTGGTGTAAACAGTCCAGCAGCCCCAGGAGTTCCTCTGTGGAGGCTGCCTCTTTTGCTTTGGAAATTTCAGGAAGTTCTTCTTGAAGAATATCTAGGATAATTACTTCTCGTTCAATCTAATTTAAGAAGAAAGAAAGAAAAAAGGATCTGAAATAAGTAAAATATATTCTTAACTACTTCAGGACTCAGGAATCATAATTTCGCTCGTCAGAGGATTCCCAATGCCAAATTCCAGTTCAAAGTAATATCTGTCTTCCTATAGCTGGGAATATTATCCCTTCAGGATTTTAATCCCGTGGTTCCCAGCTTTGATCATGTAGATGTGTGGTTAAAAAGAAGTGTTGCTGTTATGAGCTGAAGGAAATACTATTGAATATTTTCATAATTTCTTTTTCCTTTCAGGATCAGTTGCTTTACTAAAGCAATTCCTTGAATGAGCTCCACCAAACTGCATCCATGAAGTAGAAGAGGTTGGATAAGTACTGGATAATTTTTCTATAACTCTCTCTTTTCCTTCACATCCAATCCCTATATACTCAGAAAAGTAAGTTCAATGGGTCCTCATTACCTGTCACCTAAACCAATAGGAATGCTGCCCAAATGACTGGACTGCTCATGTATTTCTCAACCACAGCTAAATGTAGAATTCAGAAATACATAACCTAATAAATCAAATCTCTAGAAACTGGGGTTCTACCAGCCCTGAAACTCAAACAAAGACACAGAAAACCAGATCCCTCTTACTCCCTCCTCAAATCCTCTAGCCCTCTCCTCTGCTGCAGCAAACATTTATCACATTGTTCCAGCATTGTTAACATTCCTGCTGTATGCTCAGACAGAATCAGGCATCTTGCAGTCTTGACGTCACTGAATATCACACAGCTCAACTACATTTATGACAACATGCTAACTTAAATGATGAGCTGGATGCCTAGTAGGACGTGCCAAAGAATGAGAATTCAAGAGCACCAGAATCAATTAAGTTTCTCAGGGACCAATGGTCTGGGGCATGCCAACACTTCTATAAGGTAAAGATCAAGTTGTTCAATATTGCACTTCTACTGCCAAGAACGAGGCCCAGCACCAGATGGACCCTTTGGGATTTTGTCAGCTGTGTATGCTATACTTGTGACTGTTGCTCATATCCATCTATCAAAATGCTGCCAGTGTGGAGGGGGCAGTGCAGCAGGGCCAGGATGTAGTATAAGCCACCCTGTCACTCGGGCCATAGGTTCCAGCCGAGTCTCCAACTGCTAGAATACATGGGTACATGTGCAGATTGGCCCCTCTCCAAAGGACTCAGTTATGGAGTTTGTGCTTTCCATTACCTCAAACCTAAATTCAGTTGAACTGAAGTCCTAGTTCTCAGGCAGGCAGCTGTAGTTCCCCCAGGGAATGGGTTCCACTGGGTCATTTTACATTTTACCCCGCTCCAGTCAAAGAACCAGCATGCACAGAAAGAAAGAAATTGCTATGTGGACAGAGGTAACTGTCTATCTAGGGTTTCCAGCACACACTGGGGTTGAAAGAACTATGTTCATAATCCAGGACTAATCAAGCATTTCTTGGTGCTTCCATGGCCAGTGATAACCATAAACAGGCAACTGTGGCAACCAGGACCCGATAAGAGTAAAGCGACTAAAGGCTCTAACCTTTCCGGGGTCAGCTCTCCTATCTCCCACTCCTGTTCCCTTGGATCACTTTCCAAAGTAAACCACCTGCTGACAAGCCCCTGTCTCAGGTTCTGCTCTCTGCTGTTAAAGCTGGTAAGTCATTAGGAAGAGAATGCAAGGGGGAAGAATAATTTTTTTTTAGGACAATATTTTCATCCAAAAGCCAGGCAATTCTTCAGTTTGTGAATGGATAAAGTGTTGTGTGTGAGTCTAGTAGAATATTACTCAGAAATGAACTACTGATACAAGCAACAGTATGAAGGAATTTCACACACACTATGCTTAGTGGGAGAAGGCCAAACTCAAAAGCATTTGAATCCATTTTTATGACTCTGAAAATGGCAAGACAGATTATTGATTGCCACAGGCTGGAGGTAACAGAAGGGAGTGACTACAAAGGGCACAGGGGGATTTCTGGGTGATGGAAATGTTTGAAGCCTTGATTTATTGGTGGTCATGTGACTATGCATTTCTCAAAATGCAGCAAACCTTAAATTAGTAAGAGTTACCACAAAGATTATGCATTCATTCTGCAGCCCCTGGATGATTTTCCTTGGACAGAGCAGTCTAACAAAAATTGGTTATAAAACTTTTGGGTTCAGTCAGTTATAAAGTTTAGTCTAGAAAGGGAGGAGGAACTATAGCTGTTTCATAAGTAAACACAGCGAAGGAGACTGAAAACTTGCAAGCAACAAAAATAAGAACTAAAACTAAAACGGAAAAGACTTTGGGATCTTTGGTAGAAGAGAAAGAAGACAGCCTTACACCTCCCATCATTATTGAAGACATGCCTTTATTTCAGCACATTACAATCAGTGAAGCATAAAATGATGATCCTGAATAACCAGGAATGAGTAATTAAATTAAGCAGACTCTGCTTAAGAAAACAGGAAGATAAGACTTTAGGGGGAAAACACAGTAAATCAAAATTTAAATTAATTTTTTAATTGGTAAATTTAAATAAGCATGTATGCTTTTGAAAATATATTTACAAAACTTTTCTTTCATAAAGATACTGGATTGTACTTTTTAAAATATAAATTTATTTATTTTAATTATAGGCTAATTACTTTACAATATTGTATTGGTTTTGCCATACATCAACATGAATCCACCACAGGTGTACACGTGTTCCCCATCCTGAACCCCCCCTCCCACCTCCCTCCCCGTGGACTGTATTTTTTTAAAACAGAAATTCATTTTGTCACTTGTAAAATCAACCATGCCAAAAGAACCTTGCATGTACAGGTATTTAGATGGTATAATTTTTATTGAATGGATGAAAGCTATTTTAAACTCATATCAATTTGGTAGGTGTAAATATCATTTAAGTGGATAGCTTAGTGGTTAAAAACGGACTGTAAGTTGAATCTTCCATCACTCACTTATGAAACTGAGCAACTTAATCTCACTGTGCCTCACTTTCTTCATCTATAAAATGAGGATAGCAAAAATATCTACACTTCATAGGATTCTTGTGAGGATAAACGTAAGTGTAACACATGTCAAGTGCTTAGAACTGTGCCTGACACGTGTTCAATTAAGTGCCTGTTAAGTGTTAGTAGTCATTATTGTTAGTACAGGAGAACATATTTTGTTTGCATTACTCTTTGAAAGACATTCTGTTAGCAGATACTGTCAAATGTATGAATAACTACAAATATAACTACTACTAAATAACTAATGAGTATGATTGCCTGGTACTGATAAAATATGATTGCTAATGCGTATAGAGCAAGAAAAGATAATGTAATAAAATATAAATAAGCTTAGGACTGGCCTAGACCTGGATTTGAATAAGAGCTGTCCCTCAACAAATACTAAGTGCCAATTTAGAGCAAAGCCTTGTTCAGATTCCAAAATTATGCAATGGGCAAAATAGATATGGCCCCAGTCCACAGCCCCAGTTTAATCACTAGCTTAGAGGGCTTGTACCAACTTAAATTTCTAAGTGCCTCAGCTTTTCCATTTGGAAAATGGTCATAACAGGTAACTCGTGAGGGCAAAAATTCAGCGGCATCATGTGTGAACTGCCTTTTTTTTTTCCCAGCCCTGCTGTGTGGTGTGTGGGATCTTAGTTCCCTAACTAGGGATCAAACTTGTGCCCTCTGCAATGAGAGCAAGACGTTCCTAACCACTGGACTGCCTTCTCAGCACAGCACACGGGAACACACTGCACAGAAGGCCTCAGCAGACAGTGCCATTGTGGATGAAAAAGAACCAGAGGCTGGCAGTCCTGCTAAAAGTACAATTTTACAAAGCTCCTTGATGTTTTCACATTCAAGAGACTATTTACTAATCCAACCCAGGCAACATCACTAAAATGATACTCATTTTCAAGAAGACCAAGTTTTTAGTTTGGGCTTCCCTTGTGGCTGAGCTGGTAAAGAATCTGCCTGCAAGGCAGGAAACCTGGGTTCAATCCCTGGGTTGGGAAGATCCCCTGGAGAAGAGAACAGCTACCCACTCCAGTCTTCTGACCTGGAGAATTCCTTGGTCTGCATAGTCCATGGGGTCGCAAAGAGTCGGACACGATTGAGTGACTTTCAAGTTAAGTTCTGTAGGTAACTTTCCTCTATCCTTAGACAGGTAGAAAAATATGACAGTGCTAAACATTTAAATCCTAAAGCAATGTGACCTACTGCCAATCAAGTATTGATTATATTTCTGTTTTAAGCAATTCAGCAGGAATTTTGACAGGCATAAGAGAGAAGAGTTTTCACTTAACGTTTTGATTTGTACCTCATTTATGACTGGTTCTGTAGAAAGATTAAAGAATACCCTAAGATAATTTTATGTGGTATTGGAGAAGACTCTTGAGAGTCCCTTGGACTGCAAGGAGATCAAACTAGTCAATCCTGAAGGAAATCAGCCCTGAATATTCACTGGAAGGACTGATGCTGAAGCTGATGCTCCAATACTTTGGCTACCTGATGTGAACAGCCAACTCTGGGAAAGATTGAAGGCAGGAAGAGAAGGGGACGACAGAGGATGAGCTGGTTGGATGGCATCACTGACTCAATGGACATGAGTTTGAGCAAGCTCTGGGAAATAGTGAACAACAGGGAAGCCTGGCATATTATAGTCCATGGGGTCACAAAGAGTATGACATGATTGAGTGAATGAAAAACAGCAAAGATAATTTTATACTATTTTAAATTTTCCTTCTAAATGTATGTGATGCCTTAGGCCTCAACCATGGTTAAATTAACGTCTGTGATCAATTTATACTATGGAGGTTTTCTTTGAGACAGTCTTCGGAAAGAACATCTTACATACTTTTAGGTCAATAATTAACAACTGTAGTTAATTTCCACAGTTAACAACTGCAATTAATTTAAAAATAAGTTGGTTATTATGAATAGTACCTTATTCTAACCTTTAATGTGATGGAGAGACAGTTATTTTTAAGAGGGTTTAAGCTTTCATTCCAATCCCAAAGAAAAGCAATGCCAAAGAATGGTCAAACTACCGCACAATTGTACTCATCTCACACGCTAGTAAAGTAATGCTTAAAATTCTCCAAGCCAGGCTTCAGCAATATGTGAACCATGAACTTCCAGATGTTCAAGCTGGTTTTAGAAAAGGCAGAGGAACCAGAGATCAAATTGCCAACATCCGCTGGATCATCAAAAAAGTAAGAGAGTTCCAGAAAAACATCTTTTTCTGCTTTATTGACTATGCCAAAGACTTTGACTGTGTGGATCACAACAAACTGTGGAAAATTCTGAAGGAGATGGGCATACCAGACCACCTGACCTGGCCCTTGAGAAACCTGTATGCAGGTCAGGAAGCAACAGTTAGAACTGGATATGGACCAACAGACTGGTTCCAAATTGGGAAAGGAGTATGTCAAGGCTGTATATTGTCATCCTGCTTATTTAACTTATATGTAGAGTACATGATGAGAAATGCTGGACTGGAGGAAGCACAAGCTGGAATCAAGATTGCTGGGAGAAATATCAATAACCTCAGATATGCAGATGACACCACCCTTATGGCAGAAAGTGAAGAAGAACTAAAGAGCCTCTTGAAGAAAGTGAAAGAGGAGTGAAAAAGTTGGCTTAAAGCTCAACATTCAGAAAACTAAGATCATGGCATCTGGTCCCATCACTTCATGGCAAACAGATGGGGAAACAGTGGCTGACTTTATTTTTCTGGGCTACAAAATCACTGCAGACGGTGATTGCAGCCATGAAATTAAAAGACACTTACTTCTTGGAAGGAAAGTTATGACCAACCTATACAGCACATTAAAAAGCAGAAACATTACTTTGTCAACAAAGGTCTGTCTAGTCAAGGCTATGGTTTGGTTTTTCCTGTGGTCATGTATGGATGTGAGAGTTGGACTAATAAAGAAAGCTGAGCGCAGAAGAATTGATGGTTTTGGACTGCGGTGTTGGAGAAGACCCTTGAGAGTCCCTTGGACTGCAAGAAGATCCAACCAGTTCATCCTAAAGGAGATCAGTCCTGGGTGTTCATTGGAAGGACTGATGTTGAAGCTGAAACTCTAATACTTTGGCCACCTGATGTGAAGAGTTGACTCATTTGAAAAGACCCCAATGCTGGGAAAGATTGAGGGCAAGAGGAGAAGGGGATGACAGAGGATGAGATGGTTGGATGGCATCACTGACTCAATGGACATGGGTTTGGGTGGACTCCGGGAGTTGGTGATGGACAGAGAGGCCTGGCGTGCTGTGGTTCATGGGGTTGCAAAGAGTTGGACGTGAGTGAGCAACTGAACTGAAATTATATGCACAATAAACATTTTAAAGATCATATGGGCAACTCATCACTTATTTCTAAGTTATCTGACACTGAAAAAATGCCACTATCATGAAAGAACTTGAATCATTCTTGAATCATATCTTGGAGATTATTTTGCTAGGACCTGATCGCTATAAACCATGGACATGGTTCCATATATGTGATGTAAGCAAGTGGTACAGATCAAGGACTTGTTTTACAATTTTAAAAAATGAAAATAATAAAGCAATTTAAATGACACATGTTAGTAAACTGTATGTTGTGATTGTTGCTCATAAGCACTTACTTCTTCATGGACAAATTTCCACTCCTGCTTCAGTTCTTCACACCACATCTCCCACTCTTTAGCAGCTTCCAGCAAATTTATCCATCTCTCCCAAAGAGCCGATGTGCTTCTGAGCAAATAGAGGCTGTCACTGTCCGTGCACGTGGCTCTCAAGTGTCTGACGACCTGTCGTTGTTTAATCAGTTCTCCCTTGGTTGATATAAGATTTGACACAAAGGCCTTAAGAGAGAAAAGAAAAAGATGAATAGAATTTTTCTGAATTCAGAACTATTCTGAAAGTTATAAACTATTTCAATCTTGAACAATTAACGTTTTAAAATCATCCATAAGTAAGATGTGATCCATTTTTATTCCTTTTGAAAGTCAATTTGAGACAGATGAGAAGTGTCAATGTATTGTTATACAGCACATGAATTTAGGATTATGGGGACAAATAATGACCCTTAAATCACATTTTCCAAGTAAACATGTGTCTTCCAAGGTAAATATTCCTAGAAGTTCATTTTTTAAAAATTTTAATGTAAGTCCCATATTTTGTTGTTGTTCACATTAAGTCATGTCCGACTCTTTGCAACCCCGTGGACTTCAGCACGCCTGGCCTCCCTGTCCTTCACTATCTCCTGGAGTTTGCCCAAGTTCATGTTCTTAAGTTGGTGATGCTATTCCACCATCTCATCCTCTACAGCCCTCTTCTCCTTTTGCCTTCAGTCTTTCCCAGGATCAGGGCCTTTTTCCAGCAAGTCAGCTCTTCCCATCAGATGGCCAAAGTATTGGAGCTTCAGCTTTAGCATTAGTCCTTCCAATGAGTATTCAGGGTTGGACTGGTTTGATCACTTTGCTGTACAAGTGAATTTCAAGAGTCTTCTCCAGCACCACAATTTGAAAGCATCAATTCTTCAGTGCTCAGCCTTCCTTATGGTCCAACTCGCACATCCACAGATGGCTACTGGAAAGACCATAGCTTTGGCCCATATTTTACTAGATAGGTATTAATAATTTGTACACTTACTGCATCAGCCACTTACACATTAGTTCAGGTTTTTTGGCTTTGTGTTTGTTTGTTTTGTGGTAGATGATAAGCACAGATGATTTAAAATATTCTCATCCAAATGCTTATAACACAATACTGCAACAGATAAAAACTGCAAAACTAAAATTGCTCAGTAATAAAGTATAAAAAGTAACCAGAATTTAGTACTTAAGATAGTTGCATTAAATGCTCTGTCATAGACCCAGTGATCTCCAACAAAGTAACAAGCAAGGCAAAGCTTTCAAAAGAATGATTAATAAGGACAGTATGATACTGGGCAGAGGACTGTCCTGTGAACTCAACTGATTAACTCTCTCAGAACCAATGCTTCATTTTCCCCATGGGTTTTGGTTTAGGAATTTTCTTGAGTGTATGAATTAGGTTAAAGATTTCTGTGGGTCATAACAGAGCCATATCCTCCGATGCCTCCACTTGCTCTTCCTGCCAATTTTTGCACACAGTCTTACTGAAGAGTTGGAGTATCTGTTACCTTGCTCTGTTCCAAGCGCTCCAAAGCTTCTTTGTAAGACACTGGCAAGGGGCACATGGACTGCCCAAGAATGGTCTCCATCTGGCTGAGGTTAGTGCAAATTTTCTCATTTATATTCCTATAGCATTTGTAATTGTCAAGACACCTAGTGAGGCACAGTTGGGGGAAAAAAGTAATATTATACTTTATTTAGTGCAATAAATTCTGAACTTTCCATGTATTCTGAACCCCTAATAAAAAACAGAATTCTCTTTTTGCTACTCAGTATATTTCAACAAATACTTATTGACTACTTCCCCGTCACCAGATCTGCATGAGACTTTTAATGCAAATATTAACAGGTAGATTAAGACTGTTCCCCAAACATTTAAACTTTGGAAAACTGTATTCTTGAACACTGCCAACAAGGTGTAAACTGGTACAATTCTTGTAGAAAGCTCCTTCTTCTTAAAACTGCTCATAACTTTTGATGGAGAAATATTCACAGAAGAGGCTCAAGTTCATTAGCAATAATAAAGATTCAAATTAAAACCACAATGAAATATCATTTCTCAACCATCAGACTGGCAAAAATTAAGAATTGATGAGGATACAGGACCACTGGAATATTAATATGCTGCTGGCTTGAGTAGAAATAGATAAAATCATTCAGAATTAAAAATTTAAGATGTGTATAACTTTTGACCTGGTAATCACCATCCTAAGTATACACCCAAGGGAAGTGAATTTAAAAACGTTCTTCCTAGAAAAAACTGCCACAATCCAAATATCTACCAATACCTGGGTGAGTGAATTTTACTACAGACAAAACATGAATGAACTTCAGAATCATAATGATAAGTGTGAAAAAAAATGAAGTCACAGAAGAGAACACATACATGAAAACAGGAGACAAATATATAGTAAAAATATTTTTTAAAGCAAAGGCATGGTCAATAAAGACAGGATAATGGTTATTTCTGAGAGGAGAGGGAAGGAGTCCACAAAGGAATTAAAAAGTCATGATGTTTACCTTTGAACCTTTCAGTACAAAGGTGTTTATCATTATTCTTTACACCACATGCAGATTTCTATAAACATTCCATTTTAAGCACTTGATATTAAGAAAAAATAAAAAATGCAACAGAATATTTGCTATAGGTTTCCTTAGACAGTGATTTTTATTTTCCAAATTATTTCTAACGTGTACATGTTAATTATAATCTATATTTGCTCTTAAAGCCTTACCTTTAGAAAGAAGTGCCTACCTTTCTACTTCAGCTTCCTTTCCTTTGGCTGCCTCCCTCAAGGCTGAGTGCTTAGAAACTAAGTCCTGGAAAGTGCGCTCAAGCTGTCGTTTAGCTTCCAGGCTGGATATAGTCCCCAAATTCTCAGTGAGGTCCTGGATGCCTGCTATTGTGGATTTCAGTTCCTCTTGTTTCCGGCGAGGCACCTCTACTGATTCTTCTGGATTATCAAGATCTACTCTCTGCGACGCAATGATGGCTTCCAGATTGGAGATGATCTCCGTGGCCCTGGAGACTGCTTCATTATAGCGTGTCATATTTTCATAAGCATCATTCAAGACATTCTGGTGAATGGGAGATTAAATGCTGTGATGAAATTTCCAAATGTGGGGGATTTCTGTCATTTTTGAATGTCTGGGATACATTCATAATACGTCTCTGGGTCATACAAGAGCAAGCGTCTCACACTTTTAATTTGATAATATTATACCGATATTTTAAAATGAATAAGTTTTTCTTTGCATAAAGAAAATTATTTCTAGAATTATTTCATATTTAAATTTTAAATGTTTCATAAAGAAAAAATCTAAATTTATAAATACATGTCATGAATCATTTCTAATGATATATATAAATGGTCTAGAACTCTTGTATTAGACTATTAAATAAAACAACTGAATATATTTAATGTATATAACCTCAAGAAATATTTGTGGAAAAAAAACACAAAAAACTGGAAAGACTGCCTCCCCAGATCTGCCGCATTTCTAAATTAATGTCTCTGCCATTAACTTTAGTTTTGAGCACATCACTTAATGTCTCCAGATCTCTGTCTTCTTGCTGAAATAACAAATAGTTCAAATAAAGAACTTGAAATGTCCCTTCCAGTCCATCTCTAAGCATAACAGTTTGAGGATTTATGTATAGTGTTTCTAGGAACCATATTAAAATCAAGCGGAGAAATTTATTAAGTACCAATTTAAGTTCATATGACTTTATATTTCTATAGCATTTATACCTAGCAAAATAGTTCAAATACATTATCTAATAACTCTTTGAATTAAAGGAGTTAACTTCCCCATTCTATAAATTCAGTGTGACAATTCAGAAAACACAGTGAAAGGAGTTATATTAAGCACAGTGTGTTTAACTGATGCCTAAGATATCTACCCTTTTACTACAGGAAAGGAGGGAGTTTGTTGCAGTCGCTCTTCAACAGGCATCAGCAAACTTTTCTTGTAATGGGTCATACTAAATATTTCAGGTTTTGCAGGACATACAGACTGTCACAACTACTCAACCCAGATGTTGTAGCAGGTGGGCAGCCATAACAATCATCAAGTGAATGGGCATGGCTGTGGCTGTGTTCCAATAAGACTTTATTTAAAAAATCAGATGCTGTAGGCAGATTGACCAACGAGCCTTAATTTGATGACCACTCTCTAAAAGCAGACAGATCTCAACATGAATCCTGGTTCTGTTACTACTGAAAGACCTTGAGAAAATGGTAGTTTCTGCACTTCAATTTCCTTGTTTTAAAATGAGGCTAATATTAGCAGCCACCTCACAAAGTTGCTGTGAGGATTAAAGTGTTCAGCATACTTCCTAGACACTGTAAGTGCTAAAGAAATGTGGAGTTATTGTTTTGTGTTCTTTACACCATATTTATTCCACTACATTCTGCTATTTCTAAAAAACAAACAAAAAAAACCCCCAATCGTTTTGGTTCTGAGCCCAACATACTCTACCAGGCATACAGAACTAACGGTGTCAAACATCTTTTTCCACTATGAGCACTATATTTTGATGTGGAATGAGTTGGGGCTATAAACTGGCCCTTTGAAGTTCTTTAAAGTGACTATTCTCCTGTGTAGAATGTTCTTTTAGAACCTGTAACTTCTGCTTTTTAAATGCGTTTATTTTTAATTGAAGGATAATTGCTTTACAGCATTGTGTTGGTTTCTATCAAACATCAACGTGGATCAGCCATAAGAACCTGTTATTTCTTGAGAAATGTAGATACTAACGAGAGTAAAACATTAAATCAGGTTTTTATGTTTTAAAAAACATGAAACTAAAACAAATACATTAACTGCCTAATTAAAGAACTTACAGTGCGGGAATCAATGCTTGCATTAAGCTGCATGTAAAGATCTTCAATGTCATTTAATTTTGCCTCCACATCACTAGCTTCAGAAGAATTTTCTTCACTTTGCTTCTCAATAACAGTCACAGCTTTAATGCTATCCATTTCTGCCTGAACTTGTTCCTGAAACACTTCACAATTATCTTTTTCATTTTGAATAGATTCAATTTGCAAATTCATAAGTAATGGCTGTTGTAACTGAGATTTTATCTGATTTAAAACATGTAAAGAATTTTCTAGTTTGTCCTCAAAATCCTTTTCATCCATTTCTTTCAGTTGGGATTGCAGGGCCACTTTTTGTTGGAGAACCTGGCGCAACTTATTATTTTCTTCTGCATGCAGCTTTAGTTGTTGTATTTCTCTCTCTTTGAATAAGTCATCAAAGTCTTTATTTTCACTTAATTTCTTGATAATCTCATGATACAAGCTCATGGCTTTCCCAATTCTCTGATTCAAAATTTGAGCATTGAGCAGACTGCTTTCTGGTGGAGTGTTAGGCATTGTTAGTACTGGTTCAGCCCTTTTCTTAATTTGTAAATCCAAAGCCTTCAGTTTAGCTAGTGATGCTTGATATTTGTCGTATTCTGCCACAAATGTATTCAACTGCTTAATTTTTTCTTCAAGTTCTCGTTCTTTTTCAAGTACTTGGGTTTGTATTTGATCAAGTTGGGTCCAATCCCACTTTAGTTCTAAACAGTCAAACACTTCTTTGAGTTTCAGTACTTGTAGGATACTAGATTGAATGCCAGTGATTTGGTTTTTAAGATGATACAACTCCTCTTTAACATCTGGGTTTACTTCTGGATTCAGTAGAAGTTCATTGTGCTGTATATGGTCAAACTCCTTCTGAAGTGCAGATATTTTTTCATGAAATTCTCTGTAAAAATTTATCTTGTGTTCTACTTCATTACATTTATTTTGAATGAATCTTTGAGTTCTGTTGGCTCTAGTCTTCAGATTTTTCAATCGATCATCTAGAAATAATCTTTCAAATACACTTAGATCCTTAGAGAGGCTTGTTTGTTCCTGAAGATGTGTCGAGATTACACTCTTAATTTCCTGCAATTCCTTCTGAGAAGTGGTCAAAGCAACATACAGTTGTTCTAGTTCAGCTTCTGTGGAGGCTGTTTCTGTCTTGGGGATTATCAGTGTTTCATTTCCTTGAAGTGAAAGTTGAACCTTCCCTATTATGGCAACAAATTTGCTTCTTTCTTCCAATTTAAGTTCTAATTGCTGTGATCTTTGGGTTGATTTTAAAACCAGCATTTGGTATTGATTCTGTAAGTCCTGAAGAAGGTTATTTAAATCATTGCTCTCATATGCTGTGAGGTTAGGAATATTATCTTTGACCTCTTCAACCAAGGACTCCACAACCTGCTGCTTATCTAGAATGCCATCGTGCACCACCTTGCATTTTCTGATCTGTGAAAGAACATCATCTGGGAGAAGGGAAACGGGAGGAGTGAGTTCACCTAACAGATTCTTGACCCATAAGATAGCCTCTTTTATTTTGTATCTGGTTTCACATTTTCTGATCTGATTTTCCACCTCCATGTTTAATGGTTCCAGTGCTTCCAACTGCTTCTGCAAATTACTTATTGCATCTTCTAAAATCTTCCTTTCTTTTTCTCCCCAAATTCTCTTCATCTGAAGTTCAGCTCGCCCCTTGAGCATAGAAAACCTATGCTTTATAGTATGGAGTTCAGTGGCCAAAGCAACCATGCTTAGATTCCCTTCCTGGGCTTCTGGAGACTTTAGCCTTAACTGCAGATGCTGCTGCTGCTGCTGCTGTTGCAGGAAAGTTTCAAGGTCTTGAATTTTACTCATGAGAAACATAAACTCATCGTGCCCCACTGATTGTTGAGAATACTTCTTCTGAACCAGTTGTTCCACTTGCTCCCAACCATGTTCAAGTAGCTTGATCTGGCTTTCCAATAGCTTCTTATCCATGTCAGTCAGACAGTTTGATAAATTTTCCCATTCAATTTTCATCTTGCTTAAAGAATCTTTCTCTTTTTCTATTGATGCCAGAAAATTTTTAATTTTGTCCATATAGGTTGCACTGTCCAGGAGTCCCCTAGCAAAAGAAGAAAAAGTGAAGCTTATTAATATTTACTACCTCAACATGAAGTTAGCTATCATTAAAAGAAATTAATTCTGCTCTGAATTCATGAAAGAGAAGACTAGATTGTCTGTAAGAACACTCTTTCCTTAAAACAAAAATCAGAATCTTGTTTACTGTGGCTCTCAATTAATGTGTGACAATGGAGAAAGCTCATCTATAAAATGAGTATCATAAAAATGCAGAACCACAGGAAAGGAGTAAAGAGCAAAGGAAACAACGTATGCAAAAGTCCTCTATAATCTGTAAAGTACTTATGCAAAGTTAGGACTAAGGAAAATGACAATATCCAACTCCTTTGTTATCATCTTATCAACAATAACAACACTGATCAAGAAGGCATAACCATCAGGCTAAACTTTATTTTTTTAAGGAGAAGCTGTATTTAATATACATACCCAGAATATATAAATGTTTCTTTAAAATAAGAAAACCACTAAAGAATTTTTTAATGGTTTCCATGTGAAATTAATTTCTATATTGTGGTATTAAAATCATAATATGCTTTAACAATATAAGCTCTTAACACCCTGGGCCTGTCCAAAGAAGTGAAGCCTATGGTTGAAATAAAGAACGCACGTCCTAAAATCTTATACTTACACTTTTAGACTTTCCTTTTCTGTCAACAAGGCTTTCATCGAGGATTCAGCTGCCATGAGATGTCCCTGAAAATCCTTAAGGAGACAGTACTGACTTTCTTTCTTTTTCTTCAAAGTAATAAGTGCCTGAAGTAGATTATCCAAGTGCTGCACTGAATAACTTTCATCGTGGAGGACCAAGGCACTTGTTTCTGTTTTGTTGAGATATTCACTTTGTTCTAGAGGTTCAATGGCTGCTTTCTTTCCTTCCAACAGGGTACATAATTCCTGAAAACAAGTAGAGGAGATCAATAAATATACACTTACTAATTCACTGATTAATTAATTCATTTAGTTTCCCCCTTGCTCTTTCCTTCCAGTAATACATTCCATTCCAAGAAGATTTTTAAATATTTCATTTGCACCCAAAGAAACTAAGGTCCTGACATTTAAAAGATCCCTGCCCCGCCCCCCCAACACTGGAGTCATGTTAAAATCTAAACTAACATTCACCATTGGTCTAACTTCTAATAGGAATCTGGTCACGCTATTGTGTTCAAAGATTCTATAATGTCTAAAGAAGGTTGATCTTGCTTTTATTATTTACATGCATCATCTCTTTTTCCTCTTTTAGATACATGTTTACTATTACATAAACTTGGCTAAAATTCTAAGGATCATTTTTCAAAACATGATCATGTACTGGATTTTTAGATGCCTTACCATGGCTATAAGTACATAAATGTATAAACACAGTTATGTCAACACAGCTATAAAAATTAAGGAGGAGTACCCGATAATGTTGATAATTAGGAAAAACAAAAGGAATTCGTCAAACGCAGAAAAATAGATAAGACTAAAAAAAGGAATAATGACAAGCCAGAAACTCCAAATTTTATCATGGAGTAAGTAAGTTTTTAGAAACTTTTTGAAAGAGAAAGACTAATGTTCATTAAACTCTTACACTTTTTAAATGGAAAGATTTATACAACTTACTGATTAGTACATAATTATACAGTTACCAAACTGATCATCAGGCAAAGGTTAAATAAGACTTTTCATTCTGTGCAAGCAAGTTTTTGGTAATTAAAATATATTGTATTGCACTAGATAAATGATGCAATCATGTTGTCAGTGTTTTTCTTGTTTCCATACCTCTATCTCTTTTAATTGTTCATTTCTTAACATAACATCTAATTCTAAAGGTTGATTTTGCAGCTCATTGACTTTCTGCTCATCTTCAGTGTTTTTCACGCTTTCTTGAACATCAAGAGAAAGTTGTCTTGACAAAATCATTTCCAAAGCTGAATTCTGAAAACATATAAAGATTAATTGCTAAACAGACTAACTTCCAAATGAATAATTTTTATTTTTCTTGATGAAAAAATTCCAGTTTCTTCTCTTTACTCACATTAAAGACTTTTCAAAAGTGTATTTTTGCCACGACCAAAGTGGATTTTTTCATGCAATATTTAATGACAATATTTAGTATTTTCCATGCAATATTTAATACCAAGAAAAATGAAACTTTTTTTTGCAAGATAGTATAGGATCTAGCATTTCCCAATTATATAACTGAGGAATAGCTACAGTCTTAAAGAAAGAAAACAGATATGAACAAACAAAAGTTCCAAAGCGCATACTTAGTATTCACCATGATGCAGAGGGCTGGTTTAATAAATAGGCATTCAATGGTACCCACTGGTAGTTTAAAACAGTAAGTGGAGAGATGAAAGAAATGCCAAAATTTCATGCATTTAAAATGTAATGCTTTAAACCAAGTAATAGTAAGAATTCCAATTCTGGGTATAGCAGAACAGGTTATATAGAGGGTAATTTAATCTTTTCTAAAAGCTCTAAGAACTTGAGGTTCTCAATAGGATATACAGAGATGGCATTTCAACTCATTTATTCATTTTTTTCAACAAACATTTGTTGAGCACTTATATATACCAGGTCCCACAGTAGTAATTTTAAAACATTTCACATTATTTTGCTAAGGTAGTAGGTTTCATTTTCAGGTTACTTTATAAGTGAAATATCATTCAATTCTGCCATATACTTTCATGTCAGTAAACATCCAGTCTGTACCAAGTCTGTGAATAAAATATATCCACATCTCCAAACATGGCAGAAATTGTTAAAAAATTGTCTTAAAAATACAGCCTAGATAGTAATGTTACGATGTTAACAATGGGAAAAACTGGGTAAGGGATAAATGAGAACTATCTGTACTATCTTTGCAAGTTTTCTGTCAATGTGAAACTATTATAAAATCAGGATTTATTTAAGTAAAACAGATACCGTCTGGAGCTTCACCAATATTGATTGGTAAGAAAATTCAGTTGACCAGTGTTACTGGTTTTGAAATATCTGCTTGGCACTTAGCACAGGACACTTCTTCTAAAAGGCTGTAAATAATTGGGATGATTTTGCCAATTTCCTCCATTTCTAACAATTTATTCATGAGAACTATGGTTAATCTCCATGGAAGGCAGGATCTGTGCATGGGATGGGGGGCAGGGAGGGAGATCCAGGAAGACTGTGAGAAGGGGGGGCGTTGGTGCCACATCACAGATTTCTACACCATAAACTGAAGTCCTGCGAGGGCGAAGCCTGTCTCTTTGTCACCCGATGGCTACTGTTACTTAGTACCCCAACAAATCCACCTGCAGGGCAAGAGCTCCTGAGCTAAAGACATAGACACTAAACCCAGGAAATCTTCACTCCTTATCAATAATTCATTAGGAATTCAGAGCCCTGGTCTCTCTTACCTGATGGACCAGTCACTTGACTAGCCACATTTACAACCTGCTATTTGTACTCAGCCTTCAGTGGTCAGAGAGAGCATCCTAAAAAACCTAAAATCACCCCAAAACACCATTTGTTTACCAAATCCAAAAGCCATGTTCCCACTTTGGCAGAAAATCCAACAGAATCCCTCAAAGGAACATTTTAAATTTAAAAAGTAACATTCCTTTGTGCACACTCCAGAATTAGAACACAGACACCTGCCCTGATTGGCTCCTGGAAAGATTCTTTTGTAACCAGCCATCTTTTGCTTCTCATCTTTAGCTCTATTCTGATTTTCCAGACTCATCTGAAACATCTTCTTTTAAACAATAAACAATAAGATGTTTCAAATATATTTAAAAGAATACAATATCATGGTTACTCATTACCCATGACAAGGATATAACTGATATAATTTTCCATATTAAAAATACAATTTAAAGTCCAGTCCTCACTTCTTTTTCATCTATTCTTCCCTAGAACTAACCACTATTCTAAATCCACACACATTTGTCTTTATACTTTGACTACATATATTAATATTCATACAGTATTATTTTATGTATTTTTAACTCATAAAATTGGAACCACATATGTATTATTTTATAACTTATTTTCTTCACTCAGCAATATGATTTGAGGTTTATCATGGTGTCAGATATAAATCCCACTCAGTCATTTGAGGTTTTATACAGTTCTGCTGTCTGAATGAACATGTATGTCTGTCAGGCTACTATGGATATTACCATGCTTCCAACTTTTCCTATTTTAGATATGCGATGATAAACACCCTTGTTTTAAGTCTTCTTGAACATATGTGAGTTTCTTTGGGATGTTTTCCTAGAACTGAAATTACTCCTTAATCCACCCCTGCTGATCTCAGTTTAAGTATTATTTCCTTAGAGAAGCTCTCCCTGACTACAGTTCAAGTCAGACTCATTTACTGTAGATTATAATGGAAACATGTTCCTTCCTTTAGTTCCTGTAATTAGGCTCTTATCAGATAATTAGTTGGTTAATGTATGTCATCTCTTGTAGACCAGAAGCTCTGTGAGAAGAAAGACCATATCCATTTTCATTCACCACTGAGCCATCATTGCCAACTCAAGAAAGTTTTACTGAATGGATGTATAGATGAATTCACGTTAGAAAAAAATAAAAGTTTCATTTAGTCTTCGATTGCCATGATTAACAATTAGTGGTTTATGAAGTGGATAGAAGTTGAGGACCAATCAATCTAGCAGTTATGGACCAGAGATCTGCTAGGAATGACAGGAACAGGGCTCGGCTGGGCTGAAGGAGGGTAGAGAAGGTTTGAAAACAAGCAAAAGAACTCAATAAAGGGTCCACTGGAGCCAGATAGCATATTAGCATATTAAACTTCAATTAACAGCCCATGTAACACATTTGATAAAATTGGGGGATAGACAGCCAAACATCAAGCTCGGTAGAGACGAGCTTGGTTCTAATCCCAACTCTTCTAGAATGAGAACTTGGCTGATTAACACCTTCTGATGTCAATTCCCTAACCTGAAACACAGGGTTAGGATAGAAATTTTCTAAGGTTCCTCAGCCTAATATTTTAGGACTTTGAAGAATGTCCTCAAATGCATGCTGCTCCTAGATGTTAATACCATTTATACCATGTAAGTCACTCCTGTATAGAAATAAATCTTGGATTGAGAATAATACTTCTAGAGCAAGAACCAAGATTTGCATAGTGGCTAGAAAGCAAAGTAATACACTTGGAAGACAGAGTTGACACATGACCTAACTACCTGTTCCAAGACAAAAATTTTTCTACTGACTTACTAGGATAACCAACACCAGAAATAAACATCATTTACCCCAGGAATGAACTCTCTTTCTACCTCTTCATTCTAGTACTGACTTCCCTGAGTTTCTGGTCACTCAGCTACAGCTGGATGCCTCACATGTTTTATGTCTATGATCATCCATGTTAATTTAAATATGGAAATTATAAACACTCAGAAAATGTTAAAAAGAACAAAAAATGATTCAGACATACTGAAATTATACCCAATGACAAAGAAATTCAACAAACAATCACAGACAAAAGGTGTTTTGGTTTTCTTAGGCGCAATTATGCCATGAAGGTTGACATTTGGGAAGGAAGGGACAAGAAGATCATTCAATATGGGTTAAGCTATAATGTTGCTTTATGAGTTTTTAGAAAAATAATAAGAGAAGAATGTATCAGTTACCCTGTATTTCCTTTTTATCTAGAATCCTAAGAGATTACTCAGACCTCACTTTTTATCATATCCTAATCTGTAACCCCACTTAAATTATATAGTAAGGGGGAGATGGAAGGCAGTTTTGTATTTTCATATTTAAAAAATTTTAGAAATTCACCTCTGTAAAAATATACAGTATGATCTTGGATCATAAGCACCCACACCCTTCAGACTGCATTTTGTAACTTCTTGTGCCTCTAAGCCTGCATTAACATTTTTGATATTAAAGAAAAAGTCAGCCAAAGGTCTGGATCTAAAATATCCCTTGAGTGAGTGAGTGAGTGAGTGAGTGAAAGTCAGTCAGTCATGTCTGACTCTTTGCAACCCCATGGACTAGTCCATGGAATTCTCCAGGCCAGAATACTGGATTGGGTAGTCTTTCCCTTCTGCAGGGCATCTTCCCAATCCAGGGATCAAACCCAGGGTCTCCCACATTGCAGGCAGATTCTTTACCAGCTGAGCCACAAGGGAAGCCTAAGAATACTGGAGTGTGTAGCCTATCCCTTCTCTAGCAGATCTTCCCGACCCAGGAATTGAACCGGTGTCTCTTGCATTGCAGGCAGATTCTTTACCAACTGAGCTATAAGGAAGTCCACATGTCTTTATTGAGGCTAAGAAAATATTACAAAATTCAGATTTGTTGTTCTGTTACTAAGCTGTGTCCAACTCTTCGTGACCCCATGGACTATAGCACATCAGGCTCCACTATCTGCTGGCGTTTGCTCAAATTCATGTCCACTGACTCGGTGATGTTATCTAACCATCTCATCTCTGTCACCCCCTTTTTCTTTTGCATTCAGTCTTTCCCAATATCTGGGTCTTTCCCAAAGAATTGGCTCTTTATATCAGGTGGCCAAAAGTTCCAATAAAATTTTTTTTTATAAAAAAGAGGTGTTACATATACACAATGGAATGTTCAGTTCAGTTGCTCAGTTGTGTCTGATTCTTTGTGACGCCATGGACTGAAGCATGCCAGGCTTCCCTGTCCATCATCAACTCCGGGAGCTTGCTCAAACTCATGTCCATCTAGTCAGTGATGCCATCCAACTGTCTCATCTTCTATCATCCCCTTCTCCTCCTGCCCTCAATCTTTCCCAGCATCAGGGTCTTTTCCAATGAGTCAGTTCTTCACATCAGGTGGCCAAAGTACTGGAGCTTCAGATTCAGTCTCAATCCTTCTAATGAATATTCAGGACTGATTTCCTTTAGGATTGACTGGTTTGATCTCTGTGCTGGCCAAGGGACTCTCAAGATTCTTCTCCAACACCACAGTTCAAAAGCATCAATTCTTCAGCACTCAGCTTTCTTTGTGGTCCAACTCTCACATCCATACATGATTGCTGGAAAAACCATAGCTTTGACTAGACAGACCTTTGTCAGCAAAGTAACGTCTCTACTTTTTAATATGCTGTCTAGGTTGGTCATAGCTTTTCTTCCAAGGAGCAAGCATCTTTTAATTTACCCAACCATTAAAAAGAATGAAACTAGAACACTTTCTAACACCTTACACAAAAATAAACTCAGAATGGATTAAAGATCTAAACGTAAGACCAGAAACTATAAAACTCCTAGAGGAAAACACAGGCAAAACACTCTCTGACACAGCAGGATCCTCTATGACCCACCTCCCAGAGTAATGGAAATAAAAGCAAAAATAAACAAATGGGACCTAACTAAACTTAAAAGCTTTTGCACAACGAAGGAAACTATAAGCAAGGTGAAAAGACAGCCTTCAGAGTAGGAGAAAATAAGAGCAAATGAGGCAACTGACAAAGAATTAATCTCAAAAAATACAAGCAACTCCTGCAGCTCAGTTCCAGAAAAATAAACGAAACAATCAAAAAATGGGCCAAAGAATTAAACAGACATTTCTCCAAAGAAGACATACAGATGGCTAACAAATACATGAAAAGATGTTCAACATCATTCATTATTAGAGAAACGCAAATCATTGAGGTACCACAATGAGGTACCATCTCACGCCAGTCAGAATGGCTGCTATCCAAAAATCTACAAACAATAAATGCTGGAGAGGGTGTGGAGAAAAGGGAACCCTCTTACACTGTTGGTGGGAATGCAAACTAGTACAGCCACTATGGAGAACAGTGTGGAGGTTCCTTAAAAAAACTGGAAATAGACCTGCCATATGACCCAGCAATCCCACTGCTGGGCATACACACCGAGGAAACCAGAATTGAAAGAGACACGTGTACCCCAATGTTCATGTTTATAATAGCCAGGACATGGAAGCAACCTAGATGTCCATTGGCAGATGAACAGATAAGAGAGCTGCGGTACATATACACAAAGGAATATTACTCAGTCATTAAAAAGAATACATTTGAATCTGTTCTAATGAGGTGGATGAAATTGGAGCCTATTATACAGAGTAAAGTAAGTTAGAAAGAAAAACACCAACGCATATACCAACGCATATATACGGAATTTAGAAAGATGGAAACGATGACCCTATATGGGAGACAGCAAAAGAGACACAGATGTAAAGAACAGTCTTTTGGGCTCTGTGGGAGAAGGCGAGGGTGGGATGATTTGAGAGAATAGTATTGAAACATGTATATTATCATATGTGAAACAGATCGCCAGTCCAGGTTCGATGCATGAGACAGGGTGCTCAGGGTTGGTGCACTTGGATGACCCTGAGGGATGGGATGGGGAGGGAGGGTCAGGATGGGGAACACATGTACACCCATGGCTGATTCATGCCAATATATGGCAAAAATCACTACAATATTGTAAAGTAATTAGCCTCTAATTAAAATAAATTTTTAAAAACGAATGAAATAATGCTATTTGCAGCATTATAGATAGACCTGGAGACTGTCATACTAAATAAAGTAACTAGACAGGGAAAGATAAAACCATATATCATTTATATGTGGACTCTAAAATAAAATGAAACAAATGAATTTATCTACAGAACAGAAATAGACTCACAGACGTAGAGAATGAACTTATGGTTACCAGGTGGACAGGACTGAGGGTAGGGATGGACTGGGAGTTTGGAATTGACATGTACACACTGTTATATTTGAAATAAAATGCCTTTCCATATTAAAAAAAGAAAAGATTCATGTTACAGTAGAAAGGGGAAAAAGGTGTTAAAAGTGTTACTGGAAACTAAAACTAGCTTCCTCTAGTACAGGCTTGTGAAACTTATTTGAAGACTTAAGTCCCTTCATCTGCCCCTAAAGAAAAAAAAAAAGCATTCTAATGAAGTAGCATAAATTATCAATAGCTCATCATTCAAGAATGAGTAAAAGCTTAATAAACAAAAATTTTTATTATTGGGTTGTGATCTTTAGTTTTCAATATACTCTACTGAATTCGGGTAGTTTACAGCCAACATGGGTCTGAGAAGCTAAACTTAGAGTTATTAAGCAAATCCAGTTATCAATGTCACGTATTAGGATAGAAAAGTACTTAAGTATTTTTACTTTTTACAGCTCTTTAAATACCATTAAGAAAGTTCCTTTTACAGATACAACTTCAAGAGTCTCATCACAGGGCCCTAAGCTTTTAAGACATACTTTGTTAGCTTGATCCAACATGTGGGATTTCATGTTAGAGACATGTTCCATTGGCATTTGACCTTGTTTCACATTTTAGGAAACCCTATCTGGCTCCTCTAGTCCTCCATGCATTTCTTCTCCCTTTTTCTGGCTGCACTGGGTCTTTGCTGCTGCACGTGGGACTTCTCTAGCTGTGGAAGCAGGGGTGGCTCCTCTCTTGGTGTGCTGGGCAGGCTTCTCATTGTAGAGGCTTCTCTTCTTGCGGAGCACAGGCCCTAGGGCAAGAGGGCTTCAATAGCTGCAGTCCTGGGCTCAGTAGTTGCAGCTCGCCAGCTCTAGAGCACCGGCTCAGTGGTTGTGGTGCATGGGCTGTTACCCCAAGGTATGTGAGATCTTCCCAGACTAGGGATTGAAACCGTGCTCCCCTGCACTGGCAGGTGGATTCTTAACCACTAGACCAGCACAGGGAAGTCCCTCCATGTATTTCTGCTCTTGGAAGACAACAGAAGTACAGATTCTCTTCATCCCCGTGTATCACACATTCTGTAAAGTGCTGACAATGAAAGGGCTAACTTTCACTGTTGTCCCAATGGACCCTGGACTGCAAGAGGCTGCCAAACAGGGAGACTCTTTCAAGTGTAGTTTATTGGATGGCTCTTTGTGCCTTTTCCATTTCAATCTCTCACCTATGAGAAAGCACTTTAAAAGCCACAGGGAAATATACTCATTTGGATGTTTAGAAAGAAAATAAAATGATATTCTTCTTTCTTCTCCCCAGGAAGATCAGAAGCCTGAATGTCATTATTCTCACACTAAATGACCTGACAACAGTTAAAAATACATTTGCAGTATAGGGTTAATGCAAGAAGATAAAGAAAGGCAGCTATCCTTCCATACAGTCTCTGATTTCATTATGAAATCAACAAGAAAAAAAAGACCCACCAAAATAGAGCTGTTAGATTTTTTTTTCCCTAAGAAAATGGGTAAGGCACATTTTCTTTTGCCTTCTCTAATTTGCTTTTGAGCTCTTGACCCAAGAAACTGTATCTGATTACATATCAGAGAGAATAATAAACCTAAATTGATGACTGACATTTCTAACAGATGAACAGTAATATTTCACTGCTGAAATCCTGGACAGTTTTCTAAGGGCTCTTTTTACAAGTGAGCATCATAAATAGCCAGCACATTGAGGGTTTAATTATGAAATCAGGAGGCTTGATTTACGACCCTCTCTTCAGAGCCCAACAACACCTCTTCATTCGCAGACATAATGTCTCAGAGCTGCAATCACAAGTACCAACCTTATTGATTTCCCAGTCTTCCTCCAACTTTTCCACTACAGCTGAGTCCTGAGTGGACTCCTGTACATCAGAAGTGACCTGCTCCTCTCTGCCTGGCAGAGGAAACTTTGCTTTCTTTTCTGTTGAGCATTTTGATTTGAGAATGCTATTGAGACAGTTTTCCATCTCCTGCTTAGCGGATTCAAGTCTATTTTCCAAATCTTTTTGTTTACACTTCAGTGATTTTATATCATCTTTTATAATCTTCTGTCCTGCTGAAGATGTATTTTGCTTGACAGATTTTGCTAAAGTTAAAATCTTCTCTAATGTGCCATCTTGTAAATGGAGACTATTCTCTAGGTCCTGTGAGCAGAGAAAAGACTGTCACAAAAGTATCACTGTTCAATTATCACAAGAGTTAGTCGACTTTTGTAAATTATAGAGTATTCTACTTTACTAGTGGGAAGCTTTGTAAGAAACATATCAACCCATATCACAAAGAAGAAACTTTGGGCAAAATTTAAACTAATGTAGTGACCCAGATCAAATTCCCCAACAGATTTTGTAAGATACTAGAAGACTTTATAAGATTACATTTATAAAAAGTAATGAAGAAAATGTTCACAACCCATTCCTAGAACATAGGAAATGGCCAACACATTTGTTGAGTATATATTTTGTTCAAGATACTAATTAATATATAAATAATATTAAAATCAAACACAACCAAAACACTAAATAATAAGTGCCTACTTTGTGCAAGGCTCTAAAAAGAATAACATAATTTAGTATGTGCTTATATGAATCTAGTGCTAACATTTAAAATTCAGAGCAAAGCTTAAATCAATCAAATGCAATATTTTAAATATAGCAGGAACTCAATCAATACTTACTAAATGCTTAAATGAATGAGGCTAATTTGAGATCTCCAGATTCAAAAGGAATTTGATAAACTATAGCAGGTACAGATGTTACTACTGAAACAGAATAAGTCTAAAAGTTACTAGGTGAACTATGCTGTATTTATTACTCACTGTTCTAATGGACTACACAATAAGTATTCATTCATTCACGCGAGTAATATGGTCAAGTTTTGAAATTACATAGATGAGTAAAATATAGTCCCTTCACAATCCTATAGCCTAGTGAGAGTGACACAGAAGTAAACAGACAATTGTAATAGAGTGTGGAAAGATGTATGCTAACAGATATGCTCAGGTCATTGAAACCTTTTCAGCTGGAAGAAGGGAGTTCCAGATTGCATTTTGGATAGATACAAGGTGGCCATGGGCAAGTTGCACCAGCGAGGTGACACTGCAGGCAGGGAGCCTATTCAGACATCTAACATACACAGGCATCTGTGAGATGAGGGTCTGCTCTAAAGCAGCGGTCATGGGGGTAACAACAGAGGGACCAATTGTAGAGATAACCCAGAGATGAAAGAGACAACTCTTGATGTCTCTCTAGGCTGGGCAGCCTAAGAAAGGATATCCAGGTTTCTGACCCACAGCCTAGAGAGATGGTGTAGATATCCAGAATCAGAGGAGAAGAAGCAGGCTCACTGGAAGGAGTTGGGATATGGAAAAAAGGAAGGACATGACAAGTTATTTTCTGGACATGCTGAACCACAAATAACTATGAGACACTCAAGTACAGAAGTCTAGTGGGGTCAGAAGACCCAAGCAGTAGCCCCCACTCTGTCATTTAGCTCATCATATATAAAATGAGGAATCTGAACTTGATAGTTTCTGAGATTCCTTCCAACTATAGCTCATGTCTTCTACTTTTCTCAGTATCTGAGGCACCCAAACAGGGGCTTGGACATGATGACCCTCAACATTTGTCAAATTATCACTGTTAAAAAGGGAGGTAGGATTTCCCTGGTGGTCCAGTGGTTAAGACTCTGCGTTTCCACCGCAGGGGGGCTCAGGATCAATCCCTGGTCTGAAAACTACAATCCCGCATGCCACGTGGCCGAAAAAAGAGGGAGAGGGAGGTATCCTTGTGACAGTGTCAAGCTATTCTGAAAGGGGGGGTCTTGCTTGATTCCCAAGTTCCTAAAAAGAAGAGATCAGAAATTCCCAAACTCAAGGCACTAGTGCTTCCTGAGACTCACACTCACCCCATGCAATCTCCAAAGGACTGTGAAAGCAGCATAGAAAAGAACATGCTTTGCTATTTCCTTCCAGAGAACACTGCATTTGTTGGCTGTGCAAACAGTGAGCTTCCAAGGAATGTGTTTTGAGAATGCGGGTAAAGAGCTGCAATGCTTACTGTGTAAGGTGAGGGGTTGTTGAAGTGGTGAGGGTGGGAATTTTAAAAACTCTCCATCTGCAGAGAACTCTAAGGTAGTCCACGAGTATGAAAATAAATAAGGTGAAAATTACACAACTCCCATCCACCCGTGATGAAGACTGCAAAATTGAACCATTTCCCCTTCGGCCTTATTGCATTAGGTGCACCATTTGATCACCCAGTTATCTCCTGGAATCACTGCTTTTTTTTCTAAGACAGAGATCTCCAGCAGCTGCTGACTGGTCATGACTGGAATTACCTCTGAGGGTCCAGAGGGCTGAGTACTGTCCAACTCAAATTATAAATGGATTTGCTCACTAATGAAGAACATTCCCACTTTTCACGACCAGATAGGACTTTATCCAATAGTCATCTGAATAGCATTTTCAGCATCTTAATTTCTTTTTCTTTTTTAATTTCTTTTCTTTCAGCATTTGAATTTCTGATCAAGGACACTAATTTGTCAAGTTGTGGTTAATATTTATTTTTTTTTAATGCCTATCATTTCTGGATATTGCTTAATACCTGCAGTTTCTGCAGTTTTTCCTCAACTGCTCTTTCATCCACAGGCCTATCAGAAAAACAGACAAATTCCTTAGCGATACAGTCCAATGCAGTGTTTAGGTCTGTGACGCAAAGCTGGTAAGAGTCGTGTTCTTGAACATGACCTTCTAGTTTCTGCACAGAATCCTAAAAATAAAACATTGACAATGTATGAATTAGATCTCTGAATTATCTCACTCAGAATATAATTAAATTGTTCATAAATATTTATTTTATGAGGGTTCATCTTGAAGTAGAAATAAGATCATAAATCATCCAGAGTTCTTTAGTAAAATTTTTAGTGTTTAGATATTTCTTTGTTCCCCACCCCACATTTCTTTGCCTTCATTTCACTCCCGAAAACAACTTGTCAGAGGTTTACAAAATGAAATGGCTACAAATTATATCACCAAATCACAAACATCCATAATAAAGCAGCCCCCTCAATTATCCTTCTCAGAAATGAGACTATGTGAAATCAACCTAACCTCAGATTCCTTTCCTAAGAATCAAACCCCAAAGTTGGGAAAAAGTAATCCTAACTCAAGAGTAAAACCACTTTCAAGTTCTCTTCCTGGAGTAAGAAAATAAGGTGACCACACCTGATCAGAAAAGCAGCAATTAAATAACTTACAGCCAAGTGAGCATAATCTTCACCTCTGCACAATTCCTGCTATCTGTATAAGTGAGATTTCTAATCCAGGCAATACTTACACTGAATTCAACTTTCAGTGTGCAAAGAATATAAATAATTCTCTTACGATAATACTATGCTTCATGACAAAATGACATTTTACTTCTTAATTCTTTTATTGTAGATCATGTGGAAAGACTAAAGGGAGAAACCTGATAAAGTTTGTATAGAATAATGGGTACAACTATCACAATAGATGATGGATGGATGTGTGGATGGATAGATGGATGAATGCAATGATAGACTGATGGATGGATAGATGGATGCTGCATGGACAATTTTGACACTATCACTTACATAAAAATGCCTAAGGGAATTCCCTGGCAGTCCAGTGGTTAGGACTCCACATTTTCACTGCTGAGGGCCTGGAAAAAAATTTTAAACCTTCCAATCCCTGAAGAGGAGAACTTTGATGAAAGTTCTCAAGTTCATCAAGTAATACACACTACATTTCTCTAGCAAAACTGACCAAATTGATTCTTCCATTTTGTGGAGCTAGCATTTGTATCTAAAAATGATCAATTTTAAAAGCTTTAGATTTTCCAAAAGAACCAAAAAATGTTTCCATACACAAATAGTACATAATCAAGCATACTGAGGACAATCACTTAAAGTTTTGTTTCGAGTATTTCACCTGCAGTTGTTGAAGAAGACTCTCATGTAGATGCTTGATTTCCAGCCACGGTTCTTCACTAAAGTTGGGATTTTTAGTGCACTCTAAGAGGTAATTTCCTTGAGATTTTAACTCCTCTAGTAAGAATGTCAAATCCTTCGCTTTCTGGAGGAACTTCTTATAAATTTTTAATTGAGCTTTCTTCTCCTGCAAACCAGGTTGCAGAGCAAAGCCCACTTCTTGTTTCTTTTTTAGTTCTGTGAGCATTAATCTCAGATCCTCCTTACTTTGCAAATACTTCTCGCCTTCTAGTAGAAGCTTTTCCTGATGGCTAAATTTTACAAAATAATTTATAAGTGAAATGACACAGCAAAACAAAACAGCATTTTGCATCATATAATACAACATGCATTATTATAAAAAGCATTAAAATAACACTACTGTACATTATTCCCAGAGACTTCTTTGGCATTGTAACATTCTACATGGCCCTAAGTTTAACTCAGAAATCAAGATAAAAATTAGTTGCAGTATGTCTTTAAAAAACTATTGTTTCCATTATATAATTTGATCTGAGGACAAATGCTTAATAATTTAGATTTCAAACTAGTCCAGTTTTTATTATGTTTAAATATAATTATTCTATGTTTTTCTTTTTCATTTAAGTAAAACAAATAAGCATGCAGTATATCGGCCAACTAACTAGCTTCTGTTTCCTACAGCTTGATTTTAATTTTGATCTGACTGCTTCCTTATAAAAATATGAAATTTACGTTTCCACTGAACATTAAATGTATCATGATTTGATGTGAAAGGAGTTAAGAATTTTCACCAGAATTATGTGCACTTAATTCAGACATTTATAAATGTTTCTCATAGCATATATATTTAAAAGCATAAATTATCCTATAGTAATGTAAACCCTGAGGTTGTCTGGGGGCAGGAGGTTTGGTACAGAAGGACTTTATTGAAAGTGAAATGATAGACAGTGTTAATTTGTTACCAATGGTGGGTTGATGCACCAGTCAGAGTAAACAGGGAGTGATGACAGCGTGTTTCATATCTGATCCAGAGAACTAGTCTGTGTTTCTGCCTCAACACTGTGGTTGTCCCTGACATTACTTTCTCTCCAACAGATATATTATATCTACATCCAGAAGGTAGACAAAACATACTTGTTATGGCTTCACTGTGCAATGAAAAATTAGGAAAATGGTGAAGGCATGCCCTTTACCTTAGATATGTGTTGGCCAAATGGAGTGTGTTGTCCCACTGGTTCTTGATATCAGTGAGGGTCTTTGGAACCACTGGAGCCTTGCTGCTCTCAGCCTGGCTCATGATGGCCTGTATTTTAGCATCCCCTTCAGGTTTTAGTAAAATGATTTCCTAAATTAAATAAAAATGATCTTAAAATCTCATTCATACTACTTAGGGATTACATATGATATCTTTTTACTTATAAACATCATTCAGAGAGTCTAACTGTAGAGTAGATTCCAAAATTTCCCTTTCACTTTTACATATGCCCCAAGTACAACGATATCCTTCACATTGTATAGAACTGCTTCTCAGTAAACATCTGTCACATTACCTACTCTCCTCTCCATTCTCAATTGCACTCAAAGAAATTATGTAAAAAAAAATCCCTGGCAAATCCTCCTTCCAACCTGCATCATTATTTATAAATAAAAAGTTGGGGTAACAACCTGAACAAGACATCTTTATACACCTAAGAGTGGGTTTCCAGCTTTTTATAGGAAAATGCACTGTGTCACAGGCCAGCTCCTATTTCTCCAGCACAACATAATTAATTTTCATTCCCTGTACTTTGATTTTCCTCTTTTGCCCTAAACAATCAAGTTCTTCTCTTCTTGGAAACACTACTTCAGATTCACCTTCTCTAGAAAACCTTTCAGATGTGATCCCAAACAATTCTGACTACTTTTGTACGTCAAACTAACCCTTGAAACTTGACCATTATCTTCCTCCACACTTAGTATCTGATAAACCAGGAAACACTCAACCCACTCAGGATCTAATGCCCTTTAGGAACCGTACAATATCCACTCTGAAAATGAGCCCCTCTCCAGCCCTGACTTTCACATTGCCAATGCCTCTGACATACTGACATTCATTTGTTTAACATCCTAGCAAACTCCTACCTGCTGCAGATCTAATTTATAGTCTTTATTTCATATCTGCACTCAGGGAAGATGGATAATAACTGGGCACTGCTCTCACAAAGACAGGATATACCTTTCCTTTCTATATGCATCAAAATAATTTTAGATCCATCACAGCCCTTCTCTTTTGTAAGCTCAGTCATCTGAATTTCTCACCCAATCCACACTGATCCTATTTTCCATTAACAAACAAATCTTTGCAATTTTCCTCTAAATCTTTTTAAAATTGGAGTTCATCCTGACCTCTGACATTTAGTTTCCACAGTTATACCTTTATTTTATGGATTCTTTCCTCAAGTGGCATTTTGCCTTCAGATGAATTCAAAACCATAAGGGATTCTTTAATCCCTGTTATCCAATGAATTACATCATGTGCAAGATCATTAAAACTCTGGTCCTCGTCAGGAGGTAACTTATCCTCTTTGTCAGTTTCACATATTTGTCTCAATAATGTCTGGTATCTATCAACCAAATGTGTTGATTCCGTTACTATTTCTTCTTCCTCAGTAATCCCATATTGCTTCACAGAGTTGTTCAACTGGGCCATTGATTCGAACTGTTCCCTGTAAATTCCAAATATCATTGAAAGATTATAAGAGCCATGACGCACCTTCAGAAACCATATCCCCAAGAAACACATTTTGTGCAAGATCAGCTATACCTCTTTCTAGCTAGAGCTTGGCAAAATAGCTCGGTTTTCTCTTGTGTTCCTTCCATTTCTTTCCATATTTCTTCTTGATTAGTCAACCACTTACTCAGGTTTCTGTGGTCATTCTGGAGTCTAAAACAACATCACACATGTTAAAATATGAAATCAGCAAAAAGTGTCTATCTGAAGAAAACGTTGGCACAAATCTTGTAAGCCAACCAGGTTTTTTACATTTTTTTATTATTCTTTATAAATAACAAATTTAGAAACAAAATTATAACATTAAAATCTGAATAATAATAGCATGTATTATAGTGGAATTCTAATAAGCCATAAATATATATCATAAGCTTCCCAGGCAGCTGAGTGGTAAAGAATCCGCCTGCCGATGCAGGAGACTTGGGTTTGATCCCTGGGTTGGGAAGGTCCCCTAGAGGAGAAAATGGTAACACACTCTAGTACTCATGCCTGGAGAATTCCATGGACAGAGGAGCCTGGCGGGCTATAGTTCCTGGGGTCACAAAGAGTCGAACACGACTTAGCGATGAGCATGAGCATGAGATATATCATAAACAATAAGAAACAGAAAATATTTGGGGGCTCTCCCCTGAACCTTTGTCATAATTTGAAGAATTCTCCAAACCTCTGTATCCCCAGTGTCAAATGGGTTTGAAAGTACATATTTTATTTTTGAAATTCATGTGTATATATATCCCACTGCTAGCTGAACTGAGGCAGAGTACATATAAAGATTTTACATAAGTAAACTTTCATAGTAAGTTTACTATGAAAGATCACCTTTATTTCCTACCTCAGTAGCTGCTGCAAGCATTCATCAAGCTCCTTTGCTCGTGCCTGGCATATGGACTCCATTTTTTCTAATTCAACTTCTTGACTTACGATCCAACTGTTAAGCTTCTTAACAGGTGCTTTGGGCAGATGTTTTTTCACATGATTCAGTACAGTTCCCACTTGCTGTATTTCACTGCCCCTTCCTTCAAGAGTCAAGAAATCCTTAAGAAAGACAAAAAGTGAATTATATCCTACAGGCAAGCCTCAGTAGGGTCCCTGACACCTCAGTGATACTTTTCCAAGATAGTACACAGACAAGCCATCTTCATAACTTCCTCTGTAAAAGAAGAGCTACAGAGATAAGGCTAACTCCAATGGCAAATGATCAAAAGATGATTCATATTAGTTCTAGACTGTGTGTGTACATTGGTGTTTGCATCTGACTTTCCAGGAATCACATCAAGCAAAATGATGCCACCATGTGGGTCAGTGGGAGTCAGACCAGGAAAGCCACATTCTGTTTAACTTCTCCTAAATATTTGAGCCTTTCTGGCAACCAATATATAAAACCAGGCAGCCTATTTTCTACTCAACTTTGTCAAAATCAGAATTTTATTTCAATGTCTGGGTTTCAAGGTTTGAGTATCAATTGCTGAGATCCATGGTATGAGCAAATTTAAAGAAAAGAAAAAAGTTTGAACTCTAAATGGAAAAAAAGAGAAGAAAAATGATTCTGTTGATAAAGAATGGTTATCATAGAGGATCCTGCTGTGATTTATGTCAGAGAGTGTTTTGCCTATGTTCTCCTCTAGGAGTTTTATAGTTTCTGGTCTTACGTTTAAATCTTTAATCCATTTTGAGTTTATTTTTGTGTATGGTGTTAGAAAGTGTTCTAGTTTCATTCTTTTACAAGTGGTTGACCAGTTTTCCCAGCACCACTTGTTAAAGAGATTGTCTTTAATCCATTGTATATTCTTGCCTCCTTTGTTGAAGATAAGGTGTCCATAGGTATGTGGATTTATCTCTGGGCTTTCTATTTTGTTCCATTGATCTATATTTCTGTCTTTGTGCCAGTACCATACTGTCTTGATGATTGTGGCTTTGTAGTAGAGCCTGAAGTCAGGTAGGTTGATTCCTCCAGTTCCATTCTTCTTTCTCAAGATTCCTTTGGCTATTCGAGGTTTTTTGTATTTCCATACAAATTGTGAAACTATTTGTTCTAGCTCTGTGAAAAATACCGCTGGTAGCTTGATAGGGATTGCATTGAATCTGTAGATTGCTTTGGGTAGTATACTCATTTTCACTATACTGATTCTTCTGATCCATGAACATGGTATATTTCTCCATCTATTAGTGTCCTCTTTGATTTCTTTCATCAGTGTTTTATAGTTTTCTATATATAGGTCTTTAGTTTCTTTAGGTAGATATATTCCCAAGTATTCTATTCTTTTCATTGCAATGGTGAATGGAATTGTTTCCTTAATTTCTTTTTCTACTTTCTCATTATTAGTGTATAGGAATGTAAGGGATTTCTGTGTGTTGATTTTATATCCCGCAACTTTACTATATTCATTGATTAGCTCTAGTAATTTTCTGGTGGAGTCTTTAGGGTTTTCTATGTAGAGGATCATGTCATCTGCAAACAGTAAGAGTTTTACTTCTTTTCCAATTTTATTCCTTTTATTTCCTTTTCTGCTCTGATTGCTGTGGCCAAAACTTCCAGAACTATGGCACTGAAACATGTACACTATCATGTAAGAAACGAATAACTAGTCTAGGTTTGATACAGGATACAGGATGCTTGGGGCTGGTGCACTGGGATAACCCAGAGAGATGATATGGGGAGGGTGGTGGGAGGAGGGTTCAGGTTTGGGAACTCATGTACACCTGTGGTAGATTCATGTCAATGTATGGCAAAACCAATACAGTACTGTAAAGTAAAATAATAAAAAAATTTAAAAAAAAAAGAATGGTTATCATCAAAGCAAGGAATATACTGGGAACATTTAATGCCATAAATAAGTTGGAGAGTATAACTTACCACCTAAAATACTTGATAATCTACCATAAAGTGATCAAGAATTGAGGGTGCCATACACATTTTAAATGCCCTATTAATGCCTCTTATCTCAGGCTACCTTCCACTCCACTCCCATCAGCAGTGTATTAAAGTTCAATTAAAATTTTTAGAAAAAATATGGCTGGGAAAAGATTCTATAAAAAGTCAAGCAATCTCTTACTGGAAATTGAGTGGAGCCAAATTGGGTAAAGTCTTTATTTTTTTGATCAAATATGATTTTAACACAACTGAATTAACCAGAAAACATTAAAGTTAAATAGTTTCTTAGAAAAGTTGTGAAAACTATTTTCTGTTTAAGTCACTTCCAACTTTATCCAGTAAACATAGAGTGTCAAAATATTTGAGAAAAGGTCAGATTTTTTTTGTAAATATTACCTTTATGTAGGGAAATTACTAAGTCAAAATAACTATTATCTATCTACTTATATACAGTTCTGCCTCCAGTATTTTAATTTTGATAAATTTTGAATGAAATTTATATATGTCTTCTTACAGAAAGTTTTTGTAGTTTTTGTTCCACACGCTTTTTTGTTTCTGATGGTTCAAAACACTCCTTAAGGTTCATTTTAATGCTGCCAAACCAGTCATTAAAGTTCTTGCACTGATCTGTAGGAAAAAACAAAGGAAGCTGTATTTATTCTAAGACAGCGTCACCTACCTTGTTAAATTAAGAGATTCTGAAACTTGCTCCCCATGCCATAGATACAAGTCACTGTGAAATGATAACAAACTAAAACCTAATTTTGAGGGTTAAAAGAACCTATACAGTAATTGTGGCATATTTCCTATACCAAACCTCCTTTCCAATCATACAAGACACACACAGAAACCTACAGGGCAGCCTGCTCACAGGCATGTCCCCAGACTCTGACCACAGTGAGCAGGTCAAACACTAGGACCCAGGTGCCTCTCCTTCATGAAATAAAGATCTGGGACTTGAACAAAAGGTATGTCTTTTATAATAAGCATATATCAGTGAGTGTTTGCTCCCAAAAGATTTATCTGACTATTATTTCCTTAAATAGGCTCTGTGCAACCATCATTTCTAAATGAAGCTTAGATTAATTAGCCCTTGTGTTCACAGTACCTATTCACTTTTCAATATTCCCAGAAACAGTAAGGAAGCATTGCACTCACCATTCAGCAACTTAGAAAAGTGATCTTGCAAAACACTTTTTTTGGTATTAAATAAATCACTGACACTTTCATATTGCTTTTTTAATTCAGAGAGTTCAGGAGTCAGACAACCTATTTGATTCTCAAGTAATATCATATTGTGCTTCTGCTGTAGAATTTGTTGTTGAATCTCCTAAATATATAAACAAACAACCAATACTTAAAACGGGCTCAGTTTATACACAGAATATTAGGTATCCATTGTTTCTATTAAAACCTAGATAATTTTTTACTGGGTGGATCTGCTTTCTCTTAGATAATAAATGTATGTGTTTAGTTACTCAGTTGAGTCTGACTTTCGTGACCCCATGAACTATAGCCTACCAGGCTCCTCTGTCCATGGGATTCTCCAGACAGGAAGCCATTCCCTTCTCCAGGGGATCTTCCCAACCCAGGGACTGAACCCAGGTCTCCTACGTTGTAGTCAGATTCTTTACCATCTGAGCCAGCAGGGGAGCCCCAATAAATGTATTTTACAGTTTCACCTTTTAACTAGAGAAGGAAATGGCAACCTACTCCAGTGTTCTTGCCTGAAAAATTCAATGGACAGAGGACCCTGGTGAACTACAAGCCATGGGATCAGAGAGTCAGGCACAACTCAGCAACTTTCACTAACTCACTCACCTTTTAATTCCTTTGTGGGCAATAATTATTTGATATTTAATATGGACTACAGCCCACCAGGGTCCTCTGCCCATGGTATTCTTCAGGCAAGAATACTGGAGAGGGTTGCCATTTCCTTCTCCAGTTAAAAGGTGAAACATACACAAATTGTTTTTCTGACTATTCTCCCCAAGCTTTCATTTTTAAAAATAATTATTTGAATTAATTTCAAAAGGATAAGACCACCATAAATAAGTGTGAAAATAAATCTGAGCCACAGAAGAGAAGTAGCTAGGAAGTACCTCTAGTTTAGTAAAGATCTCCAAGCTGTCGGAAGGCGACAAGGCATTTAAGAGAGACTCAGTCATTCCAATCTGGGTCTTGGCCTGGTCGAGATCCTCCCTTAGCTCGGCTGTGCTGCCACTGATTGCACCACAGTTGGATCCCCCTGTTAAACGCATTTTCACATGTTCTATCTTGTTCAAAATAGAAGACTCCATCACCTGAAATTATGAAACACGTGAAGTACTGTCATGGATTTGATTTACCTAGATTTTAAGACAACTACATTGCTGAAGAATGAGTTGAAACTTTGTTCATTTCAATGTGAAATCACCTCTCTCTTTCTGATTTTTCCCTTGTTCTACATGATGATACAACAGTTTAAATATTGCCGTTAAAAAAAAAGTAACATGAAAAACTGAAATTGATATTCTAATTTTTTTCTAAGAGAGTAAGGGAATTCTTCCCCTTGAAACAAGTTTTATTTAGCATACCATGGTGCTTATTGGAAAATAATATTAAAACATATATAAAAAAGTAAATGGCTAGCATTTACTGTTTATTATGTACACAGAATCATGGTAAGTATTTTATATACAAAATTCAGGCTTGAGAAGGATAAGCAAATTGCCCAAGACCACAAAGGTAGAGCAAGGCCTTCCCCCAGAAAGTCTGACCCCAGAGCTCATGTTCAAGCACTTTTGCATTTTTATTTAAGTAAAAGTATAACAAATCTCTCCATACAACAGAAAATCACAATTGGGGCAATCTCTCTGTTTCCCTGTCTAGCAGCTAATAAATCTGGAATCATTGAGCCATATTACTCCATCCCATGCCCAAGAACATTTATGAGGAAACCCTTGTTACTTTTCATGGGAGCACAGTAACATCTCCCCTTCCACACAAAAGGTCCATGAAATAAGTGAACTGAGAATAAAACAATGCAAAAAATTACTCATTCTAAATTGGAACAAATATAAAAAATTATGCTGTTAAAAATTTCGTTGGACACGAACAAAGGTGAATCAAATAATGACCCTGTTTTATTTTAGGTTTAAGTTATAGAATTTTGGTTTATAAATATTACTATAGAGGATAGAGAGCATTTTTAATTGCAACTTTTAAACAAAAATTCTCTTACCTGTAATTCAAGAGGTATTTCACTGCTTTGAAGCAGGAATTGTATTTTAGCCACTCTTTTAGAAAATTCTGAAGGTTTTTGTTCATGGACTTGTAACTCTTCCTAAAACACACAATGCCAATAGAAAATATATTTTTATTTTATACCTTATTTTCTGGTACCTGTGATTGCTACTGAAAATATTTACCAACTAAAAGAGCTTTGAATTTTCACCAATCACTTGATTTTTGACAGAGTCCTGGGAGATACAAAACTAAGTATCTTCATGAGTCAGGCATATGTTATAACTGAGTGAAACACTCTGGCAATAACACATTTGGAAAGTGTTTCCCAAAAGTATAAAAATGGATATGTGAACTTGAAAGTGAATAAAATGATCAAAATTAGAGAAAAAAAGATTTAAAGCATCAGACTTGGTATATTGTAAAGTCATCATGCATTCATACATACATTTTTATATTACATTGAACCACATATAACTGCGTGACTCTCTTCCTCTCAGCCCATCCATGTGCCTATATACTTTTTTCTTAATAAAGAGACAGCTACCTGTTTCACTATTTTATGTCTCCTTGTTGAAATTCTTTTCCAAAAAACCCAAGAGCAGAGTGTAGCTTCTAGTCACTAGTTGCTGGTGGTCTAATAATTAAGATATAGCGCTCTCACTACTATAGCACAGGTTCATTCCTAGCCAGAGAACTAAGATCCTGCTTCAAGCTGCCACACATTTGACCCATCCCCGAGGTCACTTCTATCTATGAACCTCCAGGTTGTCTATGAACCCACATTAATACCTACTAACATCTTCCTGGATTACCACAAAGAAGACAATGGAATGCAGGTATCCTTTGAGGAATAATGAAAGAAATAAAGGGTTTCTTTGTGCTTTCTCTATCCCTCTTCAAGAAAGCAAACTTGATAGTAAAATGCCAATGTCTATAAAAAGGGTATATGTTCTATTTCTGTCCAATTACCTTCAGTTTTTTTGTTTCCTCTTCAGTCAGCTGATGTAATTCCAATTTTTGAAGGACCTTTTCAGTCCACTCATCAATTTCATTTTTTAAGTAAAAAAGTTTGTCCCATAAAGCTAGAGCTCGACCAAGATTTTCATAGTAGTCCTCTGTCTTCTCATTTATCTACCATAATTTAAAAATAAAAATAATACATTGAATGGTGAAAAGTATAAGAACAACTGTTTCAGTCAAACACAACTTTAAGATAAAATTTTAGACTACCTTTACTTGCTAAATTATTTGTTTTATTTATCAACAAAAATTTTACTTTAATATACCATATAGTTCATTATTCTACAAAAATAACTTAGGTGATTTGCTGCAGTTTATAAGCAACTGAAAGAAATAGTATTCCTCGTTTTTAAACCACAATAATAAAAGCTTTCAAAAATCCAGCTCAAAATATACAAACTCTTAATTTGTGATTCATAAAATATCATTACTACTCAACCAAAAATTAGTAAATAAATACAAAGCTGAACATCAATAACTTGCATGGATGAGTAATATATTAACTAGTTTATTTTAAATAAGTTGAGTATGTACTTGTAGATCTAAAAGAGTATAGACCCATTTCTTAGTAGTACCTAACCCTGGGGTAAAGTTAAATCCTAAGTCATAAATTTTATATTATTTGAACATTTTTTTATAATAAGCACTTTTGAATTCTGTAATTAGATAAAAACATTAAAGATGCAAAAGAAAAGATCAATTCAATTGGTATAAAGCAAAATTTCTAGTCAATCAAATTATCACTTACATCAAGCCATCTATCCACAATAATATTAGCTTCTTTCTCAAAAGGAGGCTCTTCAAAGGTTCTCATTTTATTTAGATGAAACTGCAGATTTTTGCAGATCTGGTTAATCCTGTCTACAACTTCTAAGTGTTCACTAAATTCTTCTTTAACAACTTCAATCTGTAAAAGTGATATGAAATATGTTTTGATATACTGACACAAACTGGTAAGACTTATTGTTCCACTTTCTCAATGAAAAATTATTAGAATCCTAAACTTCTGGTTTAATAATAATCCTACAGCCTTGTCCCACTCTGCATGATGAAATATTTATAATAGTCTAAAACTATGTTTTTAGTCAAATGAAATTATATTCTATCAAAAAAGTCACCTCTATTCAGTGGTATGAAAAATGACAGCTCCTAGACTGCTCCAATAGGAACCATTTTTGTGATTTTGAAGAACCTAAGTGCTCATCTGATTAAAATAGACAAAAGCGCTGAAACATCAATAATATGACTTCTAGTGTAATCTTTCATGATTTCAACCCCCACATAAATTCTAACTTATAAGGTGAAACACTATCAAAAGGCCAAGGATTTTAAACTACAAAATAAAATTTGAGTGTTGAGTAATGCAATTCTAACGTTTCCACTCAATTTACTAAGCTTAAACAAGCATCTTTAATGATTATATAAAACTTGAAAATAGTGATTTCTCATGAATAAAAAACTAAAAATTATATCCCCATGGGGGACAGGCCTTCCATTTCTGGGAATATGCAGTGAACATAATTTTCCTTACTCCCATTAAGTACAACTAAGAACCCTGGACATCACCTACAAAACCGACTTAAGAAAACTAAAAAGTGAGGAGATCAAGGAGGGAGAATGGCTGGGGGTATCAGCTCCTGAAGCCAGCCTGGTGATGAGTTCCCTGACTTTTCCTTTTCCCTTGCATATCCCAGAGTGTGTGCTGGAGAAGTCAGAACCTGGCAATAGCCACGTGTACAGACCAAAAAAGCCTTTTCTCTTCAACCAAAGAGCCAGGAATAGGACACAGCAAAACAGAAAGCTTTTAGGAAATATCCGCTGGAGCAAAATACCTTAGAAAACACGTGGCCCAACCCCCCTCCTGTACCAGCAAAGCTCAAGTGTAGAACCTAGATCACCACCATCTCCAGGTAGTAACAGGAGCCCCTCTCCCCCAGCCAGGAAAAAGAAGGCCAAGTAGAGCTTTCATTCCTGCTGAGCAGTGACATACACACACACTCACTCATGATGTCAGGGACGGCTACATAGGGAGCTGAAAGGAGGACCCAGGGAGGTAGCAGTGGAGACCTTGTGGAAAGTGAGAGGGCCCACCCTCAAACAGTAACAAGGAAGCCTCTATCTTGGGTGCCATGAAATTGTCTTTATTTGTGGACAAAATGATTATCTATGTCAGAGAGCCCAAGGAATCTACAAAAACAACCCTAGGACTGATATGTTGGTTCAGGAAGGTCACAGGATACAAGATAAACATATAAAAATAGAGTGTATTTCTCAGTTGTAATATATAGTGAAATTGTATGTAACTTTGTTTTGTATTTTCCAAGTCTCCTGTAAATGTGTTATCATACTTTCATAATTTAAAAAAGAAAAAAAGGGAAAAAATGCAAAACTCAGGGATAAAGACATGAACAATATTCAGAGAAAACTTGAATTCACAAGGATACATGTGTCCCAATATTCACTGCAGCACTATTTAAAATAGCCAAGACATAGAAGCAGCCTAAATGTCCATCAGCAGAGGAATGGATTAAGAAGATGTGGTACCTATATCCAATGGAATATTACTCAGCCATAAAAAATGAAATAATGCCATTTGCAGCAACAAGATGGACCTAGAAATTATCATATAAGTGAAGTAAGCCAAACAGAAAAAGACAAATCTCATATGATATTACTTGTATGTAGAATCTAAAAAAAAATGATACAAATGAAATTATGTATAAGACAGAAATAGACTCATAGACATAGAGAACAAATTTAGGGTTACCAAAGGGGAAGGGGAATAGGGAGGGATAAATTAGGAGTCAGGGATTAGCAGATACACACTACTGTTTAGCATAACAAATAGATAACCAACAAGGTCCTACTGTACAGCACAGGGAACTACACTCAACATCTTACAATAACCTATAATGGAAAACAATCTGGAAAAAATTTAAAATCTACTGTATTTCTTTATACTAACAATGGACACATGGACACTAAAATTTTTAACATAATATCATCCACAATCACTCAAAAATAAAATAGGTGTAAATCTAAAAAAAAACACATACAGTGATTATATGCTGAAAACTATAAAATACCAATTAAGAAAATAAAAGAAGATCTAGATAAATGCAGACACATACTAAGTTCATGGATCAGAAGACAACATAGTAAAAATATCAATTTTCCTGAAACCGATGGACAAGTTTAATACAATTATTATCAAATCCTAGTAGCATTTTTTTTGTAGATATATACAGGATTATTCTAAAATTTATATGGAATAATAGGGAACTATAATAGCTAAGATATTTGAAAAAAAGAAAAAAGTGGGAAGTTTACTTGATTTTAAAACTTATCATGTAGGAACAGTAATAAAGATTATATCAATTGGCAGAGGGACAGACACACAGATCCATAGATCAAAGTGGACCCAACAAATAACTGATTTCTCACAAGATGAAAAAGCAATTTAAGGGAGAAATGGGACTCTTCTCAACATATGGTGCTGGAGCAACTGGACATTTACGAACAAAAACAGGAACCTTGACCCAAATTTCATACCTTATACAAAAACTGATTCAAAATGGATGATGAACTTAAACGTCAATCATTAACACCATAAAACTTTTAGAAAAAGAAATAAGAGACAATCTTCAGGATCTGTGCCAGGCAAACAATTCTGAGACTTTGACGCCAAAAGTACAGTCTATGAAAGGAAAAACTGATAAACCAACCTTTACCAAAATTTTAATCTTTTGTTTGCAAAGACCCTGTTAGGGAGATGAAAAGGCAAGCTACAGTTTGGGAGAAAATATTTGCAAACCATATATCTGACAAATGACCAGTATGTAGAATGTGTGTGTGTGTATATATATACATATCTCTCTCAAAACTCGACAGTAAAAAAAACAAAAATCTAATTAGAAAATGAGCAAAAGGTATAAAAAGAGATTTCTGCAAAGATGACATTCAGATGGCAAATAAGCACAAGGAAAACTGATCGATACCACTAGCAATTAGGAAAATGCCAATGAAAACCACAGAGTGATACCACTACATGTGTATCAGAATGACTAAAACAAAAAGACATCTAATGCTGGCAAAGATGTGCAGAAACTGGATCCCTCATACATTGCTGGTGGGGATGTAAAATGGTACAGCCACTCTGGAAAACAGTTTGAAAAATTAACATACAACCCAAACTATACTCCAGGGCATTTATCCCTAACAAATAAAAAGAAAACACACATAGACACACACACAGACACACAGACACACAGACACACAGACACACACACACACACACACACACACACCCTATACCAATATTTATAGCAGCTTTATTTATAACAGCCCCAAACTAGAAACAATTCAGATGTCCAGGAGACCATTAAACAGGCTGTGGTACATTCATACCATGGAATCCTACCCAGCAAAAAAAAGAGAACAAACTATCAATGCATGGAAGAGCCTGAATGAGTCTCCAGAAAATTATGCTGAATGAAAATAACCAATCCCTAAAGGTTATGCTTTAGGCTTCCCTTGTGGTTCAGCTGGTAAAGAATCTGCCAGCAATGCAGGAGACCTGGGTTTGATCCCTGGGTCGGGAAGCTCCCCTGGAGAAGGGAAAGGCTACCCACTCCAGTATCCTTGCCTGGAGAATCCCATGGACAGAGGAGCCTGGTAGGCTACAGTCCACGGGGTCGCAAAGAGTCAGACACGACTGAGCGAGTTCACTTTCACTTTCACCCACTCCAGTATTCTTGGGCTTCTCTTGTGGCTTACCTGGTAAAGAATCTGCCTATAATGTGGGAGATCTGGGGTCAGTTCCTGGGTTGGGAAGATACCCTGGAGAAGAGAAAGGCTACCCACTCCAGTATTCTGGCCTGGAGAATGCCATGGTCAATATAGTCCATGCGGTCACAAAGAGTCGGACATGACTGAGCAACTTTCACTCAAAGGTTATGCACTGTATGATTTCATGTATATAGCATTTTTTGCAATGACAAAATTACAGAAATGAAGAACATATTAGTGGTTGTGAGGAGGTGGGAGCAAGAGGGAAATGGTAGGGCTATAAGATGACCACACCAGGTATCAAGTGGTGATGGAAGTGTTCTTTCTCTTGATTGCATCACTGTCTGCAACCTGACTACAATATTGTACTATAGTTATACCAGATATTACCATTGAGGAAACTGAGTAAAGGGCACACAGGATCTCTCTGTATTATCTCTTATAACTGCATGTGAATCTAAGTTATCTCAAATTAAAAGTTCAATTTAAAAATGAAATTTACTTAAATGTTTTAAATGAAAAAAAAAAGAGAAAACTGGGCAGTCTCTGTCTCCTGACCTGAAGCTGACTAATACTTTGGCAGAGCAGAGAAGTAGACATTGGTGTTTTTTTTCCCTACCCATTCAGGACACTTGTCCAACTAAATGGAAATATATATATATGAGTATACATATATACATATGTATCCTGTTCTTTATTACATTCAAAGAGCTTTGTTGTTACACTGACGCAAGCTACTGGTGGGTGATGAGAAAAACAAGAGCAGGAGAGGACACCTCTAATATTGACAGGAGCTGCAGGTTTTGTCCCTACAATGAATGCAAGGAGTCAGTAAAGGAAAGCAGACACCCCCTGACATTTCCCAAACTTTAACAGTCCCCTGACATTCTAGCCTTCTAGTCTTACTTTTGCACTTCTGCCTTTCGTTAAAGAGAGTGGAAATTCGGCACCATACCCTAGATAAACATCCAGGTTTCTATGGTTCTTAAGGACAAAAGTTCTCAGTGGTATCATATTTCAGCCACTGGTGCAAAGTATCATGAAAATACATATGCCAGAAGTCGATTATTTCTCAAGACCATACCTAAGTCATCACAAAATTAACAGAGAGTTACATTAACAGCTGGTACCACAATTTGCTTTTTCCAGACAGGTTAAAAAAAAATTAGAGAAAATGATTCAACACAAGTGTACTTCTATATCTCCCATACAAAATGATATATTATTTCAGCAAATATAAAAAGATACCATGCTAGATATAAGATTCTCAGTCTAATAGTAAAAACCTGGACATTTATACATTTCTTAAATATAATCAGTTGTTCCATTAATTTTAAGATATTCTTGTGAGTAAATCTTTACACTTGAGAAAGAGGTATAAAGCTAGCCATTTTTTACTTCTACAATTCATATTTCAAATATGTCTTCAGGTAAGACAATATTACGGTTGAAACACAACTTTGTAGTCAGGCTGAGCTTAAATAATACTTCTATCACTTATTAGCCATATAATCTTTGGTAAGTTATTTAACCTCTATCCTTACTTTATTTCTTTGTTTACAGAGAAAGTTGCTAACCTGTCCAGCCAAGCTGGGTGTGGGGGTTGGGGGGTGGGTAAGGTTACACCATCACAGTGGGCCTGGCACAAACCAAGAATAGTTGCAAGTCAAGAGGGATTTGCTCTCTGGTCAGTTTAAAAGGCAGGGACTCAGGATCTGTGAGTATCTAAGGCAGAGACCTAGATCCTGAAACAAGAGCGCAGGCTGAAAAATGGGTGCTGGGGGTGGAGCAGAAAAGTAGCTGTACGAACTGGGACATGTTTTAGGCAAAGACTAAATTGTCTGTAAGAATCTGGTCTACAGGCCTACCTCAGAGACATTGCAGGTTTGGGTCCAGACCATGGAAGTAAAGGAAGTATTGCAATAACACAAGTCACGTGAATATTTTAGTTTCCAGACACATTTAAAAATTTTGTTTACGTTACACTGCAGTCCATGAAGTGTGCAATAGCGTGATGTCTTAAACAATGCACATACCTTAATTTAAAAATACTTCACTGCTAAAAAAAACTCGGACCATTCTCTGAACCTTTAGCAAGCCATAACCTTTGCTGGTGAAGGGTTTGAAATACTGTGACCCAGGGACACAAAGAGAAAATGCTGTTGGAAGAATGGTATCGATAGACTTGCTCGACAAAGAGTTGCCACAAACTTTAAATTTGAAAAGACACAATAAAGCCAAGTCTAATAAAACGAAGTATGTCTGTATATAAGCTTCATTAATGTTGCTCTCAATCACTGTAAAGTTTAATAAAATTGCTTTCTAAGAGCCAGGTGTATCAAGTAGATGATATTTCACACATGCCTCTGACACTCTGACAGCACTTTAGTACAGAGTACTCAGGAAACCAGGAGGAAGTGTAATTTTCTGGTGTATAAGAATACAGTGTAACGTATTCTTTTCTAAGTACTCCATTCTTCTGCCACTCTGGTTGATAACCACATAAAATCATAGAAAATAATGACATCTAGTGTCCAAAAGTGTAATTCTTAGACTATAAAGTTGTGATTGGCAAGGCTATGAACACAGATGGAGCAACTTGGAGATAAGCTCACACATCTTTACAGAAAGAGAAGAAATAAAAAGATAATTTTTTCTTTATCCACTAACAACCGATTTTAGGGATTTTCCTAGTACCCTCTTTCTCTTAAGGCTGTAGTGAAGTCAGGTTCTTCTTAGGTGGAAAGTCAGTGCACAGACTGTTCCAACCTTTCAGCAAGGGCAAGCCCAGACTCCAAGAGAACCATACCACCAATATCAAAACCCAAACAGATACAACCCAGTATTAACTTGGGGACCAACTTTTTTTTAAGCCCTGGGGATAAATTCAATAAATTCTTCTAAGCCTGGTAAAACAGAGTCACTAATAACTACTTCTAAACTACATTTTGAAAATGATTCCACTGATAACCTTCTCTCTATTGTCAGGCTTGCAATCGAGGCCACTGTGTAAAGTTTCCTGTGGAATCTGGACTCACCTCTGCTATCCTTTTCTTCAAGTTCTCCTTTCCCATGTAGGAAGCCTGGAGGGAGATGACATTCTCTTCTTTTTGAATCAACGTTGTCAGGACACTTTTAAAATTCTGATACTGTTTTAAGAGCTCCAAAACTCTTTCACATTGGTCAAGGCTGTGAAAAAAGGAACACTGCTAAATTTCTGAAAGTTACAAAACCATTCTTTCTCTTTGTAGTATGCTATAAAAATAACCTAATAAGTTATAGAAGGATTTTTCCTCTAGACATGGTTTATAATATTGTTTTACAATTTAACCCAAGAATGATGGTATATGTAATTATTTGACAAATGGATAGTCTAAATAAGGACTGGATTACTATTTTCACCAGATCAATATTAAAAAGTTACCAGATGTAAGCTCTAGACAGAAACACAGGATTCATAACCTTAAGGAATCAGCACCTGGATTTCATCTTTAAAAAATATCTTGGAAAATGGTGCCTCTTTAGCGTTATTTTTGGACATTGTTTCAGTGTTAATTCAATACGATTCAATTATATCTATTTCAATTCATTATAGATTTTAGTCATTTAAAAAAAAAAAGCTTAAGTAGGATAGATGACGTGGCAGTTAAAAGGCAGCTGGTTTCTATTTATGGCTGGGTAAAATTAGTCATGTGACCTTAAGAAAGTTACTTCAGGCTCTGTGGACCTCGCTTCTTTCCTCTGTAAAATCCAAGAGTGGACTAGATCAAACACCACATGGCTTCATCTTGAATACTGTATACTCAGGTTCCAGCAGGAAGCAGAAGGCACACTCAGATGGAGTTCTGTGGTGGAAGGACCACTGAGGGTAGAGTTAAGGGAAACGACAAGGCAGCTGGGACACCTAGAGACTAACCTTTCCAATAACAGATGCGCCACCTGGCCTTCAGAGGAGAGAGGGAAAGTGCCCTGAGCCAAAGAGGGAGCCGGCAAGAGCGGTTAGAACCTCTGCTGAAAAGGGCGGGGTTAAGACCACCTTGACTGCTCTCTCTTCCTGCTCACGAATCGCCCATTAGTCCCTCCCAGTTCCCAACTCAACTGGAACCCTTGAGTGGTATGGTCCCTGGAATGGTCAGCCCTCCCAGCCACTCCCACCCTCAGGCAGAAAGCAAAGGGAGAAGATAAGGGTGAAGACTGTCCAGCTGCACTGCCAACCAGGATTGGTGAGTACTGACTGCTACAAAATTAGGGAAACTCTGAGCCTTGTCCAGGCTCTGTAGGAAAGATGGTGGTAACTGACTGACAACACCTGTCAATCATGTAGAGGTGTAATTTTCCGGTAGAGTAATGGCCCCAACTTCCAAAGACATCCACGTCCTCATCCCTGGATCCTGTGAACACCTTCTATACATAGCAAAAGGAACTCTGCAGATGTGACTAAATTAAGGAACTTAAAGTAGGGACACTTTCCTGGATTATCTGAATGCGTGTAGCATAATGACAAGGCCCTTATAAGAAGGAGACAGGAGGGTCAGAGTCAGAAGGAGATGTGATAACAAAAGCAGAGATGAAAGAAAGACAGAGATTGAGATCTGAAGATGCTACTCGGCTGGCCTTAAAGATGGAAGGGGACACAAGCCAAGGAATATAACAGGCGGCCTCCAGAAAAGGGAAAAGGCAAGGAAGTGGATTCTCTCCTAGAGATTCCAGAAAGGAATACAGGTGATTTTAGGTCTTCCAACCTCCAGACTGTACGATAAGTTTATGTTGCCTTTAAGCCACTACATTTGTGGTCATTTATTACAGAAGCAACAGAAAACTAATACAAATGGGCAATAGTAATTATAAATACACTATATATATATATATATATATATATATATATATATATATATATTTGTCCTCTCTCTTAGATAACCTTTTAAATTCATTTGCCCATAACCTAGGATTCCAGGTCTTGCCCCAGACATTGGCCTAGTGAGCTTAGTGTGAAACTCTTAAGTTGGCCTCTCCTTGAGGCCCAAGGGACTGTGTTATTAACATACAAATTCCAAAAAGTTAACTGTGCCACAGACAATTTTTCAGATTTGGGAGGGGTTTGGTTTTTTTATTATTATTATTCTCTATTTTAAAATTTTAGCTGGTGGAGGAATTTTTTTCTCCTTACCATTCTGTGACCAAGGTTTTTGCATTCTCCCACAAGACTGCTGTGTCCCGGCACCTTTGACTCAGGGCTTTGTCTCTGCCGTCTTTGAATGGTGGAAGAGAATTCACCATTTCTTGCAAGTGTTTCTTCTCTTCTTCATATTCATCTAGGTCCTTATCCAGTCTGATTAACGATTTTCTCCTTGAACACGAGAGAGAAAAGTTTAATTGCCAATTATCAATATCGGCGAATTTTGATTCAATACAAATATGGGTAATTCATGGAGCACACTAACTTTAATTTGCCCTCATGAGATTTATGCCAAGATCACACATTCCTATGACAGAGTTCAGGAGGTGCATTTCCAGAACTAGTTTGTGTTTTAAATAGGACATACAAAACCATGAGCAGTAACATTTCTCAGTGATGAATACACTTATAAAGGGTGTGTATATGCATATGAGAAAAAAGAAAGAATATGTGTGCGTGGGTGGGATAGAAAGGATGATATGGAGAGAGGAAAAGAGACAGATGGCAGAACACTGCAAACCCCTCAGGCAGGGCACAGGGGGTATAAAGAAAGGGAATGCAAATGTGTACAAAAAGCCCCCCAAAATAAAGAAGAGTCATTTGAACTAAGGGTTTTAACAAACAAATTAACCCTGGCAGGGCTAACTCCATTTGCTTAGGTCTAAATTGCTTTTATCAGATACTCTCTGTTTCTACTTCCTCTCTTCCAATTCTCTACTGAATCCACTCCAATAAGGCGCTCACTCCTCCAAGACTGCTTGTCAAGCTACCAGTAACTTTCACATTGCTAATCCCATGTCCCAATCTCCATCATCTCCTTCCTTCAACAGTAGGCAGCATATGCCATAGCTAATCGTTTCTCCTCATTGAAAGGTGTTGTCACTTGACTTCTAGGATTCTCTTGACTTCCCTCCAAAATCACTGCAGACAGTGAGCGACTGCAGCCATGAAATTAAAAGACACTTGCTCCTTGGAAGAAAAGCTATGACAAACACAGACAGGATTACTTTGTGACACGCATATGCAATCCTAGAGACATTACTTTGATGACAAAGGTCCATATAGTCAAAGTTATGGTTTTCCCAGTAGTCACGTATGGATGTGAGAGTTGGACATAAAAAAAAGCTGAGCACCAAAAAATTGATGCTTTTGAACTGTGGTTTGGAGAAGACTCTTGAAAGTCCCTTGAATTGCAAGGAGGTCAAACCAGTCAATTCTAAAGGAAATCAATCTTGAATATACACTGGAAGCACCGACACTGAGTAAAGTTCCAATACTTTGGCCACCTGATGTGAAAAGCTGACTGCTGCTGCGAAAGATTGAAGGTAGGAGGAGAAGGGGACAACAAAGGATGAGATGGTTGGATGGCATCACCAATTCAATGGACATGAGTTTGAGCAAGCTCCAAGAGATGGTGAAAGCCTTCTCTGTAAAACTGTGCCTAATGACCACTTTTGAATTGCAACCACCTCCTCCTTCTCTGCTTAACTTTTCCCCATGGCCTTTAGCACCAGCGCACATACTGTATATCTTCTGCTTCTCTCCACTAGATAATAAGCTCTACATAGGGCAAGAATTTTTGTCTGTTTTGTTAACTGCTATATCCCCAGGACCTAAAACAATGCCTGGCTTGTTCTATGGATAACTCAAATAAAATTAAAGCAACTTACCATCTATCAACATGTAGTTTTCACTTGAAAATTAGTATTTATTACTCATTTACTTATAAATCTATAATAAATGCATTAACAATCAATAACTAAATCAGTTCCACGCCTTATTAAGAATTGGAGCACTGCAGAAACAGATGTCTCATTGAGACGAGAGCTCAGGGAGATTTCAGAGGGAAGAGCTTAATCAGCTAAAGAACCCTGGGAGAGCACTGAGCCTGAGGGATTAGAGGTGGACAGAAGAAGAGCCAGGAAAAGGGAGAGGTTTAGAAGGGGGAGGGGAGCTCCACAAAAGTAACTCTTTTGCTAGCTTTGCTAACGTTTTCATTTTCAGGATCTGAATGCCAGAATTAGAGCGGCAGCACTCACACAGAAGGCTGCCAACTGAGTTGACTTTGGAGACTCTCCAAAGTCAACACCAACTTTAGTTTACCTATTAACTCAGTCCCCTGCATTCCCACTCAGTCCCCAACCAATGAAGGAAGAAGCCAGGACAAGGGGGCATGTGCATCTCCCACTTGTCTATCATCAAATGTGTGTAGTTTCCCAGGACTTCCCCCATCAAGAGAACCCCATAATAAATACACAGCAGTCAAGAGACTTTTCAGCAACTCATGGATCTTATACATATCTTATTTCACTCTTCCTTCATCCAGAAGAATGAAAACTTTAAAGAAAAAAAATTATTTCCGTATTAAACTGAAAAAAATAAAAAACAATTATATAACACTTTGTACAGGCATAGTATCAACAAAAAGGAAGTTTGTCTGAAAAGTTTACAAAAAAGAATGCTGAATCCTGAATAGAGCAGGATGGAACAGAAGTTGAAAGACAGGAAGCATTTATTTCACCTAAAGGATACTCGGAAAAAAAACAAACAGAAGAATGTCATCTGGCATGGAGATGGATAAAAATACCTACCTTTGTTTTATTGCTGGAACAGTCGGATCCTTCAGGCCAATTTTACTGATTTGATTGTGTACATCTTGAATATTTTTCAGGAGTTCGTCATTCTTAAACACACAAGCCCCTAGTAATTTGTCTTCTTCAGTGACTTCCTCCTGCCCACCAGAACAATGTGTCTCAGATAAGTTTTCGGACAAAGCATCCAGAAGTTTTTCACAGGAGGTGTTTTCACCCTGTTCAGTGTCTTTAATGCTTATACCAAGCATCTTCAAACGCTCATCCAAATGTCTGGCCTTGTCTCTCATCCGATGAATTTCCCTCTTTTTATCTTCCACCGTCAAAGTATTTGCTGGTACCCCGTGTGAATCTGAGGCTGAATGGTCTGTAAGAAGCTCACTAGAGAGTCCAGCTGCTCTCAGAGAAGCCAAAAAATCTTCCAGAGCTTCGAGAGCATCTTTGTTCTTCTGTACTCTGTGACTCATTTCTTCCAGTTGTGTTCTGTGTTTCAGAATAATATTCTGTGCTACATGCAGGTCAAGGGGGTATAATTCCTTTAATGCAAAGTTGCCTGACTGTCCCAAATTCTTACATGTTTCAATCTGTTTTACTATGGAATCTTGGATATTCTAAAATAAAAGTAATAAGAAAAGCTGAAAGACTGAGGTAGAAGAAAGACTGTATAACAGAAACTAACCCAGAATTACGTCACTAGATTTGATCTAGAAAACGGGGCTTCTCAATTTAACCAAGGTTGACAGCTTTGACAGAAGGAACATTTTAATTACAAATGATCCAATAACCCAGTTGTTTTCTTATCTGATAGCCTTCCTGACGTTTTGGTCTCCAAAAGAAAAGAGGTATATCAAATTACTGATGCAATGAAAATAATTACAGATTGATCTGCTGAGACACCTGTTGATAATTTGAAAAATAAAACAAATATTTTCAATTTAAGATGAGATTGGGAATAAGTAAACTACAGAATATGATAATTTAAGCATATCAGTCTATACAGAGATTTAGGATTTCAGTCACTGGAGAAGGCATTCATTACCAAGCCTTCATTTATTTAAAAACTTTTTATTTGGTATTGGATATAGCCGATTAGTAATGCTATGATGGTTTCAGGTGAATAGTGAAGGGACTCAGCCATACACACACCTGTATCCATTCTCCCCAAACTCTCAGCAAGCCTTCATTTTTAATTCAAAGAAAATACATTATTATTTACTCCAAGGTAACTACTTCTGAACTGGTGAGGAATTAAAGAGTTGAAAAATAAGCAAGTCTATATTATATAATAACAAGTCTATATTATTGAAGGTTTTTCTGTAATGGTTTATATTCTAAAGAAATACTATTGATGTTTAATAAAAACTCATAAACATATATAAATCTCTGAAGAACTGATAATTCCATAAATATACTGTGAGAATTTATATTTACCCTCAGGTTTTGATAAATGTCATCAGCATCAGTGAGATGAAATTCCTGAATGGCCAGTTTACAGAGGAGCAGGTCTGTGTCGCAGAGAAGCAGTGACTCCTTCTCCACGGGTAACACCATCTGCAGTACTGTCTCTAAAGACTCCATTCTGGGTGAAAAATAAGCCAGACAATAGGGGAAAACACAGCAGAAAGTTATCCTATAAAACATATCAATGCCATTATTAACCAAGAACAGAAAACAATTATTCAATGAAAATACATATAATAATATGCATAGATCATCACACTGAAAGTCAAACCCAGTGATCCACAATGGCAAATGAGCTATTTGCTATATCCAAGTATTTTTGATACTCTAACTGATACTGCACTAAATGGAAAACTGGTGTAAAACATACTAAGCTTTTCCCTCCCTTTTGACATATAAAATGCTTGGATGTAATTGAACCTTCCCTTGGTGACAACGAAACTCATATGAATACTAATTATTTGATTAGTGAGAATATAACAGCCTTCAAAGACTAAGCTAATTAATAACTTGAAATGTGTGAATCTGAATAAGTAGAATGTAGATTCCGAGCCTCAGTTCCATCTGATGTCAAATGGGTAGATGTGCTGGAATATGTAAAGAAAAAACAATAGCACTCTCATTCTAGAAATGAGGAAATCAAGGCCCAGAAGGCATGTGATGTGCCCAAATGCAGGCTCAAGGGGAGACAGTGGGAAGCTCAGCCTTTGGAACTCAACAAAACTTGAGTTCCACTTAAGTTTCTGGGTAGTGTGACTTGGTTTTATGATTTAACCTCCTTCAGTAGCAGTTTCCTCCTCAGCTTCTCTTACGGCTGCTGTGACAATTAAATAAAATAACACACTTCGTAAATATGATACTAACCTTGCTTAAAACAGCATTAACAAATTCAGCAAATTTAGTAAACGCATGGTTAATAGATCCCAGAATGATACCTGGACTTAAGAGTCATCTGAAGCTCTCTTTCTTTCTCCTTTAATTTGTCTCTTGCCTTAACTATAAAAGGCTTCTTAATGTCACTCTCAAGCTCTTCTAACTTCAATGAAGTGATTTCAAACTCTTTCCAGCAAGCATCAGTTTCATTTTTTAAGACCTGTGTGGAATACATAATTTATTAATGAATGGGTTAATAGGCACAATTATTCTATTCTTACAAAACGAAACATTCACAACTGTGGGCACAAGCAAGTTTCACATCTTCAAGTTTCACATGAAGATACATTTGAAAAGATATCTTCTAACCATCTACAGGTAAACTGTCCTTCAGAGAACAATTACATTAACTGTGCTCTCAGAGGATCCACTGAAAGAAGTCAAGGGAATCAGCAACATGACTTTCAAGGAATCCAAACCCCCTTCCTGAAGTGAGATACACAGAATACAACTCAGAAAGACACACAGAGAAGGAAGGACAGATATTCTATTAGATATTCTAGTTTTCTCTAGATAATCATTTTTCTCCTTAAACTAAAACTGCAGCAAAACAGAATATTTCTGTCAAAAGAGAAGTGAATAAAATTAATTTATGATTTATTATCAAACATCTAAAATTCTATACTATTCCAAATCTTTCTCTTGGTTCTATTTTTTAAAAAAGAAGGCACTGCTATAAAATCTGAGTGTTCATTAGCATCATTTGTCCTTCACTTTCCCCAAGGATTTAGTTTAGCTTTTCTATCAACTTATTATTCAGTCACAGGAGTAAGGTCTCAAAGGCAATTTCTTAATTGTAATGAAAACATGCTAAACTCATCACTTGAACAACAGAGATTTTCACACATGAATTTTGCTTGTTCAGATGGAAAATAGAAAGGAGCCATTTGGTAGAATGTGATTCAGGAACTGGCATCTTAAAAGGAAGATAACTAGAAAATATCAGAGGCACTGAAGGAAGCACCCATGGCCTTTTCTCCACTGGATATGCCTTCTCTAAGGGTTTACTCTAATGTACTGCCAAGCATACAAGGGTGCTGCACAGTAATGCTGATTATCTTCTAAATAAGAAACATGCTTTTAAAAATTAATTAATTTTTGGTTGTACTGGGTCTTCATTGCTGCGCATAGGCTTTCTCTAGTTGCAGCAAGTGGGGGGTTAACTCTCCAGTTGCATTGCATGGGTTTCTCTCTGCAGGGGCTTCTCTTGTTTCAGAGCATGGGCTCTAGGGCAAGTAGGGTTCAGTGTTTGCAGTACACGGACTCAGCAATTGCAGTGCTTGGGCTTATTTGCCCCACGGCACATGGGATCCTCCCAGACCAAGGATCAGAACCCATGCTCCCTGCATTGGCAGGCAAATTCTCAATCAGTGGACCACCAGGGAAGTCCAAGGAAGATATTTATTTGTAGAACTTACAGTTGGTATGCCCACCACTAGAGAAATTGTTTTTTTTTTTCTGCAGCTCCTGACTCAGATACAATACTTCCTCTGAAGGCTCTCCATAAGGTCACCCATCATGTAGTATGAACACTCCCTTCACTACCTGCTCCTTCCTTACTGACCAACATCAAACAGATAATGTGACAATTCAGTTAAGACGATAGCTGGCTGAGACAGAAATTCAGAGTGGCTGATTTTTCATATACCCTTAATTTTAGAGCAATTTTAGAAGGTGTATTGGTTGAAATAACCTTCAAACATATTGTTTCATCCAATTCATCTGAAGCTTTCATCTCCATCCCAAACACAATCCAAACTTCTAATCTGATAAAATATCAAATTAGAACATGAGCAATAAATTAGGACCTGGAACCAAACTCTTTACTGGTTTGGGTGTCTTTCTCAAAATGGGCGACAGAACATTCTTCAGAAACATCTAGCCTCTGGGACCTCAACAAAAATGGTGGTGTAATACTTAGGGTGTCTTTATTTTCTATATTTAGGGTACTATTCAGAGGAGGCAATGGTGCCCCACTCCAGTATTCTTGCCTGGAAAATCCCATGGACGGAGGAGCCTGGTGGGCTGCAGTCCATGGAGTTGCTAAGAGTCAGACACGACTGAGCGACTTCACTTTCACTTTTCACTTTCATGCATTGGAGAAGGATATGGCAACCCATTCCAGTGTCCTTGCCTGGAGAATCCCAGGGACAAGGGAACCTGCTGGGCTGCCATCTATGGGGTTGCACAGAGTCGGACACGACTGAAGCGCCTTAGCAGCAGCAGCAGGGTGCTATAATTTTCTTTTTTAATAAACATTTTTTATGATTTTTTAAAAGACTTATTTATTTTTATGTATTATTTCTTTGTGGCTGCCCTGGGTTTTCATTGCTGCCTGTGGGCTTTCTCTAGCTGTGGGCACCAAGGCTACTCTCTAGTTGTGGTGGTTTCTCTCGTTGTAGAGCACAGACTCTAGGCACACAGGCTTTAGCAGTTGTGGCACACAGGCTTAGCTGCCCTATGGCATGTAGGATCTTCCCAGACCAGGGATTGAACCCATGTCCCCTGCACTGGCATGCAGATTCTTAACCACTGGACCACAAGTGAAACCCCATGGTGGCATTATTTTCTAATAAAAGATAAAACTCCTCTAGTAATATTTTCAGTATTTACCTGTAGATCTGTCAGTTTGTCCTGTAGACAAACACTACTCCTTTCCTTGTCACTAGAGAAATCAGAAGTAATTCTGCCAATGCTGTTTTGCAGGTGAAGTTCAAGAGTGTCTTTGTGTGTATCATACCTGGAAAAAAATTAAATGCAAAGTTACTTGATTTTTAAAATTAGACCCCCAAATTTTTTAAATTACTGTCAATTGTCCATGAGGAAAGCCCAGGGAATTTCTGCTTAAGATATTGGACTACAGGCAAAAATTATGACTAAAGGAAAATAAAAACTTATTAAAGTATACCATATCTGCACTGATAAAAGACTTTTGCTAGATTTTCTAGATGTTTAAAAGAGTTTACCTCTCTTTAACATATACACAATACTGTACATAAAATAGATCACCTGCAAGGATTTACTGTATAGCACAGAAAACTATACCAATATTTGTAATAACCTATAAGGGAAAAGAATCTGAAAAAGAACATATACATATATATGTATGTATGTATAGCTGAATCATTTTCCATACCCCTGAAACTAACACAATATTGCAAATCAACTATACTTCAAATAAAAATCTTTTTTTAAAAAACAGTTTACCTCTCTAGTAAACTGTCAATAGAGGTACTGTGACCCTTTTCATATTTCTCCATGATGCTTTCCTCCTGTTGAGGCTTTAACTTGGATTCCAGGTTAAAATTCTGAACCAATTCCATTGCCTAAGCAAATACACAGAAGAGTAAACATACTATCTTCAATATACTTAATTGCCTGGAAAAGATAAACAGTTTTGTGATACAAATGGATATCATTGATTCTTTATACCCCAAACTTTAGCTCAGAGACAGGTCTTCCCGTAGGACACAGGAGATTTATCAGGCTGATTCTCACCTTCGAACTGGTATGCCAGCAGGATAGAGGAGTTCTCCCAACCCCTAAGCATTGTCTTTGCTTGTGACCACATAGCTATCCATGGTCAAGGGCAGACAGAAGCACAGCATAGCACAGAGGAGCAGACCTCTGAAACAAGTACACCTCATTCCTGCCCCATACCTTCTGACTGGCAGCCTGGACTCACAGCAAATCCCCACTAAGCTAGAACTCAAGAATTTAGAAAATCCAATTCCCAAAGAAAGTAGAAGACATTATAATGATAAAAAGACAAATGACAAAAAAAAAAGAAGACATGACAAATGAAGTAGTTCATCTCTGATGCTGAAGCATCTGTGCAGATTAAGCTCAACATTCTTGTGCTCTCAAAAGTAACACACATAGGCAGCATGTACTCGTAATGGTTCAAAATGGTCTTTTGGAAAGAACTGTTTGTGTCCTCAGGGGAAGATCAAGTTATGATTGCCCTGGCATTGGTTTGTTGTATTCTAATTCTTTGAAAAGCAATCTTCCTTACATTATTTAAGTGAGAATTCTCAGCTGATAGAAACAATCAGATAATTAAAACCAACACTCAATGAGAAATGGATTATTGTACTCTTGGTATTTTTTCTTATTGGGTTTACTTCTAAAACACATTATCCAGATTTAACACCTTTTCAGCTGATGGCTGATTGTCTGATTTTGCAGATGGCACCTCGCTGAGGGTATTCCCTCCTCCATTCTCAGATGCATCTGTGTTTCCCCTAGGAAGGAATCAAAATTGCATATTAAAATATCAGGAGAAAAAAATGAAGCCTAAGAGACTAAATAATATTCAGTGTCATGTGCCTTCACAGAAGGCTTTATCTTATTTCTCCCTCATATGTAGCTATTCTCATGAGGCACTAACTTGTTTTTCGATGTGCCTCCCAAGGTGGGCTGCAGTGTCATATGAATCTCGGAAGCACATTTCCGAAGCCTCTCTATCTTCTGCTCATAATCTTTGAGCGCTCTCCTCACTTCTTGTTGACTCTTCTGAGAAGTCAGCTCCTCACACAGCTCCCGCAGGACATCCATGTGATGATCAAGCTGGTACAGGCTGCCCTCCTCAGAAAAGCAGGCCTGATTGAGGAAATAAAGTGGGAAATGTGTTTCCGATGAGTTTACATGATTAGTCCGTGAGGATTAGAAACGAACAGATGTGTGTGGCTTTAACAACACATTCTTTCATAAGCCCCTCCAGTGTGCCTGGTGTGGGAGTGGGCACTGGAAACAAAGACGAGAGAGATGGCCCTAAAGGGATTCGCCACAGCCTAATGATGGAATGAAGGAAACCAGAACACGTCACCCCAACATATGCCTCTCTGACACGAAAGGAAATTTTTTTAATTGAAGCATGGTTAATTTACAATGTCGAGTTAGTCCCTGCTATACAGACATGGGAAATAGATGGGGAAACAGTGGAAACAGTGTCAGACTTTATTTTGGGGGGCTCCAATATCACTGCAGATGGTGACTGCAGCCATGAAATTAAAAGACGCTTACTCCTTGGAAGGAACGTTATGACCAACCTAGACAGCATATTAAAAAGCAGAGACATTACTCTGCCAGCAAAGGTCCATCTAGTCAAGGCTATGGTTTTTCCAGTGGTCATGTATGGATGTGAGAGTTGGACTGTGAAGAAAGCTGAGTGCCGAAGAATTGATGCTTTTAAACTGTGGTGTTGGAGAAGACTCTTGAGAGTCCCTTGGACTGCAAGGAGATCCAACCAGTCCATTCTAAAGGAGATCAGTCCTGGGTGTTCTTTGGAAGGAATGATGCTAAAGCTGAAACTCCAGTACTTTGGCCACCTCATGCGAAGAGCTGACTCATTGGAAAAGACTCATGCCGGGAGGGATTGGGGGCTGGAGGAGAAGGGGACGACAGAGGATGAGATGGCTGGATGGCATCACCGACTCGATGGATGTTAGTTTGAGTGAACTCTGGGAGATGGTGATGGACAGGGAGGCCTGGCATGCTGCAATTCATGGGGTTGCAAAGAGTCGGATACGACTGAGCGACTGAACTGAACTCAACTGAAACAGACAAGCGATTCAGTCATATATATATATATATATATATATAAAACTCCCTCTGCATTTACTTCTTCTTGTTTTTTCTCTTCTTTTTTAAAAAGTATTTATCTATTTACTTGGCTATGTCAGGTTTTAGTTGCGACTTGAGCGATCTCCATTGTGTATCCAGGATCCTTGCAGCGAATGGACTCTAGTTGTGTCTCATGGGCTCTGGAACTCTAGTTCCTGCTTCACCTCCAGTGGAGGTGAGCAGGCTTAGTTACGTCACTTCACATGGGATGTTAGTTCCCCAACCATGGATTGAACCCATTTCCCCTGCATTGGAAGGTGGATTCTTAACCACTAAACCACCAGGGAAGTCCCTTTTCTGCTTCTTACTTGCCTTCAGCTCAAAATAATTTTCATGTCATAAACTGTAATGAAGAACAATATATACAATATGTAAATAAATAAATTTTTATTTAAAAAGAAGCAGTAAATGCAGAGGGAATTATATATATGACTGAATCACTTGTCTATATAGCAGAAACTAACACAACATTGTAAATTAACCATGCTTCAATTTAAAAAATCTCCTTTCGTGTCAGAGAGGCATATGTTGGGGCGACGTGTTCTGGTTTCCTTCATTCCATCATTAGGCTGTGGCGAATCCCTTTAGGGCCAACTATCAACAATATGTCTATATTATTCTTCATTATGACTCCCTAGAGTTCTGGAGCCCATGAGACACAACTTGAGTTCATTAGCCACAAGGATCCTGGATATAAAACCGAGATTCCTCATGCTGCAACTAAGACTTGATGTAGCCAAACAAATAAATAAATATTTTTTTAAAGAGCAGCAAAAAATAAATAAATAAATAAAGCAGCAGCAGCAGTAAATGCAGAGGGAATTCCCCAGCAGTCCAGTAGCTAGGACTCAGAGCTTTCACTACTGGGGCCCAGGGTTCAATCCCTGGTTTGAGAACTAAGATCCGGCCAGTTGCACAGTGTGGTCAAAAAATAAAACAGAAAAGGCTTCTCCTTTTCTGCCTAAAGGCAAGAAATAAAGCTCCTTTTACTGGAGACAGTTTTATCAGCCCAGAGACGGAACCAAAGGAATCTGCAACAAACCTTGCACGCTAATGCTTCTCTTCCTAGTTACTTCTTCACCATTTCACTACCCCTATCCCAAACTTCTCCATCTTCTCAATTCTTCACAAATGTATTGTTTCTTTGTCTGAAAGGTACACAAGTTTCCTGCTCCGGTCACTTCTTTGGGTCATCATGCCCTTATGAAGTTTCCAACGCACATTAAGAAAAATTCAAGGAAATATGTATGTTTTTCTCCTGTTAATCTCTTTGTCAGTTCAATTTCCAGATCCAACCAAAGATCTTAAAGTGTCGAGGCAAGCTTGTTCCTTCCCTACAGTAACCACACAAATAATGAGCATACAGCATGACAAGGGACACCACCTGCCTTAAGCAGTCTGAGAAAACCCCCTTCACATGAGGGAACCATCTGGGCTAGAGGTTGAAAGAACATGCACAGAGTCCTCCAAGGAAAAGGAGAGAGAGGTCATGCCTAACAGAAGGAACAGCCAGAACAGGAAAAGCTCCAGATGTTCTGAAAGGACGTGGAGTCTAGCGTGGCAGGAGGGGCACTGAAAGCGTGTCCTGGGGCCACAGAGTGAAGGGCCTGCATGGCCTTCTGAGGAGTTCAGAGATGTTCTGAGAGTAAGGGGGGTTCAATGGGATCACTCTCGTGACGGCACCAGAAAATGATGCCACCACCATCACAGCGAAAAAATTACCCAGGTTAAGGGAAGTAGCAACACTGATGGAGAACAAGCAGCTCTTCTGAAGATTAACAGATGGGACCTGGCAGCTGACTCCAAGGCTGAGGGAGTTCTGAGACGGTGACGACTTTCATAACCAGGATGTGTTAGAGGAAGAAAAGTTTGAAACGAGATAAGATTGGCTGGTTCTGGACATGCTGAAGTGGAGGTCTCTGAAGAACACTGGTGGTATCTACTGCTCAGAGACACAATCTGGACTTCCGGGGAAAGGACTCAGCTGGAGATAAGGATCCGGGCTTTTCCTTGCAGAGAGGGCAGTTAAAGCACCAAAGTGCATACAGTCACCTGGAGCAAGCATGAGATTAGCCAAAAACAGAAACTCCAAAACAAAAGCATTGGGATATCAGAAGAAAAAAGGAAAATTTGTGAAGAACACATAGAAAGAAGGATCTCCCCCAAAATAATAAAATGCAAGAGAGATGGATATTGAGAGAGCCACAGCAGTAGAAAGTTTAAATGAAAAGAGGGGTCGGGACTGTCAAATATACGAAAGCAATCAAATAGGATGAGGACCAAAAACCATAAGATTTGCCCGGGCTGGTTTATATCCTGATCTGCTATCTTTCACAAAAGCTGTGCTTCAGAGGATGCCGAGTCCTTACAAAAATAACTATGGGAACTTCAACAGAGGGTGACATGTTTGTAACCAGAGTCTTGAGGACAGGGGCCACTGAGATATACGAAAAAAAAAAAAAAAATTAAGTCAATGCTGAATTCTTCTCACTTCTAAAAAACAAGACACGCAGACTCTGGTTAGATAGAGCTTGAACTGCAGAAGGGATGATCCCCAGGGGACAAAAGTGCTGAGGTAATTTTCAGAGCAGTTTTAATCCTAGCCAAGGACTTACTAAACCATTTAGGATAAATCCCACAGTGATGACAAAACTTGAATGAAAACAGGTTTTTACCTCATGTTCTTTGATGAGACCCTTGGTCCTTCCTCTGCGAATTAGCTTCTTTTCTTTATTGATTTGCTTTTCGAGTTTTGCAATACTATCACTAAGTTTTCCTTTTTCAATGTCTATTTTTAGTTGTTGAATATACAGGGACATTTCATGATGAACAGACTGTTAAAAAAAAATCAAAGACACATATTAACCATGGAAACAGGATATATTGAGAAGATTTCCATTAAAAAAATAAAAATATTTGTGGTAACCAAGGATAGAAATGAACTTATGTGTAATTCTGATTCATGCATATATCTTTGGGGAGGATGTTTTAAAATATACCAGACTCATAAACATATTTTTTTTCTTTCTAATAACTAAAAATGTGTTTCAGCTGTGAAAGACATGGTTAGAATTAAAAGACAAGAGGTAGACTGGGAGAAAATATATACAAAATATAGAGAAATAAGCCTATGGAGAAATAACAAGTAACTACAATGTATATCCTGAATGGGATTCCATAACAGATGAAAAAGGACATTAGGTGGAAATCTGTGGAAACAAGAATAAAGTATAAACTTTAGTTAATAATGTACTATTAGTCCCTTATGACAAATGTACTATATTAATATATTAATAACTGGGGAAACTGGGCATGCATACACTGGAATTCTCTGTATCATTATTACTACCTTTGTAATAATTTTGTAAATCTAAAATTGTTCTAAAATTAAAAGATTATTTTAAAATGTGTTTTAAGAAACCCTTTAACAGTAGATATTCAATTAAATTACCTTATTCTCTCTCTCTCTTCATATACTCACACACACATTTAATACTCAATAACATTTAGCAAAAACAATCTCTGTGGTAGGCGCTTTATATAAAGCCTTGCAACAATCCTGCCAAGGCAATAAGGTTTTTCCCAATTCATCAATGAAACTCCTAGGAGCTAAGCAACTCGCTCAAGTTCATTCATTAGCTGCTGGATCCAGGTCTGTCTGCCACCAAAGCCTACCCCTATTTTCTATGAAACTCTACATGGGTATATATTAATATCAGGATCAATATCAGGATCATAAGCCCCAGGCACAGGCCCCAGACATACGTGCATGTTCTTACCTCCCACTTGGCACAGATGTCTCTACTCTTTTCTTCCAAAGACAGCTTTACATCATCAGTTACATTATTTTTCAGTTCTTCAACAGCTTTCAAATACTTGGCCTGACTTTTAGTATTAAAAATTATCAGTGCTTCCTAAAAAAAAAAACAAAAAACCCACAAACAAGAACATGAAAGTCTTATTCTACTGCTATGTTCTCAAAGCTAATTTAACAGGTATAATTTTAGAGAATTTTAACAGGGAGAACCAGGAAAGGACTCCATGGAGACTACTTGAAGATTTAGGGGAGACTTTTAGGTGTAGACTGAAGGTGATCTCCCTTTTGTATGCTTTGATTTCTTTTGAAAAGAACTGCAAATATTTATTATTCAAATGTAGTTACACCTTTGAGGCCAAGACAGAGACTTCCTTACGATATTCCAAATAGTTTTTGGTCCCTTTCATAAACAATTAAAAGGCTTATTATTATGAGCCACTGGCAAAGTATCCTCTACAGTTCTTAAGTATTGAGCAGATGACCACACTTCATAAGTAATACAGTCTAAAGAGTATATCAGCTTGTATTAGATATCAGTGTTGCAATAAGACACAGTTTATAGTAGGGGTAATGTGGCAAATGTTTAATACTATGCTTAATCATTTTATGCTGCAACATAAAGAGGCGACATCCTCTTATCATAGACTTCAAAGGCTTATTTAGGGCCAACAACAATGGCAGTCCCATAGACTAGAATGTGCCTGCTCCTTATCTCACACTTACTTACTCTTACAGGATCTTGCCTGGCAATGATACTCTGTAAGAACAGAAACCTGGCTTAGGCAACCACTAAACAACAGAACAGAAAATAGTCTATAGCGTTTATGAAAGGGCAGAAAAATCTATAAGAGACAAGAAGATGAAACTAATTCTGAGGGAGAAAGCAATGAAGCAGGCTGGGGATTTGTTCATTTACTTATTACATATTTATCATGGGTCTCCTGCAGAAAAGGTAGTCTGAGCCCCAGGGACCTCCTCTAAAGCCTCTGTGAGGACTGCTAGATTTATGGAAAGGGAAGACATGCTAGCCCCATGTGCAGGCAGGGAACTCCTGCCACTCATGTGTCCCAGGAATCCCTGGGGCCTCAGGGCAGTAACTGGCAAGGCACGGATTCTGCTTCTGCTGTGAAAATGGGACTATTTCACTAAATGCCAGAGACAAAAAGGGGGAGGCCTTGGCTTCAGATTTCAGAAGGAAGATGGGCAGGAAGAGGAAAGTGGTATGAGAACTAACACCGTAATTCCTCCCTCTGGTAGAGAAGGGGCCTGAGGCCTCTGCTTTTTCTTTCCCTTCCCTCTTTCCTCAGCTGACTGTATCTGTCCTCTTGAAATCCATCCTAGTGATTATTTGCAAGAACCACTGACTCAAGCTCAGTTCAGCACTCTCAGCATTCCAGAAGTAAAACTGGGAGAAAAAAAAGACAGTGGGAACTGGGCAAAGCTGGTGGCTGACAAGGTGCAAACAGTATAAGATGGTGGTGGGAGAAGCAATGTCGAAATAGCTGGTGCTAGGGTCCAGTATGGTTAACAGTCCAGAAAGCCAAAGAGGGTTGAACCCAGACAAGAGGAAGAGGCCACAAGGAGGATTAAGAGAGGCTGCTGGAGGAGTCCCTTTTCCTGGAAAGACTGGGTGCAGTAGCACAGAGTACTGATTGACTTCATCTTTGTTTACAAAAATTGAAGTTTAGTTAATTTACAATACTGGGTTACTTTGAAGTGTATAGAAAGGTGATTCAGTTTTATTTATATATATATAATATATATATATTTTTAGATTCTTTTCTATTATTATAAGATATTGAGGTTATTACAAGATATTGAGTAGAGTTGCCCATGCTATACAGTAGGACCTTGCTGATTATCTATTTTATATACAGTGGTATGTATATGTTAATCCCAAACTCCTAATTTATCTCCCCACCCTGCCATCTCCTTTAGTAAACATAAGTTTGCTTTCTATGTCTGGTAGTCTATTTCTGCTTTGGATTTACTTCTTTTTATCTCTCCCAAAATGCCTAGCCCATTTAAAATGTTCAGTCAATTTGGTAAATGTTGAATGGATGAGTGAAGGAACATATATTTCTCTACCTCTCTGATGTCTAAGGGTAGAGACCTTGTTTTACTTTTATTTCATATCTCCCAGTGCCTCCCAGTATTAATAGTGAGTCTCTGCTTTAGATATGCTTGGACATATCTTTCTTTTTTAAGTATAACTGATTTATAATATTACATTGGTTTCAAGTGTATAACAGAGTGATTTGATATCTTTATGGATTATACTCCATTTAAAGTTATCATAAAATAATAGCTATATTTTCTATGCTGTACATATATCCTTGGAGCTTATTTATTTTTAATATAAATTTATTTATTTTAATTGGAGGTTAATTACTTTACAATATAGTATTGGTTTTGCCATACATCAACATGAATCCGCCACAGGTATACACATGTTCCCTATCCTGAACCCCCCTCCCTCCTATTTTACACATAGTAGTTTTTACCATTGATTTTGATACCGTCTTAAGCTGCCTATCAAACCATGAAGTCAACCAAAAACTGTCTCCATACAAAGTATTACTGGATCTTTAACTGCTGATAAGCATATGTCCCTAGTAACTTTTATTAAAGTATTTTAATAATAATTTCATTTTACATTTGGGGAATTTTAACCACTCAAAGCTTCTTCACATAGCTTGTTTTCATTTATTTGGCAGTTGAATAGGACTAGAATTATTATGTCCATTTTATTGATTAAAAAAGCCAGAGAAATCAAATTCTTGCTCAGTGTCATAGAGTCAGCCATGCTTTTTACACTATACCACTGAATTCATTCAGTGAGTCTACAGTAAAATTTGAATTTAAAATAATCACTTGAATGTTTAAGAGTCTCTGGGGAACAATATATAAAACTGGGACTTCTTTAAAGTTATGATAACTTTATTATAATTACAGTGATGGAAACATCTTGATTTTAAATGAGGTAATGAGAAATGTCCTACATGTGATAGTTGAAACAGCCCCACCTTGTATTTTGAAATTAGTCCCCTCTGGCTCTCTTTTTGCCCAAGTAACTGCTCAGCCCTTGTAATGTATGATTCAAGTTCCTTCTGTGTTTCTTCCACCTTCAGCCTGACATCCAGGTCTCGGGAAACATCAGTTGAGTTCTTCAACACAGCTACTAATTTTACCATACTGATCTGTAATGACGAAAAATTGTCAACTTAACACTTGGCCCAACTTCTTAGAAAACTCATAAATTGAAAAACAGCTTGAGTAGCAACTCATATTTTCCCACTAGACATAAGAATATTCTATTTACTATATTGATATTTTCCAACATGCTCTAAATCATAAAGAGATAAAAGGGAAAATTAATATTCTGCAAAAAAGTTTCAAACTACAAGGCAATCCCCTTCTCCGTCCGGCCCTCCCATTGACTACTTGGTTTTAAAGACTAAATTCAGTAAATAGGGAATATTAAAGAGAGACCTGGACTTTCTCTTTAGCTTCTTGAATCTTTGCCTGAAGTCCAGCAATGAGGACATGTTGGAGAGACTCCTGACTCGAAACATGTGGTACATCCATTTGTAAAGTGTCTTCGATTCTAGACACAAGCTCTTCGTACATAGAGCCTTTGGCAATAAGATGCTATAAAAACACATTAGAGTGAGATAACAATAAATATTCTGATTATATGCTAAACATATTAATAATCTTAATAATCTCATCAGGAAATCATAAAAAGTTAACTGTTAATCCAAAATGAGGCAAATTTATATTCTAAAAAAGTTATTTTTAAAATTCATTTTAAAATTTATATTAATACAATCAGATTCTGAGCAACATAGACTTTTATGTATTATTTTTAAACACTAAGCACATAGATACAATAAAGACTAGAGAAATACAATCTTCCTTGGTGGCTCAGAGGTTAAAGGGTCTCCCTCCAATGCAGGAGACCCAGGTTCGATCCCTGGGTTGGGAAGATCCCCTGGAGAAGGAAATGGTAACCCACTCCAGTATTTTTGCCTGAAGAATCTCATGGACGGAGAAGCCTGGTAGGCTACAGTCCACAGGGTTGTAGAGAGTCGGACATGGACTGAGCGGCTTCACTTACTTAGAGGAATACAATGCCGATAGAGAGAAAAAAAGTTGAGAGAATAGTAATAAACATTAAAGCGAAATTATTCACTTAGTCAAATCAATCAGAAAGGAGTTCAATAAATGTTACTGGAGAAAACAGCTGTTGGAAAAACATCTCTTTAGAACCATGTTTTTTCCAAGATACCAAAAATAAGTTTCAGATGAATTAGAAAATTATATATAAAACATGAAACTAGAAAGAGAAGAAATTATACATGAAAACTGATCTGCCCCCTGGGTTTGGAGGGGCTTTAAAGGCAGAAATGACTATAAAAATACAGAAATTTTGTATGTAAAATAAAATAACTTAAAAGTCAACAACTTGGTAAATATATTTGCCATACAAATGAAAATGAGTCATGATTCAGAGAGCTTATAAATTCAATAAGAAAAATACTAAGATCCCAAAGAAAATTCAGAAAATACAAAGACATAATTCATGGAAACAAATGGCTAATGAATATATGAAAGACAGTTCAATCTTACATGTAACCAAATAAGTTACAAATTAAAATAATGGGGCACCACTTTCAGTTGTCAAAATAACAGTAAAAATTTTTAATTACAACTCAGAGGTGGCGTAGTATATTTCTATAAAATAGAAATTATATTGTGTGATATTAATTATGGAAATATTGATCTTATTTATCATAGAACAGAGGAACTGTGGTGATTCTTATTCTCCTCTTTACACTTTTATGGGCTTCCCTGGTGGCTCAGATGGTAAAAAATCTGCCTGCAAAGCAGGAGACCCGGATTTGACCCCTGGGTCAGGAAAATTCCCTGGATAAGGGAATGGCAACCCACTCCAGTATTTTTGCCTGGAAAATCCCATGGATCCATGGTCCAGGGGATCGCAAAGAGTCAGACATGACTGAGCGACTAACACTTTCACTTTATACTTTTATGAATTATTTAAATGTTCTGAAATGAGCACATTGCTTTGTAATTTCAATTATTTTCTATTTTTAATTATAAAAGTAACAAAAGTTCCTATAAAAAACAAGAATAGAAGTACAGCACGTGAAGAAAAAGTTTTTCTTCTTCCCCATCCTTCTCTTGTCATTTAATCAATCATTTGCATATTCATTTAAAAAATATGTACTTTGTATGTATCAGGAAATACACTAAGAGGAGGGCTCACAGATATTTTTCTATAGATTTAAAAGTATAAAGTACAAAAAGCAACTGTTTTTAAAAACACTAAAAGTATTTAGTGTTTTAGTATTAAAACACTAAAAGCACATTACCCATACTGTTCAGCAACTTGTATTTCTTAATTAACAATATATCTTGATCCAATAAAGATCTACCTTTTTTCATTTTTTTGTTTCATCAAACCTTTTATTTTGTATTGGAGCATAGCCGATTAACAATGTTGTGACAATTTCAGGTGGAAAGCAAAGGGATAAACATATACATGTACCCATTCTCCCCTCAAACTCCCCTCCCGTTCAAGTCATATAACACTGAGCAGAGCTCCCTGTTCCATATAGTAGGTTCTTGTCGGTTATCTATTTTAAATATAGCAGTGTATACCTGTCCATCCCAAACTCCCTAAGTATCCCTTACCCCAGTTCCTTCCTCCCAGCAACCATAAGTTCTACTTAACTTCTTATCAGAATTATATTTCCGCATGTTTGTGTTTTCACTGTTTAACACCTTTGATTTTAAAAATACTGAATTTCTCATTTCTCACTCACTTATTACCCTAAAAGAAATCCCAGTTACAAAAATAAATAGATAAATAAAATTAGAAAAGTACCAGCAGATGGCACAGGTTAAGTTCACATAATATTTTCAAAGCAAGGAAAGGTATTACTCTTACAAACAATGAAACACAAAATTATTCATATACACCTTTTCAAAATGTAGAAAAGAATCTCAAAATTCAAAAGAATTAAATAATTCGTTATTCCTAGAACTTTCCATCTTGCTATAATTTATGACATGCTCTATAAATTTCATAGCTGAGCTGGAACTCAGTAAAACCTCAATTGTAACTTCTTTCCAGGAAGAACTGAGTGATATTAAAATACACTCTTGCCTCATTGCTTTTCAGTGAGTCAACTGCCTGAGAATAAAGACAGAACAGAGTTTTTTAACAACATGCAGCCCCCTTCCTGCATCAGGTAAGAAAGGAAAGTGGCTTCCACTGGGGTTTAGCTTTCCAACAGTAGATTGCATCGTCTCTTATATTCACACTGCACCGAGCTATAGGAAGACTGAACTCACTTACTCATCTCATTGCCCTCTGATGAAAGAGAATATTTGAATCTCCACTCTGGAGCTGGGAAAATCAGTTCAAGAATTTAAACTCCTCAGGTATTATTAGTTTTCAACTCTATCCTCTGTCTTCAGGCAAAATCACAGCAAATGATCCAAGGTTGAGATTCCACGTCATTTTTTTTTTAAACCCCAACAAAGAAAATTCAAACAGTGGTTTTATTTACTATTTCCTTTAAAACTTTTTATCTTAATCCATAAGCCTACAGCCACAAAAGCTGTCTTGTCAATGCTGTTACACTCATACCTGCAAAGATTCTTCCACTGAGGTCTCTACATCATCTTGCTGTCTCAGAAGATCCAAAACAGATGTGGTTTCTGCCTCCCAGGTTTCCACTTGTCCAGTGAGTTTCTCAACCTCTTCAGCCACTTTCAGTGGCCCCGAAAAGTCTTCATTTTCTTTTTCATGATCTTCCCCAGCCTACAACATTCAAAATTATCACTCGAGAAAATGGTAACATTTACCATTAAATTAACAATGAAAATCTCAAAAACAATGACTGCTTTTTAAACTCAATGTTTTAATAACATCTTTATAAAAGTTAGTTAAAATGCATACTGAACTTTTATGCCAAAAAATTAAAAATAAACACATTATATTGCTTTTTTCCCCCTGAGAGTGCTAAATCAACATATTTTAATGATTTAAGATCTACTTTTTGGATATGATAATGATACATTATGATAGTATAAATACTTTCAAAATTAAGAGATTTATTCACAAAATCTTCTTAAGGATATCATTCCTATCAGTTAGTTACTATTATTTCCATTTTACAGGAGAGATTAGAGCTTAGAAAATTATAGTATTGACTCTATAAACACATTTCTAAAACTGGTATACAATTTAATTAAATACAGCTAGCCATTGGTAACAGTAGTTGTGAAATATCAGAATCAAATTTCAATAAAATTAAGCCTTTTCCCATTAATAATCTCTCAGTATCTTATAAGTTGATATGCTACAGCTTTACATGACAGACACATTCTTAAAGCTGTTTTTAATCAGATCACATTTTAAATGTATGAGGAAAATATTCTATATTTTTCTATTCGAAGAGCATAGTGCACAGATTCAAGATGTTCCATAATTAGGTCTCCTAATGATGGGAAAACAGGCACTCCATCACAGCAACTGGCAAAAGCCAGATAAATTTATTTCTTTAAAGTTGTATAAGTTATTATTCTGAAGGGAGCATATTTCCAAAATCACAGGTGCTACACCATACATGTGTATGATTTCTTGTTGTTGCTCTTTCTTTTCCATATTCTTATTTATAATCTAAAGTCATCCTCTGAATTACACAACACAGCAATAAAGAAAGATTTTACTTCCCCCCATTTTACAGAAAGGATGCAAGACAGGCCAGAGGCTAGCCTAAAGCTGGACAACTGAGTGCCAGTCAGAAGTAATCTGAAGAAAACAGCAACTCCACTCCCACAGCTCAGAAGTCATGACTGCTTCTGTGTGTCTGCAAACTCTTCAGTGAGTCAGAGGCACAGGGCTTTTACTATTTCCTTTTAAGTTTTTTATTTATTTTAATCCATAAATCTACAGCCATAAAAGCTATAGGCTTATGGCTACTGTTTAGGCACTGATGACCACTGCATGAGGGTACCACTTGGGCATTTTACTGAACAATGACCATACTTTAAGTGTTATCTAATAATCTTACTTATCTATGTTTCAACAATATGGGTTGTTTTCCAAAGAAAAAACAGCAAAGTTAAATTATTTCCATACATCAGTACAAAGGAACTACATAAGGTATGACTGTTTACCATAATATTCTGATTGTGGTTTTCAGGAAGTTCGCTTGACGTATTGGTTGAAAAACCAACAGTTAGGTTTTCTTCCTTGGAGGGCTGAATATTTCCAGAGTTGTCAAGAAAGGGCTCATCTTGTAATTTCATAAGTGGCAGGTTCACTTCCTATAAAAAATTAATGTCATGAAATGTAATGTTTATATCTTTTATTCTAAGATATATGATTAAAAACAATAAGGAGACATATTTAATTTTTTTAGGGTTTATTAGGAACATTATAAAATTTCCCATACAACACCTCAGTCTCAAATTATTAAGAACAAGAGAATAATTTAATCATTTAAGTTCAAAAATTATTTTTTAAATATGTGCTTTTATGAAGCACTATACTAAATATAGGGATTCCCTGGTAGCCTGGTGATAAAGAATCTGCCTGCCAATGCAGGAGACATGGGTTCCATCCCTGGGTCGGGAAGATCCCCTGGAGAAGGAAATGCCAACCCACGCCAGTATTCTTGCCTGGGAAATCCCCTGGACAGAGGAGCCTGGCAGGCTATAGTCTAGGGAGTTGCAAAAGAGTCAGACATGACTTAGGACTAAACAACAACAACAAATATTAAATATAAAGATAAAATTTGCTGTATGTTCTCAAGGACTTTGAAATCTAACAGGCAAAAATGCTTATGTTACTCTTTAATGGCAAATAAATTTCAACTAAAAATCTATGCTGAATGTCCACACAAAAATCTGAACATGAATGGTTATATCTGCATCATTCGTAAGAGTCAAAAAAGTGGAAAGAAGCCAAATGTTCGTCAACTGATCAATGAATAAATACAATGTGGTATATCCATACAACAGATTATGCTTTGCTGATAAAAAGGAATGAAGTACTAATGCAAACTACAAAATGAATGAACTTTGAAAACATTACACTAAGTGAAAAAAAGCCAGAAACAAAAGGCTACATATTTTATGACTCCATTTATATGAAATACCCAGAATAGGACAATTTTTAAAGCTGGGGACATCGGGAGAAAATGAGGAGTGACTGCTAATGGGTACAAAGTTTCTTTATGAGGTGACGAAAATGTTCTAAAATTGATTATGGTGATGACTTGCACAACATTAAATATACTGAAAGCCGCTGAGGAATTCACACTAAATGAGTGAATTGTATGCATGTGAATTATACCTCAAAGAAGCTGTTACCAAAAACAAAAACAAAAACTTACAGGATGAGGTTTTGTAATAAACTTTCTCCATCTTTTATTTAGCCTCCTCAGTTCTTTAGAAATAGATGATCCAACTTCATCATTGCTGACTTGAAATAAGAAATTTCCCACTTCATTTAAAGTAGTGTGTTGTAGATTCCACTGGGAGAGTGTCTCAAAGGGAACCTATATAACATATAAACAATGCAATATTTTAATGACATAATATTTGTTTTTCTATTACTCATAAAAGATCTTCACTGAGCTTGATTGCAAGCAAAAGTAAGTGTGAAGGTTTTGCAGAGATTCTGACCCTCCCTGTTGGGCTGCCTCTTCATCCTTGATCACTAATTGGCAGCTGCTGCTGCTGCTGCTAAGTCGCTTCAGTCGTGTCCGACTCTGTGCGACCCCATAGACGGCAGCCCACCAGGCTCCCCCGTCCCTGGGATTCTTTAGGCAAGAATACTGGAGTGGGTTGCCATTAGCTGTCGTCATTCTTGATCCTGGACTTTTAAGAAGCATGTGATGTTCTTCTATTTTTCTAAGCAGCTGACAGGCTTAGAGCAAAGGTTTCAAATCTTTTCAGTTCATGGCCCCCTTAGTGTCTCAGGAATTTTTTCAAGGATTCCCTAAGCTAGAAAAAGTACCTAACACTTCTCATTCATAATTAGTCAGGTCCAAACAGGTTAGTGGTTATTTGTGTGCTGTTTAACAGATAGATGTTGCTTTTCTCCCTCAAATTTTAAATTTACCCAAGAGTTCTCTTTGGTAGCTCAGGGCATCTAAGCATCGAGTTTGGAAATTGCAAGGCTTAAAGCCTTATTTTTTCAAAGAAATGTGAATCTCATTAAAAGACCTTTTAAAGACAGAAGACCCGTTGAAAGCCAAAGATTTGAATTTTGGGTATCAATACAGGTTATAGGGAGAAGTAATGATTCACTCGAATATTCTTTTTGCACTCATACACTTATTAGAAATCTTACTTTCATACGAACAGCCTGTTTTTTGTTCAGTATGGTTAGCTTTTATATGGAAAATATTTAATCTGAGAGGTTGTCTACACTTATTTGGAATAGAAGAAAGCAAATGAAAGAAAGAAAACCACCTCAAAGAAAAATCATAAAACAGGTTATTACACAAATGGCAAATAAAAACCATAATAAATTATACCACAATTTCTTCCACACTTCTCCACATAAATCTGAAGTATTTTGTTTTTCTTCCTCTAGAAAGTAAGAAAGCTTTTAGAACTGAAAGGTACTCACCTAATGTAAAGAAAACTTTCTAATTTATTAATTTATTTTAAATGTATTGGAGAAGGCAATGGCAACCCACTCCAGTACTCTTGCCTGGAAACTCCCATGGATGGAGGAGCCTGGTGGGCTGCAGTCCATGGGGTCGCAAAGAGTCGGACACGACTGAAATGACTTAGCAGCAGCAGCAGCATAAGCTATCCAGTACTCTATGTCTTTTATTTCCTTTCCAAGGAATTAAGCAATATATCTTCCAAATGCTATACTGTGTATGTGGGTTGTACCTCAATAAAATTCTGTGTGTGTATATAAAACCCTCAATGAGGAGGAAAATTCCTTTTAGCTATTATAGGAGAAAGAACCTAAACTCTTTCCAATATTTTGGAGAATTTTTCCAACAATTGTTTACTCATTCCTGGTCTCTCATTTTTGGATTGAAAATGAGGATATCCAAACAAAATGAAAAAATATAAAATAAAATTAAGTGAATTCCGTTAAGACTGAAAATACCTCTTTGATCTGTTCTTTCTTTGTCTCCTCAAAACAAGCCTTTAGTAAACGAAGATTTTCCACGTAAGTAGCCCAACATGCCAGAACTTTTTGTAGAGTGGACTTCACATTAAGTATATTTTCTCTATACATGGAAAAATGATATTTCACCATCGTATACTGTTTACTAATATTTGGATATTCTCCAGCTATAATGTTAACAAAACAAGAGAGCAATTTTAAAAAACAGTTTTTCATTAAGAAAATAATACTAAGAAAAATATTTGCATACTAATTGACAGTGGTGAAATAAATATGTATACTAACAGTATTAAAAGTGAATGTAAGAATTTTCCAAAACATACATATATGTAAAACCAATTCCTAAAGCATTAAGATACATAAGCAAAGTGAAACAAATGAAATGTTATTTTTAAGTGATGGTCATTCCATCAGAAAGAAAATACAGCTTTACCCAAGTTGTTATGAATTTCTTCACATTTTTGAAACGAAGTTTCAAGTTGAGCTAGGAACTCTTTCTCTTCAATAAATTTCTAGGGGGAAGGAAATGAAAATAAAACATATTGGCAATTTTTTTAAATGTGTCAAGAAATCCAGACAGAGACATAAACATTGATGAAGCGCTTAGGCACCAAAATTTCTTTACAGTAATTAATACTACATATTTGGGTAAGTAGTTCATGAAGAAAGATAGTTTTAAGGTCAAAGAAACATACACACGAGTATTAGCAATATACAAGTACGAGACCGGACAAAGTTTATCTCAATGTAGTGACACAGTTCTACCTCGGTTCTTCTTATGTCTTTATTAATATTGAATAATTTTTATTAAGTATGTTGAGCATGATATAAATAGATACAATCTATCATCTATCACAGACCCTTGAGAAATACCATTATCCAAGTTATTATGTGTCTTAAGCAAGCAAAGTCTTCCATTGAAGAACAGACAATTAAAAACTCATTATACACTTATGTGCCAACTGTATGATTATTTGAATGGAAAAACAAAAAATCAAAGTAGGAAAGAGAAATTAAAATATTCAAATCTAATTTAGGATGATGATTCCTATTCAGGAATGTACAGTGTTTAAATCATAAACTGTAAATAAATATTTCCTCATCATGTTTTTCCAATTTTTCCACTGAAGTTTATAATCTTGGATTTTTCTTTTTGGCCCTCATTCCAAAAATGGAGAAGCAGGGAATGCACTGGTGGTCCAGTGGTTAGGATGTGGCACTTTCATTGCCGTGGCCCCAGGATCCACAGTTGGAAAACTAAGACACTGCAAGCCACACAACATGGTCAAAAAATAAAAACAGAGATACAGGAAGAAGGATAATAAGGCCTAACTATAGAAATGACATTGCTAGGATGCTTTAGTTTTAATTTATCATATAAACACATATATTTAAATCATTTGCAAAAATTTTTCCTATAAATTGTAAGAGCTAAACCCCTCCCCCAGAAAAACCTCCAAGACAGAATATACTGTTTTGCCCATTCTTTAAACTTGAAAGGCTAAGATTAAAATGTTCTAAGAAAAATTTAATTTTTGAATAGAACCATATATCAGAGTGGGAAAAGATATTAAGCAAGATACCCAGTAGGTGGAAATAGGAATTTTTTTTAAAGGAAGTAACATTGAAACTTTTTCTAACTATTTTGTAACGTAGCCTGGTTAACTCAGTTTCCTCTGTTGTGCTAAATAACGTTATTTTCTCCTTCTTATACTTCTCGATGTCTGTTATTTGACTACCTATAATCTTTTTCTCTAGGTAATATTTAAGCTACTGAAAGCTACCAAGAAAACTCATCTCAGAACCTGAAAAGTTAAGGGATATTGTGCTTAGGAAACATGCAAACCCAGGATCATGGAGAAGAGAAATAAAGTAGCTTACATGCCAGTCTTCCAGTAGTAATTCCACAGATTCTTTGTTCCCATATTTGATGTTCCAAACAAGCAATTTTGATTTCACTTCCTCCAGCAAACCAAGAACTGAGCACTCATAGTAATGAAATTCTAGACGTGGAATGACTTTTTCCCCCGAAATGTTGTTGATTCTGGAAGATAGTGCAAGTTTTAGAATTTAATTTAATATGACTGGCCAAATGTGAAAAATCTGTTTGGCATTTTTAAAAATATTGGGGCTTTAACATTTTCTTTTAATCACATGGAACTCAGATGCATCCTCACCTCTTTTTTTTTTTTTAAAGTAAAACAAATATTGTGATGAGATATAAACAAGCTATTTCTAAGATAAAAATACCCAACAAAACTATGTTCTGAAGAAATTATTCCCCTATTGAGAAATTCTATGATAAAATGTTAATCTCTAAAACATTTTACTGAATTTGAAAACTTCCATATAAGAATACAACTATACTTTACACATTTACATATTAACAGCTTTCATTATTAAAGCTAATACCTTCTTAATATCATTCTCTGAATAATGAGAAAAGAGAAGATGATGTGGACAAACACCAATTAAATAATCTTCAGTTTATAGTTTGTTGGAGTTTATTAAGTGCTATCATATACTTCCTCCCATTCCACCTAGTATTCCTTGTGAGACAGGAACAGAGCGATTACCATTACTCTATATTTACAAATGAGAAAATGTGCAGAAAGACATAATAACTTGGCCAAAACCAAGATAAAGAGCTCAGTTTCTGCCTCTAACTCCAGAACTTTTTCTACCACCATATCTTCCCAGGAAATAAAAGAGGAAGTATGTTAGCATGGTATTATATTACTATTACATAAAACACAAAGGAAGTGTTATCAAGAGCTAAAGACTAATTGTCAAAAATTATCTACAAATCTGTATTTCCTGCTGCCTGCAGCACCATGTTAGTGTTCATACACGAAGATGTCAGCAGTTGTGAAAGGATGGTGGTACAAACCGTCTTTTCATTTCCTCCAATTTTTCAGGGGGTACCAAAGGCAAATGGTTTTCATCTCTATTTTCAAATGCCAGGAGAGTATTCAAATGGAAGTCAAATTTATCCATCAGACTCTGAAAAGAAATTTAGTATGACATGAACCACACTTATTGTCAAACTCTGTAACCAAGGGTTTGTTAATCTCATTTGCTCTGTGCACGCATTGCATCTTTTAAAAAAGAAATCATAAAGCCCTCACATTTTCAACTAAAATGTTGTGAATAAATATTTCCATCATAGATGTTTTAAACTAGAACATTTTACAGAGAAGCAGACTGTAGTTTCTCTGGTAAAAGCATTATCAAAATCTTTTGTTTTCAGATGTATTTTCCATTCAATTGTGGGCTCAAATGCTATGAATCTCACCTATTAAATTGTTTCATATCATTTTAGTGAGAACCCAATCTCCCATGTTTTAAAACAGTCTCCCCTCTCCTTTTTGGCCACTTTACAGTTGCTTTAGAATTTACTGGACCAATCATTTTGGGTCCCAAAAATCTCCAGGGGAATCATCTAAACCATCCTCAAGTACCCACTATATTTCCTTCCCTTTCTTCTAGGAGAAAAGTCTTCCTCCAGAACAGTTCTAACAAAATATAGATTTTTTTCCCTGTTTCTTTTTTCTTTGCCAACCTGGAATAAAGTAATTTTCCCTTGTGTTAGAGCCATGGCTTCATTGTAATCCTGGGAGACTGACAAATCTTCATCTATAAGCTTCTCTACCTCCTGGAGCCAAGTTTCTATTTGATAAAGGGGTGAGGGCAAGACATGATTCAACTCTGTTTGCCACACATTAATCTGAAAAAAAAAAAAGAAAAGATGTTCTTCAGTAGACACTTTTCTAGTTTGTTCACATACAGTATGCTTAATCCTCTAAAGAATTCTTTTAAAACAACCCTTTAAACACTTTAATTCTGATATGTTAGTCAAGGAAATACTGATCAATAGATATATTTCTAAGGCATTGGCTAGCTGCTGATGGAGAAGATAATTTGTTCAAAAGCTTCAGAAGAGGGTGCAAGAATGAAAACAAATGTTTTGATCAACCCATAATCAGTTACAAGAAGGGAATCAGAAATAGTTACAACATGGGGGTAAAAAGTTAGTTTCAAATAGTTACAAAGTGAGTTGTAAATAGTTACAAAGTGGGGATAGACTACTATACTGAATGATCATTTGAAATCCTATAATCCCCTGTCTTCTCTGGCATTACATCTACAGATAGCAAGCAGATGTATAGGTTATTTCCCTCACTAGCCCCAATCGTCTATTTATATTAGACATCTCTACCACATCTCCTGATTATTTGTCCTTCACCAAAGCCCCCGCCCCTCAATCCCACTGCCTCCTCCATCCTCAGTCTTCCCACCACTCCTGACGTATGTAAGTCACACACATGCCAACCACCTATTGCCCCAAGCCCCGATTACCTTCTCAGGTCTTTGCTTTTTCTGCCCCTTCTACCTGAATTTTCTCCCTGCTGAGGAACCACCAAAACTCACTCACACATTCATACATTAGCTCAATTAGATAGATGTACATGAATGGCAACGGGGAGGTGGCTTAAATATATGTGTGCTCAAAACTGAAAGTAAGAAGCAGAATAACATATAATACCAATTTATACAACTTAAAACATGGTTACATAAATACATTACTGCATTTTGGAAGAACATATAAACGAAAAGATACACGCTAGGCACATCACAATGGTGGCCTAAGGAAAAAGAAGAATGGAAGGAGGGTATGAGGATAAAAGCAAATAAACACACAATTTGTGTGTGTCAGTTGCTCAGTCATCTCTGACTTTTTGCAACCCCATGGACCGTAGCCTTAATAAGTGAATAAAAATAGGAGTAGGATCTTGTCCAGATTCATGCGTCATGAAGACAAGAGTAAGTTTAGCACAGCGGTCCACACATCTGAGGATCAACCAGATAAACAACAGCCACAGCTCCTGCCAGAGCCACCTAGTGTGGGAAACAAGTAAGTACATGGTTACAGTGAAGTGTGAAGAAGTGAAGTGAATGCTGCTTAGTCATGTCTGACTCTTTGCAGCCCCATGAACTATAGTCTGTCAGGCTCCTCTGTCCATGAATTCTCCCGGCAAGCACTGGAGGAGGTAGCCATGCCCACCTCCAGGGGATCTTCCTGACCCAGGGATCGGACCTGGGTCTCCTGCATTGCAGGCAGATTCTTCACCATTTGAGCCACCAGGGAAGCCCACAGTAAAGTGTGGTCAGCAGTATAACAGAGCAAAGGGCTGGGGAGGACCCCACACTGATGATGAAAGCATAAGTTTTAAATCTCTACTCTCTCTTTTATCACAGTTCTACTAAATAAATTGTCACTATTCTTAGAGTTAAGTTGCTTTTATAGGTAAGAATAGGCAAAAATTAGGTTACTTTTTAAGAATAGGGTTCTTTAATTCATAATTAACTCATTGAAAAACATTTATTGGTTGCCCACTATATGCAAGGCAAGTATTAAAAAAAAATCCCATTAAATCCACAACTCAAATACAAAGATGTAAAATGAGAACAAAGCTAGGCTCTTTTAAGGCAGTCAAATGGCACTATTCATAAACTGGAAGCATGGAATTTTCTGCATTTTGGTTTGCTTTTTTTTTTTTTTTTAACATTGTTGAGGTGTAACTGACAACACTAAAATATTTAAAGTGTACATCATGGTGATCTGATACACATTTACATTGTAAAAGGAGTCTCACCATCTAGTTAATTAACATTCATCATTTCACATATTTATGTCTATTGGCAAGAACATTTAAGTTTTACTCCCTTAGCGAATTTCAGTGATATAATACAGTGTTAACAACTATAGTCACCAAGTTTTACATTATCTCTTCAGACCTGAATCATCTTATAGCTGAAAGTACCCTTTAACCAACTTCTCTCTATTTCCTACCACCTCAGTCCTGGACAACCACTTTTCTACTCTCTGTTCCTATGACTTTCATTTTCTTTTCTTGGCCTCATCATGCTACTTGCAAGATCTCAGTTTCCAGGAATTGAACCCAGGCCACAGCAATGCAAGCCCAGAATCCTAACCATTAAGCCATCAGGGAACTTCTAAGTTTGACTTTTTAAATAAAGATTCCGCATATAAGTGATGCTATGCAGTATTTTATTAATTGCCTTGCAAGTTTATTTTCTCAAAACGCATGTAGCAAAAGACAGCTTTACAATCCTAAATCATTAATTATATGCCGTGAAGGCTCCAGTTGGAAAAAAAATGAAAGAGGTTTTCATCACTATGAATTTTAATATAAAGAAGCTAGGGTGTACTTTTATTATAAATATATAATTTATTATTATTAGCATTTCTCCAAAAATAAACAAAAACACAGAAAACTGGCAAACAACTGAGCAAAAGATAAGCTAAGAATGATACCTCTAACTCAGCTATCATTCTTTTCGCAACTGAAAGAAAGCTGTATGTTTATTTATTTATTTATTTATTAAACTTGTTAAAGTGTTTTATTTTATTTTATTTTTTTTGGCAGGTGTAATTTATTTATTTTTTTTTGTGACAGTATTTTATTTTATTTTATTTTTTAATCTTTAATTCTTACAGGCATTCCCAAACATGAACCCCCCTCCCACCTCCCTCCCCATAACATCTCTGTGGGTCATCCCCATGCACCAGCCCCAAGCATGCTGTATCCTGCGTCAGACATAGACTGGCGATTCAATTCTTACATGTTAGAATGCCATTCTCCCTGTTTATTTATTTTTAAGTGGAGGATAATTGCTTTACAATGTTGTGTTGGCTTCTGCCATACATCAACATGAATCTGCCACGGGAATATGTATGTCCCCTTCCTCTTGAACTTCTCTCCCTCCTCCTACCCCTCTAGGTCGTCGCAGAGCACCAGGTTGAATTCCATATATGTTCTGAAAGAAGACAAACGTGAGTTTTCTGACTGTGAGCGGTACTCTGTGCAGCAGTAGGAAGAGGAACGATAGAAGGCAATATTTACCTTTCATTCTCCTTCCACGCTTAACATAGGAAACTAGTTCTATGCTTTCTTTCTCAGTGTTGGAAATTACTTTTGAATTTGGATGAAAATTTATATAAGATCTTGTCAGGTCAAAATAACACAATGTGGCTATTTCTTATAGGAGGCTTAAAATGAAACCATTTATTAAGACATGTTGAGATATCTGTGTCCTCAACCAACTGAACCAGAAACTGGATGGAATTGACTATTATACATATGATAACTTTAAAATTAACAAGTTTCATTATGTAACACCAAGAAAATGAGTGGCACTCTGCCTAAGGATTGGATTTTCAAGCTACCATCAATTTGTAGCACTTACTTTTGTAAAATAATTCTTTTAACGATTTTTCTCATTATTTTGGGTGATTTTTCCTAATCATAGGCAGCAAAATGAGGCCAGATCTCAGTGGCCTGGAACAGCCTGAACTATACAGACAGCAGCTTCTTCCTCTTCTGTCTTGTTGAGGATTTGTAACAGAGTCCCTGCCCTTCACAGGGATCAGAGTTGTCAGAGCTGTGATCAGAACAGAAGCTGATAACGCAAGGAGCACTGTCACTTTATGAGAAGATTTCTGGAGCTGCACTGGTCCTTCAAAATTAGACTCAGAAAGTGCGGCTCTTTTTAAGCCACTGAGCTAGTGTTTAACACATTTCGCAGACGGGGTGATAAATGTATTCTGAAAACAGGCTGTCGCTCCTGGTGGTCAAGAGTCTTGACTAGGGATTGGCAAACTTTTTCAGGGCGAGACTATTTGTGATGCATAATCTCTGTTGTAACTCTGTAAATTCACTAAAAGTCAATTAGCCATTTAAGATGAGCAGATTCTATGGCATATAAATAATACCTCAACAAAACTGTCTAGAAAGAATGAAGACAGGACTTTGCTGGTGGTCCCAGTGGTTAAGAATCCACCTTCCAATGCAAGAGACATGAGTTCAATTCCTGGATAGGAACTAAGATCCCACATGCCACTGAGCAACTAAGCCTTTGCACCACAACAAGGGAAGCCCCCAAGCACTACAACTAGAGAGAAGTCTGCTTGCTGCAATGAAGAGCTTGTACACTGCAACAAAGACCCAGGGAAGCCAAAATAAAAAAAGAAGACCTGCAATATAAGATAAGTTGAAAGAAATTTTCAAGCTGAAAAGAAGTGAGTTCAGATAGAAACTCAAATCTCTAGGAAAGAACAAAGAACAATGGAAATGTAAATAGTTATATAAATATGAAAAACTGATTTTTCCCTTAATTTACTTAAAACACAGGACTGTTTTGAACAAAAATTTATAACATGGTATTGGGAACTTTAAAACACATGTGTGTGTCATACATATATTTATATATAAAGCAACCAGTCATAAAAAGTGAGAGATTTGATTGCAAGACATCTACATGTTGTAAGAAGTTACACAACTTGGAATTTTACAACTTTTAAGTAGATGGCAAAAATTTTTAATGTATATTGTAATCACAGTAAAAATACAATATGAGGTAGAGTTAAAAAGCCAATAGCTAAATTAAAATGGAATTTAGTATGTTACAAATTAACATAATCTAAAACAAGGCAAGAAAATAAAGAATAGAGATACCGAAAACAGAGGTGTGTGTACTTAGTCGCTCAGTCATGTTCAACTCTTTGCGACCTCATGGACTGTAGCCCACCAGGTTCCTTAGTCTGGGATTCTCGAGGCAAGAATACTGGAGTGGGCTGCCATGCCCTCCTGCAGGGGATCTTGGAGGAGGGGTTGAACCCAGGTCTCCTGCATTGCAGACATATTCTTTACCATCTGAGCCACCAGGGAAGCCCTCCCAAAAAACAGAGGGGATAAACATTAAAAAAAAGGCTTCCCAGGTGGCACTAGTTAGTGGTAAAGAACCTGCGTGCCAATGCAGGAGATGTAAGAGACACAAGTTCAATCTCTGGGTCAGGAAGATCCCCTGGAAAAGGGCATGGCAACCCACTCCAGTATTCTTGCTTAGAGAATTGCATGGACGGGGAACCTGGCCAGCTACAGTTCATGGGGTCACAAAGAATTGGATATGACTGAAGCAACTTAGCATGTACGCAAACATAAAAAAGCATAAGATGATAAACCTACACTGAACCATATCAATAATTACATTAAATATTGTCTAAACACTTGAGTGAAAAAGGAGATGTTGTCAGAGTGGATAATGAAGCAAGATCCAATTATATGCTATCTATAAGAGATGCCCTTTAAATATAAAGACTCAAATAGGTTGAAAATAAATGAAGGAAAAAGATGTGCCGTACAGTCAGCATAGGAAGAAAGCAATGATCAAATTGATATCAGATTAAGTAGACATCTAGAAAAATAGTCTTACCAGAGATAAACAGTAATATTTCATAGTGGTAAAAGTGTTGATTTGGGAAGACATAACAGTCACAAACGTACATACTTAATAACAAAGTCTTAAAATACATGACACAAAATTTGACTACATTAAAGGAAGGATTGCTACAGATTTTAATAATCCTCTCTCAGAAATTGATAGAATGAATGTCTAGACAAAATGACAGTCAAGGCATAGACAATCTGAATACTACCAACCACCTTGTCCTAACTGATATTTACAGAATGCTATATCAGATGACTACAGACTACATGTTCCTCCATATATACCATAACACATGAGTTAATACCTTTAAAATGACTGAAATCATACGGATATATCCAGACACACATACACACATTTATCACTACACTTTTTTCTCTGGGTTTGTCCCCACCCACTTGAAGCATCTATTGTACTATCCCAAAGCAGAGAGGAGGCTGCAGGTCAATGTTGATAGAATAAGGATTCCGATTGCAAGCACTGATGGCAGATACAAAAACTTTGGATAAGCCTGCAATTTCTCTCAAGAGAATGTTATAAGTTCCTATTTATATCAACCACTACTCAAATGAGATCATGGAGAAAATATGGTACAACTCACAATATATTCTCACAACTTTCTGTTGAAGCATCTATCCTGTCTTTTACAGAATTCCTCATGGAAGTCTAAAGCTCTGATCCAACAAACAAGCTGCCCCACAAAAACGTTCTAATCAACATAACACAGTAACCTGGTAGTTGAGACCATCCCAGGCTTCTCTCAACTGCAGCTGATCCTTATTCAGGTCATCTACATTCCTTTTTATTGTCAGGACATCCAGAAAGCGTTCTTTTTCTTTGTTGAATGACTCCAAAAAGGACAGCAGGCTCTACAATTAGAAGAGTAAAGACTGAAATGTTTAACTAGTTTATAAAATGTAATTTGCTATTTGAAGGTCTATAGCTGCAGATTATATTTAAATTTTTTACTTAGAAAAAATTATAATTCCCTAAATCTAGGATTCTCTCACCAATCCATTTTCTTTCTTCAGCGCACCCTCATGATCTGGACACCCTTATAGTGACATAAGTCACAGCGTTTGCCTCTACTGGAGTAAGGCAGCAAGGCCACTCAGCTCGAGAGGACAAGTCATAATAACCCAGGAAAAATGTAAGTTTCTCCTCCCTAAATATGTGTTCACAACAAAATAAGAATGAGTGGTAATAAGAATTAAATGACAGCAGTCAAGTATAAACAGTTTTTGAAGTATCCATGATTTACTGAGCTTCAGTCAATGCTTCCCAAGTCATTTTATACGGACTTTAGAAAATACTTTGTCTTTGCCCTCAAAAAATTAATGAATAAATATTTCTTGGCTTGTATTTGTGTGAAATACTGGAGTTTGAGTCCTCAACTGCATAAATACTATTCAAAAGATTACCCATCGATTTTGGCCATGTTTCTAATTAAATTTTGTCTTCAAACTCTCTTCAAATTCTTCCTAAAAATAACCTCACATAGTCTTTCATTTAGGGAGCTTGAATCTGTGGTACTTTAGTAAATCAAAGAGAGGGCAAGACACTTTCTGTGGACACTGAGCACCTTGTTGAAAAAATTCTAAGGCCAGAGCTCAGAGGCAAGAAGCACAAGAAGCCCACGCAGTTCAGACAGAAGGAAGATGAGATCCCTTCCTTTGGTGGTGGCTGCAGACCAAAAAGAAAGGGGGGGCCAGCAAGTCACTAAATCCACAGAAAGGCTGGACTGGATTCATCCAACTCCCTCCCTTAACCAATGTGGGGATAAAGACCTAGAGGTGCTCATGCTGGGTAGACCCATGGGAGTGTCCTTTTTAGGATGGGGACCAGGTGGGGAGCACAGTCTGCGTAGACTGGGTTCTGAGAAACAGACCTGTGGGCCTTCACGTTGGCTCCTGTTAAGTCTCTTTCAAGGTGGCACCGGGAATAACTGCTTACCCTGGAGAAGCATCAGGACGCCAAGAGAGCATCTAGCTTTAAAGCTAGACTTCATTCAAATCCCACCTCTACCTTATAGTATCTATGTAACTTTAGATAAATCCCTTGGTCCTCCTAAGTCTTATCTTCATCTGTAAAACTGAAATAACAATACCATACTCTGCAAGATGTTATAACATGTAAAATGCTTGTCAGCAAGGTGCCTGATATGTAGCAAATGTTCAATATATGGTGATAATATCAGCTGTTATTACTCCCCAAAGGACATGCTGGCTGAAACTCTGCACTGTACTTCTGGGATGGCTCCATTTCTGATTTCCTAATCTTTTTTCCTTCAAATTCTTTCTGAAAAGTGTATTTCTGCTCTAAACCAGGGATTGGAAAACGTGTAGTGTAAGAGGCAAGATGGCAAACATCTTGGGCTTTGTGTCTTGGGCCGTATGGTCTCTGCGGTTACTGTTCAACAATGTGATGAGAATGAGGTCACAAACAATACTTCAATGGGCATGGCTCGTATACAATGTATATTATAATATAATATATTCAATAACAGTGTATTCGTAAAAACAGGTGGTGGGGTCAAGAGACCAGTTTGCCAATTTCCACACTGAAACCTTACTATTCAAAGTTATCTAAGGATCAGTAGAATCAGCACCATCTGGGAGCCTGTGAGAAATGCAGAGTCTGAGGCCCCATCCCAGAACTACTGATTCAGAACCTGCACTTTAACAAGATTTTCCAGAGGCTCTGTCCCTAGAACTCAGCATTAAAACTTGGGAGTTAATTTGGTATTTAAATAAATTAGCTCTGAAACAATTTTTTTTCTAAAAATATCCTACTCTTCCCCAAGAGTAAACCACAAAAAAACTGCTGTTTAAAGTCATACTTACTTCATACGTTTTACAGTAGGTCTCATTTTCTGAATCCGCGAGCATTTTCTGTACCTTCTTCTCTTGTAGAGCTAACCAGACCATAGCATCTTTCACCTTTCCCTGTAATTCACACACACCCATACACACACATTTAAAAGTCTATCCTAAATAGACTTTGTGATTTTTTTAACAACAAAATTAACAACTTCAAACATCAGTGATGTAGTGTAATCACTATACACCAGTGACTCACTGTGTCAAAGAAGGACTTTGCTTGCTCATGTGGCACCTTAAATTTTAAAATGGATTGAAACTAGAATCTGAACATAAAGCGCTAAAAAAACAGGGCAATCAAGCTCTTAGCTTTTGGCTTATTCACTTCCATCATTCTTCAATTTTAGAGAATGTTATTCTAAATTATTTATTTATAACAGGCATTTCAGAATTCCGCTTTCCAATAAACCTAAACATGGGCAACTCAAGAAATGTTTACATCTACTAAATACATGACATCAAAACATCTTGAACAATTTAAAGATGCTACAAATAACACTATTAAAGGCTTTGGTTAAGCTATCCTAAGGAAATGAGCAACACTTAGATTCTCATTTAGGTGGTAAGCTTGCACACATTTAGAAGCAAAGTTTACTGCTGGGGGATAAAGCAAAAGAAATTACATCTTACTTCCATTCTCTTTTAACCTTCGTTTCCTTTTTCCTTCCTACTAAGGAAGAGAGTTTCTGTATATTTTTGCATCTGATTTCATGGACAGTTGAATTTTTTAGTTTTTAATAAGAAAATTAATCAGAAAAAAGAAGCTCCTCAGCAGGTCAGAAATAAATGAAGCGCATTATAAGCCCAAGTCTCAGCTTGAGTCTCTCTTCCAGAGTCAGCAACAATCTGGCTTGGTGCCTCAAGCATAACAGTTGGGAAAACATGGTCCTAAATTCGTCAAACAAAATGCAGTAATACGACTGCATGCTTACATGTCTGAGGAAGTAGTTTACATTTAAAAATAATATTGAAAAACATTTTACTAAATTCACAGCACTCATTTATCCATATAGAAGCAGGTTGTTTACTTTCAGCTCAGTGATTTTTATGAAATTTCCACCCACAATACTTTGTGTAACTAACTGAAAGTCAAAGGAGAAAACTGTAAAAATCTGATGGAAATTCAAGAGTGTCTCAACAAACAAGGATTAAGAGTGGAACACAATGATTCCATTTATACGAAGCTAAAAAACAGGTAAACTGGAAATATGCTAAAATTAGACTGTGATGATGGTGCGCAACTTTGGAAACATACTAAAACCACTGAACTGTACATTTTAAATGATTTAATTTTATGGTATATGAACTGTATCTCAATAAAGCTGCTGAAAATTACAATAGATAAAAGTCTGATATCTTTAAAATATTTTTAAAGCCTGCTAGAAGTTGTCCTATATAGTACCTATCTGAATGTTGTCTTAGGTAATTCAGCAAAGTTTAATAAATTACTGCTTTTAACTTTAAAAAAAATTAAGCAAAACTAATCTACAGTGGAAGAAACTGGAGTGCTGGTTGCTTAGGATAGAGGAGTACGGACAGAGAGGAACAGTGAAACATCTGGGTAACAGAAATGTTTTACGTCATGATTAAAGTATGATGTATGGTACATGCATTTGTCAAAGGTCACTGATCTGTACACTTAAGGTCTGTGTGCAAATTATGCCTCTATGCTAAAAATTAAACCATTAGTAGGGTACAACAAAAATGAGCTTGGTTTGTACTTATAAAGACATACCTGGGCTTCATCTCCAGACCCAGGTGCCTTCTTTGAATACTGCAGAAACTGCGCCACATAGGTCATGATTGACTTTTCATCAGGATTAACAACATCCACATCTGCAAAATACACCATAGTATCAATCAGCTACAGGTGTGATTTACTGTAATACTCAAGAAAAGTATTGAAATGAACTTGAAATGAATCAAACCAATCAACCAATCATGCAGTCTCTGCACACTCACCCTTGCTCCAAGAGTCAGATGGAGCTGGGTTGAATCCTGGCAGGAGTACATGAACAGCCTTGGTTTCCCAAATAAAAAAGTCACTGTGCATGTTGTATGTATGAGGACATAAGTAGTCAGGGAGGGTGAAAAGGAAAAGGAAAGCTTTCCTCTTTCTGGTGACACAATGCAGAAACTCCTCCAGGAGTGTAAGAATATAGAGCAAACGGAATTCACTCCTGACACACTGGTCTCTGCACTTGTACAGTAAAGAATCTCAAAGAGTATATGTTGTACAGAAGATCTGTTCAAAACATCCACAAGATTTTATTCATTCATTCATGGAACAAATACATTTACTGAGAGCCTTCTATGGGCCAGTCTTTGTGTTGTACTGAAATGGTCCATGGTGAAATAAATTTGGAAAATGCTGATTTACACAAAATTTAAAATATTATAAATTAATTAAAGGGCAGAACATCTCCAGGCCTATAATAAAGTAAGTAATTCGCAAAATCAAAAGAAAAGACTGCAATATGTTACAGATAAAATGAACGCATAATTTGGGGATGTCTTTAGGTATGTCCAGTGACAATATTGACAAGAAAATTTATGTTTATTAATTCCATTAAACTCAATTTAAAAAATATTTATAGAGCGTCAACAAATGCAGGTCACAAGCATGATATGTAAGGCTCAGACTTTGCTCATAGGGACTATCTCATCCCTCCATTCAGCAAGTAGATGCTAGACTCCTGAGTAGATGCTAGATGCCTTAAGACATTATTTGCCCCTCAAAGAGCTTGCAGTTAGGAGAAAAACAAACAAATACAACAAACTATGCATGCTTTAGGAAATGTGTTTCCAAGTGAGTGCTTTAAGTCAGCTGAGAGAAGAAGTGAAACTAATCTATATCCAAATAATAAAATTAAAGACAGTAAGTACATAAAAAGAATCAATAAAAAGGTAGGAGTGGGGTTTCAATAAAGAAAGGATTCCTATGAGTTATTTTATCTTTTATTGGAAAAAATATAAATATCAAGAGATACATAAAATAATTATATCACCTTAACTGGATACTTTAAAATATTTTCATTGGATAAGAAGGAATGCATAGTGAATAAAAGTATTAACAAGATTGTCTCAAAAGATAATTCCCTTATTCAAATATGACTTTGGTATTTGGTCTGCATAAATAATCATGAAGTACTTCACATTTTTGACCTATTATTTAAACTATATAAACTGAATTATAGGAAATCATTTATACAGTGGAAATTTGTTTTGATTAAATTGTTTACTCCTCTAGTTGCATGGTTATTTTCACATACTAGAATAGAGAAAATAGTTAACACTAGTAATAAAGACTTAGCAGTTAAAAAACAGAAATAGAAAATACAGCAAAGCATGGGGGAAAATGAAGAACTTTTTAAAAGATAATGAAAAGTCAATAAGGCAAGACAAAAGATTAAAAAACAAAAAGAAGTAAGAAAAATAAAGAGGGAGGAAAAAACAAGAAGATGCTGCTAAGCTGCTTAGTCACTTCAGTCGTGTCCGACTCTGTGCGACTCCATGGACAGCAGCCCACCAGGCTCCCCTGTCCCTGGGATTCTCCAGGCAAGAACACTGGAGTGGGTTGCCATTTCCTTCTCCAATGTATGAAAGTGATGGGTGAAGGTCAAATAAGCAGGATTATTAACAAGCAACAAGAAACCAGACTAATAACAAACCTAACATTATAGAAATACGGAACCATTAGCCTAACTTAGGAATATTACCTAATTTAACTTCTACAAAAACAACTAAGTTTCAAAAAAGTAAGAATCAGTAGCAGTGAGTGTACACAGCACCCAGGCCTTGGTTTCCAATACCATTCTCCAATAAAAGGAACCAGGGCTCCTTGGAGGAATGACTGATCCCAGGACTACAGTAGGAAGTACAGAAGACGAGCCTGGAGCATCCTGTAGTGCCAGAGTAAGGAACTGCCTATGAATGGAATTTTTTCTAATTAGAGCAATAAAATAAAGTGGCATTGAGTCTACAGTGACATAAATAGTTGGATAAGTAAATAAATGGAGAAGAATAGGCAAATCTTCTGTGCAGAATTCCAAATAATTTATGTAGCCAACCTGCCCTCAAGGAGAGTGAGCATAGCTCTCCTGAGTGTGGGCTGTGCCTGGTGATTTCCCTCCAGAGAGGAGAGTATGGGATGGGGGAAACAGAGAGCAACTTCACAGTGGAGAAAACTCACAAATACTTCCTCAGACAGGAGATCAAGGTCAACATCAACAGTGCTGTCGAGCTGACAGTCTGAGAAGAAGCATAACACAAATTCCAGTAGAGAGGCATCCAGCGAAATACCTGAACAGTAATCCTCAAAGCTATCAAGTTATCAAAAACAAAACAAAAAAAAGGTCTGAGAAATCATCACAGTCAAGAGGAGCTCAAGGAGATATGACGACTAGATGTAATGTATTCTGACAGGATCCTGAAGAGAAAAAGGGTACTGGGGGGAAACTAAGAAAAGGCGAATAGAGTACTGCCTTTATTATCATATAACAATATTGACTCATTAACTGTAACTAGTGTACTGTACTAAGATATTAACAATAGGGAAAACAGGGTGTCCGCTATACAGGAACTTATTGTACTACCTTCCCAATGTTCCTGTATCTCTAAAACTGTTCCTAAAAATAAAGTATATCAAAAAGTGAAAAAGAAATGAAGTCTCAATAAATGCTGCAACATATTATGGGTGAACTTTGGACATTAAGCTAATTTAAAGAAGGCAGTCACAGAGCAGTTCTGGGCTCCTTACTCCGCTGCTCCCCACCCAGGCAAACTTCCCCCCAAAAATTCTCTTGCTTTGTCAGTAAAATAAAATATAGAAAGCCAGTCACAAAAGGCCAGGTATTTGTATGATTCCATTCATGCGAAATTTCCAGAATTGGCAAATCTACAGGGACAGAAAGTAGATTAGTGGTTGCCTAGGGCCATGAGTTGGAGAAGGCAATGGCACCCCACTCCAGTACTCTTGCCTGGAAACTCCCATGGACAGAGGAGCCTGGTAGGCTGCAGTCCATGCGGTCACTGAGGGTTGGACACAACTGAGCGACTTCACTTTCACTTTTCACTTTCATGCATTGCAGAAGGAAATGGCAACCCACTCCAGTGTTCTTGCCTGGAGAATCCCAGGGACAGGGGAGCCTGGTGGGCTGCTGTCTATGGGGTCACACAGAGTCGGACGTGACTGAAGTGACTTAGCAGCAGCAGCAGAGCTATGAGTTGGGGAAAGGCATGGTTGGCAGGGTTGGGAGGTTGCGGGAAATGGCGAGGAACTACTAAAGGGCTCCCTGGGTTTATTTAGGGGATGCTGAAAATGTTCTAAATTTGATTGTAATGATGGTTGCAAAATTTTGTGAATATACTAAAAACCATTCAGTTGTAGAGTCAAACGGGTACACCGTATGGTATGTGAATATATCCTAATAAGGCTATTTAAAACCAGAAAGGTTAAGTGGCAAAGACATAATCAGCTCAGTCAGTGATGTGCTTATACCAGCTTGAGAGAGCTGATCATTAAATTTTCAGCAGTTTCATAAGTCAGTTGTTTAACACAGCATTAAAAATTAAATTATATAAATGCACAATTACATAAATTATATTAAAACGGGTAATAAATACTCAAAACTCATTAGTACTCAACTATTTCTTTGCATTTTACTTATCCACACTCCTGGGGCTATGCTTATAGTATCTGTAAGATAGAAATAATATACAATGATATACTACTGTGCACCTTTCCCCAATGTGTTCAGTGACTTCACAATGGTGGCAAGCTTTATACCACAGAAAATCAGCAACTGAGGGCTTGATTTGCTGTTTCTGAAATTAGAGATACCAAGGGAACATTTCATGCAAAGATGGGCTCGATAAAGGACAAAAATGGTATGGACGTAACAGAAGCAGAAGATATTAAGAAGAGGTGGCAAGAATACACAGAAGAACTGTACAAAAAGATCTTCACGACCCAGATAATCATGATGGTGTGATCACTAATCTGGAGCCAGACATCCTGGAATGTGAAGTCAAGTGTGCCTTAGAAAGCATCACTACGAACAAAGCTAGTGGAGGTGATGGAATTCCAGTTGAGCTGTTTCAAATCCTGAAAGATGATGCTGTGAAAGTGCCACACTCAATATGCCAGCAAATTTGGAAAACTCAGCAGTGGCCACAGGACTGGAAAAGGTCAGTTTTCATTCCAATCCCAAAGAAAGGCAATGCCAAAGAATGCTCAAACTACCGCACAATTGCACTCATCTCACATGCTAGTAAAGTAATGCTCAAAATTCTCCAAGCCAGGCTTCAGCAATACGTGAGCCGTGAACTTCCTGATGTTCAAGCTGGTTTTAGAAAAGGCAGAAGAACCAGAGATCAAATTGCCAACATCCGCTGGATCATGGAAAAAGCAAGAGAGTTCCAGAAAAACATCTATGTCTTCTTTATTGACTATGCCAAAGCCTTTGACTGTGTGGATCACAATAAACTGTGGAAAGTTCTGAAAGAGATGGGAATACAGACCACCTGACCTGCCTCTTGAGAAATCTGTATGCAGGTCAGGAAGCAACAGTTAGAACTGGACATGGGACAACAGACTGGTTCCAAATAGGAAAAGGAGTATGTCAAGGCTGTATATTGTCACCCTGCTTATTTAACTTCTATGCAGAGTACATCATGAGAAACGCTGGACTGGAAGAAACACAAGCTAGAATCAAGATTGCCGGGAGAAATATCAATAACCTCAGATATGCAGATGACACCATCCTTATGGCAGAAAGTGAAGAGGCACTAAAAAGCCTCTTGATGCAAGTGAAAGAGGAGAGTGAAACAGTTGGCTTAAAACTCAACATTCAGAAAACGAAGATCATGGCATCTGGTCCCATCACTTCATGGCAAATAGATGGGGAAATAGTGGAAACAGTGGCTGACTTTATTTTGGGGGGCTCCAAAATCACTGCAGATGGTGATTGCAGCCATGAAATTAAAAGATGCTTACTGCTTGGAAGCAAAGTTATGACCAACCTAGATAGTATATTCAAAAGCAGAGATATTACTTTGCCGACTAAGGTCCGTCTAGTCAAGGCTATGGTTTTTCCAGTGGTCATGTATGGATGTGAGGGTTGGACTGTGAAGAAGCCAGAGTGTTGAAGAATTGATGCTTTGGAACTGTGGTGTTGGAGAAGACTCTTGAGAGTCCCTTGGACTACAAGGAGATCCAACCAGTCCATTCTGAAGGAGATAAGCCCTGGGATTTCTTTGGAAGGAATGATGCTAAAGCTGAAACTCCAGTATCTTGGCCACCTCATGCAAAGAGTTGACTCACTGGAAAAGACTCTGATGCTGGGAGGGATTGGGGCAGGAGGAGAAGGGGACAACAGAGGATGAGATGGCTGGATGGCATCATTGACTTGATGGTTGTGAGTCTGAGTGAACTCCAGGAGTTGGTGATGGACAGGGAGGCCTGGCGTGCTGCGATTCATGGGGTGGCAAAGAGTCGGACACGACTGAGCAACTGAACTGAACTGAACTGAGTGCTAAGAGGGCTACCCTGGTGACTTAGATGGTAAAGAACCTGCCTGCAATGAGAAAGACTCGGGTTCAATCCCTAGGTTGAGAAGATCCCCTGGAAAAGGGAATGGCTACCCACTCCAGTATTATTCTTGCCTGAAGAATTCCATGGACAGTGGAGCCTGGTAGGCTACAGTCCACGGAATCACAAAGAGTTAGACACGACTGAGAGACTAACACTTTCTGAGTGCTAAGAAAGGGATGGAGAAATTGTTAATAATGCAGGTTAATCTTAAAAGTATGTCTTGTCTATAGCTGTCAAACTGTGACTATAATAAAACTCAAATTCTTCCAGTATTCTTTCAGCGAAAACTTATTCACATTACTGAAGAACAAGTGAAGTTCTGACATGCCTCTTTGCTGTTCCACTTACTCATTAATGCAAAGGAAGTTATCCGCCCACACTGATGTCAGAACTATACCGGTTCAGCAACTGCAACCAGAGGTTGGCTACAGATGAATATAAGAGTTTGGCAAAAATCAACAAAGGCATCTGGGGGCTATATGGAAGTACTAATAAAGTGCATCACATATTTTTATTTGTAAACTGTGCTACACATCCTTTAAACATACACACACACACACACACACACACACACACACGTACACACCTGTTTCAGAGAGCCTAATATTAAACACTGACCTACACCCCGTTGTTGAGCCGAGACTAGAATTTGTACCTCTTGACCTGTTAGTTCATTGCAACTTTCACCACATGCCATTTTTATGACCTTACTGGTGCTTTGTTTGTTTTAATAAATAAATAAATAAGCTTTGGATACATTATGAAGGGGCTTCCCAGGTGGCGCTGGTGGGAAAGAACCCTCCTGCCAATGTAGGAGACATAAGGTTTGATCCCTAGGTCAGGAAGATCCCCTGGAGGAGGGCATGGCAATCCAGTCCAGTATTCTTGCCTGGAGAATCCCATGGACAGAGGAGCCTGGCGGGCTAAGTCCATAGGGCCACAAACAGTCAGACACAACTGAAGCAACTTAGCACGCACATTAGGAAACCATGGAATCCAAAGTACGGTGCTTTTCCAGAACTGAATTTTTTAAATCTTACCTTCATGAAGTTAAATATAACCTGATAATTATCTCTTTGAATATAGCCAGTATTTAGGATTTTGCTACTGTTGTTAACAATCCAACAAAATCTGAGCACAGTCAATGGCAAAGCTGGGCCAGCCACAGAGGAAGAAACAGAGAAAGCAGCTTCTGTCCTCACAGAGGTCCAGCTTTAATTAGGGAAAGGGAATAGGAAAAGGGAGGTACACAGACAATAGGCAACTCAAGTGAACAGTGTCAGTCACTCAGCCATCTCTGACTCTTTGTGATTCCAAGGACTGTAGCCCACCAGGCTCCACTGTCCATGGAATTCTCCAGGCAAGAATACTGGAGTGTGTTGCCATGCCCTTCTCCAGGGGATCTTCCTGACCCAGGGATTGAACCCTGGTTTTCTCGCATTGAAGGCAGACTCTTTACCATTTGAGCTACCTAGACAACTCACAGTAATATCTTACTTGAGAAATTTTAGAAAAGAATTATCAAATCAAGGAGGACACAATACAGAAAACAATAAAAGAAAATTAAGAGAAAGACTCATATTATTCTGCAAAACAGCATCATTTGCTTTCAGCTATGACATCATCCCTGCAAGTACGAAGTTTAAGTAATTGGTAGAAATTCTTAACTTCATGAAATTTAATAAACAGTTTAAAGTTAAACCCTCCAGGACTTAAATATCATGCTATTATGTTTGCTCATATGCGGATACTATTTTCAAATCCTCTTCACACTGGACATTGTTTCAAAGAGAAAGAAGCTTCTTTACCTTCTGGTTCCAGCATTTTGGGGATTTTTAATTCTCGTTCTGCAATTCTGAAGGCCTCTTTCAGATTGTCTCTGTTGGATCTATGCTTCACACTCTTCATGTCAATCAGGTCTGGTCGCAAGGCATGAATGACAGCCAGAAAAGCCATCCCATTCCTCCAGCTTGACTTAAAATCTGTCACCGTGACAGATTCATACCTACCGCAAAAGAATAAAAACATTAGAAAGACTATTTAAAAGACTATATCAAAGTACCTCCACTCTTCATCAGGACTTAAATTTCAGCAAATCAAATTATGTCAGTCAACCTAGAAAAGTATTTTATTTTAATCATAAGGTCCAATTAAAGTAAAATGCCAAGTTTGATGAGGCTCACGATACTACAAAATATTGGTTCTCAAAGTGTGGCCCCTGGCCCAGCAGTAATGGCATCACTTGGACTGCAGGTAGAAATTCTCAGGCCCAACCCCAGGTCTACCTGAATCATACTCTGGAAGTGGGCCTGAAATCTGTCTTTAAAAGTCCTTCACATGACAGTGATACTCAAATTTAATGCTCTTCATTCAACCATCTGTTGGCTTGACTAAGTTTGGATCTCTACGAACCATTAAGTTCTTTTTACTGGAAGAAATAATTTTATTTCTCATTGGAAAAAATTAAACAATATTTTGGGCCAAGTCAACGGTCAATAGTTCACTGGATAGACGACTGCCTTTGTCACTCCTCTGCTTAGAACCGATTATGAATGAATGGATAAACAAAATGTAGCATGTTCGTACAATGAAATATTTAGTCTAAAAAGTAACGAAATTCTGACACATGCTATAACATGGATGAAACTTAGGGATATGATGCTGAATGAAATAAGCCAGTCACAGAAGGAAAACTGCTACATGATTCCACTCATATAAGGAACCTTGCAGAATGAAATTCTTTGATAAAGAAAGTAGACCTCTGGTGGCCAGAGGCTGAAGGGAAGGTGGAGTTGGGAGGTGTTAAAGAGTTACAGAGCTTTAGTTTCACAAGATGAAAAAAGTTCTGCAGACAGTTAGCAGTGATGGTTACACAACTGTGAATGTCCTTAATGTCACTGAACTGTACCCTTAAAAACTGTTAAAGTGATAAATTTTGCTATGTATATTTTATCGCAATAAAAAAATTTGAAAAAAAATCATAGTTTTTATAATATTTAGAATAACATCACTCACTCTGGCCCACAGGGCCTTACAAGCTTTGGCTCCTCCTGACCTCTCCCACCTTTCTATCTCGCCTTTCTTACAATGCTGCAGTGTAGCTGGACCACACTGCTTCCATTTTGTCAGCTCCAGCTTAGGCCTGCTAGTCCCATCCCCTCTTCTCTCTGCATGACCGGGCTTGGCCTGCTCACGAGGAATGTGCCCAAGCCAGATAAGTTCCCCATCAACTTTTTCTCTTGCCTTCATCTGATATGAAAACTGGAAGAATGCCTTTTGCTGACACAGATGGTTAATGGTCAAGACCCCCAGGGAGAGGAAAAAAACCCTGGCTCCTGTTGGGGCAGACACACGTCTCCCTTCGTAAATGATTCTGTTTTTTAGCTCTGGCCCCTTTAAATCCCCCTGTACCCCTTGTGGGAGCACGGAGTGCCTCTGGATCCCTGTCTGCCTGATCCTGCCTGTAAGTGACCCACAATAATCTTCATAATTGCACTTTATGGAGTTGCCCACATTTTTCCTCAGTCTTAAAAGTTCCTTTTCAGTTCAGAGGATATTTTTCAGTATCTCCACCTTCCGACACACAGCAACACCAGCCTCATTCCTGTTTCTTGATAGTCCTTCTAATCCTTCTGCCTGGACACTCTTTCCCCCCAGTCTTCATATACTTAAAGCCATCTCTTCATGTCTCAGCTCAAAGGTCTCCTCAGAAAGGCACTCCATGATCATATCAGATAAAGGAAATCTTCTTCCTGCCCCTGACATTTTCAACCGTAAGTCCTTCCTAACTTTATTGCCAACTATACCGTGAACACATATAAGGCTAAAATTAAAAGAATACACAGTCAACTAAAACAGTCTTGACTTTTAAAGAACTCCTAGCACGGTGAAACTTTTAAAAATCTAAATCCACCTTCCAGATGCATAAGGGAATTGTGCCTAAAGAAAAGGATATTTGAAGACTACTTTATTTGTATACCATATGGGCCACCTATACATGGGCATGGGAGTGAGGAAAGTTACTCAGGTGATACCACCTTCTGGTCTTTAAAACCAAGAGTGGCTGAGCTTGCAGACATCTTCATGTGAAAAATTCAATGTGAGAGGAAGGAGAGAGGGAGCATTTTCTTCTTATGAGAGGGAAGTTTTAAGGTAGCTGTTACACCAGATTTTCAGACCTGGAGGTCAGTAAGCTGTTGGTTGTACAGCTGCCCTGTCTGTCTCCCCTGGTCACAGCAAGCTACTTACGAGGCACACTGCTCCTGAGCCCACTGGAGAAGCGCCTTCTTTGCAGACACCCGCCATCTTTCTTGGACTTTGGAGCATTTCTTAGCTGGAGGACTTGAGGTAGGAGAGGAGTCAACTGCACTCACACTGTCCAGGGAAGGCTGACTGTAATTGCCAGGAAGAGTCCGGGCAAGCTCTTCAATCTAAGGAAGACATAATAATTGTTAATGTGTACGGAATCATAAGTTAGCAGCAGTGAGATAAAACCTTCAGCCAAAACAAGATCTTAAAAGTATCATTTAATGGTAACATTTTACTTGTGGTAAAATGAGCAGTGCACAAGTCTCTGAACAATGCCATTTGGCCTCTGGAGCTACACTTTGGTTTTTTTTCAGTGGACTACTGAAGGCAGGCATCTATTCACCGCCCCCGCCCCCCACCATGCTTACAGAGCAGTTCACTGGTATTCAATGTATGTCAATCAAAACTGAGCTTAATTGAGCTAGTCAAGAAAATTTCTGGAGAGATTGGGTCAATTAAAATGCATCCTTGATTATAAACCATTAAAAAACAAATATACATAGAAGAAAAAATAGTCAAACACATGGAGATGTTAAGTTTCAAGAAAGAAAAAACTCTCTGTTACGTATATGAAAAATAACCTCATTGATCATTTCAGAAATCTAATTGCATACAGCATTACTCGTAATGCAGGCAAAAGTTTTTAAAAGATAACAGTGATGAATATTCATATATTGCTGGAAACACATAAATTGATTCCGATTTCTTGGATGGGCAATATGATAATACCTACAGAAAATGTTAAAAGACAAATCCAGAAACAGATGTGTTATTGAAAGATGTACACTTTTTTTCAATGATTGCAGATTTCCCAAATAACCATTAATAGTAGGTGTGACCAACACAATGAACAAACCTGATCTGGTCTGCAAACCGCCTTGCACCAAAATGGCACCCAGTGCATGTATATTTATATAAATATATTTATGTAAATATAGACTATTTACCAAAATTGACATGCTGAGCCATAAAGCAAGCCACAGAAATTTTGAAGGACTGAAATAATTCAGATTATATTTTCTGATCATACTGAAATTAAACTAGAAATTAGTGAAGATATAAAAAATAAATTTCAAATATTTGGAAATTAAGTCATAGATTGTTATAGAACCCATCAGTCAAATGAGAAATCATAATGAAAATTTTAAAATCTTTTGAACAGAACACAAATGAAAATATTATATTCTTGGATTAAAAGATGCAATATGTAAGAGATGTCAACTTTTTCCAAATGATTTTATACTTTAATCAATTCTCATTAAAATTCCAGTAGGTTGTGTGCGTAAATTAACACTGAGCTTACCCAATGGTATATCTCAATTACATCTCAGTTTAAAAAATTATATGGAAATACAAAGAGCAAAGAAGCCAAGGTAATCTTGATAAACATGTAGGACAGCACACTATCAGATATCAAGACTGACTGTACAGCTACAGAAATTAATCTAGGATAGACCTGGTGCAAGGATAAACAATGAGACAGAACAATCTGAAAATGGAGCCATACCTACATGACTACTTGATTTATGAAGGTGATACTATAGCGTAGTAGGAAAATGATGGTCTCTTCAATTAATGTTGGACACGTGGACACGTGAAGCAGGAGAAAGGGGAGGGTTGGATGAACTGGGAGAGCAGCCCTGACAATATATACACTGCCATGTGTAAAACAGATAGTGCGGAAAGCTGCTGTATGGCAGAGAGCCCAGCTCGGTGCTCTGTGATGACCTAGAGGGCTGGGAGGGAGGGAGGCTCAAGAAGGAGGGGCCTATGTATACTTATGACTGATTCATGATGTACAGCAGAAATGAACACATTGTAAAGCAATTTTCCTCCAATTGAAAAAAAAGAGCATAGCACAGAAAGTGCAGACGCTTGCTAGCACAGCAAACAGAAGACAAAAAGTGTTCTGGAAATGAGAAAGTTATTTTGCACACAATTGCTTAAAAGTTGCCTAGTACCAAGACCCTATGTAAAGGGACGTTTTTTCTTCCTTATATATCCTAATTATTGGGAAAATGTGATATTTGTTCATTCTCCTGCAAAAAGTATCAGTTTCTGTAAGTTAAGATTTTTAATGCTTATCAATGTCCTTGGTAATCCCTAACTCAGTCAAGTTCTCAGTAAAGCAAGGAAAAAAAAAAACTAGTGTTGGGTCAACTGGATAGCCATATGGAAAAAGTAAATCTTGATTGCTTTAACATAACATATTCACACAAATCAATTTATTCTTCTTTTTAACTCTGTATTGAAGTATATTTGATTTACAATGTTGTATTAGTTTCAGGTGTACAGACAAACCAATTCATTCTTGAAAGACTGCAGATCTAAATGTAACATGTGAAATAATTAAGCTTTTAGACATGTGCTGTCCAATATGATAACCACTAGCCACATGTGACTATTTAATTTTTAATTTTTTTTATTTTTTTTTATTTTTTATTTTTACTTTATTTTACTTTACAATACTGTATTGGTTTAAAAAATTTTTTAATTTAAGTCCTCAGACATATTAGCAACACTGTAAGAGTTCAATAGCCATAGGTTGCTAGTAACTATTGTTCCGTACAGTATAAGTATAGAACATTCCCATTATTGCAGAAAGTTCTACTAGAAAGAACTATTCTAGAAAGTAAGAGAATATCTCCATGGTACTGGCAATGGGAAAGCATTCTTTAAAAGACATAAAAAGTACTAGCCACCAGAAAAAAAAAGAAGCTGATAAATTTGAACTACATTAAAATTATGGAATGTCTGTTAATTAAAGGCTTGAAAAGGCAAGTCACAGAGTCAGAGAAGATATTTGCAACTTATGTATATAACCAACAAAGGACTTGGATCCAGAATATATTTTAAAACTTCTATAAATCATTACACATAGCAGAATAGCTAAAATAAATGTGTGTGTGTTTTTTTAAATGTCAAATATTAGTGAGAATGGTTCCAAATAGGAAAGGAGTATGTCAAGGCTGTATATTGTCACCCTGCTTATTTAACTTCTATGCAGAGTACATCATGAGAAACGCTGGGCTGGAAGAAACACAAGCTGGAATCAAGATTGCCAGGAGAAATATCAGTCACCTCAGATATACAGATGACACCACCCTCATGGCAGAAAGTGAAGAGGAACTAAAAAGCATCTTGAAAGTGAAAGAGGAGAGTGAAAAAGTTGGCTTAAAGCTCAACATTCAGAAAATGAAGATCATGGCATCTGGTCCTATCACTTCATGGGAAATAGATGGGGAAACAGTGGAAACAGTGGCAGACTTTATTTTTTGGGGCTCCAAAATCACTGCAGATTGTGATTGCGGCCATGAAATTAAAAGATGCTTACTCCTTGGAAGGAAGGTTATGACCAACCTAGATAGCATATTAAAAAGCAGAGACACTACTTTGCCAACAAAGGTCCGTCTAGTCAAAGCTATGGTTTTTCCAGTGTATGGATGTGAGAGTTCGACTGTGAAGAAAGCTGAGTGCTGAAGAATTGATGCTTCTGAACTGTGGTGTTGGAGAAGACTCTTGAGAGCCCCTTGGACTGCAAGGAGATCCAACCAGTCCATCCTAAAGGAGATCAGTTCTGGGTGTTCACTGGAAGGACTGATGCTAAAGCTGAAACTCCAATACTTTGGCTACCTCATGCGAAGAGTTGACTTATTGGAAAAGACCCTGATGCTGGGAGGGATTGGGTGCAGGAGAAGGGGACGACAGAGGATGAGATGGCTAGATGGAATCATCATCTTGATGGACATGAGTTTGGGTGAACTCCGGGAGTTGGTGATGGACAGGGAGGCCTAGTATGCTGTGATTCATGGGGTTGCAAACAGTTGGACACGACTGAGCGACTGAACTGAACTGATTAGTGAGAATTGGCTCAAAGAATTCTCAAACTCTGATAACAGTGCAAATTAGGAAAAGTTCGAAAAACTGTTGGGCAGTGATCTACTAAAGCTAGAGATCATATGCCCTACAGCCTAGCAGTTACAGTCCTAGATAAATATGCAACAGAAATGAGGCCACCAAAGGCACCAAATGGCATATACAAGAACATTCTCAGCAGCTTTATCTGCAACAACTTAAAACTAGCAACGAAAGAAATGTTTGTCAACAGCAGAATGGTAAACAAGTTCTAGTATACTCATGCACTGGTATATTCATACACAGCAATGAAAAGGAAAGGTCCTAAGAGGATGAATCTGACAGACATGATGTTAAATAAAATGAATCAGATACAGAAGAGTATTACATAGTGTATGCAAAATAATTCAGTTATAATTCCCTTTATATTGTGTTTAAAATGGTAAACTAACCAATGATAAAGATCAAAGTAGTAGTTATCTATAGGGAAGGAGAACAGAGACTGGGAGAAAGACCTAGGGCTCTGACATGCTGGCCATGTTCTATCTTTCTGTCTTCAGTTACATGGTGGTTACATGGATGTGTTTAATTTATGAAAATTCATCAAACTCTACACTTAAGATTTGTGCCTTTTCCTCTATATGTGTTATACTCTTACCAAAAGCTCATTTACAATATTAAAACAAAATTTTAAAAAGTTTTTATTTTGCAAACTTTATGGACCAAGAATGCTGTTTTGAGGAATTTGGCCCATGGGAATGATTAAAATTATATGCAAGTTTTATCTTAAGGATAAATTTTTTGGAATTGCTTACAGTCACAAAAAACTGAGCATTTTGAGAGTCCATTAATGAATATGCTTTAATATAGAACACCATGCTTCCATTATAATATATATAAACCCAGAAAGATGATAATTAGAATAACTTGAAAACAATATGGAGAGCACAATCCTATTTTGTTTAAGACAGACATGCACAAATACATATATTAATTCCTGCTATATTATGTCATGAGGACTGTACATCAAATTAATTGAAGTGGTTATCTGTGAGTGGTGAAATTCTAGATGACTTTCTTTTATTATCTATGTTGACATCTTAATTTATATTTCAAATACCCTAAAAAGTATGGAAAATATTTAATATGCCTATGAATTATCAAATTTTAACATTTACCACATTTAGTTCATAATTTTTAAAGAAACAAACCACAGTTTGAGCCTCTGTCTTTGCGCATTCAATTCCATTTCCTTCCTTTCCCAGAGGAAAAAAACTCCAAATCCTAAATTTAGTTTTCATCATCTTCATGTATACTATTCTACTATAACTACAAATATAGGTAATCAGAAATGATACAAAGTTTCACTTTGCAAATGATACAAAGTCTACTTTGTACCAACTATAGGTATACAGAAATGATACAAAGTCTCATTTTGTTTGAAATTTTATATAAATTAGTTATGTTACCTTCCATTTTTCCTAAAATAAGCACTTGCTTTCCATATAATTTTTAAAGTTGTTTTTAAAGTAATTATGGAGATAACCTACATGTAAACTTTTTAAGTAGCTCCACAAAACATGTACTAATTCAAAATTCCAGGCCTGAAAGTATGTATTTATCAGTCATAAGTGTCATAAAGTCAGGACTATAATCATCTTATTTGCTATTATTTTCTTAGTGTCCTAGCACAAAAGCAAGCACATAGCAGGTGCTCAAAAATACTCATGGAATGAAAGAAAAGTTATGAGTCAGTCTCGGGACAGAACTAGATACTGCAGGACTATTAGACAAGGGACCTCAAAAATAGGGAGATTTTTACCAAGTTTAGTGGGTTAGTTTTCCAGAATTTACTCCAAAAGCTTCCTATTCTCTCTTCTGCCAGAGTAAACAATAATAAACAAAAATTTACCATGGCAAGTCCTATTCAGGCTGGAGCTGATACATATATGTTATTTCAGTATATCATGATAATTTAGTATTCAATTTTCAATTGAAGAGTAACATAAGTGACAAAAGGTCAGCTATATAGTTTTCACCTGAAAAGACTTCCAATGGGTCTCGTTTCTAAAGAAACTCTAGCGTCAAGTCACACTTTTGCACTACACTTATTAATTTTATACTGTGGTAATTAGAAGAGGAATACTTTTCATATCAAACTACTCACATGAAAGTGCAGTATAATTGTCCAAATGAGGCCAAGAATAATAGATGGGTTTCCATCTATGATATCAGTAACATGAATATTTATTAGCTTGATCTGGAAAAGAAAAATGCAGGTTAGAAAAGAGAAAATATGTGAAAGCATTAATCTCCCCAACTAATTTTCATGTGAATTTCATACTCACTGATTGGTTTTTTAGGAATGTCAGAGCATTTTCTATATTGATTCTACACTGGAATGTATTAGATCCTTTATCTCGAGGCTATGAGATTCAAGCAAAATATATTACTCAGAAATGTGCTTTTTTTTAATCCACAAAATTTCTTAATGTCGTTTTAAAAGCTTACTGACTTAATTTTAAAAACTTACCAATTGCTGTCCTGAGAGTACTTCCAGCAGGTCCAGGAGGACATGCCCCTTTTTAATGTCTGTGAACAGGTCTGTTACAACTGAGGGAGGGGTGTGCTACCAAACAAAGGCCACAAGAAAAGTAATCATTAACAGTTTGGAACAAAAACATGGTAACATTAAGAATCTCATAAATGTGCTTTAGGATCTCTGAAAAAGCTAAAATTCGGTAGTGATTTTCTTCTTAATTAACAGGATGATAGAAAACACACAAAGTTCCACATCCAAACATGTTAAGGAAAGAAGTGAACTTAACTCACAGTAGATTTCCAATAACACAACACCCTTTCAGCTTTCACTGAGAGCTTAAAACCTGTGTGGAGAAGTGGCATTCAACATAGTCAGAATCAGCCAATAGTGACCCATTTGGAGAGGAGATTACATTTCTGAAATAACCTGTTTATGAATTTATTCTTTTTAGAACTACAAGCATTGGGCTAGCATGGGTAGCCTGTGAGAGAGGCTCATTCATTTTTGTATGTAGGTTGCTCCAGGCACTTGGCATCACTGAGAGCCAGGGTGGCACAGAGATTAAGATCAAGGTCTCGGGTCCAGACTGCCTGGGACAGCATCCCAGTGCTATCACTCATGGCTTCCCTGGTGGCTCCGATGGTAAAGAATCTGCCTGCAATGAGAGAAACCCAGATTCGATCCCTGGGTCGGGAAGATGCCCTGGAGTAGGAAATGGCAACCCACTCCAGTAGGCTTGCCTGGAGAATTCCATGGACAGAGAAGCGTGGTGGGCTTCATAAGCCCAGGCATGGGGTTGCATGAGCAGCTAACACTACACTACTACACTATCGTTTATAAGCTGTGGGACCATCGAGAAGTCACACAACTCTGTGCCTTACATCCCTTGCTCCTTAAATAGAAACAATACTATCTATATTGTGGGATGTTGCGAATTCAATGAAATGTAATGAGTAGTCAGAACATTTAAAGAACTTAACAGTGTCTAACACTCAATATATAGGACTTCCATTATAATTGCATTTGATAAAACAGATGTTGCTGCTTTTAGTATTCTATAGCACTGTCTCCCACATCCTTAACAAAAGTGCCCAAGTGCCCCCTTTTAGTGTTGGGAAAGAATAACAAATATATCAAAACAGAATACAAAAGATCAAGGTGACATTCCACACAGTCTTTCAGTCTCTCACCATTGCCATTTTGGAGACCAAAACAGGAGAGAACAGGAGCAATCACTTAAATATATTTTTAGCTTGATTTGCTCTGTTTTTCCTCACCTTTGCCAACTGTGAGTTTATCCAGCAGGTGAAGGTTTTCTTCTGAGTGTCTTCCTGTTCAGCTATTTAAAAAGGACAACGGCAGTTAGAAAATGAGAAGCCTCAGGAGCCATTTGAACAAATCAGAGCATTAAAGGCCTGTCACTCTGGGAATGTGTGTGTGTCTCACAATCTTATAAACTTTCTTGGAATTTAGTCTAAATTTCAGATGTTTGTCCAAGAAATGTTTTGGAAATAACATGTTGATAGGAGATTTTTTTTTACACCCACAGATTAACTGCAAGAGACAATGGTTTTTTAATACTTTTTACTGACAAAAGAATTAAGCCCCTACATAACCTTGACAGTGCTGTATAAAGACCTGTAAAGAATAAAAAAAAAAAAGTTGATAATCCAAAAGGACTTGCCATCTAAGCCAACAACACTTGGAACTTCAGATAAACCCAGAACACCTGGAAACATCCTAAAGGCTCATAAAGTCGTGGCAGTTTAGTCTTGGCGTTTATCGTGAAGAATATATTGCCACTGAATTCACCATAAATGAGCTGCAATTAGAGTCACAGGGACCTGAGTTCAAACCCTGCCTCAGTCACTGAGTAGCTGTGGGACATGGAGCCGGTTCCTCATGGGAAGAACACACTGAGGGAGACTGTTAGTGATTCACGCGAGGTGAACGGACCTTGGCAACGAGGAGACACAGAGCAAGTGCCAGCTCTCCTTCTGACTAACCGGGCAGAGGGTCCCAGGAGAGATCTGAACGCTCAAGGTGGGTCTTCTCTTCCTTCCTGGGGCAAGAGAGAGCCCCACACCAACACCACGCTTCCCCCACAGTCTTCCCCCTACATCACACGCTGCCGTTGCTCTTTCTCTCACACTTCATATCCAATGCCTCAGGAAATCCTCTTAGGTCCTCCTTCAAAATACATCCAGAATATGGCCAGTTCTCCCCGCCTTCACTATGACGATCCTGCTCCATGTTAACTCAGATCAGGAAACCACTCTGCTCCAAACTGTGCAAGGGCCCCCCACTTCACCCCTTAAAATGGCTACAAGCCCCACACCACCTGCCCCTGCCCTCACCCCACCATCTTCCTTACGCTCATTCCACTCCAACCACTCTGGCCTATCTGCTTTTTTGTTTATTTGTTTGTTTTTTCAAATTCTCCAGACACATTCCCACCTGAGGGCTTTTGCACTAGCTCTCTTTTCTTCCAGGAATACTCTCACTACAGCTATCCCCACAAGCTAACTCCCTCATCTCCTTCAAATCTTGGTTTAAGTGGTACTCATCTGTAAAGGTCTATTCTGACCATCCTAGTTTAAACTGTAACAACCCTCTTCTTCTGCCTGTTGTCCTGCTTGATTTTTGCTTTTCTACAGTACTTACCACCTTTAACATTCTATGTAAGCCTCATATGTAGTATTGTGGTTCAGTTGCTCAGTTGTGACCCACTCTTTGTGAACCCATGGACTGCAGCACGCCAGGCTTCCCTGTCCTTCCACCATCTCCTGGAGTTTGCTCAAACTCATGGCCACTGAATTGATGACGCCATTTATCCTTCTCATCCTCTGTCACCCCCTTCTCCTCCTGCCCTTAATCTTTCCCAGCATCAAGGTCTTTTCCAATGAGTCGGCTCTTCATATCAGGTGGCCAAAGTACTGGAGCTTCAGCTTCAGCATCAGTCCTTCCAATGACTATTCAGGGTTGATTTCATTTAGGACTGACTAGTTTGATCTCCTTGCTGTCAAAGGGACTCTCAAGAGTCTGCTCCAGCACCACAGTTCATCAGTTCTTCAGTGCTCAGCCTTCTTTATGTTCCAACTACCACCATGTGTACAGGACTACTGGAAAAACCATAGCTTTGACTATATAGACCTTTGTCAGTAAAGTGATGTCTCTGCTTTTTAATACACTGTTTGTTATATCTTTTCTTCTAAGAAGCAACAGTCTTTTAATTTCATGACTGAAGTCACCATCTGCAGTGATTTTGGAGCCCAAGAAAATAAAGTCTGTCACTGTTGTCTTTTTTTTCCCAATCTATTTGCCATGAGTTGATGGGAACAGATGCCATAATCTTGTTTTTTGAATGTTGACTTTTAAGCCAGCCTTTTCACTCTCCTCTTTCACCTTCATCAAGAGGTTCTTTAGTTCCTCTTTACTTTCTGCCATAAGGATGGTGTCATCTGCACATCTGAGGTTATTTGATATTTCTCCCAGCAATCTTGATTCCAGCTTGTGCTTCATCCAGTCCAGCATTTCACGTGATGTACTCTGCATATAAGTTAAATAAGCAGGGTGACAATATACAACCTTGACATGCTCCTTTTCCGATTTTGAACCAGTCTGTGTTCCATGCCTGGTTCTAACTGTTGCTTCTTGACTTGCGTACAGGTTTCTCAGGAGGCAGGTAAGGTGGTCTGGTATTCCCATCTCTTTCAGAATTTTTCACAGTTTGTTGTGATCCACACAGTCAAAGGCTTTAGTGTAATCAATGAAGCAGATGTTTTTTGGAATTCCTTTGATTTTTCGATGATCTAACGGATGTTGGCAATTTGATCTCTGGTTCCTCTACTGTTTCTAAATCCAGCTTGAACATCTGGAAGTTTTTGGTTCACATACTTTTGAAGCCTGACTTAAAGGATGTTGAGCATGACCTTGCCAGCATGTGAGATGAGTGCAATTGTGCAGTAGTTTGAGCATTCTTTGGCATTGCCCTTCTTTGGGATTGGAATGAAAACTGACCTTTTCCAGTCCTGTGGCCACTGCTGAGTTTTCCAAATTTGCTGGCATATTGAGTGCAGCACTTTCACAGCATCATCTTTTAGGATTCAAAATAGCTCAGCTGGAATTCCATCACCTCCACTAGCTTTGTTTATAGTGATGCTTCCTAAGGCCCATTTGACTTCACATTCCAGGATGTCTGGCTCTAGGTGACTGATCATACCATCGTGGTTATCCAGGTCATTAAGACCTTTTTTGTACGGTTATTCTGCATATTCTTGCCACCTCTTCTTAATATCTTCTGCTTCTCTTAGGTCCTTACCATTTCTGTCCTTTATTGTGCCCATCTTTGCAATAAACACAAATAAATAAAATGTTCCCTTGGTGTCTCTAATTTTCTTGAAGAGATCTCTAGTCTTTTCCATTCTATTGTTTTCCTCTATTTCTTTGCATTGTTCATTTAAGAAGGCTTTCTCATCTCTCTTTGCTCTTTTTTGGAACTCTGCATTCTGAGGGGTATATCTTTCCTTTTCTCGTTTGCCTTTTACTTCTTTTCTCAGCTATTTATAAGGCCTTCTCAGACAACCATTTTGCCTTGTTGCATATCTTTTCCTTGGGGATGGTTTTGATCACCACTTCCTGTACAATGTTACAAACCTCTGTCCGTAGTTCTTCAGGCACTCTGTATATCATATATGTAGTCGCTCAGTCGTGTCCGACTCTTTGAGACCCCATGGACTGTAGCCTACCAGGCTTCTTAGTCCATGGGATTTTCCAGGCAAGAATACTGGAGTGTGTTGCCATTTCCTTCTCCAGGGGATCTTCCCGACCCAGGGATCGAACCCGGGTCTCCCACATTGTAGGCAGACGCTTTACCCACTGAGCCACCATATGTAGTAGGTTTATCATTTAATGTCTTGCTCTCCTTACAATAGAATTTAAGCAGCACATAAACAAGATGTTTCATCTGTGAAATATTCCAGGGCTTGGAAGAGTCTGGCCAGATTCTAAATAAATATTTGCTAAAAGAGTACGAATAACAATAATTTTACTAATTATTATTGTTATATTTTATTTACTGTACTGAGAAGGTCAAATCTACCTTTATGTGTTTGCATTCCTTCTTTGAAAAGCTGTCTGTTCCATCTTCTAAAACACTGTTTTCCTTTGACTCTTCCCATTCACCCCTATTAATCTCTAACACGGTTAAACTGAAATGGTTGGCATGACACCTAGTTTGAGTTCTTAAAAATGTTTTAATCTGATGAGAGCTCAGGGTGAGAAAATGAAGAGAACCTGAGTAAATGGAATTTTAGGGTCTTTATAATTGTAACTAGAGATTAAAGATGCACTGAACCTTGTTGGATTTCCTCAACTTTTAAAATCCATTTCATCTTTTCTGTATTACCAGCTGAAATTAGTTGTAGCTCATTTACACTTTAAAGGGTGCTCAATAATTGAGCACCCAATCTATAATCTACACAAATATAAAATAACCAAAAATTTCCAATGAAAATTTTGTTATATCTGAGCTAATTTGATTAAAATCTAATAAAAACAAAGAGAAAAACAATAAGATGAGCAGTCAGTGCAAATCCCCACCCAGAACTCTACAGTTAGCAATTGAAACCTTCATGAAAAGCTTTAAAAAGGAAATTTCATGGCTTTTAATCAATGCGTTGTCCAAATACAGGATGTTTGGTCATCCTGGAAATCAGAAACCTTCAAATGCAACAAGGACCCTTTGCTAACAGCAAACAAAGATGTCCCAGGTGTCATTAAACACCCTAATACCCACTCGATTGAATGTTTTGTCCTTGCATGGTCACTTATCCCTTGACACTTTTTCCCACACTACCATACTGTCTTACCCTTGAAAAGTGCTATTAATTCAACAGGAATCAGAGCCAAATAGCTCACCCTATGGCAGGATAAGTAACCTTTTGTTCTTTTCAAAGGTTGACCCATTGGGGAAAAAATAATTGAGATCCACATGCTTTAAAGCAACTTAATTTGAGTGGGTGAGATTTTATTAATGTTGGGTTTTATTTTTTAAACTTTCAGAGTAACTTTCTAATAAAATAATAGAACTTTTCACAGAATGGCATGAAGAGAATAGGACATTTTATTTTTTATTCTATTTCTTTAATTTTTTAAATTTAATTTAATTTTAGAGTATAGTTGTGTTAGATTCAGGTGTCCAGCAAAATGATTCAGATACATATATACCTGTTCTTTTTCATATTCTTTTGCCATATAGGTTATTAAAGAGTATTGAGTAGAGTTTCCTGTGCTATACAGTCTTTGTTGATTATCTATTTTATATATAATAGTAGGTACATGTTAATCTCAACTTCCTAATTTATTTCTCCTCCCCACCTTTCCCCTTTGGTAACCATAAGTTTGTTTTCTAAGTCTGTGAGTCTATTTATGTTTTGTAAATGAGTTCATATGTGTCATTTTTAGATTCCACATTTAAGTGACATCATAAGATAGTTGTCCTTCTCTGTCTGACTTACTTCACCTAGCATGATAATCTCTAGGGCCATTCATGTTGCTGCAAATGGCATTACTTCATTCTTTTTTATGGCTAAATAATGAGAACAGGCCCTTTTAATCAGCACATGTTAGGGATGGAAAAAAACAAAAGCAGAAAGAGAATAAAATCTACCATAATGATGAGTTTTTTTAAATACCAAGGAGTAGAGAGAGTGAGAAATTCTCTCTCCTAATTTTATTAAGGCAAATAAAAAATATGTATAAGGCGGAAAATGTAGTCAGTGAATTTTATTCAGGCCCATATAGGTGTCCTTATCATTCTTGGTAAAAATCTGGCTGAGTTTGAGAAAGGAGGCATAGAAGGAAAAGATTTTCTCTAGGTGTCATTACCATAAAAATACATTTAATCCCTGAGTTTGTTCTTATTCAATCTGCCTTTTGTGAGCTGGCAACTCATATCTTTGGCTGGAGGGGAACTTAAATGAAAACAAATTGAGTTAAGCTCAATTAAGGAGGGTGGATTATAAATTCATTACTAAGCTCATTATAAAACTACCCTGGCCACTGGGTCTCAGCAAGGTCCAGTTTGACAAAAGTTCATCTAAAATGTTGACTCCAGCAGTTCTTCCCATTATTAAAAGTCACCCAGGCATAAGAATCTCTAATTTACATTTTCACTAAAATACAGAGGAATGCATTACTACAATGTGGCTTCTCCAAGAATGTTCTCTACTGCATGAGGTCACCAAGGAAGCTTTGTAACCTCCTTCTATCCAGGAATTTCCCTTTCTCTAGTGGATTACTGATTACAGGTTTACTGCACATGGCCCCAGATTTATTACTTGGATCTTTCATTCTCCTCATTAAAATCTTTTGATCATTCCCTAATTCCTTAATGAATTCTTAGTCTAACATTCTAGGTCATTCATTCATAATCTGACTCTGGTCAACTTTTTCCTGACTCATCTCCCATAACTTCTCCACTCATATCCTACTGCCCTAGCCAAACCAGAGTATCTACAATTCCCCAACTGAGTTGCACTGTTTTCTGCATCAATATGCTATGTACCCTCTGGATTGGACAATTCTTCCATATCCCTCTGGACCCACAGAAACCCCAGCACCCAGCACATGGCGGGTGTTAGATTGACATTTGTTAAAATAAGACATTTTCTGTTCAATGTTCCCTTTGCAAAACAGAAATAGTCTCTGCTGGCTCTGGCTTACCACAACACTTTGTTGGATCTTTTTTTTTTTTTAAATCTTTACCATTAGAAAGTATATAATCCTCATAAAACAATTTTTTCAAACAGTAGTAGAATCCCAAGTTATTCTTAACTTCCCCAAACACCCACTTTCCCTGCCCTTAGACAACATTAACTAACAATCTCCTATACATCCCTTCTAGATTAGGCAGGCAAATAAAAGAAATTCTAAAGGGCAAGGATTTGTTTTGATTGGTCACTGGCTATCTAGCTCCAAGAAGTAAAAGACAGCCAAAACTTGTCGACTGAATGAATGAATGTATATGTAAATGAATTACTATACATGATATTTTTTAAGTTGATAATTCAAAATAAACATGATTTAGGTACACTATTTAAATCAGAAAAGCATCTGTTGAACCATAAGAAAATTTTTAGAAGATCATAAACCTTCCACATTAACAGGAAGGAAGAAAATGATATCTGGCTAGTAAAAAGAACAAAGTAGATATATATGTGCCTGTGTGTGTATATTTTCTTAAGTGAAGGAGAGCAAGTTATAACGTAACGTGTTTACAATGATCCCATCTGTATTTTTGTGACAGGATAGCTCCGTGAAAAACTCAACAGTTTTGTTTCTGTCTTACGGTAAGTACTACTTGCTGCTCACATACTGCAGTCATGCTCCTGCATCTGGCTTCTCTTCTACTCAATGCACAAACCTTAAAACTCAACCTTTATCCTTTTGTGTTTTTGCTTCCTCTTAACCCAGTGCCATGTAGAGAAGAGATACTCAATAAATTTAGCTGACTGAAAGATTTAGTAAAGATTAAAAGACTGAGGCTCAAACTGACTTGTCATTGCCTGGAGAAGAATTTATTGGCAACGGTTACTAGGCCTAGGTCTTATCCTAATCCTTGTCTTAAAAACCCCTAGGCAACTTTAGACACAGCTGGGAAGGGAAAGAGGGGGACAAATGGAGAAAGTAGCATCAACATATATACACTATCATGTGTAAAACCCATGGCTGGTGAGAAGCTGCTGTATAACACAGGGGGACCAGTCTGGCACTCTGGGATGACCTAGGGGGTGGGATGGGGGAAAGGGGAGTATATATTTTATACATATAAAAATAGTGTATAATTATGATTGAGTCACATTGCTGTACAGCAGAAACCAATACAACACTGTAAAAATTAAAAAACAACATAAACTCAAAAAAATAAACAAAGGGAATAAATTAAAAAAACCCTGGGCAATTTCTTTCTTCTGCTAAGAAAATGTCTTGAACAAAAGGGCGTGTACTAATGAGACCCTGTTTCTCTCCCCGAAACAATCCTGCCAACTCCTTGTTAGTTGGGACAGCCACAGTAAAGATAAATAAATTCAGTAAGACAATAATACTACACATTTTAGCCATGTGTTCCAACAGCCATCCCAAAGAATCTTACCCAAGCTGTTATCCGATAGAAAGGGAACTAAAAACAATAAGGCCACTTCTTCTATTGTTTCTCAAGGAGATGATAACAAATAGAAATAAATGAAGAAACAAATTAAGAGAAAGAAAATACACAGGCACGCAAAACCAAAACAAGAAAAGCCTAAAATATCTTAAGAATAAACAGGAAAAGGCCTGTGACTGAACTACCAAAGGGGAGACTATTAACCAATAGAGAAAGCAAGGGGACAATTTACAACACATTTTCTTGCAACCAACCATACGCCAAACAAACAAGCAAGAAAGAAAAATAAATAGTACCAAGACTGAGGCCTTACTTACTGAATCAGAAAAGTGAGTTTAGAAGCTAAGTCTTAGCTAACATATCTCGTAAGCACAGTATGCAAACATATCTCTACCTCAAAATTCTTTTCATTCAAGTACTTCCTCCCTGGAGAATCTACAATGTCACTATGGAAAAGAAAAAAAAAAAAACAAGAAACAGCAATTGACTGTCAAACCAGCATTCCAGGACTGAAACCACACTCTACCTCCCTACTTCTCCCCAAACTTGTCCTCATCTGTGCTTTCATCTCATGGGTTTGACGCCACCATCTTTTATCAGCCCCAGCTTTTTGCCAAATCCTGCCAACTTTGCCTCCACGTGCCTCAGGCATATGCACTTCCTTCTCTACATCTGACGGCCCTCCTGCCCCGTCAGCTCTGCTGCAGACCGCAGCCATGGCCAATCACGTCGGCTCTGCTCCCTTCAATCTATTCTGCACTTCAACTAGTAAATCTGCCCACAGCACCTTTTCCACCTCCGGATGGTTTCTCTCTGCTCTGAGGGTCAAAAGCAGAGCAGCCTATGAAGCCCTGCCTGGTTCACCCACAGCATCTCTCCAGCTTCAGCACATATTAACACTACCCTTCCCTGGAGCCCAGTGCTCCAGACACTCCATCTTCCTCCAGGACCTCTAGAAGTTATGGTCCTCCTGCCACACCTGTTTGTACCACCCTCCCCTGGTGGGTCAGAGGTTAAAGCGTCTGCCTGCAATGTGGGAGACCTGGGTTCGATCCCTGGGTTGGGAAGATCCCCTGGAGAAGGAAATGGCAACCTACTCCAGTATTCTTGCCTGGAGAAGCCCATGGATGGAGGAGCCTGGTGGGCTACAGTCAACGGGGTTGCAAAGAGTCAGACACGACTGAGCTACTTCACTTTCTTTCTTTCCCCTTCACGTACATAACTTCTAATTACACTTAGGGCTCAGCTCAATAGTTGCATCCCAAAGGAAACCTAAGCCAATTCATCTTCCTCTACTACTTAAGCACTTGCCTCAACTTATAATCACTGACAAGGTTAAGAGCATGGACTCTAGAGCCAGACTACCTGAGTTTGATCCATATTTGCCAAACATACAAGCTGTGAGCCTCAGTCTTCTCATCTGTAAAATGGGGATAGCAGTTGTTAAGAGTTGTTAAGAGGATTAAACACTTGTTATGTAGATCAGAGATTAACAACTGATAACCCCAAAGACCAAATGTAGCCTATCGCCTATTTTTGTAAATAAAGTTATTTTGGCACACAGACACATTCATTTACTTACGTATTGTCTGTAGCTACGTTCATGCTAAAATGGCAAGTTGCATAGTTGTGGCAGAGACCATACGGATCTCCAAGTTAAATATTTACTACTTTGTTCTTTACAAAAAAAGTCTACCAATCCTTGGCCCAGACTATGCGCGAGCTATACAAATGAATATTAGCTACAACATGGATGAATGTTGAAATCATTATACTAACTGAAAGAAGCCATCACGAAATACCACATAGTATATGATCCCATTTGTATGAAACATCCAGAATAGGACAATCTATAGACACAGAAAGTAGATCAGTGTTTGTTCAGGGCTGATACAAGGAGGAGGAGAAGGTTTTGGAATAATATTGAAAGGGTATGGGGTTTCTTTGGGGGTGGGGGATGATAACATTCTAAAATTAAGCGTGATGGTTGCACAACTTTGTGAGTATACTAAAAATGACTGAATTGCACACTACAAGTGGGTGAGCTGCATGGTATGTGAATCACATCTTGAATTATAGCTGTATAATGCTGTTACCCCCCAAATAGCAGCTAAGACCTGTGAAATTCTTTGATTACTGTCTGCTTCCTCATTAGCCTGTGGGCCCCAGGAGAGCACAGGCCAACCCTGATTTTGCTCCTCATCTTGCGTGCAGTATGTACCCCAGTGCATTTCATGTTGTTCGGATTCAAAAAGTATTTGTTGGTTATCTGGCTGGAAGGTGCGAGTTGGGCTTTGCTGCTATTTTTCCCCAGTCAATCCAGAGATTTAAGGTCTTAGTTGGCTGGGAAACGCTGTGACACAGAGCAAGGAATTTCTGCTCTGGGCCTTAGCATGTAGGATCTAGCCAGGTCGTGTAGCCACATGAGGCAACCGCGCCCTCATGCAAACACCTGAGACCTTCACACTGAGGCTTTTGTTTCCAGCCACACGGAACACAGCTCCTGGCTCTCTGCAAAAACAAACTTTGCACTTCCAGCACATGAAAATGAGCCCGCAATGCAGATGGCGTGCCTAGGATCTGGGGTGCTTTTTGCTTCTCTTCTTTCCCACCTTCTTCTGACTCACCTGGGTTGCTCAATAAAAAATATCTGTGGAATGAATAAATCAAAGAGATGACTACATTTCTTTTAACACATATTTCTCACTCCCTACTACTTTTTAACAACCACATTAACACTGTGAGCACTTTTCTTCTGAAAATCACCTTCCTCTGAAGGTGTGAGCCTGAACATCTTCCATTTGAGCCAGCAGTCCAAACACCTCTGACTTCTGAGTTCAAAAGAGCCAGACTGAGCTAAAGAGATGGTGCTGTGGTTACAAATTTAGGATTCTTACACTTTTGAATGTCAGCTAATCAACTGGAGGTCAGAGGTTAAGTGCAGGGTTCTATGCCCCAATTCCCAGAGATTCTGACTGAGAGGGATCACACAGCTCACGCTAAGAAACCCCTCGCTAAAGTAATTAGATGGGTTTATACGTGTGACTTATTCTTGGAAAAAATACAAGGGAACAGGAAGGACCTAGCAAAAATAGTAATGAAATAATAAACTCTGAGATGTTAACATAATGAATTAATAACTCAAATATAAATCTATTCTAATTTATGGGGATCATAAGACACACCTCAAGAGACTCAGAAGGCATGCTACGTCCAGGAATAAGTAGGACTCAAGGGTAAGGAACAATGAGACTATTTCCTTAAAGTTTCTGGGAATGGTAACCCACTCCAGTATTCTTCCCTGGAGAATCCCATGGATAGAAGAGCCTGGCAGGCTACAGTCCAGGGGATCCCAGAGATCGGATACGACTGAGCAACTAACATTTCATTTTCATTTCTAGTCAAGTGCTCAGGCAGGCATTCTGTAAATGAGAAAACTGTAGATTCAAAAGATGAAGGATTTGTAGCCACTCATGCAATAAGCATTTATTGAAAATCTACTATGTCCTGGATCCTGTGCTCTAGATGTCACATCTGGCTGAGAGAGAAATTCAAATCCAGATGCATCTGATACCAAAATCCATGTTCTTTTCATGATAATTAAAAATCAGCTGAAATGCCAGATCTATGTCTCCTCCAGCTATCACCCTATTTCTCTCCTCCCCTTCAAACCCAAACTTCTTGAAAGAATTGTCTAACCTGGCTATCTTCACTTCCTCACCTACCACTCACTTCTCAACCCACCAAAATCTGGCATCTACCCCTGCCTCTCCACTTAGTTCTCAGCTGGGCCACTTATAATATGCCCACTGCTAACCTCATGGGTACTGGTCAGTAGTTTTTGGACTCCTGAAACTTTTGATACTATTTACTACCCTCTCCTTCGTGAAATATTCTCTTAGGATTCCATGCTACCACACTCAGCTGGTTTTCTTTCTGCTTCTCTGGACACCCCTTCCAAGCTCTACTATGTGTTTGTTTGCCTTCTTTCATCTCTGGAATGTTCGGTCTAGGCCCTTCTTCTCTTTCTCTAGGTTCTGTCATCCACTCCCACGGAACAAATTATCATTTATACACTCGTCACTTCCACACCTTTACCTTCAGCCCAGGTGTCCATTTCTCCTGAGCTGCGTGCATGTTTACCCCACTATCTTCTGGGTATCTCCACTTAATTATTTCAGGGACACACTTCAGACTCAACATTTCCAGAACTGAGCTACCATCTCCACCAACTCCCTCTCCCGTCAAAGTTGTTCTGCGTCTTTTCCCCAGTGAATGGTTCCATCGTCTGTTCATTTGCTAAAGAATAAATCTGAGTCACCTTTGATACCTGCTAGTCCCTCCCTTTCCCACACCCACTCAATCAAAAAGCCCTGATGATTATCTCAACAAAACTGAAATAAAGTAAACATTTTTTCATATGACATCCCTTATATGTGGATCCTAAAAAAAAAAAAAAAGAGGGGGTACAAATGAACTTATTTACAAAATAGAAGTAGAGTCATGGATGTAAAAAGCAAATGTATGGTTACCAGGGCATGAAGGGGAAGGAATAAATTGGGAGATTGGAATTGGCATACACACACTATTATATATAAAATAGATAAGTAATAAGGACATACTGTATAGCTCAGGGAACTCTACTCAGTACTCTGTAATGGCCTATATGGGAAAAGAATCTAAAACAAAAAAGAGAGAGACAGAGTAGATACATGTATATGTATAATTGAATACATGTATATGTATAATTGATTCCTGCTGGCTTCCCTGCTGGCTCAGATGGTAAAGCGTCTACCTGCAATTTGGGAGACCCAGATTCGATCCTGGGTTGGGAAGATCCTCTGGAAAAGGAAACAGCAACCCACTCCAGTACTCTAGCCTGGGAAATTCCATGGACGGAAGAGCCTGGTAGGCTACAGTCCATGGTTGCAAAGAGTCAGACACGACTGAGCGACTTCACACTTTCACTATAACTGATTCACTTTGCTGTACACCTGACACTAACACAACATTGTAAATCAAATATACTCCAATAAAAATTTTAAAAATAAATAAAATTAAAAATTAAAAAATTCAAAGCTCTGAAAATTGGGCCTATTAGATATCTCAGCGTACCCATTTCTTTCTGCACTAGCGCCTCCTAGATCAGGACACCATTATGTCTCAGTTAGACTGCGCTAACAGACTCCACTGGTCTTCCGTCTTCACATTCCACCCCACACGACCACACCCCACAGCTCCCCCTAGGTGACTTCTACATCACCAGTTCTGAATAAGCTTCTACTCTGAATGCTTCTGTTGCCTTCTCCTGGTCTTAAGAAAAATGTCAAACCTCTATACCCTTACATGACCTCAGTTTTTTAAAAAATTTAGCATCTTTATTGAATTTGTTACAATATTGCTTCTGTTTTATGCTTTGGTTTTTTGGCTGAAGGCACATGGGATCCTAGCTCCTCAACCAGGGAACCAACCCGCACCCCCTGCATTGGAAGGCAAAGTCTTAACCACTGGACCACCAGGGAAGCCCCTACGTGACTTCATCTTTTCACACTCTCCTTCAAACTCCAAACTTCAGACTCACTGAACATCCATTTCCTTGAATGTGCCATGTTCAGACATCTTCTGGCTTTGATACGCTGTCACCACTGCCTGAAACCCTCTTTCCATCTTCAGCCTTCTCATCTGTTAACATGTTACGTCTAAGCTTAGAAACCACTTCCTACGGGAAGCTCTCCCTGATCCTCAAGTCTGAGGGAGGTGTTCTGACTCTGAACTTCTACAGCACCATGCCACCTTCCTCCTGTAGTACACATCATACTATACTGCCGAGAGACTGGTCTGTATCTTTGTTTCAGGATGGCAAAAGCTATGTACCATTCCCTGTGCTCAGTATAGTGTCTTATACATCACAAGCATTTAAAAAAATAACTTGCTTAGTAACAAATAAATGAATGAATAGGGCCCTAGGGGGGGAAAAAAAAACACCTATACTTAAGAAAAGCATAACCGTTAATGGAGTAGCATCTCTTACTTTTAAAAAATCTTATGTTTTCTTTCAACAAGTACCTGATATCATCCAAATCTCTTGAAATGTTAAGTCACTGTTTCTGTTTGCTCACCTCTCATTTTCTCCTTAACTCACTCCAGTCAGGCCTCCACCTCACCACCTGAGTATAGCGAATGTGTTTGAGCCACCAACTGACACTATGAGCCCAAATCCAGGGGCCATTTGTCTACTCAACACAGTTGACCATCCCCTCTTCTTGAAATATCTTCACGGAGGGGTTTCCAGCCCACCAGCTTGCCTAGTTTTCCTTCTTTGGCTTTGACCAATCCTCAGTGTTCTTTGCCTGCTCCTCCCTCTTCTGTTTGACCTCTGAACACCACGGGACCTAAAAGGGCTGCTGTATCTCCATAGGTGATCTCAGTCTGTGGCTTTAAATATGAGTACACCAGCCATATGCTGATAGCTGTCAAGTCTCTAGAACTCTGAGTCCTGATATCCAGTTGTCTACTAGACATCTCCATTTGGATATCAAATAAGCATCTCATATCTATCGTGGCAAAAATCAATGCTTGATTTCCCCCAAAAGTTGTTTATCCACCAAACTTCTTCATCATAATAAATTATATAACCAACTGCTCAACTGCTCAAGGCAAAAATTTAGAAATTATCCTTAATTTATCCTATAATTCACCCCCACACATCCCCATATTCACAAATATCCTTTGGGGAAAAAACAAAAAAAAAAATCCATGGTTCTTCATCCCATTGCTTCCACCCTGGTCCAAATTCTATATCTCACCATGGCTACAACAAAACTGGCTTTCCTGTTTCCCCTCCCACTCCCAGATAATCTCCTCTCCACCCAGCAACCAGAATGATCTTTTGGAAAATGTACATCAGATCATGTTACTCCCTTCATTAAAATTTTCCAAAGGTTTCCCTTCCACACACCTTAACCTTAGAGCTGACGAATCCCTGCCTGACCAAGCTCTGTTTTGCCTTGCTCTCCAATACCAATCACACTGCCCCTCGTCCACCACAATCCAACCACACCAGGCTCCGCTGGCTCCACAAATTCACCAGGTTTGTTTCTGCTTTTGAGCTTTTCCTTGAGTTATTGCCTCAGACTAGAATGTTCTTCCCCCGTTCTTCGCAGAGCAGCTCCATCATGTCATTCAATCTCTCCTTACGTGTCTTCTCCTTCTCTGACAACCTGATCTAAAGAAGACACCCAAACAACAATTAAATAAATCCATTTTTAATATTTGATATTTTTTGTTAATTATTTATTGTCTCTCCAATTGAAATGCAAGCATCATGGACACATGAAGTTTGTTGGAGTCGTTCACCTCAATAATCTCGCAACCCAAAAGAGTGCTTGATTTAAAAAAAAAATAGTGCTTGATACAAGTGGGGTTTCAAGGAACACAAATTGCATGAATATATTAACGAATAGATTGACCTGTATTGATAAAAACTGTAATTATGCAATGAAGCAGTTCACTGCGAATTTACCTGTACTTTTGAAACATTTTGTTTTGAAGACATCAAACCACCCTGGAAGTTCTGCCAAGTAAACATTCAAACTGAGGTAGACGGAGGCACAGAACAGAACTAGTTCCCACTATAAATATCCTTAACTGAAGACAGGGCCAACAACGCCAGCGTTTTGCAAAGATCTTACATGTTACTCAAATTTGAGAAGGGCCACGTGTTCTATGTTTGAACCAAGTGCCTTTGACTGTGTAGCATTTCACTGCCCATGTAATTGGCGGTCCTCTGTGTAGCAAAGGCTGAAAGGACCAAAGCAAAACCTGAGAGTGCTGCCGCACCCCAGAGGCAGACAGCCAGTGTGTGTAGCTACTCTTCTCCCTTTTGTTCCCATGCTCATTCACCACGTGTCACTTCAAAGACCATGAATGACCAGGAGAGACTGTCCACCCAGACTCTCATCTCTCTCCTGTACAGATACACACATTGAGAACGTCACTCACTGTATTTCTTTCTGTAATAAATCATTCATAGCCTTTATCTATCATTTTTAAATGACTTTAAAAATACCTGGTGGTTATCAGTCAACTTCACTTCCCATACATACTGAGAACAACAAACATCAGTTAGCTTTTACCAAGTTTCTCTGCTGAACGTTCTAGAAAAATGGAACCGTTTGGAAGAATTATAATCACCAGTGATGAAACCAGATGAGGGAAGTAATCCCTTGAAGAGGCACATTTACAGTGACCTCTGATTTTTTAGAGCATAAAATCACACACTAAAACCACTAAGTGGTTGTAAATTAATCTCTCATATTTATTTCAAACTTTACCATTTCCTAAGGGGAAATCATTTTGAGTTTTATTTCTTCTAACATACTACTTCAAGCTCCAAATAAGTACACCCCTTCCCAAGACACAGGCATACACAAATGCTCAGAAAAATCTTGTATCTCCCATGGGACTAATTAAAAAGGATTCTGATTTCTATAAGAAATGAATGAGATCTTTGTTAACCTACTTTAACAGGACTCTTAAATGACCCTGGATTTATCTTGCCCTACTTTTCAAAATGTAACTGACCCAGAATAAAGTAAGCTTATCCCCAAACTCCTGGCAAAAACAGAACCAAAGTTCCCAGAAGACGAAACAGTATATACCACTAAGGGGTGCCAGTGGAGGGGGGGGGAAAGGGACCTTTCCCTGAGAAACACTGTCCACTGCAAACACTACTTCTTACAGAGTTATTGTGTTTTTCATTTAATTGAAATATTTTTAAGATTATGAAGCTTTACAATGTGGAGGTTAATAATCCTCCAAAAAAGAAAAAAAAAAAACATAGCAAAAGATCTCAGCTATTATGATTTCAGGAATTTTCTGGAAGGTTTTTTATCGAAACAGTCCAGCACTGATAGCTGATGAAGGATTATAACTTAATTAATTTCTCTGGGTGTAATAGTCATCTAATTGGCAAAAAAAAAAAAAAGAAAGCCAGAGATAATTTGCTTCTATTCATAATAATGAAGCGGTGTGCCTTGGTTAGAGGAGCAAAAATATTGTCTGCACATTTCTCACCCTTCATTCATCAGTTCCATCAAAATCCCACAGTGGGGACCTGAGTGCAAAAGGGCAGAAATTCTATTCAGAAGCATTTTATTCAATCTACTCCTCTTTCTCGGACTTCACACAGCTTCATTCACTCACTGTCATAAGGCTGAATAGAATTTCTCTCAGAAACACGATACTAACACACTATTGAGCCCTTAAACATCACATACACACCTTACTGCCTTGTTTCTAAGGAAATCTATATTTCTATCCTGTCTGATTTTCCTGAACACAGAACAATTCTTCAAATTCAGGGTACTTTATATATATATATTTTCCTTCTAAATTAAATTTTTACTTTATATTGGAATATAGCTGATTTACAATAGTGTTTTAGTTTCAGGTATACAGCAAAGTGATTCAGTTATACATGCATCCATCCTTTTCCAGCTTCTTTTTGCATATAGGTTATTACAGAATATTGAGTTCCCTGTGCTATACAGTCGGTCTTTGTTGATTATCTTTTTTATATATAGTAGTGAGTATATATTAATCCCAGACTCCTTATTTATACTTTTATATTGGAATGGCCACTCATTTTTTCATTACACAGCTGTTTATTAAAAGCCTAAAACATGTCAGAAATTTCACTGTCAATAAAGATATAAGATTTCCTATGCAGGGTACCTAACACACCCTTAGAGGAACTCAGATGGCTGATTAGAACAAGTGATGTCCAAAGACAAAAGGAAACTCCAGGATAAGAAACAATTACAGAGGATTCAGCAGGAAAAACTCCAGCGAAGTTCTTATTTATATTATTTGTTGATGTCACTTTCTCCTGACATCAATAGGCAAAAGCACAGCTTGGCTACACATCTCTGGAAGGCGTTCAGTCTGTTCATCTTTGCAGCCTTAACATCCTACCTATGGTTGGCATCCAGTATTTACTGAACAACTGAATAAAATTCAACATCACACAATTATGCTTGTAATCTACCCCAATGAACATAAATATTTTCTAATATTATTAAAAATTATACTTAAATTGAAAGCCACCCTTCAGATGGATACTCAGTAAATCATGAATAAATTAGAGTAATAACTATAGAGACTCACATTTCACTGCTCAGTCCACAAAGCAATGTCTACTCAGAAGGCACAAAGGGCTTTTCAATCTTTTAAAATATGTCATCTGGAAGATAACAGCACTAAATAAAACATATGAGCACTGTTTGAAACAACACAGTAAGTTGGCTAAACGTGGTTTTATACAGGTTCACGCAGAGGATTAACCATCCACCAGCATTTTAGCAGGACTGCATGGAAGTTAATTCCTCATATGGTGCAAAGGTAATAGCATACACACTCCTTCCTAGTCCTTTGTCTAATGGATGATGATATTCTGTATTTGAAAACTGTTGTTCTAATGAGGTATCATGGGCCGACCTCATTTTTCAAAACAAAATAATGTGCTCGAGGTACATAAATTTCTTGTGTTCTTTTATGGCCCCCAAATTATCATATTTATGTGTTAAAAAGAAAAGTTAAATATGAAATATATTAATTCTCCAAAATAATTCAAAATTGTCACAGCTGCCACTTAAAATATCACAAGATGAGTCAGCCTAGTCAGTCAGTTTCACTTTTTTTTTTGAAGTATAGCTGATTTAAAATATTGTGTTAAATTCCAGGTGTCAGTTTCACTCACTATTAATTTGACTTTCAAGTGGGTCCTCTACCTGTGTTATGCTTTTAAGCTTTCCATGACATAGGAAGTTCTCAAGAAAGAGTTTCTTTGAAAACAGGATCTTTTATCTGCAACAATTTATTTTAAATACATTGATATAAAACAGTACTTAATGGTCTTATTTGATGCTATTATAATAGTGAAAACACACTAAATTAAAAGGGAGGTATTTGGACATTTTAGTTGCTACTGCTTTATTTTAAGCAGCTCAGCTTCTAACTGTGGCTCTTCTCCATCTTATTATCCATAGTCAATATTTGCAGAGTCATATTATATTATATATTATAATTACAGAGTCCAACTAACAGTTTCTTATCTGTCCCATCCTTTCCTACTCACTGCTGTCACTTGAATCCAAGCCAATATTACCCAACACCCAGATATTTGCAAAACTTTTCTTTTTTACTTAATTTTTATTGGACTACAGTTGCTTTACAGCGTTGTGTTACTTTCTTGCTAAACAGCTAAATGAATCGTCATACCCCTACATTTATCCACTCTTTGTTAGATTTCCTTCCCATTTAGGTCACCACAGAGTACTGAGTAGAACTCTCTAGTCAGTTTCTCCAACTTCACTTTCTCATCCCTCTCAAGTCTTCCCACACCTCAAAGTCAGATTAGTCTCCTAAAGCCCAATTCTCACCATGGACCCTGTCCTCTCCTTCTCAAGACCCATAACTACCTGCTACCGAAAAGCATAATCCTCAAACTTCTTAGCTTGAATTCAACTCCCTCCAGAATCTTCATCTCAGAAATGCTGCTGAAGGGATTCCTCCTTTCATCTCAAAATTAAACAGAATAGCAAAGAAAATTCCATACAACTTGAAAACTTGGTGGTATTATTCAACTTTACCCCTTACTGCTTCTATAATCATATCTGCCCGATACATCAAAGAATTATCCTCTGAACATAACTTTCCCCACCTGACAAGCTTAGTAGAGATGTTATTTCAGACAAAAAAAGAGTAGTTACTATTCTCTTAGGACAGAGAAGGCAATGGCAACCCACTCCAGTACTCTTGCCTGGAAAATCCCATGGACAGAGGGGCCTGGTAGGCTGCAGTCCATGGGGTCACTAGGAGTCGGACATGATTGAGCGACTTCACTTTCGCTTTTCACTTTCATGCATTGGAGAAGGAAATCGCAACCCACTCCAGTACTCTTGCCTGGAAAATCCCATGGACAGAGGGGCCTGGTAGGCTGCAGTCCATGAGGTCAGTAGGAGTCGGACACGACTGAAGCGACTTAGCAGCAGCAGCAGCATTCTCTTAGGATAAAAGGGAAGGAAGCACCTATCATTTTGCCAAGTAAGAAATCCAATGGAAAGGTGTAAAGAAATTCTGTAATGGAAACTTCAGTTAAGCAAATAGCAGCCATTTATTTCTCATTTTAAATAGCTTGAACTTTCATATATATAATTTATTTCAAATGTGCACCATCCATAGTAGCACAAAATGCACTAAACTAAAATAAATTCCATTTTTTTACATTAATCAAATTCATAAATCCTCAAACTCACAAATTCCATTTCCTTTTCCTCCCCAAAAGCCAACTGTTTCAATGCTGTCATCCTCATTACACTAAGAAAACACAACTCTCTTTACAAAAAGGACTCTTAAAAAAATCCCTCCATAAAGACATTTTCTCAAAGATCACACAAATGATGAACAAAGAGAAAGACAAAGTTGCTTGTTTATTGTCCTGCTCTATGAATTTCAGCAAGGCACTGCCTGATTCCCTAGGTCTGATGTCTTGTTGGCCCTGAACACATAAGATACCTGTTTTCATAGCATATCAACAATGATTCACCACATTTCAATGCAGACATTTTAATGTTTCCTTGAGCATATGATTTGCAGGCAAGGTGTGGCAGTAATTGTCTCATCTTCTGTAAGTTTTTGGTTAAAATAAAACAGGCATTGTTAGTTAAATAGGCCTCTTTCTTCCTTTTAAAAAGGCTCTGAAATTGAGGAGGAAAAAACTTTCTTATGAGCAGTCATCCTGAGACTCTCATTTTACATAAAATCTCTTTTTCCTATTACTCCAAGGATCATTAAGCACGTGTGAATTTTGTGAAATACAAGTCGGCTTACAGAGTGGACAGAGCTGAATGCTTTTAAGACTACTGCCAACAGCCTGCAGTTTGGAAGTAACTAATGTTCATAAAGTTAGCTATCAATTTTTTGTCTACATAGCTAACAATCCTGCAATGAAACCAAAGTTACCGTCAGAAGTACATACAAGTTCTTTCCTTCCTTCTTCTCTTTCTCCTTGCTTTCTTTCTCTCTTTCAACAAGAAAGAATTCAGGCCAGAAAAATCATTGTAAATCTGCTAATAACAATATAGAACTTAACTTTGGGACACCCATTCATTTCACAGTTAAGCCTTCATTCTACAGTCACGGGAACTCCTCGGTTGAGGGTACGTAGCTAATATGAGCAGCTCTTGTTTTGTGTAAAGGCAACTACATTATAGTATTGGCTTTCCACCTCTCCCCCTATAGAGCAATATACCCAGCTCTACATTCCTCTAGAGAGACCATGAAGGCAAATCATTCACACTAGCATCACATGTATATCACATTTCCACTGCCAAACAGCCCACACTCATCTCCTATTGTAAAACAAACTGTAATAACCAAATTATATTAAAAACATGCTATAGGAAACACTCATTTACCAGTTATTTGTTAGTTATTTTGAGCTATTTGTGAACCTGAGAACCTGTGAACCTGTTACTTAAAAATGCCCATCCATATTCAGGATGTGAAAGATGGCTATAAATTTTTAAAAAATAAAAGTTCGCTATGGGTTGACTAAAATAAAGCTAAGATTTATGTGCACTTTCCAAAGAAAGTTGTTAGGAAAATTCCCTCTTTCAGATTGTTCTCTGAACTGTGTCAGAGTGGGTGTGGTGCAGTGGAAAGAGAGCTACCCTCCAGGTCAAAACCTAGCTCTGCTGCTCACTAGCTGCATGACCCTGGGAGAGTAATTCCACCTTTGTGAGCCACAGCTTCCTTCCCTGTATCTGGAAGATAAAATATCTACTTTACAATGTGGGTGTGAGGATCAAGTGAGATAATGCACAAAAGGGTGCTGTGTAAACTAGAGTATGCTACATCAAACTCTGCAGTGGGGAAGAAAGCATTTTTAAATATAACATTTATAATATAAACACTACGATAAGTGCTAAAGGAGGTGCTATGGGAGAAAGGAGAAGCGTAAATCTTAGCCAGAGGAAGAGTGGGGCTTGTGGAGGAAGCCGAGTCTGGCTAAGTTTGGGATGGACAGGGACATAGGAGGACTGGATGAGCTGGACTCTTGCGGGAGGAGATGGCAGGGGAGCAACATCACCTTAACAAAAGCACACAAGCAGTGGGTGGGATGGTGCGGTCCGACTCCTCAGGGGCCTGTGGGACTGGAGAACAGGGTGCTTGTAGGAGATGAGGGCACAGGGAAAGGTGCACAGCAGACAGTCTGTGTGAGCCACACCACCAAGTTTAGATTTATTGTACATGTGATGCGAAGCCACTGAATTGTTGTTGTTGTTCAGCCTCTAAGTCATGTCCGCCTCTTTGTGACCCCACGGACTGCAGCACACCAGGCTCCTCTGACCTCCACTATTTCCCGGAGTTGAATAGAAATGTCAAAACAAAACAAAACACAAGTCAATGAAAACCAGACTTCTGGTTTACAATTTCTTCCTGTTCAGCACACAGTTTCTACTCTAGCCTTGTGCTCCTGCACAAAAATCCTTTGGAACAAAGACTTTAACTGCAATAAATACAAAGAAATTATGATGCATCTACTGAGTTCCTACTCTGTATCTGGCAGGCACTGTGCTAAGCCTGCATAAGGTTCATCCTCAAAGCACAGGGGCAAGATAGGCTTTATCACCCATATTCTAAATATGAGGAAACGGAGACTCAAAAAAGATAAAGTCTCTTATCTAAGAACTGGTAAGAGTCAGAGACAGCATTTGAAATTAGGTTTACCTTTAGAAGTCTGCGCCTTATGACTGCTTTCAGCCAACTCCACCACTACTGCCACAACTGGCAACAAGTCTGATCTTTTCCTATGAGTTTGAATGTTCGATTGGTTATTTTTGAAGTTTTACTGACTTCCAAGACTATATTAGCTCCTGTTACATAACATAGTAATTAAATATTTCTAAAAGTTTCAAAAGGACCACTAAATTAAGTCTAGTTGAGGAGCCTAGCAGGCTACAGTCCATGGGGTTGCAAAGAGTCCGACACGACTGAGCGACTTCACTTTCACTTTCACATGGTCTAAGATAAATAAGTATCAGAGGTGTAATGTACATGATAAATATAACTAACACTATTCTATGGTACATATTGAAAGTGGCTAAGAGAGTAAATTCTATGTGTTCTCACCAAATAGAGCTAAATTTCTCCTATTTCTTTGATTTCGCATCTATATGAGATGATGGATGTTCACTAACCTGTGATATTCATTTCACGATGTATGTAAGTCAAATCATTAGGCTGTACACCCTCAACTCATACAGTGCTGTACATCAGTTATATCTCAATAAAACCGGAAGGAAAAAAAAAATAAACATCAGGATCAATTGATTCAGGAAAAAGAACGAAACTGGATTTACCTGACCATTTATTGATGCACTATCTTCCTGACACATTTTAGGTCACATGAGTTATTGTTACTTACATGCAACCAAAACATCAGAAACAAACAAGAACACTGGGTTTTTTCAGATAAATGAAAAATTAGTTCCAACTACTGATGAAGAGTATATGACACTATAAAAATGTACATATTGAGGCTTCAAAAAATTTTTACTGTAAATACTCAACATATTATGTTTCTGAGCTTATACAAATTATACAGTGTTTATTTTTAAAAGCCATTGACCCCTAAAGTCAAGAAGGTAATCATTCAAAACACATTTTTAATTAAAAAGAGATATCAAAGGAAAGTCTTTCCGGGACTTTATCATACATGATTCAAATAAATATAATGCAAGCATGGCAACTATAGTTAACAATACTTTATTTTACATATTTAAAAGTTGCTAAGAGAGTAAATCTTAAAAGTCCTCATCACAAGAACAAAATTCTGCAACTATGTACGATGACAGATGTTAATTAGACTTATTTTGGTGATTATTTCACAAGGTAAACAAATATTGAATTTTGTTATTGTACACCTGAAACTGATACATTGTTGTATGTCTATTATATTTCGATTTTTGAATAATAAACTTAAAATTTTTAAAAACAAGTGACTCAAACCTGTGGCTATGGCTTCTAAGTAACATTCTAAGAATGTTACATAATACTGTCAATAATCTTTATACTACTTTACAACACAGAGTTACATAAATATTTTCAAAGACTTGCTGTAGCCTTATTTTTTCTACACTAGCTAGCTTTACTCAGCTTCAAGATTTGCAACAAAGATAGAGTCTAGTGATCAATGAATTTTCAGAATACATAACAAAGATTGCCAAGAAGCATTAAAAAAAATACAGACAGTACTCGCATAAATTCACATATAATTCATGTGACTGAAAGTTCATTCACTTTTAGCATTACTGTTATTCCTTTTTATTAGGACAAAAATAGCATATTACATTTAAAAGAGGATTTACAATAAGATGAAAAATAAGTGTAAACAATGACAACAAACTATGATTAAGTATTTAATTTTCATTGCAAAAAAAAACACATGCACTGAAGAGTAAAAAACCAAAATACCAAATTCCTTTTAGGTTTTCCTAAGCAATAAAGATATTGAGATAGCAATAAAGATACTGCAGTATACTTAAAGCTTCTACAAATGGAAAAAGGCAGACATATGTATATATTTTGGGCTTTCCTGGTGGCTCAGACAGTAAAGAATCCGCCTGCAATGAAGGAGACCAGGGTTTGATCCTTAGGTCAGGAAGATCCCCTGGAGAAGGGAAAGGCTATGCACTCTCTAGGCTATTTTTGCCTAGAGAATTCTATGGACAGAGAAGCCTGGAAGGCTACAGTCCATGAGATTGCAAAGAGTCAGACACGACTGAGCGACTAACACAACAACATGTATAGATTTTACCATAAGAGAGACAGAAAGCCGTACAATTTGTGGACAGATGACAGCGAGGTTTGCATAGGTGCCATGGGGTTACCCCAACCAATCTTAATTACCTTGCAATGAGAAATGGAGATCATCAATGCCCAAGGAAACCTGCTGGTCTTCGGTGGGAAGCACAGGACTAGACGCCATCCTTTGACTCAGTGAGATCATATCATGTTCATCTCAGTTAAAGAAGTGAACTAAAAATAGAAGGGATAAATGCTCATTAGTGCTCTGCAGTTCTGCATTTCCAGTAAACATGCACTGCCAGAAAACAACAGCAGCCAGAAATCACCCCCCAAAAGAATCACAGCTTTCTAGTGAGTGTTTGCTTAGTTCATGAGGAACAAAGTGACTACGCCTTCTTTTCTGAATCATAGTCAAGATTTTGCCCTATGACCTATTCAGGCCCTTCAGAGTTGCAGGCAGAACTCCACAAGGGCTAGCATTGTGGATTCTGTACTAGCAGTGAAAAGGAAAGCTACACGATTATACTCCGTAAGTTGTCCAGAGGATGTAAAGCTGACACAAACTGATATCTTAGGTCTTTGTATTATATTATTAACCTCCACCTATAGGGATTTTCTTTAAAACTTTTCATTTAACTTACTTCCTTTTCTGCTCCATGATGGTTGTCATTTACTGGAAACAATAACAATTGGTTCTATGTAGTTTGCAAAGTGAAACTAAAAATACTGTATGAAAAAGAATGTTTTCCTGGGTTACCTATTATATTGAATTATTTTCCCAAGTCCTTATTTTTCTCCAGTATTCTTGGGTTTCTTTTGTGCCTCAGCTGGTAAAGAATATGCCTGCAATGCGGGAGACATGGGTTCGATCCCTGGGTTGGGAAGATCCTTTGGAGAAGGAAAAGACTACCCACTCATTCTGGCCTGGAGAACTCAATGGACTGTATAGTCTATGGGGTCGCAAAGAGTCGGACCCCACTGAGCGACTTTCACTCTCACTTGCTCTCACAGTTTTTACTCTGCCCCAACTTTGACTCTTAAGAAATCCTTCCAGTAAGAGTAATGCTTACCATCAACTTTTTAAAGTACTGCTTCATGTATGTGTATGCTATTACTATCCTGGGGGCTGAGAATAAATCATTGACTTCTCCCATTCAGATGATGACTTTCTTATCAAAATAAACCTAACCAAATATACAAGAACACAAAATGTATCAGGGATGGAAAGAGGAATGATTAAGTGTACAGATACGTGATCAACAAAGTATAGAAAACCAAGAACGGCAGAATCTTTGTGTTGAATACATGAGTATTCACTGTTAAATCTTTCAACATTGCTGTATATTAGAAATTCTTCATAATAACATGTTGAGGAGGGGGACTAAAAAATAAATAAACCCGAGGCCAAGAGCTAGATACAATGAATCATACCTAATAGACCACTTTTTCCAAATGACAAGAACAAAAATCATTATATATCCAACAGTAGAGCCAGACTTCAAAAATCTTTCAATCCTGTCTGCCTACTGTTTATCATCTAAAACTCCTTTATCACCTCTCCCATGGATCACTGTTGTTAAAGATTTTTACCTACCAAATAAACCATGCTTATTAATAATTAATTTGTTTTATCCTCAGAAGTAAGATGAGTCAGTCTCCCTGAGGTAACATTGTTCCTATGCTGCTGATGCTGCTAAGTCACGTCCAACTTAGCAGTCCGACTCTGTGCGACCCCATAGACGGCAGCCCACCAGGCTCCTGTCCCTGGGATTCTCCAGGCAAGAACACTTCAGTGGGTTGCCATTTCCTTCTCCTGTTCCTATGCTAAGTTGATACAATTCTGAAATAAAAAGCTCCTTGTTAGTTCTGGCCAGTCTGTGCAGCCTGATGATTGATAAAGGTACAAATGTCCTCAGTTTTTGATGTACTAAAGACCGCCCCTGCCTCTTTCCATACCGAAAGCTCCTGAACACAAAGTGGAAAGAAAATACTTCTTCATGATGACAGGCGAAAATCTGAATTCCAGAATCAGTTTCCTATTGGCACCTGCTATTCCATGCCAGGGCTATTAAATAAAAGGACAATAGCAATAGTAGCAAACATTTATACAGCAGTTACTATATAGAGATACTGTTCTAAGCACAACTGTATGAGTTAGGTACTGTAATCATCCCGTACTTGAAATGACAAAACTGAGATGCACAAATGTCATAAACATACGTTCCCAACCCAGGGATCGAACCCACGTCTCCCACATTGCATGCGGATTCTTTACCAGCTGAGCCACCAGGGAAGCCCTGTCCGTGGACATACCGAACTGTGACGGAGTTGAGATTTGAATCCACGTGGTTTTGGTTTCAGAGTTCATGCTCTTAGCTAAAACAGGTTGGTACCTCATAGAGCTAGCTTTGTAGTTGTTTAGTCTCTAAGTCGTGTCCAGCTATTTGTGACACCGTGGACTGCGGCACACCAGGCTTCTCTGTCCTTCACTATCTTCCAGAGTTTGCTTAGATTCATGACCACTGAGTCAGTGATGCTATCTAACCATCCCATCCTCTGCTGCTCTCTTCTTTTGCTTTCAATCTTTCCCAGCATCAGAGTCTTTTCTAATGAGTCGACTCTTTACATTTCATTAATTCCCTCTTTCACTTACTCAGCTAGCATTTATATATGCTATGCACTGCTCTTAAGGAATTCAATCTTTTGAGAATGACAAATGAACACATATTGAAAGAATTCTTCTAAAAAATGTACGTAGAAGGTGCTATGGAAGCAAAGGAGAGGGCACGTCCCATCATGTGAGTCTGGAGACAGATGTGATACCAGCAGTGTACTTAATATAAAACAGCATCTCACCTCAAATAGTCCTGTAAGTATTATTAGGCTAATATAGGGGTATTAATAAGAATGTCTCTGAGAGCTACTTATTGCCATTCAATAAAAAAGTATAAAATATCAAATGTAGGAGAAAAAATTAAAAACAGAACCACAGACAGCAAATTGATAACCAGTGAATCAAGAAAATGTTCCTGTGCTAGACTGGCATGTAGGATCCCACTGTTTTCTATCTTAAAGTCATAGGAAAAAATAGTATTTGTAAAAAGAAAGTATAGCCCTAAAAAATAACTATTTATCTCAGACATTTCTGTTTTTAACAGTGAAATTTTATTAATGAACAAGTCAATAAAATGTAATAATTTCTATGAATTTTTCTAGGGTTTCTAAAAAATGTAAATAAAAAGTAAAACCAGGGAACTTCCTGGTGGTCTAGTGGTTAAGACTCCGTGCTCTCACTGCCAAGGGCCTGGGTTGGAGTACAACGGCCTGTGGTTGGGGAACTATGATCCCACAAGCTGGGGTGCAGCCAAAAAAATTTTTTAGAAAAAAGTAAAACCAAGCTATGAAGCTGGAATCAATTACAGGTGTTAGATTACTGATCCAAATATTGTTTTAGTATAATTATTTATCAAAACATGCTACAAAGGTCAGGAGGATCTGACTGGAGACAAGGTATGATGACATTTCCAATGTAATTGTTTTGGGTGCGAAACAGTTAACATCTCCAGAGAGGAATATACTTACTAAATGGGGCTCGTGAAAAACTGGAACAGAATAGAGAAGAAAAGCTTTGAGACATGTCTCTGGATCCAAATTGAGAAGCTAGAAAGAGTATGAGAACGGAAAGCAGAAAGAGGAATGAGGCTGGGCCAGGTACTCAATGAGTCACAAGTGTTTATCAGTCAAAATCCTGAGGGCCATCCTGCCATTTGCCTTCCGACTGCCCCGTGAGGAGCACAGAGGCAGCCTTCATAGGTGGGATTACAAGACAAACCCGGTCTCTTCCCATGCAGTCCTCACGGCCTTACTTTTCCTTTTCAAATAAAGGTTACAATTATGTAACATCGGTGTTCGGAAGGAAAATAATGAATTATCTTCAGAGACATACCAGAGATTAGGCAAAGAATTCACGTAGTGGCATTAAAGACTCAAAGATCAAGTAGAAGTATGCAAAACTGTATTTTTAAAATCCATGTAAATTAATGCATGTGCTTTTATAAATGGCATAAGCTATTTTGAAATGACTGTGGTTTGCTTATGCAATATATCTTAATATGCATCCGGTATCTCTAAAACCTCAAAACACTAGAGCAGTTCCCTTTTTAGGAGAAATCTTGGTATTTACTTTGGATTATTATGATTAGAATTTTTACAACTCAAAAGTGAAATCTGAATAGAAATCTTTTTCTAATTGATGGACTTATTAGTGATTTTGATTAAATGTTTTCTTCCTTTCACTTATCTGTATTTTTAAAATTTCAAGTGATGAATGCCTATTTCTGCTGCAATAAGAAAAACGCTTTTATTTTGATGAAATGACAAGTGAAGAATAAGATATTACTTAGTTCAGGGTCAGTTCTCCAATCCATTTGCTATGAAAACTGTATATCTATAGCTTCATAACGAGAAAAATACTCTCTTGACACAAATGGGATATTAGAAAAACTCTTGAGTTTGTCAGAAATTTGTAGAAAGGATTGCTAAGTCCTTTTGGTAGTTTAAAAGGCTTCATTTTCTCATTATTATACAGTTTGCTAATGAGCCCTACTGTTCTAACAGCACTGAAAAAAGCACTGTCAGTGGGGAGAAAGGGACTTTTATGTCATCTTCAAAATTGGATTGGAAGGTATATGTACCATAGCAGGACATGTTAAGTACATGTAGGTAGTTCTTTAACAGAGTGGTTTAAATGTCAACATTTTCCCTGGAGTACCTCCCTGTTCTTTTTTCTGTTCTTTCAGCTGCACCATGTTATTTATGGTCCAGCTAGGAATTGTAAAGGATCTCCCTTTTGTCAGTTAAGATATTGAGCTTGTCCTAACAACTGACAATTATTAACTCCAGTCTGCCTACAAGCTCACAGAAGAAAAGTTGATGACATATTTGCAATAAGTTTCTTCATCTTTTTCCCATTAACTTTTCCTAATTCTGTTATTACTTATCATCTTTATTTGACCAGAAGCAATTGATGCAAATTACCAGATCCATTAATTTTTAAGGTCCACTCTCCTATCTGCTTTCAGATACTATTTTTCTAATGACCAGCACAAAATGCCAGAATAATCAATCTTAATTATCCACCACACTTTTAGAAAACAAACATGTAGCAGTTCTCTGGATATGATATTGCTACTTCACAACAAAGCAGTGTCACTCACCAGCCAATACCAATTGTGCTGCTAACCACCCACTACCACCATGATACCAGTGCTCTGAATAAATGTAGCCATTTTCCTAAAAGAGTCTTCTGTTGGCCTTGTGTAAGTTGCTCAGTCATGTCCGACTCTTTGTGATCCTATGGACTATACAGTCTGTGGAATTCTCCAGGCCAGAATACTGGAGAGGTAGGCTTTCCCTTCTCCAGGGGATCTTCCCATGCCAGGGATCGAACCCACGTCTTGTACATTGGAGGCTGATTCTTTACCAGCTGAATCACCATGGAAACCCCAACCAAGTCCCAAATACTCTGAACTGCAGTGTCCACCGATACAGAAAGGGAATAATACACATTTTACGTACTGGATCTCAGTGAAGCACATGAAACTTAAAACTACAGTGGTAACTAACATCTACTAAGTGCTCACTATGGTAGATGTACTACAGTATATAAACAGTATTTACTACAATCCAGGAAATGACTTTGATTAGCCCATTTCTTAACTGGCAGTAAAAATTAAAAGCTAGTGACAATATAAAAATGAAGAGTAAAAACACAAGGATAAAAACCTCCAATGCTATAAAACCTGATGTGTGAAATCAGCACAGATCTAGAAAGCATGCATTCAGGAAGTAATTGTTTTTCATTTTCATTGGCCTATTTTAACCTAGAAATTCTGCCCTAGTACTCCACAATCCAATTTTTAAAGCTCATCATCCCCCCAGCAAAAGTTCCCTGCCTTTGTTACTACCATAATACCAGTCTCCCAAAAAAACCTGAGGAGATCTTTAAGTTGTAAGTACTGGCACTGGTTTGGGTTTTTTTCATAAATACATTCATTCCTTTTGCCATCACCTCTGCCCATGATCCCACTGTGCTGTGCTTAGTCACTCAGTCATATTTTAGAATTCTTTGCAACCCCATGGACTGTGGCCCATCAGGTTCCTCCCCCATCTCCTCCTCCAGGGGATATTTCCAACCCAGGGATCGATCCCAAGTTCCCACATTGCAAGCTGATTCTTTACTGTCTGAGCCACCAGGGAAGCCCAACCCCATGACTTTGTTCCTAAATTGCTGCCAAAGATTCCTGGCTTTTGTATTAACTCTAGCTTCTCCACCTGTATCTTTGAAGCATCCCAAAGAAGTGTAGGATTAGCAGTGAGATGCTGCAGAAGTTGAAGATGAAACACAGGCCTGAAAATGAATGGAACTGAGTGTGCTGAACATCAAGAGTGGAGCAAGATTTCCAGCAACAGCAGGACTCTAAGCCCTCACCTACCCCACCTACTTCATGAGCACTGGTAGATGGACCTGCTTCCCAAACTACTTGCTCTACCCACAGGTAGGATTTCAGAGGATCCTTTTCCGGAGAAAGTAAAGCCCTTAGAAAAGACCTTTGCTGCTGCTGCTGCTATCACCATAAACTGGCATGGTCAGGGAAACCCAAGAAAGAGGAAGTAAACTCAGAACACTGCTACTGCTAAGCTGCTTCAGTCGTGTCCGACTCTATGACCCCAGAGACGGCAGCCCACCAGGCTCCGCCACCCCTGGGATTCTCCAGGCAAGAACACCGGAGTAGGTTGCCATTTCCTTCTCCAATGCATGAAAGCGAAAAGTGAAAATGAAGTCGCTCAGTCGTGTCCGACTCTTAGCAACCCCATGCACTGCAGCCCACCAGGCTCCTCCGTCCATGGGATTTTCCAGGCAAGAGTACTGGAGTCAGGTGCCATTGCCTTTTCTAGAAAAGACCTCTAGAGATTGATATTTCAGGTTCCTCAACAGGAAAGTCAGTTCCATGCCAAATCACCCTACTATGATTTTCCACTAATTGGTTTTTTCATCCTTCACTCTTGAATGATTATATTACCAAAGATCACCAGACATTTAAGGAGAGCCTCCAAGAATGAAAGAAAGAGATCAAAACAAACACAAAAGAGGAACCTGGAAGAACCATCAAGTGTGGTAAAGAAAAGAAAGAAAAAACGAAATTGGTAATTGAATTTTTTAGCAAGTGACACCATAAAATGAACTTTATTTTAAAGCTTATAAAAGCTATCAATATCAATTGCAAACAGAATCAACATTTCTTCCATTTTTCTCCTTCACACGACAATGCACTATATAACAAGAGATGTATTTTAAAGTTTCGTTCTGCATGCTGACACATTTCACTGGCTCTTTCTTTAACCATTGATTTTTAACAATATCAAAGCAAAAGCATATTCTACTAGACAAACTTAATTTTGCAAAGCCCTTGTGAAATCAGACTTAGTCCTGCTTATAACACTCACACTTACACAAATGCTGAAATGGAAAGCAAAATGCAAGAAAACGACTTTGGCAGGAATTAACACATAAAGATGTTAATCGAAGCCCTCTGAACGAGCACCACCGTTTGCTCTATTTCTTCCAAGAGAAAAGTCAATTCCATTGTCAGTGAAACAAATGGCAATATCACACAGAAGCTCAGAATGAATTCACAATTTCCTAGGAATCTGAAAATTACCAAGGCAATTTTCCTTTTTAGGATCAAAAGACCACAGAGTTAGTAACAGTGAAATGGGCAGCCGTAGCAGAGTTCTGAGCAGAGAAGAAATACAACTGGTTTAAACTATCATTTGGATTGATGTGTGGAAACAAAATATGGGACAAGGAACGAAGCAGGGAGACTAATGAAAAGATGATCACAGAACGGGTGGACAGAGGAAGGCATAGATAGACAATAAATGAAAAAGCAAGCACAGTAAAATGCTAAAGGTGGAATCTAGGAATTAAGAATATGGCTATTTATATAAAATTCTTCCAAATTTTTGGATATTTTATAATTTTCATATTAAAATGCTGGGAGGAAAAGGTTATTACAGTAATCCAGATGATGATGGCTAAGACTAGGGCTGTATGAAGAGAAGGAATAAGTGGTCATTCTAAGTATATGTTGAAGATGGTGCCAACAAGGTTTTCTGACTGATTTGATGTCACATGTGAGAGAAAAAGAAGAATAAAAAAATGACTCCTAAGTTTTTGACCTAGGCAACAGAAAGGATGGAGAGGCCATGAGTTGAGCCAGACAGAGAAGGCTGTGACTGGAGGAGGTTTGAGGGCAAAGAAAAATTTCCAGGTTTGAAATATCAGATGTACACCAGACATCGGTTCTGAACCCAGGTGATTGTGCATACTCCTTTTTTCTTTTTTTTTTTCAAAGTAAATGTTTCATGTCCCATGGGAAACTAAGTCAACAGGATCAACTCAGACCAGGAAGATGGAGTTTGGCAAGACAATAAGACAGGAACAGTGTACTATGAAAAAAAAAATTTAAGTGGTGTATTTTAAAAGATCGATAAAAGGGTTAGAAAATTAAATAAGGACATCTCCAATAAACAAAAGGGCGAAAAATAGAAAAAAAAAAAAAAAGAAAATTTAAAGGGCCAATCCAATGGCTCTAACATCCAAATAAGAAAACAGAGGGAGCAAATTATCAAAGAAGTAATGCAAGATTTTCTAGAACTAAAGGACAAGTATTATAAAAGCACAATGAGTGGCCAACAAAATAAAAAATTTTAAAGACTCTCAGCAAAACACATGGTTGCAATTTCAGAAGAGCAAGAATAAAGAACTTCCCAGAGTATAAAAACCATGCCATACACCAAGGGAAAGAATCGGAAGAGCATCAGACTCTGTATAAGTCATACTGGATGATAGAAGACAGTGAGAAACATCTTAAAAATTCTGAGAAAATCTAAACATAAAGAGCTTAAACTATAAAACTTGTAGGAAAAAAACAGGGCAGGGGCTTCCCTTGGGACTCAGCAGTAAAGAATCCGCCTGCCAACACAGGAGACAAGGGTTTGATCCCTGATCTGGGAAAAGCCCATATGCTTCGGAGCAACTAAACCAAGGCACCACAACTACTGAGCCCAGGGACTCACAACTACTGAGCCCACATGTCTCAACTACTGAAGACCACACATTGCAGAGCCTGTGCTCCTCAACAAGAGAAGCCGCCACAGTGAGAAGTCTGCACGCCACAACTGGAGAATAGCTCCTGCTCACTGCTACCAGAGAGAAGCGTGTGGAGCAACAAAGACCCAGAACAGTCATAAGGACACAAATAAATAAAATTATTTAAAAAAAAAAACATTGAGCAAAAGCTTAATGACATTGGATTTCACAATGATTCCTTGGATATGACTCCAAAGGCACAAGCAACAAAAGAAAAATAAATTCAATTACAATTAAATTTAAAATTTCTGTTCCTCAAAGGACACAATTAACAGAGTAAAAAGGCAACCCATGGGATGGGAGAAAATACTTGCAAATTACATACCTGATAAGAAATTAACATCCATAATATATAAAGAACTCCCTCAAATCAACAACAACAAAGTGAACAACCCAATTAAAATGGGCAGCAGTCTTGAGCACAACATCATTAATCACAAGGGAAGTACAAACTGAAACTACAATGAGATACCACCTCAAACCCATTATGACGGCTACTACTGAAAAGAAAAAAAATAGCAACTGTCAACAAGAATGTGGAGAAATCGGAATCCTTGGCAGGAATGTAAAAACGGTGCAGCTGCTATCGAAAACAATATGGCAGTTCCTTAAAAAATTAAAAATAGAATTACCATGTGATGACCCAGCAATTCCACTTCTTGGTACATGCACTAAAGAACTGAAAGAAGAATCTCAAAGAGATTTTTTTAATACTCATATTCACAGCAGCATTATTCACAATAGGTAAAACGTGGAAGCAACCCAAGTGTTCATACATGGGTGAATGGATAAACAAAATGTGGCATGTATATACATCAGACTACTATTCAACTTTAAGACAGAAAGAAATTCTGACACATACTACAACATGACAGCAAATTTGAGAACATCATGTTAAGTGTAATAAGCCAGGAACAAAAAGACAAATGCTGTATAATTCCACTTATATGAAGTGCTCACATAAATAGAATGATGGTTGTCAGAGGTTGGGGGAGGGGAAGAGAGATGTTAATTGTTTTAATTAACTTTTAATTAAATTTAGCTAAAGTGAAGCCACTCAGTCGTGTTTGACTCTGTGACCCCATGGACTGTAGCCTACCAGGGTCCTCTGTCCATGGGATTTTCTAGGCAATAGTACTAGAGTAGATTGCCATTTCCTTCTCCAGGGGATCTTCCCGATCCAGGGATTGAACCCAGGTCTCCCGCATTGTAGACAGATGCTTTTACCATCTGAGCCACCAGGAAAGTCCCTATTTAGCTAACCCATTGTTTAATAGTTATTGCCTTTCAGTTTTGCAAGATAAAGAGTTCTGGAAATGGATGGTGGTAATGGTTGTTATATAACAATATGAATGTACTTAATACCACCAAACTATACACCTAAAAATAGTTAAATGGGTAAATTTTATGTTAAGCATATTACCACAAGTTTTAGAAATCAGATAGGAAGTTATTTTCAACCTACAGTCTATATCCAGCTAAAGTTTTAACTAAATTTTAGGGTAGAAAACAATCATTTCTTGACATGCAAGGCTCCAAAAACTTTATTTCCTATGCTCTGGCTCTTAGAAAGCTACTAGAAAAGGTTACTCCAACAGAATAAGAAAGTAAAATAATAAAGAGGAAGGAAAGTGTTCCAACAAAATAGAAAACTAAAGTAAACATGATAAAAACAGAGCAGATACAGAACAGAGAAAGAATAAAGGGAAGTTCCCAGGATGACTGCCACGCAGCAGACCTGAGCAGGAAAAAGCAGGGCTCTGGAAGAGAGGGCCAGGGTGGGAGCTACAGGGAGGGTGAAATAGAAAAAGGGGACGTGAAGACAGGAAGATGTGAACAGACAGAGGAAGGAGCACAGACTGATGTCTGAGGGAAACTGAAGAACCGTCACAGTGGGGTACTCACTTCAGGTATTAAGCTAGAAGAACTGGAGGCTGATGGCAGAGGGTATTTGAATTAGTGATTTGTCACTAATTAGTGATTTTTGCAGCTCCTCATAAGACAGAGTTCCAACCTGGGGTCTGAGAAACCTTTGTAAAAACTCCTACCTCCATTCATTTCACAAAGAACTTGTGATTTGCACAGAAAATTCTTCTAGGTAGAAATGCTAAGTCTGGAAGAGAAGGATCGAGGGAGCTCTCAGCAGATGACCTCATTTTTCTCAGGAAAATAAGAAGTTAGTTCATCTCTTGGGTATGAGAGAGCTAGGGTGGCGTAGGGTTCTTGAGAAATGAAAGGTGCTTAGAACAGGCCCGAGAACATGAGCAAACCAAGCAGAGAGACACAAGAAGCTTGGAGGACACTGAAGATGCGCAGAGACTGGATCAGCACTGGCAGCAAATGGACCCAAACATAATTTTGGGTGCAAGGCTGTCCCAGGAGCGCACAGCATCTGACTGATGCTCAGATAAGAGGAGCAACAACTAGTGACTAAATAAACCTCCGCTGATTAAAAAATGCTCTAAAATTGCACACAGACACAAGGACTTATCTTCAAGAAGGTTCATTATATATAACAGAAAAAATGGAAACAGTTGAATCCCATCAGTAGGAGAGTGGATAAACTAGAGTTGATTCATACAAGAAAAGACTATTCCACAGCTAAAATGAATGACCAGTATCAGCAAGGTTATCCATTAAAACTAAAATGTTGAAGACCTACTTACTATACAGTACTTAGAATGCTGCTCAATGTTATGTGACAGCCTGGATGGGAAGGGAGTTTGGGGGAGAATGAATACATATATATGTATGGCTGAATCCCTTCGTTGTTCACCTGAAACTAATAATATCACAACATTTGTTAATTGGCTATACTCCAAGACAAAATAAAAAGCTTTTTCAAAACCTAAAATGTTGGGGAGTAGGGGCAGAAAAAGTGCAAAAGAACTAATACACTATGAAGCCATTTGTGTATTTCATATGAGACACACGAAATTTTAAACACACACATATGTACATGGTAAAAAAACAGAAACATGCTGGGAAACGACACCCACCAATTTCAAGGTGGAGAGCAAAGGAGTGAGAAGGTAGGGCTTCAGCTCTACAGTTAATGACTCATTCTTCTAAAAAGTTAACATCTAAGTAGGAAGTACATTGTATATGTTAGAAACAGTCATTCATTTTTTTTCCCAGACCAAACTTTTAGTTACTTTCTTGAACAACAAATTAAATGAGGATTCTCTAAAACATGTATCCTAACTGATCTCCTCCTCTTGGATCATTTTACATTTGCAGATTTTAAGCTATTCTGCCATCTGTTGACCCATTATGAGTCAAAGAAGTTATAATAAAGTTTATAATAAGTGGTAAATATGATATAAAACAAAACATCATTAAACATTTTTAAATTGTAATAAGATTCTTCTTAGGTTAGATAGGAGAGGTGTAATGGTTGAAAGATCCCTAGATGTTGAATTGGAAGAACTGGAATTCTACTGAGGTTAGACAGGAGAGATGAAATGGTTGAAAGAGCCCTAGATGTAGACTTGGAAGAACCTGGCCCTGGTCCCAGCTCTGCCACCGACCTCATGGCCTAGGATAAATCATCAGCTTCTCCAAGGTCCTGTTTCTTCGTCTGTGAAATGATTCTGTTTGAGCCAACTCATAGGCTTTCACGTTCTTGCCAAAGAATCTAACCCAAAGTTCTCTGCTGTGTATTTAAAAACTTTGGATTACAAGAAATAATATTCCTGGAGGAACGTTTGAAAGACTGAACACTCTCCATTCCTGGATGTGGTCTTTGGATCCGGTCCAGCCACCAGGGAGCTGTGAACTTGAACTGTATTGTTTTATTCCCCCCAGAGAATCGCTTTATTAAAATGTACTCTGGCATAATCCCGTAAGCCTTACCGAACAGGATATTATAGAAAACAGTCAAAGAGACCTACGGTTGTACTTCTTACACAGGAGTTCAGGAGGACAACCTCCTTTTACGAGAACACAGTGTGGAAAATTCTCAGGTCTCAGTACCAAGAAAAACTGTGACCCTGAGCATTCATTCTTTTCATCTAATGACCATGTTACTTTTATAAACAAAGTTTCCCTCTCTTTATTTTGGCTGGTATAGCCCAGATCTAGCAACTACAAATGACTTCACAGAAGACAAGGCGCTACCCCACTGGCTTTACGCATCTACTCATTTTTTCCTTGCTGCAATATCCTTGCCAGCTTCTTTTCTATTGAATTTTATGTTTCTCAGCAAACCACTTCCAACTTTCTCTAGAATAAGGGAGAGTACAAATAAGTGAGTTAAAGGAACTCAGACTTGCTTGACATTGTTGGACAATGTCAGTCTTCTTGGAAACGATGAGACAACATATGCAGCATGTTGAAATTTACAGAGTGAGACACAAATGCAAGCTGTTCTCCATCGGTGAGAAAGAAAAATGTATTAGTGGAGGATGAAGTTTATGTGCTTTTAGTAAGTGAGATCTTTTTAATATTTTTCAGTGTCCAGTTGCTTGAAGATATCTAGATTCCAGTTGTAAGCTCTAGGAAGAGATCTAATTTATAGACAACACAGTGAAGCATTCCTAAAACACTACAAATGACTTTATGGCCCACTCTATTAGTCATGTTCTGTGTGCCCCTCTCCCATCTTCTTGAACTAAGTATATATTACCTGTAGCCTCATTCCCATGGAGACCCTGAGTCAATGGGGAGTCTTGCCTAGAAGCAATGGATTAGCAACGCCTCTAGGGGAAATGGAGGGCTTCCCTGGTGGCTCAGACAGTAAAGAATCTGCTTACAACATGGGAGATCCACGTTAGATCTCTGGCTTGGGAAGATCCCCTGGAGAAGGGAATGGCTACCCACTCCAGTATTCTTGCCTGGAGAAATCCATGGACAGAGGAGCCTGGTAGGCTACAGTCCATATTGGACATGACTGAGTGACTACCACATACACACACACACACTCACACACACACTAGGGAAAGTGGAACAGTAAGAAGTTGGGTTAAGAGGTACTAAAGGGCATAAATTGGTTTATTATTCACAAAAAAATATATTCTTAAGAACTCTTTGCACTCAAGAACATGTTTTCAATAATTACATGCTTTGTGAATATATTCCTACTCTGCCTCTCCCACATGTCCCCCACTCCCTGACCATCAGTCTCCTCTCTCTTGAAGATCAGCAGTCCAGGATCTGAGGGTGTTTTTATTTCTCTCTGCCCCAGTCCCCTCCCGTTACAGCAGCACAAGCACAAATTGAATGTTCCATAAATTGCTGGCACATAAAAATGAAAAGAGGACAACTTAAACACCGCCTATTAAATACTTCAAAAAGCCATCAAAATCATTATATATAAATTGCTGACATTTTCCAAACAGTGTAAAGAGACCGAATTAGGTAGGTCCACTTGCCATTCAGGAAACTGGCTACTTCCCCAAGAAGTAGCTGTGTGACTAACAGATCCTGGTCCCTACTCCAGGAATAACTTCAGCCCTGCACCCAGGCAAGACAGGGAGAGCCCTGTCTTGATCACCTAGTTTTCACTAGTCTCTTCCCAGGATTTCATGCCAGAGTAAACTGCAAGCATCCTGGCATTGCGGCAGAGGCTGCAGGTCCTGAAGTGTCAACCTCAAATTCCTGCTAACATGGAGAAACCCTCACAAAGTCCACTGCTGAAGGTGGAGCAGATCCATCGGCCCTGGATCTTCTTGAGACTCTGGACTGTGAGCTCTAAGAAGGGGACTATGTATGGTTCACTGTTGTATCTTTGTCATCCAGCACAGTATGTGGCACAACGTAGTCCCACAAATGTTTGAGGAACGAGTAAACAACTGAACAAATGAGAGCAATGTAATGGAGGACACTATTTACAACTCTCATTTGCCTGGTAGGAAGCCCTCCATTAGATTTCTTAATAATTTAATGCTAGGAAATATTTCATTTCCTTGGAGACATGGGTTGGGTTTTCTTGTGGTTGTTTCTGTATTATTTTTGTTATTGTTTTCCTTTCTGAAAACAAGAACCATATAATTAGTGTTCCTTTTTCACTTAGGATGTCTAGAAACACAGAGCTAACTCTAAGGTCAAATTGTAGCAGTTACGTTGGTCCTAGTTATATCTGTTTTTCCCTGGCCTTTATCTCGCTTTTTTTTGTTTGTTTGTTTTTACTTTTTATTGACATACAGTCTCTTTCTCATATATATTTGCTGTGGTCATCTTGAATTCTTTGTGAACAGGGTAAAAAAATGAAAAAATTTAAAAATTAAATAACCAAATAAGGAAGCAAACCAAAACTCAGAAAGTGCATTTTACAAGGATATCTTTTAATACATACACAAATAAAAATAATTCGAAATTCAGGTCCTCCTGAGTCACAAGGTATTTTTAAAAAGTTATAATATCCTCTTTGATATCTAAATTTGAATTGTTTCCTTTCCTTCCACTTTTGACAAGATTGTATTTTTCCCCCCAAATGGCCAGAATCCTTGGCCACAAAAAAGTGAACTGCCCTCAAGTATCTTCTGAAATGTATTTTAAGTTAAAATGCCTATTTCCACTTACAATAATTTTTTTTCTTGGATTTTTCAAGGTTCCAGAGGAACTGTGGTCCCAAACCATTCTGGAAGAAAAGGAGGGATGAAGAAGACAGATGAATTGTATTAAATTTACCAAGCCTTACTAGTACTACTGAGCTGTGGCCAAAATGGTTGCATGTTCACTGGCCAAATTCTGAAATGGCTGGAACATTGGGGAAAATGTCCTAGTCAGGCATTTCAGGTGTTGCGTGGTGAGTGCAGGATCTCACTCTGATTATAACAGTATTTTTGCCAATTGTTTCAAGTAACATAGCTGTACGTGCAATTTTGTTTCTGTTGGGAAGCATTTCCCCATGGATGAAGGATTTGTGGTCTTTAAAATTCCAAATACTGGTATCTCCAAGACATTTAAAATAAATATTTCTCAATTTGAAATGTTTGCAAGTAAATACAACAGCCAGAAATATGCTGGCTGTTAAGATGAGAAATTTGCTTCTGAAATGTACTGTTCCTTTAGAAAAATATTTGCCAACTTTAGTGGCAGCTGCAGAAATGTTTTCACACTTTGAAATTAACTCACTATTAAACATGGGAAAAGGAAGAGAGATTTGCTTTTTCCTTTTGGCTTGCACTACTACAACCAATCCAAATGACACACATATTTATCAACAGATGCCCCAGCTGCTGCTTGGCCAGGTACCCATTCTTTCTCTTTGACTGTGTTTTTACAGAGGAAATTCACAGAATTAACCTTTTTCAGATAAGGGTCCCCTTTGTCTTATAATGACTAAGTTCCACTATCAGCCCTCAATCACACATACATGACTGCTAAGTTTCTTGCTTAACTTAGAAGCTTTCTGATCCAATTTTATTCTACTACTCAAGCTTTACATAAACATTATAAAAGCATAAACTAAATTCACGGAGAGCTAAGTGTTCCACGTGAGACTGACTGTATTAATTCATTCAGTTAACAAACATCCATTGAGTGCTTACTACTTGCCCTACTTGCCTGGCACTGTATCAGTTACTGGGAATGTAAGACGAGTATGTGGGAAAGATCCTCCAGAGATAGAACAGTGCGCTTGGGATGCATAACTGACAGCAGTCACTAACTGCCTGGGGGAACCCAAATAAGCAAGGCTTGTCCTAACATGCTTATCAGAAAAGGAGCAGATTCTACCTGCTCACTCTGAAGATTTTCCTGGTAAAGCAGGTAAGACCTGGCAAATATAGACTACTGGATGAGGGGGCTGGCTAGGACAACTGAATCTAGTCAAATTACTAATCATTAGTAAGGGCAAAAATAAGTTTGCTCCTCCAATCCAACGCCACAATAGAGTTAAGAAATGGAATCAATGGAAGAAAATATTTGCAAATGATGCAACCAACAAGGGATTAAAAAAAAAACAGATAAAAATTGTGCTCAATAGAAAAACTAACAAACAAAAAAACAAACCAAGGAACTAATCTTCAAAATATACAAATAGCTCAAACAACTTTAAAAAAAAACAACAAAAAGCAGGAAAATGAGCAAAAGACCTAAATAGATATTTCTCCAAAGAGACATACAGATGACCAAAAAGCACATGAAGAGATGTTCAACATCACTCATTATTAGAGAAATGCAAATCAAAACTGCAATGAGATACCACCTCACACCAGCCAGAATGGCCATCATCAAAAAGTCTATGAACAATAAATGCTGAAGAAGGTATGGAGAAAAGGCAACCCTAGTACACTGTTGGTGGGAATGTAAATTGGTACAGCCAGTATGGAGGATAGTCTGAAGGTTCCTTAAGAAACTAAAAATAGAGCTACTGTATGATTTAGCAACTACAGCCCTGGCCATACATTCAGAGAAAAGCCATAATTTGAAAAGGTTCATGCACCCCAATGTTCATTGCAGCACTATTCACAATAGCCAAGACACAGAAACAGCCTATGGACAGAGGAGCCTGATAGGCTGCAGTCCATGAGGTCGCTAAGAGTCAGACACGACTGAGCGGCTTTACTTTCACTCTTCACTTTCATGCCTTGGAGAAGGAAATGGCAACCCACTCCAGTGTTCTTGCCTGGAGAATCCCAGGGACGGTGGAGCCTGATGGGCTGCCGTCGATGGGGTTGCACAGAGTCAGACACGACTGAAGCAACTTAGCAGCAGCAGCAGAAGCAACCTAAAGGTCCATCAGCAAAGGAATGGATAAAGAAGATGTGGTACACATATACAATGGAATATTACTCAGCCATAAAAAGAATGAAATATTGCCATTTGTAGCAATACAATACCTAGAGATTATCATACTAAATGAAGTAAGTCAGACAAAGACAAATATAATGTGTTATTGTGATATGTGGATACTAAAGAAATGATACAAACAAACTTATTTCCAAAATAGAAAAAGACTCACAGACTTAGAAAACTTCAGATTATTATTAATAAATGGAAAAGTTGGAGGGGAGATAGATTTGGAGGTTGGGACTAACATATACATACTACCACATATAAAATAAACAAGGACCTACTATATAGCACAGGGAATTCTACACAACACTGTAATAACCTAAATGCGAAAAGCATCTGAAAAGTATAGATGTATGTACATGTATGACTCAATTACTTGGTTGTATACCTGGAATTAACACAACATTGTAAATCAACTATACTCCAATACAAAATCAAAGTTAAAAATTATAAAGAATGTGGTTATTATTACAAAAAATAGATTCAAGTTTTATAGAGAGTAAAAATATCTTTTAAATCTAAATTATGTACCTTGTAAAGATAAAAAGTCAAACTGTAGTTTAAATTTATTTCCTGCAAAATGGAATATACAATTAATTTACTTTTATGAGGGTTTTTTGGAATTATAACTGTGTGTATTAAAGTAAGTTTTAATGTCATGGAAAACTAAAAATTGAGAATTCTATCCACAGCCCCAACCTACAAATACCACCACTCCTAATAGTTTGGTGAATTTTTAGACTACTTTTATCTGTAACACAGGCTTTTTGTTTTCATAGTGTTGCAATTATACCACAAACTTTTCTTTATTCTGCTAAATATTAAACATAAGCATTTCCATGGTATTAGTCTCCATAAGTATCATTTTAATGCCTACACTGTATTTTGATGGTACACAAAAATTTGAATCAGAAAAGAATACCAAGGGTTAATCTTCTAAAACTTATCAAGACCAGAAAAAAAAGTTGTTATTGTTTCAGTTCAGTTAAGTTGCTCAGTCATGTCTGAATCTTTGCAGTCCCATGGTCTGCAGCATGCCAGGCCTCCTTGTCCATCACTAACTCCCAGAGTTTATTCAAACTCATGTCCATTGAGTCGGTGATGCCATCCAACCATCTCATCCTCTGTCTTACCCTTCTCCTCCCGCCTTCAATCTTTCCCAGCATCAGGGTCTTTTCCAATGAGTCAGTTCTTCGCATCAGATGGTCAAAGTATTGGAATATCAGCTACATCATCAGTCCTTTCAATGAATATTCAGGACTGATTTCCTTCAGGATAGACTGGTTGGACCTCCTTGCAGTCCAAGGGACTCTCAAGAGTCTTCTCCGACACTACAGTTCAAAAGCATCAATTCCTCAGTGCTCAGCTTTCTTTATAGTCCAACTCTCACATCCACACATGACTACTAGAAAAACCGTAGCTTTGACTAGTGGGCCTTTGTTGGCCTTTACTTGGCCTTGATGTTGGCCAAGTAATGTCTCTGCTTTTAATATGCTATCTAGGTTGGTCATAATTTTCTTCCAAGGAGCAAGCGTCTTTTGATTTCATGGCTGCAGTCACCATCTGCAGTGATTTTGAAGACCCCCCAAATAAAGTCTGTCACCGTTTGCACTGTTTCCCCATCTATTTGCCATGAAGTGACGGGACCAGATGCCATGATCTTAGTTATCTGAATGTTGAGTTTTAAGCCAACTTTTTCACTCTCCTCTTTTATTTATTACTAGCCAGTAATTTACCCAGAACGTATTAATGGGCAGCATGCATGTTTCAGGCACTATGCTGTATGGTCAGCAAGAGAGTCAATCCTCAGAAAAATGGTCTCCAAAGCAAGAGGGATACATCATCCCTCACCTTATTTGATCCCTGGTCATTGTTACCACTGTCCTTCAGCTCTGTTCTGTGTACATTAAATCAAATAATTAAGTGAGTTATACTATGAGACTAATTTTCAGGAAGATAGGAATGGTGAATGGGCAGCAGTAACAAGAACTCAGGCTCATGTGAGCTGGAAAAAAGCAAGTCTGGCCTCAAGATCTCCGCCCATGGTGAGAGAAGCAAGGATCAGCACACATGAGCTGATGGATGGCTAGCAAGTAAAGGACAATGATTACCATGCAGGCTTAGAATACCCTAGTTGCACTAAGTCTAGTCTGGGAAGCTGAAAGGTCTTTGAAGAGGCAATACCATGTTACAGAATTATTCCTAGACTAGTGGTTTACAGGGGCTTTCCAGGTAGCTCAGTTGTAAAGAATCTGTTTGCCAAGCAGGAGACACAGGTGCGATTCCTGGGTCAGGAAGATCCCCTGGAGAAGGAAATGGCAACCCACTCCAGTATTCTTGCCTGGGAAATCCCATGGACAGAGGAGCCTGGAGGGCTTCAGTCCATGCGTTCGCAAAAGAATCGGACACAACTTAGCAACTAAACAATAACAGTGGTTTACAGACCTGAGTTCTGTTCCTCATTCTGGCCCAAGCATAGAGAATGCATTTAACAAATCCAAACCCCAATTTTCTCATCCATAAGGGTGGAACTAGACATTCTTTAAGAGCACTTCCAGCTAAATAAACCTGTCATTTTATGAGGCTGTACAAAGCAGATTCACAGTCCACAAAAGTACCAAATCCAGCCATCTTACCACTTTTAAAAAGCATTATTTCAAACAATAGGAATGAATAAAAAACAGTTCCTTGCTGCTCTAGAAGTTATATGCCTTCCAGTTCGGGCACTGAGCTATTCTGAGTTGTCATCAATCCTCAGTCTGGCTGACAATGCCAACAGGCCAGGGCAGGGGCGAGCCTCTGGATTGTCCAGGAGGACAATCAGCTGTTATCTAACGTGGCCACAGGATGAACACCTTGCCCATGGACGCAAAGAGTGAGTCTGATAGGTACAAATCTGCTTTTCTAATGCTAAAATTCAAAATATCACCTTAAATGACTGAAAATCACACTCTCATTACATGATATCCTCAGACAATATCTCTTTCTTTCTCTCTTTAGTCACTAAGTCATGTCCAACTCTTGAGACCCCATAGACTGAAGCCTACCAGGCTCCTCTGTCCATGGGATTCTCCAGGCAAGAATACTAGAGTGGGCTGCCATTTCCTTCTCCAGGGGATCTTCTTGACCCAAGAATCGAACCTGGCTCTCCTGCATTGCAGGCAGATTCTTTACCAACTAATCTATGAGGGAAGCCCTCAGACAGTATGGAAACTAGCAAACAAATTCTCTTTGTTATTGAAAATTTATTTTCATTCTCTGAATGATCATTATTTCCATGCTGTTAGGGTTTTCTTTATAAATTTTTTTAATAATTAGAGAATAGTCCATGCCATTTAAAGACACAAAATTAATAACACTACTACCCCAGTGGATTTCCTAGGTAGCTTAGTGGTAAAGAATCTGCCTGTCAATGCAAGGAGATGCAGGTTCAGTCCCTGGGTTGGGAAGATCCCCTGGAAGAAGAAATGACAACCCACTCCAGTATTCTTGCCTGAAGAATCCCATGAGCAGAGGAGCCTGACGGGGCTACAGTCCTTAGCATCACAAAGAGCTGGACACAACTGAGCATGCATGCATGCCCCTCAATAAGTATAAAATAATCTGTCAAACAATTTAGACACTTACTTACAAAATATAAAAGTAATATAAATACATCCAGTAGGTAAACAAACTTTGCACTTAATAATTGCCTTTGCACCAAATAATCACACAATGCACTCTTAAAATCACCTCTATTCTACCTACCTCATGAAATCAAAGTCTATGACTTGAAAAGTAAAAAGGAAGAAAATACCATAATAAGTGGGCAGCAGAGCATTCCACCCTGCCTTACAGGCATTAGAGTCAATTAGTCTTACCAAAAATAATTATTACTCTTCTGAAGATCAGAAAGCCAAAAAGGAAAAAAAAAGTACCATCAGCTTTCAAAACCCAGGCACACATCAGTCTGTCCCCTTCACTGATACAGGATATTACACAGAGGTGATAAGACGGTGTATCTGCTTGTATGGATGGCTTGGTAGGTAATGAGCCCATGCAACTGTGCATTTGGAATCTTGTTCAAGTCAGGGTGTGTTAAAACAATCTTCACCCTGTGAAATGGCATCCATATCTGTCCATGCTAGTACACGGTTGTAGGGCTCAGTCACGGGAAATAAGCAAGATCCTACGTTGGTGTTGGGAAGGAGAGGTGGGTGGCCAAGTACAATTAAGGAAATAGCACCCATGCAATTTGCTTATTCTCAGAATATCTTCCCTCTGCTTCAATTAAGTGTTCAATAAATGTAAGCTGAATATCTCCAACGAACATGCAGCCAATATATAGCTAACAGCTCTACCTCCACCACAATGCAACATAGTCAAAGTCGAACAGGTGACTTCACTTCTGGCCATGAAGGAGTTCCAGGGTCCAGAATTAACTTTCTTCCAGAATCATGTTTTTAAACAGGAAACAATGATTTTAAGAGTGCAACAGGCAATGTGGAGGGTCATCCTTCTGAGAGAGAAACCAGTGAGGTGAGCCCCAGGACTGCACATGCTTTCTACCTGGAGACAATGTGCAGACTTCAGTGCTTCGAGTGCACACACTCTCAGTTGCTCAGTTGTGCCCGACTCTTCGCAACCCTATGGATGTAGCCTGCCAACCTTCTCTGTCCATGGGATTCTCCAGGCAAGAATACTGGAGCGGGTTCCCATTCCCTTCTCCAGGGGATCTTCCTGACCCAGGGATTGAATCTGAGTCTCCTGAATTGCAGGTGGATTGTTTACCATCTGAGCTACCAGGGACACCCCAAGCTAATGCCTTCTAGTATTTGATGTGTGTTGTGCATGCACGCTTTGAGAGGAACACCAAATAAAGCCCAGCAACCCACTGAGATCACAATTCAGAAAGGCCGAGTGGAGTAGGGTTAGGCAGGGGACGAGGTTGAGCTGCAAAGTGGCTCCAGAACAGCCTCTCTTAACCCAACAGTGGGCTCTGGAAGTGAAATGCTTTTCAGAGTCATCCTGAGTTGGGTGAGGGGGTCATCACACTCTGACTTCATCATTCACTGGATTTGGGGCCTCCATCCCCATGCACCCCTGGGAAGGGGCATAATGCCAGGTGAGGTGGTTCACTGCTGTGGTTCAATCCCTGAAAGGCTGACAGCTTTCCCAGAGCTGCAAGATCTGGATGGAGCTCTTAAATTAATCAGTCTAGTGATTTTTCTTCCCTGCTTAAAATTACTTTAGAGGCTCCTCCTCACAACTTCCAGGCTCGTCAAGACCTGGCACTTTCCTCCTTCTTCATCCCCATCTCCTGACACTCTCCACACAGGCGCAGGCTACAGACACGGCAAGTGAGTCGACACTTAATGCCCCATGTCCTCTCTCACTGTTCTGTCTTTGCACATGCTGTTTCTCCCACCCAAGCCCCAGGGGAGTGAGTGAGGAAATCTCCCTTTGGGCTCCCTACACACCCCATACCTCAAACTCAGCACAAATATCCCAACTGTCAGGTCTCCGTGTCTGAGATCCATCTGAACCATGAGCTTCTTGAGAGTACCACTTCCTTCTGTGTAGCCACAGCAGCAGATACCAAGTTTGACGCAAGTTCAGTTCAGTCTCTCAGTCGTGTCCGACTCTTCACGACCCCATGAACTGCAGCACGCCATACTTCCCTGTCCATCACCAACTCCTGGAGCTTGCTCAGACTCATGTCCATCAAGTCAGTGATGCCATCCAACCATCTCATCCTCTGATGCAAAGCAGACACTCAGCAAATGTGTTAGGAGTCAGTGGAGGGAGGGAGGAACAGAACCATCATGCATCCTCACCAGATGCCTCCTGCTGACACTGTGCTGAGAGCCACTTCTCCCTTTTCCCCACAAGGCTGCTATAACCCCGCATTCTCTAATCCTAGAAATTTTACCTCCCTGTGGTCTATGATAAAGCCCATTTACTTCATTTAATTTACCCTCAATTTTCCCTTTTGTCTGAGATGGCTGAGGAGTGGGAAGGTGCTCACAGACAGGTCTGGCCCCGACATCCTGGCCATGGCCTGACTCTAAACTTTAAGCTTCATGGCTGCTTTTCATCTCCTGGGCCAGGCTAAGGAAACCCACCCCTCAACTCTCCACTGGTCATCAACCATCACCCAAGGCCCCTTCACAAAATTCTCTTCCTGATGCCACAATATATTTTTTTCACTTCAAAAAAATTCACTAGTGTCTATGTTTTAAGCAACAGAAATGGTGCTACATTTCTATTTCATCACAGAAAACATCAGGTTCTGGTTTAGGAAAACTTTTTCCCAAATTCAAAATAGTTCTGAAGGGAAGGGATATTTATCATCTAATATAAATTCCCTTTTTCTTTTTTGGTGCATGTTCAGCCCTTATTAACTGTCACTTCCTTATATCCACAGTACAATGAAGCTTGTAATCATAATAACATAAAAGGATTTGGAAGCTTTGCAATAAACCTCAAAGAAAATTTCAGTTGCACTAAAGATGTTTACAATGTAAACAGTCTAAGTCCCTGAAAATGAACAGTCTAAGTATGTTGTGTCAGTTACTCTCCATTAAGTAGAATATGAGGTTATACAGGTTATTTTATTTCTCCATTATGGCAGAAAATAGGTAGAAAGGTTGAAGACACAGATCTGTATCCCAGAAGACCCACTCCAGGCAAAGTATATTAGTGTAAGCTTCAACTATATTGATAAGTGCTTTATATATATATATATATCCTAGAACAACAACAAACTATAGCTAATGTCTGACACAACTAAAACTAAATGTTTACAACAATGAAAACAAGCCATTCCCATCCCAGTCCCCACAATGTTCAAGTGAAAAAATAAAACAAAGGTAATTGATTTAAGGAACAAACAAGAATATAAATACATACAAAAGCAAGGTAACTAGCTCTTGAATAATTTAAAACTGATTATAAGGCTTCCCTGGTGGTCCAGGGGCTTTCCTGATGGCTCAGCTGGTAAAGAATCCTCCTGCAATTCAGGAGACCTGGGTTCGATGCCTGGGTTGGGAAGATCCCTGGAGAAGGAAAAAGCTACGCAATCCAGTATTCTGGCCTGGAGAATTCCATGGACTGTATAGTTCACAGGGTCGCAAAGAGTCGAATATGACTGAGCAGATTTCACTTTCTTTCTTTCTTTCTTTCTTTCTTTCTTTCTGGTGGTCCAATGGTTAAGAATCTGCCTTGCAATACAGGGATACCAGTTTGATCCCTTGCCAGAAAAGATTCCACATGCTCCAATACTGAAGCCCACGTGCCACATATATTGTCATTTTGGTATTTTAGAGAACAAAAAGAAAGGAAGAGAGAGAGAGAGAGGAAAAAATCTAGACCGTTACTTTTCAAAAACATAGGTCAAAAAAATTCTTAACAAAATGTTGTTGTTCAGTCACTCAGTCATGTCCAGCTCTTTGTGACCCCATGGACTGCAGCAGGCCTTGTTCCCTGGCCTTCACCATCTCCTGGAGCTTGCTCAAACTCAGGTCCATCAAGTCAGTGATGCTATCCAATCATCTCATCCTCTGTGATTCCCTTCTCCTCCTGCCTTCAATCTTTCCCAGCATCAGGGTCTTTTCTAATGAGCCAGCTCTTCCCATCAGCTGGCCAAAGTATTGAAGTCTCAGCTTCAGCATCAGTCCTTCCAATGAATATTCACGGTTATTTCTTTTAGGATTGACTAGTTTGATCTCCTTGCAGTCCAATGGACTCTCAAAAGTCTTCTCCAACACCACAGATCAAAAGCATCAGTTCTTCAGCACTCAGTCTTCTTTATGAGCGTGTATGAGGTCAAACTCTCAACTCTCATGCTCAATATATTTTGCCCTTTTCTGTGTTAACTGAAACTGAATTTAGTTACACATAGATCATTATTATAAAGTGTAATAAAATGTCCACAAAAAGCGAGTCTGATTCCAAATATCAAAGGCCAAAACTGCTCACAAAGATTCACATACAAATGGAATTCATGGAATGCAGATAATTCCTGAGGCTTGACTCATAAGACTAAACATGGTTGAAAGGACAAGATCACAAGGAATATCTGCCCACAGTCAGTTAGAGTGCCCGTCCAAAGCCACAGTCACTCACTGCATTCAAGTCAGTTAAAACAAAAAACAAAAAACAAAAAGAAGAAGAAGAAGGCTATATAAAAGAAATGATAATGAATGGGGATTGTGTTTAAAAAAAATGTTTCTTCTTTTTAACTTTTCTGTTATGAGAAAAATTAGTGAAGAAGCATATGATTGATCCTAAATTTTAAAATATAAAAAATAAAGGAGAACTGAAACATACTTAACCAGTAAAAAACACCTGTGCTAAGTGGCTTCAGTCATGTCCAACTATTTAGGACACATGGACTGTAGGCGGCCAGGCTCCTCTGTCCACGGGATTTTCCAGGCAAGAATACTGGAGTGGGTTGCCATGCCCTCCCCTCCAGGTGATCTTCCTGACCCAGGGATTGAACTTGCATCTCTTACACCTCTGGCATTGGCAGACGGGTTCTTTACCACTGGTGCCACCAAATTCATGGTAAAATAGAGTGCTTACTATGCATCAAGCATTTTACATAATGCACAAAGTAACTGAAGACAAGAAACAACCATGTGAACAGCTTCATAGGCAATCAGAAGATGTCAAGAGTTTCCTCTAAAAAAACAAACCAAGTTCTGACAAATAGGAACAGATAATTTACCTAAGAGGAAATAATAAATACTAAACAAACACATGCAAAAATGTTCACCTTCTCAAGAAGACAAAGAAACTTATATACCTCTATATTATATATACATTTGGGAAATTAATATAGTGATCTGTGTGGCTTGAGGGCTTCTGGTGGCTCAAACGGTAAAGAGTCTGCCTGCAATGCAGGAGACTTGGGTTCAGTTCCTGGGTAGAGAAGATCCCCAGGAGAAGGAAAAGGCAACCCATTCCAGTATCCTTGCCTGGAGAATTCCATGGAAAGAGGAGTCTGGTGGGCCACAGTCCAGGGGTCACAAAGAGACAGTCAGACATGACTGAGCAACTAACAATTTCACTTTCACTTTTCCTTCATGTAGCTTGAATCATAAACATGCTCAATAGTCCCACTCCTGTGAATTTATCCTAAGAAGAAATTAATTAGAAATAAATATATACACACATAGAATATATATATATATGTATGTGTATAAGTTAACATTGGAATGCTTTGCAAAATCTGATACATCAACCTGGGGTGTGGGGAGTTTTTAATCAAAATAAAACCAATCACCTAAAAGTCTATGGAAAATAGTAAACAGGAAAATATTAAGATAAACAGCATACAGTGTTTAGATTCAATAGGAATATCACCATGTAAGTACATATTCATGTGGACAAAGACTAAAAAGGTAAGGTGCAAAAATTAAAATTGTTGTTAGTGATATAATACTTACAGAAATCTCATTCAAAACCTTTAACATTACTGCTCCCTTATCTTCTAAATGAAAAACAAGTAACTCATATCATTTCTTAAAAATCCTTAAAATCAACTTTTGCCACAACTCTTCCACCAAGTGAAACAAAATACATAAAATTTAGAATGTTGTTACCTATAAAATAAGAAATAGCATAAAAGAAAATATCCCCTCAAGAATGTGATTTGTGGCTAATAAAAACAATAATAGTATTAATAAACCTAAGTCCTCACAGTGCCCCTAGGATGTCTATCACTGGTTGGTACTACAAACCTAAGAATCCCCACAATAATCTTTTCTAGTCTGTTGAATTCCCCTGCAGTGCTTTTCCAGACTAACTGAAGAGTTCAATCTTGCAGTATTTGTAAAGTATGTTATCTGTGGAGTACTAAAGGGAAAGCACAAATATTTTTGCCTACGCTTGCTTATTTATCTGAACATGTTGAAACCGCCGCCTCTGTCTCGGCCCTTAGGTGAACTTTGGAAGTTCTTTGGTTTCTCCCTGGAGTTCTGTACTATCATTCTCTCTTTTCTCTGTGCACACAATTAACAGTCTCTGTCAAATTGGCTTCTCCACCTTCTCAGCTTCCTTTCGAGGATACACTAGCCCCCTGGAGAGCCATTCTTGAAAGAAATGAAAGCCAACAGACTATCTATGGTAAATGTCAGGATTCAGGGGATGAAGACCCTTTGTGGGCTCTGCCAGATCCCCCCACAGATGTGTGGCTTGGATCACAGGGGGTCTGCCTTTCTCCTTCCTCTGCCCACAGCCAGCATTCAATGGGGCTGACTCGGGCTGGTGGCCGTTCAACTACAGAAGTTAATTTTTAAACATGTTGGTCTCTTTTCTCTGCCTGATGGGGAAACATATTTGCAACAAGAAAATGATATTAAAATTAACTTTCTGATAAAACTTGCCTAAAGGGAGACTTCTCAGTATCTTTTATTTTTTAAACAAATTAACCCTACCTCAGTTTTTCCCATTTCTTCTTAGTTCATGAGGCAATACGACTCTTTAAATTATTCAGCATCTTTTCAGGTAGAGAACAGACTTCTCTGTACATTCCTTCCCTTGAAGGTCATTCTCTCCCCAATTTTCTTACTTCTATACAAGCAAAGGTCCAAAGGTTGTCTTGGAAGACTCTCAAACACTCCAGCCTGAAGTCAGGGACTTCCCTTCTTCCTGAATGTAACAGATTCCTCTGTGCTCTGTGACTCTTAACTATAGAGAAGAGGCATTCTTTTTTCCTTAGGTTTATTATCCCAAAATGCAAGAGTTCAGCCTCAATCTGCATATCATCATCTTCACATCCATGAATTCCTTCTGTCCCTAATGTAAAAGAAGATTCCTCAAGGATCTGGAGTCTTTCATACGTTTAAAAGAACCAACAACATGAGTGAATGAAGTAAACTGTATTATTTAATAGATTGGATCAGATAGGTTATTCCTAAATTTTGATTGCTGCTTTAGAAAACAAACAAAGAAAAGATTCAGCAGCAGACAATGAAATGCCTGAAATCTAGGAAGAATGGATGTCAGCAAATCATTATCTTGATTCCTGTATGGCCCTAAATATAAAATATATTAACCAACTTTTCTGGACAAACCACCAGTCCCCACAATCTCACCGCCCTACACCCAGAGGTAAGGGTGTGCACTGTCCCTGCAGCAGGCCTGTTACTGGGGTTTCAGGCCCAATCAGATGATGTAGATGTATCAGGGGCAGACCAATGAGACCTAGACATGCCGGCCCCGCAGGACAAAGTCACATTCAAGCTCCCACATGTGCCATTTCACAGTCACAAACCCACTTACCACCTAAAGACCATGTGCGCCAAGTCAAATGGCCCAGCCTGTAAAATGCAGAATGCCACACCTTGAGACAGATAGCCATAAACTGGCATGGTCAGGGAAACCCAAGAAAAAGGAAGTAAACTCAAACACTGCTACTGCTAAGTCGCTTCAGTCGTGTCCGACTCTGTGCGACCCCATAGACGGCAGCCCACCAGGCTCTGCTGCCCCTGGGATTCTCCAGGCAAGAACACTGGAGTGGGTTGCCATTTCCTTCTCCAATGCATGAAAATGAAAAGTGAAAGTGAAGTCACTCAGTCGTGTCTAACTCTTCCCGACCCCATGGACTGCAGCCTATCAGGCTCCTCCATCCATGGGATTTTCCAGGCAAGAGTACTGGAGTGGGTTGCCATTGCCTTCTCCGAAACTCAGAACACTAGAGCAAACGAATACATAACGCAGGCTAGAAACTCAGAGCCATGACAATTTACACCAGTATAGATTTCCCAAAGCATTCTGCAATTCTATTTCAATCACAACATTAAAGCATGGAGATGGTTCTTCTTTCTATTCCCATGGTTTCCTTAACCTTTACTAAGACACAACATGAATGCAGGTAACCAAATCAACTGCCTCCCCACAGGAAAAAAGGAAAACTCTCAGAAACCTCTTGTTTGTATAAATCATTTCCCCAAACCTTCCTGCCAAACTTTTGACCTATTGTTTCTCAACTTACCAATCTTTGGCAGTGTGTGGTAATAAACTTAAAAAGTGAAGTTTTGGTCACAAAGCATAGTTCCTACTTTGAATAACATTCTAAGTTATTTTTCTTCAAGTTGCATGGCCCTGCTATTTTTACATATGAAAACAGCCATAGTGTGCCTTTTTGTCTCCCTGAGGGCTTCTCATAATGTATTTATAGGACTGGAAGTTCTCGAAACCCAAACATAATTTACTGTACCATTTTCAATGACAATTTTGGTTTTGTCTTTCTCTTATCCTAAGGGAGAATCAATTACCCAGCAAACTGATTTATCCCTCATCTTTTTATCCTCAGAGGCCAATGATGAGAATTGACTTTGGTCTTAACTGGTCTATTTCTGGCTGTTAGCACATGTTAATCCTCAAACACAGGTTTGCTGGACTAAGTAACAAACTGGGCATCTAGCAACAGAGGTTCTGATCTCTCTTATTTTTTCACTTACTCACTGGGAAGCCTTAAACAAGTCAGTTGTTATTCTCTTAGTTTCTCTGATTATAGGATGATTACCAAGCAGTCAAAAGGGATATATTTTGTTGTTCTTTCAATTAAGAAATAATTAAACTATAATGGTATTCACTACTGCAATTATATAAGGCTTAAGCAACCAACTCAATCTACAGCCACCAAATCCATACCATGTACCTTCATAAACCACAGCCCCAGCACACACCAGAACTAGGAAGCAAGGAAAGACTACACTGTATTTGAACTGACAGTGAGATACATTTCCCCAAAGTCCTGGAATCAGTACACAATAAGGGCAACCAAATCTTGAGCACCTACAGCATGGAGGCTTTGGGAACTCTCATTACCCAGGGTCCCATCAGGAACTCACGTTATCAAGTTCCCAACAGGGTCCTCAGGACTCCAAGAGGACTCTAGTTCATTAAGGCTGCTGGAACCACCCCAGAGATTTGAATGGAGTCAGGTCTTGATCTACATCAAGTCCTTAGGAGCTCAGGCTATCCTGAGAAGTATGTGCCCTGGGAGAATTTGGAGGTCCAGGCCCCTATGTGTGAAACCCCTTATGGAGTCCCACTGGGAAGAAGGAAGAAAGAGCACTCAAAAAAAACAAGACACTTTAGATAAAGCAAATTCTTGAGATCTGCTCAGAAAAATGTAGGACCTTCAGGTGCTTCATAGGTTTTAAATCAAAATCCTCAGTGTTAGGTAGTTAGAACAGGAAACAGGAGTCCAAAATGGCAGTGGCTAAAAGACAAGGAAGTGAAAAGCCCACAAAAATAGAACAAAGGAAGGTCAAAGGAAGGTCCAAGGACTGGAGTGAGGACTTCAGGTAGAACAAGCAGCCCTCCTTGCTAGCCCAACTTACATGGGGCAGGCCCAGGGGGAGGAGAAATCATAAAAAGAGGAGCCAAGGGCCCTCTCACTCTCTCCCCTACATCCCCCACCAGCGCCCCACGCTGGCACGGCTCCCCCACTCTCTTCTCTTCACATCTTTGGGTCGGCATGCCCTCACGCCTCAAGGATGGATTCTGCTGCTATCTTCCAAATAAAATAGAGCTGTAACATGGAGCTGTAACACTGGTTTGTCTAAGAGCTATAACACAGTCTGTCCAAGACCCAAGAGCTGTGACGTGCCGAGGACTTTAATGTCCATCACTCCAAATCTTTATTGAGACGAGACAGAACCAAGGAGAATACACTTGCTGGACACTCAGGATGACCCTGATCTGTAGATTCCCCTAGAGCACAGCGATGTTACACAGAGGGACCTTCTAAGATACACCTCCTGCAACAGGCACTCTGGCCAGAGATTCTCTACCATTCTGAGGCTTCTGGCATGGTCTGAGGGCTCTAGACCCTGGAGAGGCCATCGGCTAGCACTTCTACCTCAGCAGCCAAGCATCCCCTTGGTGACACACTGCTAGGCCCGCAAATACACCTGCTTAAAGATTCATGCCCAAACACAGACACACAAAATCCACTGTAAATATTTACATTCTGAAGGTTTTATTTGTTATTGCTTAAGATGTGAGGTTCAGACATAGAAGACGGATTTATGGTTACCAAAGGGGAAGCAGGGAGGGATAAATTAAGAGGACTATCAGATTAACATACACACATTACTATATATAAAAATAGACAACCAACAAGGACCAACAATGGCACAGGGAGCTCTACTCAATATTTTGTGATAAACCTATAAGGGAAAGAATCTGAAAAGAATACACACACACACACACACACACACACACAGACATATATATGTAATATGTATGTGTGTGTGTGTATATATATATATATATGTGAATCATTGCCTTGTACACCTGAAACTAACACAGCACTGTATGTAAAGCAGCTATACCTTGATTTAAAAAAAAAAATCATGTGCTGCCCCTCCTCAAAAAAAATGTGGTTTTTTTTCCCCACCTCCAAGTCCTGGGTGCTATTAACAAGTATTTAACTCACCCACTGTTATTTTCTATTCTGCTAGTCTAAATCAATCAAAGGACCTTCACTTCACCAGTCCCACGGTGTAACATCCCATCAAGGTCTGTCATTCAGCAAAAGCTGGCTGTAGCTTGAATGCACCGCCTCCACCCCAAGCTCAACTTCCCCTTAGAAGAAGGAAGTGATGGGGTTGGAAGATAGCCCTAAAATGTGGTCATTGTTATTGTGAATCTTTCAATAGACCTTTACCTCTGTAAAGGTTTTGGGGTTCGGCTCACAAAGACCTGTGGGAAGGTCGGTGCTCCTGGTCCCCTTTCACTTTTATCTACGTCATGTGCTACCTCTTTACTAGAAACTGAAACTCATAAAGTGAAAACTACCCTCCAAAAAGAAGCCAGGATTCTTTAAAAACCAGAGACTGAAGGGGTTCTCTGTACTCATGTGATGATGAAGTTAAAATGAATCTGGATGACACTATCTCTGAGAACGCTCCTTGTCTGCGAGTTTTAAATGCATGTCCTCTGAAATTTCTTTAAACACTTTTCCCCTTTGACATTTTTTTATCTTCTATGTAAATAAATCAACTGTATATGGCAAAACATGCAAAGAAAAGGAGAATTACAGAACAACGGGGTAATATTAATTTCAAAATACAGAAAGCTAAAATAAAAATTAGCTTATTTTCAAAATGTTTAATATATTGCTAATTCTTTCAGGAAGAGTTTTATTTTCACTTTGGGATTAGGCTTAAAGTCCACAGTTTTGTTTCTTTAAAAAACAGTTACTGGCAAATGGGCTCAAAATACTTTCTGCCTCTAAAAATAAACACGTTTCTTTTGAACACTTCACTTTAAAGTTTTGGCTATTCCCAGGACAGAAGGGTCTAGTTAATCAGCAATTTTTAAGCGAAGGGAGCTCAGGCAGGTTACAGAAATTCTTTCGGGGAGCCCTGGGCCTATCCTCCATCCACACCATCCAGCAAATTACAGTACTTTGTTAGCTCCCAACAACAAAAGAGACCTACAGAGCCAGGAGGGTGGGAGTGAGGCAGTGGAGAGGTGGAGGGTGGGGGCGGGGTTGCTGGGGGACGGGGCAGAGGGGTGGAAGCGATGATCCAGGATAAAGCAACCCTCAGTACTAAAAGTAATTTTAAATGTTTTTGTCCTTTTGTATAAGAAAAAGATGGTTAAAAATTAAAAGGAACAAACCATTGGATGCTCTGAAGGATTGTTAACTAACAAATGCCATCTGTAATTAGAAAAAAAACAAGGAAGGGAGAGAAGGAAGCAAGTGAGCCAGGAGAGCAAAACTAACAGGAATATTACACCTTTCAAGCCTCGGAAAAGTTGAACTGTGTTGATCCTCCTGTTTAACATCCCTGAAACCAATAACCATCTAGAAAGTAGATACAAACTGGCCCACAAAAGAAACAAATAACCTAACATGTCCTTTAGTGTTGTGATCACTGGTGGCGGAGGAGGGAGTAGAGGTGGGGAAGGAGCCAAAAATCATAAACAACCCAGATAGGGCTTTTTTTTCCTATTTTTATTTTATATTGTAGTTAATTAACAATGTTGTGTTAGTTTCAGGTGTACAGTAAAGTGATAGTTATTTATACACACACACCTCTTTCTTTTTCAAATTCTTTTCCCATTTAGGTTATTACAGAGTATTGAGCAGAGTTCCCTGTGATATACAGCAGGTCCCTGTTAGCTATCTAACCCATAGTTTAAACAGAGAAAGTTCCAGAAAGAACTTCCTGAGCAACAGCCTCAGTTCTTCCATTTACTTTACAGTTTCTTTTATATCCTGTGGGCCACTCTGGTTCACTAAGGAAGCAAGCGTAACTTTCATTTTCCTGCTTTTGATTTAATAAAGAGGAAAAAAAAAAAAAAGAACTTTAGAATTTCCCATAAAGACTTTCCTCCCATGCTTTAGAGTTACAATAAGGTCAACCCTTTCGCCAGCATGACCATGGAAATGTGGGGAAATCAAGTCCATCTTCACAATCAGTGTTAAGAGAATGCCAAATCCACTCCAAATAATGGAACACGTTCATGTCTGCAGTCACAGGCAATGCCCTTGGTGTACTTGACATGAACCTGATTAGGGAATACTGAAAGATCCTTTTAAAATATGAACAACTATGTGTAATAGTTGGAAATAATATTGGAAAGACAAAGCCATGATAGGTTTTATGTGACTTCTTAAGTACAAATGTTAAAGAATGTGTTTATTAAATAGCAGTTTACCAAAAAAATTCAAAAGTAATATACAAATCAATAAGGAAAAGATAAACAACCTAACAGGAAAAGAAGCAAAACACCTGAACAGGTACGAGGGCATAAAAAAAAAAAAAAAAAAAACCTAACTATCCAAAAATGGATAAACTGTGACCTATTCATACATTAGGGTATTAAACACTGAAAATGAATAAATCAGCTACCCATATCAATGCAAATGCAGCTCACAAATATAAAGTTGAAAGAAAAAGAGCAACCTGTAGAAGAATGCATACAAATGGGTACTATGTATGGTATTAAAAACATTGCTTATGGGGGTCCATGATGGGCCTGATATTCGGCCAGTACACCTTGGCATGGCTAGATCTGTTGCCAGCATCCATTATGAGCGGCCATATCCACACACCCCAGTTTGTTAAATACTTTGAAAATCACCCTTACTATTCAAATATAATAAAGCTGTAAAGAAATGCATGAGACTGATAAACATCAAATTCAGGATAGCTGCTACCTCTGAGGAGGAAGAAGGGGTCACAACCATGTTAGTAACAATTTATTTCTTATGTAGTATGCTAAAACACTTAGGTACTTAATAGTATGGTGGTTTATACCTTTTCATAGGTTTTAAATAATAGATAATATAAATATTTTAATACACACACACACACATATCTATGCCAGCAAGAGCCAGGAATCTGGAGGTAGCATTTTTACTCCTTGTTCCGCCAGTTATCAGCTGTAGCTTGCCATCCCTGAATCTTGGATTGTCTTCTGTGAAATAAGAAGATTCAGGTATCATTCAGTCTAAAATTTAAAGTCAACGTGATGGGTGTTGAACTCCCTGGACTCTAGTAACAACCCATCACTTCTGTCACTGTACAAGTGACAAATCAGATATGAGACGAGATACTAACTCACTGTGGATAGCAGACACACATTTTAAAGTCACCCTAGGAACGGACTTGAATCCCATGACATTCTCTCTTTCACCATCCTTTGCGATGATGGTGAACCTTTGAGAGCTATCTGGTGGGGTTTAGGAGAGCGAACCAATGAATATCAGTAAACGGGTGGGGACAGTCTAACTGACCCGAGACAAAACATACTTTGTATTTAGTTGTGCTTATAGGTTATTTTATTGGAGAAGGAAATGGCTACCCACTCCAGTATTCTTGTCTGGAGAATTCCATAGACAGAGGAGCCTGGAGGGCTACTATCCACGGGGTCGCAAAGAATCAGGCACCACTGAGCAACCAACATACATACACACACATATGTGATTTTAAATAATCATGATATTCTTGAGGCAGAGAAACTAAGACCATTAGCATCAGAGTCTTATTCAAGAACGTAAAACTGTCTGAGATAAACCCAGGATTTGAACTCATAATTGGTATCTTAGGAAAGGTTCAGCTCTTACTTAACTTATGACTTCTCTATTATTTCTCATACCCTCAAGACTCATTTTAGAGAAGAGATCCCCTCTACTCTCTACAATCTGATTTTGACTAATTTACCAAGACTTATATGGTGCACAAAGCAAATAAACTAGCAAATCCTTCAATCATTCAGTAAATCACTGCAGATTTTAACATGTAGATCACAGATTCTGGTACATAAAAGTTAATTTAGAGAGTACTATGACCTAAAGAGTAAACGACATATCTTCTAATTACTTTAGGTAAGGAATCCGCCTGCAATGCAGGAGATGTGGCAGGAGCGACAGGTTCGATCCCTGGGTTAGGAAGATACCCTGGAGCATGAAACGGCAACCCACTCCAATATTCTTGCCTAGAAAATCCCAAGGACAGAGGAACCTGGCAGGCTACACAGTCCATGGGGTCTCAAAAGAGTCAGATACAACTTAGTGACTAAACAACAGCAACAAAGGGTTTTTCAGACCAGAATTTTAAGGAAATTGTTCTAGAGATATTTTTAATTCAAATCTTCCCCAACTTAGAGCTCCTGTCTGTCCTTTTTGAGTTTGTTTCCGTTGAACTCTTTACTTCTAAGGAACTATCCATTACTACTTTGGTAGAGTTCTAACAAAATACTAGACACCTAGTCTTACCTAACCAGCATTATGACTGGTTACTGGGAAAGTAAATGAGGAAACAAACAAAAAAAAAACTGAAAAATTAACTGTTGTGTGGTTTGGAAGCTGTTTTTTTCTAGGGTGTCAGCCAGCAGTGCCATTCTTCAACAGGTATTCATTTATTTAAAAGGTATTGAATCAAGCAACTAGAGAAATAGAGAGTGCCTTCAGTTCTTAGGGTGGCCAAGAGTCAGACTGAGCACACACACACACTTAGGCTGAAAAAGGGATTTGAGTTCTGAAGTAGATTTAGGAGGTTTTGGACAGCAGATCAATGAATACCAGTATAGCATCTACTAGAACCTAAAAGTGAGATCATTCCTTCTCCCAGGCTTCCCTCCTGACTCCCTACAGAGCTTGCAAACTAGTTTCCATTTCTAAACTCACAGAAGTTTCTCACCTGAAGAGAAACAACCGGAATTATTTGTTTCTGAATTTATCTACAGATACAGTTTTCAGTTCTGTGGGCACAATTTTAAGATCTGATATGAGGTTACATCATCTCAGGGAAAGAACAGAATGTACTTCTGTGTATACAAAATTATCTTTGTTGTTACTTATGTGTGCAGGGACTCCATTAGAAATTTGTCTGGCTTAAAAAAAAATCCTACTTCTGTCCATTTCTAAGGTTACTTTTTCTTCAGTATATCTTCTACATCATTAAAATATTTAGAAGTTATACACTTATGTGTGAAGAAAAACTTCCTGAAACATAAATAATCCTTCTGACCCTTTAACTCCAGTAACTCAGAGTACGAAAATCTTAAATTTTCTCTTCATGGAATTTCAGACTACAATTTTGAGATTTCTAAAGAAATATTTTTTCCTTCTCTCAAAGCCCTCCCTATGGAAAGATCTCTGACCAGTCCCCAGCCCCCAAAACTCATATAAACATAAAACATCCTCAAAACAGAATCCACCTAAGTAGTTTTCTCCCCATTGATGAACAACTGGAACACTCTCAAGAAAGTGTCTTGTGCATTTTACCGTATTTTCCTGAGTAGAACCAAAACTGGGACCAATGAAGAATCTTGAGAAATAGGACCACTGGGACAAAACAAAATTTTATGCAGCCCTTTGGTTGAAACTCTTCTAACTTATTTAGTTAAGAAGCTAAGAGAGGTAGTGAGATCTGTATCTGCTTAAAAAACACACCCCAGTATTTGTACATTCCTTCCAACAACCTACAGTGCAATAAAAGCGAAATGTAATGAGGTCTCCTTTGTCATAGCCTGAGAGTACGAACAGGTAAATTCTGCTTACATGGATGACCAAAATTGTAGGTCCTCTATTTGATAATGATAAAACAGTAGAAAGAAGAGCTAATATTTAGTTCTTCAGTTCAGTTCAGTCACTCAGTCATGTCCAACTCTTTGAGACCCCATGAATTGCAGCACGCCAGGCCTCCCTGTCCATCACCAACTCCCGGAGTTCACTCAAACTCACGTCCATCAAGTCCGTGATGCCATCTAGCCATCTCATCCTCTGTTGTCCCTTTCTCCTCCTGCCCCCAATCCCTCCCAGCATTAGAGTCTTTTCCAATGAGTCAGCTCTTCGTGTGAGGTGGCCAAAGTACTGGAGTTTCAGCTTTAGCATCAGTCCTTCCAAAGAACATGTTTTTGTGTCAAACATTTTACATGTACTGTGTCTTTAATCCTCACAAGATAGACACCATCTACTCCATTTAGGGGAACAGGGAGGATAAGCACCTTTCCTGAGAACACCAAGTTACTGGCAACTCTTGCTTGAACACAAATGTGCAGGCTCCAAACTCCATGTCCTTGAAATTCCTAACAGCCAATGAAGTGAAAAGTCGCTCAGTCGTGTCCGACTCCTTGCAATCTCATGGACTATACAGTCCACAGAATTCTCCAGGCCAGAATACTGGAGTGGGTAGCCTAACAGCCAAGATATACCAACCTATACTAACTTGGTCCGTGAGTTTTAAGAGAAATTTACCAGAACACATATTGTCTAAGCATTCAAAATATGAAGTAATTAAGAGATTAATATAGTGACTATAATGAGCTTATGTTAGTTTAAATTTGCAGTTCTCTGTCCTTTCTTCTCAAGTAAATAAATAAGATAAAACATGTTTTTGCCCAGTGTTGCAGTTAACTGGCAAACTTGTGTAATAAATTAACTAACAGAACTGGTTTAGCAACAAATGAGAAGCTCAAGTTCTGTAAATTCTAATCCTAGGTATGTCACTGATTTGAAAGGTAATCTGAGAGCATTTAACATAAATTACATTTGATGTTTATAGGGCTCTCAGAACACGGTCTAAAAGAAGAATCTGTATTTATGAAACTTCAATATAAACTCTGATACTAAATATCTGAGTGAAAAGGAAAAAGCTTAAAATCTAGTTATTTTGCCTAATTGCTGCCAAGGTTACAACTATTCATAAACATTTAAATAGGATAAACAAAGAACTGTCCACAGCGATTATCTCTAGGGACAGAGACAACAGAAATAGAAAGTGAAAATAACACGAAGGCGAACTTTTGCTTTTTAATGTGTGTGTGTTGTATGTGTGTAGCTGGATTTTTGCCATAAAGTTTTTAAGACATGCTCAAAGTCTTCCCAGTCTTAACTTTTATCTGCATTCATGATCTTGACCTCAGGATTACACGTTTTAAAGGTGGCAACATTAAGGAAAAGAGCATCATTCTCTGCCCTGGCTCATCCTCTCTAACCCAATATAACAAGGCTCATTTTATAAAGTTAAAACCCACTCGTAGCCAAACGTTTCCATTTTATCAGAAGCAAGGGAAAAAACAGTCTTGGAGGATTTCAACCTTCAAGCAGTTCTGAAAGGAAAGGAATATTAGAACTTGAGAAATATGGTTAATTATGAAACTCCCTCAACAGTCTTCGGGTAACAAATACTAACCACCTAATTAGAGGGCTGTTCTCTCCTTGTGCTAAAGAATATGTAATGAGAGTCTGAATGCAGAAATAATGAAAACTGCCGCAGAGGACAGTTCAATGCCTTCAGTACCCATTCACTCAATCTTTCTAGCCCCAGCTCTCCTCTTGCTCCAATGAACTTGAAGAAAATGACAAAAGTGAGAAATGCTTTGAAATTAGGGTTAATGTTTAAGCATTATAATATCAGGCCTCTTCTTGACCTTTATTTCTTCATCAATAAAAATGCTATTTGCTTTCAATGATGATTTGTGAAGATGCTCAGCATAAACCTGAGACACAGTAGGTGCGTAATAAATGTTAGTTTCCTTCTTTCAGAACTAAACTCCCAACTGCCAGCTCACTAATCTTTGAGCCCCAAAGGCCCTGCATTTAAACAGTCTTTAAAATAAAGATTGTCATTAAAGACAAATAAGGACAGACTGGATAAAGAAGATGTGGTGTGTGTGTGTGTGTCTATATGCATATATATATATAGTTTTAGTCAGCCATAACAGAGAAGGCGATGGCACCCCACTCCAGTACTCTTGCCTGGAGAATCCCATGGACGGAGGAGCCTGGTAGGCTGCAGTCCATGGGGTCGCTAAGAGTTGGACACAACTGAGCGGCTTCACTTTCACTTTTCAGTTTCATGCATTGGAGAAGGAACTGGCAACCCACTCCAGTGTTCTTGCCTGGAGAACCCCAGGGACGGCAGAGCCTGGTGGGCTGCTGTCTATGGGGTCTCACAGAGTCGGACACGACTGAAGCAACTTACCAGCAGTAGCGGCAGCAAACAGAATGAAATAATGCCATTTGCAACAAAATGAGATTATCATACTAAATGAAGCCAGACAGAGAAAGATAAGTATCGTACGATATCATTTATATGTAGAATATATTTTTCAAAAGATACAAATCAGCTTGTTTATTAAAAAACAGAGAGACTCACAGACAGAAAACAAACTTATGGTTGCCAAAGAGGAAGGGGGACAAATAAATTAGGAATTTGGGATTAGCATAGACACTCTATATAAAAATTCCTATACACTCTGTATGAATCACTATGCTATATACCTGAAATTAACAGGACACTGTAAATCAACTGTACCTCAACTTAAAAAAAGACCCAGTAGACCATCCTGCCACCAGACCATTGGTTTCCCCCATACCTTCTTCTATGGTGACTCTCTCTCAAGTAATAGCACCAGCATTCTTCTTGGCCTCAAATTTAGAATCCTCTCTCTTCCAGCTCCTTTTAATCCCCTCTGAGTTTGTTCTCTAAATTTCATCACTCATCTAGATTTCTAAAAACGTCATTTTAATTGGATTTCTTGCCTCTCCACTTCATTTTTCAGGCCATTATTGTGAAATAGAGCTCACACCATGTGCATGCTGTAGGTTCTCACTGACGAGAAGAATATGGTCCAAACGTTCCATGAGCACAATGCCCTGCAATCTAACCGCAAAGCATCTCTCCACACCTCTCCCACTACAACCTGCCACGAGCCCTGTGCTTCAGTTTGTGATACTTTTCAGCCTGCAATCTACTATCCTCCATTTTCCACCCATGAAAGCTCTACTCTGCACTCTAAACCCAGCTATATGCCCAGTTCAAATGTCAATATCCTATACAAAATTAGCCCTAACTTCCCCAAAGTGGGCATTAATGACCATAGCACTTTGCTAGCACTTCAGGTGGCACTTCTTTCATTCTGGATCATACTAGAATGACTTGTTTACAAGGCTATCTGTCCCAGTTCCTGCAAAAAGGGAGCCATGCCTGATTGCTGGTTGTCCTCTAACACCTGCCACTTGGCCCCTTGTTCACTGCACTCTTGAACTGAATGCAATAATTAGCACTTATTACCATGTGCTCTACAATGTTTGATCATCGGTGCTGTACTGTCCACTACATGTGTTGCCTCAGTAATATTCATAACACTCCCATGAGGTAGGTGCTATTTTGCCTTTTATTTTACAGATGAAGAAGCTCTACTCAGGGAGGTTTATAATTTGCCCAAAGTGACGATGTTAATATATGGCAAAGCAAGGATTTGAACCAGGGTCCATCTGACTTCAGAAGTTATATTCATCATTACACAATATCACAGACATTTCAAAAATTCACTTGTCCTTTAGTACTTCTGCACCCTGGAGTATTACTCAAGATGAAGACTCCAGTAAATTACATTTTATCCTGTCAGCATGTGGAGACCAATTTTGGTTCTGCTCTATTCCAGGGTCATAAACGAGCAGGTTCATAGTCTTCCAGATTAACTTCTTCTCTTTTCTTATACCCACCCTCATTTCCCTAAAAAAAACAGAAGAAAAATGATTTGGAATGCAGAGCCAGTAGGAGAATGAAATCATTCCTTCATGGTGGAACTCACCACATTAACAGTAAGCTTCTAAGGTTCAGCAAGCATATATAACCTGAAAGAATATGTTGAATCACTTCAAAACATACTTTCCCAACTCAAACCAGAAATCACCAGCTGTTGCTAAGAAAACACACAGCCAACTGTGAGACAATATGATGACTCATGAAAGGAGCAAGCTTACCTTCCAAGTCTCAGAAACCATCACGAACACAGTCTTGTAACCAAACCTTCAACCTGTGGTTATAGATTGAGAGTTTCCTTTTCACTTGGCTCAGAAGGAAATATAATCAGTTCTGGACTAAACACTATTTACAAAATTAATTATTACCCAACTTAGTCGGAACTTTCTATGATGAAAAAGAGTACAGAGACTACAAAGGTAACATACTTTCTTTTAAACAAAGGCCTATTAACAGGAGAAAGTTTTTTACTCAATGTCATCAAATGAGTAACTACAAAAGAAAGTCAAGCAAGAGATTGCTAGTTACCTATTTTGTCAACATACTAGCACAAATAATAAAACATGCCTTTAACTGATTTATAAATAGGCTATATAGTAAATCCTCTTGTTTTCTTTCTGAACCACTAACAATTTTTAACTAAAAGTTCCAGCGTGCATTCGTGCATTATTTTATCAAACAATCTCATCAAACATTGATTATAGCCTACCACAGTACTAACAACTTAGATGCATGAGTCGTTGCAGGGTTTTTTTTAGGTTTATTTGAGGGCATGGGGAACAATCCTGAACAGCTTTATTTATTTTGTTGCACTTTACACTTCATATAAAAATTATTTCTTACTAATCAGCATTTTTTTTTAAATGAAAATTAGCTAACTCCTACAGTGTGCTTGCTCAGTTGTATGTGACTTTGTGATACTATGGACTGTAGCCTGCCAGGTTCCTCTGGTCCATAGGCTTCTCCAGGCAAAAACACTGGAGTTGGTTGCCATGTCCTCCTCCAAGGGATCTTCCAAACCCAGGGATCAAACCTGCATCTCATGAGACTCCTGCACTAGCAGGTGGATTCTTTACCACTGAACAATCTGCTGCTGCTGCTGCTGCTGCTGCTGCTGCTGCTGCTGCGTCACTTCAGTCATGTCTGGCTCTGTGCAACCCCAAAGAGGGCAGCCCACCAGGCTCCCCTATCCCTGGGATTCTCCAGGCAAGAACACTGGAGTGGATTGCCATTTCCTTCTCCAATGCAGGAAAGTGAAAAGTGAAAGTGAAGTCACTGAGTAGTGTCCAACTCTCAGTGACCCCATGGACTGCAGCCTACCAGGCTCCTCCGTCCATGGGATTTTCCAGGCAAGAGTACTGGAGTGGGGTGCCATTGCCTTCTCCGACTGAACAACCTAGGAAGCCCCAAACTCCTACAGTCTGATCCATTAATTAACATATCACTCAAACCTGAAGAGCTCAGGTGTATTACAATCGGCTTTTCCTCAGAATACTACAATTAGTCCTCCAAAGTCAAAGCGGGAGAAAACAGGTAGTATATCTGTGTAAGTTAATTCTGTTCCCTTTCTCAAAACATGAACTATCTCATAGCCTGAGCTCTAACTAAACAGGTTATCTCTAACCTTGATAAGGAGACTGTGTGTAGTGCAAGCCAGAATCAAGATTGCCGGGAGAAATATCAATAACCTCAGATATGCAGATAACAGCACCCTAATGGCAGAAAGTGAAGAGCAACTGAAGAGCCTCTTGCTGAAAGTGAAAGAGGAGAGAAAAAAAGTTGGGTTAAAACTCAACATTCAAAAAACAAAGATCATGGCATCAGGTCTCATCACTTCATGGCAAATAGACGGGGAAACAATGGAAACAGTGACAGACTTTATTTTGGAGGGCTTCAAAATCACCAGACAGCATGTTAAAAAGCAGAGACATTACTTTGCTGACAAAGGTCTGTCTAGTCAAAGCTATGGTTTTTCCAGTAGTCGTGTATGGATGTGAGAGTTGGACCATAAAGAAAGCTGAGCACCAAAGAATGGATGCTTTTGCACTGTGGCATTGACGAAGACTCCTTGGACTGCAAGGAGATCCAACTAGTCCATCCTAAAGGAGATCAGTCCTGAGTATTCACTGGAAGGACCAATGCTAAAGCTCCAATACTTTGGCTACCTGATGCAAAGAACCAACTTGTTGGAAAAGACCCTGATGCTGGGAAAGATTGAAGGTGGGAGAAGGGGACGACAGAGGATGAGATGGTTGGATGGCATCACTGACTTGATGGACATGAGTTTGAGCAAGCTCCGGGAGTTGGTGATGGACAGGGAAGCCTGGTGTGCTGCAGTCCATGGGGTCGCAAAGAGTCAGACATGACTGAGTGACTCTACTGAATGTTTGCATAGGAGTTCATTTCACTATTATCTCTGCTTTTGAATATATTTAAAATTTTTCATAATAAAGTGTTCTAAAATCTAGTTTACTTTTGCTCCAGTGTCAGACAAAACTTTACCATTTTGGATCTCTGTTTTACCCACATAACAATTCATGTTTGACAGTCCATTAGTGTCAAAATAGTTCTTAAAGTACCACATGGTAAATATCACATTTCTAAATCATATTTGTAGAAACTAGGACCCAGGGAAAAAAAATCTCAGAGATCATCTAATCCTCTGTGCCAATGGTTCACAATCTTGTGCATGCATCAGAATCACTTGGAAGACTTGTTAAACACAGATCGCTGGGCCTCACCCTCTACATTTCCAAACCAATAGGTTTGATGCTATTGGTCCCTGGACCACACTTTGAGAACCACTGCTCTAAGCTTGCACCCATTGCCTAGTTCGTATCTCCATTGCAGTGGTCACCAATTACCACATTGGAATGCATGCTCCTGTGCTTATGGGCCCTTTTCTTAAAAGAGAGTTGGCTTTCAAAGGGTAGGAGACATAAATTTTCATCAATGTGCCAGAGCCCAGATTCAACAAACATTTACAAAGTAAGTTAATTTGCTGGATGAATTAAGTTTTCCCACTCATTTATAGCTGAGTGTTTGTCAATGTATTAACCTTCAAAATATGAGTACATTTACACATACCCAGATGGAGAGGGTATCCACTCCATCCTCACTGATAAAGGAAGACTAAAAATTACCTAAAACCAGAGCAACAAATAGCAAATTTTGGCGAGTTCTAAGAACTACATCTCAGATTGGAGTTTTCAATCAAATATGGACACTGACAAGCAGAAGCTTCAGGGTCACTTTGCCAAATATGTTACTCTGACCCAAGCAGCTATAACCAAGTGCTTTTTACCTCATATACCATTGGAACAAAGAAATGCTTTGAAAGTTTCTCAGGGTCTGAATAATGTCAGCATGGGAGGACTCACTCCTGAAATTTCCCTTTTTCTACTGTTGCCGTAAGAAAAGAAAAGACAGCACACTCATCAATACCTGCACAGAGATCTCCAAGTCCAGGTGTTCTTAATCTTCTAAGACCCCACAGTGTCCTGAAGTATCTATTACAACAATGATCAGCTCAATGACAACTCAGTAATTGAGTTTAAGAAAATGAACTATGCTCTGATTTCTAAATTTCACTACTACTTTAATGTTTACACTAAAATTACAAGTTAGAATATATACATATTCATAAAGATGAATCCAATAAACTCAATATGTATAATTTATTTATTTTCACATGATGATAGCAAAATAAAGAATATAACCTGTGTAAAACATGGGTAATATATGATGTTTGGGGTTTTAGATTCCTTTAAAAAATAATTGACTGTTCAAACAAAAAACAGTAATGTAATGTGGGATCAATAAAAGACAAAAAGTTAAATGTATGACAATATCACATAGGTTAACATAGAGAAATGGGAATTAACTATTACAAGGCTCTCATGAGGTACATGACTGTAAATGGGGTGGTATAATATAACACCTGAAGGTAAACTGTGATAAGTTTATCAACCCAAAGCAAACACTAAAATAACAAAATAAAGAATGATAGCTAGGGAATTCCCTGGCACTCCAGGGGTTAGGACTCCACTCTTTCACTGCTGAGGGCATTGGTTCAATCCCTGGTCAGGGAACTAAGATTCCCAAGAGTCAAAGTGAAAAAAAAAAAAAAAAAAGGACTGTTAGCTAATAAGCAAAAAAAAAATAAATAAATAATAATGATAATGAATTCAATTAATCCAAAGACAGAGAAAGAGAAAAAAGGAAATAAAGATAAGAAAAACATGTAACAAAAACAAAATTATACATTTAAAGTGAACTATAATCAATAATCACTTTAAATATAAATGGTCTAAATACCAGAATTAAAAGTCAGAGATTGTCACATGGAGAAGCATAACTCTCCACTCCTTAAATGTGGGCTACACATAGTAACTTCCATCTCAAAAAGTACAGGACAGAATGCAGAGAAAAGAGCAACTTTATGGCAGGGAAACCTGACAAGCACTACCTCAGCTAAAGTAATCAAGTAACCTTGAATAATAATGAATAATGATGCTATGTTGATGGTATGCTCTCTTGACATGGAATAATCAGAATAAATATTGTGTTCAAGCACATACAAAACATCCTTTTCAAGCACAAAGAAAAGAAATAATAATAAAGATCAGAGTGAAAATCAATTAAATAGAAGATAGAAAATATAAAGAAAACTAATAGCCGAAACATTGAGAAGGTCAATAAAATAGCCTTTGGTTTCTTTACCTTGACACTACTGACGTTTTGGCTGAATGAGTCTTTGTTGAGATGATCTGTCCTGTTCACTGCAGATCTTTAGCAGTATCCCTGGCCTTGACCCACTAGATGCCAATAGCAAGTGCCCGCCCACCCCTACCCCAAGACATTGTCTCCAGACATTATCTCATCTCCAAAACCTGTCAAGTGTTCCAGGGGCAGTAGTACACTTCAACCCATATTCCACTCCATAAAATTTATGGCTTTATATTCTTTTATAGTTTTTCTACAAGTTTTATAACTCTTAGGAAAAAAATCTTTGTGATCTTGAGCGAGGCAAAGATTAGGTATACCACCAAAACTGTAATATCATAAAAGAATTGATAAATCAGACTTTATTAAAACTTCTGATCATAGATTTGTTAAGAGAATATAAGATGAGCTACAGATTGAAAGGAAATATTTGTAAATCACATATCTGATACAGAGTTTGTATCCAGAATATATAAAAAACTCAAAACTCAATAAGGAAGCAACCAATCCAACGAAGAATGAACAAAAGAATGCCAACAGAAACTTCAGTGAAAAAAAAGATATAATATGGATGGTAAATACGCACATCGTTAGTCATCAGGGAAATGCAAATTAAAACACAATGAGATACCACTACACATCTAATAGAATGGCGATGACAGCTTAACCATGTCAAGTGCTGGCAAGGATGCACAGCAACTGGAACCCTCACACACTACTTTGGGAATGTCTGGGAAAGTATGGAAGTTTCTTTACAAGTTAAACATACGCCTACCATATGATCAAGCCGTTCTACTCCTAGACATTTACCCAGGGAAAATGAAAGCAGATGTCCATATAAAGACTGAATATAATGTGTTTACAGCAGCTTTATTTTTAACATCCAAAAAGTAGCAAAAAAAAAAAAATGTTTATCAATGGGTGAATGGACAAATAAACTAGTGTATATTCATACAGCAGAACACCATTCAGCAATAAAAAGTAATCAACTACTGATACACAGAACAACATAGATGAATCTCAAAACAATTATACTAAGTGAAAGAACCCAGACAAAAGAGAAAACATATTATATGGTTAAATGCAAATAAAACTCTGAAAATACAAACTAATCCATAGAGTCAGAGCTATCACTGGTTGGGAAAGAAGGTAACAGGGTATAGGAAGGGACCAAAGGGAAAGATGATTCATAGGTCTACAAATAAGTAAAAAACTTATCAAATTTAACACTAAATTTATGCAGCTTACTGTATGTCAATTATACTCAATGAAACTGTTTTTAAAATTATTACACAAAAAACAGAAAGGACAGAGTTTAAGATAACAATCAAAACAGTACTTAACCTGCAACTTCCCAAAAATTACAAGCTTTAAACATAACTGATTTTACACTATTGCAGACACAATTCTTAATTTGGTGAAAGTAGGAATGGGGGCCGGAGAAGGTGATGGCACCCCAGCCAGTATTCTTGCCTGGACAATCCCATGGACGGAGGAGCCTGGTAGGCTGCAGTCCATGGGGTCGGGAAGAGTTAGACACGACTGAGCGACTTCACTTTCACTTTTCACTTTCATGCATTGGAGAAGGAAATGGTAGCCCACTCCAGTGTTCTTGCCTGGAGAATCCCAGGGACGGGGGAGCCTAGTGGGCTGCCGTCTATGGGGTCGCACAGAGTCGGACACGACTGAAGCGACTTAGCAGCAGCAGCAGCAGCAGCAGGAGGAATGGGGGCACATAACCCAGGTCATTGGAAAATGCAAAAGCAAAAACAGCAACACAACAGTGAGCACACAGTAAAGTCGTGAAGAATGGGCTATACGTTTGAATGATATTAAGATTATTTCTTAATTATAGCGAATCTGAAACATTTCATAATTATAAAAAAGGAAAAATAACTTCATTTTTTTTCCAATTTGTCTTGTCCCATTCCTAGGCAGAATTGGATGCTTTCCTCCTCCCAGGGTCCCTGGGAATACATCTTTTCTAGCACTGCCATATGTGTATTGCAACGGCTTGTCTTCACTAGACAAACAGTTCTATCAGAATACAGAATACAAAAGACAGAATACTATGTCTTTTGATGCTGGCGTAGTGGCTAAATGGGGCTTCCCAGGTGGTACTAGTGGTAAAGAATCTGCCTGCCAATGCAGGAGATGCAAGACACGCGGGTTAGATCCCCGGGTCAAGAAGATCCCCTGGAGAAGGAAATGACAACCCACTCCAGGATTCTTGCCTGGAAAATTCCATGGAAAGAGAAACTTGGCAGGCTACAATCCAGACGGAGCGCGTGCATGCACGCACACAAGCACACACACATATACATGGTGGTTAAATATAAGCGGGATCTGAGAACCTGTTTTCCTATCTATCCTAGGCTGTGCCATTCAGCTACTGGGTAGCCTCTGAAAGTTCCTTCAATTGTATTAGCTATAACATAGGGCCAATAGGGTATATATGAGAATTCACTGTGAATGTATCCAAACCTTCGCCAATGAGGCCTTGCGTGACCTGTCATCTGATTGCTGCTATTGTTGCTGTTCAGGCACTAAGCCGTGTCCCATTCTTTGCGACCCCACAGATTGCAGCACGCTAGGCTTCCCTGTCCTTCACTATCGAGTTTGCTCAAATTCATGTCCATTGAGTCAGTGATGCCATCCAACCATCTCAACCTCTGCCATCATTTGATTACCATTCTTTTTCCCTTGAGTTCTCTCCCTGCAATTGACAGTGCTCAGCCTCAAGACCTTCTCTCAGGTCCAGTCAATCCATGCACCACCAAACTCTTTCCCGACTCTTCTTCCATGCCTCTCTCCTCTCCTCACCTCCTCACCCACAATACACTTACATGCTACTTGTCTCAGCTTACATGTCACCTTCAAGGAGAAGACTTCTTACTATTCACTTAGGAACTCTTGGTTACTCTGTGTCTCAGCACCCTGTGGTTTTCTTATTTCTACCGAACAAATAGTTTGAGTCCCTACTGTGTGCCAGGTGCTGACTCTGAGGATGCAGCAGGGAATACAATAGCTCTGAGGAGGTGTGCAATCTAGTGGGGTAAGACAGAACATAAGCAGAGAAATAAAATACAGAGTATGTTAGTTAGATGATGATATGGAGCGGGGGAAATGTATGTTAGTTAGATGATGAAATGGAGGGGGGGAAATCAGTTATGAAAGGAGAGTAAGGGAGTTACAAGTGGGCTATGATTTTAAATCTGGGGTTCAGTGAAGGTTCATAATATAACTGAGTAAAGAAGTGAGGGAGATCAGAGAAAGAACCATATAGGTATGGCGGGGCATTCCAGGCAGAGGAAACAGCAAGTGTGACAGCCCACAGATAGCTAGGAAGCGAGTTTGGCTATAGAAGTATGAGGGAAAAGAAGAACAGCAGACAAAATCAAGGAGACAGGACTGGGCGGGGAGGGTCACATGGGGTAAACACCGAGGCCACTGACCAGCCTTTGCCTTTCACTCAGGGAGACTGAGGCCACTGGAGGGTTTTACACAGAAGAGAAGTGGTGTGATCTGATTTACATTTTAAAAACTACTATTAGTTTCGTGATGCCTTTTATGTTCTGCCTATCCTCCCCACCAACTAAGATAAAGGCGGGAACCACAGCTGTCCTGTGCATTGTTATAACTCCAGTACCTACCACAATACACTGAAAGCACTCAATAAATACTTATTGGATGGATGAGGTAATCTGTGTGAAGCATTTACTGGTACAAAATCAGTATTCCATAAATGGTTAGTATTATTTGAAACTCCAGAGTCCAGTACAGTGGCTGGCACAGGTAAGCATTCATTTGAGTAAATGAAAGGATAATTTTGTGAAACTACTGAAAGTTTATAGCTAAAGCATATGAGTAATGACAAATGAAGTAACTGCCTTTAATACCATCCCTTACTTATCAAGACCTGACCCTGGTTTTGAGCTTTATATTAAACTCTGATATACTATTAAGGGCATGACCCAAGAATAATCCCACTCTGACTCAGTTCTTTAAGCATACTGCAATATCCTGCAAACACACTTAGGACGAACGCACTGAAATGCTTGTAAAACTTCTAACTGGGTAAACTTATTCAAATGATTAAAAAAACAAAAACAATCAACGTACAAGTTAGAGCCAAGGTTAAGCTGGTTTGATTTTGATTTTTGTGACTTCAAATAGAGCTCGTGAACTTAAATATATGGACAGAAAACTCAGGATTTACATTTTTTGCTTATTTTGACATCTCCAGAATCTTCACCACGGGGGGGGGGGGGGGGGGGGGACTTAATGAGGATTACACCTGTTCTCTTCTCCCTCGGGTGCTTCCGGGGGTGGGGGGTGTAATGGCACAGCTAAGGCCAATCAGTTAATTATCTCAAGAAGAGTCCGGGAGAGTCTCAAGAGACTTTTCCAGAAAGGAAAGGTAAGGAAAGAAAGAGTCATGCATTAAAGTATAAAAACACACCAAATTTTCCATCTCATAAAAGGTTAACACTCACCCCGATGATGTTTACAACGGCTCAAGGGCAAGGACCTGAGTGGTGAACGGGCCAGGTGTGGTTCGGGTGTTTAACCCCAACCCTAAAAGTGGTCGAACTCATCCTAGCACAACCACAAAATATCTGCAAGGAGTTCTTCGAAGCGCTGGAACTTTTAGAAAAGCAGGTGAAAGCTGTTTGAAATCAAACTTTAAAAAAAAAAAAAAAAAAGGCGATGCCAAAGTTTAGAGCGGCTGGAAAGAACCTCCTGGCTTTGGCTCTGACTTGCCGGTGCATGTACACAATTGTGCCTGCTGGCATCTCGCTCAGACGCTCCCTTTCACTAGGGAAGGGGAAAATAATAACTTTCGGAAATAACAGGCTCCCACAAAGGCAAAGGTTACACAGGACTCCTCAACCTCCATCAAAAAGGGTGGTTAACGTTGTTTGGAATAGCACTGATTTCACACAAGTCTCCCCTCACTCTTTTTTTTAACAGAAGAAAAACAACCTCAGAAGGAGAAGGTGCTACAGTCAGACGCGCAAGGCAATTGCAGACAACAAAGACCCCAGGCAATCTTTTCGGAATATACAAGCCGAGCCGTTCGAGCGGCCCACGCCGCGGAGGCGCTCGGCCGCCGCGGTTCCTCGAGTGCGGGGGCCGGCGGATCCCCGCCCGCCAGTCTTGGGGGACCCTGGGCGAGCCTCGCGCCGCCCCCCTATCTGGCAATCTCCGCGCCGCTGCTCTCTGCCTTCTAGCTCACGCTGCGTTCAAAATCTTTCCCGCCCAAGCGTGACGCGAGGAACGAAAACAATCAGCCGACTGCTAGGTCCCCCGGCCTGGGCCCGACGGGGGCGGCGGGTGGATCCGGGCCGAGCCCCCCGCGCAGCCCCTTTCCCAGGCGGGCGGACCGGCGGGCTGGGGACCGGAGGTGACACAAAGAAGCCGGAGAGACAAACGCCACCCGCTGGCGCTCGCTCCAATCCCCGGAGCGCCCCGCCCGCTGACAAGTTTGCGGCGCCCTCCACGCACCCCGCTCTTCCCAGCCGGGCAAAGTTTCCCGGGGCCCGGTTCGGACCCCCGCAGTGGGTCGGGTCCCGTCTCTTGCCGCCCCCTCCCTCAGCTCAGGCACCTGGCTCTCCCTGGCCCCCGCCCCTTTCCCTCCCTCCCGTTCTTCCTCCCTCTTCGCCCCAGTCCGCTCCCTCTGGGGCGCACCGGGGTGCGGGGGCCCCGCCGCCGCCGCCCCCGCGCTCACCCGCTGCCGGCCCGGAGAGGGCGCGGGCTGCGGCCAGCCCGGGTCAGCGCCCCGCTCGCCCTGCTCCTTCGATCGCGCCTTTTGCTCGGTCTCCCGCTCGCTTCTTTGGTCCAGCGGAAGGCTCGGGGCGCAGCAGAGCGCGCTCGGCTCCTTGGCGCTCGGAAAGCTGCAAACCACGCCCCGCGCCTTCCCCGCCCGCCGCCGAGTCCCGCTCTCGCCGCTCGGTGGCCAGTGTCGAGCCCGCCCGCGAGCGCCGGAGGAGGAGCAGCCACCTCCCCCCGCACGCCCTGCCGCAGCCCAGGACTGGCAACTTTCCTTCCACGTTCTGGAACATCAGAGTGGCTCTGAGGGACACGCTAACTCAGAATGCAGGTTCACCACCACCGAGGGTGGGGAGAACGTCACACACTCCCTCAGATAAGCTTTTCGGGTCGATTTCAGCTAGAAACTTCTCTAACATTCTAGGACTCCTAGGTCTTGGAAGTGGAAGTAAGGAAAGCAGATCTGCGAATTAGCTACCAGACCTTGATCAAATCCGTAAACGTTTATGGACCCTTTGTAAAACGAGAAATTTGGATTAGATGGCCTTTAAGATCTGGTTCAGTTATTTCCTATAGCGTGGTCCAGACCTCAGTGTCACCTGGCGGGAAGATGAGGCGCTTGTTTTTAATGCAGAATGCAGGGTCCCTCCTTCCTGGAAGCTGGGGAGTGGAGAACAGCCTCAACCTTACACCGAAACATAACTCTCAGGTCTGATACTCAGTCGACACTGAATCCTCAGGAATCCAAACTGCAAGTGTCAGTTTAATTTTCCAGCAAATTACTCAATGCCTTTGGACTCAGGATGATGTCAGTTGACTCCCACTTACCTCCTGTGCTGCTGTTATAGTATTATTACTAAGGCACTGGAGGTCCTAAATGAAAGGTATTGTATCAACTCCCTATCATCACACGAAGAAGCAGTGACTTTAAAGTATTTCTCTACCTAGAGTTTGTGTTGCAAATTTATTTTTTTATAAGAAGTCCAAGTTCATATGTATTATATGGTTTGGATTACTTGCTTGGATTATTTAGTTAAATTTGGTGCTTATGACCCAAACTAAATGGTAAGAAGCAGAGATTAAGAGGTTTGATAATGCATTCAGTTAACATGGAAAAAATTAGCTGAAAATCGCACCCACAATTTGGGACAGTTATTTCAAACAGCTGTACCTCTGTAGCAGGGTGATTTGGGTAAGTTATTTTTAAAGCACATTATTTTGATAATAGCTTAACTCTTAAAAAAAAAAAAACGGCATACTACCAATTTACTGCACAATCTACAGCACACTACCAATCCTTGTATTCCAAGATAATAGTTCTGATAGTATCACTTCTCTTCTTGGACTATATAGGTCTGCATTATTTATCATTAACGCCTTGGTTCACAGCAGTGGTCTATATAACAAGAAGATTTTTTTTGTCCTGGTGTATCTTTCCTGTAGCATCATTTTGCCTGATGTAATACATGCAAATCCACCTTGGGGTGGAGCAGGTCTCCAGGATTAATGAAATTGTCCACAAAGCATTGTCTGCTATTTTCCTTCTCTCTTCTATTCAATTTGTTTCTATTTTATGTTGATTGCTTCTTTTATAATAAATGCTGCAAAATCATCACAGAAACAGTCTCTGGGGAAGATAACTTCATTATTGTTCCCTTCCAGGCATCTAGATTAAAAGTCCTCAAAGTGAAAGGACTGTTGTTCCATATTCCATACTGTATCCAGTGCACTTAAAATAATCCAGAATAAAGTGTCTCAAAATGTTTTCAGAGATGCGTTTGAACTGTGGTGTTGGAGAAGACTCTTGAGGGTCCCTTGGACTGCAAGGAGATCCAACCAGTCCATTCTGAAGGAGATCAACCCTGGGATTTCTTTGGAAGGAATGATGCTAAAGCTGAAGCTCCAGTACTTTGGACACCTCATGTGAAGAGTTGACTCATTGGAAAAGACTGATGCTGGGAGAGATTGGGGGCAGGAGGAGAAGGGGACGACCCAGGATGAGATGGCTGGATGGCATCACGGACTCGATGGACGTGAGTCTGAGTGAATTCCAGGAGATGGTGACGGACAGGGAGGCCTGGCGTGCTGCGATTCGTGGGGTCTCAAAGAGTCGGACACGACTGAGCAACTGAACTGAACTGAACCCCCAATTAGAGCCTTTTATTACCTGTAGCATCTCCTAGCCATGCCAATTTAGATATTAATATATACTTTTAAATCCACAAATTAGACTAAGGGCAAGAGCACTGAGACAGGTCCTCCACATTTTGAAACAAAAATAAAATGTAATGCTAAGCCATACAGAGACACACCTGGCTCTTTTGAAATATAATACTAGGTGTGTGAACGGATGGCTCGTATGCTTATATCTCTGACTGGCAGAATAAGGGCTGCCATGAACCCAGCTATGCCCACATTCTCCCATGCACCAAAACACAGATACCGTACAATAACACAGCATGATGTCATGTCATGTGTCTTAGCTATTATTTACATCAGGCCTTAATATTTATAGCAAAAGATCCACCCACCTCAACAGCCGCCTGAGAGACTTTGCTAGCTCCAACTGTGGGAAGCACAGGTTTTGCAAATTGATCAAACAAAGCACATCTGTGACTAGGCACACAAACATGCTGTGGCATGTGGTGAGAACTACTGAGGCAGACATTCAAAATATGCTGGCACATTGAACAGAGCAAGACAGAAAACTTGATCTGAGGCATTCAGGTGAGTTGGACATCCTGATGCCATTAAAGGAACTAGTCACCTCTGTCTAAGTTAGGCAGCGACTCCTCTTTGAAGGAGAGTTATTGTTTACATTTTGCACCCCACACTAGACTGTGAGTCCCTTGTCTTTGCATCCAGAGTGCCTGAATAAGAAAGGCAACAGATTTTATACCGGAAGTAAATTCTAGGCTGATACTTGGGTAACAGGTTGAGAAGGATTATGGGCTGCATCTACATTTTTCAAGGAGGAATACAAGTTTATTAGTAACTGAGTCTCTACATGTATTTATCAACATGATGGCAATAGCAGATCATGATGCTAAATGATTGGCCTGATGGTTAAATGAATTTAAGAACAACACAAAGTATCTCTAGGCCAAGAGGCAGATATTACACTAAGGCAGGGTAAGACAATGTTACCACTTACTTCTATCTTATTAACAGTGTTACCACTAAAGATATCAGGAGATTGATATATAACTAAACAATTTGTTAAGATGTTAACTCTGCCCACTGCAAGGACCAATCTTTTGCTACGGTATTTTTACCACACTAGAAGCACATGTGTAAGCCTGGGATGAAAATAGCTGGCCAGGAAAAGGGCTCTGTTTCTTTGTCTAAGAGTCCAATCACACCCTGTAAAGGCCTGAGCTCCTTATCTCATTCTGGTCTTGTTTCCTGCCAAATCCGGAAACTAACAAATAAATGTTGGCTAATTGCTCCCTGGACCAACCTGATCTTTCTGACCATTGTCCTGCTTCAAGTAGAAAGGTGTTTCCAACAACATGCAAGTGTGTTCTGCCAAGGTATGCAATAGACAGTCTCCTAAAATAGTGAGCCAGTCAATAGAATTTCTCCCTATTCAATATTCTAGAGTTTGAAGAAAAAACAAATGTGCTATGATCCAGTGAAGTTGTTTATGTAAAGTGCTAATCATGGAAGCTTGCATGCAGTAGGCACTCAACAAATGATAGCTATGATTACAATAACTTTAGTAAATAACAGTGGGACTTAGAAAGGTACTATTTCAAAAGCACTTTCATCGAACTGGCAAAGCAAAGTATTGGGTTAAAAAAATATTCTATAGCTCACCTCATTTTACATAAAAGAAGACTGAGCCTCTAGAGAAAAAGATTTCCCTAATGGCATAAAACTAGTAGTAGCAATTCCTGGATTAGAACCTAGAAAAGTTTTCAGCAGAAATAAAGGTATCATTTAGAGAAATCCTGTTGTACATCTTTTTTGTTTTACTCTCAAAAGCACAGCATCAAATTAGTCACACCATTCAGCTCATAATTAAAAATAAATAAATAAAAATAAAAGACATCAATATATCTCTCTCAAGGAAAGACAAGTCTAATGGAGCAAATTAAGCACAGATATTGAAAAGCTAAACAATGTAATAAATAAGGTAGGCATTATTGACATATTCAAATTTAACCTCAAAAATAGAAAATATACTTTTTTAAAGCACATATAGACTCAGTCATGAAAATTGGCTTTGTATTATGTCACAAAGAACTCCTCAATAGTAGAAAAAAGTAAAAATCATGCAAATAGTATTTAGGTTAGACAATAATGGCAATAAATACCATAATAAAACTAAAAATTGATAACAAAATCAGAAAACAGTCTTTCCCATGTGAATATTTTAAAGTATACTATTAAAGAAGTGTTAGAAAAGGGTAAAGTACAACATAAACTCAAATCATTTCCAAAAAATAATGCTAATAGAAACAATAATATTAGAATCTATAAAAACAAGTTAGTGATTAGAAAAAATTTTATAGCTTTCAAATATTTATACAATGAGAATAAATGAATTCTATCTCTAACATGAAAACCTAAAGCAAAGAAAAGCAGAGGAAGAAAATAAAGATAAAAGCAATGAGGTTGAATACAGAGAACCAGTAGGACCAATAAATAGTCAACACATGCTGATTGGAAAATAAAAAATATTTTATTGACAGACCAGTAATGAACCTATTCCGGAAAAGAGGGAAGAAAGCATAAACATTCAATATAAGAAATCTAAGGGGTTTTAGAAACAAAAACTTACATTGTTATTCGGTGTTCAGTCACAAAGCTGTGTCCGACTCTTTGTGACACCATGGACTGCAGCACACCAGGCTTCCCTATCCTTCACCATCTCCCAGAGTTTGCTCAAACTCATTCCATTTCATCCTCTGTTGCCCCCTTCTCTTGCCCTCAATCTTCCCAGCATCAGGGTCTCTTTCCATGAGTTGGCTCTTTACATCAGGTGGCCAAAGTATTAGAGCTTCAGCTTCAGCATCAGTCCTTCCAATGAATATTTAGGGTTCCTTTAAGATTGACTGATTTGGTCTCCTTGCTGTGCATGGGACTCTCAAGAGTCTTCTCCAGCAGCACAGTTCAAAAGCATCAATTCTTCAGTTTTAATGGTCCGATTCTCATACCCATACACAACTATTGAAAAAGCCATAGATTTGACTATACAGACCTTTGTCAGCAAAGTGATGTCTCTGCTTTTCAATATGCTGTCTAGGTTTGTCATAGCTTTTCATTCAAGGAGCAAGTCTTTTTTAATTTCATGGCTGTAATCACTGTCCATGGCTGTAATCACTGATTTTGGAGCCCAAGAAAATAAAATCTGCCACTGTTTCCACTTTTTCCCCTTCAATTTGCCATGAAGTGATGGGACCAAATGCCAAGATCTTAGTGTTTTGAATGTTGAGTTTTAAGAAAAGTTTTTCACTCTCCTCTTTCAACCTCATCAAGAGGCTCTTTATTTCCTCTTCACTTTCTGCCATTAGAGTGGTATCACCTGTTCAAGGTGGATTTAGAAAAGGCAGAGAAACCAGAGATCAAATTGCCAACATTTGTTGGATCATTGAAAAAGCAAGAGTTCCAGAAAACCATCTACTTCTAATTTATTGACAATGCCAAAGCCTTTGACTGTATGGATCACAATAAACTGTGGAAAATTCTTGAAGAGATGGGAATACCAGACCACCTGACCTGCCTCTTGAGAAATCTGTATGCAGGTCAGGAAGCAACAGTTAGAACTAGACATGACATGGAACAACAGACTGGTTCCAAATCAGGAAAGGAGTACATCAAGGCTGTATAGTGTCACCCTGCTTATTTAACTTATATGCAGAATACATCATGAGAAACGCTGGGCTGGAAGCACAAGCTGGAATCAAGATTGCCGGAGAAATATCAATCACCTCAGATATGCAGATTACACCACCCTTATGGCAGAAAGTGAAGAAGAACTAAAGAGCCTCTTGATGAAAGTGAAAGAGGAGAGTGAAAAAGTTGGCTTAAAACTCAACATTCAGAAAACTAAGATCATAGCATCTGGTCCCATCACTTCATGGCAAATAGATGGGGAAACAACAGAAACAGTGACAAACTTTTATTTTGGGGGGCTCCAAAATCACTGCAGATGGTGATTGCAGCCATGAAATTAAAAGACGCTTGCTCCTTGGAAGAAAAGTTATGACCAACCTAGACAGCATATTCAAAAGCAGAGGCATTACTTTGCCAACAAAGGTCCATCTAGTCAAAGCTATGGCTTTTCCAGTAGTCATGTACGGATGTGAGAGTTGGACTGTAAAGAAAGCTGAGTGCTGAAGAATTGATGCTTTTGAACTGTGGTGTTGGAGAAGAATTTTGAGAGTCCCTTGGACAGTAAGGCGATCCACAGTCCATCCTAAAGGAAACCAATCCTGAATATTCATTGGAAGGACTGATGCTGAAGCTGAAACTCCAATAGTTTGGCCCCCTGATGTGAAGCACTGACTTATTTGAAAAGATTCTGATGCTGGGAAAGACTAAAGGCAGGAGGAGAAGGGGACAACAGAGGATGAGATGATTGGATGGCATCACCGACTCAATGGATGTGAGTTTGAGTAAACTCCAGGAGTTTGTAATAGACAGGGAGGCCTGGCATGCTGCAGTCCATGGGGTCACAAAGAGTCGGACATGACTGAGCGACTGAACTGAAGTGATGGATCTGCATATTTGAAGTTGTTGATATAATTATTTTCATAGTATTGCAAAAATACATTTGAAAACCTAGATTTAATGCAAATTACAATATGCCAAAATTAGTCCCAGTAAAGGTAAGAAGCCTACACTAGTCAGTTTTATTCTAAAAACTAAAGATATCAAAAAACTCAGTTCAGTTCAGTTCAGTTCAGTCACTCAGTCTTGTCCGGCTCTTTGCGACCCCATGAATTGCAGCATGCCAGGCCTCCCTGTCCATCACCAATACCTGGAGTTCACTCAGACTCGCATCCATCGAGTCAGTGATGCCATCCAGCCACCTGATCCTCTGTCGTCCCCTTCTCCTCCTGACCGCAATCCCTCCCAGCATCAGAGTCTTTTCCAATGAGTCAACTCTTCGCATGAGGTGGCCAAAGTATTGGAGTTTCAGTTTTAGCATCAATCCTTCCAGAGAACACCCAGGGCTGATCTCCTTCAGAATGGACTGGTTGGATCTCCTTGCAGTCCAGGAAACTCTCAGGAGTCTTTTCCAATACCACAGTTCAAAATCATCAATTCTTCGGCGCTCAGCTTTCTTCACAGTCCAACTCTCACATCCATACATGACTACTGGAAAAACCACAGCCTTGACTAGACGGACCTTTGTTGGCAAAGTAATGTCTCCTGACACACAAAAAGTGCCAGGCCCAGATGGTTTCACAAGGAAATTCTAAATCCACAAAGAGCTGTTATTTAATTGTTACGTATAGTGACTCAGAGCATTTTAAAAGAAGAAAACATTCCCAATTGTTAGGCAAATACTGCACCATTCTCATTTATGTATATAAATGTAAAGAATTTTAAGTCAGCATCATCAGCAACAGAATACAAAAGCACATTAAAAAGATACTTCATGCAATTCACCAGTTGGTATGTATCCAAATGGGCTGAAAACTTATATCCACACAAAAATCTGCACACAAATGTTTACAGCATCTTTATTCATAATTGCCAAAACATGAAGGCAACTAAGATGTCCTCAGTAGGTGAATGGATATATAACCTGTGATATATCCAGACAATGGAATATTATTCAGTGCTAAAAAAGAAAGAAACTAATAAGTCAAGAAAAGACACAGAGAAATCTTAAATGTTTATTATTAAGTGAAAGAAGTTAATCTGAAAAGGTTACATACTGTACAAGTCCAACTACATGACCTTTTGGAAAAGGCAAAATTATGGAGAAAATAAAAGGATCAGTGGTTTCCAAGGATTGGAGGAGACAGGGGTAAATTGGTGATATATAAAATTTTAGGGCAGTGAAACTCTTCTGTATGATACTATAATAGTGGGTACATATCATTACACATTTGTCCAAACCTATAGAATGTACAAAGCCAAGAATGAACCCTCATGTTAACTATGGACTTTGAGCAATAATGATATGTCAGTGTAGGTTCATTTGATTGTAACAGATGTTCCACTCAGGTGGAGGATGCTGATAGTGGGGGAGGCTTTGTGTCTGTGGTGCAGGGAGTATATGGGAAATCTCTATTCCTTCCTTTCAATATTGTGTGAACCTAAAACTGCTGTAAAAAATAAAGTCTCTTAAAAGAATTTTTTTGAACTCAAACTTTATGACCAAGATGGGTTTATTCTAGGAATATAAGGATTGTTCAGTGTTAAGGAAGCCATTAATATAATTTATCATATTAATAGATACAAGGAGGAAAATGCTAAGATTATTTCCACATTTGCTGAAAAGGCTTTTTATACAATTCCACATCTTTTCTTCTGTTTTAAAAAATGAACTCGATAAAATAGAAATTGATGGATACTCCCTGATGTAGTAAAATAACAAAATATATCACAGCATGTTACTGGGGAAACATCAGAGGCATTCCTACTAAAGGTCAAGAACAAAACAAAGATGCTCACTATCTCCACTGTAACTTACTGCTTTAATGGAGATTAGCCAGTGCAATAAAACAATTCAATTAAAGGCACAAAATCTGGACATAAAGAAGTTAAATTACACTTGCCAATGTTTTTAGACTAAACATATAAGATCCAAGGAATTTAACACAAACGTTAAAGGATTCAATAATGGTTGCTAAATTTTAATTTAACATACAAAAAATATTACCCTTCAGACATATCAAAGAGTAAGATAGAAGACAATGTAAAAGTAAACCTTCTTTACAAAAGCAACAAAATTTAAAATACTAAACAGTAAACAACCAGGAATATGCAAACTTATATGAGAAAAATCTTTAAAATACTCTTGAAATCACAATAGTAATCTTGAACAAATGAAAAGGATCTTATGTTCTTGGATAAGGCAAATAAAATTAAGATGTTAATTTTCCTTAAAATTAATATATAAATATGTCAGTTTCATAATGGTACTAACATGATTTTTTTCTGGAGTTAAGTTGATAAGCAAAGTCAAAAGATAAATGACAGACTGGGAGGAAATATTACTACTCACATGAAATTAAAAGGCTATTTGTCCTAATATATACAAGTAAAATTATCAAAATCCGATACAAACATGGCCAAGAGACAGGAACAGACAATTCACAGAAAAAGATACATAAAGGGATCTCAAACATAGGAGACAATGCTCAACTTCATAAAATAAATCTGAACTAAAATTCTACTGTAATATCATTTAGAATCTATTAGTTTGGCAAAAATTCAGAAGTTTGACAATGCACTCTCTTCCTGTGGCTCTGTGCACGAATACTTTCACGGGTTGTTGCTGACAGTACAAAATGGGTCAACGTCATATGGAGAAAAATATGGCAATCTCTAGCAAAGCGACATACAATCCCTCTAAGAATTTACCCTGAGGAGATATCTCCACAAAGACAAAACAACATATGGACAAGGTTTTCCACAAATAGCAGCATTGCTTGTTCCTCTGCCCGACGATGTCTTTCAGGTTTTGTCCGTAAGAGACAGAGATAGGAAGGCAGGAGAAGGGAGAAGGGGCTTGCCTCCCGCTTCCAGTCGCAGTCAGAACTTCTGAGCAGCACAAGAACAGCTGTACCTCCAGCGTCCCGCTTCTATTGCTGCTCACAGCTTCAAAGCCTTGGCACCTTCCTCCCAGAAGTCCCAACACCAGTCTTGGTACCGGCCCCCTAGACATCTGAGCAGGAGCAGTACTCAGCATCCAAGGACCAGCTCCATGGCGCCCCCTTGAGGTCGCAGCCGTGGACTCTCTCCTCTGGGGGACTGGGTAAGGCCTGTGGGAGCCCCTCCTGCAAGTCCCCAGGTTCTATCCATGCTCTCTCTTCCATTTTGTTCCTTAATCCTAGCAGCAATGTCTCCTTTTTACAGCGACTACTTAAAGGAGACTTAAAGTGAAGGGATATATCTTGCCATGGCTTCCCATGGTGGCTCAGTGGTAAAGAACTCGCCTGCCAAGGCAGGAAATGCAAACAGGTTCAGTCCCCAGATGGGGAAGATCCCCTGGAGAAGGGTATGGCAACCCATTTCAGCATTCTTGCCTGGAAAATTCCATAGGCTGAGGAGCCTGGTGGGCACAGTCCATGGGGCCGCAAAGAGTGGGTCCAACTGAGCACACACAGCAGAGCAATGGCACTGAGCACCGCTGGAGACACCGTCTGAAACTGGGCCCCCAATGACTCCACAAAACAAAACCAGTCTCCAGACTAAAATGTCCACTTTGGGACTTCCGTGGTGGCCCAGTGGTTAGAACTCTGCACTTCCACTGCAGGGGGCGTAGGTTCCATCCCTGCTCAGGGAAGGAGGGGGGCATGGTGGACAAGGCCCACTTTAAAGCTGAAAGGGAAAAAAGTCTACATTCTTTAAGCCCTCCATTTTGAGTTCTCTTTTCTATAGTAAGCTTCGCTTTACCCATACTAAGACACTGGATTAAAGATTAGGTGTGGAAAACAAAAATTATAAAACTTTCCGAAGAAAATAGAAAATATCTTTGTAACTTCAGGATATGGAGTGATTTCTTAAAGAAGGCATTAAAAAGCACTAACCATAAAGGAAAAGAAAAGCCCACATTAAAACTAAGAACTGTTCATCAAAAGATACTTTAAAAGGAGTGAAAAGACATTACAGAAAGAAGATATTTTTAGCACATGTCAAAGATCTAGAATTCAGAATATATGTAGAAATTCTATAAAATCAGTGAGAAAAGGGGGACAAAGTAACACACTAGTTGAACTGCAACTTTAGGGAGAGACAATCCAAATGATCAATAAGAAAAAAAAAGTTCCACCTTATTAATAATGACAAAAAAATTTTAACAAGACCATAGTCAGGTAATATTTTTAGTCATTGATTGGAAAATTCTTTAAATCAGAAAATACCAAGTGCTGATGAGGATGTAAATCAATAGAAACACTTGCCAGTGCAGGTTGTTAAAATCATTTGTGTGTAAGTTGGTAAAAAATCAAAAGTGTAAGTTGGAAAAATAATTTTGAAGATCAATTTCACATTATCCTGTAAAACAGTAAAGTTGCAAACTCTCAGATAGAGGATTTCCACTTACAGGCATATACCATGTATATCTAGAACATGTAAAAAATGTACACGTATGTGGCAGGTACAAAAATGACTCATATAAGCATTTCTAGTAGCATTATTTTTTAAATAAACTTTGCTGTGGATTAGAGTAAAATGCACAAATTTTAAGTGCGGTTCAGTGTGTTTAAATGAATGTATATATTTGAGCTACCATTTCCACAATCAAAATACAGAACATTTACATAACCTTGGAAAATTCCTCTACATCCCTTGTAGTCCATCCCTTCCTCCAGGCAACCACTGATCTGACTTCTATCAGCATAAATTACCTTCATCTGTTCTAGAATTCATATAAATGAAATTATACAGCAAACACTCTTTTGTGTTGGCTTCTTTCCCTGAAATTACTGTGTTTGAGATTCATCTGTGTTTTTACATGTATCAGTAGTTCATTCATTTCTATTGCTAACTAATTTTCCATTGCATGAATTATCACACAATGATGGTCATTGGGTTATTTCACTTGGGGTTATTACAGATCAGTCTACTGTAAGTATACTGTACAAGTCCTTTTGCGGACATGTTTCCATTCTTCTTAAGAAAATATCTAGGGCTGAAATTGATAGGACATGGAATAGGTATATACTTATTTTAATTATATTTAAAAATTGTGAAATTGTTTTTCAAAAAGACTGTACCATTTTACACTTCCACAAGCAATATACAAGATTTCCAATTACTTTAGTTGGTGTCATCAATTTTTTTTAATGTTATTCATTCTATTTGGTGTGAAGACAAGCATCTAAATGATTTTAATATGCATTTCCATGATGATTAGTGATATTGAACATCTTCATTTGCTGATTAGACTTTAACATACATGTGCATGTGTGTATCTTCTTCTGTGAAGTGTCTGTTCAAATCTTTTGTCCATTTTAAATTGGATTATTTGCCTTTGTACTGTTGTCAGAGTTCTTTATAAAGTCTATTTATCAATCTTATGTGCTATTTTGCAAATATTTTCTTCCAGTCTGTGAGCTGGTTTTTCATTTTCCTATGGAAAGCCAAAGATTTTATTTTTGTTGTTATTGTTTGAAGTTAAATGATGGCTAAGTGGGTAAAGAATCCACCTGCATTGCAGGAGACACAGGTTTGATTCCCTGGGTTGGGAAGATTCCTGGAAAGAGGAAATGGCAACCCACTCCGATATTCTTGCTTGGAAAATCCCATAAACAGAGGAGCCTGGCAGGCTACAGTCCACAAAGAGTTGGGCATAACCGAGCAACTAAATACAACAAACACAAAAGAAATAAATTATCAACAAACAGACTCCTTTCTTACTTTATAAATAAGGAAAATAATGTTCATGATATGTCACTTGCCAGGGCCTCTCATTAGAGTAAGTCTGGAAATGTAGGTTATCTAGTAACTCTGTATTTTAAAAGTTGTGAGGAACTTCCAAATTTTTTTCCAAAGTAGCTGCACTATTTTGCACTCCTGCAGCAACGTATAAAGGTTCTAGTTTTTCCATATTCTCAACAACACTAATTACTGTCTATCTTTTTAACTTTAACTATTGTAGTGTGTGAAATAGTTAAACTCCTATTTTATTGTGGAGTTGGGTTGGTTTTTTTTTTTTGATAATTAAAAAATGTTTTATTTTAGAGACGCTACCTTTGGAATTTAAAATAAGCAGTATATTCACTAAAGAAACTGCCTTACAATACAGATAGTTTAAAAAATTTGTAACATTTTTCATTAAAATTTTTAAAATTTATTTATTTTTAATTGAAGGATAATTGTTTTACAATACTGTGTTGGCTTTTGCCATACATCAAAATGAAAAAATATTTTAATAATTCTAAAAATAATTTTGGAAGGCATGGGGAAGGATGGAGGAGCTGAATTATTATTTCAGTCTCTGACTCGTGGTTTTCATCCAGTTTAGTCAGGTAAGTAAAGATTTATTAGAATATATTTATGTATATGTATATACATATATCTGAATCACCCTACTGTACACCCCAAACAAACACACCACTGTAAATCAACCATACTTTAATTTAAAATTTTTTAAATTAAAAAACAAAACAAAAGATTTATAAGAGAAATTATGTTTTAGGAAATCAGGGTGATAAAAATAACATTCAGTATGAGATCATATCATTCAAGAAAGATTGATAAACTGCTTGTAAAAGTCAAGATATAATCAAATTATATTCATAAGATCCTACTCAGTAACAGAAATACTCAGTAGAATCATCACAGAAATAAATAATTTTTACTATTTATTCAACACCTATCATTTGCCAGGCACTGTGCTAAGTGCTTTATAGTTATGATTTCTAATTCTAAGAACTATGCTTAGGAAGACAGTTTAACTATTTTTTTGAAGAAATTAAGCTTATTAAAGTTTAATGCCCCACCTAAGGCCATACATCTGGTAGATGTGAGAACTGTTGTTTGAATCCAAGTTTTTCTTCCACTCCACACAGCACCTACCATATAGAAAATCATCAGAATAAACTGCTCTTATATTTTATCCAAATTTCATTTGTAAAATTCCAGACATGCCCTAGTATTCTGATATGCCAATATCTATCTTTCATTGTATTAATAAATAAGAAAATTCATTATGTTCTTATCAATTGGAAAATATTATCACAGATAACAATAATAAGCTCATCTTGTCCTCAGTTCCAACAATTTAGAACTTGTTACTCAATACAAGAAACCCTCTGATTCAAATATAAAGCACAGTATTCTATTCCACAATCACAAAGATCCAAAACTCCATTTTTGAGCCATTTCTGTATGAGAATCCAACTTGCATTTGTTTATGATCGAGTGAGTATTAAATCAAGGAGTCCCTGAACAGGTCATAGTGTTGACAAAATTCAACAGGATGCTGGAGTCTACAGACACAGGAATCAAAGTTAGGCCCTTCTACACAGCCCCAGGTCCTCGTGATGGTTTAAAGTCAATGTCTTTTCGTGTCGAACATACTCCCCAATGTCTGCTTGATGAAATGCCACCATAATCATGGTGTCTACTCTCCTGCAGTCTGTGTAGACTTTGCTGCCACCCCAAAAGCCAAAGGGATGTCTGCCGAGGAGTTCCCCATGACTCCCTAGAGAAGTATTTCCAGTAATTCGACCGAGTCCAGATACCAGCTCATGGTACTCAGACAGGAAGGCTTGCTCTGTTTCAGGAACACTTTATTCTTGGCATAGTGCTAAGTTGATCAGTCATGTCCAACTCTTTGTGACACTGTGGACTATGGACGGTAGCCTGCCAGGCTCCTTGGTCCATGGGGATTCTCCAGGCAAGCTACTGGAGTGGGCAGCCATGCCCTCCTCCAGGAGATCTTCCCCACCCAGGGACTGAGCCCACATCTATGTCTCCTGCATTGGTAGGTGAGTTCTTCACCATTAGTGCCACATGGAAGCCCCATTCTTGGCATAGGGTGCTAGGTAATCCAGAGTTGTAATGTCCAACTGAAACTTGTGGGTCTTAGGGAATTTTCCAAAGTACCTCCCAAGCAAAACAAGCTTGTCACCAGAGATACCCATGACCAACTTCAAGATCATCTCATTCACACAGTACACTGTACGGTCATTGTGCAGCCTGAAACAGTAGGTGCTGTAGGATCTGTTGACCAGTAGCTGAAGGTTCTCGCTGATGAATTTTGCTGTCTTCTCAAACATTGCATGGGTCTCCTCTTCAGTCAGAGGCCGAATTTTCCTACTGGGTTGGAATCCAGAATCTTCGGGCCTCAGTTGTTGAAATGGAAACTTCATTGTGGTTTTAATTTGTATGTTAAGCATCTTTTATGTGCTTTCTGATCATTTGCAAGTCTCTTTTGGAGGACTGTCTATTGAGATACTTAGCTCATTTTAAAAATTAAGGTATTTGTGCTTTTATTGTCGAGTTGAATTTTTTTAATCATTCTGAATACAAGTCCCTAATCTGATACATGATTTGCAAATATTTTCTCTCTGATTCTATGTTATATTTTCTTTCTTTTTTTTTTTTTTGATGATTTCCTTTAAAGGACAGAAGTTTTTAATTTTGATGAAGTCTGATTTGCCCTTTTTCCTTTTATTGCTGTGTTTTTGGCGTCTCATTAAGAAATCAGCATCTAACCTAAAGCCAAGAAGATATCAATCTAGGTTTTTTTTCTTCCCAGCAAGGTTATAGTTTTAGCTCTTACATTTAGGTCAATGATCAATTTTGAGTTAATTTTCATATATAGTGTGATACACGGGTCCAGTTTCATTCTTTTACGTATGAATATCTGAATGTCCCAGTACCATTCATTGGGAAAAAACATGTTTTCCCCACCAGATTTTTTTGGCACCCTTGTTGAAAATCAGTTAACTATAAATAAGAGTTAGTCATTTCTTCCCAAACTTCTGAAATTATATCTAATATCATTTCCTCTATCCTTAAGAATTTCTCTTAGCATTTCTTACTGTGGGCATTATTTATAATTGCAAGACAACTGAAAGGTCCCCAAATGTCTATAGATGAAATAATGAATTAATGAAATGAATTATTTTCTTAGACTATCATCTAGCCATGAAAACTGAATTTATTGTAACTACATACAAAGACATAGGAAACTCTTAGAATAATAAGAACTCTACAAACAACCTGATTTTAAAATGGGCGGAAGAACTGAATAGACATTTTCCCAAAGAGGAAATGCAGATGACCAATAGGCACATGAAAGATGCTCAATGTTGCTAACCATCAGGGGAAACGCAAATCAAAACCACGGTGAAACTTCACACCTGTCAGAATGACTATCATGAAAAAGACCACAAATAACAAATGTTGGCAAGGATGTGGAGACAAGGGAACCCTCAAACACTGCTACTGTAAATGTAAATTGTGCAGTCACTGTGGAAAATGGAATGGCGGTTTCTCAAAAAACTAAAAGTAGAGCTACTATATGACTCCAAATTCTATTCTTGGATCACTTCAGTTCAGTTCAGTCACTCAGTCATGTCCGACTCTTTGCAACCCCAAGGAGAGATGCACACGAGGCCTCCCTGTCCATCACCAACTCTCAGAGCTTGCTCAAACTCATGTCCATTGAGTCGGTGATGTCATCCAGCCATCTCATCCTCTGTGGTTCCCTTCTCCTCCTGCCTTCAATCTCTCCCAGCATCAGGGTCTTTTCCAATGAGTCAGTTCTTCGCATTAGGTGGCCAGAGTATTGGAGTTTCAGCTTCAGCATCAGTCCTTCCAATGAATATTCAGGATTGATTTCCTTTAGGATGGACTGGTTGGACCTCCTTGCAGTCCAAGGGACTCTCAAAATTCTTCTCCAACACCACAGTTCGAAAGCATCAATTCTTTGTTGCTCAGCTTTCTTTATAGTCCAACTCTCACATCCATATATGACCACTGGAAAAACCATAGCATTGACTAGACAGACCTTTGTCATCAAAGTAATGTCTCTGCTTTTTAATATGCTGTCTAGGTTGGTCATAACTTTTCTTCCAAGGAGCAAGCGTTTTTTAATTTCATGGCTGCAGTCACTATCTGCAGTGATTTTGGAGCCCAGAAAAATAAAGTCTCTCCCTGTTACCATTGTTTCCCCGTCTATTTGCCTCGAAGTGATGGGACTGGATGCCATGTTTTTCGTTTTCTGAATGTTGAGTTTTAAGAAAACTTTTTCTCTCTCCTCTTTCACTTTCATCAAGAGGCTCTTTAGTTCTTCACTTTCTGCCATTAGGGTGGTGTCATCTGCATATCTGAGGTTATTGATATTTCTCCTGGCAATCTTGATTCCAGCTTGTGCTTCATCCAGCCCAACATTTCACATGATATATTCTGCATGTAAGTTAAATAAGCAGGGTGACAGCATAAAACTTATACTACATATAAGCTGTATACACACACACACACACATATACATATAATTTGAAAAGATTCATGAACCTCAATGTTCATAGAAGCACAATTTACAACTGCCAAGACTTGAAAGCAACTTAAGTGTCCACAACAGATGAGTGGATAAGAAGATATGAGATACACACACACACAAAATGACATACTACTCAGTCATAAAAATGAATGAAATTTTTCCATTTGCAGCAACACGGCTGGACTTGGAGGACATTATGCCAAGTGAAGTAAGCTAGCCAAAGAAAGACAGAAACTGTATGATACTACTTATACGTAGAATCTAAAAAATACAACGAACATTAACAAAACAACAAAAAGAAGCAGACTCACAGATATGGAGAACAAACTAGTGATTGCCAGTGGAGAGAGGGAAAAGGGGAGGGGCAATATAGGGGTAGGAGAGGAAGAGGTACAAACTATTACTAATATGTATAAACTGCAAAGTTATATTGTATGACATAGGAAAAATTGTCACTATTTTATAACTCTAAGCGGAGGATAACCTTTAAAAATTGTGAATCACGGCCTCTTGCCTTCTGGGATGACTCATGCCCTCTCTTTGAAGTCTGTTTCTCTCAGGGCCACTTTCACCTTTTGCGATGAACCCCATTCTGTCTATGGAACGTGTTGCTGTTTAGTCGCTAAGTCGTGTCCAGCTGTTTTATAGCCTGCCAGGCTCCTCTGTCCATGGGGTTCTGCAGGCAAGAGGCTGCTAGAGTGGGTTGCCATTTCCTTCTTCGGGGGATCTTCCTGACCCAGTGATAGAATCCGAGTTTCCTGCTTAGCAAGCAGATTCTTTATGAAAGAGTCACCTGGGAAGCCCTGCGGAATATGTACCTCTCTAAATAAAACCACTTCTTACCCATCACTTTGTCTTTTACTGAATTCTTTCTGCAACAAGACCAAAAACCTGAGCATCTGTTAAGTCCTGACACCAGGAATTAAGGCTCCCCACCCAGGTGGAGGAGGGAATGATGATGTTGACCCTCCAGACTTCAACCAACTAAAGCTTGGACTCTGTTGACCTTTGCCCCAATTCTAAGCTGAATTCTCCTCTCCTCAACACCCCTCATGGATATGCACATACCCTTAGTTTAAGACTTTCCCAGTTTTGCAGTTCTGGGAGACATTTTGAGAAATGATCCCTGGTATTCTCTTTACTTGTAGCAAGTAATAAATCCTTCCTTCAACCCATGCTGCTGCTGCTGCTAAGTCGCTTCAGTCGTGTCCGACTCTGTGCAACCCCATAGACGGCAGCCCACCAGGCTCCCCCATCCCTAGGATTCTCCAGGCAAGAACACTGGAGTGGGTTGCCATTTCCTTCTCCAATGCATGAAAGTGAAAAGTGAAAGTGAAGTTGCTCAGTCGTGTCCAAACCTCAGCGACCCCATGGACTGAAGCTTTCTAGGCTCCTCCATCCATGGGATTTTCCAGGCAAGAGTACTGGAGTGGGGTGCCATTGCCTTCAACCCATACCCCCCCCTAAAAAATTGTGAATCACTATATTGTACACCTGTATCATATAATACTGTACATCAACTATACTTCAATAAGAAAAAAAAGGAAAAAGAATTCTGACTTTTATTTAGTGTAAGATGACAATTCATTGTAGTGCTTTGGGCAGAGGAACAATATTATATGACTCACATTGTAACTGGATTTTTCTGGGTGCTTTGTTGAGGTAGAATGTGGAGGGTGGAAAGTAAGAACAGAAGCTGGCAGATCCACTGCGAGGCTACTGCAATAATTTATGTAATAGATGATGATGTCTTGGACTAAGATTGTGGTAGTGGAAATGACAAGAAAAGTGGTAGAACTCTGGATACATTTTGAAGGTACAAGCAACAAAATTTGAGGGGTATTGGTGAAGGATAGGAATCCAGTAGGTATTAGGATGAAAGGAAAATGAGCTAACTTTAAAATATTTTTTAAAATAATGACACAGTGGGTGTGATGATACTGCAAAAATGGTGAGGCATAGAAAGTGAAAGGAATAGTAACACTGATGTTTTTAGTCTGAACAAATGGAAGAATAAAGTCTTATGTTATTGTCTGAACTTTTATGTTTCAAATTTTTATAATATGCAAATGTTGAGAATAATTAACCTTTAACAAAAAGATTATAAATATGAATTAAAATAGCAATTAGAATATTTAGAGATTTTGAAAATGAGGATAATAAAAAATGAGATACTAGAAAACACAGATAGGAATATCTCAGTAGGAGTTATCTCAAAGTTAAACAGGTACTTTAAAACTTTTCTATAAAACTTTGTATTACAGTTATTATGTATGCATGATCATGGTATTTTTGTCTATTAAAACTTCTTTATTGATGCCTCTTCAGCATGTAGAAAGATGGCAGGCATATAATATGCACTCAAGAGTCAGAACAAATGAACAAAGAGCCTTATTTTTTCTCTAGGTCCAATTTTTTCCTTTACCTATTATTTAAATTCCACAAGTTCTGAGTTTGACTTTCACCATTCTATATGATAAGAATTAAGAGACAGTGATTTATGAGTTATTATTATCAGAGTAAACTTCAGTTATAACCAAACCAATCTAAAGAATTTTAAACAAAAAAAATCCACAGATGATTTTTCTGAAAAGAGTTTTTTAATCTGTGAAACTAATCAGCATGTTAAACTAAAATTCAAAAGAGTTCCTTAAATATTCTGCATTATGCACATCTTGGAATGTGTCTATTTACTAAAGATTACAAAAAAATAAGACTACCTTTTGAGATAGGAGATAAAGCAGCTTATGTTCTATAGGGCAAGATTCTATGTTGGTACACTTATCATTCTTACTAGGTGATAACCAAGCTGACTCCAAGAATGCTGTGGTTATTCAAGTGAGGTTAGCATGCCACTGGGGGTTTACATGATTATTTTAGTTGATGATACACAAACACACTATTAAAAAAAAATCAACAATTCCATGGATAATAGTGTTTAGGACTAGGTTAAAGTAGGCATTACAATGAAAGGAATATGAGTCAACTTCAAATTATTTAAAAAATAACAGCCCAGTTGGTATGATGACACTGTGAAAATTGTGATGATCGTAAATGAAAGACTGAAGTTTTAGAAACATTAAGTTAAAGGAATAGGGAAGAGTACAATGCACATTGTATACCATTAATAAGGAGTTATTAATTTGATGAGGTTTGGAAAGGGAATTGAGACTCTGGACAGATACAGCTTCTAAATGATCTATGGACAATGGTTCAAGGACAGAGAATAAACAGATGCTATTAAAGAAGAGGTTCTGGCACTTAGCTGGGACTTTATCATAAACAAAGAGAGGTGATACTGCTGTCCATCAGTGGTCAGCTCACTGAGGGTCGGTCTGTTATATGTCTGTCTTCACATATCTTATCTATTTGAGAAAGAAAAGTACATGAAGACTATGATTATATCTGTGTAGTCTACCTCCTTCATATTGGTAGAATAAAATAAATATGTGGATATTTACAAATTTTAATACTAATGAAAGAGCATTTTATGACATATGAATTGATTCAGAGATAACTTTTTCTTAACAACATGCAAAAAAACATATCATAAATACATGGTTCAGTGAATTTTCACACACCAAATGAACCCATAAAGCATCATTTTCCCTTTGTTTTTAAACTAGCTGCATTGCCTAAACTTCTTTGTTCACTTTTACCTAAATGAAATAAAACACTCTACTCATTGAGATTTCATGCCAAGTCGTATCTTCAGACTGTCATAATTGTTAGTGTTTTTAATGTTTAAAGTCTACATGTGAACCTTTTACTGTCTCAATAGGTTGGGAGCAGGGGTGAAATTACCATTAAAGCCTTATCTCTGGAGTGCTATATAGAATTCAATTGACATTTATTTTAAACAGTTTAAATTCCAACAGCAACAGACCTTGGTACCTTTATTTTCTCTCCTTTTGTTCAATCAGAAGTTCAAATAGATACAATATGTGCCTTATTATTAACCAATGAGATCTTCCTGCTTTGGTGTATTTTAAGTTGCCAACACTAACTTATTAATAATTACGGTTTTCTTCTGGCCATTTCTTTTCTGTGATAATAAATACTGTGAAACAGAAATGGAGAATATACCAAATCTGACACTCTTCTTGTGGTAATAGTTTTCTTGACTTCTTAGCTGCAATCTAAAATAATTTTTCCTTGGTGGATTATTATGACTTTTGGGTTCAGAAGAGAACTTTCCAAACTTTAAGGATTAGACAAATTACAAAGTTAGGAATATGGTTAGCATTTTAACTAAAATTTCCAGTTGATTTGATGAGCAATTACCTATTTTGAATTTCACTGCATAATACAATGAAAACAGAATAAATTTTTGTACCAATTAAAAAATTACTATTAATCTTTCTCTGAACTATTTTTCTTGTTTCCTTAATTTTTTCTCCTTATTCTTTTTTCTAAATCTACCTCCATTGTAGTTTCCTCCTATACTGAGTCCTTATAACTTAAAAATTTTCTCCTCTTTCTTGGGGGGGGGGATGTGTGTGTGTGGGTGTGTGTGTCTCCTTTGTTCTGAATCTTTGGTCTGTTTTGTTCATGGGGTAATTTTTATGCTTTCTCTCTGACTCTCTTTGCCTCTCTTTCTGTTTGGCTTCTTCTTTTCCATCCTTCTTCCCTCCCTATTTTTGCTCCTCTTTCTTTTAGTTGAAAGCTGAGAAAGCTTTATCTTGACAGCTTAGAGTAAAGAATATTCGATTAACTTGAAACTCATAATTTGGTAGATTTGTTTTCTTATTTCATGATGTTTATTTTGAACATTTATTCATAAGTCTCTTTGCCATTGACAGGTTATTATAAATAAAAATAATAATCTTTGTGAAGTACAAGAATAAAATAATATGAACATGATGCCCATAAAATATGGCTTCTTAAATATTGAAAATTTCAAAAAAAATCTATTTTCAAATTAGTTTTAAAAATAATGCATATTATCTTAATAACTTCAATGGTCAATAAGATTTTTAGGAAAATGAGTAATATATTCTAACATTCTCTACTTGCATAAGTCAATGGGAAGTATGTGTTTTAAGAAAAAAGTTAACAAAAACAGATCAATATTTACACACATGCTGGAGAAAATCTTGAACTTCAATAGAGAGAAAAAAAATACATGCATAAAACTAAATAAAAAATCAAGTGCAAATGCCAGCAACAAAAATAATCAAACTAAGCTCAGATTTTTTTCTATGACATTACATACTAGAAAGCAATGAAATAATGTCTTTGTACTTGAAAGAGATTGAGTCTCATGACTTTTATAGTTAGTATGTCATTTCATATGTGAAGATAACAGACAGAGTTAGATAGCCAAGGACTACCCATAACCCTTCCTGAAAAAATACTCAAGTAAAATTCTGGTCAGCCAAGAGAAGTAGTCAAAATAGAGGTTCAAAGAGAGGAGAGATGACTATATCAAAGGATGGGTGCTAAGAATTAAATATCATTTAATCATAAGATTATATTGCAATAATTATTATGAATAATTACAAAACAAAGAATATATTATTAGCAAGTCTTAAGACATATTTAAAGGTAAAAATAACTTGAATATAAGAAATGACTTAAGTTCCCCCAGACAGATGGGGAAAAATAATGAAGAGATATGGGAAATGTTAAAATGTTCTGATAACCTTTTCGTGTGTGTGCAATTCAATGACTTTTAGTATATTCACAGAGTTGTGCATATGTATCACCACAATCCATTTTATACTATTTTTTTTTAACCTCAAAAAGAAACATTATACCCTTTAGCCATCAGCCCACAACCTTATAAGTACGACCAAATTCAGGCCTAGGCAACCACTAATCTACTTTCTGTCTTTATAAATTTTCCTCATCTGGACATTTCACAGAAATGAAATCATACAATAGGTAATGCTTTGTGACTGACTTCCTTCTCTTAGCATGTTTTTGTAGCATGTATCAGAATTCCATTCCTTTTTACATCAAAATAACATTCACTAGATACACTGTATTCATTTGTTGATGGGCACTTGGGTTTTTTCCTACTTTCTGGTTATTACAAATAATGCTGCTATGAAATTTTGGAATTTTTTCTGTGAACATGTGTTTCTTGGGTGTATGCCTAGGACTAGTGGATCATGTGGTAACTCTGCGTGTAACCATTCAGGGAACTGCCAAACTGTTTTTCAAAGTGGCTGCACCATTTAACATTCTCACCAGCAATGGATGAGTGTTCTAATCTGTACACATCCTAACCAGTACTTATTATCTATCTTTTTGATTATAGCCATCCTTGTGTGAAGTGGTATCTCTGGTTTTGGTTTGCATTTCTCAAATTATTAATGATACTGAGCATCCTTCCACGTGCTTATTGGTTATTTGTATTAATATATTTTTTGAGTCACTACTATTCAAACCTTTTGTCAGCTTCTTGACTGGGCTGTCTCTTTTTGTTGCTGTTGTTGAGTTGTAATAGTTCTTCATATATTCTGGATACTAGACAATTATTAAATATATAATTTGCAAATATTTTCTCCCATTCCATGGGCTGTCTTTTCGCTTTCTTGATGAGGTTCTTTGGAGCTCACAAGTTTTAAATTTTGATGAGGTTCAGTTATCTATTTTTTCTTTTATAGTTTACTCTTTTTGGTATCATAGCTAAGAAAATATTGTCTAACTCAAAGTCAAAAAGATATTCATCTAGATTTTCTTCTAAGTTTCTTTTTTTTCCTTCAAAAAGAGTTTCTGTATTGTTTTAACATTTGAAACATTTAAGTTGATGATTCTTTTTTGATTAATTTTTATAAATGGTGTCAGATTCAACTGTAGTTTTATGGATGGTAGAAGTTCAACTTTACTTTTTTATATGTGGATATCCCATTATCCCAGCACCATTCATGGAAAATACTATTGTTTTCCTATGGAATTTTCTTGACATTCTTGTCAAAAATCAATTGACATAAATGTGAGAATTTATTTCTGATTCTCAATGTTATTTCATTGGTCTGTAAGTCTATCCTTATGCCAGCTCCACACTACCTTGGTTACTATCGCTTTTAGTAAGTTTTGAGATTGGGGAATGTGAGTCCTCCAACTTTGTTATTCTTTGTTAAGATTGTTTTGGATATTCTGGGTCTCTTGCACTTCCATATGAACTTTAGAATCAACTTGCGCCATGCTACAAAAAATGGCAGCTGAAGTTCTGATTGAGATTGCATTGAATATATACATCAATTTGAGAAGTATTGCCATCTTAACAATATGAAGAATTCCATCAATCCAAGATATCTTTCCCTTTATCTTGGTCTTTAATTTCTCTCAATGATCTTTTGAAGTTTCCATTGTATGTCTTGCCTTTTAGGGGGGTTATATTTATTTCAAGTATCTTATTCTTTTTGATGCCATTGAGGATGGCGTTTTCAATTTGGATTCCCTGATTTTTCATTGGTAACATATAGAAATGCATTTGAGTGTTATATATTAATTTTTTGTGCTGCAACTTTGCTAAACACATTTATCAGTTCCAGTACTTTTTGTAGATATAATGGAATTTTCTACATAAAAGATCATGCCACCTACATTAAATAGTTTAATTTCTTCCTTTCCAATCTTAAAACTTTCTTAGAAAAAGTCATATTGCTCTAGATAGAAACTGCAGGGCAGTGCTGGATAGAAGATGTAATGAGAGCAGATATCCATGTCTTATCCCTGATACTTGAGGGAAATCATTTAGTTTTTCACCATTGAGTATATGTTAGCAGTAGTCTTCTTCATCAGTGTCCCTTATCCAATTGAGAAAGTTTCCTCCTTTTCCTAATTTGCTGAGAGATTTTTCAGGAATGGATATTGGATTCTGTCAAATTATCTTCTGTATCTACTGACGTGATCATGTGTTTTTATCCTTTCTTCTATTAATGTGTTTTATTACATTGATGTTTTTGTAGGTTAGATCAATTTTGCCTTCCTGGGATAAATTCCATGTGGTTGTGGTGCATAACCCTTTTTATATAAATTGATCATGAAATTTGATACATTAGTATTTTCTTGAGAATGTTTGCATCAATTTTCCTAAAGATGCAAAAATATTTATAAGATTTTTAAAAATATTCATAAAATATTGGTTTGTAGTTTTCTTTCCTTGTGGTGTCTTTGTTTGGTCTTGGTATCAGTCATACAGGCTTCACAGAATGAGTTAGAAAGAAAGCATTCCTGGCTCTGTTACTTTTTTGGAACAGTTTGTGAGGGATGGCTATTAATTCTTCTTTAGAGGTTTGGTAAAATTCAGCAGTGAAGACACTGGGGCATGGACCTTCATTTCTGGGAAGAGTTTTGGTTAGTAATTCAATCTCTCCAATTGTTAAGTCTATCCAAATTTTCTGTTCCTTCTAGAGTCCACTTGGTAGCCTTGTCCTTTGCCTACTTCAATTTGCTAGCATATTACTCGTCACAGAATCCCCATAATCCTTTTATTTGCAAGGTCAGTAGTGACTTTTCTTTTCATTTATGATTTTAGTAATTTGGGTCTTCTTTTTTGCTTTGTCAGCTACTTAAAAGTTTGTCAATTTTGTTCATTTTTTTCAAGAAACCAGCTTCTAGCTTTGTTGGGTTTTAAATATATTTTTTAATTCTCTATTTCATTTATTTACACTCTTATCTTTTTGTTTCCTTCCTTTCGCTTGCTTTAGTTTTGGCTTGCTCTTCTCTTTTAGTTTCCTATAGTGTATGGTTAATTTATTGATTTAAATTCTTTCTTCTACTTTAGTATAGATGTATAAAGTTATAAATTTCAGTCTAAACACCACTCTGTGCATGTTTTGGGGTATGTTTTCAATGCTGTAAGCAGGTAGCTTACAACTATGCCTTCACCTTCATTTTCTTCTTGTGCAGAGTCTCAAGGTCAGTCGGAGGTGAGAAATTATGGCTTTCTCAGCTCTCTCTTGAACATGAGCAGAGCACTCCACCTGCACAGGACCTTCCAGATTTCCTGGAATATGTGGAACCTTTGTAACACAGACATCTCATTTTATATTTTTTCCTTTTAATTTTTTTGGTCAAGGTCTTTAGTATCTCCAACTAATATAAGTGCCTCATGCACCTGCAGTGGTAAACAACTGACATGGCTTGTTTCTGGCAAATGTCCTATAATAACAAGGCTATTCACACAGAGTAAGCTCTGACGCAGGTCAAATAAAGACTAACTTTGATGATAGAGCTTTTCAAGAGCTAAAAGGTCAAATAGTGACAATTATCTGGGGATGGAAAGAGTAGGAGTGTCGAATCCATTCTGCCCCTCTCCACCAGTGGCTACCAGGCTTCTGATTTTCACATCTATCATAGCTGTGAACCCAATGGTTTCTTTTTTTTTTTCCCAATGGTTTCTAAGACTATCCTGGAATTGGGGGGAGAGGCATGGGAATAGGGCACACTAAGAGACACAAAGCTCACTGTTCTTATTGATATTTAGCCATTTTTCTTGAATAAACGATCCTAGAACATTGCAACCCTTTTGTTCATTTCTAGAGTTCTGAATAAGTTGATTTTGACAATTTTTTGTCATTGTTCTCTTGCTTTGGGGCTTCCCTGCTAGTTTCAATGGCAAAGAATCTACCTGCAATGCAGGAGACCCAGGTTTGATTCCTGGGTTGGAAAGAGTCCCTGGAGAAGAAAATGACAACCCACTCCAGTATTCTTGCCAGGTGAATTCCATGGAGAGAGGAACCTGGCAGGCTACAGTCCATGGGGTCACAAAGAGTTGGACACAACTGAATGACTAACACTCACACTAACATGATCTCTTGCTTTTGTGAATGAGCAGATTTTCATGTTCTTACTCCACCATTGTGAAAATGTTCCTAAACAAGTGCATTTTTAGATTAATATTTTATATATATATATATATATATATATATATATATAATGAATACAGAGTATTTCAGGGTGCTATATTTCATTGTTTATTTTCAATTAATTGCATTTTGATCATGTGTCAAATTGTAAATTATAGAAGCTAGATTAAAAAGTTAAAGGGAGGGACTTCCCTGGTAGTCCACACTACCATTGCAGGGGGCCTGCGTTCAGTCCCTGGTCAGGGAACTAAATCCTACATGTTGCAACTAAGAGTTCAAATGCCCCAACTAAAGGTCTCACATGCTACAACAAAGATCAAAGATCCCATGTGCTGCAACTGACATCCGGCACAGCCAAATAAATAAATTTTTTTTTTAAAAAAAGAGTGACGAACAATTTCGTCAGTTTCTCAGAAGTTTAAACACAAAACTATACATGACCCAGGAATTCCACTCCTAGGAAATATATATGCAAAAGAATTGAAAGCAGAGACTCAAACAGATACAGGAACATCTCAGAGATGTCATGAGTTCAGTTTTGGACCACCACAATAAAACGAATACTGCGTTAGAGCAAATGATCACCATAAAGCAAGTCATAATGTGTTTGGTTGAGGAACTAAGATCCTGCAAGCTGTGCGGTGTGACCAAAATAAACAAACAAATAAATAAAAATAATGTGTGTCCAAGATAACGCAACCAGTAAGTGAAAAAGCTGAGACTGAAACTCAGGTCTGACTGTAAAGTATTCAATGCAGTACTTTACAGTTCTCATCTCAGAATAGTGACAGTAAGTCATTTCCTTTAATTCACATGATGTGAAAATTATAGAACTTTATGAAACAAAAACCGATTTCAAAAAATCAAACAATGTTAACCTAACTCATTAATTTGAATCATTCTTCCGGTAGGAAGAAATTGGCAAAGGAAAGACCAGTCATGGAGAATATCTTCCTAGACTTCTACCTCCTCAATCTTCTGCAGCTGGAAAATAAGTTGGATTGAAGTTCTAAAGTCACTTTCCCATCACTCTTCATTTGTACTGAAATTGTACAACGGCAAGTATAGAAGTTCTTAAACGAAAAGACGGTTAAAGTGACACTTACATAGATGAGTGGCTCCTTTCCAGGAGCTTAACTTTCTCCTCAAAACACTTTAATGAGCCACATGGTGCCAGAGAGCACCAATCAAGAACTGTCACTATTGCCTCTTTCTCCCTTTAGCTCTTCCTCTCTTTCTTTGTTTTGGAAGTGTGATAGCCTTTGCCTCTTTTCTCCCTGTGCAGCGTATGTCATATCCTACTGTGAGTCCATCTGTTGTATCTGAGCACAACTTCAGGGATAAGGGAACACTCATGGGCTCAAAAACCATATGCTAGTAGGATTTTTGTTTCTGTTTTGTTAATAAACACAACAGGGAAAGAGAAATGAAGAAAAATCTGAATCATCTTTGTAAATCCTGACTAGAGAAATGTTTAGTGTTATAATTTTGTTTTTATTATCTTAAAAATTCTTTTAATTTATTTGGCTTCACCAGGTCTTAGCTGCAGCAGGCAGGAACTGGTTCTCTGACTAGGGGTTGAACTTGGGCCCCCTGCACTGGGGTCGTGGAGTCTCAGCCACTGGACCACCAGGGAAGTCCCTAGTGTTTTGATTTAAAAATGGAAATATGACTGTACTTTATGCTTTGAGGACTTAGATCATAAAAGAGGTTGGGATGCGAAAGAAGGAAAGAATATGGGAGCAATGTTCCGACTTCTGACTTCTATCGTCAGAAGAAAGCCTGTCTTGGGTTGCATACACGACACAGGTCATAAAGAATGAAGGCGTTCGTCAAAATAAACTTGCCCCCAAACGAGCAGGCTAACAGGAAAATTAAAAGTTCTTTCCTGGATGGGACTTTGAAAATTGTCATTCCTCAGCAGATGCTGGATGCTTCCAGACCTTCCGGACAAATCCTAAATTCTGTACAAGAAACTCCTTCCTGATTATCCTTCCTGATAATTAGGAAATTATCCTGAGATCAAATTAGTCTGGGTCGTCCGGTGGTATCTTCTAATGCTTGAAAAAAAAAAAAGAAGGAAATAGGCCTTTTAAGATAAAAAAAAAAAAAAAAAAAAACCAAAAACCACCTTGAGTGTTACAGACCGTTTGATCTGTCAAGCGCAACAGCGACACCTAGTGGACAGAATCTTTCACTTAACTAGAAGTGAAGTGAAGTAGCTCAGTCGTGTCCGACTCTTTGCGACCCCATGGACTGTAGCCTACCAGGCTCCTCTGTCCATGGGATTTTCCAGGCAATAGTTCTGGAGTGGATTGCCATTTCCTTTTCCAGGGGATCTTCCCGACCCAGAGATCGAACCCGGGTCTCCCGCATTGTAGACAGACGCTTTACTGTCTGAGCCACCAAGAAGTCACTTAACTAGAGCTTTTGTTATTCAGTCGCAAAGTCCTGTCTGACTCTGTGACCCCACAGACGGGACTGCAGACGTCAGGCTCCTTTGTTCTTCACTGTCTCCCAGAGTTTGCTCAGATTCACGTCCACTGAGGTGGTGAGTTGAACGTTTTCTATTTCTGTCTTTAAGAAAAAATATGCTATAAAATAGTTATACCTTAATAAATGTTTTCTTCCCCTTAGATTCACTCAGGTCAGTGGTCACTGATTAAAAAAAAATTTCTTATATATATATACTGAAAAAGTTCTCAGTAACTTGTGTGACCAGGGCCTTGGGTCCCCCAGAGAGTTGTTCAACAGGACATCAGGTAATCTCCAGGTCCCACAGAACTCACCTGGGCGAGGGAACAAGACCTCTTTCTAGCCATTTTTCTTCTTCCTATTAGAACTCTGCTGGAGGGTTCTGACAGTAGCCACACTTCGGACGAGGTGCTGATCATACTTCTCCAAGGTACATGGAGATCACAGTGAAATAATACCACTCAGAGGCCAGGGCTAGAATCTAGTTAGAGTCCAGAATGGGGAAAAAAAAGATTGAAGTAAGAGTTCTAGGTAAGATTGCCGCACAGGAAGAAATATTTCTTAATTCTATATTTTAATAGACTGATCTAGGGGAAATATAAATTAAGAAAGCAAGCAAGCCATCAGTAAGTTCTAAATTGCTCTTCATTCTCCCTCAGCTTTAATCTTGTTAAGAAGTCCTAGAGAATTACCCGGACCTTCTCTAAAAGTCAGGACTGGCCCTAATGTATGAGAAGACGCCTGATACTGGTGACTGTAGAAAGCTCCCGCTTCTTTAGTGTCTTCTACAAGCAAGACATCATGCTAAGATTTCATGCACATTAAATCAGACTGTATTTAATACATACAATCCTGAAGTGTAGGCATTTAAATCTACCTTTCTATATAAGAAAAATGAGGCTCCAGGCTGTATAACTTAAGTAACAGAATCAGAGATCAAATCTTAGTTATTTCAGTTCTAAATCCCATTATCTGTTCAATGTGTTTTGCTTCCTGCCATACAGATAGAAGAAAAAGAAAATGGAAACTATTCTTCATCTCTTCTCTAGAAATCTGATGAAACAATTTCACTGTTATCCTAAATTGAAAAATAACATTTCCTTCCCTGCTTCGTGCTGTCAAATTTGGTATATTATATATTTTTCAACTTCAGGGGAGTTTCACAATGATGCTGCTTCACTAGAACTTAAAAAACATCATCAAGGGGCTTCCCTGGTGGCTCAGTGGTAAAGAATCCACCTGCCAGTGCAGGAGACAAGACTTCAACCCCTGGTCCGGGAAGATCCCACATGCCTCGGAGCACCTGAGCCACTGCACCACTACTACTGAGCCTGTGCTCTAGAGCTCAGGCAGCCGCAACTACTAAGCCATGTGCCACACCCACTGAAGCCCCATCACCTAGAGTCTGTACTCTGCAACAAGAGAAGCCATGCAATGAAAAGCCCGCACATCACAACTAGAAAGTAACCCCTGCTCACTGCAACTAGAGAAAAGCTCGCACAGCAACAAAGACCTAGCACAGCCAAAAATAAAAATAAATAAATATTTTGAAAAAGCATCAAAATTTGATTTGCCTTAGTAGATTTATGAGAGTACAACTCCTGGAACAAGTTGCTTAGATTTCAGTCCTGGCTCACCTATTTATTTGCTGCATGACCTTGGCAAGTTACTTATGTGGGCCTCAGTTTCTTCATTTATAAATGGAATGTGGTATGTGCTTAGTCAGGTCTCACTCTTTGTGACCGCATGGGCTAGAGCCCGCCAAGCTTCTCTATCCATGGGATTCTCCAGGCAAGAATACTAGAGTGGGTACCCATTCCCTTTGCCAGGGGATCTTCTGGCCCCAGGGACTGAACCTGGGTCTTCTGCACTGCAGGCTGATTCTTTACCATCTGAGCCACCAGGGAAGCCTGTATAAGTGGAATAATAAAATTTATTTCATAGATTATTGTGAGGACTAACTAAAATGCTTAAAACAGTGCCTGGCACTTAGCAAGAGCTCAGTATCATTATTATTGTCAATATTATTTCTAATATACTAGAAAGTAACAAGTTATTACATGTAATTATGTAACAACTTTGAGGTATAATTTACATAAATTCATCCATTAAAATTTTTTTCTCTAATTTTTTAAAACATTTTTTTAATGTGGACCACTTCTAAAGTTTTTATTGAATTTGTTATAAGATTGCTTCTGTTTTACATGTTTAATTTTTTCATGGGATTTTAGCTCCCTTACCAGGGATCGAACCTGTACTCCCTGCATTGGAGGACAAAGTCTTAACCATTGGACTGCAAGGGAAGTCCAAAATTCACCCATTTTTAACAGTACAAGTTAATGATTTTTAGTCAGTGTACTAAATATTTCAACAATCACAATTCAGTTTTAGAATATTACCATCACCCTAAAAATTTCCCTTGTCCCCTTTGATATATACCAGCCCCATCCTCAGCCCTCAGCAATCATGGATCTGCTCTGTCTCTGTAAATTTGCCTTCCTGAAACATTTCACGTGAATGGAATCGTACAACATGCAGTCTTTGTGTTTCTTTCACATAGCAGGATGTTTCTGAGGTTCAGCCATGCTGTAGCATGTATCAGCAGACTATTCACTGCTGAATAGTATTCCATCATATGGATAAACACATCATGTTTACCCATTCACCAACTAATGAATTTTCAGGTGGTTTCCATGCTTTGGCTATTCTGAATAATGCTGCTATGAACATTCACATGCTGGTCTTTGTATGAACCAAAGTTTTCAGTTTTCTGGGTAATATCTAGGAGTAGAATTGTTGGATTATATGGTAAATTTGTTTAAATTTCTAGGTAACTGCCAAGTATACCAATTTTTCTATTCATTTTTAGTTGGTTCATTTGGCCTCTTTTTAATGAGTTGTATAAAATAAGTCTCAATAAATTTATAAGGATTATTTTACTTCAGCTTGATGGAAATCTATAGATTTCCCTTAGGTCAAGTTGGTTGATAATGTTTAAGATTCTAACCTTGCTGATTTGATTTTCTGTCTACTTATTATTTTAGTTTTTGAGAATAGGATATTAAAATCTCCAGTTATTACTGTTGAATTATTCTTTTCTTCAGTTCTCTCAGTTTTTCCTTCATATATTTGGAGCTCTCTTGTTAAATGCATATTTGTTTATAATTATATTCCTGATGGACTAATCATTTTATCATTATAGCATATCTACTTTCCTTTTACAGTAACTTATTTTGGTCTTAAAGTCTATCAGACAAAATATGTTTTCTGATATTATGGCCACTCCAATTTTCTTATAGCCACTTTTTGTGTCATTTTACTTCCAATCTATTATATCTATGAATCCAAAATGTATGTCTTATAGACAGTATGTAGTTGGATCTGATTTCTTTATTTTATATCTTTACTTTCTAATTGAAGTGCTTAATCCACTTACATTTAATGTACTTATTTGCTTGGTTAGATTTATGCCTGCTATTTTCCTATTTGTATATTTATGCCTTGTGTCATTTTTGTGCCTCTGCTCCAACTTTACTGCCTTCTTTTACATTAAACCAATACTCTTCAGTGTGCCATTTTAATTCATTTGTTCATTTTTAAGCTATTGTTTGAGCTTTTTCTTACTGGTTACTCTAGGGAATATGGTATGTATCTTTATCACAATCTGCTTCAGGCTTCAACTGACCAATTCTAGTAAAATGTGCAAACTTGATCTAATATACTGCCATTTTCCCCCTCCCCTTCAACGAAGAGATAGATTAAGATAGATGCTTTCAAAGGTCCCAAATATTTTAAAGAGATAGAAAGTAAAAAAAAGGAAAAGAAACACTGTCTTTCAGGAAAGGGATACATTTGAGCAAAGGCATGAATCAAAAAACAGCCTATTTATTGGCATATAATGTAATAGAGACATGAAAGAAACAACGAAGGCCAGATCATGAAGGACCTTGATAAATCAATAGGGGAAGGGTGGGTAGAGCACACATTATTTTAAAATATAAAGAGGTATGGTCGCATTTGCATCCATTCAGAGCACTTTAACAGGAATGCAGAGGATCAGTTTCAGGAAGACACAACTGGACCAAAGCTCACTATAACCCTCCTTCTGAGTTTTTCTTGATCTCCGAGTGTGGTTTCTGTGAGTCCTCAGGTGGGATCAAGCCCCTACACATTCATTCCTTAGCTTGTAACCCCAACTGCTGGAGTCTCACTGTGTGCAAAGTCATCCTAGTCAATGCTTCCTTCTTCAGAGGTCACCTACTGAGTTTGCATAGAATCTCACCATGGTATCTCTGTTTCATCCCTTCTTCATGCCCTACTCTCCTTTACTGGCTGAATAGTTCCTTCATATTATGGATGAAAAAAAAAAGTAAAAGTGAGGGTGAGTATGAACGCTTCTGAAACAAAATAAGTTCAAGGTGATAACAAATTTCCAGTAGTAGTAAATACTGGCTGAGGATTTACAATGTACCAGGCACTATTCTAAGTGCTTTGCATGCATTAACTCATTTGAGTCTCAAAATTGTTCAGTCTCTAAGTCATGTTTGACTTTTGCGATCCCATGGATTGCAGCATGTCAGGCTTCCCTGTCCTTCACTATTTCCTGGAGTTTGCTCAGATTCTTGTCCATTGAATTGGTGATGCTATCCAACCATCTCATCCTCTGCCACCCCCTTCTCCTTCTGCCTTCAACCTTTCCCAGCATCAGGGTCTTTTCCAAATTTACCTTAAAATTACCCTGGAAGAAACTACTATTTTCCTCATTTCACAGATATATTTACCCAATGTCAGAGAGCAAGAAAGTGGCAGATTTGAATCTACTGAGTCTGACTCCAGCGCTGGAATTCTGACTGCTCTCTTTAAGCAGAAGCTTGTTGACTAACCGTAAGGGTGGAGGGAGGTGAAGGGTGTCATAGGATCAAAGCCTGGCTAGGATGAGGTAACGTATGTGAGACTAATAGCCACATTTATTAAACATTTGCAGTCTGCCAGGCACTGGACTAAAAATTTCACCTACATTAAAAGAGATAATCCATCAAAGCACCTGGCCGAGTGTTGAGTACATCATAAATACTCAATTACTGTTAATTGCTATGATCACTTTTAATCCTCTCAGCAGTAATATTAGATGAGTATTACTGTATTCACCTTTCTAATGGAGAAACCAAAGTGTTGAGAGATGAGTAAATTACCCAAGTTTAGGTAACAGCGTGTGAACCCTGATGTGCCTGAATGCTACAGCCCTATCTTTTCTACCACTTTATGCTTTCACTAGGGTACCTACCCTTCCACCTGGAAATTATGTGGTTCTATGAAACCAAACAGGGAATAAGTTCAACTTAAAAAAATATAATCTAGGGAATTTCTTGGCAGTCCAGTGGTTAGGGCTTCACGCTTCCACTGAAAGGGTCATGGGTTCAGTCCCTGATTGGGAAATTAAGGTTACCCGTGACACACAGCCAGAGAAAAATGGCTATGCAAGCTTAAATAAAGCTTACAAATTAGTAGACTATTAACTAGGTGAAGTTAAATCTGATATAATAATTAATATCAGAAGTGCAGTGAAATGAGATTGGTTTTATTTTTAAATTTTCCAATCCACTTATTTACCAGCTAAAGATCATTTTCCTGGACTTTCTCTTTACAAGTTGCACCTAGAAATTTCCAGGTGCTAATAAATGGAGAAAAACACCAAGCTAGAATAGTGATGATCATGAGTTAAAATCAAATGGCCCTCAAGGATCAGAACTGGATATTCGCATAAGGGGTCAGGGTAGAAAAGCCCATGGAAATAGAGTACCTGAGACCACCAGCACATACACAAACACCTGAACAGGTCAGAACAGAAATGAGCTCTCTGCAGAAAGCTGGCACCGGGAAAAGCTGTTCTGCCTGTGAAACAAGAAAAACCCCACCTGCTGGTGTGTGTAGAGACCGCCGTAGAAACAGGCTAATAGGCTGTGCTATGGATGGAAGCACAGTCCATGTATAATTTTCATTATAGGGGACTGGAATGCAAAAGTAGGAAGTCAAGAAACACCTGGAGTAACAGGCAAATTTGGCCTTGGAATGCGGAATAAAGCAGGGCAAAGACTAATAGAGTTTTGCCAAGAAAATGCACTGGTCATAGCAAACACCCTCTTCCAAACAACACAAGAAAAGACTCTACACATGGACATCACCAGATGGTCAACACCAAAATCAGATTGATTATATTCTTTGCAGCCAAAGATGGAGAAGCTCTATACAGTCAACAAAAACAAGACCGGGAGCTGACTGTGGCTCAGATCATGAACTCCTTATTGCCAAATTCAGACTTAAATTGAAGAAAGTAGGGAAAACCACTAGACCATTCAGGTATGACCTAAATCAAATCCCTTATGATTATACAGTGGAAGTGAGAAATAGATTTAAGATAGATCTGATAGAGTGCCTGATGAACTATGGACGGAGGTTCGTGACATTGTACAGGAGACAGGGATCAAGACCATCCCCATGGAAAAGAAATGCAAAAAAGCAAAATGGCTGTCTGAGGAGGCCTTACAAATAGCTGTGAAAAGAAGAGAAGTGAAAAACAAAAGAGAAAAGGAAAGATACAAGCATCTGAATGCAGAGTTCCAAAGAATAGCAAGAAGAGATAAGAAAGCCTTCTTCAGCGATCAATTCAAAGAAATAGAGGAAAACAACAGAATGGGAAAGACTAGAGATCTCTTCAAGAAAATCAGAGACACCAAGGGAGCATTTCATGCAAAGATGGGCTCGATAAAGGACAGAAATGGTATGGACCTAACAGAAGCAGAAGATATTAAGAAGAGGTGGCAAGAATACACGGAAGAACTGTACAAAAAAGATCTTCACGACCAAGATAATCACGATGGTGTGATCACTCATCTAGAGCCAGGCATCCTGGAATGTGAACTCAAGTGGGCCTTAGAAAGCATCACTATGAACAAAGCTAGTGGAGGTGATGGAATTCCAGTTGAGCTATTTCAAATCCTGGAGATGATGCTGTGAAAGTGCTGCACTCAATATGCCAGCAAATTTGGAAAACTCAGCAGTGGCCACAGGACTGGAAAAGGTCAGTTTTCATTCCAATCCCAAAGGAAGGCAATGCCAAAGAATGCTCAAACTACCACACAATTGCACTCATCTCACATGCTAGTAAAGTAATGCTCAAAATTCTCCAAGCCAGGCTTCAGCAATACATGAACCGTGAACTTCCAGATGTTCAAGCTGGTTTTAGAAAAGGCAGAGGAACCAGAGATCAAATTGCCAACATCTGCTGGATCATGGAAAAAGCAAGAGAGTTCCAGAAAAATATCTATTTCTGCTTTACTGACTATGCCAAAGCCTTTGACTGTGTGGATCACAATAAACTGTGGAAAATTCTGAAAGAGATGGGAATACCAGACCACCTAACCTGCCTCTTGAGAAACCTATATGCAGGACAGGGAGCAACAGTTAGAACTGGACATAGAACAACAGAATGGTTCCAAATAGGAAAAGGAGTATATCAAGGTTGCATATTGTCACCCTGCTTATTTAACTTATATGCAGAGTACATCATGAGAAACTCTGAGCTGGAAGAAACACAAGCTGGAATCAAGATTGCCGGGAGAAATATCAATAACCTCAGACATGCAGATGACACCACCCTTACAGCAGAAAGTGAAGAAGAGCTAAAAAGCCTCTTGATGAAAGTGAAAGAGGAGACTGAAAAAGTTGGCTTAAAGCTCAACATTCAGAAAACGAAGATCACGGCATCTGGTCCCATCACTTCATGGCAAATGGATGGGGAAACAGTGGAAACAGTGTCAGACTTTATTTTGGGGGGCTCCAAAATCACTGCAGGTGGTGACTGCAGCCACGAAATTAAGACGCTTACTCCTTTGAAGAAAAGTTATGACCAACCTAGACAGCATATTGAAAAGCAGAGACATTACTTTGCCAACAAAGGTCCGTCTAGTCAAGGCTATGGTTTTTCCAGTGGTCATGTATGGATGTGAGAGTTGGACTGTGAAGAAGGCTGAGCACCAAAGAATTGATGCTTTTGAACTGTGGTGTTGGAGAAGACTCTTGAGAGTCCCTTGGACTGCAAGGAGATCCAACAAGTCCATTCTGAAGGAGATCAGCCCTGGGATTTCTTTGGAAGGAATGATGCTGAAGCTGAAACTGCAGTACTTTGGCCACGACATGAGAAGAGTTGACTTATTGGAAAAGACTCTGATGCTGAGAGGGATTGGGGGCAGGAGGAGAAGGGGACGACAGAGGATGAGATGGCTGGATGGCATCACTGACTCGATGGATGCGAGTCCGAGTGAACGTTGGGAGTTGGTGATGGACAGGGAGGCCTGGCGTGCTGTGATTCATGGGGTTGCAATAGTCGGACTGAGGGACTGAACTGAACTGAACTGATGGATGGAAGAGTCAGCAAGAGACAGTCTGAACCCAGTCTCTGCAGGCAGGGGTTATAGGTACACATTCTCACTGGGCTTCCCAGGGGGCGCTAGTGGTGAAGAATCTGCTTGCCAACACAAGAGACACAAGATATTCAGGTTCAGTCCCTGGGTCAGGAAGATTCCCTGGAGAAGGAAATGGCAACCAGCTCCAGTATTCTTGCCTGAAGAATCCCAAAGACAGAGGATCCTGGTGGGCTATGGTCCATTGGATCACAAAGAGTTGGACACGATGGAAGTGACTGAGCATGCAAGGTGACAAAATCCAAATCAGAAATAATTCAATAAGGACATCTTAATAAGCCAGAATACATAGAAATCACACAGTAAGTAACTCTAACTCAGAATCAAAAATTAGATAGAAAACAATAATATCAGAGAAGATCAGTAGGTCCAACAAATAATACATATGACAAATAGCCAGACACTGAGGTGACTGAGCTATATTAAAGTCTAGTTATGTTCTTCTCAGAAAAGAAGTGAAACTCTAAGGGGCGGGGGGAGGCGAGAAGACATGTCAATGAAACTTCAACTATCAAGAAGAAATAAAAAGAATTTTATTCAAGCTAAATAGAGGATTATAACCCGGGAAGTAGATTCACAGAAAACTTTGAGAACTGTTCCATTTGTTAGAAGTTGGAGGCATGTCATATACATTTTTGAGTCAAAAGACTGTATATCAACATGATATGCTGATATTCCAGATAAACTTCACCAAGCATACATAGCCAGGGTAGCACATAGAGCAAGCAGCAAGCAAGCTCCTTACAGAGCTGAGAAAGGACGCTGTTCTCTAAGAAGTTACACTACTGGCATCCCATCTTTGAGGAACCCTGGTTAATGTGTAATGCAAATCCACACTGCACAGTGGGAGTGAGAAGGGCCAAACAAACGCACAGAAAAGTTTAGGTTTAATTTTTTCTTGTCCTGCCATAAAATATAAATAGTATTTCACCAGACATTATGAAGAAAAGAGGAAACAAGAGATGATGTGAAAAAAATCAGCCAGAAGGTGGCGCAGAGGGAAAATAACACAATATATCAAAGAGTATCTAAGAAATATGAAAAACAGAATGAGAAGCTCCAATATAAACCCAGTAAGAACTTCAGGGGGAGGAAGTAGAGAGAATGAGAGAAAAGCAATCTCCAAAAAGGTGACAGAGGAGAACTCTCCTAAACATGAATCCTAAGATTGAAAAACAACAAAGAATCTTCATGAGGAAAAATAGGGACAAATCAACAGGAAGGCACGCTGAAGTTAAACTGTAGAAATCAAAGGTAATGAGGGGATTCCCTGATGGTCCAGTGATTAGGACTCTGTACTCTCACTTCCGAGGGGAATAATCCCTGGCTGGGGAACAGATAACTCAAAAAAGAATAATTAGACTGATGTGGACTTATCATCAGCATGCTTTTATTAGCAATTATGAGATCTAGAAACATATGGAGTATTAAGAGAAACAAAGCTCACTGAAGTTAGATCTCACACCCTCAGACATCTGAATGGGGCTACTACTGCTGCTAAGTCGCTTCAGCTGTGTCCGACTCTTAGCCTACTGGGCTCCTCCGTCCGTGGGATTTTCCAGGCAAGAGTACTGAAGTGGGTTGCCACTGCCTTCTCTGATCTGAATGGGGAATAGCTGTTAAATAGCTCCTGCCCTTTATCATAATTTGCTGGACAGCAGAGTTTGAAGAGGACCAGTGAGAATAAAGTTTCCATGACGAAGAAAGTGGCAAAATAAGGTTATTATATCCTTATGTTGCTCTTTGAAAAACTGTGGTAGTTCTTTCTGCACAGGGCCAGAGACCTCTGCAAGATGTCAAATCACGTTTAATAGAACTGTATGATCCCCTTACACACGTTTCATGTATGAGCTTCTTGCTTATTTAATATCATTCTTTCACCTTCATCACCTGTTGATTAGGAACTTATACACCTTAGAAATACTTCTGTACAACATATCCTTTGGTTTTCCAAAACACTTTGCCTCACAATGGAAACATCTATATTGCTTTTTCTGATTACAAAAGACAGTCATTGTGTGGATCACAATAAACTGTGGAAAATTCTGAAAGAAATGGGAATACCAGACCACCTGACCTGCCTCTTGAGAAATCTGTATGCAGGTCAGGAAGCAACAGTGAGAACTGGACATGGAACAACAGACTGGTTCCAAATAGGAAAAGGAGTACGTCAATGCTGTATATTGTCACCCTGCTTATTTAACTTATATGCAGAGTACATCATGAGAAACGCTGGACTGGAAGAAACACAAGCTGGAATCAAGATTGCCAGGAGAAATATCCATAACCTCAGATATGCAGATGACACCACCCTTATGGCAGAAAGTGAAGAAGAGCTAAAAGCCTCTTGATGAAAGTGAAAGAGGAGACTGAAAAAGTTGGCTTAAAGCTCAACATTCAGAAAATGAAGATCATGGCATCCGGTCCCATCACTTCATGGGAAATAGATGGGGAAACAGTGGAAACAGTGTCAGACTTTATTTTGGGGGGCTCCAAAATCACTGCAGATGGTGACTGCAGCCATGAAATTAAAAGACGCTTACTCCTTGGAAGAAAAGTTATGACCAACCTAGATAGCATATTGAAAAGCAGAGACATTATTTTGCCGACTAAGGTCCGTCTAGTCAAGGCTATGGTTTTTCCAGTGGTCATGTATGGATGTGAGAGTTGGACTGTAAAGAAAGCTGAGCACCAAAGAATTGATTCTTTTGAACTGTGGTGTTGGAGAAGACTCTTGAGGGTCCCTTGGACTGCAAGGAGATCCAACAAGTCCATTCTGAAGGAGATCAGCCCTGGGATTTCTTTGGAAGGAATGATGCTAAAGCTGAAACTCCAGTACTTTGGCCACCTCATGAGAAGAGTTGACTTATTGGAAAAGACTCTGATGCCGGGAGGGGTTGGGGGCAGGAGGAGAAGGGGACGACAGAGGATGAGATGGCTTGATGGCATCACTGACTTGATGGACATGAATCTGAGTGAACTCCGGGATTTGGTGATGGACAGGGAGGCCTGGCGTGCTGTGATTCATGGGGTCACAAAGAGTTGGACACGACTGAGCGACTGAACTGAACTGAACTGAAGTGGGGGACAAAAAAGAAATCAGAAATGTACATGGACTGGTCAAGTTTGATCACATCATAAAATCAGATATACAAAAATACAGCATCTGTTATTTTCTGAGTACAGACTGACTCACTCTTCCTCTACAGTTCTCATTTCACAGAGGGGGAGGGTGGATGTGGGATAAGAATGTAAACCTGCTAGTTAAAGGTATCTCAGTTTCCTCCTGTTTCATCATCTATTTCAGGTAAGTGTTTGGGGACAACCCTCTGAACCCATTCCTAAACTCCTAGAATCTAACTCTCCTGCAAGATTTTATAGGTGAACAGAATGATCTCTGTTCATTTCCAAGGCAAACCATTCAATATCACAGTAATCAAAGTCTATGCCCTAAACGCTAATGCCAAAGAAACTGAAGTTGAACAATTCTGTGAAAACCTATATGACTCTCTAGAACAAACACCAAAAAAAGATGTCCTTTCATCATAGGGGACTGGAATGCAAAAGTAGGAAGTCAAGTGATACCTGGAATAATAAACAAGTTTGGCCTTGGAGTACAAAATGAAGCAGGGCAAAGGATAATAGAGTTTTGCCAAGAAAATGCACTGGTCATAGCAAACACTCTCTTCCAACAACACAAGAGATGAATCGACACATGGACATCACCAAATGGTCAATACTGAAATCAGATTAATTATATTCTTTGCAGCCAAAGATGGAGAATCTCTATGCAGTCAGCAAAAACAAGAACGGGAGCTGACTGTGGCTCAGATCAGGAGCTCCTTATTGCCAAATTCAGACTTAAATTGAAGAAAGTAGGCAAAACTACTAGGCCATTCAGGTATGACCTAAATCAAATCCCTTAACATTATACAGTGGAAGTGAGAAATAGATTTAAGGGATTAGATCTGATAGACAGAGTGCCTGAAGAACTATGGACAGAGGTTCATAACATTGTACAGGAGGCTGTGCAAAACCATCCCCAAGAAAAAGAAATGCAAAAAGGCAAAATGGCTGTCTCAGGAGACCTTCCAAATAGCTGAGAAAAGAAGAGAAGCGAAAGGGAAAGAAGAAAAGGAAAGATATATCCATCTGAATGCAGACTTCCAAAAAATAGCAAGGAGAGATAAGATAGCCTTCCTAAGTGATCAATGGAAAGAAACAGAGGAAAACAACAGAATGGGAAAGACTAGAGATCTCTTCAAGAAAATTAGAGATCCAAGGGAACATTTCATGCAAAGATGGGCACAATAAAGAATGAAAATGATATGGACCTAACAGAAGCAGAAGATATTAAGAAGGGATGACAAGAATACACAGAAGAACTATACCAAAGAGATCTTCATGACCCAGATAACCAGGATGATGTTGTGATCACTCACCTAGAGCCAGACATTCTGGAATGCAAAGTCAAGTTGGCTTAGGAACCATCACAACGAACAAAGCTAGTGGAAGTGAAAGAATTCCAGTTGCACTATTTCAAATCCTAAAAGATGATGCTGTAAAACTGTTGCACTCAATATGCCAGCAAATTTGGAAAACTCAGCAGTGGCCACAGGACTAGAAAAGGTTAGCTTTCATTCCAATTCCAAAGAAAGGCAATGCCAAAGAATGTTAAAGCTACTGCACAATTGCACTCATCTCACATGCTAGCAAAGTAATGCTCAAAATTCTCCAAGCTAGGCTTCAACAGTACATGAACCATGAACTTCCAGTTGTTCAAGCTGGATTTATAAAAGGCAGAGAAGCCAGAGATCAAATTGCTAACATCCAGTGGATCATAGAAAAAGCAAGAGAATTCCAGAAAACCATCTACTTCTGCTTCACTGACTATGATAAAGCCTTTGACTGTATGGATCACAACAAACTGGAAAATTCTTCAAGAGACTGGAACACCAGACCAACTTACCTGCCTCCTGAGAAATCTGTATGCAGGTCAAGAAGCAACAGTTAGAACCGGAGGTGGAACAACAGACTGGTTCCAAATCAGGAAAGTGAAAGTGATGTGAAGTCACTCAGTCGTGTCTGACTCTTTGTGACCCGTGGACTTTAGCCCACCAAGCTCCTCCGTCCATGGGATTCTCCAGGCAAGAATACTGGAGTGGGTTGCCATTTCTTTCTCCAGGGGATTTTCCCGACCCAGGGATCGAACCCAGGTCTCCCACGTTGCAAATCGGGAAAGGAGTACGTAAAGGCTGTATATTGTCACGCTGCTTATTTAACTTATATTCAAAGTACATTATGCGAAATGACGGGCTGGATGAAACACAAGCCATAATCAAGATTACCGGGAGAAATAGCAACGACCTCAGATAAGCAGATGACACCACCGTTACAGTAGAAAGCAAAGAGGAACTAAAGAGTCTCTTGATCAAAGTGAAAGAGGAGAGTGAAAAACTTGGCTTAAAACTCAACATTCAAAAAATGAAAATCATGGCATCCAGTCCCATCACTTCATGGCAAATAGATGGGGAAACAATGGAAATAGTGAGAGACTTTATTTTCTTGGGCTCCAAAATCACTGCAGATTGTGACTGCACCCATGAAATTAAAAGATGCTTGCTCCTTGGAAGAAAAGTTATGACCAACCTGCTGCTAAGTCACTTCAGTCGTGACCAACCTAGACAGAATATTAAAAAGCACAGACATTACTTTGCCAACAAAGGTCTGTCTAGTCAAAGCTATGGTTTTTCCAGTAGTCATTATGGATGTGAAAACTGGACTGTAAAGAAAGTTAAGTGCCAAAGAATTGATGCTTTTGAACTGTGGTGTTGGAGAAGACTCCTGAGAGTCCCTTGGAGATCAAACCAGTCAATGCTGAAGGAAATCAATCCTGAATATTCATTGGAAGGACTGATGCTGAAGCTGAAGCTGAAACTCCAATACTTTGGCCACTTGATGTGAAGAGCCAACTCATTAGAGAAAACCCTGATGCTGGGAAAGTTTGAAGGCAGGAGGAGAAAGAGATGACAGAGGACAAGATGGTTGGATGGCACCACTGACTTAATGGACATGAGTCGAGCAAGCTCCAGGAGATGGTGAAGGATAGGGAAGCCTGGCATGCTGCAGTCCATGGGGTCCCAAAGAGTTGGACATGACTGAGCAACTGAGCAATAACAACAACGACAGGATCTTAACTTTTATATTCATTTATTCCATTCCCAACAATATTGTCTTTGGTGAAGGACTTACTCCTAAATCAGGTACATTGGGGGGAATAAGGATATTTTCAGAAATGCAAATACTCAGAAAACAAAAAAATAGAACAAAATTCTTTCTTATCTTTCTTTTGAAATAACTAGAGAATGTGCTCCCCTAAAACAAAAGTACAACTCAAGATGAAAATGAACAGGACATCTACAGTAATTGAGAGGTGAATGATGACAATGAGGGGACGTCTCAGGTGGCACAGTGGTAAAGAATCCACCTGCCAATGCAGGAGACACAGCAGAAGTGGGTTCAGTCCCTGGGTCAGGAAGGTCCTCTTGAGTAGGAAATGACCAGTATTCTTGCCTGCAAAGGGCTTCCCTGGTAGCTCAGCCAGTAAAGAATCTGCCTGCAGTGCAGGAGATTCTGGTTCAACTCCTGGGTCAGGAAGATCTGCTGGAGAAGGGATAGGCTACCCACTCCAGTATTCTTTGGCTTCCTTGGTTGCTCAACTGGTAAAGAATCCACCTGCCATGCAGGGGACCTGGGTTGGATCAGTGGGTTGGGAAGATCCCCTGGAGCAGATAAAGGCTACCCACTTGCCTGGAAAATCTCAGAATCAGAGGAGCATGGCAGGCCACGGTCCATGGGATCACAAAGAGTCAGACGTGACTGACCACGCACACATACAAGATGACAGTGAAGGGAAATTTCCGGATGACAGTTGTCACCAGTCACATGGGCATACCAGTTCAGACCAGAGTAGATTACAGGCACTATTCCTTGGAAGAGGAAACCACTAGAATATTTGATGTGTCAGAACCTCTTGAAAGGAAATTCATACAACTGTCAAAGAGTTCGGGGCTGAATTCATGATACGTACATGGAAAAGTAAGCTAATTACAAAACATGACAGTTATTAACTCCAGGGAAAAGAAAGGCATGTTCAGGATAAGACAATAATCATAGTACATGACTAGCATCAGTTGTAAATTCTATTTACATGATCATAATTTTGCACACCCTTAATATAGACTGAATCAAAATTTGATAGAACAGTTTTTGGAGGTTGTGGGAGAGGGGAGGATGGAAAGATGGGAAGGGCGTGTAACTGTGTGGTGGGCGAAGGGAGAGCAATGAGAATTTGGGTCCTACCTTCCACAGTAAGTTTACAAATAAATATTCATTTACAAAACTGAAAAATCAAAGAAATAAAAATTAATTATGTTTAGAGACATGGCAGCAAACATAAAAATAATCAGCTACAAAAGATGAAAGTGGTTACCTCTGAAGAGTGGGTAATAGGCAGAGGGAGCACGGGGTATTGATATCTTTTCTTAACAAAACTTGCTGAATCACTTGACTCTTTAAACAAAGTACATATATAATGCTGACGATGATGAAAACCAAAAAGCTTCATTAAAGCTTCATATTTGTCTGGGTTTTATAAAACATCTCTGGCTATTGAATTTTGTGGATTTTTGTCGACACATTTTTCACACTAGACACACGTTGTCCTATTTGGGATTACACTAATGCCTTTCAGTAATCCATCCCTTGAAGCAAGTCAACAGACACATAATTGTCTCATGAACAGATCTGAAGTCATGGTTGTAAATATTCACTTTGCCTGGCAGGGTAAATCCTGAGTAGATTCTGAAAAAGAGGTTTGTTAGTTTTGATTATGGATGAAAATAAAGTAGGCTATCTTTTCCCGATTTCTCAGTATTTCTAAAACAATGAAACAAAAAAGCACTTGAAGCAGACAGAATGGTGGGACTTATCAGTAAAGAGGTTTGTTCCCTTTAAGAATAAGAACCACCATTTCAAACTGAACACTGAGTTCATATACTTACAAATATCGTAGCATGCCACTATGTTTACCACACCCACCCACCCACACACACATAGTTTCACTTAAACATACATATGCTGGTAGTAGTATGAATAACTTTCCAAACTTGTAATTTCTGTCCATAGAATTTTCCAGGCCAGAATACTGGAGTGGGTAGCCACGCTCTTCTCCAGGGGATCTTCCTGACCCAGTGATCGAACCCAGGTCTCCCACATTGGGAGACCCAAAATCCCCCAGTGGATTTTTTACCATCTGAGCCACCAGAGAAGACCTTGATATAATTACACATTTACTAAAAAGTTGTAAGAATAGTGTAAGAAACCCCATATACTCACCAGACTCACAAATTATTTATATTTTGCACCATTTATCATTCTCTCTCTCACTCTGATATATATTTGTTTGTATATGCCTGCCTGCATATATATAGATTTATATATTCTTTCTGAACCATTTAAAATTAAGTTGTTACCAGGGAGAGAGGGCAATTGTGCCTTTACCCCAAAATACTTTTATATTTTCTAAGAACAAGAACATTCTTTTACGTAATCAGTACCATGACCCAAATCAGAAAATTTAACATTGGTACTATACTGTTATTTACTCTGAAGTTCATATTCAAATTTCATCACTTGTCCAGATAATATTTTTCATAATATTCTTCATATTTATTTTTCCTTGTCTAGGATCCAACCCAAGATTCCATATTGTTTTTAGATGTTATGACTTGTTGGTCTCTTTTAATAGGGAAAAGTTCCTCAGTGATGAGAGTATACACCAGATATTTTGTAGGAAGTCATTCAAGTTGAATTTGTCTAATGTTTCACCATAATTAGATTTAGGTTATCCATTTCTGTTAATAATAACACAGAGAGATTCTATAGCTTTCTTAGAGCATCATGTCAGGAAATACATGATGTCATACTGTCCATTTCCTTCTCCAGGGGATCTTCCCAACCCAGGGATTGAACCCGGGTCTTCTGCGTTGCAGGCAGATTCTTTACCATCTGAGTTACCAGGGATTCCCCAGTCAATTTGGCCAAACTTTGCTAATTAGCTTAGGTAATGGCCATGAGATGTCTCCACTGTAAAGTTAACATTTTCCCCTATGTAAATATTAAGTAACTTGTGTGGAAATACTTTAATACTATGTAAATATTCTGCGTGTAATATTTTTACCCACTAGTCACAACGCCCACTAATGGTATCCAACTTTATGTTTCTTCCATATCTTTTAGTGAACACTCTGTTGTAGGGCTTTCCTGATGGCCCAGACAGTAAAGAATCCGCCTGCAATGCGGGAGACCTGGGTTCAACCACTGGGCTGGGAAGATCCCCTGGAGAAGGTCATGGCAACCCACTCCAGTATTCTTGCCTGGAGAATCCAATGGACAGATTGGATTCATAGAATCTTATTTTATTCAATGGATTATACTCCATTTCTATCATTTATTATGAGGCCCAAATTGTCCTAAATTTAGATAATGATAGAAACTTCAATAAAAGAATAAAATCTGGGTGCTGGGTATGCTCACTGCTACTGATGTGTCATTGTTTGTAGGCCCTCTCAGGAGACAAAGCTAAAAAATGTATATATCCATACATTAATAGACATATCTGATAACTACATAAATCCATGTAACTCACCCTTAAAAACATTTCCATTATCCCAAAAGTTTCTCTCATGTTCCTCCCCAGTCAATCCCAATCAATTCCCATCCCAGTACCATCCAGGAGCAACCTCTGCCCTAATTTTCTTTTTCATTATATATTAGTTTTGCCTGTTCTAGAAGCACATGTAAATGAATCATATATTATATACTATTTTTGTTCTAGCTTTTTTCATTCAGTGTAATATTTTTGAGATTCAAGCAAATTGATTCATGTATCAGCAGTTTGTTCCTTTTTGTTACTGAATAGTATTTCATTGTTTACATATATCACAATTTCTTTTGCAGTGTCATGCACAGTTTTTAAGTTAATTTGTTAATTGAAGTATTTTATGCTATTGTAAATAGAATTGTTTTCATTTCATTTTCCAATTGTATTTCCAATAGTATTGATTTGTAAATTTTGACTATGTATCCTTTGATCTTGGAAGTACCAGATCTAGGGGTTGTATTATAGATGCTCAGATTTCCAACTTTTTCATTAACTGCAAAGATTAAGTTTTACTTTTTCTTCTCCTACCTGTAATCCTTTTCTTTTTCTTGCATTGGTTAAGATCTCCAACACAATCTTGAATTAAAATAATGAGAAAGGACACCTTTGCCTTGTTGCTGAACTTAGAAAAAAAATAGTTTAATATTTTACTATTTGTATAAGGTTAGCTCTAAGTTTTTTGTAGCTGATCCTATTTGTCTATCTTGTTCAAGTAGCAAGTTAGATCATTGATTTTATTTAAGATTTTATTTTTAATTTCCAGAAGTATAGAAAAGTTGAAAGGATAATGATTATTGCCCAAATGCCCACCATCTAGAATCTATTTTACTCTGCTTTCTTTATTACATATCTATCCAAATATCCATCCCTCTAGACACCTCTCTAGACAGTGTAGGAGGGTTCCCTTTTCTCCACACCCTGTCCAGCATTTATTTTTTGTAGATTTGTTTTTTTTATGATGGCTATTCTGACTGGTGTGAGGTGATAACTCATTGTAGTTTTGATTTGTATTTCTTTAATAATTAGTGATGTTGATCATCTTTTCATGTGCCTCTTGGCCATCTGTGTGTCTTCTTTGGAGAAATGTCTCTTTAGGTCTTCTGCACATTTTTTGATTGGGTTGTTTTCTTTTTGATATAGAGCTGCATGAGCTGTTTGTGTATCTTGGAGATTAATCCCTTGCCGGTTGCTTCATTTGCAAATATATTCTCCCATCCTGTGGGTTGTCTTTTCATTTTGTTTATGGTTTCTTTTGCTAAGCAAAAGCTTTTAAGTTTAATTAGGTCCCATTTGTTTATTTTTGTTTTTATTTTCATTATTCTAGGAGGTGGATCAAAAAAGATATTGCCAGGACTTTCTTGGTAGTACAGTGGCTAAGACTCTGTGCTCTGAATACAGGGGCCCAAGGTTTGATCTTTGCTCAGGGAACAAGATCCCAAATGCTACAACTAAGAGTTCACATGCCCTAACTAAGGACCCCATGGACCACACAAATACTGAAGATACCACATGCCACAACTAAGACTTGGTGAGCTGAAATAAATAAATAAAAGTAATATTAAAAAAGATATTGCTGCAATTTATGTCAAACAGTGTTCTGCCTATGTTTTCTTCTAAGAGTCTAATAGTGACAGAGTCTTATACCTTACATTTAGGTAAGTCTTATAGAGTCTTATACCTTACATTTAGGTGTTTGATCTATTTTTAGTTTATTTTTGTATATGATGTTAGAGAAGGTTCTCATTTCATTCTTTTACATGTAGCTGTCCAGTTTTCCCAGCACCACTTATTGAAGAGACCATTGTATATTTTTTCCATCATATATTCTTGCCTCCTCTGTCATAGATTAGATGACCATAAGTACATGGGTTTTTCTCTGGACTTTCTATCCTGTTTTCATGATTTATATTTCTGCTTTTGTGCCAGGACCAGGCTGTTTTGATTACTATGGTTTTGTAATATAGTCTGAAGTCAGGAAGCCTCATTCTTCCAGCTTTGTTCTTGTTTCTCAAGATTGCTTTGGCTGGTCTACTCTGGTGATCCGGTGGCTAGGAATCCACGCAGAGGACATGGGTTTGATCTCTGCTCCAGGAAGATCCCAAATGCCACGTGGCAACTAAACCTGTGCACCACAACTACCGAGCTGGTGCTCTAGAGCCCGCAAGGCACAACTACTGAGCCCACGTGCCACAGCTACTGAAACCCGTATGCCTAGAGCTCGTGCTCTGCAACTAGAGAAGCCACCACAAGAAGCCCACGTACCACAGTGAAGAGTAGGTCCTGCCTGCTGCAACTAAGAAAGTCTGAGTGCAGCAACAAAGACCCAGCACAGCCAAAAATGAATAAATAAATCTTTTTTTAAAAATTGCTTTCGCTATTCAGGGTCTTTTGTGTTTCTATACAAATTTAATTTTTTTGTTATAATTCTGTCAAAAATGCCATTGGTAATTAGATAGAGATGGTTTTGAATCTGTGGATTGCCTTGGGTAGTATAGTCATTTTGATAATATTGATTTTTCCAATCCAAGAACATAGTATATCTTTCTATCTGTTTGTGTCATCTTCAGTTTCTTTTGTCAGTATCTTATAGTTTTCAGAGTACAAGTCTTATGTCCCCTTAGATAAGTTTATTCCTAGGTATTTTATTCTTTTTGATGCCATGGTAAGTGGAATTGTTTCCTTAATTTCTCTTTCTGATTTTTCACTGTTAGTGTATAGGCATGCAAGAGATTCCTGTATATTAACTGTAACTTTTCCAGTTACAACTTTCAGTTCAGTTCAGTTGCTCAGTCGTGTATGACTCTTTGTGACCCCATGGACTGCAGCAAACCAGGCCTCCCTGTCCATCACCTATTCCTGGAGTTTACTCAAACTCATGTCCACTGAGTCAGTGATGCCATCCAACCATCTCATCCTCTGTTGTCACTTTCTCCTCCTGCCCTCAATCTTTCCCAGATTCAGGGTCTTTTCAAATGAGTCAGTTCTTTGCATCAGGTGGCCAAAGTATTGGAGTTTCAGCTTCAACATCAGTCCTTCCAAAGAAGACCCAGGACTGATCTCCTTTAGGTTGGACTGGTTGGATCTCCTTGCAGTACAAGGGACTCTCAAGAGGCTTCTCCAACTCCACAGTTCAAAAGCATCAATTCTTCGGTGCTCAACTTTCTTTATAGACCAACTCTCACATCCATAATGACTACTAGCTTTGACTAACAGACCTCTGTCAGTAATGTCTCTGCTTTTTAATATGCTGTCTAGATTTGCCATAGGTTTTCTTTCAAGGAGCAAGTGTCTTTTAATTTCATGGCTTTAGTCACCATCTGCAGTGATTTTGGAGCCCAAGAAAATAAAGTCTATCACTGTTTCCATTGTTTCCCCATCTAATTACCATGAAGTGATGGGACCGGATGCCGTGATCTTAGTTGTCTGTTGAGTTTTAAGCGAACTTTTTCACTCTCCTCTTTCATGTTGATCAAGAGGCTCTTTAGTTCCTCTTTGCTTTCTGCCATAAGGGTGGTGTCATCTGCATATCTGAGGTTATTGATATTTCCAGCTTGTGCTTCATCCACCCTGCCATTTCGCATGATGTACTCTGCATATAAGTTAAATAAGCAGGGTGACAATATACAGCCTTGATTAGTGTGTATAATCCTTTTAATGTGCTGTTAAGATTCTGTTTGCTAGTGTTTTTCTGAGGCTTTTGCATCTGTGTACATCAGTGATACTATGTCTTTTATTTTAAATGTCTCTCATAGATGCATATAATCTTTCGGTTTAAGCAGTCTTTGGCTTTTGGACTTCCTAGGTGGCGCAATGGTAAAGAATTCTGCCAATGCAGGAGATGCAAGAGATGTGGGTTCCATCCCTGGGTTGGGAAGATCCCTGGAAGTAGGAAATGGCAACCCACTCCAGTATTCTTGCCTGGAAAATTCCGTGGACAGAGGAGCCTGGTGGGCTACAGTCCATGGAGTTGCAAGGAGTCAGACACGACTGAGTACAATCTTTGCCTTTTAACACAGTATTGACTAGAGATGTATTAATACACCTTTTGTTACCTGAACATTATTGACCAAAGATGTTTTAGTATTCACTTATGTAACAAATCACTGGTCACAGGCTTTAGTTTCTGAAAAAGTCCCCTGGTCAATAATGTGCCAATTGGAGTGCTTAGTCATTACGTATAATAGAATAATTAATATCATTGGGTTTAAGTCTATTGTTTTGATATTTTCTATCTGTCTCATCTGTTCTTTGTCCTTTTGTTTCTTCTTTTCCTATCTTCTTTTGTCTTGAGTATTTTTACATTCTATTTTATCCTTTATATTGGCTTATTTGTATCTCTGTTCTGAATTTGGCATTTTTAATTTATCTCAATCTATCTTCAAATAATATTAATATTTTATCGATTATTAATATTAGTAATATTTGTTGGCATAAGAAATTCCTATTTTTACATGATCTCCTTCAAAGTGCTGTCTACTTGATAGCAGGTAAAATTGCTTATCAACAAAATAGTCCTTTGATTTCTTTCTATTTGAACTCACCCAAAGACCCATAATGCAAAATTCTCTTTATTATTTTGCCATCAATAGTACTAGTCTGTATAACCTGGCATTTTCATAACCGTAATCAAACTAAGAGACAAAGAGATTTGTGCTGAGGAATGTGTGCTATTCATAGCAAATGTTAGAGTTCAAAGTCATGTATGCATCTGTACTAATTGAACTATGAACTTCATAACAGTTCAGAGCTGTAACTGTGCTAACCTTCTAGGATCAGACACATTTACAAAAGATTGTCATCTTTTAAGGGTTATGTAGTAATTTCTCTGATTTATGTTCCAGAGTTGTTATCATCTGGATATTCCTGTTAATCAGGAAGGTAGAAATTTTCATTTAATTGTGGTATGGAATTCATTAATCATTTGCTATCATCTTAATCAAGAGGAACAAATATTTTAATCAACATTCATTTAAAGCCTCCAATGAACCAGATGCTGTTTAAAAGAAAAACAATACACTGATAGAGTTCAGAGGGCTCCCTCCTCCTTGGTGTGCTTACCAAATCACTGAATGTACTTGAAGGCTTTCAATGGTAAAGGAAAAGTACTAGGTGCTCTTCTTAGCATATGAACTGAGAACACAATGTCTTAATCTGTGGAACACATACAAAAGCTATTATAGTACCTGATCTAAAATACTGGTAGGTTCCCCCTCCTATCTTGAGGCTTCCTGGAGACACTGACCATGCCATATCATTAATCTCTGTAAATCTGTCAGTGTCTAACGTGTTACCTTACATTTGGCAGGTGGTCAACAAACGTTTGTTGAATAAATTCATCTTTATTTAGTAAACTTTTCTGTAAAAAGAGTAATTCAGGTAACAGGTAAAACTCAGGACCTCATGGACTTTCACATTCAGGATATTATTGTTGCCGTTTTAATTTCTACTATTAGTACTAACACAATCATTTAAACTCACATACCAGATTTTATTGATTAAAATGTTCTCTTTGTCTTCTGTTTCCTAAACTGTAAGGTGAGGGAGAAAGCTCGTGCTACTTCATAATTGGTTGAACAGCTATGTTACCCACAGCTAGTCAGAGAAATACAAAGTGTTAATAATATTTTTATAGTTGTAAGAGTTGATGAGTGGGCAGAATTACTAATTTTATAATCATGTTGCAAAAACAAGTGTGCTCGGTTCAAACAAAAAAATTCTTCTGTCAGAAGGATGATCACAAACAAGCACAGGCCAGATTTCCCTGGTGGTACAGTGGATAAGAATCTGCCTGTCAACGCAGGGGACATGGGTTTAATCCCTGGTCCGAGAAGATTCCACACGCCGTGGAGCAACTAAGCCCGTGTGTCACAACTACTAAGCCCGAGCTCTAGGGCTGGTGAGCTGCAACTACTGAAGCTTGTGCACCCCAAAGCCAGTGCTCCACAACAGGAGACGCCACCACAATGAGAAGCCTGTGCATTGCAATGAAGAGCAGCCCCTGCTTGCCACAACTAGAGAAAGCCCATGCACAGCAATGAAGACTCAGCACAGCCAACAAAAATAAAAAGTTTACAAACAAGAACAGGCTAGTGCACTGGTCTCTGCACTTTTCATTTATCTATAAAACTAAAGTCTGTTGCTTTAGATCCTGAAATTTGCTCTTTACAACATATTGAAACTGGATAGATTATTTTAAAAATGCAAAATAGTAACTGCTAGTAGGTAGCTTGATGGTGATAAAAAGTACAGCTTTAAAAAATTGCAAATAGAACTACCTTATGACCCAGCAATCCCACTTCTGGGCATACACACCGAGGAAACCAGAATTGAAAGAGACACATGTACCCCAATGTTCATCGCAGCACTGTTTATAATAGCCAGGACATGGAAACAACCTAGATGTCCATCAGCAGATGAATGGATAAGAAAGCTGTGGTACATATACACAATGGAGTATTACTCAGCCGTTAAAAAGAATTCATTTGAATCAGTTCTGATGAGATGGATGAAACTGGAGCCGATTATACAGAGTGAAGTAAGCCAGAAAGAAAAACACCAATACAGTATACTAACACACATATATGGAATTTAGGAAGATGGCAATGACGACCCTGTATGCAAGACAGGGAAAGAGACACAGATGTGTATAACGGACTTTTGGACTCAGAGGGAGAGGGAGAGGGTGGGATGATTTGGGAGAATGACATTCTAATATGTATACTATCATGTGAATTGAATCGCCAGTCTATGTCTGACGCAGGATGCAGCATGCTTGGGGCTGGTGCATGGGGATGACCCAGAAAGATGTTATGGGGAGGGAGGTGGGAGGGGGGTTCATGTTTGGGAATGCATGTAAGAATTAAAGATTTTAAAATTTAAAAAATAAAAAACTAAAATTTAAAAAAAAAAGAATTAAAATTAGTAAGTAGCAAAACTGGCAGAAACAAAGATCAAGAAGTGAGAGAACTCATAGTGTATTTCAGTATTAGTGAGTGGATCAGTGTGTCTACAACAGATGCTGTGGTGGAAAACAAGACAAGGATGGTCAACTGGGGTCTAAATAGGGAGGGCCTTGAATCTTCTGTCACCCGGAGTGGCTGTATGTCAGACTATGGTGAATAGGAAGCCTTGATGCTGTTTCAGTAGGGATCTGGTTGATATAAACCACATTTGGAAGGCAGTTTCATCATGATGTCAAGCAGAGATGAGGTAAGTGGGTAATCCTTACTCTCACAGACTATTAAATTAAATGAATAATTTCTATTTTACTTTATACTATGACACATATCATCAATACAGAGGTAAAACACAAGGACGTACAACTTACAGAATAATAAACACCAACTTTTAAATTTTTTAAATATTTTTTGCTTCCTGATTATATATTCCTGAATTATAATTTTTTAGTTTTGCCTGTCCTCAACTTTATATAATGCAGTCATACTCTAAGTACTTTTCTTTGCTAGCTTTATTTCCTTGGTCAACATTTTTGAGATTCTCATCCATATTAATGCCTAAGGTTGTAGTCCATCCTTTCACTGCTGTATAGTATTCTATTGTTTGACTACACCACAGCTTTATCCATTGATATTTCCAGTTCTTTGCTATTACGAATAGTATAGCTAAGAAGCTCCTGCATATGCCTACTGGTGAATGTAAAAATTGTTCTCTAGGGTAAATACCTAGGAGTAGAATTGCTAGGTCATTGGAAATGGTATTTTCAACTTATAAGTTAATACAAAATTGTTACCCAAAGTCTTGAGTAAATTTACAGTCTCATAAAGACTTCCAGGTGGCCCTAGTGGTAAAGAACCTACCTCCCAAATGCAGGATATAAGAAATGCAGGTCATCCTCAGGTCAGCAAGATCCCCTCTAGGAGGGCATGGCAATCCACTCCAGTATTCTTGCCTGGCGAATTCTATGACAGAGGAGCCTAGTGGGCTACAGTCCATAGGGTCACAAACAGTCAGACACGACTGAAGTGACTGAGCGAGCATGCATGCATGCAAGGAGTGTATGGAGCTTCCCAGGTGGCTCAGGGGTAAAGAATCCACCTGCCAATGGAGGAGACACTGGAGACACAGGTTTGATCCCTGGGTCAGGAATGTTCCCTGGAGGAGGAAATGGTAACCCATTTCAGTATTCTTGCCAGGAAAATCCCATGGACAGAGGAGCCTGGTGGGCTACAGTCCATGGGGTCACAGAGTGGGACATGAGTGAACATGCAGGCAGGCAGGAAGTGTATGAGGGTTTCTATGACTCTGTTCCCTCCCAACATCAAAAACTGACCAATTTTCAAGTTTCTTTCTGCAAGTTTGGTAGGTATGAAATGGGTATCTCATTGGTTTGTATTTCTCTGATCACTAATGAAGTTGAGAATCTTTTCACACACTGTTTTGGCCATAAATGCTCTCCCTTCTAAGATTCTGTTGTTGTTTAGTCACTAAGTCATGTCTGACTGTTTTGTGATGCTATGGACTACACACACCAGTCAGAATGGTCATCATCAAAAAATCTACAAACAATAAATTCTGGAGAAGATATGGAGAAAAGGAAATCCTCTTGCACTGTTTGTGGGAAAGTAAGTTGGTACAGCCACTATGCAGAACGGTATGGAGATTCCTTAAAAAACTATGAATAGAACTACCATGTGTGTGTGCATGCTCCGTCTTGTCTGAGTCTTTGCGACCCCATGGACTGCAGCCCGCCAGGCTCCTCTGTCCACGGTATTTTCCAGGCAAGAACACTGGAGTGGGTCACCATTTCCTTCTCGGATCTTCCCAACCCAGGGATCGAACCCATATCTCCTGCATTGGGAGGTTGATTCTTTACCACTGAACCATCAGGAAAGCCCCCCTTCCAAGACATGATATGATTATTTCATATAGCTAAGATTAGATGTGAAATATCTAATTATATCATTTGCCCACCTTCCAATTGGTTTATATTTCTTTATTGATCTGCCAGGTCACGTCTGTCTTATATCAAGTTTTCATTTATCCAAGGGTCTGTTTCTATCATCTCTTTTCTTAATTCATTTTTAATTTATTTGAATATTTAAGACTGGGTGGCTCAGATGGTAAAGCATCTGCCTACAATGTGGGAGACCTGGGTTCGATCCCTGGGTCGGGAAGATCCCCTGGAAAAGGAAATGGCAACCCACTGCAGTACTCTTGCCTGGAAAATCCTATGGATGGAGGAGCATGGTAGGCTACAGTCCATGGGGTCACAAAGAGTTGGACACGACTGAGAGACTTCACTTCCTACAAAATGACTTTTAATGAAAGCATCAATAAAGGAATTTATTCATGGGATTTTTTTTTTTAATTTACAAGAGATTTTTGAAAACAGTAATCACCGAGGATTAGCACGCCATCAGAGAGGATCCAAAGTGGTCCATGAATGTACAGCGCAGCCTCCAAACATGCACAAGGTAAGGGAGGTTAGCTTTCCTGAGCACTTTATCGGTGCTTTTCACTATTTCTCACAACAAGATCTTGGGGGTTGGGCTTCCCTGGTGGCTAAGTGGTAAAGAATCTGCCTGCCAATGCAGAAGATTCTTGATCCGGGAAGATCCCACATGCTGTGGAAAAACTCTGTCCATGTGCCACAACTACTGAGCCTGTGCTCTACAGCCTGGTAGCCGCAGCTACTGAGCTCATGTGCCTGCAACTACTGAAGCTGGCTCCACAACAAGAGAGGCCACTGCAATGAGAAGCCCTCACACCACAGAGAGTAGACCCCTGCTTTCCACAACTAGGAAATGCTCACGCAGCAATGAAGACCCAGCACAACCAAAAATAAAAAAATGAATAATTGTTTGTTTGTATTTAAAAAAAAAAGGATCTTGGGGGTTTAAAGCATTTTTGTAGTATATCCCCTCTTTCCCTTTAGCATTCCACTATTTTTATTTTCCTACATAACTATGGCACGGTATGATATATCATGAGATAAAATAACTGGATTGGTATTAACCCTAGGATTTTTAATGTCCTGCCTGATTCTCTGTTCTTAGTGTCCCCAGCCACTGAAGTTTTAACCCCTCCCTCTACTCTGGGACCAATCCTGAAAATGGGAAGTTTAGTGCATTAGCTATGGTCCATTTCCTACAACTAAAGTTTGTCCTGTGCTAATCTTGTTGGACAGGACTGATAATGGGATTCTGTAACCTCCTAAACCCTCATTGCAAGTAACACAGCTTGCATTTTGTTCTTTATCAACTGGGTTCCCATTTGAAAGCTAGTTCCTCTGTGACTGTGCTCTTTCAAGAGACCAAAATCCTGCCCTGAAACCCAGGCCAGTGATATGGACCCTGTACTCTGTTCCTCAAGGCACTTAACAACTAGGAACCCCGAGTGACTTTCTTAGCTAGCGCGTTTGCTTTTTCCACACTGCTTTCTGAGACAGAGGCTGACCCCTGGCTTGTTAGGCCACAAGCTAAGGCCCTTGGCTTCTTCTCTCTTTGTTCTGGTTGCTAGGAATCTGAAAAATAATTTTATGCTTGGTTGTTATAGCTTTGTTTTGAGCAACAAGTGAGCAAAAAGTTTCCTGATATATTTTCATCTATTTATTGAACCAATAAACTTCTTTGCTATGTACTTTAAAATATGGCAATATAAAAAATTTAAAAATTAACAGAATTCTCACCATCAGGAGCTTATGGTCCAGCAGGAGAGCAAGGCATCAAACAAGTCGTGCTCAAACAAGCACTGCAAAAGGGAAAGACTCAAAGTAAGCTTACATGAGGACTTAACCTCAGCTAGTTAACATCTATCACTGAATGTTGCTATTGTTCAGTTGCTAAATCGTGTCCAACTCTTTGTGATTCCACGGACTGCAGCATGCCAGGCTCCCCTGTCCTTCACTATCTCCTGGAGTTTGCTCAAATTCATGCCCATTGAGTTGACAATGCTATCCAATCATCTTATCCTCTGCTTCCCCCTTCTCCTTTGCCTTTAATCTTTGCCAGCATCAGAGTCTGATGCTCTAAGCATCAGATGGCCAAAGTATTGGAGCTTCAGCTTCAGCATCAGTCCTTCCAATGAATATTCAGGGTTATTTGCCTTTTAATCTAGGTTTCCCAGATGGTGCTAGTGGTATAGAACCCGCCTGCCAATTCAAGAGATGTAGGAGACGTGGGTTGGATCCCTGAGTTGGGAAGATCCCCTGGAGGAGACCATGGCAACCCATTCCAGCATTCTTGCCTGGAAAATCTCATGGACAGAGGAGCCTGGTGATATAGCCCATAGCGTCACAAAGAATCAGACGCTACTGAAGCAACTTAGCATGCACACATCACAACTTTTATTCTAGGTGTTTTTGTTTTTTTTTGTGTGTGTGTGGCTATGCCACGGCTTGCAGGGTTGAACCTTGGGCCCCGGCAGTGAAAGCGAGGAGTCCTAATCACTGGATCACCAGGGAATTCCCTAAAATAGGTTTTTTTAGGCTCTAAAAGCACTGGGTATTACTTCTTTACAAAAGACTTCAAAGGGAAAAACCCTTTTATAGGCTTCAAAAATGGCTTTATTTACATCATTTTCCTCCAACTCTTTATTTCAAATCTACAGAGAGAAAAAAAAAAGGAAATAATTGTGCAATGCATCTATATGTATTCTTTGCCTAGATTCACCACTTATTAGCATTTTACCAATTTGCTTTTTTCTCTCTCTCACTGTTTGAATCGTTTGAAAATAAGCTGCAGGCTCCATGACATTTCACTACTAAGAAGTCCATCATGTATTCTCCTCCATGCCCACAATGCCACATTTATGCCCAAGAAATATAACAGTACAGTCCATTCTAGCCTCCTGAATTGTCCAAAACATGTTGTTGATAGCGTTTTTTCCCAATAAATCTTTTAAAAAGGAAATATTGTGCTAATATAGCCAGCCAACTGGATGACATAAAAGAATGATGAACAAATGTGGGTTTTAGTCAGTTCTTGCTTATTTCATTACTTATTTGTATATCCAAAGAGTAGATAAATAAAAATTAAATCAACTCATTTCGCTTCTCTTAAGTAATTTTGACTACAAGTCTAAAAAGCAAAGGTGTACCTGATTATTCATTTATCTGATCTAAACATTTTCAAAATAAAATAAAAATCTGATCTAAACAGTTTCAAAATCTGATCTAAACACTTTCAAAATAAAAACAATGATTGTGTCTTTTTTTTCAGTTTACTACCTCTCTGATTCTTTCTGTTTAGAATATTTAGCTAACATTGATTGGTGTATTAAGTATAAACTTATTAATAATGTTTTCATGCATCAGTGAACAAGGTTTCTTTTCTTCACGGACATTAGTTTTCTTCACCCTTGTGCATGACTCGAGAGTAATTTCCGTCCGTTTATCTGTACGTCTGCTAAAAGATGGAGACTATAGAGATTGGAAGTATTTTTGGAGCGCCTGCTTGAATTCCTTGAACTGTTTACTTATTCCTGTGAACAGGGTCTAGAAGGCTAAAAGAAACAGCCCAAAACTCTTCTAATTCAAGCCAGTGGTGCTTATCTTCGTCCAGGGACAGCTCTCAAGATTATGTTATAGAGTGTGTTTTAGAGAGAGCCTGACCTTGCTTTGCCCTCATTTTATAGTCCATGGGCTGCCTGACAGTTTCATTTATACTTCCAGCCTTTCCTATACAATTCTATGAAATATAATTTTAAGCAGCAAATGCCAAATTTTGAACTTAAATAGTAAACACAGTCCTCAAAAAAAAAAAAAAAAGAATGCAAAATCTAGCATCAAAGACATGTAGAATTTGGTTCTCAAAAACAATACCAAAAGTAGGGGGGAAAAAGAATTTACTGTCACTTTTTTCTTTTTAATAATGGAGGGAACCCAGCATATAGATAAACGTAAAACCCTAAGGTAGTCGACTTTTTAGTTTTCTAAGGCAATGGTCTCCAAAGTCTGGTGTGTGTCCTTTAGAGCTACACAAGACAATCCACTGGGTATGGAAAGAAACTATTGAATAAATGTCAATTTATATTTTTATTCCACCCTTAAAAGTGTCTGTGCAGTGCATGGTGGTGGTCGTTTAGTCGCTAAGTCGTGTCTGACTCTTGCAGTCCCATGGACTGTAGCCTGCCAGGCTCCTCTGTCCATGGGATTCTCCAGGCAAGAATACTGGAGTGGGTTGCCATTTCCTTCTCCAGGGGATCTTCCCAACCCAGGAATCGAACCCAGATCTCCTGCATTGCAGGCAGATGATTTACCAACTGAGCTATGAGGGAACATACATTATACGTTAGTATAGAAATATATTTAATGTAAAAATAAATAATATGCAGAAAAGCTTGCAGATCACTTTTTTAAGTTAGTATGCTTTGATTAAGTCATTTTGTTTATATTTTGAGAAAACTCTGGAAAAGTTTATTCTCAAAAGGAATTAAAAGTTATTCTCAAAAGGAATAAACTGAAATGTACAGCTACATATAAAATGCTAAATTACTGCATTTGGACTGCTAACCTTTAAAATAGTCATTACATACTAACAATCACATACAGTTTTATGAATATGTTAAAACAACGTCTTATTTAATTTCTGCAAATTGTAAAGATAATTATTGAGAATTTGAAAATGACATGAAAATAAAATGAAGGAAAAATCCAAGAGACAATCATTGTTGTCATTTTGTGTATTCTCTCTAATCTTTTTTATACATTTTTATATAGATGAAATCATATGTATAGAAAAATATACTTTTGATTTGTTGTAAAATATACACATTCATAAATATATAGAAATATTGAATACACAAGATTCATAAATTCAAAAGGGTAACAGCCCATGTTGACATAAATGCCCGTATAAATGCTGAAATGAAACTAAAGGGCAAGACGAATTGTGCACTGATAATATTTCTAGTAAATCCAACACAGATGGTTTTATGAGACAAGCCTTTCTTTAACATGCTATTTAGATAGACATGATATTCTGTTGTGGGCTAGCATTAATTTGATTTGTTGTTGTGAAGAGCTTATTTTAATCTATATTTTTGCTTCTATGATATATATACACACATATATATATGTATTTACATTTGTATGTGGTATATATATATGTGTGTGCGTGTGTGTGTGTAGATAAACGTAGAGATACACATGCACGCACACACACTTGCCAAAGAGAGATTCTTTAATTCTTTAGGGTCTGTTAGACCAGAGGCATTTACCAAGGGAACCTCTTTCCAGGAGGTCTGAAGGCACAGGGACTCTAACTGTGGAGTCATTACACTATATTTCTTCCACCAGCATCCACAAGCTAGAATTGCTATTAAACAAAGCTAGCCTTCCTGTGTGGGCAACAGAAAAATGGATAAATCAAAAGTCAGGTGGAGGTCCAAGGTAAGGAAAAGTTTGAATTATAAAATAAATTAAGCCAACAACATCTGTGAAAGAAAATAAAAGCAGATATCCAGAACAAAGAGGTGCTATTAACAGCAGTCACTGAAGAAACATGTCAAACAAAATAAGCAGCTTAAGTTGTAAAGAATGAAAGAGATTGAAAGCACTCTTTGAAACTTGAAACAACCATTTCTACCACTCTAATCCTTCTTTAGGCCATGTATTCCTTTCTTTGGTCATTTACTCCTAAATTACTGAAAACAAATACTCGACAAGAGGCAGATGAATTAATCTTTGAGCTTTTGGCTGAACTGAGATGAGGCTAGATATTTTATCAGCATATTATTGATAAATCTTTGAATAGGTATAAGATTCAGTTAATATTTCAGCCCAACTATTTTTAAGATAAATAGTGACATAGTCTTATTCCAATAAACATTAGGTTCATTGAACAACCATAACTTAAAAAAAATTATTTTCAAGCCACTGGGAGAAAAACTCATAGATCAGAGAAACACAACTAATATTTTTATCCTTTATAGTTTCCAACATTTTCAATGTCTGGATATTCCAATAATATCCAAAAATTTTCCAATTTATACTGTTAAATAAGTGTGAAATACTAATTGAAAACTGTTAAAGTTATGACCAGCTTTCAACTAGAATGTGACCGTGTATTACTAAAAGGGTAAAACTAAAAGGAAGGCTTCCCTGGTGGCTCAGTGATAAAGAATATGCCTGCCAATTCAGAAAAGGTAGGTTCAATCCCTGGGTCAGGAAGATCCTCTGGAGAAGGAAACAGCAACCCACTTGCCTGAGAAATCTGATGGACAGAGGAGCCTGGCATGCTACAGTCCATGGGGCTCACAAAGTTGGACACGACTTAGAGACTAAACAATAACAAAAAGCAAAATAAGAAAGTAACAACAGAAAGTAAAAACCTTCACTGTCAAGGTTCTTTTGTTAATGGCATCAAGAATGTTTCTAAAACTTTTTTATAACAAATTCAGAATCATAAGAATATTGCAGTAAAATCTGACACCTTAACAGTCTATCTGTTTAAATTTACTAACAAAAAATTGTAAACGTGGTGTAATACAGACTTGGGAGCAGTGTATCTCAACTTAAAAGCACTGATCTAACAACACTGTAAAGCATTATCCTTCAATTAAAAAGAAATTTTAAAAAAGCACTTACTTATCTAATCAATTCAATACAGAAAGTTTATCACACAGATCCCATACACATGCACGTGTGAGCATGCTAAGTCACTTCAGTTGTGTCCGACTCTGTGTGAACCTATGGACTGTAGCCCACCAGGCTCCTCTGTCCATGGGATTCTCCAGGCAAGAATATTAGAGTGGGCTGCCATGCCCTCCTCCAGGGGAGCTTCCTGACCCAGGGATCAAACTTACGTCTCCTATGTCTCCTTCAGTGGCAGGCGGGTTCTTTACTACTAGTGGCACCTGGGAAGCCCTACCCACGCACAACTCCAATTAAAAACATTCTTTAGTGTGGCAATAAAATCTTTACATTTTTTGTGTTTTCTTTCTTTTTGTAATGTCCTTTTCTTCAACTTTTTCCTATTTCATAAATATGAGTCAAATCCAACCTAGGGTTCCTGTAAGTTTCTAAAATTTCATAAAGTTTCACGGTGGTCTATGTATTTTATAGTCAAATTGTCTCTTCATGTATTGTATATTCAATAACTGCCAATTTTAAATACCAACTCTAAACAAAACTGCTCCGCAAATTCATTTCACTCTCTAAACCAGTTTTTCTTTAAGTGAGGTATTGCTTTATTTCAGGATCTTTCATTGTCAAAATATATTTTCTTTTAGCGACCACAAGGTAGGAAACTAGAATAAAGGATGGAAGGAAATAGAAAACTTAAAAACTACAA